>NC_091133.1:59753581-61123581 GCF_040183065.1 Periplaneta americana
CAGCCACACTTTTTTCTATTCACATGTATGTATGTATGTATGTATGTATGTATGTATGTATGTATGTATGTATGTATGTATGTATGTATGTATGTATGTATGTATGTATGTATGTATGTATGTATGTATGTATGTATGTATGTATGCATGCATGCATGCATGCATGTATGTATGTATGTATGTATGTATGTATGTATGTATGTATGTATGTATGTATGTATGTATGTATGTATGTATGTACGTACGTACGTAAGTAAGTACGTATAAAATGTTATGGTTTATTTATTCATTCTTAAGTACTGTTGTGTTTAGATAGCTTGAACGGTCATAACATTCTGCGCAGTAAACCAGGAAAGTCCAATTGATATTGCTAAGGGAAGAAAGGGGCGCATGGTTAGTTTCTGTGCAGTTCCTGTACAGTTCACTTATTTTCCTTTCGCAAGTATTGTAAACGACTGCCTCCGTGGTCTGTTGGTCAGCATGCTGGCTTGGCTTCCAGACCAGGAGGTCCCGGGTTCGATTCCCGGGCTCGGCGCTCAGGTGATTTTTTCTTGAAGAAGAAGAATTCCCTGGGTGTCTAGAGTCTGGAAATTTGTATGAATGTGAGTGTGATTGTGACTGTGCCGGGTTAATATTAATTAACCAATCATCACAAATATAAAAATACATCAGGACTGTCGCTGGGCAGTAACCTGAACACACGTTTCAGCGTCACATTGTTGACAAGTAACTCCATCTGTTAGCACAACCATAAAGCATCTAGTAGATGCTATAGAATTACCAACAACGAAAAAAAAAAGTATTATAAACAATCTTTATCGTTAGTCAGTATTGTGCAAAATATGCTAATTATTGCTTTAGTGCCATAAAATTACCATGGCAACTAAAACGTCATGGCATGAAGGCATAGCATGTATCAGTACTATAATATCATTGTTGTCATAGCAACCTCTTTCTTCATAGCCCTTTATTTCAAACTTCCCATTATTACAAATCTAATAGGCCTATTGTTTAATAATGCTCTCATACAAAAAGATAGCGTATAGAACTCATTTAGGCTATAACTTAATGTTATACAATATAAACTTATATTATAATTCACTATTCCTGACTACATTTTAAAGGAATGTATACATAGACCACCGCTGTGGTGTAGGGGTCAGCATGGTTGTCTCTTACGCAGAAGGCCTGGGTTCGATTGCCGGTCGGGTTGAATTTCCTGGTTAAGGTTTTTCAGGGTTTTCTTTCAACCGTAAGGCAAATGCCAGGAAATTCGGGCCACAACATCCCTGAATATCACCGCCCTCATTCATCACCGAAATCATATTCATAACAAATCAGTAATGCATATACAGTCGCTATCTAGTTCACAACAATAGAACCAGTCTGAACAATAGTACACAGGCCTTCGGATTTCACCCAAAAGATTAGCTCGAGATATGACCAAAGATTTTAAAGCGAGTATAAATAACAGCAGCGAGAAAAAAATGTAGACATGGTCACTTTGTCAAGCGTAGTTATAGACGGCTTAGCTGTAAGTAATTACAACTTTATGCAATG
Source organism: Periplaneta americana (assembly GCF_040183065.1). Classification (NCBI taxonomy): domain Eukaryota; kingdom Metazoa; phylum Arthropoda; class Insecta; order Blattodea; family Blattidae; genus Periplaneta; species Periplaneta americana. Next base: position 59,755,142 of record NC_091133.1, read on the forward strand.
AAGGTAGAAAATTGCTAATGTAATGTATAACAATATTATACATTTATAACCTGTCAACACTTACTGAACAAGGTATGTAGATTTTCTATAGAGAAAGCGAAGATAAAAATCGAGTACGGCATTGTAAAATAGAGGCACCCTATCGAACGATTCTCTCCGTTAAAAAATGAGGTGTGGGTCTCACGCAACATTAACTGCCGTCTGTTCTTCTGCAATAAAAACATTTTCCAACCAATAGGACGTCTTATCTTGTGCTCATAAGTCAGCACGAGCAACGCTCAAAACCCTATTGTCTAACTGTCTGGTAAGGCTGTCACATACATTGTGAGTTCATCCCGAAAATAAATACCAACTTCACTTCTTCCTCTTTTGGATTTACAGTTTTCTCGTGTTAAAGATATGAAATAGAGGGTGAGGCAGATCCTATCTGTCGAGAAATGCTTTATCTTCCTCCTCCGTTTATTTTCTTATCTGTTTTTCATAATTTTGAACCATGTTTCTCTTTCTTTCTTGGAATTCTTTGCTTTTATTGATATTCTTCTTTTAGATTTTTTCCAAATATCTTCGTTTCATTTTCGGTTTTACTCTCACTTTTTCTGTTTTTTTTATTATTGTTATTATCTCCTTATCATTTTATTATCTATGTGTTTTAGTCACCTCATTTCCCATACAGCCTTTCTTTTTTATTCGATTTTTATCCTACTTCCATTTTCTTCTGTTTTTTTTTTATACCTTTAGCTGTTCTTATACTCATATTACTTCTCATTATGCTATTCATTTTTCTTCCTCTCTATCATTTTTTTTTTCGTATCCTTTGCCATAACATTGAAATTTGAACATGTGGCCCAGGGGTCGTCAGCACAGAGCACGCTGGAGCTAGAGTCTTTTACCCGCGGAAAACGCAGTGCACCATGGTGCACTCCGTAGCTGCTAGCGGGTATGCTCTCTATCTCTCCTTGCTGCACGACGGTGCATACGGGACGGCACCGCGTACCCTTTGCCCATTTCAGCGAGTGCTGACGACCACTGGTGTAGGACTCCTTTATAGGCTACGCAGTGAAAATATTTTAGTGTTGTTAATTTATACCCTATATAGGCATACAAGTTGACCACATAGTGTTACAAGGTAGTTTCTCTTAAATGAAAGTAAATTTTGATATTTCCAAATCTCATTAGAGGATGGGGGCCCTTTCTAGTTGCATCACTTCAGCCTTACTCACGAGACACGGGGCAGCTCTGATATTTTGAATTGAATTATGGAATTTTTTGTGGATATTTTAGTTCTCCTCAAAATTCAGGGAATTTTTGTTTTAAATATGTATTTTTTAAAGTGAAGTCTTAAGAAGTTACAGCGTGTTTGAAGAATAATAAAAACCCCGAGAAAACCTCACCTGCCACCTTCTCAGGTTGCGAATCCAGTCCGCCTGGGTGAAAGTCAGGTGCTCTAAACCACGCAGTCACAGCAGTGCCATTCTGATACCAGTATTTTGTAAGATATGAAGTGCCTTTGAAAACAGATATCTCCATACCCATGGAAAATAGGGCACATGTTTGTATGAATTTTTATTCAGAATTGTTCATACTACCATCTCCCGAAATATTTACTATTCCTCCTGAAATGGGGGATAAGCTCTATAATATATTTTTATAATTTTTTATTGCAATACCATCCTTACGATTATTATATCTAATAGATGAAATTCATACACCTACATTAACATTGAAAACTATTGGACATGAATGATATTGAAGTTATAATATTCAGATTTTGCAAAAGTAGAATTCGCAAGAACGGGAGGTTACAGGGTTTGAACCTACAGCCTTGAATTTAAAAAAGAACACATATTTAGATTTCAATATATTTTTTATCCATAATCGTTTTTTTCTCTAATTTTTCACTCTGAGAGTAACAAAATCTACATCGACATTGGGTACACACCTCTTATCCCACCTTCAATATAATCTCTGTGCTTGGTGCAGCGGCACATTCGAATTATAACAATGCTATCTTTATTATAGAGGGACCTATCGCTTAGTATCAACCTTGTAATAAAATGCAATCGACACAATATGAAATTTAACATTTAACTCATTTTAGGAGCTGTATTCAGCCGTTCGTTAGAGTTCTGGCTTTATTGTGAAACGTTAATTTAACGTTTTGTGCATTTGACAGTTCATATTTCAATGATGATGATGATGAAAACAATGATTATAGTAATAATAATAATAATAATAATAATACCGGTAATAATAATAATAATAATAATAATAATAATAATAATAATAATGCTTACTTACTTACAAATGGCTTTTAAGGAACCCACAGGTTCATTTCCCCCCTCGCATAAGCCCGCCATCGGTCCCTATCGTGTGCAAGAATAATCCACTCTCTATCATCGTATCCCACCTCCCTCAAATCCATTTTAATATTATCCTCCCATCTACGTTTCGGCCTCCCCGAAGACCTTTTTCCCTCCGGTCTCCCAACTAACACTCTATATGCATTTCTGGATTCGTCCATACGTGCTATATGGCCTGCTCATCTCAAACGTCTAGATTTAATGTTCCTAATTATGTCAGGTGAAGAATACAATGCGTGCAGCTCTGCGTTGTGTAACTTTCTGTATTCTCCTGTAACTTCATCCCTCTTAGCCCCAAATATTTTCCTAAGAACCTTATTCTCAAACACCCTTAATCCTGTTCTTATCTCAAAGTGAGAGTCCAAGTTTCACAACCATACAGAACAACCGCTAATATAACTGTTTTATAAATTCTAACTTGCACATTTAGTAGTAATGGTGGTGGTGGTGGTGGTGGTGGTAGTAGTAGTAGTAATAATAATAATAATAATAATAATAATAATAATAATAATAATAATAATAATAATAATAATAAAACACAAAATTTAAAATACCAATAATATAAATTGTAAACAATTTTATGCTCGACCATACCGAAATGTAGTAATTATACACCTCGTAGCAGTCCTTTAATGCATGTCATTAAAGTACACCTATTCATTAAAGTTCAGGTTTTCGATTATTCTCGGATATGCAATCGAAAGACAACTAGCGAAACGTCACGGAGGCTGGAAATCCAATACTGTCGCAGAAGGTTATGTTCTGTTACTATAATAATTACCGTTAATTGTAAATAATATTCAAATAAATTCAATTTGTCATCTCGTTTTTCAATGTCGAATTCACTTTGAAGATTATATCAAGATTAATTTTTATCTTACTCTCTAGATTATATCAAGGTCGTCGACATTCGTTTCCCGGAAAAAAATCAATACTTTCGCGTCTGCGCACATCTCACAATTTATGAGGTAGGCTATTGCACTCACATAACAATAACATGAATACTTATGAATAATTTCAAGTCAGAAATAAGGTCGAGCATAAAAAGTCGTATGAAACTTGCCTATAATTGTAATTAAGACGCTCGTATGAAAATTATGAAACTCGCTTGCGCTCGTTTCATAAACATCCTCGCGTCTTAATTACTACCATTATAGGCTCGGTGCATAATGTACTATTAATAATGACCCCCTTGACAAAATTCTGCGTATGGCATTGCTCCTAAATAACCCTGTAATCTAGAGGAATTGGATAACCCCGGGAGAAACCCGAACTTCGGTGTTGCCCGCTGCAAATATTAGGCCTACTATTGATTTTTTACATTGAAAATCCCTGGCCAGATCAGGATTCCAACCTGAGTCTGCGTGGCAGAAGGTCTGACCACTCTGCCACCGCAGGGGTTTACATGTCATCATGCCCAAGAGGATTATGGACGATCTGACTTGTTATTAGGGATCAACACGTTCAAATGTCCAGCGCACAAGCGAAACATGCTGACCGATCATATTGCAGAAGAGTCAAATGCTGAAGGGGAGAACTTTGCGATTAAAATGTCATTATATTGCCGAACAGCCTATCGGATTCATTTTATGTTGTTGACAGGTATAGGTTAATGGCAATTACTCCATCTGCATCTGTCAACAAGCACTGCAGGCCCAAACAGAAATCAACAGTGCAGCCGACGATTTGTCGTAAATTTTAATCAGCCGTTGCCCTCCTGCGTTGATGACTCAAGCAATGATAGCTCCAAATATTCATTACCTCTTAATTTGTTGGAATTTGATGAGATGGGAATCCGAAATTGCTCAACTGTGCTATCCTTCGGAATATTTTGATTATTTTCTGGTTGTGCTGTTGTCCTACAACTTTTATAATTAGATTGAACACTAATTAATGTATCCATATTGATTTAACAGAGACAACGATAAAGGTAAATTTAATAGATATGCAGTATACAGCTTTATTCACTGCTTAATATGAACATCATAACATCAGTTCATATCCTAAAGCTCTACTAAATATGCTTACAATTGAAAGATTCAGAACCATAGTGGGCCAAGCGCCATTTACTAAAATCGTAGAAAACAAGGGTTAAAATGAAGTTATTACTATAATTCAATGGAAACATATAGCAAGTAATATAAAGTAAACACATTAAAACTAAATGATATGTCAATCTTCATTAAACTATGGTATTCACTTAACTTTAACCCTTGCTTTCTCCGTTCTTAATAAATGGCGCTTGGCCCACTGTGGCTCTGAACCCTTCAATTATAATGTTAGAAATAAAGAGAAAGGTAAAACGTATATTAATATATTAATAAAATTAGGTTTTCTGTGAAACTGTTAGTTCTCAAGAATATAATAATTATATCTGTTCCTTAGAAATTGATGCAAAATTTTCTTGGTGTCAGAAATCAGCAAAGATTTGTACCTCATGATAAAAATATTGACAGAGAAACTGAATTGACAAACTCTGTTATTTGCTCGTCAAGGCTGTTTAGGTAAAACTTAATTTCGCATTAAATGAATAACATTTACTGAACCACAAAGCGAGAGACGGACAGACAGAGGTGTCTTGGTGGGATGAAGAATTTCTCTACCAAAACGTCTGGAATTTCTCGTCTCTTAATATGCAGTATTTTAAATTTCTCGTTATACTGTTAAAGTTTTTTTTATGTATTGCATTAGCTATAGCGCTGCACTGTTACATATAATTATGATTGACCTAAATCTACTATATTTTCGAATACGGCTTTGTTATTACTTAAGTGAATAATAAGTTGTAAGTCATTTGCTCCTGAATTATTTTCAAAATTGTGTCTAAAACTATGAATGTAACTGTTATTATCATACAATACTTTCTGGAGTTTTCAAATTCTACTTTGAAGCTTGGTATTACAGTATATTAGACCTAACAGACAATTGGCCAGCGTATGGAAAAAAGAAACATATTTGCAAGATCTGAGAGCTGTAAGAAGACTTCTAATTAAATGATAAGGCATGTTGGAATAAAATTGCCTTCTTGTATTCATTTTGCACCAACGATGTCAATTGGAATAGGGTGTTATTCTTTCTTAACAGATTAAAACGTGTGATGATAACGGAATTACATATACGCCTATAAGTAAGTTTTTGGTTGGTTATGGGGTTCTTGCATCTCTGGAAATACAACTTTTCCGACAGCGTCAGCGCGTGGAATAGAACTATTGGCAACATTTTTAAAATATACTTTTTTAATGAAAAAATCTCACAAAAAATCATTAATAGAGACATATTTGGAGTTATTTACTTCCTGCCCCCTTATGCATGTTAACATCAATTATTTTGGTAAAGACTGAAATACCAGAAAAATTTACATTACAGTTTTATTATTATTATTATTATTATTATTATTATTATTATTATTATTATTATTATTACTATTATTACTACTACTATAATGTGTACAGGGTGGAAGTGAAATAACCCTGTAGATATTTAGAACGAATAGCTCATGTTGTATGTAACAAAAACTATAATACCATATTTGTGGAAAGTGCATAGTTTTCTCAGAAAAAAAAATTCCCAAATTTTTAACACCTTTTTATTCAGTAATTATTTCGAATTGGACCGTGATTTTTGTTAACATCGTTAGAAAACCTAATAAAGAATCATTTATTCCTCTGTCGTATTTCAATAACGTGGGCGGTTTTCGTGTAAATTTAATTATGAAACTATTAATTTTAAACCACTGAACATTGCAATGTGGATTGCAACATTGTGGCTAGAGGCTGTACACGTATCCTGTGTTCGTTGACCTCTTACATCTGTTTTGCGATACGAAAGGAGATTTTTATCGGCGAGGTTTCCAGACTACTGGAACTTCCAACTTAATTTTCTAATTAACCGTGCATTTAATCACAAAACGTAAGATAAGTTTTGTATTCATTTATACGTTCCCTATGCCCCTTTTTAATGTGCAAGGTTATTTTACTTCCACTCTATATATAAATTATTTGTGTTTTCTTTTTTTCGAAAATTTATGACAAGTTTTATTACTTACAAAAACCATTACATTTAACTACATATCACTCATTCATCTCGAAAAGCCACCTTAAATATACGTAGAATCGTTTATTTTCACTTTATTATAATGTCCGATAGGGCGACACTGACATAAAACACATTGCTATTTAAAACTTATATATCTCGTTAAATATCTGTCCTATGAAAATTTTGAAAGGAGTAAAACTTGTCGAAAACAATTTTTAAAGAAACTTTAGTTACGTAACAAAAACAATAATAAGCGAGATATTTCGATTTATTTATTTCATGCCACCTTATAACCTCTCTTTCAAGTAAGTATTCTGAATGCCTACTAGCCATTTTTTGAAATTTTTATTTGTATGTCTGTTAGCTACTTTTTACTCGATAATGCCTGAACCGATTTCTATGAAAATTACTATGTGAAATAAGTTAGTTCCCACTTAGATTTTAGGTTATTTGGCACTATGTCACTCTGCAGCCAGTCTAGGACTACCTCAGTGATCAGTTTCCAAATCGCTGGTGGTCATAGATTGGACACCATGATCACCAGATTTGATTCCGTTAGATTTCTTTGTCTGGGGCTTTATATAATCCGAAGTGTATCGGATAAAAGTTCATAATTTGTTGTGTTGAGAGGTCGTATTCTGCAAGTAGTTGCACAAATTACGCAATTGTCATCAATTACCATTACTATAATACCATTATCACAATTACAATTAATCCAATCAACGGCTGGTAGTATGGAAGAAGGAAGAATAAGGAGGGGGGACAAGTGGGATAACTGGTATGACGACGAATGTAGGGGGGGCTAAGAAGACGGCTTAAGAAGCCCTAAGGATATTTAGACAGTGGGGAATGATGAAAGTAAGACATGTTCAAAGTGGGATGAAATTACAAAGACATCATCCAGCTCAAAAAGGCTAACAGGCAACTGGCAACTGAGGAAAGCAGGTGAGCTGAGTAGAGTGGTAGAGAACGGGGATGTATATGAAATGTGGCACACTATTAAAAGAATAAGAGCTGGGGTGTGGGTAAGGAACGAAATTGCATCAGAAGTGTGGAGTGAATATTTTAGGGGCATTTATGGGGAAGGAGAAATGGGGGGGGGCGGGATTTAGTGATACAACAGGAAAAATTAATGGTGATTCCGGAAATTCCGGAGCTGGACGTAGAGATTTCATGGGGGGAATTAGAAAAGCAGTTTCCTCTTTGAAGAATAGTAAAGCACCAGGCTGGAATGGCTTTCCATCAGAAATATTTAAGGCTACTACTGTCAATAAGAAATATGTGCAAAGGCTCCAAATGATATTTAATGATTTATTAAAGTATGGGAAATACCCGGAAATTTAGGCTACATCAGTCATTCATTCCATCTATAAAACGAACGAATTCGGCCTGTAGAGATCGATTATTTAGTCCTGACAGCTCAGCGACGCGAAAGAGGGGAAGTAATAGGAGTAGTGGGGAGAGTTTCGGAGTAGAGATAAGGTTGAGCGGTCGGTAAAGGAATGCAATACAGCTTAACTGTACTGGAAAAACAACGCTATACCGCATGCGTGAAATCCGATCGCTTTGACTGAAGGCAACAGACTAACCTGAACAACCCTTGGCGTAACTTAATGGACTCGCCTGACGCAGGCGCACATCACCGGCGACTGTGAGGATTAGATAATCGTACTGTACCGTGAAGCGGTTACGTGCCAGCCTGAGGCTCTCCCTGGTTACTGGGACCCCGTGGCAGCTTCTTTGTTTATGTCTTCTAATTTGCGGTGTCGAGGTTACCATATCTCACTTGACCGTACTAGACTCACACATGGCGACATTAATGAAATACGGAATTAGTACAACTTCTCGCCTCCACTTGAGGCACCTGAGACAACACGCTCATAATGGACAAGTTTCATGCTCTTCGTGGAATTTTAACCCACGACCGCGGCTTAAATGTAAAGTTGAACCCAAAGTGAAAGTTACTAAGTTACATATATTGCTTGCAAGTATATCACTACTCTAAATTACCCGCTATAAATATTTCGGAGTAACAAAGGCAGGTGCGAATGCCTCCAGTTTACCAGCTATTATTGCTTTGCATGATATTGAGAATCCTTTTATAACTTATATTTGTGGCTCTTCGTGTTTGTCCCGTTCATATTACGGGTATCACGCAAAGATGTTTGGAATTATACAATATTCATGAAAGGGAACTTAAAACGAACACTGATTCTCTTTCAACTACGGAGTGGTCCAATCGTAACATAACGGAATACATACAGCAACAGCTTCATTTTAATTGAAGACAAATGAAAAATTTGGAAATGTAGCAAGTAAATAAGTCATTACATTTAGTTTAATCAATAATGTGTTTATTTACGTAGATAAGTTAACTATCCAGATCACCAGATCACTTGTCAATGGTACAGTCCGATTATTTAGTTCTGACAGTCACCGGCGATATGCGCTTGGGTCAGGCGAGTCCATTTAGTTACGCCAACGGGTGTTTGGGATAGTCACTCGCTTGCCTTCTGAACGATCGGATGTCACGCGTGCGGTAGAGCGGTATGTTTCCAGCAGTACTGCATTTCTTTACCGACCGCTCGCCCTTATCTCTTCTCCGGAGCTCTCCCCACTACTCCTATTACTTCCCCTCTTTCGCGTCGCTGAGCTGTCAGGACTAAATAATCGGTCTGTACGCTAAGTATATTCCTTCATTGAACATCCTGTTAACGGTACTCCTTATCTTTTACGATTTGCACTTTATGCCAATGGACTATCTATCTATCTATCTATCTATCTATCTATCTATCTATCTATCTATCTATCTATCTATCTATCTATCTATCTATCTATCTATCTATCTATCTATCTATCTATCTATCTATCTATCTATCTATCTATCTATCTATCTATCTATCTATCTATCTATCTATCTATCTATCTATCTATCTATCTATCTATCTATCTATCTATCTATCTATCTATCTATCTATCTATCTATCTATCTATCTATCTATCTATCTATCTATCTATCTATCTATCTATCTATCTATCTATCTATCTATCTATCTATCTATCTATCTATCTATCTATCTATCTATCTATCTATCTATCTATCTATCTATCTATCTATCTATCTATCTATCTATCTATCTATCTATCTATCTATCTATCTATCTATCTATCTATCTATCTATCTATCTATCTATCTATCTATCTATCTATCTATCTATCTATCTATCTATCTATCTATCTATCTATCTATCTATCTATCTATCTATCTATCTATCTATCTATCTATCTATCTATCTATCTATCTATCTATCTATCTATCTATCTATCTATCTATCTATCTATCTATCTATCTATCTATCTATCTATCTATCTCTATCTATCTATCTATCTATCTATCTATCTATCTATCTATCTATCTATCTATCTATCTATCTATCTATCTATCTATCTATCTATCTATCTATCTATCTATCTATCTATCTATCTCTGTCTGCCTGTCGACCCACCCACCCATGTGTCTGCTTGCCTGCCTGTCTGTCTGTCGACCCACCCACCCATGTGTCTGCCTGCCTGCCTGCCTGCCTGCCTGTCTGCCTGTTTCTGAGTGGATATACAAATATACAGCATATGTACGTGTATGTACATAATTATATTATATACAGAGTGGAAGTGAAATAATCCTGCAGATTGAAGGGGACAATAGAGTACACTTAAATGAATAGAAAACCTATGTTACGTTTTGTGATTAAATAATTAGTTAATTATAAAATTGAGTTGGAAGTTTCAGCAGTCTGTCAACATCGCCGTTATCACACTAGTCTTCCTTCTCGTAATACAGATGTAAGAGGTCAACGAAATCAGGTCTGTCTCCATAATTTCCACCTCCCTCCCTGACTATAACTTTGCAATCTCTTCGCATAGTTCAGTGACTTGAAATCAGTGGTTTTTAAATTAATTTTATACGAAAACTATCGACGCTATTGAAATGCGCCAGAGTAATAAATGATATTCTATCGACAGTATGGACAAAAATCACGATCCTCCTCGCTATAGTTACTGAATAATAGGGTGTTAAAGATTTGGGAAAAAATATTTTTTCTCAGAAAACAATGAACTTTCCACCAATATGGTATCCCAATGTTTTGTTACATACAACATGATCTATTTGCTCTGAAAATCTGAGGTTTATTTCACTTCTACTCTCTACATATATGTATATAAGTTTAAATTGCTACTCATTTCATATTTCACTGTTAGTTCATAATTCATGGTATTTTACTATTAAATTCATAACTCGTATGGCATATATGTAATTTTCTTCGAGCTCAATTTTTGTAACTTGTTAATTTTAATCATATTATGTGTAATTTTTGCTGATTGTGTGGAAAAGAAGGTCTTAGGATCTTAACTCTGCTAGCTAAAATAAATCAATATTATTGTATTATTTTCAATTTGTACACCACATTATGCGTGATGTGTATCTGTGAAGAGTTATGTCGTGTACTAGGGTGAATGTATGTTTAAGTGTTCGTGGAAGTATAGTGTAGCGAATGGATGCGGATGATGATGGTGAGGACGGGAGAAGGGAAAACCCGGTGCCGGCACGTAGCCTACTCCTGTCGAATAGCATCAAGGGGGCCGCCAGGCTTAACGTCCTCATACGACGGACGAATCACTGTCAACAGTGGCATATGCCTTCTCTTCATAGACACTGTGGAGAGATTTGGGATTTAACCCTGGCATATTGGCACAATTTAGTGATTAGACGTTGTGCATCGCTCCTAGTCCCGAGGTAAAAAATTTACATTAAAATTTCTGACCCCGCCGGGAATCGAACCCGGGCTGGCTAGTCTTGAGGCAGACGCGCTGCCACAGAGGTAGCTCGGCGGACCAATTTAAAATAATAAAATACAGTAAATTATATACATTAACAACGCATGTAAACAACATAACTTTATTCTTGCATAACATTACTCTCCAATAGTAACGACGAAAGATATTAAATTGTATTCTATTTACAGCGAATTGATCTGAAATTCGTTACTCTGCATTATATGTCACGTCACGAACAAGAATTACGTCATATGTAAGCTGCAACACTGTCCTGTGCGAAGTGCACAGGTAATGGGTCGCAGAAACGGATCTTGTGTCTCAAACATTAATCACCGCAGATCGCGCCAGTGCGCCACTTCCGGGACTTGACGTGGCGCAACCGCATGTTGTCTTGAGCGCAGATCGGTCGCCCCGTGGTGTGAGAGAATTAATATCCTTACCATCACGCTGCTCTCCGTGGCCTCCATTTTACTGTAACAATTTCCGGAAATGGCAGCTTAGCACGAAAATGGTTGCAGTATAAGTATTTGGGAGGGAAGGGGCGCTTCTAAGAAATATAGGCATTCCGGAGAAAAAGGATTTCCCTTTTAAGACTGGGGGATTAAAAATGAAGCATTCCTCAACACAACAGACCAGGAGATAGAAGTTATTATCTGCTATGTATTGTTTACGTTTGATTAACAACGGTTGTAGCCTATTCTGTTTGTCTCACAATGTTTATACACTTTAAGTTTATATCCTGCCAGTGAAGTAGGATTTTTGGTAGGAAAATAGATTGTTTATGCAAGGTTTGTACAGCTACTCGAGTATTTTCAATTGTAAATTTATAAGCAACATCATCATAAGCTACATGAATTGGATCCTTTGATCCGTTCCGTCTCCAATGTCTTTGCCAACGCTTGCATATATACAAATGTAGGCAATCTTAAAGTTTTATGTAATTTTAAACGTTTTTTCCCCCCACTTTTCACAATATGGTCCGTTTAATTATGCCAATTCATTGCAAAAATTTTGCTAATTTGGATTCTAAATCATTTGAAGATTCAAATGAAATATTGTAGCCCAGATAATTAAACTGATGAACTCGTTCCATTATTTCAGTTTCTATAATAATATTTGTTCTGATGTGATCAGTCCTAACAAAACCAAATATTTTTGTGTTCTTTGTGAAAATTTCTAGACTATATTCTCCTGATATAGGCCTATTAAATAATGGTAAGTTGTAATTGAAGCGGTGAGATCAATAACCATTGAAGTCCATTTACACAAGTTTCGAGAAAATGCAAAAAAAACTTTTTTTTTATTTCTTACCTAATTATTATTTTCTGCACGTCATATTTCTAGTTGTTTTAGAGATCAAGACAAAGTAGTATATCAACTTCAAAGTTAAAGTCGTAACACTTGTGGAAATATCCAGAATTTAATTTAAAATTTGCAAAACATGAATGACCAGAAGTGGACTTCAATGGTGGTTGATCTCACCGCTTCAATTTGTAAATTATTTTCTGTCTCTGTAATAAAAAGCTACTCATAATAGCTTAGACCTATATATATTCTCTGATTAAGGTTCTGGCTGATATATACATCTATTATCAGGCAGTACAACTTACTCGACGATATGTGACAGAGGGAGAACAATAAAATTGTTTGTATACCGTACATTTGGAGTCTGATTAGATTAGTGTAATACATAACTAGTCAGCGGTGTATGCAATGAAGGGGGAAAGTAAGTGGCCACCCTGTGCCGTATCTCCTGGTCTAGTTGTCTCATGAGTGATGTCTTATCTGTGTTTCTTATAAGTTTCAGACCTGTCTTCGGACAGTTGACTAAACAAACTTAACAATGAAGTAAAGTTGACAGTGCAATGGATTATAGATGGAGTGAAGTTGCGCGTTGAGTTTTGTTTACCTCTGGATTAGTGTACAATCCGGTTCGTGATCGTAATCTTCCGTCTCTCCCTACAAAACGAACTCACGCCATCACAGTGCATTTTCAATTCATAGTGAACAGTTTTTTTCGAACTAGTTGCTAGTATATACATAGTTGTTCATTGTAACGCTAACAACTTCAACGTCGCCGAGGGATATGAAAGCTTGTGAGGTATGTATCCTATTTCATTTTCCACCGTGACTAGATTGTAATATTAACAGTAGACTATAACGTAGCAAATTGACGTGGTCGTTAACATACAATACGTCTGTCTATTATATTCAAGGAACTCTATAGTCAAGGTGTGCGTACATTGGTTGCTAAAGTGTCCCGGATCCTAAGCCTGTTTATAACTATACGCCAGCCAAGTTCCGATTACCGACGGCAGGAGTTCGAACTACTCAGATCGTTGCATGTTTCCTGTTTGTAGCGATAGCAGCGACCTCATCTTCAATCGGTAATAAGAAGTTGGTGGGCCTATACTCATACTGTTTTGCATCATTTTCGAGAGCTACTGAATCATCTCATGGGTAACGGGGTGGATTCTTGATCCGAGACTGCGTTGGAGGGTGGGTTGTTCAGGTGGCTGATAATGTTCCTGGGATTTTTTCCAACTTAATGCTAATATTATATACATCTCTGATTGAGGTTCTAGCTGATCTACATCTATTATCAGTAGAGTCCTGCGTTTGGTTTCTTTCAGTACATGTTAGATACACATGGATCTTACTGTTCTCCAAGCAGGAGATTAACCGTGAAAGGAATGTGCTTAGTGTTGCGTCATCTATTGGAGCGAAGTAAGTAATATTACCGTTATAACGTCAGTTAAAAAAACATGCGCTCTCCTGCATATGTTATTTCCTGTATGGAGGGATTAAAAGACTAAGGGCCGTATTCATAGACATTCTTAGCGCGGGTTTCCGGTGGATGATCAGCGAACTAACGTTTTTCGTAATTATAAACCAGTGTTAGCGATATGATATGATATGATATGATATGATATGATATGATATGATATGATATGATATGATATGATATGATATATGATATGATATGATATGATATGATATGATATGATATGATATGATATGAATCCTGTACAAGTAACCAGTCGATAGTCGGGGCTAGTTTAGCACGCTCGTAACGCGGGCTAGCGAAATGTCTATGAATATCGCCCCAGGAGGTTAACCGTGATCTAATTTTGTAACTAGGGTAGTATAAATATGTATCAGTGTTATCGTTTGTGCTTTGAGAGTTAGCTAATGGAGATGCGTGTACCCACGTGCGTGACCTTATGACATCAACATTCATTCACAGCATTACACCGCTGCATCTCATTCCCCTGAGACTTTCTCCTGGTTGGAGTACAGTACTAGCTTTCGCTTGCAATTGAGAGCTGTGACTTGTCTCCCCGTTCCGTTTCGTGTGTTTACATCTGGTTATCCTTGTGTCAGTCTGTATAGGCACTGAACAATAAGAATACTACTCACATACAAAATGTACTGTCATGTGCATTTAATAACAAACACAATATTTATTTAAAGCCATCTTTGCGGGGTGGTAGATAAGTGTTGAGCACAATGGTCAGAAATCATATCTGCGCTTACCTCGATGTCATTCTAATTGAGCACAAACATCAGTACAAACGATTCTACGAGAAGCGCACAAATGCATAAAGTGCCTACAGTCCCCCATTTCACAGGTCTAGAGTGCTGAACAGTTGGCACGTTTTGACAGCAGTTTGTTGAACTTAGTTGGTACTATCCTTGTACGCAACTCTCGAATGTTACAAAGGGAGAAGTAGGATACTGTTTTAATTCAATTATGTCTTCAGTCCAATAAAGTCATGTTTCCAATGTGGAGTGAAAAGGGTGCAGATTAGGAAGTGTATGAAAAGCATAAATATACAGTATATAACAGTGTTGTTTGTACACATATATTATTAAACTGACTTTATAATTAAAAGTAATTCAATAAAACTGAATTCATTATGTTTGGTGAGTTAACAACAGGAACACACACCATGAATAAAATTAATTTACATACACCTGTTACTTACATAAAAATTGAAAACTACATATCCCGTGAAATTCATGTAACACTGTTTGTACACTTACTCCACGGACAGAGGGTAGTTACGTTTAGATGTATGGTAAACAAGTAAATATGTATTTTTTTCACACAATTACCATAACTCAAAATACAGGGTGTATCTATATATGTGTTCATAAATGTAGGGGCGTATTCCTGATACCCATACATAACAAAACGTTCATATGAACATGATTCCGCAAACCCTTAGTTAGGGAGTTATGAAAGGAATTTTCTGTAGTGACCCCTGTTTCTGTAATTCACCTCAAACTTGCATTTTTTCCCGCTTTCTTCATTACAGTTGGTCATGACTTTTGTTTTGTTTTGTCTGATTGTCTTTTGTTCGTTTATATGTTATTCACAGTAACATTCATTACATCACAAGATGTATTCAGTGAGAGAAATGACGCCTAGCAGATGGAAATACGGTAGCAGCACGTCATTTGATCACATCCTTAACACCCTAAGACATTTGCACAGAGTACGGCAAAGCATAGATCGCAGGCTCATGGCATGCATCGAAGCAGGAGGAGGTCACTTTGAGCAGTTTTTGCAAATGTGTGTTGTTAAATGTATCACATGTACCATTATCAATAAACCCATAACTCCCTAATGAAGGGTTTGCGGACCCATGTTCATATGACCTTTTTGTTATGGTTTGGTGTCAGGAATACGCACCCACATTTATGGACACATATATAAGTATACCCTGTATATGAAATTGGCTAACTGCGTTCGAATAAAATATAAACTTGTTAATAGAAAAACAATTGAAATAACTTGATAAGATTGGAGAATTATTAACAATGACATGTCAAATGAAACATATACGTATTCAATCAATTAACATAACTTAAATACAAGATTTGTTAACTATTTCATTTCAATACAAGTTAAATTTGTTCTTAACAACTCAATGACATTAGCTTACGAGAACATATAAATTGGGTGTAACATAAGCAGTGCAATACAGGATTTAACACGTACCGATCAAATTAATGATCTTATTTCAGATATGAGAACTAAGAAGGACAACTATTGGAATATAATTTGGTATATTATGTTTTTAAAAGCGCAATTACAGTAACTTAGAAATGTGATAGAATAACAAAAATATTGTAAGACATTTTTCAAACTTTGTTTTCAATAAAATTTATTACATTATACACAGAGTGTAAGTGAAATAACCCTACAGGTAGAGTCCTCTTAAATGAATACAAAATCTGTATTACATTTTGTTATTAAATGCATGGTTAATTGAAAAATTAAGTTGAAACTTTTATCAGACCGGCAACATCGCTGCTAACACACTGCTCTTTCTTCTCGTAATATAGATGTAAGAGGTCAACGAACCTCCCTAGGTGAACTACCTCCCACCTCCCTCTCTGACTACAACTTTTCAATCTGTTAGCATCGTTCAGTGGCTTGAAATTGGTGGTTTTTAAGTTAAATTTACATGAAAACCGTTCACGCTATTGAAATACGTCAGAGAGATACTTGATTCTTTATTCGATTTTCTATCGATATGGACAAAAACTATTCTACTCGCAATAATTACAAAATAAGAGGGCGTTAAGCATTTGGGATAAAACTTTTTTTCTGAGAAAACTATGAACTTTCTACCAATATAACAAACTTTTTTGTTACATACGACATGAACTATTTGCTCTGAAAATCCGCAGGACCATTTCTCACTTCCATCCTGTATGTACGATACAACCTCTGATTTAGATTCTGACTGATATTTACAATTCTGTAAATCTGTTATTTATCAGGCAGTACTTCTCACTTGATGATGTGTCAGAGGAAGAAAAACCATTGTTTGTATACATCTAAAGTCTAATAAGTGTAATATGTTACTAGTCAGTGGAGGGGGGAAAGGAACTGACAACCCTACCCAATATCTCATGACTTAGGTGTCAGTGATGTCTGTCATTTATGAGGTTCCAACCTGTCTTCGGACAGGTTGACTAAAAAAACAAGATATAAGATGCGGGAACTATAATCGTTGGAACACTGTAGATAAAAGATTTACGCTACAAATAGCAATATTATTTCTTCAGAAATAATAAATGTAATGGTAGATGTTATGCATTGTTAGATTTCTTTAGGCTAAGTGTACAATTTGTTACCGCTTAAACACAAACCTGGGCATTCAAAATTAAAATGTTTTAGTTTTTTGGAAATGCTGGTTACATGCTGCACAAAAAATATATAATTAAAATATGTATAATGTAACGACATTTTCTTTCAGTGTCAACTACAGAGAAGGGTCTTGCTTGTAGCATTTGGTCACGGAGAATGGTAAGTGTTGCTACTCCTACTACTGCATGATCTTCATGGTTAGTGTTGTTGTCTAGCGAAGTACAATTTCCACAGTTTGATAACGTGGCCCGTGAAGGCCATAGAGATGATCAAATTACACGTTAGCTGCATGGCGATACTGAAATGCGATAGCTTTGTTTCGATTTGCTAATGAGTCGTGTATTTTTAGTTGATTACCTTGTATGTTTTTGTTTCCGAGTGCGGAACATTGGTGGGGGAGGGGGTTATTCCCATTCTACAAACAGTTCAACGTTTACATTGAAACGAATATGTCGATAGAAAATCTGAAATTTTTGAGGTCAGAGTTGTGTATGTATTTATATTTAGCAGAGATCTCCTGCAGGGAATTAGCGATATCGACAGCCTTCCGATTCATGATAAACTGGCTTCGGAGTCTCGAGGGATCTAATTAACCATGTGATGAACAAGGAGTACTCTTCGTATGTCTTTTTAAAGACCGTAGATTGGAATCTGCCTTAATGGTGTAAGTCGGATACAAGCCAGCTTTATTTCCCTTTTTTAGTTTCGTTCGTCCCACATAATTTCCAATTGCTTTTATTTCATTCATTGTTCTTTCTGTCCCTTCGCTCTTTCCTTTTCTCACGCGTTTTAATTGTTATTTTCTATTTTTTCCATTCTCTTTTCTTTTCTTTCCTTCTTATGTATTATTTATTCTGTTATTTGGGTTCCCTCTTTATTTTCTCTGTCATATTGCTATATTATTTCATTCCCATCTTCTTCTATTTCTTACTGTTTTGCATTCAAAATTTCTCCGCTTTGCTTTTCTTTTATATATCTTCCCGTTTTTCCAAATTGTTCCTTACTTCCTTTCCTTTCTTTAATTCTAACGGGTGTACGCTTGGAAACAGGTCTCGCTTAGCACGGCGCCGTTGGAAAAATGATATCAGGTAGTAACACCCGCTTACCTGTGATTCAACGCGTCAGCTCTTGGCAATAAAATCTCACGACTTAACACACTACATTTAATATGAAATTTATTGGCTTACTTTATAATGAGTGCCTCTTTAAGGCACATTTCATTTTTTTTTTTTTTAAGATTTCTAGGCACTCGCTGAATTTAGTGTCTTTACACTCTATTAATTCAATTCAATTTATTAAGCCATTCCATTGAACATGCAGTGATAGCCTTCGTCACAATACAGAAGGAGAGGGGGAAACATACACTTTAAAATACACTTATAATTGAAAACAGTAAAGTTTAATCACAATGAAAACACAAAAACATTTTGAAACTCGAAAAATTTATGAAAACACTTCACTCTTAATATAATATTTGTAACTAAATGTAAATAACTTCATTTATTAAAATACAATTTCGTATGAATTTATGTTAAGAAACTCATCTACAGAGTAGAAAGGATTAATTAAAAGCCTATTATAAAAGCCAGTTTTGAAACTATTGGTTGGTAACTTATAATATTGACTCGGAAGCTTATTATATAATTTCATCCCCATGACAGAAAAATTTGTACTAATTTTAAGTAATCTACAGTATGGAATATTAATTTTTTCACTATTTCTAATTTCATGATCATGTATTTTGGCTACTAATGAGTAATTGTCTATATTTTATCGAGTGTAAAGGGCTATGTCGTATATATAAATTTATGACAGTTAATATTTGTGATTGTTTGGAAAGTGGTCGACAATGTTCAAGATAGTTTGACTGACACAATTCTAATGGCTTTCTTTTGCAAAATCAAGACACTCTCAATTTTGCTACTATTTCCTCAGAAAATTAAAGCATACCGAATTATCGATTGAAGGAACGAAAAGTAGGCACATCTTAAATAATTTTGAGAAATGCAAGTCGTTAATTTCTTTAATAAATAAATACCTCTTGATAACTTTGTGCATATATATTCAATATGTTTTTCCCATGTTAAACTGGAGTCTATAAAAAGTCCTAGAAATATGGTATACTTTTGTATGTTGTCCTTTTTTATTACATGATTTAGGGTAAACGTTATGTTGACAGTCTTTCCTTGATTAAGCAAAAAGCCATTAGATTCAAACCATAAAGCCTTCTGTTATAGAATATCATTGGTTAGAGCATGTAAATCATTCAGAGTAAAGCTAGAACATAAGAATGTAGTGTCATCAGCATACATAATTGTTACAGCTTTAATGAATTCAGGAAGATCATTTATTGCTACTAAGAATAGTAGTGAACCAATTATTGAGCCTTGTGGATCACCATAATGCATACTGGAGAGACTTGACCAATTTTTACCTATTGAAACTAATTGCCTTCTGCCATGAAGATAGGTTCCAAAAATATTTAGTGCAGGCCTGCAGAAATGTAGCTCTTGAGAGCGACTCCTTTCCTCCCCTCTTTTACCCCACCCACCTTTTCTACCTGTGCGGCCACGGCGTTCTAGTTACGCTCGGCTGCATCAACATTCATTCTCGGGGCGGAAGTCGATCATCCCCAATAGAAGTGGAGTGAGGCTGATGTCATAGTTCCCCTACTTTGCGAGTTCTGCAGGCCTGATTTAGTGTATTCCCCCGAATACTATAAAATTCTAATTTTGATAAAATTAAATTGTGATCAACGCAATCGAACGCTTTGGAGAGATCACAAAACACAGCATTAACTTGTCGATAGAATTGAACCATGAACACATGGCCCGTCTCATTCAGTTAATGAACGACTGATCTAATAAGACTTCAATTTTAACAATTTCGTTGCTTTCCAAGGTGATGTTTTGGATACACCTGTCTTTTGGACTACCTTTCTTAAAGATTTCGTGGAGGATTAATCTAGCCCATAATATGTGTCACTTTTTAGTTATAACGCGATTTTATGGACTTTCTTTTTATTTAATAATGCGCCGGTTTCTCTAATTCTCTTCACTAAATTCTGGAGTTTTTAATGAACCAGATGGTTATATGTGTTTTTAGGCTTTCAGGGTGAACGTGGACTTTTCGCTATACCACCGTGCACTCGAACTTAACGTTTCCAACGTTTCGCAAGTCCATAAGGGTCCATCATCAGGGCAATTAGGCATGACTAGATGGATCATCTGCTCTGTTGAGCTCGTTACACCAGGCAACTCCAAGCGACTGAGCCGGAATCTACCTATAGACAGAAAAGTTAGAGAGGTTATTAATTTTTCTTTTATAAATTGAAGCTGTAGGCAAACATAACGAGCCCAACAGAATAGGCGACCCATCTGGTCATGCCTAGTTGCTCTGATGATGGAACCTCTATGTAGTTCCGAAACGTTGAAGATGTCAAGTTCCAGGACGCTGTGGAATATCCAAAAGTCTATTTTGAATCAGATGGTTACTGAACGCCAGGATATTTCTGCAGAAATATAGCACCACACATTTTATACGATCTCTTCGTAATACACTTAGGCCTACCTAACCTAACCTACCTACTATAAATGAAGATGCGCTCTTCTAATGCGTACTGTATTTCCACGAACTAAACTGACCTGCATTCAGTAGAAGTCAGCTGTATACTAATGCCCTAATCTTGACGTATCTTCAGCCTGTGATTGCCGTCCGTACTATTCAACCCATAACTCTCTCACGCTTGATCTAGGGCAGTGTTTATCCACTCGGCCGATAGGAGGCGCGGGCAATGAACACTGCTTCCGGACGGGGCAAGCGGGCATTACCTCACCCTTGGCATTATTCAAATCGATCTCCCGTCCACTAGCGACTCTTGGTAGAAGCTACATAGCTGCAATGTTGAAAAGAAGTAATAGGCTATGTCTCAACGGTCGTCTTCTCCTTCGGGAGGAATTTCATTCGCGACTTCAAGATTTGAAAGTATGGAGTCAGATTTCAAGATTCAATGGTTGTTTTAGGGTTTTCGTAGAACCAAACGTGTGTGTTGTAGTAGTTCATAATATCCTCTTGCATAAAGCATGCTTCATCTGTAAATAACATTTGCATGAGAAACTGGGTACATTCGTACATTTATAGAGATTGAATCATATCTCGGAAACGGTTGGTTTCCGGACTTATGTTTCTACCTTCTTTCATTGTCCTCTAATGACCTCTGCAGCTTGTACGCATGATTCTGAAACACCCGATATTTATTTATTTGTATATATATATATATATATATATATATATATATATATATATATATATTTGTTTGTTTGTTTGTTTGTTTGTTATTGAACATAACAGGCAAAGCCCAATTACAATGTTCAAGACTGATAAACTAATTTATAAAACATAAACAAGGAAAAGGAAACATACACTTATTAAAAACTGAAACAAAATAGAAATAAGAGAAATCGAAATAAGGTGTGAAAGTAGCTTCAAATTAACTAACAACAATATTCTGTAAAATATGATAACAAATAATTCTGTATCTAGAGAAATTCATATAGAAAATATCAACATTCGAATGAGGATGTAATTTATTGTATAACTGTAACATTTGGAAAACTGGAGAATTTTTTGGGGATTCAGTATTCGCCCTTGGTATGTAAAATAAATTTCGAAATTTTGTATTAAGCTTAGGTGCATACAATGTTATATAATAAAATAAACTGACACAGCCCAACTTATTGTTAATAATTTTATAAAGAAAGTTTAAAGATTGACAATTTCGTCTAATTTGCAAACTAGTAAAATGGAAATGTTGAAGCATTGTAGCATAACTCTCATAAGTAGGATAATTATTATAAAGTCTCTAATATAACCATTTCAGAAATTTATTTTGAATTTTTTCTAGTAACAGAATATATTTGTTAGTAACTGGATTCCAGATAACCGCAGCATACTCTAATTTAGATCGAACAATGGAATTATACAAAACTAATATAGTTTTGACTTTAAATTTACAAGAATTTCTCATAACAAAACCTAAACTTTTATAGGACAAATTTATAATATTATTAATATGACTATGAAATGTAAAATTACTCCTAAATAATATACTTAAATCTTTATGTTCATTTTCTGATGGTAAAACTGTTGCCTCTATTATATATTAAAATTTAATTGTATTTTTCAATCTAGAAAAGGTCATATGTATACACTTATTAATATTAAATAAGGATTGTAGGAAAGATAAAACGTACAAGCGTGTGGAAAACATCCGTTAGCAGTAGAGTCATGTATCTTACAAGAAAATCTGAAAGATTCTTTATTTAACCTTTCAACAGATTTTTTCTCTTGTGACTTTCCTGTGCACCGTGAGTCTTTTAAAAAGAAGTAAGCAGACTTTAAAATATGGACGTAACAAATTCCGTTATAAGCTCCACTTTGTATTTCTTTGAAGCAACATGTGAATGGAATAGAATCATAAAACTACTTGCAAGGAGGGAAATTTCTTACTAGCCTTTGAAGAAAATTCCCAGAATCTGTACAGCAGACAAAACACATGGAAAAATAACATGCTACAGTACATTAATTTACAAGAGATGACTATCGGAAATAAAAAATGTCATCAAAATAATTTCATTATTTAATATTTAATATTTTAGGAAAATTTACTGACATTTTTCAATTTGGGAAGTCTTAAAACGGTGATTATTCATTCATTCATTCATTGTAAACCCAGCTTTCTTCAGTCTTTCCTATTTTCTGCCTTCCTCTTAGTCTCCGCATATGATCCATATATCTTAATGTCGTCTATCATCTGATATCTTCCTCTGCCCCTAACTCTTCTCCCGTTCACCATTCCTTCCAGTGCATCCTTCAGTAGGCAGTTTCTTCTCAGCTAATGACCCAATCAATTCATTTTCCTCTTCCTGATCAGTTTGAGCATCATTCTTTCTTCATCCACTCTTTCCAACATAGCTTCATTTCTTATTCTGTCTGTCCACTTCGCACGTTCCATTCTTCTCCATATCCATATTTCAAATGCCCCTATTCCCGTTCTCTTCACTTTGTCGTACTGCCCATGTTTCTGCCCCATGCAATGCCACATTCCATACAAAACACTTCCAAGTTCTTTTTCCAGAATACTGTATTATAATACAGTAATAAAGAATCAATCGTATTTCATATTACAGTTTGCGGGGGAGTAAGGGATAAGCTCACGTGCTTTTGGCATTGACATAGTCATTTCGCTACTTCCAAATAACTTATTGAGAAGTCTTCGATAAATTTTGTCTGTGACTTTTTCATTCAGTAACAATGTTCTTTTGCATGCTGTAAGTCTACGAAATGGAATCCCAAGCAGGAGTCCATGTTAAAAATTGTATCTCGATTAAAGTTCATTGTCCTACGTGGATGTGAATCCTTGAACCTCAAATCCAGTGGCAAGCTTAAAAACCATTAGATCACGGAGGACTGAAATGAATGGTTTGAGATTTAATTTAAACTCAGTTTCGATCAAAGCATGAACTTTCGTTATCTCCACATCATTGTGTTCAGAAAGTAATACAAGGTGGATTTCTTTTTCCCTGTCTACGGACGGAAATATTTTTTTGTTCTTTAACTACGCTAAAGTGATCTCATGTGATTTTATGGCACCCACAACAGACTGCGTGTCTGAACAAATCTGGATATTGATATGTCTGTATGATCTCTGATTTTCGAAGGAAGGGGATAAAATTGCATACGCTTTTGCTTGGAAAGCTTTTACGTGTAACTATAAGGAAACAAAGATTCTTCATTTGAATATTAGACTTTATCTTCAGGGGAGACACTTTTGACTATCAAATGGTTCACGCTATAGAATTTACTATTCCCTAAGCCCTCCCCTACATATTTCCAGAGGGCACATTCTTTGAAACTCTTGCCAAACCAAGGCAAAAAAAGATGAAGTTAACCAGATATGGTAAACCTATCTGAAAAGAATGTTGCAGGGAGCAAGGAAGGGTGCACTGAGATGGAAATTCTGCCATGTTCTGCCCCCACAAGAGACTACCCAGTTAGGGTTCAAGTTTCACGTGACTTGGAAATCTGTGACTAGATGAGGCTGAAACCGTCGTTGTGCATAATCTGTGAAACATAAAGCTAAGTCAGTGACGAGTGGTGATGGTAGCAAGAAATATTTTGCATATAAGGCTTGTTAGACTTCTCAAAGAAACAGAGTCTGAAATTAAATCCTTAAAATGAAACACAGTCTTGTATTCTCTGTCATAGACTTGGACCGCGCCTTGATAGTCTGTCGGCAATGATAACTTTCACAGTAATTTGGACTTGAATTCGAGATTTGTTTTCGGCCTGTACGAGACGGGATTCGAACCATGACTCTTGCGAACGTATAATTTTTACCTTCAGTAACAAAATTCTGTTAGCCGAAAGAAAAGAAAAGTATGGAAGGAATAAAATTTTAGTAGAGCAAAAAGAACGTAGAAGCAGAATGTTCACATATGCCCTATTGAGACGAACAACAGAAAGAAGGATAAAAGTGAGATCCCATGATTTCTAGATCTTGCCACCAGAAGGGGAGTAGTGCGCCCAGCATCCCAATCACGGGAAACATCTTGCAGCCGAAATTACAGCAGAGTGAGTCGACGAGGACTTCGATAAGTTTCGGAGAGACGAAAAATCCTTAAAGAATGAGAGACATGAACACGGCACTTTCCTCATTTTGTGTTTTATGTTTTTCGTAACACTTTAGTTATTTATTATGTTACTAAAAAAATTTAATGTTTATTTCTAAACTATCATTTAAAATTCAAAGCATACCAAAACTATACCATTAAAAGCTCCGAAAGTCACTTATGGTGACTGCATGTTAAGATTCGCACCTCAAGAGTCAATCGCAACTATACTTCGCCCCATATTACCTGACAGACGAAGTAAACATTACCGACAGATGAGGCAAGGAGGATAATAGCTATTCAACCAATGGCAGAGACCACGTTCCAGACTTATCTTGAAGTTGGGCGGAGGTAGAACGCTTCAGACTGTCCAACTTCAAGATAAGTCTGGAATGTGACGTCTGCCATTGGTTGAATATCATTTGAAGGTAAAAAAAAACATTAAAAAATGGAAATTTGAGATATTAAGCATGTGGTGAGAATATTATAGCGGCTATCTAGTGAAGTAGTTGTTAGGGGGGAAAACACCATAGGACTAGGATATAGGAGTGGAAATTTTCATTGGTTTTCATAAAACAACCATAGTCCAAAAGCTTTTTAATTGTGAAAACAGCCATTGTCAGCTAGGACGATGGAGGCATTTATAAATATTCCATTCATATCATCTAGAAACATTTATCCACACAATTTTAAACTGTAGTAGATTGGCAGTACTGCTTCTTTCTTACTTACGCTACAAAAGCCACCTCAGAGAAAAATACTTTAACACGTGAATTGTATTAGTTATGGAGCCGTATTCAGGTGCAGAGGAAACCCAATGGAAGAAACGTAAGCAACGAAAAGAGAAGAAACATGATATAATAAAGAAAAAGAATATTAAAGAGAGGCATACTTCAGCCACTACTTACTTACTTACTGGCTTTCAAGGAACCCGGAGGTTCATTGCCGCCCTCACATAAGCCCGCTATTGGTCCCTATCCTGAGCAAGATTAATCCATTCTCTACCATCATATCCCACCTCCCTCAAATCCATTTTAATATTATCCTCCCATCTACGTCTCGGCCTCCCCAAAGGTCTTTTCCCCTCTGGCCTCCCAACTAACACTCTATATACATTTCTGGATTCGCCCATACGTGCTGCATGCCCTGCCCATCTCAAACGTCTGGATTTAATGTCCCTAATTATGTCAGGTGAAGGATGCAATGCGTGCAGCTCTGCATTGTGTAACTTTGTCCATTCTCCTGTTTCTTCATCCCTCTTAGCCCCAAATATATTCCCAAGAACATTATTCTCAAAAACCCTCAATCTCTGTTCCTCTCTCAAAGTGAGAGTCCAAGTTTCACAGCCATACAGAACAACCGGTAATATAACTGTTTTATAAATTCTAACTTTCAGATTTTTTGACAGCAGACTAGATGACAAACGTTTCTCAACCGAATAGTAACAGGCATTTCCCATATTTATTCTGCGTTTAATTTCCTCCCGAGTGTCATTTATATTTGTTACTCTTGCTCCAAGATATTTGAATTTTCCACCTCTTCGAAGGTTAAATCTCCAATTTTTATAGTTCCATTTCGTACAATATTCTGATCACGCGACATAATCATATACTTAATCTTTTCGGGATTTACTTCCAACCCTATCTCTTTACTTGCTTCAAGTAGAATTTCCGCGTTTTCCCTTATCGTTTGTGGATTTTCTCCTAACATATTCACGTCATTCGCATAGACATGAAGCTGATGTAACCCGTTCAATTCCAAACCCTGTCTGTTATCCTGAACTTTCCTAATGGCATATTCTAGAGTGAAGTTAAAAAGTAAAGGTGATAGTGCATCTCCCTGCTTTAGCCCGCAGTGAATTGGAAAAGCATCAGATAGAAACTGGTCTATACGGACTCTGCTGTAAGTTTCACCAAGACACATTTTAATTTTCGAACTAGTTTCTTGGGAATACCAAATTCAATAAGAATATCATATAAAACTTCTCTCTTAACCGAGTCATACGCCTTTTTGAAATCTATGAATAACTGATGTACTGTACCCTTATACTCCTATTTTTTCTCCAATATCTGTCGAATACAAAAACATCTGATTAATAGTCGATCTATTACGCCTGAAACTACACTGATGATCCCCAATAACTTCATCTACATATGGAGTTAATCTTTCCAAAAGGATTTTCGACAAAATTTTGTACGACGTGAACAAAAGTGATATTCCTCGAAAGTTCAGTCACTACATAATATTTTTCTTAAAACAAGCATTGTCCAGTTACCTATATTTACACATGTATTTCTATGAGGCAATTTAAGTTATGAATGTACTTAAGTCTTCACAAGTTTCTACAACAGCTTAAGAAATGGAATTATGAATTTCATACTTGAATTGTCAACAACATCTATACCAGATAGTTTTTTGTTCTTCCTTAAAATTTATGTTTTTGGATTATGGTTGTTTTCCAAATATAAATCCTCATTTATCCTTCTCCCTTCTTCTGCCGGCAATGTTTACTTCGCCTGTCAGATATTATGGAACACAATATAAGTAGGAACAAGGATATTCCCTTTGCCTCTATTATTAATTTCTATTTGGAGCTGAGTGAACGCTAGGTACATAATTTGAGCGGAAGCATATAGATTATCTTCGTATACGTTTTGAAATTTCAAGATATTTTTGCGGAAGTGAATAATCCTAATTATCTGAGGACGTGGTCTGCCAACAGTCCTTCCATTTCTTCCGTGTCTTGCAACTGGACGGCAGCCTGCTGCATTTCCTTCTTTGCTATGTGAGCACAATCTATTTTTTTGCATTCTTTTTAAAAGGTTATAAGCCTACCATTGTCTTATTCTTTGTCTGCCTAATTTCACCACATTGTGTACTTTAGATTCATTTCTTTCTTCACATTTCTGATACGGTCTTTGACATTTTTCCTATTACTGTTCTCAACATCTCAACGAATTTGTTGTATGACAACAACCTATATTTTTGTGAAAATCTGTCTAATAACGAGAAAATAAAATAGAACAAAACAATACTTTTAATAACTGACAGTGATGATGATACTGATGATGATGCCTGTTCTCAAATGAAAACAGAATGCCAAAATGCAGTTCGTAAAACAGCGTAGCTAATTACTACAGGATTAGCCACGTTTCATGGTGAACGATTAATCATCACACGCTTGGTTTATTTCGTTTCGCAGCAAATATTCTCAGAACAGTTACGAACCACTCTCATTAGTTAACACTCGAGGAGCATATTATAGTGGAGAGGTTGAAAGTGTTGGGAAGAGCGCTTAACCTGCAGTGTGTAATCTGAAATTAATAACACTTCACTCAGTAACGCATTTTTACATAACTGGTACAGTGTAACTCAGAATCCATACGACTACCTAACTTTGATGATGATGATGATGATGATTATGATGATAAGGATGGTGAGGAGGAGGAGGAGGATAATAACAACAATATTAACACCAGGAAAAAAAGATTTTTACCTCCAGGAAATTAATAAAAGTTTTTGTCAGTTGTTATATACAGAACCCAAATTCATTCATGCCTAGTGTTCTGCCCAAGAACAGGTCTGTCAATGCAATCCCTGCATTTTCCAGTCCTTCCTATTTTCTGTCTTCCTCTTTGTCTCCGCATATGATCCATATATCTTAATGACGTCTGTTATTTGATATCTTCTTCTGTTCCGAACTCTTCTCTCGTTCACTATTCCTTCCAGTGCATCTTTCAGTGGGCAGTTTATCTTCAGCCTTTCACCCATACAATTTCATTTTCTCTTCCTGATCAGTTTCAGCATTATTCTCTCTTCACCCACTCTTTCCAACATAGCTTCGTTTCTTATTCTCTCTGTCCATTTCACACGCTTCATTCTTCACCATATCCATAGTTCAAATGCTTCTAATTGCTTCTATTCACTTCGTTGTAATGTCCATTTTCTGCTCCATACAATGCACTTCACTAGTCTCTTCCTTCGTTCTTTTTCCAGAAGTCCGCAGACATCAGGACTCTTTCTATTTCCTTTGCCATTGCTATCTTCCTTTTGACTTCCTGGCAGCAGCTCATGTTGCTGCTTATAGTAAACTCATGTATTTGAAGCTGTCCACTTGCTCTACTGCCTCATTTAGAATTCACAAATTTACCTTCTTACCTTTTCATTCTATGGCCATGGTCTTCGTGTTGCTTGCATTTATCGTCATCCCATACTGCTCACAGCTATCATTTAGCTCCAGTAGCACATCCCTTAGTATCGTCTCCTCTTGAGATAAGTCGTTTTTATAAACGTGTTTTACACTATTTGTTTTAGTCACCTGACTAAATCGAGCAATGTTTTGATTAAGCATAGCAGTGTTCTGTGTAGGTTTTTTTAACACTCTGTTTTGATGTAAACAACACGACTTCTATAACACGCGATGTAGTTAACTTCATAGGTTCGGTGTCCGACTTCTGTCCCTACTCATCAGGTACTCGTCTGAAGATGGTGAGCTATGGTAGTATGACTCTTCCAGGGCTGAAGTAGGATACTCCGTTATCAGCATCGATTTCGATTCACGCTATCTGTATACATGGAACATATGGGGTTATGCGTGCCTAGATGCGTGGATTTGTTTTGGGTCTAGACCTCGAAAAGCCAAGCAAGTCAATCATCTATAAAAATATTACGTAGTGTACATAGGTCATCAATAATCTTCAATATCAATGAAGAAGTTAATATTCGTTAATTTTGATGTGAACATAATTCAACTTGATACCAAAATGAATTTATAGAGAAGTTCATAACATGGATCTAAGAAAGAAGAAAATAATATTGATTGCGGCATTTTTTATTCCCTATAATGCGACAGATAAAAGGAAAATATATTCCGAAATATGTGGCAAATAGCCTATTCCTCAAAAAGGCGGATGAGATTAAGTTTACCAAAGGTATGAGTTACCAGTCTTTTGTGTCTTTTTTTAATTGTCTCTGCTCATTTTGAATGCATAATGGCCATAATGGAACTAGAAGTAAGACGGAAATATAAAGACTATGTTAAAGCTATTTCAGTTAAGATACTTCCTGACCGTAACTGTTAAATATATAAGGTGAAAGTAATTGTGCAGATTTTAACAGTTTTTCCTTGGATAGGGTACAACAATAACTTTGATAGTAGCCTGATAGACCCAAATGTATATTTTTTTAACAAAAAGTTAATAATTTTTCCTTAAACCTAAATATTAATACTAAGTACTATCCGTGCGATTCTAATTTTCAATATTAACATGAAAGAAACTGACAAAGAATTATGTATTCTTTTTCCGGTTTCTCAATAAAATGAAGAGTTTCCTTGTAAATGAAATAAAATGATAAACGGGTTTCGTTATTTCACTCTATTAAGAAGTTTAGCAACCCTGCTGTAGTGACTAAGGTACGGACCTGAGTTCTTGTGTGTGTGTTCGCCGGCGAAACGCTGTTGCCAAACTCTCCTGACTTTCGCCCTAATTTTCTAATTAACCATTCATTTAATTACAAAACATAAAATAGGGTTTTCACTTATTTTAATATACTCAATTGCCCCCTTCAATCTGCACAGTTCATAGATTCACTTCTACTTTTTATAGTAACTTGTGAGTCATGTACTTACCTTAGAAATTTGTGTTTGGCGTGAAAGAGGGAAATTTTATGGCTCCAATAACTAAATTACTCAGTGATTGCTCTATTACGCGATGATAAAAGAAGTACTGTGTATAATACTACCTTGCATAATTTGAAGCAGGCTGTACCTCGCTGAACTACATAATTATTGCTTGTTACAGCACATACGCGGTTTGAAAAGATAACAACCACAGAAGTGAAATAATAAAATAATGTTGTAAATAAGGATGGAACTTCGAACACCGAACCTATGATGTTAACGATGTTCTGTGTTATACAAGTAATGTTGTTTACATGAACTCAGGGTAGTACAGGGACTGCTATGCTTGAACAAAAATATTGCTCCGTATAGTTAGATGACTAAAACAAAAAGATTATAACACACTTTTACGAAAGCGACTTTTCTCATTCTCTTCGTTGTAGAAAATGGTGATAGATGTTGAAGTACACAATTCATTTTTATTTAAGTGCCACTAATTTTATTGCAATGTATAACTGTGTAAATTCCTAAATTGTCATATATAAAACTGTTAGATTGTCAATGAAAAATGTTTGTACTAAGGAAATATTCTTTCGACATCACATGATGTTAGTGATGCGAATTTCAAATGCATTATATTTAGTAAATTGCATATAGGTGCCGTATGAATAATTAGCTTCACGGTAATAATATTTCTAAAATATAACATAATTAAGTGTTGAGAGATAATTAAATTAATAATGATTCTTGTAACGATTTTAAAAATATCCACGACACCTCAACATTGTGAGGTAATATATTATGTAATTAATATACAATACCATTTCCTTAATTCTGTAATGAATACGGTAAAGAGTACAGACCGATTATTTAGTCCTGACAGCTCAGCGACGCGAAAGTGGAGAAAGTAATAGGAGGAATGGGGAGAGTTCCGGAGTAGAGATAAGGGCGAGCGGTCGGTAAAGGCAAGCGAGTGAATAACCCAAATACCCGTTGGCATAACTAAATGGACTCTTCTGTCCTAGGCGCATATCTCTGGCGACTAAATAATCGTACTGCATTTGAACAGATGTAATTTATTAAACATTTATTCATCAAGCTCTCCTTTAAATTTTGTCTGATACGTATAACATCATAATTCGAATCCCATGACTATCATAACAGACAGAAAAGTCACAAAAAACAAACCGGAGTGTCTGATCGTTTATCTTCAAAACAGAAGCTATTTGTACATAATGATGAAAACTTGCGAAAAAAAAATTAAAAACGCAAGAAACGGGAGGATATACCGAAAGTCTGTTCAAAAAAATAAATACCTGTATGACTAAAAACTATGAAAATACCATCCGTGGTGCTTTTTTGAATGGCCTGATATTGAAAACATAAAGATTGCTATAAAACTTCTGCAATTAGGAATCTCTTTGAATCCGAATTTATAGAGTACAGATAGAGTGAGGTGATGCGTTGAGTTTTGTTTACCTGTGCGTCAGTGTACAATCCAGTTCGTGATCAGAGGTACAATATTTTTCCGTCTCTCTCTACGAAACTAATTCAGGCCATCATAGTGCATTTTCAATTCATAGTGAACAATTTTTTTCTGAACTAGTTGCAAGTATGTACACTTAACGGCAAAAAGGATGAGCCGCCGGCAATTTCATAGTTCCAGAGACATAACAATGCGCATGCTCGTCTCGTCAAAGTCATAGTTCATCAGGTAACACATAATTAAACCGTTTAAATTTGCTGTATTTTGTTTAAGAGTTTAAAATATGTTATAAAATAGAATGAAGGGGTGATTCTAGATACAACAGGGCCTCTGAAGAATGAAATAATAATAAAATTGATAAATACAAAATCACCTCAAGCGAATATGAGCAGGAAAACAGAGTATTATGCTGAAACTATACGAACAGTCTCAGTAGCGTAACTCGTTACGGCATTGATCTCTTGAATGAGTTAATAATAGTAGCTCAAGGTTCGAATCTCCCACAATCTCTCTTTTTTTTATTATAAATTTGCCATCATATACGTCGTGCAAAGCTATATTTATGAGGCGACATCTCTTAGAATATGCCCAAACTCTAATACATAATAAACCTCTCTCTCTCTCTTCCAAGCAATACTCCTGTCTTTTAATAAAACTTTCTGTCTCGTCATTACGCTTGAAGATGGCAGAGAGACAATAGAGAGCGTGGCTTACGGTGTCGTCGAGCTGTGAGGAGAGAACATTTGACGATGGATCATGCCGTGGACCGTCTAGCGTATGGTACTGTCCGACAGGACTTCGATGGGAGAAATGTAATTTTCTCCGACGAGGTAATTGTCTCCAGTAGCAACAATGGTCCTGCCTAGTTTATCGTATGGATGGCCACCGATACGATGAACGCTTCGTGGGACGACTTAACAGGTCGGGTCGCGTGAGCGTCGCGAGTTGGGGTGGGGGGTTTGTGGACGAAATACTAGTCCCCAGCATAGGCCTTTTTTGTTAATATATTAACAAATTGTTTGTTATTTGTTTATTTAATTATTTATTTATGTTTGATATGCGTCCGATTTCTTAGGATGTGAAACACGTATTTTTTGTTTATACAGACCAAGTCTCGCCCATTAATAACCCACAGGTGATGGGCAATAATATTTTTACAAGGCAGGCATAACGAAGTTAATGAACAAATGTCAATTCACATTTAAACTAATAAGTTAATTGAAAGAAAAATAATAATAATTTCACCATACCAGGAGGCGAACTCGCAACCTCTGGTATGGAAGTCAGACGTCTTACCACTGGGCCACACACAGCTCATAAGGTTAATTACATTGTAGACTGACGACTTTCAATGAAGAGACACCACATCAATGCCTTGCATTGCGTTGCGTTTACACGAGTGAACCGCGCGATAGAACTTGGCATTTCTATCAACCAAGAGTCGGCCCATTCTTTTTTCCGTTAAGTGTACATGGTCGTTATTGTAACACTAACGTCTTCAACGTCGCCAAGGGACATGAGAACTTGTGAGGTATCGTCACTGGATTGTACTATTAACAGTAGAATATAACGCAGCACATTGACGTCGTTGTTTACATTCACAGTATCTCAGTCTACTATGTTCAAGGAAGTCTGTAGTCAAGTTTGCGTATATTGGTAGCTAAGTTGTCCCGGAGCTTAAGACTGGTAATCAGATTGTAGTCTTACTTGTAATTTAATTCTTTATGAACATTGCTTACAGCACAACCTAAACTGTAACAGATTAGGGTCTACTAAACGCCCCCTGTTTAGTTAAATTTCAAAAAGACCACTGAGTTGACTTGAAGCTGTGGAAACGTAAAGATTGAGCGAATCTGAGATGTCATAGCGAGTGCAAGCTGTTCATCAACATGGTTGTTGCGGGCCACGCCTCAACGCGCCTGCTAATCCGGTTGGCGTTTAAGGATTTCGCGACTTACATAAGGAAGCTGGAGTCGTAATCCCCTGAAATCCCGGCCGCATGACGACAGGGTCCCCTTAAGTACAGGGGACAGCTGTGGACCGTGCCAATGGGATTCAGGTAATCTAATGCTTTACAACACCGGGACCCCGACAGACTGAATACATAAATCTCGAATTTTTTTCAAAGCAGTTTTCATAGTACATTTGAGGAGATTTACGCATCTCAGACTGTTTCATTCTTCTTCAAAACACGACTAAAAATACCTTATGTACTTAAGAGGAGATGTACACGATAGCTACAGTTACACCTTTCTCTAGTACTATTTACTGCATTTCAACTTTTTTTCTCCTCAGACTCTTTATACATTCATTCATGCCCAAGGGCAGGACTTTCACTGCAAAACCAGCATTCTTCACTCTTTCCTATTTTCCATCTTCCTCATAATGATCCACATATCTTAATGCCGTCTATTATCTGATATCTTATTCTGCCACGAACTTATCTCCCATTCACCACTTCTTCCAGTACATCCTTCAGTAGGCAGTTTCTTCTCAACCAGTGACCCAACCAATTCCTTTTTTTCTTCCTGATCAGTTTCAGCATCATTCTTTCTTCATCCACTCTTTCCAATACAGTTGCATTTCTTATTCTGTCTGACCATTTCACACGCTATATTCTTCTCCATATCCACGTTTCAAATGCTTGTAGTCGCTTGTCTTCACTTTGTCATAATGTCCATGTTTCTGCCCGGTACAATGCTACACTCCACACAAAGTACTTCACTAGTCTTTTCCTTAGTTATTTCTTCAAAGGCCCGCAGAAGATGCTCCATTTTCTATTAAAAGCTTCCTTTGCCATTTCTATCTTTCTTTTGACTTTCTGGCAGC
The DNA here is from genome assembly GCF_040183065.1 of Periplaneta americana. Taxonomy (NCBI): domain Eukaryota; kingdom Metazoa; phylum Arthropoda; class Insecta; order Blattodea; family Blattidae; genus Periplaneta; species Periplaneta americana. The sequence goes on from NC_091133.1 coordinate 59,790,141, forward strand.
AGTTCATTTTGCTGCGTACAGTACACCCCAAGTATTTGAAGGTTGTTCTACTGCTTCATTTATATTTCGCACGTTTACCTTGTTTACTTTTCTTTCTACTTTTCTCCAACCAGGAGATTAACCGTGAGATGTGCTTACTATTGCGTCATCTATTGGAGCGAAGTAGATAGATAATATTAGCCACCGGCGTAGATCAGTCGGCTAAGGCGCTTGCCTGCCGATGCGGAGTTACGTTCGGGCGCGGGTTCGATTCCTGCTTGGGCTGATTACCTGGTTGGGTTAGTATCATAAGGCAAATGTCAGGTAATCTATGGCGAATCCTCGGCCTCATCTCGTCAAACATCATCTCGCTATCACCAATCCCATCGACGCTAAATAACCTCGTAGTTAAATAACCAAGCAAAATAAAAAATATAGATAATATTACCGTTATGTCAGTTTAAAAAACATGCGCTCTGCTGCATATGTTATTTCCTGTATGGAGGGATTAAAAGGCCAGGAGATTAACCGTGATCTAATTTTGTAACTATGCTAGTATAAATATGTGTGTATCAGTGTTATCGTTTGTGCTTTGAAAGATAGCTAATGGAGATCGTGTACCCACGTGTGTGGCCTTATGACATCAACATTCATACATAGCATTACCCCACTGCGTCTCATTCCCCTGAGACTTTCTCGTGGTTGGAGTACATTATCACCATGGTCTTCGTCTTGTTTGCATTTATCTTCATTCCATATTTCTCTCAGCTGTCATTTAGCTCCAGTAGCATATCCTTTAGTATCATTTCATCTTCTTCTAACAACGCCATTATCGTCAGCAAATCTTGTGCATTTTATTCTTCTTCCCCCTACTATCACCTCTCCCATACACATCTCTTTATGTGATGGGAGAGTAAAAGTGTGCAGGTAACTAAACATAAGCCCACTTGTAAATTGACCTGATCAGTGATAAGTGATTTATTTACTAACTTATTAAAGATCGACGATATGGCCTAGGGGACAACTCCTTGCCAGCAGCCATAATTTTGCATGGGTAGAGATTGTATAATAAACAATGTTTACGTGTAACGGAGTACTCTTGCTTGGTTGAATTTCTGTCTTCAATACCGACCTCGCGAATACAAACGAGTTCCTTTTGTATGAGTAAATTATTAAGTTTGCTTAACTCTGTTAGCCGAAGGCCAAGTTTTCCAGGAATTCTCCGAAGTAGGTTTCATGATACCTGACGCCTTCTTATGACGTGATTTTCAATCTTGTTTACTTTGTGTCGTCTCTAGTACATTTCAGAAGCATCTTGGAGCATATATCAAACTGACGCTCGTGTATGTATTTAATTGTAACACAAATTTATACAGTGAGAACCGATAATATTGCTTTGCAAAATTCTGAATAAGTTTTAACGTGTTCCAACACTCTTTGCTCCATTTCTTATATGTACGTAATGGGAATGGTATTTTATGATACAATTAAGTTACTTGAGGCGGAATAACTGGCTACATAATGGAAGGGTGGAGGTTCGATCAAAGACGAAAAGAAAAAGAATCTCTCTCTTCCAGACAAAAATCGATTGTGGAAAATTATCGTGGCTGTGGTTAGATGTAACGATCAGGATTTATTGTTAATCACAATCCCGGAATATATTATATTAGTTCATTATTAATAATTGATTATCATAATATTGTAAGCCTAATTTAAATGTTATCAGAATTTATCTTGTTTACATGGGGAATATATTTCCAGAACGGAATTGTCTCCCTTCCACATACACATATCGACACACACACACACACATAATATACAAAGAGTTCACCTGAAAATAGGTTTCTCAGCTAACTGCCGTTGGTGTTTTATTCTTTTGGATCAAAAGCAAATGCGGAGGAAATAGAGTGTACATTTCCTCTGGATTTTCTTTTGCATAGTATATACCGAGCTTGGAGAACTGGGCGACAATTGTGACGTTACTTCACTCATCGGATACGTCACTCCCCCCTTTCTTCCAATTCCGCGTCATTAACTTGGTAGGGGAGGGGATTTGTATTCAGTGTCTGTCTTATGTGATTGCGTAAGGGCTACAGATACGTCATTCCACACCGGTAGACTGTGGACGGGGAACCAACGCTTTCCCCATGCTTTCCACCCCCTCTCTCACCAGTTCTATACCCGTGGTAGGTATATAGAAAAAACACATTCTGAAGAGACGTATAAGAATATAGCTTTAGTATTTACAGGGTGAAACGTAAGTATTGATATTAATGTAAGGGGGTTATTCTTTGAGATATTTCAAAGAAAAAAGTGTTATACGATCTTGCTGGTTTTTGCTTCCTATTCCAGGAAAAAAATTGTTTTATATGAAACATTTCATAGCATATTTTGCAAGAGCTATTGAATTAATCCCCAATATGCTCAGTCAATTTAAGAGAACAGTGTATTCTGATAATGAATTATTAAAATAATTTTACTTTTATTCTTCAAATGTGCAGAAATTAGATTCCAATAGCAATCTAATGTACACTACCTATTGATTACAGAGTTAGTTGTACGATCACACAATTCACGCATTTTAAAATGCAAGTCTTTCTGAAGAAATATTCAAGACATAGCAAAATGATATTTGCCTTTCTTTTACTTTACTAAAGGAATCATCCACCAGAATAAAGAAGTCCTCACCTGTGGAGTAACGGTCAGCGCGTCTGGCCGCGAAACCAGGTGACCCGGTTTCGAACCCCGGTTGGAGCAAATTACCTGGTTGCGGTTTTTTCTAGGGTTTTCCCTCAACCCAATATGAGCAAATGCTGGGTAACTGTGGGTGCTGGACCCCGGACTCATTTCACCGACATTATTACCTTTATTCCATTCAGACGCAAAATAACCTGAGATGTTGATACAGCGGCGTAAAATAACCTACTAAATGGAATTATTTATGATTCACTCTGTAAATATGTAAGTAATGATATTAATTTGAGAAGGTGATTCTTATATAGGTTATATGGATCATATGCAAAGACAAGAGGAATGTGGAAAAGTGGGAAGATTGGAGAATACAGAGTTTGCAGTGAAAGACCTGCCCTTGGGCAGGAAACTGTGAATGAATGAAAATCCAGGATTAGCTTTCAAACGACATTGATGACAAATTAAAAGTAATTTAATTCACACTTAATGAGCTAAAAATAAAATGTTAAATGCATATAACCAGTATACTGATTACACTTCTGATTTCCTTTGTAATTTAGATATTATTTTACGAGGAATACAGTTTGCTTTATAATCCATTCTAACCGTAAATTGACGAGTTTGGGGAAAAATAATTTCAGTATGAGTTTCAGTTACTTGGAGGATCTTTGTAGGGTAATAATCGTACTTATTTTGTAATAAGAAAACTCTAAAATTCTGTGTAGAGGTTATTTGAAATTAAATCTAATGAAGTTGTATGTGTTAAGATTAAAATTTAAAATAACTGGAAAAAACACTTTTCACATATCCTGACGCACAAATTCAAATATATCGTCGTTGTTCCGGCAATAACTCCTATGTGACATTTATCGATTTTCAGATTTTTGCTCTATTAAATAACTTAAATAGTGACACAGCAAATAATAAAATCTCCTATATGTAATCATATTTCTTTCTTTCAAAAATTTAAGAATTCACAGTCTCCTATGTACTACTGGCATAGAATGAATAAATGTGTTTTTCTTCCTACTCAACAATTTTATATTTTGCACATAGGAGTTATTGCAGGAACAACGACGATATATAATATAAAAAATGTTAAGTGATTACACTCTATACCCGATGTCTTTGGAGCAGACAAGGGTCTCGATACATCTCATGTTATCGTTGCGCTCCCATTGGTTGGCGAGTCATTACTTAGCTGAGAGCGTTGTAGACACTAGCGCGTGCATATCCTGGCTACGAGACGGTATTCAGAGACGCGTCCACTACTACAGTTCTATTGCGTCTAGCATCTGTGCGGTGTATGAGCAGACGACAGCAGTACAACTAGTGACTGATGCAAGAAGGTATTTTCAAGGACACATTACTTTAATTTTCACTTTCCGTTATATGAACGTAGTCGGTCACTTAATTCATACACAGACATTTAGTATCGTGTGAACCGCGCTCTTTTGCATTTCGTTCCGTTGTTTATATCTGCTCCAAAGACATCTGGTATAGAGCAGTGATCACCAAAAGCTGTGTCGCGACACATGCCCCTGCCTCCACTCAAACGTAACCATGGCATCATACCCCCACCCTCTGTTTACAGTCTTCACTTCGATATAAGACAAGACATTTATCAGCAGCGGACGTACGCATGTAGTGTTACAAATTTGTAGGTTATATGTTTCGATGTCTTTTGCAAAACAGAAAACAGATATGTAAATACTTAATTTTAAGGAGCATGGGAGTAAAAGTATTTCTTTTGTGCTGATGGCAAAAATATGAGACAATTAATTTGTTGTACAATTTTAAATGATGTATAAAAGAACACTGTACGTTGTCATTATTCTTCTTGATATAAAGACTACCACGCCCTTACCTGTAATTTGAATATTTCATTAATAAACGAAAAATAAAAATTATCGGCTTCTATGTCTTAATCGGAGTAAAATACTTCGACTTTTTTTCGACGTATGTAGTGTAATTTGAATATTTCGTTAATAAATAAACAATAAAAAGTATCAGCTTTTATGTCTTAATCAGAGTAAAATACTTCGACTTTTTTTCGGCCTATGTAGTGTAATTTGAATATTTCATTAATAAATAAACAATAAAAAGTATCGGTTTCTATGTCATAATCCGAGTAAAATACTTCGACTTTTTTTGGACGTATGTAGTGTAATTTGAATATTTCATTAATAAATAAAAAGTATCGGCTTCTATATCTTAATCGGAATAAAATACTTCGAAGTTTTTTTTGAAGTATGTAGCGTAATTTACAATTTCGTGACCAGCCTGGTACGTTTTTCTAATTTCAAATATCTGCTGATGTAGAGTACACGTTCTTTTTATGGTAAATAAGAAAATATATTATTTTTGTTTGATTAATAATACAAAAATAATGAATAGGAAGATAAGAGTTAACACGGAAAAAGATGTGTATAGTTAATAAGTAGAAGAATATTATATTGTTTTTGTTTTCTGGTCACAGTCCGTCTCTGCACTGTTATTCGCTGCATTACCTGAGGAGATACTCACTCCACCCCTCTCCCTACGATAGTGGTGTGCGGGTTGCATTTCTATTACGTCACACTTTCGTGGTGTTTGGCAACCACTGGTATAGAGTGTAGACAGGAGAGGAGAACGGTGGAGAGTACTGGTATGTTATCCCCACCTCCGCTCAAGTTTATACCGGTGTCTTCAGTAACTAAGGTAGCATAACTTCGAGGCGATTTTGTTTGGTTCAAAATCTAGGATTCTAACCTCAAAAACATCCTTTCTGCATTGCGTGTAAGGAAGTACAAAATAAGGTGCAGGAATTAAAAAGACACTTACGTATCTTATTAACACATTACCACCGTTCTATGCAAAGAGATTTGCAGCACAGTAAACCTATGCACTTGACGATAGGATATCGCATCCTCACACAGTTGTACGTAAAGTTATGCAACGTTCTAAAGCAATGTACCAGGTTACTTTTTTTATATCTAAAATTTGAAAACAAGTATTTTCATTAAATTCTCGAAATGAATGTGTGCAACATCACAATAGTTTCTTCACTGAGAACGTGAAAAGCTTGAAAACTCCAAACGATTGTATAGACGGCATAAAGACTTCAAATATGGAGCTGACTTTAGTGGAAATAGTCGATTGATATTAATTTCAAAACGACGTAACTACCTACAATATTCATTCCTTCTCGTGGAATCGGGCAGGGATGCCATTACGAGCACAGCAGCCACAAATCTTACTCTCAAAAGAGTAGAACTTAATGTTGCATATACTAAAAACAAATCCATCAGCGACATTGAGAAGAGCCTTGATCTGCGATTCTGTGTGTTAAAATATTCATATGCATCGCGCACGGAAAGAATTCGAATACGGATAACGGCAAAAACTGTAATAACCTAGTTTTCACCTTTCATGTCGACGATCTCCACTCTTTTATATGGTCCAGCTTGTAACACAGAGCATCAGGAGATGGGGTAATGATGCCGGTTTTTCAGTGATTGAACATGAATAATGTGCAAAGAGAAATGGACTCATATTATTTCTTCATTCATGACTAACAGTGCCAATCTTTCATACATCGATGTTAGCAACATTTTAAACACATTTGCAGTTGCTTTGAAAAGCAACTTTCCTTCATTGTAAGTTATTAAGTTATAATACAAGGTGAAATGTAAGGTAGCTGCATTGGCTTTTTACATACTCTAACCTTCAATCGAGGTGAAACAGTGACGTAGAATATTTTTATACGTGTGCCTGCATGATATTCTGAGACTCTACGTCACTGAAACACCTTGATTGAAGGCTAGATCTGCCCCGGCTGGACATTGCTGATCTAGACGAATAAAAAGAAGAATTGTGAGCAAAATTAATGCTAAGAAAGAATGTATAAAAGTTGGATCAAAGCATTGGAAATGGATTATCTGAGAGGAACAGTCAGAATCTCAAAGGATAAAGTCTCCAAAGAAATAAGGGAATTTTTAGGCTTTCATGGTGAATATTTTGTGAATTTTAGGTATCCCAACGTGTCCTGTTCAAAGGTTTCGGAACTGTCACATACAGATTTCATCTCCAAGGCAAGTGAATAAGTATACGGATCACTTACTTTTTTTTAGCTCGTTATGTCTGGATAATAATAATAATAATAATAATAATAATAATAATAATAATAATAATAATAATAATTGAGCAAGACTAATGAAAGTAAGCATTAGAAAAAGAAAACAAATGGGAGAAGAAACAGTAATCAGAAGGTACGAAAACGCTTGTCCTTGCAGGGCAATTTGAGGCATTGAGAAATAATCTACGAAGTATGTAATTTCCCAGCTTGATCATTTGTCTCACTCCGTTTGTCATCGTTCCGTTAAATCAACTTAGAGAATTTTGAAAGAGAAAAGCCAAAATTGGACGTAACTTAATATTAATATTAAATATTTGTTTCCTGTTGATATATACCTAACTATTAGGGCAAATGAGACATCCGAAGAACATGAAACTATATTATATTATGATGTAAATGTATGTAAAAGTGGAACATAAACGTCACCGGCGTAGCTCAGTCGGCTAAGGCGTTTTCTTGCCTATACGGAGTTACGCTCGGGTGTGGGTTCGATTCCTGCTTGGGCTGATTACCTGGTTGGGATTTTTGGGAGGTTTCCCCAGCTGTAAAGCGAATGCCAGATAATCCATGGCGAATCCTCGGCCTAATCTCTCCAAATACCATCTCACTATCACCAATTCCACCGACGCTAAATAACAGCGTCGTTAAATAACCAACAAAAAAATGAACATAGCCTAAAAAATTTATTCAAGATTTATAAAAATAATTTGTATTTCTGTAACACAGAGAAGACAAATACAATCATTGAGTACTTACATGATGAACATAGTAGTAATTTTGAGTTCTTACCGAATTGAAATATTGTAATCACGAAATAAAAGATTGCAGATGAAAACAATATAATCTTAAAAAGATATTCATTCCTCCTTTCTCTTGTTATTCCTCTGTTATGAGCACGGAAATTAGAGATGATCACAAACCGCCACTGCTGTCTAGCTTACTGCGACCGATGCTCCCCATCTCCTGTTTTCACTCTGTGTGTAGCGACTGTAGCGGGTAGTATTTAGGATAAAGTTGCCCATTGCCGTGATACGTTTTTTTCACTGTGTATCACGGGATTGGGTATCTTGCTTAAACGTTCACCGATGTCTCAAATGTAAGTGAAAGGTGCACTCTTTCGAGAAAGATGTCTAGCGCTATGATCGAATGGCAAAGCTTCGACTGACATTCACTTAAAAAAATATATATATCACGGGATTAGGGGTATCACGGCATTAGGCAGCTTTACCTTATATTGCGTCAGGAATTTGTGACGTTTTTCGATGTCGGAATTAGACAATCCCGTTTCGTATCGAAACAGTTTCGTGAAATAACCTGTTCCAACTGTTCCAATGAGAGTTACACTGCTACAGTTATCATTTTAAAGTTCTACATGGTTCCAAGAGATAAACAGTTTTATTTCTAAACAGCTTCCTTGTTCTCTGCTATCTGCAAAGATCACGTGTAGCGCTATTATCGACCTCCAATCGAAAGTAGATATAATATCGGTTCCACACGGCCTTCGTGCAACAGTAGCCTATGTAGGACCGCTCAATTTAATTGTACAAATCAAATTCCCTAATAACGCTGATATTAATTACTATTAGCCGCTCATTGATGGAGAATATGTTCATGGTGCTCAAACATAGTGTTAATTATTAATATACCGCGAAAAATATTATCGCCTAATGTCTTATCGTTATTAAACTCTTCTAGGGTTATAATATAATCTACGTTATTTTTATTAAAATCGATTAATTTTGAATTGTAATTATTTATTGCACTCTTTAACAGTAACACACGAAAATTGACTTTCTTCGTCATAATATCCTGAACAGCTGATTTAAAGACGATCCAAGGGCTTTGAAACATGTTTCTGAAGCAGATGAGAAGTTGAAATAGTTGGAATACTTTGCACTGATGTTGTAAACTGTTTCTTTGAAACTGTTATTTTGGAACAGCTTCGTTCATGAAACAGTTACAGTCGAAACTGTTTCTTAAAAAGAACAGTTTATCCCATCTCTACTACGCTTGCAGTGTACCTCACAGCTATGTTTAATCTGATTCGAAGACGTTTTGTGAATGGACTATAGGTGGTTTCATCATCGATTTTGTTTTCTCTTTTATCCGATATGGCTTGGGGTCAATTACATCAGCTTCCTACATCAGTTCGTGTAAACATAATAACTGTATGAGTGATATCTTCTCCCAAATGAACCAGTAGAATACACGTTCGTACATTCGTAGTATTAGAGCTGTCATTTCTAATTGGAAAGCGTTAAATCCTTACCAATAGTATTTAGTATGTAAAGTAGAGTTTGAAATATTTATTTTTCATTCTGCTAAGCGGTGTCGAATATTTGATACACCATAGGCGCATTATGTCTTCAATTAAATTGGGAAATGCGGGCCGCTCGGTAGCTGATATATGTATTGTATGTAGTGACGAGATAATTCAACTATGTTTGGGAATTGTGGCCGCGAGTTTTAATTCTACATCCGGAGCTAAAACCGCAATCATCAAGGCTTTAGAAATAAAAGTTGTTGGTGTGTGGAATATTCCACATTCATGATGTACCCCCACAGTTTCCAAATGAAACGATTCTGGATATCTATTAATTCATATGTAATATAATTGAAAACAGGCTTCGAGTTATGTAATTTCACATTATTAGCAGTCATGATGCCAATAAATGCCACTGTGATATTATTTACTCAGTGCTATTCCAAAACTTCACCTCCAGGCCAAGTTTCACTTCAATCTAGTTTAGTCATGTCAAAGCAAGAGCATTTTTCTGACCTTGACGTAATGCGCGGGCATCAAGCGCTAGGAATGGAAGAAGGAATAAGCAGCCTGTTGGATTAAGAAAACAGTAGTGCACAAACTTCAAACGCAACGTGAAATTTTATGTCGTTATTTTTATATGGCTTCTTTCGGTTTGATATTATCTATATTCTCTATAAAAGAAAAGTACTAACACCAAATTCTCAATATTACAGTTGTGTTTTAAACGTTAATAACATAGTAAAGAGTTAAGAAGGAATATTCACATACATTCCATAATAGTATAAGTATACTGTACTAAGTGAATGAAACACATCATTCATAAGGAAAATGATATCCCCCCCCCCAAAAAGATTATCACATGATAATTTGGAATTGATATTGATGGTATCTTTAGCCTTATAAAAATAATCAATAAAGTAATCAAAACAATATTATAGTAGGCCTATAAAGCAAAGTTACCTAGGTACTGTATGTGTTTTAAGTGTAACTAATATTCCATAACAAAACTCTTATCGCTTTTAAGATGATATTAGTGGGCAACTTCTTATCACCAGAATATTAAATTATTTTCTCGAAACCTGCTGAAGCTATGTAGCTGACATTTTTACAACACATGGGCACATATCTTTTGTTTATGATGTAACAATAGTTGCTTTGTTAATTCATTTTCTTACAACATTTTCCATGCGAATATTTTCAAAATTTGTATACACTATCTTCTATAATACGTATTTACGGTGTATTAGATTTACGAAAACATTGTTTCAGTACCTCTAGGGCTATTAAATAAATAGGCTATTATCTGAAAATTGCACTTTTCTATAAAAAAGTTGATTGAAAAAATATTCCTTTTGAATAAAAAACAAACTTGTGAAAATTGAGGATTAAACTTAAAACTTACATTCTTATAATACACTTATACAGGGACATCATTTTATTTTTACTTCAATTTTTATTGTTCCTGAGTTTTTGAATGTAGTTCACTCCTACCCTTTCTACTAGTAAACTTCCAACCGTTCACGACACAGAGCCGAGGGCGCGTAAGCAGTACTGAGTTAGTGAGTATCATACGTTCCAGAAATATGTTCGCGTTTTCCAGTGACGAAAGAGCTTTCAATATTGAATCATATTTTCGTACAGGTACTGTAGTCCGTTAGCCTACGTCGCATCCCGGTTTCCCCCAACCTGCTTCTGTTCGCCCCTCTGTTAAGTCTAGTAGCTGGGCTATCTTAGCTCTTTTCTGAAAACATTAATTTCTGTTAGCCACCGGCGTGGCTCAGTCGGTTAAGGCGCTTGCCTGCCGGTCTGAAGTTGCGTTCGGGCGCGGGTTCGATCCCCGCTTGGGCTGATTACATGGTCGGGTTTTTTCCGAGGTTTTCCCCAACCGTAATGTGAATACAAGGTAATCTCTGGCGAATCCTCAGCCTCATCTCGCCAAATATCATATCGCTATCACCAATCTCATCGACGCTAAATAACCTAGTAGTTGATACAGCGTCGTTAAATAACCAACTAAAATAAAAAAATAATTAATTTCTGTTAGGAATTGGACGTCTACGTAATATTATACAAGTGTTTAAAATAACTTAAATAAAAGGGCCACGTTAAGTAATTAACTGTCACGTGATCCCCCCCTCCCCTTTTCTACGACCCTGCGACAAAACCACTTGAACGGACAGTAGATAGCATTTCTGAGTAATTTTATCTTTTCGGATCGGGCATAAGTGAAGATTGAATTTACAGTACGTAAGGTACTCTTTTATAGAGTAGGTATAGAATTATTTCAACATGAGTTACTCGTACGAAGGACGAAACTGGTAAAAGGAATTAGGTACAATAGTCTATAGTGCGATAATATGCACAAAAGAATTGAAGCCTATATCGAAGTAAACGGCCACCATTTTCAAAAATGTGTTTAAATATCCATATTATGATTATTTTTCAATTTAACTTCATTCTCTATATTGTACGCTAATGTGCTGTAACAGTACAATATACACTGCATAATTAATACGTCCGAATGGAGAGCTCAATTCGTGAGTAAAAACACTAATTGTTAATACAGTACTGTATTTTGATTAAACAAAAACCTAATTAAAATTATCAAGCTCAAATTGCGATATTTCCTAGTTTACATAAATGGATGAACTACTTTTCTTTCCTCCTATACCTAGTAAAGTGATTTGTATTTTACGCCAGTATCATCAAACTCCAGTCGTGGAAGGGGTAGCAAACGGTGTTTCCTGTTTCAATCGTTAATAGAAAGGTATAGCCAGGTTAATACTAAAAATGTTAGTAAAAATAAAATGATGTCCCTGTACTTCTCAGACAAGTCTAAAAATTAACATGGATACAATTTTAATAAATTCTCTTTCCTTTATCTTTTGAGTCAGTGCTAGCCATCCCTGTATATAGCTTGACCAAGTAGCATATACTACCTCTTTCGTCTGTCTTTTTCCTTTCCGCTGTAAAACGCTCAGGCTTTCCTGAGCTCTAAAGCGTGCGCTTGCGCCTATGGGCATCAATTGACATGACTGATCTAGTTTAATATTATCTGCCTACGTCGAACAATGATTCAATGGGTGCAACAGAGAACTGTTGTAATTGTTTTTAGTTCCTCTATTCACCGTGACTTATTACTGAGTCCTGCGTATGATGACTTTGGATACAAGCTAAGTATACATCGATCATACTACTTCGCCTGGACGAAGAACAGTACGAGTCAAACAGCTGACGCTGCAATGAAGTAGCATCTGGAACTGTCTTTACATCTGTTTATTGTGTGCCTGTGTATATAAGTCGATGAACGCCAGACAAAATAAGTACTGATTTGGAAAATATCGCTTGAATTTAATAACAGTAAGTACAAATATCACAAGGAGTTAATAACAGTAAGAACAAATTATTTATTGAAAGCCACCTTATATATAAGAAACGATTATTTTTACTATTAGTAAAACGCATCTAAATACTTTAAATTTAATAAAAAGTTCGAATTAATAATTAAAAAATATATATATATCAGTACAAACGTAAAATAAAGCAAAGTATATTGACTATGTGATTTACGAGTTTCTAGACATTACAATGAATGACTGTATATATTTTAAGTATCCCAAATAAACAATTTCTTCTTCCTGATAAAATATACTTGCACTTATAAATACTGTATTTATTTCTACCGTACACAACGTAATGGACGCGAACTAGAAATGTGATGCGTCTGAGGTAAACATGTGCTACGAGGCGTGTCCATAAAGTAACTTTCCCACTCGTCCCACAGCTAGCAAACCATATGTTGCGTGAAGAGACCGCGTGTAAGTGTTACAGTAATGTCCTGGCATGGCGCGTGCTCTAGCGGAACTTCCCGAGTGCTCTCAGTATCTTCGTTGCATTGGTTTAAGATGGACGCTCCTATTCAAGCTCCCGCCGCGTGTGAAGTGTGATCAATGATAAAGTTTCTGAATGCACAGGACATAGCGCCGATTGAAACTTATCGTCAGCTGTGCCAGGTCTATGGGCTTAACGTCATGAACAAGCAGATGGTGCGTTGGTCCACAAAGTCGTCTGTGATGATGGTTGGCCTCCCACTGCGCTCCTCGTCATGCAAATTTTGGAGTCCTGCTGAAAATTGTCTACAGCAGCAACGCTGTCATTCAACATTATAACGCACTCCAGCCAAATAAATAAATAAATAAATACAGAATACGCGTACTATAGTGTAAAGAGAACTAGAAAATAGCAAAATCTAAACCCGTGAAGAAATACTACTTTCAAAGGAAATGGGAATATGATTATTTTGTTGATGAAGACGAAAGAATTATTGCTTGTTTACTGTGTCCCATCGAATTTATTTCTACTTGTCATTTAAATATTAAACCACCTTTCAACAAAGCCTATATTAAGAATTATGGAATGCACAAACTTTCGGGTAAGTTCATTATTACGAACTGTATATTGATTATTTATTTATATACTGTTAAATTGTACCTCTGATTGAGGTTCTGGCTGATATGTACATCTATTATCAGGCAGTACATCTCACTTGGCGATGTGTCAGAGGAAGAACAATTGTTTGTATGCATCTGAAGTCTTATTAGTGGAATACGGTATGTAGGTAATGGGCGATGTATGCATTGGAGGGGGAAAGGAAATGGCAACCCTACCCCTTTATCTCCTGGCCTAGTTGCCTCATTAGTGATGCCTTATTGGTGTTACTTGTGAGGTTCAAACCTGCCTTCGGACAGTTGACTAAACAACAACTGTTAAATTAAGGACGTTGTGTTCATTTTGATTTGAAATTAAAAGTGAAGTTCAAGGTTCATTACTTAAATGCTATAAATTTATGTTTCCGTAGGTGATGATAGGAGGAAAGTTATGGAAAATCTAAAGCAGGCTACGTGCAAAGAAATCTCAAAGAACCTACCGACAGGAAATGTAGGATAATTGTGAACCTTGAAGCGAGATAACGCATTATAAATACAATGAATTTATTACAATACTTTTTGAAAATTACAGTGCCGCCACTGATGGACCTTGCACGGAAAAGAATGTGAACAACTACGCGGAAGTCGATCATCCCCAATCGAAGTGGAGTAAGGCTGACGTCATATTTCCCCTACTTACGGGTTCTGCAGGCCTGGGTTAGGATGTCTCACTGTGAAACGACCGAACCGGGTTCAAATCCTGGTTGAGACAAGTTACCTAGTTGGGTTTTTCCGACGTTTTCCTTGATCTGACTGAAGCAGAATTGTTCGGTAACTTTCGGCGTTGGACCTCGAACTCATTTCGCCATCATTTATTCAGATTTCATTATCATCATTACCATAGTCCTGGTTACGTTCTCGGTGCAGCGTGCTGTATTCATACAAGAGTGTGGCCGTTCGGCTACAAATATCATTCGCAGGAGTAGTAAGTACAATAAGTCCCAGGCTGAGGTGCAAGTCTTAGCGCCCCTACTTCGCAAAAAAAAAAGAGATGTTTTTACGATATTTTCATTGCAGAAAATCTAGCCGTAGGAATTCCATTAACCTCATCCTTAACTCCTGAGTGGTGTTGTATGTATGAAGGCCTAATTATGGTCTACACGTTCATGCATACTCATACATGTACAGGGACATCATTTTATTTTTACTGACATTTTTAATATTAACTTGCCTATACCTCTGGATCAACGCCGTTTGCTACCCCGTTGCACGACTGGAATTCGATGATACTGGCGTAATATATTAACAAATCACTTTACTAGGTATAAACTACGTAAACTAGGAAATATTGCGCTTTTGAGTTTGATAATTTTCATTAGGTTTTTGTTTAATCAAAATACAGTACAGTATTAACAATGAGTGTTTTTACTCACGAACTGAGCTGTCCATGTGGACGTATTCATTATGCAGTGTATACTATACTGTCTACAGCACATTAGCGTACAGTATAGAGAATGAAGTTAAATTGAAAAATAATCATAATGTGGATATTTAAACATATTTTTGAAAATGGTGACCGTTCATTTCGATACAGGCTTCAGTTCTAATGTGCATTTATCGCACTATAGACTATTGTACCTAATTGCAATTACTAGTTTCGTTCTTCGTACTAGTAACTCATGTTGAAATAATTCCGTACCTACTCTATAAAAGGGTACCTTACGTACTGTAAATTCAATCTTCACATCTGTCCGTTCCGAAAAGATAAAATTACTCAGACATACTATCTACTGACTGTCCAAGTGGTTATGTCATAGGGTCGTAGAAAGGGAGGAAATCACGTGACAGTTAATTACTTAACAAGGCCCTTTTATTTAAGTTATTTTAAACAGTTGTATAATATTACGTAGACGTCCAATTCCTAACAGAAATTAATGTTCTGAGAAAGGAGCTAAGAGAGCCCAGCCACTAGCTGGCGAATAAAAGCTGGTGGGGGAAACCGGGATACGACGTAGGCAAATGGACGACAGTACCTGTGCGAAAATGATTCAATATTGAAAGCTCTTTCTTCACTGGAAAACGTGAACATATTTCTGGAACGTACTGTTTACAATGACCGCAAGGCTACTATGACTGTATAGGCAGTCTTGGATCTGTGTGGAGGACGGTTGAACTTCATTAGTAGAAGGGGTGGGAGTGAAGTACATTCAAAAACTCGGGTACAATAAAAATTGAAGTAAAAATAAAATGATGTCCCTGTACATACACACAAGTAGGCTACTATACAATTCTTCGCAAGGTTTTCTCACCTTTAAATTTATATACAGCAAAAAAGTTTTGTACCTCTGTAAAATTGTATTGTTAAAGTAGTGGCGCTTTTATATGTCTCACAACTCAGCAGTATCGCCTTTAAAAGGCTTTAATCCCCATTCAAGAATAAAGCATTGTGTTTTATGAACATATTGATACGCTGAATTTGTATATTGCAGTATTGAAATCTCACAATAGAGTTGCAAATATTTGAGGTTTTTAGGGAACAAAACCTATAAAGTGAAATACAATTGGAAATAAGTGAACTATGCTTCATTTAATGGGAATTCAGGTCTGGGATACAATGAACCTGGGCAGTTAGCAGCACATTGTTCTTTGTATTATACATTTTCTCTCTGTTCTTTTATTTTTGTTTGCTTTCATATTGTGAATAAATATGAAAGCTCTCTTTTGATACGTTGTTCAAAGAATACTACACTATAATTAATACTGCGTATATCTTTTTGCCGTAAAAAGTACGTAAGTTAATATTTTGTTGCAGTGAGAAACTCTTATCTAGATTTTAAATTAATTATACAGGGTGATTCAGGAAGATTTATCCGAAGTCATTCTCAGTTAAAAAAGTCAATATTTTCCGTGTTACACTAATTTGAAGTTGTTTATAAAATACCATTATTCTTCACTTTTAAGGGTAGAAGAATATTACAGATAAAGAATTAACTATTCAGGAGTATCATTTCTTTAATGAGCTAGTATTCTGAAGCTAAAAAATGAATTCCATAGTTGCTTCGTAGAGATTTTTTTTTATATTTTTAACTACATTTTTCTTACGCATTTATCACAAAAATTGTTACAAATTACGCCACTCTCATTCTTTAAAACTGTAAATTAGGATGCATAATTAAACTGTAAAGGCTGGGCGCACACTATCTAGCAAAACTGCTTTAAGCAGAAACTGTTTTTGCTTAAAGCATAAATGTTTTGCTGTAAAAAAAAATGTTTTCCCAAAAAGCATTTTACTTTAAAATGTTTTTGCTGGAAACAAAAAGGTTTGTTTTTTTCCGAGAACATTAAAATTATGGCAAACTAGAAGCAGAAAGATAAATCAGTCTTGCAATGTCGGTGGAGAATAATGTTGTTGTAGTGTTATGGCACTGGATGGACTCGGGTTGAAATTGACTATGATTCTTTGGGTTCGAATATTTTAATGCATGCACGATTAGATGTCGACTCGGCACCCATGCGGAACAGTGAACTACCGGAACGGTAATTTATTATTTACTTCGACTTCGTTTATTTATTTTACCTGGCAGACTGGTAGATTATTCTTTCTCATGCTGCTAGTGGAGTGACATCTCACATCTCTAGCAGCTGTACCTGACCCCTTTGGCCTCTGGCCTCTGCTCTGTCTGTTCTGCATATTCCAAGCGCACACGCACAAGGAAATGTTTTGCCTTCAAACAATGGTCAGTGTTTGTGATACGAGCAGTCCCAATTC
Source organism: Periplaneta americana (assembly GCF_040183065.1). Lineage (NCBI taxonomy): Eukaryota > Metazoa > Arthropoda > Insecta > Blattodea > Blattidae > Periplaneta > Periplaneta americana. The sequence continues at coordinate 59,807,390 of NC_091133.1, forward strand.
TGCTCAAACTTGCTGTATCGTGCTGTACAGCGTTTTTGCTTTTTGCTTAAACATGCTTAAACTTGCTTAATCGTGCTATACAGCGTTTCTGTATCGTACTAGATAAGTGTGCGGCATTTCTAGATTAATCATTTAAAAACATATTTGAGCATGTTTAAACAAAAACGTTTTTGCTTAAAACAGTTTTGCTAGATAAGTGCGTGCCCAGTCTAAAGAATAAAGTTCCTAAAGTCGTATGATTTGTAACAATTTTTATGGTAAATGCGTACGAATTATGTGATTTTTAGTTAAAAATTGAAAAACAAAATTTGTACAAAGCAATTAACAACATATTTTTAGCTCAATAACACTATAATAATTATTGTTTTGCAGTTTCCGTCTACAAATTATCAATTAATACAGAACCAATTTTCTCTGTTATTTCACATTACAAGGTTATAATTTTACTAATATTTTCGATTTTTTTAAAATCATCTTCAGGTGGAGAGACATAGATTGACATATTGAGCAAAGGTGAAATATAAGAAGAAATATATGTGCTTATTATAAACTAAATTAAAAACATCTACAGAACCAATTTAAAATTATGTAATCTGTGGTTCTAAGTCATTTTTGACATGTGATTAACATTTGTAAAGTTTATAAACTAATAGCCTTTTGTAAAGGTGACCACACTATTAGTCTATCATTCTCTTGATATTCTTGTTTCTCTTCTTGTCCATTAATGTACAGGGTGACCAGGCTAAATGTATACATAATTAAAAACGTATAAAACGAGAATTGTACATAATAATTTTGTAACTTAAAACACAATCGATAGAAAATCTCTGAGATTTGTTGTCACGCTTGCAAGGCCGTTGTTCCGTCACTTGTCGCGCAAGCGCAGAAATAGAATGAGGACAGGTTATACATCAGTTGTTTCCTTGTCAGTCGAGATGTGAAAGACTCAGCGTAAAGTGTAGTCTGTAGAGCAGGCATGCCAGAAATCAGACGCTAAATGTGCAGCTTTGTGCGCGGATTGCCGGTCTGTGCAGACTGCGTCATTCGAGCTTCGCTCTTACCCTTTCTTAGCTGAAGGGTTGTACAAAAATCTATTCTGCGTTTCTAGGGTTGGATTAAATAGGCATTTGGACATTATAAGCACACTTAGCAGAAGGAAAAAAACACGGTTATTATCAGTGTCTGTACTTGACAATTGTAATACAAGAAAATTTAGGATTACTCAGTTATACTTCATATACTTTAGTATACCACTGCCACCGGGTGCTTGCCCACTTGCAGTGTAAATAAATACATACATAAAGTAGTGGTTTGTAAAGCATAATTTATTATTATGATTTTTATATAGTATTTGAAGAAAAAAACATTGCAGTAATTTCGAAACAACAAAAAAAGAACAAGTATTCCATTTTACGTAGTAGGTACTAATTATTTTAAGTAATAGACCCTACTCTTTCATTGTTCGTCAAGTATTGTTATTTATTGGGACCATTGGTACAAATGTTGAAGAAAATATTATACTCCCAATTAATTACATGCAGTAGGACATTGTGAAGTTTTTACAGTGAAATAATTTCCTTGCTGTATGTCAATATAAATTAACATTAATATTAATAAATTATATAAATTAAGCTTAGATAATAAACATACAATATATGTATGTATGTATTTATTTATTCACACTGCAATGGGTATATACCCGGTGGCAGTGATAACTAATTACACTCAATAAAGACAATACTAAACACAATTAATAAAAAATACAATTAATAATAATACTAATAATTAATACTAACAATAATTAATAATAATAATAATAATAATAATAATAATAATAATAATAATAACAGGGAATATCCTAAATTAAATGAAGCACGATCAGTTAAAATAACATTTAAAGTAAATCTTATTTGTACCTTAAACCTATGTTCGAATTAAAACCCACGAGTATGATATGTTCATATCTGCAAAAGTACCTTTCAACACTACACTCATTTCGCTGTCAACTCATTCACTGCACTGGAACTACGATACATTTCACTGATTCTATCCTGATTTCACTAACACTTCAAAAACATTTCACTGTTCAAATACTTTGCACTGCCACTATAAACTATAAAGCTTCACTGACAGGAACACGTTTCACTTACTCAACACACTTCACTGGCACAACATAATTCTTCACTGATAGAACACTTCAATAACAGAATATCAATTACACCCTTTAAATAAGCTTAGAATTAAATTCGCACATAGTTTATTTATAAAACGTTGAGAGCAAGTATCGACAAGTTAGAAGTGTTACTGAAAGAAATTAAAAGTGTAGTTCACAAGCTGAGAAGCGATGATAATATATTTATGTCAGGTTTAAAGGTTTATTAATGTAATTATATTAGCATAATATAGTGACGTGAGATGGAAAATTTGTCAGTATATATTTTTCCAGAAAAATTTTCCGCCTTGCAAATAGTTGCTTTCTTCGCTCCTTACAACCTCAAGAGCCTAGTGTTAGTACAGACTCCAAAACAACTCCATTGTCAAGTTCGTTTTGTCGTGAGAGTACTGATTAAGAAATAAGCGCTGGCAATATCATTTTTTGAGAACTTTACTAATCTGATCTAAATTGTCACAAGACTATTACCTCGACATGGGCTGATGAAAGCCTTTCAATTTAAAATAATTATTGTTGGCTGAGGAAAACATTACAACAATTATATTATATGATTCGTAATTTCTCTTCTCCGTTATCTGTGAGCTCCTCACTTTATTTATCACAACGTATTCACAGCCACAGCCAAATCAGCACCCGTACTGAAACTGCGTTACTGAAAGAAAAGCTGATATGCTGTTGCAGGTCTGTATAGCCCTGTCGCGTTCCCCTCCAAGGCGATCCACTCCCTCCAGGTAGGGGAATAGAAAGTGCACATCGGACAGAGACTACTGCACAATGTGCAGGGTTTTGGCATGCCTGCTGTAGAGCGTGCTCTGGTTTGCAGAATTTACAATCAGTTACACCTGTTTAGCGGCGTGCACGAAGGGAATGGAATGTGGATCCTCCCACACACTAATCAATTGTCGTATGGAATAAAACTCTTTGAGAGATTTGAAGCTTGATTTCAAAAACAGGGAAACATCCTAATAAGTCGGAATGTCCGGTTGAAGGCTCCGCGCGGAAGTGTAAAGTAGTCCACTGTGTAGTAAAAAGAGAGCTGCTGTAAACATAAGTGCCTGCATGAAGTAACATTGAGATGTTTCTGTGATTCAGATTTTTTGTAATTACTGTTTTGTTTTTATTGTTAGCAAATTTATAATACTCATGGCTTTAATTTATTATGAAGCCCCAGGTCCCAGACGTAGTTCTGTTTTTAAAAGCTTGCATGATAGCACAGCTATGATTCGGAATTTTTTTATCACAGTTATTATTGTGTCTACCATTTGAAAACCACCGACTTTTTTTTTAGAATTTTGTCCGTTGTTAGCACCAATTAAATGAAGAGTTTCTGAAGCTCATTTCCCAAACAAAATATAGAATTGAATAGCACAATGTTAGCGTTGTAAGTAATGGAATATCTAATTACTCGTTCACTTTATAATGGTTATATTACAATAGCTCAACGTCATGAATCAAAACGCAAATGAATACAGCACTAACAATGTGAACACATGCATTTAAGAGGAGTTTAGCTTTCAATTTTCAATTCTAACACCGCTGCCTGTCTCTAAATGTCTCAAACAACTCGCGTAGACAAGGTATGAAATGAAGACAAGTAGACAGAACAAATAGATGAGTTATTAAAATAAATTAATAGGTATTGATTTAATTCATATGCCAGTTAATTGATATATGTATTTCAAGATGTACCCATATGTTTTGACAGCGAAAGCAATGACGCCTTTTCAATGAGAAAATTTTCTTAGTTTCCTCTTAATACTTTTAAAATATCAGGAATTTTCGACGATTTAAAATGTCAATATTCAAAACAGACAAAAATTCAGGAATACTACTTCAATTTTACGTACAATAAACCATAGCTGCTGTTTTATTAAGCTTCTTATAAGAACAGATAAGTGAAATTATTCACATGCAATAGCTAAGAAGCCTGGAGAGGATACATTAATGCAGTGATGTCAACTGATGCTCACAGGAGCAAGCGCGCGCTTTAGAGCCCAGGAGAGCCTGAGCGCTTTACAGCGGAAAGGAAAGAGACAGACAAAGATGTAGTATATGCCGCTTGGTCGAGCTATACAGACGTGGACAGATTATTAGCAAAATTGAAGATTTTTATTATATATTTTTACAATATATGATTCTTCAATTCAGACTGCAGTTGACATTTTTGCGTATTTCCAAATTATTAGCAAAATTGAAGATTTGTATTGTATATTTTTTAGAAAATTTGACTCTTCAATTTGGACTACATTTGATATTTTTGCATATTTACAAATCATTAGCGAAACTGAAGATTTTTACTAAATATTTTTACCAAATTCGACTCTTCAATTTGGACTACAGTTCACATTTAGGATATTTCCAAATAATTAGCAAAACTGAAGATTTTTATTTTATATTTTGACAAAATTTGACTCTTCAATTTAGGCTGCAGTTGACATTTTTGCATATTTACAAACTTTTAGCAAAATTAAAGATTTTCATTATATATTCTTACAAAAATTGGCACTTCAATTTAAACTACAGTTGACATTTTTGCATTTTTCTGTCTACTATAATGATAGAAATATGAAAAATTGTCAACTGTAGTGTAAATTGAAAAGTCAAATTTTGTAAACAGAATTATCATAAAAATTGTCAATTTTGTTAATAATTTGTCCACGTCTGTATACAGGGATAGCCAGCACTAATTCAATGGATAAAGGGAAGAGAACTTATTAAAACTGTATTCATGTTAATTTTTAGATTTTCCTGAGAAGTATAAGTGCACTATAAGAATGTAAGTTTTAATTTTAATGTTCATTTTTCACAAGTTTGCTTTTTTATTGGAAACGAATATTTTCTGAACTTTTTTACAGAAAAGTAAAATTTTCAGATATGTTTGTTTAGTAGCCTTACAGGTACTAAAACAATGTTTTCGTAAATCTAATATGTCGTAAATACGTATTATTGAAGATAGTGTATTAAACTGTTTGAAAATATTTGCATGGAAAATGTTTGTAAGGAAATGAATTAACAAAGCAAATACTGTTACAACACAAACAAATGATATGTGCCTATATGTTGGTAAAACGTCAGCTCTATAGCTTCAGTAGATTTCGAGATAATTTAATATGCTGATAACAGAAAGTTGCGCACCAATATCACCGAAAAGCATAATGTCATAAGAGTTTTATTATATAATATTAGTTACAGTTAAAACATATACCTAGGCAACTTTGATTTGTACTATAATATTATTTTCATTACTTTTATAAGGTTAAAGATACCATCAATATCAATTTCAACTTATCATGTCATATTCAGTGTCTTTCTTTGGGATAACACTTTCTTTATGAATGATGTGTTTAATTCACTTAGTACAGTATAGTTGTAGTAATTGTGGAATTTTTGTGAATATTCCTTCTTTACTCTTTATTATGTTATTAACATTTAAAACACAACTGCAATATTAGGATAAGAAATAGGTGTTAGTACTTTTGTTTTAAAGACAATAAAGAAAATAACAAACAGGAAGAAGCCATATAAATATAACGACATAAAATTTCACGTTCCGTTTGAAATTTGTGCACCACTGTTTTCTTAATCCAACAGGCTGCTTATTCCTCCTAGCATACCTAGCGCTTAATGCCCGCGCACGACGTCAAGGTCAGAAAAATGCGCTTACTTTGACATCACTGCATTAATGTAAGAGAATTGTAAAATAAATGCATCAGGTTGAACATGGAGAATATCATAAGATATATGTATATACTTGTGTAAATAAAAAAAATGCTTCAAAACATTTTAGGTCAAAATATGAATTTATAATTATGCACTCTGGAGCAGCAACAGGGCGCTCAGTTCGTCTCGGTGAAGTCTTTGAGCTATAAACCAAAATTTCGATTCCCGATGGCGTTATGAATTTTTCTGTTAATCTAATTCTTCCTGTCGCAGTTTGGTTCTGGAGTTTATTCAACCTCTAACAGAAATGAGAGCCAGGGATATTTACTTAGAGATATAAGCGGCAATCACACAGAAATGACATCCCTACTGCTAATATTGCCTAGAAAATTTAGGAGTCTTAACCTCTCGCTAACATGTCGGCCTCTGTGGCCTGTAATATGGATATTTTTACTTTTATAAAGGACTAAAACACGTAGAACTGGCATCCCTATTGCTACCAATGTCGACTGTCTTAAGAGGTCACAGTCTTAAACTCTCGCTCCGTGATTTGTAAAAGGGATATATTTTTCTTTATAAAATACGTGTAGAATCTTTCAACGGAGCATAGTTGACAATTGATTGAATTATTTATGTACTAGAATGTTGTATGGAACTTTTACTTCATGTGTATATTATAATAATAATAATAACAATAATAATAATAATAATAATAATAACAATAATAATAATAATAATAATAATAATATTCATGGTGCCGCCACAGCTCTTGAAGGGCCCAGACTGACCAGCCGGCTACTAGCCGTACGTTCACATGCCGAAGCAGAGGTGAACGATCATCCAATTAGAATGGAGGTATCGTGTGGCTAGGACCAAATAGAACTGGCCAAATACGCCGGTGATTAATGTATGGTCCTTGAATAGAGAAGGTAAAGCAAGTCTAGTTTTCAGGTAAAGCTCCTTGTGAAGCAGACTTGAACAATTTTTCCCTAGAAATTATTTAAGTCTGCTTCAGAGAGCTTTACCTGAAAACTAGACTTGCATAATACTGTATATAGCCTACGTTTCTGTAGGCACGTTAACAGAAAAACCACAATTCAAAGTCACACAGAGTTTATGTGCACTCGATGTGGGTCTCTGGCGTCTCGTCAGCCCACTCGAGTTGAGTGGATATAAAGGGAAAAGTTGAGACAATATCTGGTGGAGTTCCTTGGTAGCTCAGTCGGTAGAGCGCCGGTACGTTCAACCAGAGCTCCCGAAATAGATACCCCACCCCGGAACTATTTTGCCTCGGAAATTATTCAATTTTAATTCAGCTTTTTAATTAAATTAAATACCGAATTAAAGCTAATATGGAAAATTACAAGCAAACGTTTTAATAACACCAACATACCAGTTGTTATTCTGGGAAAAGTTGGAAGGAATTTGTTGTTTAGTTTAAAATATTGAAAAAATCTGTCTTGCTGTTGGTCAGATTACAAGGAACCTTTGAAGGACTTTTCCTCAAATTACATATGGGATTAATAGAGCCTATTAAATATTCCTGAAATTAGCTACGTCGGCAAAGACATAAACGGATTGACAGTTATGATGATATGATTGAATGAATTAATGAATGAATGCGAGTAAGTGAATCGAGTGAGTGAATTATTGAATTCAGTGGCGATTAGTATAGATTACAATCAATTACAGATCAGAGAAAATATTCGAGCGTCCATAACTGCGGAGGTCGCTATGAATGGTCTTTTAATCAAAAAAAGTAAATTATAGAGAGGGAATAAAAATGCTTTGCCCACGAACCAGTGGTCATAGAGAAGTCAAATTTTATATCGCAGGAGTCTGTATAGTTAATGCGGCAGCGTAAATAATAGCTGGGACTTTGGATTCGCTGATGCGTGGCCAATTCTCTGACCGCTTTGATTAGTGGCCAGCCATCCGCTTTGTGCGGTACCGCGATAAAGTCGGCAAAAATCTCAGATCAGCCTCTGATTTATCGCATGGGGAGACGTGTTAGCGTTGCGAATGTTGTATGCATAAAATATGTCCTTGTTAAAGGGGAAATAATAAGACATGCGTTCATCGGGTTAAAAGCTCTCAAAGCTGTTACGTGTTCAAATTATTGTTTTGTTACCGCTCTTCCTGGAGAAGTAGTGATTATGACTGCTAATCGAGAGGACTCCAGTTCAAATTCCAGTAGAAAGTTACAGTTTTTCTCCTTTGAGGTATTACGTGTGTTGTAATTTCTTTCTTTCTCTCGCACTTCGGGATTACAAGTGAAATGTTCAATAGATAAGCATGGGTTGGGACGTGTTTCATCAGAGGACACCAGTTTGAGATGTCCTCATCCCAGTATCCAGCAAAAAAAAAAATAAATAAATAAATAAATAAATCCATGGCGCTACAGCCCTGAAGGGCCAAGTCCGACCAACCGGCTGCTGGCCTCGCGTTCACATGCCGAAGCAGAGGTGGACGATCATCCAACCAGAATGGAGGTATCGTGTGGTTAGCACGATGATCCCCCCAGCCGTTATAGCTGGTTTGCTGAACCGGATTTTCGCTACCTATCGTAGCTCCCCAAGTGCATCACGATGCTGGGTGGGCACCGGTCCCATACACTGGCCGAAAGTTCATGAGAAAATTTCTTCCCCCATGAGGACACTCGAACCAGCGCGCATTCCGTAACGCGAGTCCTAGGCAGCATGCCTTAGAGCGCGACGCCATGGCGCGGGACCCCAGTATCCAGAATTTTCCCATAATTCATCATTGTCCTTATTACCGTTATATGAAGGAGTAGTGAATTAGTGTGTTAAATGTAAAGCCTGGTCCACAATAAATCGGAAACGGAAACGACAACGATAACGAGAACGAGAACAGAGCCACCGGCGTGCCTCAGTCGGTTGAGGCACTTGCTTGCCGGTCTGAAGTTACGATCGGGTGCGCGTTTGATCCCCGCTTGGGCTGATTACCTGGTTGGGTTTTTGCCGAGGTTTTCTTCAACCGTAAGGTGAATGTTGGGTAATCTATGGCGAATCCTCGGCCTCATCTCGCTATCACCAATCTCATCGACGCTAAATAATCTCATAGTTGATACAGCGTTGTTAAACAACCAACTAAAAAACAACTAGAACAGAAAAATTCTTCAAATACATAGGCTGTATTTAAATGTGAACATCCACAATTAACGAGAAGCTTGCCGGAGCCCTGGAACGAGAACGGTAAAGTTGGCGAAGTTGTAACTTTGCCTTGTTTCCGATCATAGCCTACTAGATTCTTTCTGTTACCATAAAGCTATTTGGTTATCGTATATTTTGTAGCAAAGAGGCCGTGACATAATTTTTTTTCTTCCTCTTCTTCTTCATCATCATCATCATCATCATCATCATCATAATCATCATCGTCGTCTTCGTCGTCGTCTCTAACTCAGAAATTCAGTTGAATCAGTTTCAATATATACTACGTGTATATGTGACCACATAAATTAAAATCTTAGGGCCGTATTCATAGACATTCTTAGCGCGGGCTTCCGGTGGATGATCAGCGAACTAACGTTTTTCGTATTCATAAACCAGTGTTAGCGATGTGATATGATATGATATGGATCCCGTACAAGTAACCAATCGATAGCCGGGGCTAGTTTAGCACGCTCATAGCGGGGGCTAGCGAAATGTCCATGAATAGCACCCTTAAATATTATTCTCTAATATGTTTAAATGCGTGGTATTTGCAATAAAAAAATTCTCTACAGTTAATACCAACACCTAGTCTTCAGGTACCAGGGATGGGATGTAAATGTGGCATTATTGATAAATTCACAATAAATCTGCAAATGAAAAAGTGAAAATTTCAAGATAAAGGTAAGATTTACAATTAGATAAACGTCTTTGTTCCTTGCGGAAGATATCTGCCATAGCTTCTTAATTCTTCCTTCTTTTCATCTGATTATTCAGCAGCGTCTGTCATAGCGATAAAGTGATAAATTACAGCACCATCAGCTGAATGCTTCTCTAAATGAACCCGTATTAGCTTTTAGCTTTTTTTTTTAAATTTCTTTACTTGAAAATCAATATCATTTTCCGAGTCGGAATCATAATTATTTATAGTAGTCTCCAACAAGCTTTCATTCCTAATTTCCTCGAAGTTAGACAATTGATTGGCTATAGGCCTATATACACAGTTCTTTCACTATTAAAGGATGTTCAATGGAAGCACAGGTTTCAAAGCCTTTCATTTTAATTCTGAGTTTTTCTGCAGCATTGTCATCACTAGATAGATAGATGGATTTATTGAGTAATATTATACATACAGATGTTATATTATCGTAATTTTCTCTAAAATCCAGTGCACGGGTCTTCTGACCGTACGTGCTTTGTACCTAACACAAGTCCTACTTTGTAGGTCTCACTCCCCTTACCTATGATTAGTTCAAACCACTCTCTAAAAGAACATACATATTAAAATGAAAATGGAACAACAAAACACATTATATAATACATCCTAACCTAAAACAGACATAAAAGTATATAACTAGGTAGATACCATTATCCCTTCGTCAGTTCGTATCACAAACTTCCACAGCTGCACTTCTAGTCTGTCTCGCCTTCAAGAGAAACAATCCAGTCTTTTTGTCATCAACTAAGATCTTCTGAAGTATGACATGAGCAATTCTTAATTGTTGATGTCACTTCACCTCATGAACACCATATCATTAAAAGTGCATTATGGAGGAACAGATTAGTGACACATGATTATGAATGCACTTGATATGTTAGACCAGATAGCGGCAGTAATGTATTTTAGAGCAATTAAAATACGCTAAGCATTTTTACCGGTTTGTTTAATATTATTTTTAATCTTACTTTACAAGGAAGCGAACTGTACGTGGACAAACCTTATTGTTTAATAGTTCTTACTGCTAAAGTTTCTAATTTAATTGCACTGATTAAAGTGTTTCTGGCACCATACGCAAGAAGGGGGCGCGAGATTTAACATTTGAAGGGCAGAGATATTTCTTTTAAAAGCTCCACCTTAGAACATTATTTCGACATATTTTTGCGTTCTGAAGAGACCCTCTCCTCTGAACTCACAAATAGCAAAGCGAAAAAGGTCTTTTAATTTGTTTTTTGTATGTGAAATTTTAAATGAGCATAAGTGAAAAGAATGCGGATAAATTCAATTTAACACTACAAGACAACCCCAACGAACTTCAAAAACGGAAGCGTACAAGAGAGATACTTGAGAGAAATGCCTAAGAAACGCAGAGAAACAGAGCTAAATGCCATGAAATGTCAAAAAGAAGACAAAAATTAAGTGCAGACATTCAAAAACAAATAGAAAGAAGTGAAATGCTGAAAATACACAGATATGAATCGGAAGAAAAGTTTTCGAAGTACAGAGAAGTAAACAAAATGATAAAAAGAGCAATAAGAACAGATTTGCTGAGGTATAATTCGAATTTAATCAGGGAAGTAATGGAAAAGTCGAAATCCACCCGAGTTTGAAAGAAATAAATATTCACAGACAAAAACTTGATGATGATGACAAGCGTAACAAACTTAGGCTAACACGAATCAAAATCACGGCAAGAACAGGAATCGCTGAAGCTGCGACCGCATTCTATGAAAATCTCCATGCAAGTACAATCCCTGAACGGCAAGAGCAGATGGAAGTTTACAGAAGCCTGGAAGTCGAAGTTCCCCCAATCATCGCCTCTGAAATTAGATCAGCCATAAAAGAACTGAAAAAGGGAAAAACACCCGTGGAGATGGGTTTACTAACGAATGCCTCAAAATCGGAGAAACAATTCTCATAGAACCACTGATACGGATATTCAATGACATCATAAAAGAAGAAGAAATACCCCAGCAGTGAAATAAGAATACAATCACATTGCTGTATAAAAGGGACCCAAAAACAGCATCAACTATCGTCCAATCAATTTACTATCAAATATCTACAAGCTGTTTTTTTTAATTCTAACCAGAAGAATGACTAAGGAACTAGACAGAAATCAATCACCAGTACGGGTAGGTTTTTCCACCATCGACCACCCACAAACAGTAAGCCAAATCTTCGAAAAAACACAGGAATTCAATCTAAAACTATAAGTCGCAATTGTAGACTTCACAAAAGCGTTTGACAGTGTAGAGCGTCCATGCGTACTCGAGACACGCTGAATTAGAGATAAGAGAGGAAATAAACGCATCAGAGTTGAACAGCGATCGAGAAAGCAAGACTAACAGCGCCCGCAAAGCCGAAAACCCGCACGAAATATCTGCATATGTCGTTGACTGCTTGTGAGTGAATCAAGCGAGGTTCAAGACATCAGGAGTGGTCAACTCTCGAACGTCAAGCATTCTTGTATCGTCACAATTGCTTACACTAGACTAAACTTTTATCTGTTTTGGCAAGTGTTAGGTCGATTTTTTAGTTCTGGCAACTATTTTTTTCTCGATATATATAGCATATTTAGATGGTTATAAGTTTTACAAGTCTTCGATGTACTCACCAGCGTTGCGTACAACGTATTCCCAGCGATGCGGAAAGCGTTGGATCTCGTTGGCACTGCCTAAAGTGTTGATGGTGTGAATAGAGCGGTCAGTTGCCTGTAAAACGTTTTCAACTGTTCGGAAGAGAAACCCGCGAAGTGTGAGTCCTTCGTCTTAGGGATTAGATCGAAGTCGCAGGGACTTATATCCGGAGAATATGGCGGAAGATAGAGCACTTCCCAGCCCCAGCGATTGAATTCCTGCTGTATGCGCCCTAGCATTGTCATGCAGAACGATGGGTGGGTTATCCATAAAGTGTCGCCGTTTTTTCTCAGAGCTCCTCGCAGATTGTTTCGCAAAAACGAACAGTAGTACTCCGCATTAACGTTTTGCTTTGAGGGAACGGTATGCTTTAAGACCACACTATCCCAATCATAGGTAAGAATCAGCATAGCCGAACTATTGCTTTTCGTGGTGACCCGTGATGACGCCACTCGTCTGATTGGCGGTTTCAGCTGAGGTTCATGAGATCTGGCCCAGGTCTCATCAATTGTAATGATACGCCGTAAGAAAAGCTCTCCTTCGCACTCAAAGCGCTGCAAGAGAGTACGAGAAGCTTCATATCGCTGCCATTTCTGCATGTCCCTTAAATCATGTGGAACCAATTTTGAGTCAATTTTCCGTATTATCAGGCGGTTCTTCAGAATGTGAAGCACAGTCGAAGGCGCCAATCCTGTATCTTGCGCTAACTCACGAATCGTTAAGTTTCGATCCGCCTCCACTAACGCGGACACAATCTGTACTTGTTCGTCACTTACTGATGGGTGACCAGATCGAGGCATGTCCAACACACATTCGCGTCCTTGTCTGAAGGCTCTAACCCACCTTGCTACCGTTCGGTAAGGTAACGCAACCGCATCTTAAGCCTTTTTCAATCCTTGATGACACTGTCGTGCCGTGCGACCTCTAGCACATTGAATTTGTAACCAGCTTCTTTGTTCCTCCTTCGAAAACATTGCGGCTGTATTTTGCGATCGCTTGCTCACAACTGCTCTCTTATTGTTGTCACTGTGAACGGAAATGAAGGGGGGAGGGTGAGTTCATTAGCTCTGAGTGAGGGGAGGCATGTAAGCAACCTGTAGTATAAACGATATTGCCTGGCTCCTTTGCACGGCATTGCTGCAGAATAGTTGCCACTACTAAAAATCAATCTAATCAAAATACTTAAAAAGTGTTAGCTTTCTCTTAATTTAAGATTGGTACGATACTATATTCAATACAAACTTATTTAAAATAGTGACTAATTTCATAACTATTTTCCTCGGATAAATCATGTACATCCTTCGGGGAATCAAATTGCACCACTTCGTGAGAATGATCCATATACAGTAGATAGGAGAACGATAATAACCTCACAAGTAATACCAAGAAGGCGCCACTTATGGAGCAACTATACCAGAAGATAATGGGGTATGTGGTCAGTTTCTTTCCCCCTCCATTGCATAGATCGCCAACTAGCTAATGTTACACTAGTCAGACTTCAAATGCATACAAACAATTATTGTTCTTCCTCTGACACATACCGTCAAGTGAGATGTATTGCATGATAATAAATGTACATATAAGCCAGAACCTCAATCAAAGGATACACAGTAGATACGAGGACGGTAATATGAGTAATATTTCACTTCAGGAAATGAATTGTCTCGGAATAATGTATTACGTTACAGCCGTTAGCACTAGATGAACGGCACTTGATCAAGAGGCGTCCTTTTGTACAGGTACGTGTATTAGTAATTTGTCATTAACGATCAAATATAATTCATATTATTAATAATAATCTGTTCTAGTAATGAGTTCACCACATACCAGAAAATAACGATTCTTTCCGGTCAACTGGACTCAGTGGTAATATTTAACTAACAGCGTCATGCTCTTCTACAAATGCATTCACTATTCCGCATAATCACAGTTTGCAAACTGTATGCTCGCTCAAACTAAAAAATATATATATTTGCAGAACTAGCCTTAGGACTAAAATATGGAAAATGTGAGAAATAATAATATTGACGTTTTACGTTCTTTTTCTCCCTGACTGGAATTGTTCCGCAGATCCTGGTTGCATAGTTACTTTCTTTTATCTTCGAATTTATTCTACTTAAAATAATAAATCAGTTACGTTAGACATGTGTAATGAATAGACAGCGGAAAAAAGTCAAATAAACGTCATGTTTACGGTTTACAAGTACTGTACGCATAGACTATGGCATGAGGTGTGCACGCTTCCCAAGTAGCTACAACACGGTACCGTCCGCAGAGAGCACCACGCGAACACCGAAAACAACTGCCACTCTGCGTTCTCAGTCAGTCCTCGTCAGTACGTAAACAGAGAACATTGAGATACGTAAACATATTATTCACTTATGTTCAGTGAAGTGATATAATGCCGAAGACAGATGTTAAAAAACATAAGGTGTATTCTTTAATACAAGAATATGGTGTTGACATTTTTAATACTGATACTGGTGAAACAATTAAATGTGGGTTATGTATGTGTGCATTAAAAAAAAAGATAAAACAATCGATAGAACATCAATGTAATACACAGAAACACATGGAAACTGTCGCTCTATGTTAGAAGAAAATAAAGGTTCAAGTTCAAATTCCGCCTCAAATATGAAATATGACTTTTGTCAGGATTTGTGTCGAATGATGTTAAGTTGCAATATTCCATTCAAAACGTTGGAAAATCCTCACTTTAAAGGGTTTATAGAAAAGTACACAAATTATCAGGTACCTTCTGAATCATCGATTCGAAAACAGTTCTTACCTGCACGCGCCTCTAGTATGCCTACTGTGCTTACGTAAACAACAAATCTCCGACGAGACAAACTGCTCGCTTTGTAGTTACCTTCACATCCGAATGACTTTTTTTCCGCTGAATATAATATTAACGTAGGTTGAATTTCTGAAGTCTTCAGCGGAGGCTCTGAGATAGAGTACGCGCTGCCGATCCAAATGATCCGTGCTTCGAATCCTGGAGTAGACAATAAAAGAAATTTATCTTTAATCTATGCGACTGGATGCGTTGTGCCAATTCTACAGTATTTTTTATTGTGATATGTGGATGGAATGGAATGTCCTCAATATTTCTTTTTAATCCAATTGAATTATTTGATCCTGTTTGGTGAGCTAGAGTGAATATTAATATTTGTAATACAGTACAGATTAAATTTTTGTAGTTAAGAATTTAATTTACAGGGAAAAGTTTCCGTGCGATTCGGTTGGGTAGAGGTTCGCAATGTGTAGATGTCTAGTTTTGATTCAGAGACAACCTCACCCTGCCCTACACCGCACTGGTCTATAAGTCGGTATTACAGGCGAGGTAAAACGGAGAAAAAAAAGGAAGAAAGAAAGAAAGAAAGAAACAAAGGAAGGAAGAAAGAAAGAAAGAAACAAAGGAAGGAAGAAAGAAAGAAACAAAGGAAGGAAGAAAGAAACAAAGAAACAAAGAAAGGAAGGAAGAAACAAACAAAGGAAGGAAGGAAGAAAGAAACAAAGGGAGGAAGGAAGAAAGAAAGAAACAAAGGAAGAAAGAAACAAAGGAAGGAAGGAAGAAAGAAACAAAGGAAGGAAGGAAGAAAGAAAGGAAGAAACAAAGGAAGAAAGAAGCAAAGGCAGAAAGGAAGGAAGAAAGAAAGAAACAAATAAAGGAAGGAAGAAAGACAAAGGAAGAAAGTAACAAAGGAAGAAAGACAAAGGAAGAAAGACAAAGGATGAAAGACAAAGAAAGAAAGTAACAAAGGAAGAAAGAAACAAAGGAAGAAAGAAAGAAACAAAGAAAGAAACAAACAAACAAACAAACAAAGGAAGAAACAAAGGAAGAAAGACAGGAAGGAAGAAACAAAGAGAGGAAGGAAGGAAGAAAGAAAGGAAGAAAGAAATAAATAAAGGAAGAAAGAAACAAAAGAAGAAAGAAAGGAAAAAGGAAGGAAGAAAGAAAGAAGCAGAGGAAGGGAGAAAGAAAGGAAGAAAGAAGCAGAGGAAGGGAGAAGCAAAGGGAGAAACAAAGGAAGAAAGAAAGAAAGGAAGAAAGAAATAAATAAAGGAAGAATGAAACAAAAGAAGGAAGAAAGAAAGAAAGGAGAAAGGAAGGAAGAAAGAAAGAAATAATGGAAGGAAGAAACAAAGGAAAAAGGAAGGAAGAAAGAAAGGAAGGAAAGAAACGAAACGATTGGGAGTTCAGCTCCAATTCCACTGTAGGAATCACACCGTTCTTACACTAAAAGATCGGACTTACTTTTTAACGTAGCTACTGTATGAAACAAGCAAAACATTAATTTGATCAGAAATTGGAGCCACCCCGTTTTTTCAGGGAGCTTTTCAATTTTTTACTTACAGCTTAAGTCTCATTGGTTAAATATGTTACTAGTCAGCGATGAATGCAATGGAGGCCAATCTACTCCATTACCTGCTGGCCTCATGAGTGATGTTTTAGTGGTGTCATTTATGAGGTTCCATCCTTTCTAACAACTGACTATTTACGACATTTAAGGGTGCAGTACAGCCATTCCTTGACATCTCCTTTTGTAATTTGTAAGAGTAGCTTCAACGTAGTTGATAGGCCTAGTGGATATAAATAAATACCAGAATTAACGTAGTTCTAATGCAGGGAGGAAGAACTGGAGTACTTTCAGAAGAGTTATAGTTTGGGCACACTCCATTGCTAAGAAGCATGGGAAGACTCGCAATGTTTTGAAGGTTATATCCATGTGTGTCACAGCACATAATAAGAGCGAACGGTCTTCTCCTGGACTTCTAGACATCGTCGTTATTTCATGTGCCTAGTCTTTGCCACATGGAATCAAGGTAGATTTAAATTTTAAATTGCAACGACATCTGTATAGTCATTAATTGCTGGTCCTCTGGGCAATAGGCAATCAAGCAAACATTGTAGTCATAAAACATTTAATAATCTCCATGTTTAAAAAACATTTAGCAATTTTAACGACGATTCAACCCTCTGTGATGCGATTTCTCGAGATTCATTATATTGTAATGTTAGCAACTGTGTCTGCATACATATTATAATACTCTGACTCTCAGATTAAACACCGAAAGAGCTGGAGCAATAGCGAGTACGAGAGAGAGAGCGAGAGAGTTGGGGGGGACAGAGAAGGGAAGAAGAGTCGGTGTGGAGGGTTGCTCGACGTTTCTGGTTTGGGGGATGAATAATCCACACGCACGGTCCTCGACATGCTCTTGTGGTCATTACAAGAGTGCGAGGGGGCAGAGGCTTGCCATATTGCCTACTACGTACATAGCTCGCTACTGCTGTGGCGAAGAGAGTGTGGTCTGAATTTTTCATTGCTAGTCCGGTATAATTACCCCTCTCCAAACACATTATGCCCCGTCCGTTTAGTTACATGTACCCCAGCTAGACTTGACTTGGTTCTTTTTATTGCTACTCAGACCCTCTACCGTCACTTTGGCCTCCATGACAAGAATCCGGATACACGTTTCATATTAAGTGGGAAAGCTCGTCTCTTACTTTAAGTACGCTTTGCGCTAGGTCTAGGCATAGTCGTTGCGCCGCTAGTTGGACCTTTAGGGCAGAGATATCAAAGAAGCAACACGCGAATGATCTTCATGCCAGTCCCGTGTTCACGCACATAAAGCGAGTCTGTAGCAGTCAGAACATAAGGACTTGTTATTATAGGAGTTGTTCAGGATAACATAATGTTTTAGAGAATTGTGGTGGAGTAGGAATAGCTACCACTAATCGCTAATCGGCATGTCGAAGAACCACAGCAAAAGAAAAATTATGTCAGACTGACCATCAATGAAAATAGAGGTGAATGAACAGTGATGCAATATGTTGAGGAGTATGTACACATGTGCCAACTAGTTCCATTCTCCCACAAAATGGACAAAGAACTCAAAATCAGAATAGCCCAGGCCTGGGAGGCCTTCTGGTCTCTTTAATTCATACTACTAGACATGGGTCTAAACTGAAACTTGAAACCAGATGCACTCAACACATGCGTTTTCCCTGTACTGCTCTATGGATGCCAGACGTAGTCCCTCACAGCCAGACAACAGAAGAATTTAGAGATCTGCCAAAGGGAAATGGAGAGGAAGATACTGACCTTTACGTGGAGAGACAGAATGTCTAACAGGGTACTTCAAAGACTCACAAATTTGGAGAACATAGCGCAAGAAGCTGCAACGTCAAAGAGGAAGTGGGCTGGCCACGTGGCGAAATTATATCACGACAGATGGGCGCAGATAACAACCATGTGGGATCCATATGTAGGAAAGAGGAACACAAGGCAAGCCAAGGATGAGATAGGCAGACCCACTGAAACAAGAAGCAGGAGCGCATTGTTCCTGTGTCGCCCGCAACAGAAACGAGTGGAAGAAGTTAGCGTACGAACTCAAAAGAAGTGGTAGACTGTGAATGAAAGGACTTTGTGTACAAACTCAAAAGAAGCAATAGCGAACGTGTCTGTATTCATAGCAGCAAATACTTAAATGCCACCATCTAGCTCTCGTGGAATAAATCATCATGAGAACCTTTTTTATGACCTTCCCCCTCTAGTAGTAGAATCTACCCCTTCAAGGGAAATCTACGTGCTTATTCATTCAATCGCTGACTGAAATGATACTTGTGGTGTACAGACCCGGAAACAAAATTTTGGCCACCTAATATTACTGTTCCAGATAGAACGAATTGTGCATGTGCAGTAAACAAGGGTGCCTCAATGTATTCTACTTGTGGACAGTCTTGCGAAGCTTGTTGCCTACATAGAGGAGGACTGCTACCAAGACTGGGCCTATTTTTTAATTCCGTATCTGCACAAGAACGGAGTACAAGGTTTCTCACAGAGTTCTCATTTGTAATTTCATTCGTATTTTTTCTTTGTTTGTGATATTATATAAATATTTTATTTTTCTGATTTTAGTGTTTAATATTGTATTATGTTTGACAATTGTCTATTATACTGTTACTTGTTCTCAAAAGCTATAAACCAAATGCAAATACAAATAGTTATTACTTTTTATTACATGTAGTTACTTTAGTTGAGTGGTGCCCAACTCGTACTCTTTATGCAAGAATACTCTTCGCCGTATACGCGCGTTATGCGAGAGCAGATCATCCCAATGCTTGCAATACCAACGTTGCTCGTTTTTGCTCGTGAGTGCCGAATTGAATTGAATTGAATTGAATTGAAAGAGAGGGATATGGGAGGAGCATCTTAAAAGGTACTCGAAAATGCTTCTTGCAAGAGATTTGGGGGTGAGAAAAATGGAGTATGTGAGCTCCAAGCCTGTTGGCTACTTGTCTCACTTCGAATTTCGCTGCTCCACTGAAGGAGATCTAGAAAATGTTGAAGGGAAAGAAGTTGAAACTGTTCGTATCCTATTAGCTACCACGAGGTGTAAGAAGCTCTGACTGCAGGGTCGGAAGAAGAAGCGCCGAAATGTGTAAGCCTGTACATTGAAAGGTGCTTTATCCTTTTGCAGTGCGAGTGGAGTCGAGTAAGCTCGCTCGTGTAAAAGGTATGATTAGGCCTAGTCTGCCGGAAGAGACTCCAGGAGTTTTAAGTCTGCACATTGAAAGGTTTTGTCCTTTCGAATTGCGAGTAGAGTCGAGTAACCTCGCTTGTGTAGCACGGTAATGTATGAACGCTGTGTCAGGGCATCTATGTCGGAAATTTATGTTTGGAAAAATACCGGAATCTTTATGGGAAAGGGATGTTGGTCCGTGGCCCATTTCTTTTAGGGCGCATCCCGACATTTGTCTTAGCGCTTTAGGAAACCCACAGAAAAATCTTGGCAGGATGAGTGCTCGTGAGTGCATGCGAGTGCATACTGTCCTCCGTAAGAGCAGCTGAGTTGGTCGCCACTGCTTTAGTTCCTGTTGCCGAATCTTCTTCAGAGTCAGAATAATACTAGATAAAACATCTCTTTTCCTTAATCCTTCTGATGTTCAAAATTGTTCAGATTATTTTGAACTTAACTCTATATGTAAAGTTGATTTCGAAACTTTCATTAACTTCTATGGAATTTTTAATTTTTCCTTCCTTATTGAACCATAAATATCTAGTCATAAGCTTTATGAAAAGACAGTACAGTCATTGTAAGTCCTACAAAATCCTTAAAGCCTTAGTTGTTTCTTAACCGACGCGTGCGAGTTGCGAGGTGCGAGGTCCACCTCGCACGAGAGATAGTGAGTGGTTTCTATAACTGCGAGGTGCGCAGAGCTCACACCTCGCAGTTATAGAAACCACTCACTACCTTTCGTATAGTCCGGATTTGTGCGAGGCGGGCCTCGCAACTCGCATGCGTCGGTTCAGAAAAACGAAGGCTTAAGTGTTCTCGAAGATCTGTCTCATGTATTGGATATGATCAATTGTGTGTTTACCTCACTTGAATCACAATGGTACTCGTTAACCTTCTCTCCATACAGTTCACTTGAAGTCAACTATTGGTTTTCGTGGGGTACTACAAGTTCCTCTCTATATATTTAATAGATTCTATATCAATCATCACTGTCAATCGGTGTAATGCACATGGTGCCGTCTATTGAAGACTGAATAATAAACAATTTCAATTCTTTGATTCCGTAGAGAATTAGCAGGCATGAGTAAACTGTGGATCGTTATGGGATGTTACCTTGTTAGACATTGCTTAATTTTTAAGTAGTCATTGTCAGTCAAATCTGAATGTTGCTTAGTACATACTCCACTGACAAAATAATATAGAATATTACAATTTTAGCTCCTAGCTTGAGAAAATAATTTTTGTGTGGTATGGATGTGCATCAACAGAAGAGCACTCGCTAGTTGATACATCGGAATATGACTGAGTACAAAAGAATAAACACATAACATGTCCATTACGTTTTTGTCTCTTCTGCGTGGTTCATAACTGGGTGTCAAGATGTATAATTATCTTTCCTTTCAGCTACTTACAAAAGTAAATATACGATTTATTATCTTTTTCATTCCTTATTGTTGTCTATGTCTGCTGACGATGTTACCAATTCTAGGAAAAGAAAACTGCTGCAGTATACGTTAATGCTTGACTTCTGCGTAGATACATAGTTGAAACTGTTGACATTTTCTGTTGCTATTAATAATATGTATGTATGGGATATTCACTGATTAATTTAACACACGTTAAGAGCTCTAGATTAATTAGTGTGAGTTCGATAATACAAGCAAAAATATAAATATAGCTACAAAAATCCCAGCAAAATTCCAGTATTTAAAAATAAAAGATAAGTAAATAAGTAAAGTTATAATAAACTAACATAACTTAAAATAAATGAAAAAAAAGTAATAGTACTTTCCGAATGAGAGGATCTCGTGTTCAGAGATGCAATAGAAAGAACAATCTGGAGAACAGACGTGTAGTGTCAAGAAAAGAAGTAGAAATTGTTGTATTATTGAAAAGTTTAAAAGCGCGTTAGGGTATTGATGTTAATTTTTAAACACGGTTTTCTTAAAACAATATTTTTATGTATATATGCACCTATATCTCAGAAACGATTAGTGTTACACAGCTGAAATGTTGCACACTTATTGTACATCATATAATGACTTAATGGTAGAACTTTTACATTGATATAATATATATTACAAGATTTAGATTAATTTTTGTGTTCAAAATTTCAGGTTTTTCTCGGTAGAATTTTTATAACAGTATATATTTTTTTAATTGATAAAATCGAGCTAGATTTATAATTGTGCTAGTGAATGTATGTAGATAAGGATATTGCAGATATGTATGGAACATTTCAGCCATGTAGATGAACCAGTTTTCAAGAGAAAGGTGGATGAATTTAACAACTTGTTTGTTTTTTTTTTCCTTCTTTCCTTTGAATACAATTTTTTTTAGCTCAATTATAGCTTTTAATATAACAAACTAACCAGCAGTACAATCATAAAAGCATGTAGAGTAACATGTAAAAATATGAAAATAACACCTTTTATATTTTCGGATAAATAACTACTTAAATTCAGCATTGCGCACTATGAAAACACCTAGACTATCTTCTCCCCTTAAATTTTTTATTTATGCATTTCTCTAAAATGCTGGCAAGGTTCAATAGGAGATATATTATTCTCTAATCTACACATTGCACTTCGCGCCAGATTTATGCCTGTAAATAGCTACTACAAGACCTTTTTTTAGTTCATCTGAAAATATGCCTTGGAGAAAACATAAATTAAAATAAATGACATCGATTTTGCTGTATACGTACCTGTTATTATTTTGTATGTTACTTACTTACAAATGGGTTTTAAGGAACCCGAAGGTTCATTGCCGCCCTCACATAAGCCCGCCATCGGTCCCTATCCTGCGCAAGATTAATCAGTCTCTATCATCATATCCCACTTCCCTCAAATCCATTTTAATATCCTCCCATCTATGTCTCGGCCTTCCCAAAGGTCTTTTTCCCTCCGGTCTCACAACTAACACTCTATATGCATTTCTGGATTCGCTCATTCGTGCTACATGCCCTGCCCATATTCTATCGCAATTTCGACTTCTGAAAGCGTGGATTCGGGTATAAATGGCTCAGCAATTTGTATTTCAATTTCGTCCCGATCATTTCTATTTGGCCTATGTACATTTAGTAGTTGCGCAAAATAGTTTTTCCATCTGTTTAGGACTGATGGAGAGTCTGCAAGCAAGTCACCATTCTCATCCTTGATGACGTTTACCCTTGGCTGATATCCGTTCTTAAATTCCTTTATACCCTTATATAAATCTCTAATGTTTTTATTCTTACTATTTGATTCTACCTCATTCAGTTTTTCCTTCAAGTAACCTCTCTTTTTATTCCTAAGTGTACGACTTGCTTCCCGTCTTTCATTGAAATAATTATCTC
The DNA here is from genome assembly GCF_040183065.1 of Periplaneta americana. Lineage (NCBI taxonomy): Eukaryota > Metazoa > Arthropoda > Insecta > Blattodea > Blattidae > Periplaneta > Periplaneta americana. Next base: position 59,830,611 of record NC_091133.1, read on the forward strand.
TATTCTCCTCAACTGGATCCTGTAAGAATTTCAATTTTGCCTGTTTCCTTCTTTCTACTGCAAGGCAACAATCTTCATCAAACCACGGTTTCTTTTTCTTAGTTTCATAATAACCTATGCTCTGCTCAGCTGCAATTTTGATACTATCTCTGATATTTTCCCACATGCTGTTAACATCTAATTCTTTCTCAACTTCGTCGGAACTTTCTAAAGTGGCAAGTCTATTCGAAATTTCGATCTGATAATTTTGCTTAGTTTCCTCGTCCTTTAATTTTAAAATATTGAATTTAGTAATATTAACTTGTTGCTCTATGTTACGAGCTTAAAAATGACACTCTTTCAGTGTTGTGTATGTAGAGAAAATTGAATTTATTACACTGCTACTGATCTGACATGCCCTGATTTGTCTTTATGCAGACATTAGCTTCATATAAAAAATATTATCAGCTACATCACATTCTCGCTTTTTCAGTAGCGAGCATGCAATGGATGAGAAAAAAGAGTAGGTAAGCTTTAATTTTTAAATGAAGGTCGGGGGAAACGTCAACATCAAAGTAATATGACTATCTCATATCTGATTGAAGACTAGGAGAGGCCAACATTTTTAACATAATGTTGTTACGCTTTGATGTCATTTCCATGTCTGTTTTCCGTCAGATTTTTACTTCCAAGTTAATGGCAGACGTAATCGATAACAGGTTACTTGTTTCACGATTATAATTGGAAAGGAAATGGTGACCTAGTTCCTGGCGAGTTTGTAATGTGTGAACTGCATAGAGAAATGTATCAAAGGTAATAAAAGTAGCTTGTTATTTACCAGTAGATAGAAAGGGTTGAAACAAAAGACATACGTATAAATAACAAAATAATAGGACTTCAGTATCGCTAAAAGAATGATTCCTTGCAAATGCTTCATTCCAGCCGAACTTTCTATTAATTTAAACGCATTTACATTCAGTTAAAAAGAAATGCCTTACTTAGTGTTAAAAATATTGTAGTAATTGATATGATCCTCCATTGTATAGCATTATTAAGAGACAATAAGCCACCAACGTAGCTCAGGCGGTAGTGCGTTTGCCTGCCGATCCCAAGTTGTTCTCGGACGTGTGTTCGATTCTCGCGTGGGTTGGTTACCTCTTTGATTTTTTCCGAGGTTTTCTCCAACGTAAGGCGAATGTTAGGTACTCTATGGCGAATCCTCCGTCTCATCTCGCCAAATACCATCTCGCTATCACCAATTTTATCGACACTACATAATCTAATAGTGTGATACAGCATCGTTAAGTAACCAATCAAAAAAACAAAATAGTTTTTAAATCACTGCAACATCATTGAATAAGGTGTATAAGAGATCAAAAGCATCTTCCCATTCACATAATAGTTCCCTTAATTTACTATCTCCGTTTTATTAATTCTCCAGTTTTTATAGTTTTCGTAATATTTATTTCGAAGAGTAACAATTGGTGAAATGCAGTAAAATATTATTATTATTATTATTATTATTATTATTATTATTATTATTATTATTATTATTATTATTATTATTATTATTATTATTATTATTATTTGACGAATTGAAGGGAAGAAAACTTAATATTCACAGCTTGAATTTTGGTTCACATACTTTTATCTGTCGTAGAATATCTGAAAACTCTAACCCTCCTTCATCTCTCATAAATGTTATAATATGTTTATATAATATGTATGTAGTGTAAACTTTTCGAGGGAAAGTATTTCAGATATATGAAAGTAAACAAGGGCGTGATTTATAGGCATTAATTTTTACACGAAGCTGAGATAAAATTTTTCAAAACTAAACTTTAAACATTTATTTTTCTACTTACTGAGAATGTGTATGAATTGATACATTTATGAAAACGATTAACGTGTCTATGAATAATTATGAATAGATTAAAACATACCGTTTTAGATATTGATGGATGTTGCAAGGAGAGACAAAACTAGATGTTCGCATATTATTTCGTATAAATTGTGATATACTGTATTTTAAAGATTTAGGAAATATTACAGCGTTTGAGGTTTAAAGTTTAATATTCAAGGACCTGATTTCTTAGTAATTTTAACACACATTTAGTCCAGTATATCTACATCCAAAGAGAAATGTATAAAAAATAAAATGAAAGTAACAGATTAAAAAGAAAGAAATAATTTTATATGAAACATGATGGCAAATAAATTACATATACTTAAGTTATTAATTAATTCATTCATTCGCCTCTTTATTTATGCATTTATTTATTTATTCGTTTATTTATTTCATAATTTATTTATTTATTTCACTATTCATTTATGTATTTATTCATTTATTTACTTGTTGTCTTATTTATTTATTTATTTGTTTATTTATTTCCTGCTTATTTATTTATATACTTTATTTATTAACATATTTTATTTACTATTCAATTAATACAAATACAGATATATAATGAAAGAAAAAAGAAAACTTAAAAGCCCAATACACTAATCATGACAAAAAATACAAGTTCCTCTCCGTTAAAGTTCCATAAATTATTCTTCAGTATAAAATACACTAGGCTATACTAGGTCAGTTTCTATCTTATGCTTTTCCAATTCACTGCGGGCTAAAGCAGGGAGATGCACTATCACCTTTACTTTTTAACTTCGCTTTGGAATATGCCATTAGGAAAGTTCAGGATAACGGGCAGGGTTTGGAATTGAACGGGTTACATCAGCTTCTTGTCTATGCGGATGACGTGAATATGTTAGGAGAAAATCCACAAACGATTAGGGAAAACACGGGAATTTTACTTGAAGCAAGTAAAGCGATCGGTTTGGAAGTAAATCCCGAAAAGACAAAGTATATGATTATGTCTCGTGACCAGAATATTGTTCGAAATGGAAATATAAAAATTGGAGATTTATCCTTCGAAGGGGTGGAAAAATTCAAATATCTCGGAGCAACAGTAACAAATATAAATGACACTCGGGAAGAAATTAAACGCAGAATAAATATGGGAAATGCGTGTTATTATTCGGTTGAGAAGCTTTTTATCATCTAGTCTGCTGTCAAAAAATCTGAAAGTTAGAATTTATAAAACAGTTATATTACCGGTTGTTCTGTATGGTTGTGAAACTTGGACTCTCACTTTGAGAGAGGAATAGAGATTAAGGGTGTTTGAGAATAACGTGCTTAGGAAAATATTTGGGAATAAGCGGGATGAAGTTACAGGAGAATGGAGAAAGTTACACAACGCAGAGCTGCAAGCATTGTATTCCTCACCTGACATAATTAGGAACATTAAATCCAGACGTTTGAGATGGGCAGGGCATGTAGCACGTATGGGCGAATCCAGAAATGCATATAGAGTGTTAGTTGGGAGACCGGAGGGAAAAAGACCTTTGGGGAGGCCGAGACGTAGATGGGAGGATAATATTAAAATGGATTTGAGAGAGGTGGGATATGATGATAGAGACTGGATTAATCTTGCTCAGGATAGGGACAGATGGCGGGCTTATGTGAGGGCGGCGATGAACCTTCGGGTTCCTTAAAAGCCATTTGTAAGTAAGTAAGCAAGTAAGGCTATACTTATTAGAATTGTTATATGAGTAAATTGTACCTGACTACGCCCGAAAAAGAAAGATACTTGAGGTTGGTTGTGACAAATAATGCACTATATAGAAAAATTAAACACAAATAACTGCGATTAGGCCTTTACTGTTAACTGTAATTGCACACAAACTTAAAAGCATATGATGTTACACATACATAACTTAAGTTAAGAATATCACATTTTTAAATCACAGCAAATAAATAATAGGAATTAATAAGATAATTATGGCTTTAAAACAGTCCAAGCCCTTTCTTTTGAATAAATTTGCTTATTAACTTCAATTTTTTGTTTCTTTTTATAAAACTATAATACAACGTTGGGCGGGAATTATAACTATGCCTTCCTACTTCAATATTTTGGTTCAATGAGGGGAAAACGAAATGTTGTATCTTGTATTGTGGGCATGATCGAAAGACAAATTTATTTTGGTGTTAATGGTGGAAGTTCAACATAGTAGACACCTATACATTTGTCTGACACTTGAAACTTTAAATCATTTGTATATAAGATGAGTAGGTCAATCAAGTTTTTCTTTTTAAAAATATTTCAATAATTCTTTTGTGTAATAATATTAATGGTACGATGGTAGTCTGTGATAATGCACCCCATCCTAAATGCCACACTGAACTAAGGCTAAAAATATTGCTCTCAATAGTGTTACTGGCTTAAAGCAACTTAAAGATGAACTAATATTTGCAGAGTTTTATGCAATTTAAGACATAAGAATTCATATGAAAATTTTATTTTAAATTTTGAAGATTGGTTGTTTGGCTAGTTTAGCACAGTTATAATTGTGGTTCCTTATCACCATGGTATGGCGTATCTTCAGGTTGCAGGTATAGGAAACAGCCTCCAGATATGGAGGGTAGCTGCGAATATATTGAATAAGCAGTCGCGGACAGCCGATAAGGGATGGTCCTCCAGCTTGGGGATTAGACGACGGGCTAATAACGCATCAGCGTTAAAAACAGCTTGTTACAAAACCCTCGAAATGGAAATATAAAAATTGGAAATTTATCCTTTGAGAAGGTGGAAAAATTCAAATATCTTTGAGCAAGAGTAACAAATATAAATTACACTCGGGAAGACATTAAACGCAGAAATAATATGGGAAATGCCTATTACTACGTTGAGAAGCTTTTGTCATCCGGTCTGCTCTCAAAAAATTGAAAATTGTAATTTTATATTACGGGTTGGTCTGCATGGTTGTGACACTTGGAATCTCACTTTGAAAGAGGAACAGAGGCTAAGGATGTTTGAGAATAATGTGCTTATGAAAATGTTTGGTGCTAAAAGGGATGAAGTTACAGGAGAATGGAGAAAGTTACACAACTCAGAACTTCACGCATTTTATTCTTCACGTAACATAATTAGGAACAATAAATCCAGACGTTTGAGATGGGCAGGGCCTGTAGCACGTATGGGCGAATCCAGAAATGCATATAGAACGTCAGTTGGAAGGTCGGAGGGAAAAATACCTTTGCGGAGGGCGAGACATAGATGGGAGGATAATATTAAAATGGATTTGAGGGAGGTGGGATGTGATGGCATTGACTGGATTAATCTTGCTCTGGATAGGGACCGATGATAGGCTTATGTGAGGGCGGCAATGAACCTCCGAATTCTCTAAAAGCCATTTATAAGTAAACATTAGTATTATCAGCTAATGAGAGTAGACATACCATGTATTCCCATAACGTTAAAACCAACATTTTTAACATAATAACTGAACAATACAATATTTTTGCCAGAATTGTCCATATCAGCTTCTACCATAATATCACAGAATTGCCTTAAGGTCCGTAAAAGAATTATCATTACTATTAGCAACATAGGAGCTGACTTTGGCGTATTGTTTGCTCATTGTGTAGTTATTTGTGGAACATTGTGTGTCCCTCTGTGTCCTGCGGCCTCTTTGTCGCATGTCCTTCTGGCTGCAGTGTAGTGTCTCCATAAGCACATGTCCCTTGGGACGCCTCTGGTGGACGTGGTAGCTATGTAATGGTTCCACCACGTCCAATCCAGTTTTGATGGAATGGATTATGAGCAGCGGACTGCTATGACCCCGCGTCCTGCAGATTCACTTAGCTGCCACCATACAAAATATCACATATACAGAGTGTGCAATCTAATTTTACTAGCACATTTTACGATATTGTACTTGACAGGCTTCACAATTTCTAGACTTTTTGTGTTGTTTCTAACCTTGAACTTTCTACTTTATGTTGCAGAGATAATAGTTTTTATATGAGACCAGACGTCTGCTTTAGTAGTTAGCACTTGATTGTGTCGATCATTTGTGGAATAATTGAAAACCTCGCCAGAAAAATGATGCAATATTAAAATATTAAAATATGTGACTTACAGAAGGTGGAAAAAGTAATTATGGAATATTAACAATAGGAAGATGGCATAATCCCAAATGATTCTTTTAGTTTTTCAACTTTATAGAAAAATACTTAACTTATAAATGAAACAGTTTATATATTGTGACTTTGTTAGTTCATGATGCTTCTATGATATTATTTTCAAGCATAATCCATTATTAAGTATGTAAAATTTTAGGATAAACCTATAAAGACGGCAGTGTGTCATTTTGACTTATTTGTATTTATTTTGCTAATAATTGTAACATAAAACATAATGTAAACAAACAAAACTTTAGCTCACCCCTGAAAGAGTAGAACCCGTGCTCAGGAGCGGATTTCTGAATTTAAATTAAGAAGTATATATAATACAATTTGTCTTATATCTACTACACAATAAGAATGTATAAATCTAAATTTACAATTTTTCATTATTTATAAAATTCATACATAACTTTTAAATTTAGTAGTAGAACTATTATTTGACATCATCAGGTAGGTTTTCGTATCGGAACAGTTTGCGTATTCCGCAAGGTCCTACACCTATGCATTTAAGAACATTAAAGAATAATCAGTGTATATTGTAGTGCATTTCCTTTGATTAGAAATGACAAAGTTGTGTCTGAAGTCAAGAAGTGTACAGAGAATGAAGCGCAGAATGAAAAGTCAAATTGCACAGTAACAAAAGATGAAATTCCAACATTTTTTCCACTGGAAGGAATGGTAAACGGAGAAGAGTTCGAGGCAGAAGAAGTTATCAGATAATAGACGACATTAAGATGTATATGGGTCATATGAAGAGACAAAGAGAAAGAGAGAAAATAGGAAAGACTGGAGAATGCTGGGTTTGCAGTGGAAGATCTGCCCTTGGGCAAAACACTGTGAATGAATGAATGTCAAGAGACTGAATGTTAGAAATAGTGAAATATTGCAGGTTTGACGTACGCCAACAGAAAAGTCAGAAATTGAAAACTAACAAGTTTGTTCTGACGTTTTCCATATGAGACATATATAAAAAAAATTCTAGGCCTACAGTCTTGGAGAAAATGTTACTTGTGATGAAAAATTTGTACACTGGCTCACAAAACTTTTGTTCTATGAAATAATGTGGAAGTGAACGTTGTGAGATATTATGTTGGCAATATGTCTACATACCCCACTCCATATATCGTCGTGGGAAGGGAGGTATTTGAACTATGGGTTCCAGATATATACCTAGCTAATCAAACCAAAGACAACCTTTGAGAGCAAAAACGGTATATATAACCGACAGAAATAAAACATTGACTCTATTTCGCACCGAAATGTTTAAAACATGTTTATTTCTCTTAAGTATTATATAATATTCCAGGAAAACTTTTCATCTTCCCTGCAGTATAAATACCATGTTGGATCAGGTATTTCGTCGTATTGGATCCACAAGGTTCCAGCCAGAATATGTAACATCAAGACAATGCAATGGACGTGTTTCTGTCGCTGTCTGGGGATGAATTTCCATGATATGAAGAAGGATTCTGTGTACAATTGAAGACAATTTGACTTCCCAGCAATATATCCACATACTGGAAAAATATGCTACCTATAATTATATGCGCATGTTGTAACCTGATAGAATTATATTTTTTAACAGGACAATTCCTCCATCCACACATCTTTGTTGTATCATATGTAGTTCCAATATCATGTTTGGTGTTGAAAGCACAGACATTTGCTATTTCTGCATGCTTTGCTTATTTTTTAGTTCGTTACATCCAAATTTTCGTTCCATTACTATAATACGAGAGTAATATCCAAACCTGCTTTTTTCTGTGTGCAAAATATAAATTAAACTGCTATATCCTACGGGATATATTTGATAATCAAGTTTTAAATTATACATATATCCATAAAAAATTATCTTAATAGAATATTTTAGAATATTAATCTATTGATTATTAGTGCGATATTTAATTAATGTAGTTTTATTAACGTAGTGTTATTACCATGACAACAGTCAAATAAAAATAAGCTGTAGGCGCATTATAACGCAAAGAACCGTGGCGTGAGGAGGAGCTACAAAATGCCGTGTTTATTAAATTTATCTGTATCACTAGACCACTAACTAAACATATTATCTTTAAGTTTAGAATTAAGTTGCTTGGTTCAACCTTTCTGTTGTGAGAAGAGGTGGTTTGTTACCTGCGGGGAGACTACCTGCCGCCTACGCTACTGTCCTAGAGTGAGTGCAAATACCAACTTAAGAACGAGAAAAACTGTACAATATATTGGACAAAAGTTTTGCGAGCCAGTGTACCATACGAAGTGCAGGTGGAGGTTTCTTCAATACATGGGATTAAATTTTGACTGTTGTCCTGTTTTTTTAGTACATTTCACTATCACTAACAAATGTCAGGATGAGCCCTAAAATGAATGAAACACTGATCTACATATTACTCCCCCTCCTACACGTTTCGGCATTTTTACAAATTTAAATCATTTTGAATCTGACCTTGGTTTTGCATATTGCCTTCGGTATTTGGGGTGACATTACTCGAGTTTCACTCGTAAATTGCAAGGGATCGGGTCCTTTCTCTTGCAGGGACGGCGGTGTCTCACACGTTACATTCGATGTGCAGGCTTTTAACATCTTCGACGAATTTAATTTAATGTACTTAATGTACCTTTCATTAAAAGAGTATATTAAAATGGTGAAGGGACGACATTGATATAATGAAGTAAGAATTACGATTGACAAGCGAAATGTCTGGCGGAAAGTCAAGAAACGCCTGAAGGATATAGACAGGCAAATAACAGAAGGGGACTGTAGGGATAAGATTGCTCTGAATATCCAATCGATTATCAAAACAAATTGGTGAACCGAGTTATACATCTCTGCAGGAAGCAGAGAAAGCAGACTGGGCTTAACCTGGTTTCGTCTAGGAACTTGGAGGACACTTAAAATCGTCAACGAAAAGGGGGCGAAAATAATATGTCCTCTTTGCAGTAGAGGCGAGACATCACATCATATTTTATCGGAGTGTAAAGCCACAGAAGCTCTGAGGAAACGATTTCTGCCAGAGTCCTTCATTACATCTTGCAGGAGGCACTTGGCAACATACGATATATTAAATAACGCTAAATTCTGTGAGAGTGTGGGAAAATTTATGGCAAAAGTTTGACAGCTGAGAGTGGAACTGGTCGAGGGGGAGGGGGCCAAGGAAATAAAGGGAAGAGTTATTTATTAGCGTTGTAATGAGTAGTATTAACACTGAGCGAATGAGGTAATTAGGGGATAATGTTCTTTTTGTATTTATTGTTTTTTGGTATTTGCGTTCTTTATTACATGTGTATGTGTTTATTTATGTCTTACATTTTTATTTATTATTTGAATTATTTATTGCAGTTTCAATAAGGAATTAATTGAATTGGTTATGTGTGTGTCTTTCACTGTGTTTTTTTCCTTCATATATTACATTTATTTTATTATTATTATTTTTGTGAAATTAGGTATTAAGTTAGATTAATTTTAATTTGATAATTAATGATAACGGTAGAAAAAAATAGTATTGTTGTACTATTTTATTATTAGTAGGTATTATTTTCGTTTTGAAGTTAAAAACTGTGCATAGTTATAGCACGAATGGCCGTACGGGCTCGTGCGAAGGATCTTGTGAACATGAGTTTCTATAATTGTGTATCAATAAATGTACTTCATTCATTCATTCATTCATTCATTTAGAATAAAGATGGCAAGAAAGGGAAGTATGTATTCGCAAAAACACCGTTTCTGTTACATCATTATTCTCACAATATTTAAGTGGAATCGAACCCTGGCCAACTTACTTGACTCTGCTATAGGTATCAAATTCTGTTGTAGATTATACTTTTCTTGGTGTAATAAAAGATTCATTTCTGTCTTTGCACGATAAGGATCCTTCGTTAAGTTGCACCAATTACTTTAGCTGCCAATTAGACTGGAATGCGTTGTGCTCTCTGTGGTCAGGAAACGGGCTTCGTGGTTTGCACCCCACCGTCAGAGAGGGTAGCATTTGAGCCGTCCGCACCCACACACTGTGTTAATTTGATTATCAGTTCCTAATTAAACAGCAGTAATGTAATGATGCCCAGTGAGTGCCGAATGTAACACGCATGTGGAAAACGGAAAAATATTTTATGTACAAGATTGAAAAGCATGATTTTAAATTAAATTATACTAAAGCATGAACAAAGGTAGTTTTATATTTCTCCATAGATTTCATTTCGCTTTTTCTGGCCATTAAGTACCACTTCAAAATCGTTTTAAGTGTAAACATGGGAAGGAGAGTTAGGAATAGTATATTACCATACAATCTACGTAAAGATTAATTTTTGGACCTACAGAATATATCTGTTATGGTAACAATTGTTATCCCCGGCGCCGGGGATCGAGCCCGGGTCCTTGGTTCTACGTACCAAGCGCTCTAACCATTGAGATACGCAGAAGTCCAATCCACAGCACCGGATCGAATCCCTCTCCTCTAGTGTTGTTCCCTTACTCCATGTTCGACATATATGTTGATATGTGTATATTGAGTCAACTGCCATTATACAAGGAGCGCACTCAATTGAGTGATTTGGTGGCCGGGATTCCACAGTATGCACTGTTGGACGAAGAATCTACGTAAAGATTAATTTTTGGACCTACAGAATATATCTATCCTCTATATATATATATATACATTGTATAATGGCAGTTGACTCAATATACCATATCAACATATATGTCGAACATGGAGTAAGGCCACAAAGGGAAAAACACTAGAGGAGAAGGATTCGATCCGGTGCTATGGATTAAGCTTCGGCGTAGCTCAATGGTTAGAGCGTTTGGTACGTAGAACCAAGGACTCGGGTTCGACGGAGCGAAGTTTTCTTCTCTAATAATAATTTTTACCATAACAGATATATTCTGTAGGTCAAAGAATTAATATTTATGTAGATTCTTCGTCCAACAGTGCATATATTGTGGAATCCAGGCCACCAAGTCACTCAATTGAGTGCGCTCCTTGCATAATAAATTGCAGTTGACTTAATATACATAATGTCAACATATATATCGAACATGGATAAGGCCACAAAGGGAAAAACACTAGAGAAGAGGGATTCGATCCGGTGCTATGGATTAAGCTTCGGCGTAGCTCAGTGGTTAGAGCGTTTGGTACGTAGAACCAAGGACACGGGTTCGATCCCCGGCGCCGGAGCGAATTTTTCTCCTCTAATAACAATTGCTACCATACAAGGTTGGGAAGTGCCTCTTACAAAATCGAGGAAAAATTTGAAAAACGAGCTCAGTTTCTGAGATTTTATAATGCAATTCACAAACGTGTATTGTACATTTTTTTCTTTGCACGATAGTTTATTTTGAAAATAATATTTTTAAAAATCTTAATATACAGTACCTACATTACACCATGAACAACTGACTGAAGGTTAGCAATCTGGCCAACGTACAAACTTCACCATCAACTTCAATGTGAAGGAGTGAAAATGATTCATGTACATGTAATATTTCGTATTCAATTGGAATAATTTTTATTTATTTTTGTTAAGTGAAATTTCAGTTATTTAAATAAAGTTCAGTAAATTTCAAATACAATGATTTGTTTGTTATAATTTATATTAATTAACCCTGCGTTTTGCGTATGAATTTTATATGCATTGTAGGATTGTAGCATCCAAGGAAGGCAGTGATTTTCATGTCTCCTTTCATTCTTCAGATATATTTTTATCCAATTTGTTTTGTATTTCTTTCAGTGTTTGTAGAATTTGCTTAACCTCTAAGCCAATAGGCTAATTATTCTTTTTTGTGATTTATTAAGGTATATTCAATTCCATTAATACTGTCAAGTTTTGAAGTTGTGTTTCATTCCCATCCCAGTGCTATATAGTAAGTACGTGTACAACAGACATACAGATAGTCTTTCCAACGAGCAATGACGTGCCACTGCACCTATGAAATGTTTTCATATATCGCAAACTAGTTCTAAATGTGTAGCTACTACTCTAGCATGAACACCACTGAAAACAGGAATACACAATACAGGCGAGTCAAGCCGCAGTTTCAGTACGACTAAAGAACGAGACGGCATTAGGAGAACTCATTGTTCATTACGATATTTTCCTTAATCCATTATTATCGCTGTTGTCTTAATTCATTATCATTATCATCTTACTTCGTCTACGTCGTTATCTTAATTCACAATTATATGTAGTTCTTAATTTAATTCACCATCATAATCATAATCAACGACATCGTCTTCTAAATGTTTCTCTATCGTCACTAACTAAATTCAACATGTTGGTGATCGTGTTACTTCAACTTTGTAATCTTAATTCATCATAACGATCGTTGTCCTTATTCATTATCATTGTATTTGTCTAATGTAATCATGATCGTCGTCTTAATATTGAACACCGTCGACATACTTACTTACTTACAAATGAAGAGTCCACTGCAAGAATGATGGATGTCATTTGGAATACATTCTGTAGGAGAAGCAATTGAAAGTTTGAAATGCTTAGCGCTCAAAGCTTAACTGTGATTTTCCGATCATTACTGGACAATGACTATCAGTGTTAATGTCATATAACTCTCTATGTACATTCTATATGTCTTAAGCTATGCATTGACAGTCTTGGTTCATTTTCGACAAGAAAGTGACATCCATCATTCTTGCAATGGACTCTTCAAATGGCTTTTAAAGAACCCGCAGGTTAATTGCCGCCCTCACATAAGTCCACCATAGGTCCTATCCTGTGCAACTTTAATTCAGTCTCTATAATCATAGCCCACCTCCCCTAAATCAATTTTAATATTATCCTCCCATCTACGACTCGGTCTCCCCAAAGGTATTTTTCCCTCCTGCCTCCCAGCTAATATTCTATATGTGACCCGTTGCGCGAAAAGGGACTAAAGTCGTGAAAGGAAGTTTTATAGAAGAACAGAATAACGAATTTGCGGTATAAAAACTGCATTTCTATGTTTGACATCTTGCGCCACCTGTAGACTTTTTTTACATACTAAATAGGATGTAGTTTTACACAGTGCTTCTTAAATACCTAAATATTTCTTATAGTTGCTAAGAAAACAAGTGAAAATTTTAATTACATTTTCCTCGAAAAGTACATAATATAACATCAACATTCAACAAGTAATATATTAAAAACTATAGCATCAAGATCCATGAATTTTTTTAGTGCTAAGTATTTCATTCTCTTTTTGAAAAAAAAAAAAAAACAAAAACAAACAAAAACAAAAAAGAAAATAAATTAAAATTCCAGACTTTAGGTCCCATTTCCTGTAACTAGTCACATATGCATTTCTGGATTCGCCCATACGTGCTACATGCCTGCCCAGTTCAAACGTCTGGATTTAATGTTCCATGCCAGGTGAAGTATACAATGCGTGCAGTTCTGCATTGTCTAACTTTCTCCATTCTCCTGTAATTTCATCCCTTTTAGCCCCAAATATTTTCCTAAGAACCTTATTCTCAAACATCCTTAATCTTTGTTCCTCTCTCAACATAGCCTTAATAATTATGTTATGTTCATCATCACCAACATCATTATTATCTCATCACCATTGTTTCTATCTTAATTCACCACTACCACCACCACCACCACTATCATAATCGTCATTAGTCTCGTCTTAATCCATTACCATAATCATAACCGCAGTCACCAAAGTAGCCTTAATTCATCACCATCACCGTTTTCATCTTAATTTCACATCCTTGTCTTATTAATTCATCACAACCGTCATCAACATTATCATCGTCTGGAATATATTTTTTTTTCAGAACGACCAGAGAATGATGTTCCAGCTTAAACATCAAGTAATGATGAATTTAAATTCGAAATGTAGTAGACAATGAGACAATGTTCGTTCGCATTATTTGGGAGTACTCCCTTTCACCGACCACCATTCCACAAATTCTCCAGCATCGACTCATTGTCATTGTTTCATGAGAATGCGTCTGATCGTGATGGACAACATTGTAACATGTTACGATAGGTGATAGGGAATTTAATTCTGACCAGCTCATAGAGATGAAATTGTGTTCAAAGAGAATGCTTTCACTACAAAAATTATATGCACAAAATAGGAAAATTAGAGACAGTTTTGTGATAATGAATAGTTGATCTGTGACAAATTCTACATTTTTCTTTAACTACTACCAGTTTAGACGTAGTCTTGCAGAAGAAAGGGTACCTCTAGACACTCTTAGATTCTCTTATGTCCAGTTTCTTCATAGAACACACGCCTCTAAGCAATCACCCTTGCACTAAACAACCACCCCAATACTATGGCACCATCTGTTGCTCAGAAACCACTTGTTGATATAAAATCACTGAACTTTTATTCTTGAAGCTCTGTTATTTCATATGTGAAGTACACGTATTCCACAGAAAAAGAAACACACATGAAGTTTCATACGTCTTGAATATAGTTACGTGCAATTTTTACTTTTATGACTTCGACAAACTTTGAAGTATATAAATATTTATTTCTCTTTCCCTTCATTTCATTATTAATGCCACACACGTTCCCTTTTTATTAGGTCATTATTGATTTTATTTTCATTTAGTACCGCACCCGAAATACTAGGAAAGTAACATAATTTTAATGTATCAGACAAATAAAATTTCAAACGCCATGTGGTATACTCCTGGGAAATAAATGGCGCCAATCTTATGCATTTTGATAAAATATTACGTTAGAAATATATTCTGCACAAGAATTCAGAGATTTATCTGGGAAATCTCAGACCTCGAGTGACATTTATTAGGACTATTTCGTAAATAAAATAAAAATGTAAATAATATATCCCTAAATTCGATCACAAAATGTTAATAATTCTATATTAACGAATACTTAACCTATTCAGACATTGCGAAGTTGAAATACTCGTAGATGAATATCGATTACTGCAAACAAGAAATTCGATGTTATTATTCAGTAATGCCAATTGCGAAAAGCGAAATACAGGTTTAACAATGTTAATTACATGTACTGCACTTTTCTCTTATTATTATAACATAAATACATTTTCATTATCTGCTGAAATCATAATTTAATTTAACAGTAACTGTGGCGACAGCTATATACCAATGCTTATGTATTCACAGCGAGACATGTTGCTGCACAGTGAAGCCATCTCTGTATAGATAGGCGTAATTAAAACACGAATTTTATTACCCCATACGAAAGGCAGTTTGATCAAAGATCTTATTATTACTATGCAAGGTCTTTGGGTTTGATATGCGATGATGTTACATAAATTTGAACATCTGACTTTCTATTAATTGTTTAATTTCATTCACAAAATACAAATTTTATAGGCTACAATTATAGGTTAAGTTACTCGTACCTGTGGGAGCAGGACCAATGTCAGCTGTGCCTTATTTCGACCGTTACTTACAATCAGTGCTACATGAAAGCATTTTTTATAGCTCGACAAACGCATTTTCGCTGTAGTGTGTAACGGAACTTAAGCAGCATCTACACAGTTCAATATTCCAATCGCGTATGCGTGCAATCTGGGAAGAATATTGAAAGAATCAAGTTTAAATGGTACGTTCAATTAAGATACATGAACAATTTGTGTCTACATGGTGCGCCGTTTTGAACGTCGTCTTCACTGCGTAGATATATTAATTAATATTAAATATCAATCTTGCATTCCTGGCTTTAAAGTTAAAAGAAAAGTTTAACTGTGTAGTTGCATCTTAATGTATTCATGATCATCAATTTACGGGGAAACAGTTGGCGACACCGACGAAACGACTATACGATAAATTGATAGCGATAAATCTAGCTGCAAACATTATCGTAAAGTGTGACGGTGATTGGTTGGAATTAAAAAATTCATTACACTTCATTGTTCGAAAATGGAATGACGTCATATAAACGAAATAGTCATTAAAATATCAGCGTCGTCCTATTATCTCAATCTAAATTATCTCTTTATTTATTTAATTATTATTATTTTGAAACACACTTAATTTCATTACGTATGGAAGAGAACGCCAGTTAATTGGTCGTTGCTGCTTCGTTGAATTCCGCGTACCAGGTCTTCCAATTTTCAATGACAGACGAACAATTGTCTGGCTGAGTTTCACGAATAACGCTCATGATATTGTTCCATAGGCCATTAACTGTATCTGGCTTGTTGGCATAAACCCGTGATTTAACATAACCCCATAAGAAGTAATCGAGCGGCGTTAAATCACATGAGCTCGGTGGCCAGTTAACATCACCACCACGCGAAATGATTAAGCCTCTGAACATCTCCTTCAAAAGGTCGACTGTTTCATGAGCAGTATGAAACGTGGCGACATCTTGCTAAACCAGAGATATGAGATCTGTACCTTCCAATTGAGGTCAAAAGTAATCCCTTATCATAGTCCGGTGTCTTTCTCCATTGGCAGTTAGGGCCTCCTCGTTCATTTAGGAAAAAATGTAGACCAATGATTCCGTCGGCGTCGTATCAAAATCCACGCCAGACGGTAACGTTTTTTGGAATTAAGTGGTCTTTCTTCAATCTGTAATGGATTCTCTTTGCTCCAAAACTGGCAATTTTGTTTGTCAACAAATCCATTCATTCAAAAATGGGATTTTTCGGCTAAAAGCAAGGTCAACTTCCAATTGCTACATAACTCAGTCAAAGAATACACGACTCAATATATTGTCATTTGGCTTCAATTCTTGAATTAAAACAATTTTGTAAGAGTGTAACTTTAAGTCCAAACTCAAAATCCGCCAAGTTGTCGATGAAAGATGCAATTCTTATGCTGGCTGAAAAATTGATTTCCGTGGATTCTCGGGTACACTCTCACAAACGGCGACTAGAATCCACCACTACAGTAACCCACCAAGCTTAGGACAAACCGCGAACAATACTGTACCTAGCAATGTGGAAGACAGATTCGGTGCCATGCCTAATTTTTTAAGACGGAGATGATAACAGGAAGGAAATTATGGCTTATGCCAGCGATGGCGAAAATGTAGTTGTGCGCCGAGCCACTGTGTAACCTGCAACGTGCATAGTACCTATGGAGGGAGGCGGACACCCGAAGGGGAAGTGAAGCAACTGTCTGACTTATTAACGGATTTTCATTTTCCTTACGTCAAGCGCTTAAATATGATTTTATACAATATAAGGTTACAAACTAATGTTTAGTACGTGTAACGAAGAAAGAAATGAACAATAAATGAACAATATCACAACCTAAAATTAATTGTCTTCAGAATGTCCCTGCGACAGAGTTTCAAAATCAGGAATTATGTCACTTACTGCCAGTCGTAGTTGATCACGAAGGTATTTATCTGTCAGTCGTGATATAAATTTGGTTTTTACTATTTTAATTGTTGAAAATAAATTTTCACAAATGTAAGTTTTAGCGAACATGGCTGCAACAGAGCAAGCGAAAGAACGAAGCTTCGGATATTTATTTTTTGGAAAAGATTTAAAAGTTCAAAATTTGTCAAGTCGTTACATCTAGCTTTCATTTGACATCACATAGTAAATCAGTGAGTTCAAATTGATGAGCTAACCGCATTATTCGTACATCTGCTGAAAAAGATTCGACGTACAGAGATGATGATGATATTATTATTATTATTATTATTATTATTATTATTATTATTATTATTATTATTATTATTATTATTAACACCTACGAATATATTTTAATGTTTCATCAGTAACATGTAGTATAATGCCGTTTTATGTTATACAACCGTTTTCCTCGTAATACTTTTGAACAAATCATACATTTAATATTCTTATTATATTGACAGCAAAAAAATGCGTCCTCCCACTCTATTTGAAACTTTCGTTTTTGTAGAGGTACATGGTTTCGAGAGAGACATATGCCACTCGCAGGTCAGAGACAAATACAAATGGAACGGAGTTTGACTCCAGTAAGTGAGAGGGTGGAGGTTGGGGAAGATTAGAAGCAAGAGAAATGCATAGGTCTCACTGCGAGCTACAATGTCCTCGCGAGTCGCATTCTCGCCACGTCCGGCTTATGTTGACTGAATATCGAGAAGAATACGGAAGAAGCCCGAGATAAAATTCTCAAAACTTTGGCTATGTCCACCGCAAATACAACTTGGGTCCACAGTTGCAGTAAGCCAGCACTCTGACAACTCGGATATCAAATCGGCTGCTATGTGCTTGAAGACTAAGAGAAATAAATAGTCGAATTTAAAATCAAAAGAGGAGAAATAGGAAATCCTATTCTTTGATGCAAAGGTTGTGAAGACTTTTACAGGATTGTAAAAACTTTTAAAAACAAAAAATTTCGGTCTATAATGTTAGCTATGCAGAAGCATATAAAAAGTCAAAAGGCTGCCTTCCATTGAGGTTTTGAAACGACATACCAGGCAGTACGATTGAAGAATTAATAAACTGAAAATTAATAAATTTTACGAGTTATTTGCGTAAAAATGTATTACCGCAACTTTTACAAATACCATCGTAGTTCAAACGTAATCTCTCCCTCTTTTTTCCCTTTATTTTCGAACGGAATTATTCGGAATTCATTTTTCCAGCTTAAAATATTACGCTGTGGTACTTTGCAATGCTAATGCGTCCTTCTGCCTCTCCTTTCTATCTACCCGCTGGCCTGGTGCCCTGGCTGGCCGTGGATGGATGCGGGGACGCGGGAGGTTCTTATTGATCATTGGGGTCCTCGACTCGAAATGAAGTTGGTGGTATACTAATACCGACCTTGTTTACTTGTAGAGCATGTAGGTCCGCTCACACGTAATGGATGTGCACAGAATCTCTGCATCATTGCGTATCACGACGAAAACACTCTTTCAGTTTTGAATATTTTGCGTAGCGAGAATAACGGAAAATAAAATAATTTCGTTATAGAGGAATATTTTACCGTCTATCAAAGAGGAAGCAAAGAAGTCATCACAACAGGAAATCGATTTCTACCCAGCCTGAAACTACAAGCACTAGCAGTATTTATGAATGGGGATAGCGGCGGTGATAGTAAAATCAACAACACAAATAATGTTAAAAATGGAGAGTATTTCGAGGATGACACATACTTTCTTATCATACTTTTTACCAATTTCATTTTGTTTTGATTTGATTACATCATAGTGCAACTAAACAACGTTTTTAATACGAAACTGGATCACTCCATTTGACAACGTCAACTTAACCACAACGTTAATCACACAACGATGGACATTATAATAGCAAAACAATATCTTAATTTACTATTTTTAAGTATGTGTTTTAATTAACTATATGTAAGGGTTTTGCATTTCATGTTATAATTTAAGGGTATACACTATAAGTTTTCACACACATAATGATCATCAGGGAAAGGATTTATATGTAAATACATATTTACTTATAAAGCTAATATAATTTATATTTTGCATTATCTTTATGTTTCACAATGTGTAGGGTTGAAAAATCCTACTTTTATTTTCCATATTTTTCCATATTTTAGAGTTTAGTACATATTTTCGTTAATTTCCATATATTTTCCATATTTCATATAAAACAGTCCATATTATATTAGGTTTAACAATAAAACAAAACAAAATTCCATTAACTTTTAAAAATACATTTCAACAATAGAGATTTAAACACATGTTCAGTAATCCCTTTAACATCAGAGTTATTTGAAAATTAGCAGTCCTATCAACAATGGGAAAGTAAGTTACAAAACTGTATTAATTTAATTTAAAATTTTTAACAGACTTCAGTTGTGCAGCTCAACAGTTAAATGCCAGTCAGAGTACACATAGGTTCAGTTTTGTAAATCATACTATAAAGACGGTAAATATGCCAAAAGTACGTCATTCAGTCAATTTAAAATCAAAACTAACAAGTTACATTTCAGAATTTAAAGAAGATGGTTTATCAACTGACAATAAAATATTATTTTGTAATTTGTGTCAGTGTGCAGTATCATCTACACAAAAGTTCCTGGTGCAACAACACATTACAACTAGTAAACATCAGGCCAACAAACAACTAAATTCCAAGCAGAGACAATTGTTTTTAACACAACCAACAACATCGAATGTAAGATCTGAGTTTAACATCGACCTGTGCCGTTCTCTCATCTCTGCTGATATTCCTCTCTACAAACTAAAGAATAAGGTCTTCAGGGAATTCCTTGAAAAATATACTCAACATACAATCCCGGATGAGTCAACACTTAGGAAGACGTATGCTCCATCCATCTACGATGAGACAATACAGAAGATAAGAGATGAAATTAAAGATAGTTCAATTTGGGTTTCCATTGATGAGACTCCCGACAAAGAAGGTAGACTTGTTGGTAATGTAGTTATCGGTTTGTTAAGTGAACAATATTCTGAACGAATTCTTTTACATTGTGATGTTCTAGAAAAGTGCAATAACAAAACTATAGTTAAACTGTTCAACGAAGCTATGGGTATCCTGTGGCCAAAGGGTATTATGTACGATAATGTGTTATTCTTTATTAGCGATGCTGCCCCTTATATGGTCAAAGCTGGACAAGCATTATCTGTTGTATATCCTAAATTGACTCATTTTACTTGTGTGGCGCATGCATTTCATCGTGTGGCAGAAGTGGTCAGAGACAATTTCCCTAAAGTAGATTTGTTGATTTCATCAGTGAAAAAAGTATTTCTCAAAGCTCCCAGTAGAGTTAACGTGTTGAAAGAAATGTACCCTGAAATTCCATTGCCACCAAAGCCAATTTTAACTAGATGGGGTACATGGCTAGAAGCAGTTGAATATTATGCCGAACATATAGACTCTATTAACAATGTTCTCCTTGCATTGGACTCTGAAGATGCAGTCTCAATTGATACTGCGAAAACAGTTACCTGTGACATAAGTGTGAAGAATGACTTAGCTCACATTCAGCATACATTTTCATGCATCATAAAAACGCTCAAAAGTCTCCAAAATAGGCACCTTTCACTATCTGAAAGTTTTGAAATTATAAATAGTACTGTGGAACAACTGAATCGTGGTAGAGGTAAAGTTGCAGATGCAGTAAGAGCTAAGGTGGACACTGTACTTTCAAAAAACCCTGGATATGAAGAACTACAAAAGGTTGTTGCTGTGATGAGTGGTGAATCAACAGTGAAGATTAACTTGGACTTATCCCCAGCAGACATTGTGAAATTGAATTATGTACCAGTTACTTCTTGTGACGTCGAACGCTCTTTTAGTCAGTATAAATCTATCCTCAGAGACAATAGAAGAAGATTCACTTTTCAGCACTTGAAAGAAATGTTTGTAACCTATTGTTATGGTAACAGACAATAAAAATTGTGTTTTGTTGAAACTACATTGGAAGATAAGGTACGTCCATTATATTTTTTGTTTAGTTTGATTAAAATGTACCAATATTTAACGTACATAGTCATTTTTTTATAATTTTAAGTCCATATTTAATTCCATATTTTGGTAAAAATCCATATTTAATTCCATATTTTGGTAAAAATAACTACATATATATTTACATATTTCATATATTTTTAGTCCATATAAATCCGTTCCCTGATGATCATGTTTACGTGTATCTATTTGACAATGTAACTAGGCAGCATCTTCTATACATTTGAAAATGATACATTAGTGCCGAAAACGTTCATGGTATAATTAGTACTTTATAAAATTACATAAGCACAGACGGCCCATTTGAAACTTAATATTGTATACTTTTTACCGTTTTCTCAGGGATTCAGTTCCTTCGTCATTTTTTTAAAACTGTTTATTTTACGACGTTTTATCAACTGCGATGGTTATCTCGCTTCTGAATGAAATGCAGGTGATAATGCCAGCGAAATGAGTCTAGAGTCCAGCACCGAAACTCACCCAGCATTTGCTCTTCATGGGTTGAGGGGAAACCCCGGAAGAAAATTCAACCAGATGACTTGTTCCAACCAAGGTTTGAACCAGGACCCGTTCACTTCACGGTCAGACATCCTAACCGTTACTTCACATCAGTAGAACTTTCATCGTGTTGTAAAATATTACTTCTTATGCAGAGTGTAGGAAACGCAGTACCTATATAAATTCACACGACTTATAGGTCGTGTTATTATGAAGAAATTTTGTAAAATAATGTCATTGATGCGACCAATAATTGTGTTTATTTATTTGTTTATTTTAATTTATTTATTTATTTGAAATTTGCTATTTATTCATACTAATGGTCTAATGACCTCGGTAACAATTTTGTCCACCACAAATTCCAACACGACAGGACAGGGCTCTAACCTGGACCAGCTTAGAGGAAGATCAGCATTCTAGTACAGCCTAGTATATATGTACAGTCACGAAGCTCAATACGTAGTAAATATGCATCCATAGATAGTTGCTAACCACTAGGATCGCTACTATCGCCTCATTATAGACAATGCGAAATAATACCGGCACAGTCTATTGTTTCTAGCACCCTCACAACTAAAAGCTTCGTGACTGTGTATACTAGACTGTGGTTCTAGTGTCGAGCCATAGACACTACTGGTCATGGTAAATGCTGATCTCACAATTCCAGCAGGAAAAGATGTGACATATCTGGCTTTTCTTCATAAACAAAGAAATGCTATTCAATTGCTAATGAAAAATTATATTTGTGCCAATTGCTAAATACTTGTATAATGTAAATAATTGCTCAGAAAGATAAAATTAATAAATTATGCCGAAACAGAAACCTATGTAATTTATTTCTTGGAGTTTTATTTATTTCAATTCATCTTACCACACTCTAGATATACTTATGTAAGTAAATCATGAGACGTAGGTACGTTTAGAATCAATTACTGCTGAATTTACATCACATTAAAATACGTTATTTAATGGGCACTCTAATCATTTAAATTCTTTACGAGTAGGCTCTTTAAGATGTATTGTTAGCGTAGTCCTAACTCTTTTTACTGAAAGGCAGTTTCTAATTTCAGTTTTTACAGGATTCATACAACTAAATCCTCTATCACAATCCACAGTATGCGATGGAATTATTTAAATCAATTAGAAGACATTGTTCACTTAACTGACATGAATTGTACCACCTCTTTGAAATCCATTCCTGAACATCTATTGCTCAATATCCTTTTGGACATTGCCCATGCCATTAACATTTCACTTACATTTATTTTAGTTCATACACATCTCTCATTTCATTTTTTCCATTACCATCTTCGTTTTTGAAGTTCAATCTGATTGTTGCATTTTTGCAAATTTACATTGAAAGTTTGTTGCATTTTTAGAAGTCGAGTAGTAAAATGCGACAAATTCGACTGTGACTTAAACTGTAATTTTACACTATTATACGACTAACATCATTTTCAACATGTACTTGCTATGGAAAGATAAATTATTAGGCATTGGAGAACACAATGAACGCAATATCTCAATTTCGCAGAAAGGTGACTTAACTCGTTTTTCCCGTGTGGTCTTCGTTTGTATTTCGTCGTTGTTCCAGCAATAACTTCTATGAGCAAAATATACAGTTCTTCAGTATGAGGAAAAAACACATTTATTCATCCTATGACAGCTACACATGGGGGATTGTGAATTCTTACATTTTCGAAAGAAAGAGATATAATTACATATATGAGATTTTATTATTTGCTGTATCACTATTTAAGTTATTTAATATAGCAAAAATCTGGAAATAGATGAATATGTCACATAGGAGTTATTGCAGGAACAACGACGATTTGTATTTTTATACCTGTTGATGTAGGAGAAAAGGCTCGATTCCAATATGGAATTTTAGAATGGGGAAATGCTTGTAATTCTAATATCACTCCACTAATACTTATTCAGAAAAGAAAAATTAAAATATGCCTTAATAAACCAATTGATTACTCATCGGAGCGTTTGTTCACTGATTTTAATGTTTTGAAAATTAAACAGATTTATTATGTTGCCTTATTAAACTTCATACATAAAAATCGTAATAAATTCAAATTGTATCATGATAAATATGGAACTAACAGATCCGATTTTATACGACTAGAGGAACCAAAGTGTTTCACAAGCACAGCTCTTAGCCATGGTACCTACTTTGGTCGAAGGTTATATAATAAAATAATTGAAAAATACCCAAATTTGAAAAATTTTATTATCAGAAATTTAAAAAATAGTGTTAGGAATTTAATTGTTAAAGAATATTTATGTTGATTTAATATGTGTATGTATTTGTATGATTTAAATTGTTAAAATTGAAATTGTATTTTTAAAGTTAATTTTTTTTTTCTTGACCCACATTGTGTCAAATAATTGTCATTGTTTGTGTTAAGTATGTGTTTAATTAACTCCGTGAGCACGAGTTTTTACTCCTTCAGGGAAGAATTAAGTCTGTATTTTTGTTAGGCCTATTTTACTAACAATACTAAAAATATCATCATCATCATCATCCTTCATGCATTAGGAAATTGATTCCTGTAGCAGCTACTGAAATTGGTCCATCCATCTTTTCGCTGGTCTTCCAATATCTCTTCTTCCCCGAGGTTTATATTTCCAAAACTTATATGGTATCCTGTCCTCCTGCATCCTTGAAATGTGAGACTACTAAAAATATAATAGTGTAAAATGTTTCATTCTACTAGCAACTGAATAGCATTTACTTGTTTACGAAGGAAAGTCAGATCCGTCGCATCTTTCCCTGCGGGAATTGTCAGATCAGTATTTACCATGACCAGCAGTGTCTATGGCTCGACACAAGAACGCTGATCTTCGTCTAAGCTGGTCCAGGTTAGATACCCTTCCTGTCGTGTTGGAATTTGTGATGGACAAAGTCGTTACTGAGAAAATTTCCCGAGATATTCCCGATTCCCTCTTTCTTTCCAGTAATTCTCTCCGAAACCTCGTTTACCCATCATCTACAATAGTTAAAAACAGTCTAGGGTGAAGTCTTCTGGGCAATACGGTTGTCCAATGCTGATATAGGATTTACATTGGCTTGAGGTTCCGGGCTCTGGTGTGTATCAAGTGGTAGCAGGATTCGATTCCTACTTGGACTGGTTGGGCCTTTCCGAGTTTTTTCACAAATGTAAGGGGAATTTCAGATAATCCCATAAGAATCCTCGGCCTAATCCCACCGAAATACCATCTCGCTATCACCAATATCATCGACGTTAAATAACCTATAGGCATCCGACAAGGAAAACTCAGTGCGCAGAAACCAGGGGGCGTGATTGTCTCGCACAGATGACGTATGCTCCCGTTCCCAGCATGTTCTCACGCCTCTGCAGAAGGGTAAGAGGGGTATATTATGCGCGCCGCGAGGATTCCGAGCTGAGTTTTCCTTGTAGGATATCTATAGTAGTTAATAGAATGTCATTAAGTAACAGAATAAAGAAATCGACAGATGCATAGCTTTAGTATGATGGATAACATTTTATTTAATATATTTTTAAGGTATCAAGGATAATATCTTAAAGTCATTTCTTTGTTTAATTTATTCATTTTTCAACATATTTAACCATTCCTTACCTTGAAAACCCTGTGCACCAGAACTTTAAAAATAGCATCGTAGCAACTGACAAGGAAATAAATGTGCATTAAATTATATATGTTATATATTTTTTTCACACATCAAAGCATATTTTGAAGGATTTACTTAATTCACTAGTTTTCCACCACATTGAAACCATCCTCTCCCCTTAATGAAATTCGAAACGCCTGTAAGGAAGGAAGAATTTTTTGACCGCTCAATAATCAGTTTATGAGAAAAAGTATTTCACAATGTATGTTTTCTTAAACAACATTTTACGTTGGAGAGGGAAAATAATAATTGTTTACTTTGCCACACTGAGATATAAAATTTACAAGTATGCTTTCATAAGACTAATACAAACATTGTTTTTCTTTGTTTATTATTTTATACCTAAAATAGCTGCAGAAAAACTGTACCACATAAAGTGAAACTCGAATGAATATATTGGGTTTTCAAATTATTTTCCTCGAACACCATTCTTTAAGAAGTAGTTGTTTATTTTTATGTCGTTTTAGAACTAGAAACGCAAAAGTAAATTATACCATATAATCAGAGCACAATTTCGTTCATAAATGTATCTACATTAGTTCGCTTTGAAATTATACTTTTAATATTATGCCATCTTAAATAAAATCATGACTAAGAGAAAAGCATAAAATACGGAAGACTGGGGAATGTTGGGTTTGCAGTGAAAGACCTGATCTTAGGCGGAACACTATGAATGAATGAAATAAATCATCATCTTCTGGTTCAATGATCGGTTAAACATGTCCCGTTCCGAGGCTCATGGGGTCTTTTCATACAGTTCTGAGCCTACCCAAATCTCTTCTTCAGTTAGGATGGTAGTGAATTGCTTGTGGAGACATCCTTTCTAGTACATGTTGTTGCCAATTATATTCGCTCATAACTGCTTTCGTCAGCAGTTGAGTTGTGTGTGCGGTGCTTGTTTGACACGTTTATTCCTCTGTGCAAGACCCATTGTGTAATGCTGCGGTATCGGTATAATTTAGGAAAAAAAATGTCACAGGCATAACTCAGGCGACAGGCGCGTTCTTCTGATGAACCACATTTGCACTCAAAGCTTGGATTTGGTTGTCATTTGGGCTGATTATCTAGCTGGATTTTTCTCCAAGGTTTTCCTCAACTGTAAGGCAAATATCACATAATCACATGGCGAATCCTCTGCCTCATCTCACCAAATACCATTCGTTATTACTAATTACATAACCTCTAAATAACCTAGCAGTTGGTACAGCGTCATTAAATAATCTACTAAAATAAAAAATATTAGGCCTACTTTACAACACATTGTTATAAATCCTGTGAGAGGAAATTTCGTCGTAATTATACCGGGATACAAGTTCCATCATCACAAATAAATTTATGTGAGTGAAGAACATGAGAACAAGTGGTATTCCCTTATGTGACATTCTTATACAATCTACGTAATCTGGAAGATTTAAACGAAAATAATATTCATCAAGCGATTTTTGTAATAAAGCGAAATGAACTACACGCACTTCAGGCCAAGTATTATTAGATTAAGAATTAAACAAATCAATATGAAACGGAACTTGTTCAAGGTTGTATAAAATACAATTTTGCACGATAGTGTGTTTCCTCGTCGTTACAGCAAACGGCTGCCACGATTGAAAG
Source organism: Periplaneta americana (assembly GCF_040183065.1). Classification (NCBI taxonomy): domain Eukaryota; kingdom Metazoa; phylum Arthropoda; class Insecta; order Blattodea; family Blattidae; genus Periplaneta; species Periplaneta americana. Next base: position 59,857,732 of record NC_091133.1, read on the forward strand.
TTGATTTTACTGAAATCATAGTTGCCAACCTAAATAAGTATGTTGAAATATTAGAAATAACTGCTCTAGAGTTGTAAAACACTCTGGCATAAAATATTATTATTCTCCAAAGTCAACCTAGGGGAAAAAATAAGATTTCTCGGATTCTAAAACGACTAACAGACGAAATTCACTTGGATGCTGAAACAGAACGATAGGCTAAACTCGTGAAAGGATTGATAATGATGATGATAGCGGTGGTGTAACGGTATGAATCTGTGTGTGACATTACACTGTAATCTAACAGAATAATATAGTTAGCATTATGAGGTTAGCACTATTATCGATCAATGTGTATCGACTTTAGTGGTAACCTGATAACGCTAAATAATCCATTCTGTCGGATTGCAGTGAAGTATCGCACATAGATTTATACCGTTACAATGATAGTGATGGTAATGATGATAGTTATGATGAGAAAAGATACGATGTGTAAAAGATGAAAGATACTTGCATTTCCAAAATTTGTGCGCAGATATAAACACAAGGGAAAGAGCAACAAACTGTCAGATAAGCCTGACACTTCATATTAAGGCCCGAAAATTCGATCGGTCTACTACCTGAAGCTGAAGATGTCGATGACGATTAACGTATTCATATTTTCTATAAAGGCTAATATAGGTGAGGTTTTTATGTCATATGAGTATATAAGCTTACCTCTGATTGAGGTTCTGGCTAATATGTATATCTGTTATATCAGGCAGTGACGATATGTGTCAGAGGAAGAACAATTGTTTGTATGCATCTGTAGTGTGATTAGTGGAATATGTAGTTAATCGGCGGTGTAGTATATTGGAGTGGGGGAAAGGAACTGGTCACCCTACCTTATCTCCTCCTGGCCTAGTTGCCTCATGAGTGATACCTTATTGGTGTTACATTTGAGGTTCAAACCTGTCAAACTAAACAACATATGAGTATAACAAGTAAGAGATGGAAACGGTAATGAAAAGTATGTCTAGCCTAGTGAAAATAGTCTGAAATAAATATCAAACGTAATGGTGTAGATAGGGAAATTGGTTTTACATAAGTTTTAGAACGATGTCAGATGAATAAAGTGTGAAATAGATGAAGTGATAAGTAACAGAATGGGCACGAAGACACATAATTGAATAAATGAAGATAAGTGCGTGAGTCGTCCACTAACAAGCAAACATTCTGATGGGACAGATAAAAAAATTACATTTTTTTCTTCAACCATGTTAATAATGTCAAAAGAAACGCATATACAAATTTTGGCCACTCGACCGCAATTAGAAAGTTATTTTCCCTGGGGCTGTTCACAGAAAAAAAATCGCAATAGCATGGAAAAATTCATTGAAACAGATACAGCAGTTGTTGCGCTATCTGTCACCATAATGTCATACCATGAAATCAATTTTTGTACCCTTGTATCTTAAAAGTCAGCCGCCTGGGATCGGAATTTAGCTGTTGACAGCCGTCTGCACCTCTCTGTCGATCTCATGATATGACAAATGTCTCAATTCCGGTGAGGAATATGTTGAAAATTAAGTAAACAATTCTTGTGTCTCTTCCAATAAATTTTTCTGAAGAAATTTTGTTTTCTTTCTGTTAGCGGCCCTGGCGAAGTTATTTTTTTACCGTCCTCGTTATTGCGGTCGAGTGGTCAAAATTTGCATAAGGACTTCTTTTGACATTATTAATATGGTTAAAGAAAAAAATTCAACTTCTTTATCTGCCCTCCATCAGAATGTTGCTTGTAAGCTTAAAATCGAAGTAAGTAGTGTAAGAATGGTATGCTGGTCCGAATACAGGAGTGTGAAGGCTCAGCAGGACCAAACGGTTGGGTGACAATAAATCATATTCATATTCATAAAGGCTAATTTACTTTGCGGTCAAGTTTATGTTCCATATCACTGTTAGGCTGGATCTTAACGGGAGAGTAAAATGTCCGATACTAGATCTCAGACACCAAGTTTCCGTGTTAAGACGGCCAGTAGAGCAGTGTCGCTGACAAGGAAACTAGGTGTCTGAGATCTAGTGTCAGACATTTTACTCTCCCGTTAAGACCCAGCCTTACATACGCATTCCACGATTACGCGTTCCACTATGAGCAGTGTCTTGCCACCTGTTACCTTCCCACCCGCCAAGAACTGTTTGTTGATCCCGTATGCCTCTTTACACCTTGTATTAGGAGAAAGTGCTTTTACAATGTACAGCAACCTTGTTACGTTGCTCACATATTACTGCAATATCCCGGTAGCAACTCAGTTCATTAAACTCGGTTACCCTGAGAGTCCCTTCGCCATTTTCAAAGAGGCAAAACACGGCAAAATGCAGCGGCATCAGTCAGCTGAAATCTACTAACAAAAAGTGTATTTGTGACAAGATACAATACAGTGTTTGAACTGTTAAGTATATTCTAGTCAGCTAAAAGGAATAATATGCGAATTCCACCTTTTAGGCTATGAGATTGTTGTTTGCAGTGGACAATAACATAGGAAAGTATTCCCTCAAAATTTACAATGCGATTCCATTATACTCTCCATTTTCCACTTTTTTCTAAAGTCGGGTAATCTGCCACCTCATCGTGGAAGCGTACCTGTACCGGCATAATACAATAATTACACACGTGCTAAGGTACGCTGTGTATCCAGTTTCCGCATGCAGATAATCCCACAGTAAACTACTGTCCTCTTCACATCGCCCACTGGAAATCGGAGGAATAATGATGAAATAATAATTAAATGATGAAAATGTTGATGCCTATATTTGTAAAACGGGAAAACGCCTGAGAAAAGCCCGAAATGCGACACTGTCCACTATAACTATAATTAAAATTTCCTCCGAAAGAAAACACTAGGCCAGGGCTGGGCGTCGGGAGCGGAACTACTGTAGACTCTAGACGGGGACGCTTAATATTCATCCGGTACTGAATCAACGCTGCGCGGCTTCGGCGGGGAAGAAAGGGGATGAAGAGAAATCATATGACTCCCCGTGAGAGAGTATAATTCCAGCCCTGCCCTAGGCCTAAACGGGGCTTGAAACCAGACCGTCTCTGTTTCAGACTGATGGTCTAAGCCAGTGTTTCTCAACCATTGGACCGTGCACCCCCGGATGTGATTGTAGTGTACTTGTAGTCCGTGTAAAGCCTATTCTTGATACAGTACACTCTTTGGAAATTAAAACTTTGTGCTGCTAGTGCATCGCTTTGGAAGAAATTATTTCCTTCTTGTCTCTAGACAGTGTTAAAAGTATCCAATATTTTGGGAGGTGATAGTATGCATAAAAACAAGGAAAAAATGTGCAATAAACATAGGTCCTGCAACACATACGAGTACTTTCTGAGATCTGAACACTTGTTCATAGGAGATGCTCAATGTGACATCCATTGATGGCAATGCATTTTCTGCCCCACAATACAGCAGACTACCAGATAATCATACCGCAGTTGACACCCCTGGCATGGAATGATACGTTGCAGGGAATACTGAAAACAAAAGTTTGGTTGCGGATATGAGCAGAGTTCAGCAGAGTTGATGTTGTGAATTTTCGTAATCACCATGTTTGGGCTGATGAAAATTCCCATGCAGTTGAAGAAATAAGGTATCAACACCGATTATCAGTCAACGTATGGGCAGGCGTTCTTGGCAATAGATTAAGGGCCATACGTGCTACCACAGAGATTATCAGGACATTGCAATATTCGTTTTCTCGAAATATTACAAAAACTATTGGTCATATGAAAAAAAATATATTATTTGACAAAACGTTCCCAAATGAAATGATCTGTTATGTGTGTGAAGGATTGTAAAAGGTTACCTTCCACTCTGAATTTTTTGTGCCGCTAGCCGGCGTATGGAATGATGAAATGGAGAAATGTTGACGGAATAATTTAGGTTTCTAATATGTGCAGACGGAAGAATTCAGATAAAAACCCCCCAGTTACGACTTTGTACGCAACACTAAGGAGTTTTCAATGAAAAACACCAGACTGACCGGGACTTGTACTCGACCTGCATGACAGGCTGAAGGTCTGACCACTCAGAAACCGAAGGGGCTAATTATGTAATATAAAAATCTAACAATGTTAAAATTATGATACATAGGTACATAGGACATGACAAAAAAAATTAGACAATTACAGGAATGCAGTCAACATTTTATAAAATCTAATAGCTCTTTCAATTTTAATGTACGGTCTCAAGAAACCGCCGCGCCAGCCGGAAGTAACAACATAAATTTGAAATGGTGAAAAATTCATTTGTAGGAAGTGGCTATCGTGGCTCGTGGAAGTCACCAGCCTAATGCGGATGTTAAGGAACACGCACAGTTCAGGATTTTTAAAGTCAGAATAAAATGGTTACTAGGCGACCGGAAACCTAACAAAGCATTGCAATATAAAAAAGAAGATGGAGTCTGGAAGATAGTGGCAGCTATAGATCGATAGAGATAATATGACAGGCTGTGGGTGTAATACGTGGTGAAAGAAGAAGCAACAAATTTTATATTGCGCATATCAGTGGTTCCTAACCTGAGATACGCGTACCCCCAGGAATGGGCACCAAATCTTTATTGCATTTCATTTCTTTTTAGTCCACTATTGAGTTTATTTATTCACAGCTACAACATAGTGGTATGCAAATGAAACGAAAGTTTGAAAACCATTAATATATCCTCTTGAGTCCTGAAAATATTGTATACTATACTTCATGCATGATTATGATGTAAGATGTATGTGCAGAGACCCGAAATATAGTAGCTATAATAAACCTGCATTTGTGCCCTAAGTTAGGTTAGGTCACGGTGGCTATGGGCAGGTTAGCACGACCTTGTACGTAAACCATACTGAGGCCTATTGTGGACCCCAATTATACGGGATGAATGAAGATAAGGGTTTACCAACCTACCGGCTGCATGTAACCCCTCACCCGCTCACCCAATGGTGGCCTCTGCTGTCACCCGCTCTAAGTTCATACCGCCAAGCAGCACAGGATCCAGTCCAACGGGCCTTCCAAGGTGTCGAAGCACCTTGAAAGTGCACTTAAGGAATGAATCCTGATAGAGATATTGCGCAAGGCAGGAACAGTTGCGGAAAGGACGTCCACTCCCGTAAGCGAATGAAGACATGCGTCTTGACGTGAAAATGTCTATTGAATGAGATAAGAAACATGGATGATATGATATAAAATCTAAATTACTTTTCTACACGAGAGGAGAAGGGAAAATGGACAGTGACAATGAAAATTCCAACCCGGCATTTGCCTAAGTAGCTGTGGAAAACCACGGAAAAACCACAGTTAGGTTGGTCGGTCCGGGAGTCGAACAACGGACCTCCCGAATGCGAGTCCCATGCGAAACGCATGAGCCAACTCGGTCGATATCTGTGTCCTAACAGTAACCTGCAAGTTTTTTTTTTTTCAAAATTTTTTCTCATTTCAGTAACTTTTTTCTTTCTCTCTTTCTTTTTTTTTTTTGTTTTGTTTTGAAGATTAGAATTATATTGAATTATAAAAATGAAACAACAAATATCTCAGGACTCAGGAGAATATAGAGGGTCTTATAAGCATCCAATGAATATAGATCCTAAAATTAATATTTTCTGAGATATGAATACTTGCATATGTATATACACTTTTTGCTGGTTGTATGGAAGAGAAGGCCTTACGGCCTTAACTCTGCCAGCTAAAATAAATCATTATTATTATTATTATTATTATTATTATTATTATTATTATTATTACTTGCAGTTTCTGTTGATTTCCATTCATTTTAACGCATTCTTTGAACTGTGTCTTAGGGACTCACACCTTGTTACCTTTTTGTATACTATATTTTCCATATAATTCTGTATAGCCAATATGAAACAAGCAAACGGCTCACATTAGAATATATAGGCCTACTGTTCTTTTAATGACAGTTTCAAAGCTCTGGTTTTGTACAAATTTAATTTCAGGACCCATGTTTATTAGATTTTTCTTCAATTGATGAATACTACCACCTTGTTAATAGTATAAATCAAATTGTGCATCTGCTATGATGTTGATGAACAAGTAGGCCCTACACATATATCGGAAATTAATAATTTTAGTGCCCATGTTTGTTAGACATTTTTCCTGTTTTCTTAAATGCTATCACCTCTCAGAATAATGAAGGTTTCTTTTCAATGAAGCCGTATTGAGCATCTCATATGATATTGGTGAACAAGTACTAATATCGCGGAAGATATTAACTTTAGAACCTATAGCGCAATAGACCGTAACAGATTGCAGTGCTGGGCCACAGTGTCCCCCTCCCGTAAATTCAATTCAATTCAAAAAATATATATTTATTAGACTTCGTTTCCTTGTTTTAATTAATACTACCATCTCTCAAAATATTCAGCGTTTTTTAACGCTCTGTGTAATGAAAGTGAAACAATTCTGAAAGCCGTACTCTGTTACAAGCGGGAAGGCTGATGAAACGTTGGAAGATCACAACTGAGAGGAAGTGAGCAATTTCAATGGATGAAAGAGTAATGGAACGGAGAAAAATTCTCTCCGGCGCCGGGATTTGAACCCGGGTTTTCAGCTCTACGTGCTGATGCTTTATCCACTAAGCCACACCGGATACAACCCCGACGTCGGACAGAATTATCTCTGAGTTCCAACTCTTGGGTTCCCTCTAGTGGCCGCCCTCTGCACTACGTCATAGATGTCTATGAACATAGGACCGAAGTCCACACATGTGCTGAGGTGCACTCGTTATAAGTAACTAGTTGGCCGGGATCCGACGGAATAAGCGCCGTCTTAAATCACTTCGTGATTTACTCATATAATATATTATTTCAATGTACCGAAGTACATATGATATTTCCATGCAGATATTCTGCTTCATCATACGATGAAAGAGTAATGGAACGGAGAAAAATTCTCTCCGGCGCCGGGATTTGAACCGGGTTTTCAGCTCTACGTGCTGATGCTTTATCCACTAAGCCACACCGGATACAACCCCGACGTCGGACAGAATTGTCTCTGATTGAGTTCCAACTCTTGGGTTCCCTCTAGTGGCACTACGTCATAGATGTCTATGAACATAGGACCGAAGTCCACACATGTGCTGAGGTGCACTCGTTATGAGTGACTAGTTGGCCGGGATCCGTATGATCGTATGATGAAGCAGAATATCTGCATGGAAATATCATATGTACTTCGGTACATTGAAATAATTTCAATGGAGATGGAATAGTCCAAATGACTCGTGCCATGATGATGATGATGATGATGATGATAGTTCATTACTTAACAGCCGCAGTGTCATTCACAATAGTTAATTGTGAATGCTCACATTTAAATAAATAAATTTATTTTAACAATATTTCCGTTCTCTTTCTCGTTTCCGTTGTTGTGTTCAATTGCATTAACCTCAGTAATTATTATTATTATTATTATTATTATTATTATTATTGTCATTATTATTATTATTGTTATTAGCCTATTATTATTATTATTATTAGCCTATTATAATTATTGTTATTATTATTATTGTTATTATTATTATTATTATTATTATTATTATTATTATTATTATTTGTCCATAAATCAGTACTTTTGATGGGGTTAGATAACATAAGTTCAGAGGAAACTTTATGAGTATGAAAGTATTTTAAGGAAAGAGCCAGAATAAGTTGAAAGCATAGTACAACGAGGGAAACAAAAAAGTTGTGTTCCGGCGCAGTGCTGAAATTGGCTACTTGGAGCGTCAAGAGAAGAGAGGACAGTAATGTATGGGTCTTGAGGGACCAGAGATGCTGATGCGAAATGGATTGAGACGCGCTGCGGTAGCATGCAGCCCTCCATAAGTGAATGATCACTGGATCACTCCATGTCTGTTTTGCATCCCGTTAAGTTTTATTTATTTTAGCGTGAATAACTGAGATCATGGTACAAGATTATGAAGTTCATCCCTATGCGCTGCTTCCCTTTATATGCTAGATCCGTGGATTCAAACCTAGTCGATGACGATAGATATTTAGTGCTAATTAAATCTGAACTTGATTCTCTTGTCAAAGAAATTAGATCTGTTCCTCCTTTCACTCTTTGAGTCGCTTGAGAAACTTTTTGCCCCAGCAACTAAAACTTACCCTAGTACAAACCCTAGTAATGCCGCACTTCGATTATTGTGACGTTTTGTTAAGTGATCTAAGTTCTGAACTGTCAGTCAAGTTACAGCGAGCTCAGAATATGTGCGTCAGATACGTGTGCAACATCCGACGATATGATCATATATCACCGTCCTTCGCAAGTCTCTCGTGGCTCCGACTTAAAGAACGCAGAACTTTACACTCTTTGTCTTTACTCTTTCGAATTCTGCACACCTCAACACCAAATTACCTTTCGTCTCGTTTCTCTTATCTATATTCTAACCACGACGTAAATACCAGATCACTTATCTGTGGCACGCTAAATATACCTCTTCATAGAACATCTTGTTATTCCTCATCTTTTACAATATCCACCTCGCGTCATTGGAATTCCTTGTCACAAAGTATTAGGGGCTGCAAGACAACAAACACCTTTAAGAACAGCTTAAAAGATAACCTTATTAGCATTTCACTCCAATCATACTGATTTAAAATATTACTGACTACACTGTTGCTTTTTTCTTTAGACATCATCCTGATTGTGCTGTATTTTCAAAATTGTCTCATAATAATCTCTTTCTATTATCTAATATCATTTGAAATATATTAACATTCTATGTATTTTAGTTTAATTCTGCTACACAGTTTATTTCAGTGTTTAATTAATAGTTCATAGTATTTTGTTGTTTAATTCGTAAATAACTCTTGTATACATGTAACTCTCATCTAAATCAAATTGTTGAATTCTTTGTAAGTTAATGCATATGTATATACACTTTCTGCTGGTTGAGTGGAAGAGAAGGCCTTACGGCCTTAACTCTGCCAGCTAAAATAAATCATTATTATTATTATTATTATTATTATTATTATTATTATTATTATTATTATTATTATTATATGGGAATTCCGCATCGTAGATTTACAACACGTATCCGATCTCATTGCTAACTTTCTGATTACATTAAAGCAACAAAATATCAAACTTTAAAATTTAGACGAGGGTCATTTCATAAGTCATGGCAACTCTATTATATTAGCCAATAAAGCTGCAGGAATAGAAATTGATTGAAGGTCCCTGGAATGTGCTTCGGAATGGTTGTATCAAATTGGGTCTGGTACAGGAGGCAATGGGTAAGGAAATTTCAAGATGCGTAAATAGGAATCATTGTCTTATTATGCACAAAAGGAATCAAAGTATATTGCTCACAGCTAACATTCTTCAAAATAATCCCCCAAGGCTTCCAAAAATCTTCATCAACGTGTTCCGTCTTATGACGTCCAGCCACAATTGTAGCACAATTTTCCATCCCTGGCTACAAGGAGACTTTAGCGGACATTTATTCCCAATCTCAAACGACCCCAAATCCCCTACTCTACCATATTACGAAGTTTTTTTATAGTCTTTTTGAAACAACACCTATAAATTGTAAATTTCTTCATTTTTTTCCGATTCTTCATTCTCGATTAAAATTATTTTGAAGTAGTCCAAATATTTTCATCATCTTCCTTTCAGGCATTTCCAGTTTAGATTCTGCACGTTTTGTTGCAGTCGCTTAATTAAAATATAGGAAGGGTTTTGTTCTTATTATAGATTTATTAATTTGTCCTACAGAATAATATCTGTGATATTGAAAATTAATATTTGAGGAGAAAAATTCGCTCCGGCGCCGGGGATTGAACCCGGGTACTTGGTTCTACGTACCAAGCGCTCTAACCACTGAGCTACGCCGAATTCAATCCACAGCACCGGACTGAACCCCTCTCCTTCATTGTTTCCCTTTGTGGCCTGACTCCAAGTTAGGCATACATGTTGACGTATATGTCCAATTTCAACTGTCATTATACGAGGAGCGCACTCAGCTGAGTGACTTGTTTGGCCGGGATTCCGCAGTTACGTACATAGTAATCTGTACAAATATATGCACTGCAGCTATGAGAAGATTATAGATTTATTAATTTGTCCTACAGAATAATATCTGTGATATTGACAATTAATATTTGAGGGGAAAAATTCGCTCCGGTGCCGGGGATTGAACCCGGGTCCTTGGTTCTATGTACCAATATCACAGATATTATTCTGTAGGACAAATTAATAAATCTATAATATTCTCATAGCTGCAGTGCATATATTTGTACAGATTACTGTGTACGTAACTGCGTAATCCCGGCCAAACAAGTCACTCAGCTGAGTGCGCTCCTAGTAGGCTATAATGGCAGTTGACATTGGACATATACGTCAACATGTATGCCTAACTTGGAGTTAGGCCACAAAGGGAAACAGTGAAGGAGAGGGGTTCAGTCCGGTGCTGTGGATTGAATTCGGCGTAGCTCAGTGGTTAGAGCGCTTGGTACGTAGAACCAAGGACCCGGGTTCAATCCCCGGCGCCGGAGCGAATTTTTCTCCTCAAATATTAATTGGTTTTGTTCTTGTTTACATTCTTGTGTATAATTTGGATTTCCTTGATCTGGCTTGCTCTTCAGTATGTTCGATAAAGAATAATAAACCTTCTTTACAAATTGAAGTCTGTTGATAAATTCATCAGTTACAATAATAATAATAATAATAATAATAATAATAATAATAGTAATAACAGTAATAATAGTAATAATAATAATAAAATAATAATAATAATAATAATAATAATAATAATAATAATAATAATAATAATTATTATTATTATTATTATTATTATTATTATTATTAATCTTGCACAGGATAGGGACCGATGGCAGGCTTATGTGAGGGCGACAATGAACCTGCGGGTTCCTTAAACGCCATTTGTAAGTAATTATTATTATTATTATTATTATTATTATTATTATCATTATTATTATTATTATTATTATTATGTGTTTTATTAATGACCAGGATAATTCTGTCGTCGATTTGCAAAAGGGGACATGTCCAAAATAACAAAGTTTTGGAAAACCGAAAAAACTATAACTAAATTAACAAATTAAAATATTAATATATTTTTTTAAATTAGATCATTATGTATACATTCATTCAGGACCTATGAACATTTTAATTTTTGAAGTCTGCTATGGCTTTTTTATGATTTCCCATCACTTTGTCTTTTTGGACATGTCTCCTTTTGCAAATCGACGACAGAATTAAAGATTTTAAATTTTAAAAATCATATTCATAATCTTCGAAATCATGTTGAGATGTATCCGAATTGATTATACTATGATACTAATTTAAATATATAGAAAAAGCAGTGTGAGTCTCCAAAATATAAATGCGCATAATTTCGTGGAAAAGCAAGTTTTCAGCAAATCTGTTGCCTAAAAGAAATTGCTATCGGTACTGTATAGGGTGGATACAAAGGTCCGTTACCCCTATAATTACCTCACATATACACACTATTTATGTAATTCCGGTCATAATACAGACATGCATCCACTTAACATAACTCTGTGTTCTAAGTGTCCAAAGGATCAATATGTCCCCCCCCCCCATCATTCTCCACGCACAAAATAATGCGTCGCCAGGTTCGGTGTGACAATCGCAGTATTGCTGGTGTAATCTGTTTGGAAAGCGCGGCGTCATTCAATTCATCAATGGTGTGATACCGTTTCTATGCAACAATGCTCTTGAAGAAACCCCACAGTACATTGCCACAGGTTATGAGGTCAGGACTGCGAGGTGGCCAGTCGAGAGGAGCTGGTAAGATGGGTAACCCACGGCCAATCCAGCGTTGTGAAAACATCTCATTGAGGTAGGCCTACTCACGAACAGAAGTGACGTACTGAGCATGTGCAGTCACCTTCTGCTTTTGTAGCCGCTTTTCTACAGCGTTTTATTGTAAACTATTTGCAGAATATTGTTCATATTCAATATCAGCAATAAATTTCTTCGGAAATGATGCACATTAAATATAACAATTTTGGTAACAAAATTGGCCATTACACAAAATTGCAAATCCCTCTCACCGCTACAAGGGATACAAAGCTAAGGGAAAGACATATGAAACAAAGGGTATACAAGAACAATGGAATTACAAGGCAAAGAAGAGGAATACATTGAGAAGAAGGGGATGAAAAGAGAATAAATGGAAGATGAGAACTACGTAAGCCTACGTAAAGATGTATAACATAGTAAAGCTATACATTTGCTGGTTTCTTATTTTACAGTGTATGAGGATGACACAATGCTGCAGAAACTGATTTCTGCTGAAGTGTCAAACGAATTTTGTTCATATCCACGCATGTCAGTGCTGAAATTTTCGCAGAAATGCAAGCGTGGTAACGAAAAAGTGATTATGGACACTCTCTGTTCGTCTGTGTATAAAGATTTTTTTATACCGTTTGATACAGGCCTGTTTTGTTCATATTCAGTTTGTACGAGTCAATTAATTCGGAAGTGAAGTCATACCGGAATGTTAAAAGGAGGGCTAGAACAGGATCACCTATCACTGTAATATTATCAAATTTATATTGTCAATTTTGTATTGTCGCTGAAAATTCACAGTTGTTTCCTGCTTGGTAGTCTTCGTAAATAATTAGAAGGCAATTAAATTTGTATCGTGTCCATACAAGTCAATGAGGGGAATAAATAATCAAATATTCAATGAACTCAGAAATCATCAACAACAATTTCATTAGTATCAATTTGACCAAATAAAATAATTTACTTTCACAGAATGTCACTGTTATATTTCTATATTCAATTAAATTTCCATACCTTTGAGTTTCATTTTCTCGCAAAATAATTACTTTTTCGTTGTTTCTATATTTCGTATGTAGTTAGAGTATTTAACTCTAGACGATTCATTTTTTTCTTACGAATGCAATAGACAGTGACAGCGAAAGAAATATGATGTGATGCAATAAATCAAACATGTATCTGATAATAGTTTGCGTTATTATCATTATTTTATTAGTTATTTATTAATTAAATAAAATAAAATGATTTATTATTAAATTTAAAGTGTAGTGTGAATGAAAACAAACGCTTAAAAAGCATAATGTATAAATATTTGAAGATATCAAAATAAGTAAATTAGCAGTGGTTCCTCGAGTAACTTGATCGTACTGGCTGTAATGTTGCAGCGTTCACTTGATCATCCAGCGCCGATAAACTACCCAGCTCGCTTCAGCGCTTCCGCGTCCACTGCTGCTACACCGACCGCTACACATTGTTTCGTAAGTAATTAAATTTCCATTAAACTATTAGAGATCCCATTGTGGTTATTTCTGGAATTATTAAGAATACTTCAGTGCACCTGGTAGGTATTTTTTTAGATTTTTAATACAGCTATTTCACATTGATATCTAACGTTCAAAATTGAATCATAAAAAATATTTGTAATAATTATATTAAAATTAGTTAGTAAATACTTAACAAAAGACAGTACTTTAAGCTTTTAAATGATTTTTTTTTTTTTAACATGAATATGCTCAGAAATATGACGCTTTAAATGTTGCATTGTGCGACATTTTAAACGAATTTTAATATGCAATATTTTAAAAATATGTGGACTTAGAAGAAAATTAAAATACACTTGTTGGTTTATTAGACCCATAGAGTGGTAAAAAAAATATAAACGCAATCATAAATATGAATGTCAAAATTTGTATAATTTTGTGCGATTTGACGTGGAATGACTCTATTCTATTCGCGAAATTCTCTCATTGATTGTGACGAGAGGTTGTAATTTCCTTTCACGAGTGAAAACCGCTTGTCATATTATCTGTGAAAATCTGGAAGTAATTTCATTGCAGTAACAGAGTTGGCCTACTTTCTCTCTATAATATTAAAATACATAAGTGAACTAAAAAAAGAAGCTAAAATGACATTATATAAAGTAGCAAAAATTACACTTACGTATATTTTTAATGAAGGCATAAGTTAACATTTATCTCTAAAGTACCAGGATGTTATACCATTAAAATATAAGTCAGTATTATAACAATGGTTGAGTTCCATGAAGCCTGTGTATGCGGTTGAGTTCCATTTTTACTTTTTCATCTGAGCCAGTATTACATACGGCGCTTCTACATCCTCAGTAGCTCTTTATCTGTGATTTATTATAAGTTGGTCTTTGTGATAACTCCAGAACTCTGTCTCCCGCTAGCAACGCCAGGGAATCTTGAATAGAATGGAGAACACGTGGGTGAGCTGTGCAGATTTTCTGCTGTCCTTTCCTTACCGGACATGGGCTTCACAAAGGAATCTCTTTGGTCAAATAATTGGTGAAAAGACTCTTATTTAACCTACACTCCATTACGGAATTTTTTTCGAAGAAGATAATATCTTTCCGTGGTAAATAATTATTTTTGCGTCTCCTTTTAAGTAAGTCCTTTCGTTCGTGTAAAAAATCTATTTAGAGGTTTATAAGCAAATGTAAGTTTGCTTAATATGTATTTGTATTGTATTTATTGTTAGGCCTACAAACTACTATCAAATTTGATTTTGGCCGATGGAAAAGATGATTCAGTCTCTAAAGTTGTTTACTGCTTTAACCTGAGGTACAAATGAAGTTGCATATCATTTATGATAATTCTGAACAAATTCCAACATTATTAGAATAGTTTAATGGGTTCAAATATATTACAGTCTTAATTAAAACGCACAAAATTAGAATGATTGAATTTTATATTCTGTTGTTGTAATTCTAAAAAAGCATTCGCTCAAATAGTATCACTAGATCATCAGTGATTGAATATAGCATTTTGAATTTGAACTTAAGAATTCTCTCCTGTAAACCAAGACTCTAACCATCCACCCAAATAGCATCGATAGAACATCAGTAAAGAATATACAGAATAAACCGTAAGTAATGACATTAATTTCAAGGAATTATTCTTGAGATATTTCTGACAAAAATGTTTAATATAATTTTGTTAGTTTTTTCTTCCTTTTCGAGATAACAATTATTTATATGAAA
This sequence comes from Periplaneta americana, assembly GCF_040183065.1. Taxonomy (NCBI): domain Eukaryota; kingdom Metazoa; phylum Arthropoda; class Insecta; order Blattodea; family Blattidae; genus Periplaneta; species Periplaneta americana. The sequence goes on from NC_091133.1 coordinate 59,872,744, forward strand.
TATTTCATAGCTAGTTTTGGGAAAGTCATTCATTTAATTTCTAATATGCTCAGTCACTTTAAAAGAGCAGTGTATTATGATAATAAATGATTGAAGGAATTTTAGTTTTGTTCTTTAAATGTGAAGAACTTTGATCCGAACAAAATATGTAACATCTTAAAATTCATTTTCAGAACGAAACGTTACATTTGATCTCATCATATTCCTGCACATTTAAAGGACAAATTTAAAACTCTTTCAATAATTTATTATCATAATATACTGCTCTCTTACACTGAATGAGCATATAGGGAATTAAATCAATAGTCTTCTCAAAACATGCTACGGTATGTTTCATATAAAATAATTTTTATCTCGAAAACGAAGCAAAAAGGAAAAAAATTGTATTAAACCTCTTTTGTTTGAAATATTTCAAAGAATAACCCCCTGAAATGAATGACAATACTTACGGTTTACTCTTTAGACTATGAAGTGTTGAACTTGGGATTTTTTCTTTTAGGTCAAAACTCAAACCATTCATCTAAATGCAGAGGGTTGCTTCCGAGCTCTGACAATGAATTTGAATGACGTCATGTGCGTCAGGAATCACACCGACAGCTGAATTGTGGCGAGAGGTAACAGACCAGTAGTGAGTGATTTCATAATCAGAGTGCATGGTGTGTCACAGTAGCAATGTCCAAGAAAATTGAGCCTTTTTGGGAGTGGTACATACAACTTTTTTCTGTCCCAAGTACAGTTACGTGAAAATCATAGGAGCCTGCAAAAAACGTGGTTTCGTTATTTCCAAGAAAGGCATCTTGTGTGTACCTAATAAGACTGGAAAAGCTCGGATGAGATTAATTCCAGAGTGGAAAAAGCAAGCAAGTCCACCCCCCGTCACAAGTCGCCCCACCCCACGAGGTGATACAAATTAATTCCATTCGAGTTTTACCAATCTTATTAAGTACACAGAAATAACGAAACCTCGTTTATTGTAGGCTTATTTTATTTTTACTTAACTGTACTTGGCATTGGAAAGGGTCGTAATGTACACCTCCCAAAAAGGCTCGATTTTGTTGGGAATTTCTGCTGTGAGTCACCGTGCACTCTGACTATGAGATCACTCACTACTGGTCTGTCACCTCGCACCACAGTTCAGCTGTCGTGTGACTCCTGACGCACATGACATTCAAATTCGTTATCAGAGATCGGAAACAATCCTGTAGTGTTGCTAGAGCACCAGTAAAGAATATGAATTGGGGAATGTTGAACTTTAGATTTTCTCTTGTAGGCCAAAACTTTAAACATTAATCCAATAGTATCGCTAGAGGATCAGTGTTGCCATATTCTCAGTTTTAATTCACATTTTTGTGAGAGAATTATACGGTATTGATAATTTGTGTAAATAGAAAAGTTTTTTGATCTTCGCCAAAGAATCTCATGCTGGAGTTAGAGTTCGTCAATTTTTTACTCAGTATACCGCAGGTAAATTTAAACTTTCCTGCAGGAAATATAAACCGGATCTGTTGGATTTATAGCCTGGAACTTTATAGCGAAAAACTGTCGTTGGTTAACCGTTTATATATTGTAATAAATAGACGAATCCAACAGTACATTGCGTCATTTACCGTGAGATATTTTGAATTATTATTGTACGTTTCGGAGAAGTTAGACACTATTACTTTTTTATTTCCGTAACGGTTGGACAGCATCCACGAATCGTATATTGACCGTCCATGTAATATGACGTCATTTATGTCGTAAGCAACAGTTGTCAGGGAATGTGTGGAACAGTTGTGGAATACACGCCGGACAACCGGTGCGGCAATAAAGGGCTGGTGACCGGCTGCCGTAGTAAGAGGGAGGTAGATAATTTTACAGTTTTATGATCTTCATAAATTTCCTGCCTAGTTTTTTATGTAAAGTTGGAAATATTGTGTTTTAGAAATGAATTCCAGATTTCTATAATGACGAATGCGATACTGGGTGATGGAAATATAATATGAAAAAAATGTTGATGTGTTTTAAAATTATTTTTGCTTTTCCCCTGTGAAAGTTTGTTCAATAACACAATTTTCAAACACGTAAATACGTTTAAAAGTTGTGGTATTTTAAAAATAAAACAACTCTAATTTAAGATACTAAAATGATGTGTCCCTACTTTTTAAATATATGTAGCATTAATAGTTTGTATTTACCAGTTCATTCAAACAAAAAGCCTACATAAATCTACATAAATATTCAAATACAGTGTGATTCAAAAAGTAGGATAACAGAAGCTCTCACGGGTGACATATTACTCCCCTTGTTCAAATTTTCCACTAGGGCCGCAGCAGCAAACCACAACTTTATCACGCAGTCATCAGATGGCGCATATGTTGCCTCAGACCTCGCATTACCAGTTGTAAGATGGCTGACCGCACGGAAACATGGTCAAACATGGAAGTGCGTGATGTTACCCGGTTTTCGTGTCTGAGGGGCGCCAGCAGAAATTCGTGTCAAATTGTTGAGGTGTACTGTGCGCAACGACTCTTCCGGTGGGAGGTACTGGACCATCCTCCCTACAGTCCCGATCTGGACCCGGTATTCGAGCTGTTGAAGAAGCACCTGGATGGTTAGCAATTCAACGCCGATACGGCTGTTCAGCAAGCCGTCATGACGTAGCTTCAGGGACTTGACGCAGATTTCTTCTATGCCGGCATCGATGCCTTGGTCTACCGTTGAAACAAGTGTATGGACAAGCACGGTAACTATGTTGAAAAGTATTGTGTACCAATGCCCTACTACTGTGTATTAATCTGCCTATGAAAAGAGTTTGTAGACACCGACGTGGCTCAGTCGGTTAAGGCGCTTGCCTGGCGATTTGAAGTTGCATTCGGGCACGGGTTCGATCCCCGCTTGGGTTGATTACCTGGTTGGGTTTTTCCGAGGTTTTCCCCAACCGTAAGTTAAATGCCAGGTAATCTATGGCGAATCTTCGGCCTCATCTCATCAAATACCATCTCGCTATCACCAATCTCATCGACGGTAAATAACTTAGTAGTTGATAATCTAGTCGTTAAATAACCAACTAAAAAAAAAGAGTTTGAACATGATAGCTCTTGTTACCTTACTTTTTGAAGCACCCTCGTACCTAATTAACCGGGTAAATCAAACCTAAGCGACAGACACTACAGTCTGATGAACAGATCGCCAGCCCTCGTGAATGAAGTTCTTGCCATTTCTCGAAACTACAGTCTGGCAATTTGACTTTCCAGTAGCTAGTGAATTACGGTATTTATTTAAGAGAATGGAGAAGAATCTTACACACCAGTTGCTTAAAATGTCTTCCATTACTTCGTAGCCTACGTCTTAGAAACTAGTTGCAGCTATGTATGAAGTTCCGGAATACTAGCTGGAGCGCATGTTGCGTGTTAGCCGTGTTATTTTGCCCTTATTAACGGCTATTAAATAATATAATTATGCAATGTTTCAATGGTTATTGCCAATTTGATTTTACGCGTACGGGAAAAACAGTGGAAGAATTATATAGTGGAAGTTTCAGATAGCCAAGAAGAGCGGAAGTTGTGTTGTTCTGTCTTACAACAGGCCACGATTGTCTAGCAAAACACCTGCACGGAATAGGAATCCGTATCGATCCATAGACTATGCTCTGCGACTCACAAGAGGAGATGGACAGGAAACAAACTGCACACTGTATGACTGTAAGATGATCCAGTGAATGTGACCGATCCTGGGAAGCAAGAGGTCGTATGGATTAATGGCAAATACGCCAAAATTCTGCCATTGGGGGGGGGGGGGATTGAGGGGTTGTGTAGTATCCGGTAGTTATGTTTCAAGGAGGATAATGCATAGGGATTGTACTTTGTCCCAGGAGGCTACAAGATTAAGTATCACTGGAGTTTTTAAGTGAACAACGTGCGTGCGTCTAGCAAACGAAGTACTTGACTGACGGCTCACGCTACTCTTGTGTCGTAAAGTGGAGCAGAATAAAACTGGACCAATTTAGCAATAATACACATATTTACAGTTTAAATTATTTTAATTATTTACAGTACACTAGGATCTGCTATTTTTACTATTTATAAAGTATTTAGATCTACATTGATCAAACATTATTTACAAAATTAAGCTTATGTACAGCGTTGTGTATTGTAATGCAATATATTTTATTTCATGATACTAAAGCCTATTTATGTTGTAAATTGTGTAAAATAGTGTAAATAATGTTTGACCAATGTAAGACTTAATTATTCTTTACGATAGTGTAGTAGTTTTGGTGTGTATAGTATAAAGAGCTGTCAAACATTTACTATTTTCAAACGCCGACTGTCAGAAACACTGCTTTTCATCTCTAAAATAAAATCTTTCTTCAAATATTACTTTCCTAGAATATTTATTTTTAATGTATCAATTTTCCTTCATTATATTAATTCGATCCAAACTGTTTTATTTAACTTTAAATTGTACTTGTTTAACTCTTTAGAATTACATAAAACCAAAAACATCTACATTTTGCTCTTACTGATTATTATTATTATTATTATTATTATTATTATTATTATTATTATTATTATTATTATTATTATGTTATTGTTGTTGTTCTTTAGTCAACTGTCCGAAGACAGGTTTGAACCTCATAAGTAACACCAATAAAGCATCACTCATGAGGCAACTAGGCCAGAAGATAATGGGGTAGGGTGGCCAGTTCCTTTCCCTCCTCCAATGAATATGTCGCCGATTAGCTACATATTATTAATATTATTATTCCATTGTTCTCTCGATTCATGTTACTCATATTTTCTATGTATTTTATACTGGTTGAGTGGAAGAGAAGGCCTTATGGCACGAACAAATAATTTAAATTGTAGGAAAGTTCATAGTAGTATCAATCTTTATCACTAGAATGTATTTTCAACAGTCTTTGAGGTCTAGTTTTGAATCATTAATAGAACGTCGACTGCAGAACTAACGAGATGCAGTCGGCCTGGGTGACGCAGTCGGTAGAATACTGATCTTCTGTGCTCGAGGTTGCGGGTTCGATCCCGACCCAGGTCGATGGCATTTAAGTTTGTTTAAATGCGAAAGGCTCATGTTAGTAGATTTACTGGCATGTAAAGGAACTTCTGCGGGACAAAATTCCGTTATACCGGCGACGCTGATATAACTTCTGCAGTTGCAAGCGTCGTTAAATAAACCATAATATAATTTAAAGTAGTCCCTCATAGTGCCTGTGTCACGCGCCAGCATGATGTCACGTCAATATAGTCTATGAACAACTAACTTTATTTCCGTACGCTCTGGGATATGGTAAAGTCCCTTATAATGCAATGCTGTTCTATGTATCTAACCATGGTTAAAATACGTATTTCTCAATGCAGTTCAGACAACGTGCTGAGATTGACAATCTAAAGTAGCAACATAATATTATGCCTCCTGCGTGGTGGAACAGCTGTGCCATGTCCAGACTTAAGGGGGAACATACAGCTTTTAGTACTGAAAAATTGATGAAAACAATATTTTTTTCACAACAATAAATTAATCTATAACCTTGAAATTCTGTATGCTGAATATACACTTTTTTCTGCAATTGTATACTATTTTCAAATTTAGTGAAAGTGTTAACGTTGCTGGTCATTACTGATACAAAATGACAGCTGCATTTTGCGCTTTCAAATGCCGTTTCTTTGATAATGTTAAAATATCTCAATATTTCTAAGTGAATCTTTTTTATAATTATTCCTGAATGTCATAAGAACATCATCACATACAATCTTTGAAATGTCTTGAAAATAAATATTTTTTATTTCAATATCTTTTAAATTTCAATTTTTTAACATAATTAGAAAATCTCAGTAATTGTTAAACAAATAGTTCTAGATAGGTTTTTTCACAAACATCAGACACAGCCGCACGAAAAATTTTACTGGAATATCTTAAAAACTGTTTGAGTTATCACGGAAACCGTTCTTTATAAACACAAGTTAACGGTTGACATTTTGTATTACTAAATACCTGTAACGGTAATGGTTTCACTAAATCTGAAAATACTGTACAATTGCAGAAATAGTGTACATCGAGCATATTGGAGTTTAAGGTTACAGATTTATTCATTGCTGAGAAAGAAAATATGTATTGAATTTCGCAAACATTTTAATACTCAAAGGTTAATGTTCCCTCTATAAACAAACAAATTTATCTGAATTCTTACCCAGCTGCAATAGCCTATTGCTGTGTTGAAAGTATGACGTTGCATTTATCAGAAATTATGTACAAAATATAACAGGATATTTTTACCAACAACTCTAAATTTCAGGTAAGAATATTTCCATTTCCTGAAATAAATAGTTCACTACTTACGTTAAAGATCACTTGTCAAATTTTAGTGTCTTGAAACGTCACGAATGTTATTGTTGAGATCTGGTGAACTTCCTCCAAGACTGTAGTGGCGAGAGACGGCAGGAATGCCGGTCCCTTACGTTTGAGTCGTTCTAGCCTTTATACAGAGTGTTTCCCGATGTGGTGTTACAAACTTTTTCAGAGATGATGGCGAAGGGCACATGTATCTATTTGAGATGAGGAACCATGGTCCGGAAATGATTGAGTCGAAAGTTTATAAGCAAAAATAGTTGTGTGGAAATGGAATTGTAATTTGGCACCACGTGCCCTCCTTCTCTTAACCTTTGGAACAGTCGTGGAAAGATGACATGGGCCGGATGTTTCCTACGTGGGTACTTGCCCCATACAATCTGTGAGCTTGTCTACAGTTCCCATTGGCTCATCCGTATTCGAAGATCAGGTCTGCTTATTCCGCTCTCGTGTACTCCTCCATTTCACTAGGACTGACCGACTGGACACTGCAACTTGTACACAAACACTGCTGTCTACAGACGTGCATATCAGGACCGACTATGTCCGTTACACATTACGCTATCTGCATTGCTTTAGTGTAGTTTCCTGTCCCCACCCCTCAGACAGTGCACTGAATGGAATACTGTAAGTAGGCAACGTAAACAACGTCAGATGAATAGTGTATGTGTAAGATGTACAGATAAATACACATAAATAAAGTGTACAGAGGAATAAAATTGTCATTTTCATACAATTATTTTTGTTTGTAACTTTCGACTCGGTCATTTCCGGACCAGGGTTCCTTATCTAAAATTGATACATGTGCCCTTCGCCATCATCCCTGAAAGTTTGTAACACCACCTCGGAAACACACTGTATATATGACGTATTAGTACAGTGTATTTATATGTAAGTAGATTGCGATAATTTCTTTTATATCTCGCTGTTAACAGTTCTTGCGTGCCGGTCAAGCAAAGGCACACTTCCGAGATCTCTCAGCTCGTGGACCGAGAAAATAGAGTACTCATAGGATGTATCATCGATACTTACCTGCAGATGTCGCTGAGAATACCGATTATTTGCTCGTACTCATTCTTAACACGTTCGAAAAAAAGCCCTCTACATAAGGCAAAGTTCATCGTTTAAAACTGTGCTACTTGCCTTCGAATATTGTCTTTTAGTTCCTCCAACACGATCGGGATTGCTTTTGTAAACCTTCGTCTTTTAAATTCCTCCTTAAATTGTGCAGTGGCTCCAAAAAGGGAAGCTGCCTGACCGTAACCCAATATTAATAACTCTGTATCCAAAAACTCTTCATATTACATTTATCGAAGCCGCGACTGTATGATGTTGGAACACTGAGTTTTGAAGTTTGTTAAAAAACTGGACTATCCATTTATTGGCTACATCTTTCAGGATGTATTGTTTTTGCTGAAAAAAATGGGCTCTGTTATTCTTTAAGCTCATAAGGCACAACACACACCAATATCTTAAAATGTTTCTTCTTCTCTAGCCGAATCTTGTTTTACATTCTTATCGTACACGAAAACCCATTGATATAATTTATAGAGATGCTTCGCCACTCTTAACGTTAATAAACACATTTAACAACTTTAGGGAAATAATGGTGTAGTGATCTCTCTACAGTGTTGTTCATAGGGCGGATAGTTGAGACATTGTCTCATCATAGCTCTGACATCCCGGTAGAGTTTGATGGTTTTCTTGAGCTCTTGTTGATTGCTATCAAGACAGGGCAGTTTAGCAGACGTTCTTCGCCATGATAGAGTTTGGCATCTGGTGTATAGCGCACTGACTTCATTAGTATATCCGAATTTTTCTTAAATGAGGTGCAAGGCACTCATGCCCTGTCTTGATCGCAAGTGTGCTACAGTTTCTTCCTCGGTTTGTTTTCGTAATTTTCCCAGATTTTGTAGATATTCCTCCATTTGTCTGTTCCTTGACTTCTTTGGTGTATTTTTCTGCTGTTTTACAATAATTCAGAAATTCTTAATCGAGTTAGCTTGTAATGGTGTTTCTTTACTCAGTATTCAGTAACAACTGAGTATTCAGTACTTGGAGTTGTGTGCACTCGATGTGGGTCACTGGTGACTCGTCAGACCACGCGAGTTGCGGGTATAAAGGGAAAAATTGAGACGGTGTCGGCTGCAGTTCCTGGGTAGCTCAGTTGGTAGAGCGCTGGTACGTTCAACCAGAGGTCCCGGGATCGATACTCGGCCCCGGAACAATTTTTTCCTTGAAATTATTCAAATCTGCTTCACAGGGAGCTTTACCTGAAAAACTAGATTTGCATAATATATACGTTACTGTAGGCACGTTAACAGAAAACCACAATTCCAAGTCACACAGAGTTGTGTGCGCTCGATGTGGGTCTCAGGCGTCTCGTCAGCCCACGCGAGTTGTGTGGATATAAAGAGAAAAATTGAGACGGTGTCTGGTGCAGATCCTGGGTAGCTCAGTTGGTAGAGCGCTGGTACGTTCAACCAGACGTTCCGGGATCAATACTCGGCCCCGGAACAATTTTTCCCTTGAAATTATGCAATAATAATGTTGTTTTTTAAACTTACAAGGCTTATTTTACATTGCTTGGAAAGAAAATACATAACATTAACAACATTAAATATAATTGACACAACTTGAAACTTAATTTGTATTTCTATTTGTGAATACAGTATTTCGTTCTAATTACTGTGAAGGAAACTGTTTACGTGTTACTATTTGTACTACTGAATTTACACCAGAAATTACAGCTCTGTAGCGATAAGCTACCCCTTTTAGATATGCAGTGTGCTTTACTTATCCCGCGGAGTAAACGCAAAGGACAATACGAGCCTCCATGGTAATATATATGATGACTTACACTATTCGCGTAACGCAAGATCAAGAAGAACTCGGGCCTGGAACGGGCCTATTGCTCATCTCACATACATACATACATACATACATACATACATACATACATACATACATACATACATACATACATACAGTCCACACCTGTGGAGTAACGGTCAGCGCGTCTGGCCGCGAAACCAGGTGGCCCGGGTTCGATTCCCGGTCGGGGCAAGTCACCTGGTTGAGGTTTTTTCTAATATGAGCAAATGCTGGGTAACTTTCGGTGCTGGACCCCGGACTCATTTCACCGGTATTATCACCTTCAACTCATTTAGACGATAAATAACCTAAGCTGTTGATAAAGCGTCGTAAAATAACCTACTAAAAATACATACATACATACATACATACATACATACATACATACATACATACAGTCCACACCTGTGAAGTAACGGTCAGCGCGTCTGGCCGCGAAACCAGGTGGCCCGGGTTCGATTCCCGGTCGGGGTAAGTCACCTGGTTGAGGTTTTTTCTAATATGAGCAAATGCTGGGTAACTTTCGGTTCTGGACCCCGGACTCATTTCACCGGTATTATCACCTTCATCTCATTTAGACGATAAATAACCTAAGCTGTTGATAAAGCGTCGTAAAATAACCTACTAAAAATACATACATACATACATACATACATACATACATACATACGCCTATACGTATATAGGCCTACAGCAGATTATCTGAAGTAAATAATTTTCTCTAGGGAGTAAACCTGAATGCAGAGCACAGTAAAGCTGTCATGTCTCGTTTTAGACTAAATGTAGGAATTTTCCAGCATAGGGAACTAAAAAAAAGTGCAGAAAGCAGGTTCACTAACAAAAACAACTTGCGAAATCTCATAGATTGTCTGGCTGAAGCTGGTTGCATTGTGAAGTTAACAGCAGTTTTTTTAGATCAATAAAATAGGACGGAGTGCAAGGACAGGTTTGTAACTCCATTCTCGTGTTGATTCAAGCAATATATTTTATCAGTCAGAGCTTCCTCGTCGCGATTTCCAGTCAAAGTAAATTGCAACTTCATCGATTTCTTGTCTTCGGCGGAGGAGAACATTTGTCTGTCGTTTTAGTTGTTGTATTCTGCACAAGCGTTGTATCTTCTTATTTCTCAGCTAATATACCGTGCAGTTCATAAGAATATTATTACCTATTGTTTAACGCTAGTTCCCAAACACAGAGAAGATAAGATGGTGATAGGGAGATAATGTGTCAGTAATAGATGGGAAGGCTGAAATATTACAGCAGTAGGAAACATACTCGTCGAACATTTAATTTTACAGCCAAAATATTTTAGAGTTATGAAACCGGCTACTGACTAGATTTTTATAATGTTCTCAGAGAGTAACTAATAAATACATGTAAACGTGATTGACGCACGTCATTTCTATAACAGATGAAGTTTCGGTAGAAATTAGTTAGTTGGTATGTTTGTTGGTTTAATGAAACCCGATATTTTCCATGTTTACTGTGTTTTCACCAAGGCTGTCTGTAATATTTTTTGGATAGAAGATGTTGACAGATTTTGTAATCGAAATATGGTAGTCCTGAAAGTTCCGTACTTCAGTGGTATGAATTCTGTCCTGTCTCAACACTTAATCTTGAAGACATATAGGGACATCATTTTATTTTTACTAACACTTTTAATATTAACCTGGCTATACCTTTCAATTAACGGATCGAGAATCGGAAACACCGTTTGCTACCCCCTTCCACGACTGGAGTTCGATGATACTGGCGTAAAATACAAACAGATCACTTTTCTAGGTACAGGAGGGAAGAAAAGTAGTTAATCCATTTACGTAAATTAGGAAATATCGCAATTTTGAGTTTGATAATTTTCATTAGGTTTCTGTTTAATCAAAATACAGTACTGTATTAACAATAAGTGGTTTACTCATGAACTGAGCTATCCATGCGGATGTATTCATTATGCAGTGTATATTATACTGTCTACAGCACATTAGCGTACAATATACAGAATAAAGTTAAATTGAAAAATAATCATAATATGGATATTTAAACACATTTTTTAAAATGGTGGCCGTTCATTTCGATACAGGCTTCAGTTCTTTTGTGCATATTATCGCACGATAGACTATTGTATCTAATTCCAATTATTACCAGTTTCGTCCTCCGTACTAGTAACTCATGTTGAAATAATTCTGTACCTACTCTATAAAAGAGTACCTTACGTACTGTAAATTCAATCTTCACTTCTGCCCGACCCGCACAGATATAATTAATTAGACATGTTATCTACTGTCCGTCCAAGTGGTTATGTCGCAGGATCGTAGAAAGGGGGAAAATCACTTTAAAGTTAATTACTTAAAGAAGCCCTTTTATTTATGTTATTTTAAACAGTTGTATAATATTAAGTAGACGTCCAATTCCTAACAGAAATTATTGTTTTCAGAAAAGATCTCAGACAGGCCAGCCACTAGCCCTTACAGAGGGGCGAGCAGAAGCAAGTGGGGGAAATCGGGATGCGATGTAGGCAAACGGACGACAGTATCTGTGCGAAAATATGATTCAATATTGAAAGCTCTTTCGTCACTAGAAAACGTGAACATATTTCTGAAACATACTATACTCACTAACTTACTGCGGTCTTGGTTCTGTGTGGAGGACAGTTGGAACGTCATTAGTAGAAGGGGTGGGAGTGAAGTACATTCAAAAACTCAGGTACAATAAAAGTTGAAGTAAAAATAAAATTATGTCACTGTATTTGTCAGACTAGTGTACATTAAGTCGTCAGTCTCATTTCTAAATTTATTATTGGTAGGAAGAATTCACAAAGAAAATCGTCTTCGAATTGCAAATAAAAGCCCAAAATTTGTAACGTAAAACAATATCTTTCTCACTAGGTATGAAAGATTACTTGGAAATTAACGTCACACACAAATTTAACCCTGCTCCCATTTTGGTCCTCTTCTTCTCCTTGTATGCCCCTTCTTCTCGTTGTATTCTTCTTCTTCTTCTCCTTGACATACCATTTTCCTTGTTATATTCCTCTTATTTTTTTGTCTTTCCCTTCTTATTCTTGCCTTTGTTTTATTCACCTTGCCATTTTTGTTCATGTTGTTATCCCATTGTTCTCCTTCTCATCCGCTAGTTTTCCTTCTTATCTCCCTTTCTCCTTTTCTTTGTGTTGTTTTCTAGTGCTTCTTGCATTTCCTTAATTCTCCTCGCCTTTCTCTTGTTCTCCATGTATTCACCTTGTTCTTATTTTCCCCTCGGTTTCCTTGTATTCCCCTTGTACTTCTTGTCTTCTCCTAGTTCTCCTTATCTTTTCTTCGTTCCCCTTGTATTCTTCTTGTTGTTTTTGTTCGCACTTTGTTCTTCTTGTCTTCCCCTAATTCTTCTTACCTTTCCTTCGTTCCCCTTGTGTTCTTCTTGTTGTTTTTGTGCGCACCTTGTTCTTCTTGTGCTCACCTTGTTCTCTTTGTGATCATATTTTTTTGCATTGTGTTAAACTTTTTTCCTTGTATTCACGTCGCTCTCTTTGGATTCTCCTTACTTTACCTTATTTTTCCATGTCTTTCCCTTGTTATGTTCTGTTGTTGGCTTTCTGTGCCCCTAGTTCTCATTGTTTCTCCTTGTTCTCCTTGTTTTCATCCTGTTTTCCTTGTATTTACCTTGCTATAGTGTTCACCTTGTTCTCGTGTTAAATTTGTTGTCTTTGTGTTCACTTTGTTTTCGTTGTGTTCAACTTGCTCTTCATGTATTCAATTTTTTCTCTTTGTGTTCCCTTTGTTGTCCTTGTCTTTCCCTTGTTCTATTCCCCTTGTTCTCCTTGTGTTTTCTTGTTCTTCTTTCTTTCTCTAATTTTCCTGCATTTCCTTTATTCTCTTTGTATTATTTTGTGTTCCCTTTTGTTCTCCTTGTATTCATCTTCCTCTCCTTGCACACCCATTCCTAGTTTTACCTAAATATATCCAACATTGTATAGCTATGCACCTGTCAATTTTTTTACTGGAATTGTTATACTACTTATCCCTAATTTCTGGTTAAACTGGCTCGTGGGTAGAACATATGAAAATTTCCACTTAGTAGTTCAGAAGAAGTCGCTTTATATACAGACAGGCAGAATTTCCAGGATAATCTTTCAGTATCATAGAATGTTCCGTCGGATCCCGGCCGCTTAATCACTCGTAATGAGTGCACCTCTGCACATAATGTGTTGGACATTGTGCCACTGCCAAACATCTGTGACATAGTGTATGAGGGTTGGCCACTAAAGGGAAACTAAGAGGTGGAACTTAAACTGAGAGGATTCAATCAGGCATCGGAACTAGAATCCGGTGTGTCTTAGTGGATAAAGCATCAGCACGTAGAGCTGAAAACCCGGGTTCGAGTCCCGGTACCAGAGAATTTCTCCGCTCCACCCATCCTTTATCGTATGGTAATGCAGAATTTCTGCACGGAATTATCATATGTTCTTCGGTACATCACAATAAGCTGTTAAAAACATCTACTTCCACGATAATCTCGAAATATATTTATTCTATCCTTACAATACTTCCTCTTTCATACTCCGGCTTATAAGAAAGTAAAATAGCCGAAGAATACCGGTCGAAAGCTGAAGAACTAGACGCCTTCATCCGAAGGCGGAATAGACAATTCGACCAATTCCTAGTAGTGGCGTTGGCTTATTTATTGTAGCCAATAGCCTTGTTCACACATACATATCAGATTGGCCATTCCCATCTTGTGAAATGGCAACATAAACTCAGAACAACACCAGAGCCTCCACCGCCGAAAAGACATTTTTTTTCACGAAAATCTCCAAAATATATTTATTCTATCCTCACAATACTTTCTCTTTCGTACTCCGCCTTATAAGAAAGTAAGAGCCGAAGAATACCGGTCGAAAGGTGAAGAACTGGAGACTGAATAACTTAGAAAAATTCTAAAAATTCCTGGTAGTGGTGTTTTCTTATTTATTGTAGCCAATAGTCCTGATTACATTTATATCAGATTGGCCATTCCCATGTTGTGAAATGGCAACATAAAATCAGAACAACCACCACAGCCTCCACCGTCGAAAAGACATTTTTGGTAACGACCGCTAGATGGCAGTGCAGTTTTTCCATGCAATTCCATAAGAGTTGTAACGTTACTTCTTTTGCAGTTGCTAGATGGAAGCATAGTGAAATTGATAAAAGTGGTTGCCTTGAAAGTCCATTAGCCTGATCAATTTGTTATATGTGATCAGGGCTAATAGTTAAGCACTATTTGACGCCTTACACTGAATCAAATGCATTTTATAATTTAATAGAGTATGTTTAAGTCTTTGGACTAAGACTCTCTTCCTATATCACTTTTAAGTTTTAATTTCCTTAGGATACCAACATTATTATTGAATCAGTTTTCTAGGAACTGTTCTAAATTCTTTATTAGAGTAGTCTGGATTAGAGGGATAGACTCTGCTATAAACTCCATGGCGCAAAATGAAGTTTAGGAACATAATAGAAGCAAATGAAAGTATACTGTAGGAGTGCATTTCTTGCTTTTGTACAGGGAGAATGTTCCAGGAAAGATGAGGTGTAAGCTGTAATAAAGGAAACAGTAAATGTAACACAAGAACACTTTTATTTCTCTACACTCCATTTCATGTTTCTCTATATCACCGTGAACCGTGTATTAAAAAGACAAACTGAGGAAGGAGTACCGAGTTGTGTTTACAGAAAAATTTGCATTATTTATAACTTTATTTGTAAAACAACTTAGCCCAAGGGATAAGACCATCCGTAGTTTGAGATATGGAATAGCTAACAGAATTTCACTCAATACACTGTCAGAAGATAGTTCGAATTTCAAATTGAATTCTTTATACACTGCATTAATAGACACAAAGAAGATAGTATAGAGAAGTTATACATTAGTTTGTCCCTACATTGTGGGCATATAGTATGGGATAAAATGATATATTCGCGTACTTACGTTTAACATTATAAAACTAGTGCATGTAACGGCAACATTCCGTCAAAAGTGCATTCATTTTTAAAACATCGCAGCTAGAATTTAATACTTTGAAAAATGTCAGTACATTACAGGAATTATGAAATACCTCGTTTTTAGACAACCAATATGTATAGACCTATAATGGACTAGTTATTATGAAGCACCCTTTAAGGTAAATTATCTTTTGATGAAAGTAAAATTAATGTGTGCATTTATCTTACCTTTGATGATTTTACTGTCTGATATCTCCAAAAAGTTCTTTGTACACAGTGTTCGAAGTGTAATATGTCTTATTGCTGAAAATGAAACTTTACCGTTTTAGCAACATTGGATGAAGTGCCCATTCTCCTTTTCGCAACTTATGTAGTGGGCTCCGCAGAATGTACAGTCCGCGTCACCGTTTTTGGCGTGTGAAATAAGTAATGGGAATGTTAAGTGCTAGTGTCTTACCTTTACCGCAGTCAGTCTGACAACTGTGTTTGGCAAATGGCTGATGTGACGTATATAGGAAGTGGTACCATTCTCAGCTGCACTAGAAACGTGCTCACAAACTGGGCACTATGCTTTAGGACACACGCCAAAATGCTGGCGTCAGCTGTACATGTGTAAGTAAGCAATTCTGTAATATGCTATCTCGTAAAACTACTTTAGATCTTGCTATCCCTTCCTCTTCTGCTGTTGGCCCTTAAACCACTCAAAATAACATTTCCATTTTCTGATCGTACGTCATTTAATTTACGTATGTCATCCCTTTGCATTCCCGGTGTTCCCTCTTAGTTGTCGTGGTTTTCCTTCAGACCGCGGTGGTCTTGATATATCATTACTAAATATGGAACAACTCATAGAAGCTCAAATTTGAGCTTTTAAGCCAAATTTTTTAGATTGTATCGATTATAATTATTGACCACTTTCGATTGAAATAGTTCGTCATAATTTTATTGGAAAACAAATTGCAGTTCATTACCAAAAAATTGACGCCGTTTAAAAGACTGTATAAATGCATTACATGCTTTAAAGTTTGTCAGTTCCACTCGTACAGAATTTTCTTTTGCCAGTTTTCGTAAATGCCAATAATGGACCGTTCCACCGGCATCGCGTACCTCCTTGAACTTTTAAAACATGACTGTTTTTATTTTTTTATTTTTGTATTTACTTGTCTTGTTTCCATCTTTATCCATAAAATCTATAATTTGACGTACCTTTTCACGCGAAATTTTATATTTCCTTGCAGTCGCATTTATAGTCTTCGTTTGTTCTTTCACAGCTATGTATATGGAATTCATTGTTTTTTCTGAAAACTGTTCAAAATTGTACTTCGTCATGAATGTTTAGGAGGAGTCATATGGTAGGAACTTGAACTACCTGGGCACTCCTCTCCGGAAGATGTTTCATTGTATGTTTCTTCCGTATTTAAAGAGCCGTTCTCTGTTGCACTACTGTCATGCCAAAGGCTCTGTTCCTCTTTCAACATGCAGTTACCTTGTTGTATAGTCAACTATCGGAAGACAGGTCTAAACCTCACAAGTGATACCAAGAAGGCATCACTTACGAAGCAACTAGGCCAAAAGGTAATGGGATAGAATGGTCAGTTCCTTTTCCCCTCTATTTGTATATGACGCAAAAAAGCAATGCAACTGTCAAAACCGGGTGACTGTATAACGACCGCTATTTCCACGAAAATCTTCAAAATATATTTATTCTATCCTCACAATACTTTCTCTGTCGTACTCCGCCTTATAAGAAAGTAAAATAGCCGAAGAATACCGGTAGAAAGGTGAAGAACTGCCAAGCAAATAAATAATAAAATACGTATGCAAGTAAATAATAAAAAAAAGAATATTATCCTAAACTCTCCAGCAATATTCTCAACATTTGCGCCGTTTCTAGACGTTGAATAATATTGCTTTGTCAAAAATACTCAGACGTGAATAGTTACGAATAGAATAGATAGATGGATTTATTAATTAATATTATACATAAAGATTTTATATTATCAAAATTGTCTCTAAAATCCAATGCACGGGTCTTCTGACAGTACGTGCTTTGTACCCAAAACAAGTCCTCCTTTGTAGGTTCCCCCCACCTACGATTACTCTCTAAAATAACACACATATTAAAATGGAAATGGCACAATAAAACACATTATATATCCTAACCTAAAAGACATAAAAGTGTACAGTTGGGTGGATACTATTATCCCTTCCTCAGTTCGCGTCACAAACTTCAACAGCTGAGGTTCTACTCTTTCTCGCCTTCAAGAGGAACAAACCAGTGTTTTGTTCCTATTCACTATTCCCCATGAGGTCAAGACATGCAAGCGAACTCCTATTCTGACTTAGCATCGAGGGTGGTAGATATTTTCTCCGTACATGTTCCAATTCGACACACTGTAATAAAATATGCTTATTCGTGAATAGTTTATGACATGATGACTTACCGGTATGCGGGGGCTTGGATTCTCGTCACAAGAGCAGACCGCGTTGTACTGTTTTCTGCTTTCTTTTGACTCAAACGCATTCTACTAAATCGCCGAAGCAGTGTAGCAATACTGTATATTACTTAACGAAAATTAAAGAGGTTACCCAGCTTCAAAATTCAACCTCGCCAATAAATGAACGACATATTTTGTCTAAAGTCACCTATCAAGGACACAGTTCCTTTTATATACAAAAAATCTACGACGTGGGGCCCAGAATTTAATTTTCTTCCTTCTTTCCCTTCGACCTTAAAATCAATCGCTCTCAATCGGTTTGAATTCACGAATGTCGGATCCGACAACTAGTTTGGTACATACAAAACCAGTGATTCTCAACCGAGTGGCTGCAGCCCTCTGGAGATTCGAAGACAGCTACTGAGGGGTTGCAAACAAAATAATAATAATAATCATCAGCATCATCTTCATCACGGCATAAGCCTTGTGGCTCGTTCCGTCTTCAAGAAAACTGATCCGACCATCTCATCCGTGGCCTGCCGACATTTCTTCTACCTACAGGTTTATACATATATATTATTTGTGGGATACGATCTTCATCCATTCTTTGTATATGATCTTGCCATCTTTGTCTGTATTCAATGATTGTTTCATTTAGACTCTGAATTTCCAATTCTTTTCTAATATCTTCATTTCTCTTTTTGTCTATGAGTCTATAACCTGCCACCTGTCTCAAAAATTTCATCTCAGCAGCCTCTATTTTCTTCTGTTGTGAGATAGTCAAGACCCAACTTTCACACCCATAAAGCAAGGTTGGGATCGCCATTACTTTGTAAAGTTTTAACAGTGTTGCTCTATTACAATTTTTGAAAGTTCTTTTTATTGTACCACATAGTGTTTGGAATTTGTTTACTTTATTTTGCACATCTCTATTGCCGGTATATGACACAATGTAACCAAGATAATTAAAATAACTTTGTTGTTGGATGGGCTTATTATTTATGCACATTTTTGCTCTTAACAGATCTCTTCCTTTAAGAGCCATTATTTTCGTTTTTTTATATGAGATCTGAAGATTATATTCACTTGTAATATTATTTAATTCATGTATGGCTCTTTGTAAATTATCTTCCGAATCTGCAATTAAGATCTGGTCGTCAGCAAACAACAGTGTATCAATGTTTCTCCCTTTTATTTTAAAATGTGTTGTAAGCATAGTCTGCCATCGTACAACTGCGTCA
Organism: Periplaneta americana; assembly: GCF_040183065.1. NCBI lineage: Eukaryota > Metazoa > Arthropoda > Insecta > Blattodea > Blattidae > Periplaneta > Periplaneta americana. Next base: position 59,891,620 of record NC_091133.1, read on the forward strand.
CTAATATATATATATATTAAATAGGGTAGGCGATAATGGACACCCCTGTCGTACTCCTAAATTAATCTCTACTAAATTATCCTCTTCTATGGATTTCTCCAATTTAAACTTTGTATTTGTATACATACTTTGTATTACTCTTATAAGATGTTGAGGAAAACCGTTTTTAATCATTATTTCCCATAGCAAATTTCTTTTAACTTTATCAAAAGCTTTTACATAATCTATAAAAGCTATTAGAGTTGGTAGGTTATATTCTCGTCGTTTCTCCATAAGTTGTGTTATCGTGAAGATACAGTCATTGCAGGAACGCCCTTTTCTAAATCCATTTTGTGAATCATGCAGTATAGTTTCTGAGATTGGAGCAATTCTTTTTGTTATAATTTTTGCATAAATCTTATAACCTGAGTTCAAAAGATTGATTCCTCTATAATTATCACATTTAGTTCGATCTCCCTTTTTAAAAATCGGGCATATCAATGCAATATTCCATTCTTCTGGTAAATGTCCATTTTTCCAACACATATTAATAAAGTTCAAAAGCCTCGTTTGGAATTTAATCGACGCATATTTAAATAGTTCCATATTTAAACCGTCAGTTCCTGGACTTTTTTTGTTTTTGAAGTTTTCTAAAGTTTCTTTTAGTTCATTCATATATATTAAATCTACATTTTCATTAACATTTGTTATTACTAATTTATCTCCTTCTGGATCAGTCCATAATTTCTTATAATATTTGTTCCATTCTTCATTCTTAATTGGATTATGCTGTAGTCTATCTTTCTCATTCTCATTCAACTGTTTTAGAACTTTATATACTTTCTCTTGTCGTCCGTGTAGGTCGTGCTGTAAGTCATTCATATATTTATCCCAACTTTGTCGCTTTATTTTCCTCACTTCGCGTTTCACTACAGCATTTAACCTCTTATATTTTGTTCGGTTCTCTGTTGTTTGATTACTTAGGAATTGTAAATATGCTTTTTTCTTTTCATTTAAAATAATAATAAACAGTCTTACTCTGCTTCACGCTGGTAACGTGTCCAGAGGACAGTTAATTCTATTCAGTCTCTTCAAATAATAATAATAATAATAATAATAATAATAATAATAATAATAATAATAATAATTTTTAAATGTTGTTCTATGATAAAGTAAACATAGTAAGACTATTTTGCGTTAAATAAAAACATGATTTATTAAACTGTTCTGTTTTTATATTAATACAAAATTTTACATAACTATGTTCACCATTCTACTCACCACCTTAGGCCGGGGTTCGCACTAAAGTAATCTTAGGGAAAAAGGGGTTCTCAGCATCAAAAAGTTTGAGAAACACTGCACTAAACCACCGTTTAGGACATGACATTACGAAGATAAAATCTGAAAATTAAATTCGAATGCTGTTTCTAAGATCGTAAATTATTACAGATGTAGATAAAAGAGGAAAGTAGTAAGGATGGATTAATCAAGAATTAAATATGAAATCAAGAGAGGCATAAGATTTTCGAGGAAAAGTTGGATGATGTAAAGCCAAAATAAACCAAAGATTATTTGGTGACGATGATGATGATGATGGATGATGATGATGTCCTGACATTTAATACTTTAAAAATGTTAATTGCAACAATTTTTGTATGTAAGTTAATATGATCGTGAAAATGTCGTTTGATAAGATAAATGCTAAATATGATCCAAAGTGATACAGGATTCTTAAGTTAGGTCTACTCACTCTACTCTACTCAGATATTTTCAATTATAGCTATTTGATCAAGTGATTTCAGCGTATTTTGTAGAGGATCATGGTACTTCCGCATCCCTCAAGTCGTGACTTGTGTCAAATCCTGTGGACAGAAAACGATGTCTGCCCGGAGAAGTGAAAGTCAGGGATGATAGAAGATCAATCTCCTCTACTCTGAGATCAATCTGTTCAAATCTTCCTCACTTTCAAGTACTGTCTGTTCAGAGCAAGTTTGACCACCGGAGTTCTTACTATTCTTTTGTTTTTATTTTAGTAAGTTATTTTACGACGCTTTATCAACATCTCAGGTTATTTAGCGTCCGAATGAGCTGAAGCTGATAATGCCGGTGAAATGAGTCCGGGGTCCATCATCGAAAGTTACCCAGCATTTGCTCATATTGGGTTGAGGGAAAACCCCGGAAAAAAACTCAACCAGGTAACTTTCCCGGACCGGGAATCGGACCCGGGCTACCTGGTTTCGCGGCCAGACGCGCTAACCGTTACTTCACAGGTGTGGACCACTGTTCTGTGGTTCAGCTTCCTTTATTTATGTCTTTTTCTGCATGCTACTTATTATTATTATTATTATTATTATTATTATTATTATTATTATTATTTTATTACTTTTTATTTTATTATTAGCCTATTAGCTATTAGTAATAATAATAATAATAATAATAATAATAATAATAATAATTCATTTTCCTCGCACTTTTGTATCGAACCTGTAACTGCGAGCAAAGCAACAATGTCCTGCATGTTATTAACAAGCTGTCAGAGATACTCCCAGCCACAATGCGCTCACGCCTTGACGCTCATCTTCTGCTCTTACTTCCCTAAAGTGTGGATGGTTGTGTCCCCCCTTCACGGAGATAACCAGGTGAACGTGGGTGTCCTCAGGACATCCTCTTCGCCCTACCTAACTGAGCGGAAACTTGACTATCGAGATACATCTTGGCAGAACGATTGTTCCATTCTCGTAGGCACAACGCCTTTCATATTATTTTGGTGATTGCATACAACACCAAAGGATCATTATCCTCGGCTGTTCAGGTGTGAAGGTGTTTGTATGTGCCTTACACAATAGCGTCTGTCTCAGCTTTATCACAAAGGGCGTCCTCCCTAGCTACTCAATTCCAACACAATCACAGTAAAAATTGTGTGATGTAACAGACATGAGGCCTTATCACTGCTGCCTACGCTTCCAGATAACGAAAATCTCTTAGACATTTCAGTCATGCAAACTACTCCCAAGGAACTCTGGTGGTTAGTTTTGAACTTTGACGTTTGGTATAAATTATCCTTTCTATTGTAACAATTAAGATATTTGTATGTTTCATCTCCATTGTAAAATCACACCGTTTTTATCATATGTGTTGAACATTGTTAAAATTCTAGTAATTGATTACCAAACAAGTGTTACCGTAGTTTTCAACTTTATTTTTGTTCTTAGCTTTTATTTCCAGCTTATTTAACCTTTAATTAGGTAGGCCTAAGTAGTTAGATAAAAGTTACAAAGGTAGGTATGTGGGATGTTCAGAGTACTCCAACTTCAAAACAGACATTAGGAACCAATGCCGGATTTAGGCCTAGGCAACCTAGGTAGTTGCCTAGTGCAGTGATGTCAAAGCAAGCGCATTTTTCTGGCCTTGACGTCGTGCGCGGGCATCAAGCGCTAAGTATGGAAAGAGGAAGGGTTGTGTATATGAATAAGCAGCCTGTTGGATTAAGAAAACAGTGGTTCACAAACTTCAAACGGAATGTGAAATTTTATGTCGTTATTTTTATATAGCTTCTTTCTGTTTGATATTATCTATATTGCCTGCAAAACAAAAGTACTAATGCCAATTTCTTAATATTGCTGTTGTGTTTTAAATGTTAATAACATAATAAAGAGTTAAGAAGGAATATTCACATAAATTCCATAGCAGTACAACTATACTATACTAAATGGATGAAATACATCATTCATAAAGAAAGTGATATCCCCCCCCAAAAAAAAAGAGATTGAGTATGACATGATAAGTTGGAATTGATATTGATGGTACCTTTAGCCTTATAAAATTAATCAATAAACTAATCAAAACAATATTACAGTACAAAGCAAAGTTACCTAGGTGCTATATATGTTTTAAGTGTAACTAATATTCCATAACAAAACTCTTATCGCATTAGGCTTTTAAGGTGATATTGCTGAGCAGCTTCCTATCATCAGAATATTAAATTATTTTCTCGAAATGTGCTGAAGCTATAGAGCTGACGTTTTTACAGTACATGGACACGTATCTTTTGCTTATGATGTAACAGTAGTTGCTTTGCTAATTCATTTCCTTACAATCAATTTCCATGCGAATATTTTCCAAATTTTCAATACACTATCTTCAGTAATATGTATTTACGGCATATTAGATTTACGAAAACATTCTGTAAGGCTACTAAATAAATAGGCCTATATCTGAGAATTTCACTTTTCTATAAAAAAAAACTTTGAGAAAATATTTCTTTTGAATAAAAAAAATCAAACTTGTGAAAAATGAGCATTAAAATTAAAACTTACATGTATAATGCGCTTATACTTCTCAGACAAATTAAAAAATTAACATGGATATAGTTTTAATAAGTTCTCTTCCCTTTATCCATTGAATCAGTGCTGGCCATCCCTAAATGTAGCTCGACCAAGCGGCATATACTACCTCTTTCATCTGTCTCTTTCCTTTCCGCTGTAAAGCGCTCAGGCTCTCCTGAGCTCTAAAGCCCGCGCTTGCTCCTATGGGCATCAATTGACATGACTGGCCTAGTGCATCAATTTTCAGGTGGGCGGCATCATTCTCTCTCTCTCGCTTCCTTTTTTCTTTCCTTTTTTTACAGTGAAATTTGTTTTTAAAACACTTGTTGGTAAAGCTTTTCCGAAGTTTGTTCCGGAACACTTTGCGGAAGTTGGATATTCTTTTGTTGTCACATTTTCGCGTTTTCGAGAGTGAAAGGAAAGTGTGCAGCTGCATAGTTATATTCTAATACCGGTGTCACGTTATTATACAATGAAACTGCTTAAATTTAACTGCTTGTATAAACAAGAATGCATTGTTGAAAATCAAATTGGATGTGCGCTTATTTATCGCTATGAATAGAAACCACAGCTCTCAGTTACATTTCCTATATTATAATACATCATCAACAATAGGCCTACTATTTAATCACTTTCCAGCACGTGCACTGTATAATTCGATATGAAAGGTTTATTTCGCAAAGAGTTGTAGTTTATTTTTCAATTTACTTCATCTTTCTATCGAAGTAAGAAATACTCGTAATAATTATACCATCAACAAAAAGAATACTTGTCCACACCTGTGGAGTAACGGTTAGCGCGTCTAGCCGCGAAACCAGGTGGCCTGGGTTCTATTCCCGGTCGGGGCAAGTTACCGGGGTTTTCCCTCAACCCAATGTGAGCAAATGCTGGGTAACTTTCGGTGCTGCACCCCTGACTCATTTCACCGGCATTATCACCTTCATCTCATTCAAACGCTAAATAAACTGAGATGTTGATAAAGCGTTGTAAAATAACCTACTAAAAAAATAATAGTTAAAAATAAATCACAGCCTGCCTTTCACACATCAATACTGTTTCAACAGTGAATAAGTTTTAATATGTTTCTTTGTATCGAGTCCGATGCGCTTCATCAGATGGACTTTGAAAGAACATATTAGATGATCTCCATAATGTGAGATGACCATGATGCCAAAGGCAACATACATTCATATTTACAGAGGACTTACATTTTTACCCTAAGCGGGATTAGAACTAAGAACCATGGCTTCAAAACAACTTTAAAGCTGCGTTATAAATGTTGAATAATGGAGCCATAAAAATTTTAAATAAAATGATAGTTCTGTGAACGCAGAAAGAGGAATAAGAGTTTAATACGTACCTTGTATATTAATGCCGACGTCTGTATAATATTTTAAAAATATTATTTTGTCGTCTATTGCGTTGATACGTAACTTGAAATGAAGTGCCCTGTTCATTTACATCGTCACCGTAGATAGCCTTCCCTCACCCTTGGTAACATTTCTTTCCTATTTTTTTGCGGACGCCCTTGGCAGACGGAAATTCATGGCGGTACACAGAACGAGTAGAGTGGGGTTTGGGAGCGGGGGTTTGGGGAGAAGCATAACAACCGCAATGGTCACCAACTTGGCAACTGAGTTACTGCGCAGTCCGCCAGAAACGGGTTTTTTCCTATGTTACTGTTTTAATGAGATTTTCTAAAATACTAATCTATCCCTGTTGCATATATAGAGAGGGAGTGAGGGAAATGCAAAATAAAACAACATTGCCCGGAAAGATAATTTCACAATATAAGTGGACGGCCAAATGTACAGTTCTGTTCAGCAAATAACACAATTGCTCCTGTATAATCAAATGCCTCGTGCATTGCCTCGTTAACACATTCAGGAATTAGCTCATAAACTTTTCAATGAATGAAACACATTTAGTTATAAAAGTTTGTAAATTTATTATTATTATTTATATGCCTATGTCTCATACTTATGTTATAGAAATTGATAGTTATATTATAATTTTTTTTGAAGATCAGGGATAATTCATTCATTTATACTGTTCTGCCCAAGGGCAGGTCTTTCACTGCAAACCCAACTTTCTCCAGTCTGTCTTCCTCTTTGTTTCCTCATATGTTCCATATACAGGATGATTCACGAGGATTTGCCCTCCTTTACGGAGATTATTTCAGAAGACATTCTGAGCAAAAAATGTCATATATAAACATGGGTCGTATTCTCAGTATTTACGGAGTTACGTTTCGTTATTGGAACGCAATCCTGTGAAGACGTGATCTTGGTCAGCGTGCAGTCAGCAGCCAGCGCGAGCGCTACGGAAATCAAAGACAGCCGTATACAGTTACGTAGCCGTTCACAAGCGTGCGGCCAAGTGTACTCAAGCGGAAGGCGACATTTTTTAAAATGTGTTGTAAACTCTCCAAGACTGTAAATTAGGATGCAAAATTGAACTTCAAATAATTTAGTCGGTGGAAGTGATGTGATTTGTAATAATTGTTGTGTTAGGTGCGTAAGAATAATGTAATTTTCTAGTTAAAAATGGAAAAAGATGTCTGTACGAAGCAACTAAGAAGTTCACACCACATTTTTAGCTTCATAAGACTTGCCAATTAAAGAAATGATATTTCTGAATGGTTCATTCTCTGTTTGTGTTACCTATTCTTTTCCTTCAAACTAAAGAAAAAAACGTATTTTACAAACAACTTTAAATTGGTGTAACTCTGAAAATAATGAGACGAGGAACTATGTTTTTTTGCTCAATATGTCTTCAGAAATAAGCTCTGTAAAGGACGGTAAATCCTCGTCAATCACCTTGTATATTAATAAGATTGCGAAATTTGGATCATTACCAATGTTATAATATGCATGGCAATGAAACATTTCAATAGTGAGAAATAAAACCCACTATAATGTAGTTTTTCTCATTCTCACAGGTTATGTTTAAGGAAATCGTAATAAAATATAAACTGGGGTCAAATGAATACTGTCCGCCGTTGTGACTATGTGGAATTCAAGAACCCCTATAATTGCGTGTAACGTTTAAGTGATTGGTGGTTGTTTGATTGTACCATGTGGGTATTTGTAGATTATGATGTGTAAAAAATAATTAAAAACATTTTTATGCTTGTTGCATTATTAAGAGTCATTTATTGTATCCATTAAACACATATTTCGGGTTTCATCGGCCCGCTGCTGCTAGGGAGCAACGATATGTAGCGGGTTTTGTCGTCATGCTCCCAGTAAAGCGTGAGATGCGGTGGTGGTGGTGATGACAATAAATCGGGTTCGATTTCCGACTCTGCCAAGGGATTTTTCATTAGTTAGGAATTGTTCCTTGGTATGTATGGTGTACTTAAATGCGACAGGCTCTTGTCAGTAGATTTACTGGCTTGTAAAAGAATTCCTGCGGGACAAATTCCGGCACACCGGCGACGCTGATATAAGCTCGGCAGTTGCGAGCGTCGTTAAATGAAACGTACTTTTTAATTTTTTTTTAATGCTAGAAGAAGATCAAGGGCAATAAAATGAGCGATAAGAAGAAATAAAACGGGTAGTGGAAGAAATAGAAGGGAGTAATAAAATAAGAAAGGAAAGGGGTAAGAAAATAATGAATAATGGTAAAGAGGAAAAAAACAAAACACAATTTATGGAGAGTAAAATGAGAAAAGATGGTGGTGGTGGTGGTGGTGGTGGTGGTGGTGGTGGTGGTGGTGGTGGTGCAACAATAATGACAGTAACAACAGTAAAATGGGGAGAGAAAAAGAGGAGGTGAAGCAGGAAATATTGAGGAATAACATGAAATGGAAAGATAGAATTAGAAGAAAGATAAAATAGAAAGAAAAAAAGTGAACACGGTAAAGTAATACGATAGGGTAAGAGTAAATATAGACGCAAATGAAGATTAAGATAGAACGATAATTTTTATGGAAAAGGAAAAGAAATGAAACGGGAAAGATGAACGAAAAGAACGGAAGATTAAGGAGATGAATAAGGAGAAAGGAGTATCGAAGTTGTGTACTGTCTCGTCGTTTCGTTTTGGTCACGTTTAGTACTGCGATCAAATCAGAATAGGTGTTTAAATGCGAATCCGTTCTTCTTTTTCCGTTGTTCTTCGAACACGCTTTGTAAATTATCGCCGCATTACACGAAGCGTTCTTTCACTAACTGGACCCCCCAGGCTCTGGTTTAAAGACAGTGTCGTACGACTGTATGATTAAACCTACCCATTGTCCTCCGCCAAGAATTTCCGATAACAAACTACCATGCTGTGAATTCATGATGTCTCTTCTTAATTCTTCCTAGAATGAAAAAATAACGTTTACACTTAGATACGGACTGGTTTCTGGACTTCGATGACTACTGATCATTACAATCATTACCAAAATTTACATATAACTTTTTTAAACAATTATCAGTACCATCTTTTGAAATTCAAAAAATCACCTCGCAAATTCTTAAAGATTCCCTGCAGATTATACAATTTCCTTTATACCAATCAGAAGGTCTTAATTAAGGATATGCTAATTTTAAATAAAATATTTTATTTATGAGTATAATTTTAAGGTCATCTTCTAAGATTTTATTTTATAATTGATAATCAATGGTGCTTAATTATTACATTTTATTTTTATAACAATATTCGTATGTAATTAAATATATTTATTTGCTATTAATTTCCGGATCCTCGTGGTCATCCTTAATTAAGGCCGGACGATTTATTTCTCTCTCTCTCTCTCTCTCTCTCTCTCTCTCTCTCTCTCTCTCATGTTACACTATGTACCAGTCAATTTAATTATTTCGTACTCCATTTTTCACTATTCGTTGTTGTTTAGTCAACTGTCCGAAGATACGAAGATAGGTCTGAATCTCACAAGGCACTACTTATAAAGAAACTAAGTAAAGAGGTAATGGGTTAGGGTGACCCGTTGCTTTTACTCTAATGAAATATACAATTGATTTATTATTTACATTCCTTCCAGAATATTTAAACTCTTTTCATGAGACGAGATGGAAAAAACCAACTCTGTCATATCGACGGCCCAGTTCAAAAGAGAAGCGATTAAACATTCAAAGTTTTGATAAACCTGAATTTTAAAGCTTCATGCTGCCGTAAAATATCCAAGAATCATTGAAATTACTCCAAATTCTGTTAATGATATCTTATATACAGGGTGGAAGTGAAATAGTCCTGCAGATTGAAATGGACGATAGGGTAGGCCTACACTTATGTGAATAACCTATATTATGTTTTGTGATTAACTGCATGGTTATTTTATCCTGCATTACGTAACTTATTTTTGTTGAAGTCTTGAAATATTGCGTTCCATTTCCGCAAAATACAAAAGAAAAAAAAATCATTATTATGCCTATTCTAACAACCGAAATCAGAAAAATTGGTTGCACAAGTTTTCACATTACTCACGTTTCTCATTGAACAGGTTTTAATAATAATAATAATAATAATAATAATAATAATAATAATAATAATAATAATAATAATAATAATAATAATATCATCAGGATCATTATTTCATAATATACTTTCATATTTTACGTCCAGATTTCTTTTTATGAATTTAATCTGGCTATGCATTAATATTTTTTTGGTTTATTTCGTATGCCCAAGCCTCCCTGCCGTATATGGACACTTGTCTTCCTAAGGTATTTTAAGGGGGGATATACAGGTTTGAGCACTAAATAATTAGGGAAATTCAATATTTTTTTCTCAGCAACTAATAACTCTTACACCTTGCAATTTGAAATGCTCAGTATTCTCTGCTTCCGCAATTATAGGCTATATTCAGGTTTACGAAAATTTCACCATTATGAGTAATTATCATGACAAAAAGTGGCCGTTTTTATGATAATGTTCACAAATATAAATATTTCTGAGCCATTCTTTTTTCTATATATTTCTGAATGTCAAATGAACAATATGAAATACAATCTTTGACACGTCTACATTAGAAGTATTTTTTTTAAATCTCTTATGAGAAGTTAAATGTTCTATGGTTTTAGGTAAAAAAACATTTTTTAATAGTTAACTATAAGTTAAATGTTCCAGCAATAATTGTAGTTCATCTTGTTCACAAGTATCAAAGAGAGTTGCATACAACGTTTACTGCGGTATCTTAGAAACTTGACGATTTATCTCAAAAACTGTTTTGAAAAATACAAGTTACGGTAAATGAGCGTTCTACCTTATATGTGGAAAACTAAATAAGCACACGATTGGATGTTTATGGTCATACCTATCAAAATATTATATATGTCGTAAACTTTCCTTCGCTGACATAAAGATAAATTTCCAATCTTTATATAAAAAAATAAATTGAAAAATTACTTTTTTGACCCTCAAACCTGAATATCCCCCCTTAAGTTCTGATTCTTATGTGTTTCTGAGCTGCTTTGTGTTTGAATACTCGGTTTAAAATTCTTATTGAATAATCATGCATAATTTAGAACTTTTCCGTATATTAAGTATCTTCTCATAAAATAAGATGTATACTAAATATATGAGTGCAGATGTTAGATAGATATATAAAAATGCATTAATGTTTTTGATCCTACAAAACAACGTTAGCAATAAGCATTACTGTATTACAGTTTTGTAAAATGTGTTCTTTACCAGTAGTATGTCGTTAACGAATTGAAAGGGAATAAAAAGGTAAATTTCTAAGTTAAACATTTTCACTACTGTAGTGCATTTATTCATTTCGTAGAAAATGCTGGCAGCTTTTACTTTTCAATCACTTGAAGATTTTGTCTCACTCAGTATTCGTTTTTCCACGTCGGTGAAGTTATCAAAGACTTCTCTTTTACGACCTTTCCCCTACTTACCGCAAAGCCTGCAATGATACCTTCGCATCGATCGTACTTTTACGACATGTGTTCCCTAACCTCGTACAAAACGTTTTCTTTATCAGAATATGAACCACTTAGATTACATAAACATATGGATGCAATGAAGATTGTGCTTTCAGCCACTTTCTTATCTTTATAGACAATTCAAAAGCAAAAGTAGGCCTGAATATTAGAATGGCTTCGTAACTAAACGAATAAATGTGATCTGGATTCTATAAAATAGGGATATAATTTGAACTATAGGCCTGTAATACGAGATGGCTGACTCAGCTTACTAGGAAATGTAGGCCTACACGTGGATTCCTTTCTTGGGAATAAAGTTACCGAAACATTATAGTGACCACTGGATATCTCAAATTTCTTACAATGATGAGATTATGAAAGCAAAAACTCCTGAGGATATATCTGCATTTGGGACAGTTTTTACTCCACCATTTGAATATTACACCTATAAGAATAAATACATTACGACTTGTTTTACCGGTACATTAAATATGGGATGTTCACCTATGTGATTATAAACGAATATAGCTTCCCTGTCCGTAAACGTATGTACGTTATATTTTTCATTCATTCATTCATTCATTCATTCATTCATTCATTCATTCATTCATTCATTCATTCATTCATTCATTCATTCATTCATTCATTCATTCATTCATCCATTCATTCATTCATTCATTCATTGTGTTCTGCCAAGAGCATGTCTTTCACTTCAAACCCAGCATTTTCCAGTCTTTCCTATTTTCTGGCTTCTTCTTTGTCCTCGCATATGATTCATACATCTTAATATCGTCTATTATTTGATATCTTCTTCTGCCCCGAACATTTCTCCCATTCACCGTTTCTTTCAGTGCATCCTTCAGTATACAGTTTATTCTCAGCCAGTGTGACTCAATTCCTTTTTCTCTTTCGGATCTATTTCAGCATCTTTCTTTTTTCATCTACTCTTTCCAACACATATTCATTTCTTATTTTGTCTGTCCATTTCACACGCTCCATTCTTCTCCATATTCACATTTCAAGTGGTTCTAGTCGCTTCTCTTCACTTCGTCGTAATGTCCATGTTTCTGCTCCGTACAATGCCACATTTCACACAAAGCACTTCACTAGTCTCTTCCTTAGTTCTTTTTCCAGAGGCCTGCAGAAGCTGCTCCTTTTTCTATTAAAAGCTTCCTATGCCATTGTTATTCTCCTTTTGACTGCCTGACATCAGCTCCTGTTGCTGCTTATAATGCACCCCAAGTATTTGAATCTGTTCACTTGCTCTATTGTCTCCTTTATAATTCGCAAGTTTATCTTCTTTACTTTTCTTCTTATGACTAAAGTCTTCGTGTTGTTTGCATTTATCTTCATCCCATACTGCTTACAGCTGTCATTTAGCTCCACTAGCATATCTTTCAATATCATCTCCTCTTCTACTAACAACGCCATACGCCATATCATCAGCAAATCTTATGCATTTTATTCTTCTCCCTCCTACTATCACTCCTCTCGTGTTCTGGAAACAGTTCTTCACTAAATCGTCCAAGTAGATGTTGAACAGGGTAGGCGATAAAGGGCGTCCTTGACGTAGGTATTCCTTCCCCTATTTCGCTTCCTAATGACATTTCTTCTCCTATCCTGACTTTGACTCTCGTTGTTTCATAGAAAGATTACTTATCAGCCTCCTCTCCTTCCAATCCACACCAATTTTCTTTAGGATCCCTATCAGTTTATTCCAATCCACTCTGTCAAACAGCTTTTCTAGGTTCATAAATACTATATACACTTCTTTATCCTTCGCTAGGTATCTTTTGTCGATTGTTCGTAGCAGTCCAATTGCATCTCTCATACGCTATTTGTATAAAGTGTTATATTTATAATTTCAAGAGAGACGGATATAATTAAATCATCAGCCCTCCAGTGAGGGTGACAACAAGGATCCAGAATACAGAACAGTTATGTTTTTTAAGTCGATTAATTAAAAAAAATGAAAAATACTCAATTTTGGATTTGGGATGCGCTTGATGCCAACATATCATATTGATAAAATTACCTTTCTTGAAAATATAGATGATATTGAATGATACGTAGAGAGTCCCTAAGAATTTGTAAAAGATGTTTTGTATTTGAAAGACTTGGAATTTTAATTTCACTAATAGTTGATAGGTAGACTGTGGAAGGGAACCTCTCGCTCCAAATAACATACCTTTGACGACCCACTGATTAACAGGTATGTTATATTTAGAAGAGAGGAAAGGTAGGCATGCTTCATGTATTTCTTGTTTTTCCTTATTGATCTCGTCCGCTTAAGAAGTGTTTCTCTCAAAGCGGATGGTTGGATCTAATACCTTGGCCTTATCCTTAACTCTGTCGATGGCTATGATGTCCGCGCGCCTGTTGGAATTTGCGGCCGAAATGCAGTGAACATTTTCATGAACCTCCCAACCAAGGTGTCTTAGGACTTCTGCAATACTTGTCCTCATTCTGTGATGTCTGTTGTTCCGTAGCAGCTCGCTTTTCCTGCAGAATCCCAATACGTGATTACTTTTAAATAAAATTATCTGTACACTCTTTTAGTTCAGGGTTACGTCTATTGTAGATTTGTGAAGCATCCGATTTCAAATACCATTAATAAAATATTGTTATATATTTACTGTTTTACAGGAATGCTAAATACATATTTAAATCATTTTTACTACCTTTACAAATATTAGGGATTTTTTGTAAAGAACAAGAATAAATACTAGAATAACATATTCCATGTTGTCTATAAGAACACAAATATTATAAGATATAAGCAGCGCTAAAAAAAAAAAGAGAAATAGTTTTGCGCATGAAAAGTAGGGCATAAAATAAAGTTACTTCATGGCACTTGTGCAGTATTATGTGAGAAACTAGAGTATAATCTTGGGGATTACGGCACGATTGAATATTTAGCTCATTAGTGATTAGCGAGTGCACTCATTTTCACGAGTGTCGTAATCCTGGATATATATGAGATGGATACAACGTTTTATGCAATCCTAGTATTGTAAATTTGGAATAAATTACAAAATGATTGGAAATTTTCGAGCACACTTCTGTTTCATGTCATGACTTCGCGGTTTTGTTTACATTGCCGAGGAAATATTCATTCTTGAAGCGACGATTCTGAACGCTAGGTGTATTACTCGTTGCACGACTGATTGTCGATTTCGAGAGAGGTATTGGCGCTGCGTTATGCGATACGATCCATCTCCTAAGCAATGTCTATGCTTTAGTTCGCCTACTGGCCGCTGGCAATCATTCGTGCAACGAGTAATAGACTATACCAAGGGACGTGGCGTCTTAACGCTCTGTAGGGACTGAAAATCCGATATGGTTATAACATCCTGTTTATAACTTTAGGATTGGATAATAATTAATTATGTAACTTTTGTGCGAGATCGTGCGTATTTGCTTGCTTTCCGCACAAAACCAATACGCGATAAGTGTGAAATACCACATTCAGTATTCCCAACGTAACACACATAACAATTTCCCTATTCTTACCGCTTAAGCGTCATATTCATTTTACTGTTTTAGGCTTTTAACATATTATTTTTAAAGACGTTCAGTATAGTAATAATTATAAATTGGAAACTTACCACTGCAATTTCACTTAAGTTGCACTGTTAATTATTGTTTCTAAATATTTGCAAAAATTAAGTAAAGTCTACAACACCACAAAAGTTACTGCATTTGTAATGCAAGTAACATTAAGGAAGCCGTGAAAAAATCAACAAGATTCCAGACTCATCATAGACTGGGGGGAAAAAAGACAGACGTATATCACGGCCTGCTGGAGTATAGTAAACACAGAAAACATTTTATAGAAATAATGTTGAAGATAGATATATTTGAATAATTTCGAGGGAAAAATTGTTCCGGAGTCGGGTATCGAACCCGGGACCTTTGGTTTAACGTACCAACGCTGTACCACTGAGCTACTCGGAAACTCTAACCGACACCGATCCAATTTTTCCCTCTATATCCACAGACCTCAAAGTGGGCTGACAACCGTCAAGCAACCAACTTCGAGTGCACACTAACTCCGTGTGACTTAAATTGTGGCTTTCTGTTAACGAACAGTGACGTGTATTATGCAAATCAAGATTTCAGGTATAACTCCCTGTAAAGTTGATTTGAATAATTTCGAGGGAAAAATTGTTCCGGAGCCGGGTATCGAACCCGGGACCTTTGGTTTAACGTACCAACGCTCTACCACTGAGCTACTCGGGAACTCTAACCGACACCGATCCAATTTTTCCCTCTATATCCACAGACCTCAAAGTGGGCTATATTTGTGTTCCAAAGTTGCCGTCATTGAACAGAAACCAAGATGGAGATTTCATTGCAACTAATTAGAAATTCCTCTTTCAGGTATGTAATAAACGATCTTCGCACAAAATAATGTACGATACACGAGCGGTATGTTTGTTTTCATGTTCTCGAACATGAAAACGTCAACATACCTCTCTTGTAACGCAGATTACTATTGTGTAAAGTGGAAAGATTCTCAGCATGAGCCGTAGACTAGTGCCGAATTTCACACCATACACAAGTTGCATATGCAGAGTGATTCACAAGGAAAGGTAAAAAATTTAGGATACGATATCTTAGGCCATTTTGAGTGAAAAAATGCATATGAACATAGGTCCGTTTTCGAACGATGGCGGAGCTAGATGCATTTTTTTTGGTAAAACGTCTCGCCCCAATGTGAATCAGATGTTACCATAATATGCTGTTGACATTAGAACGTGAGACAAGGTCACCGATCGCAATGAATGACGTAACATTGGAATCTGCATTGTGAGCGATGTAGATAAGAGAAGTTCATTCACCACATAAACCGGATGATGGGGCATTACAAATGTCCAATCGCCTGGCCTTGTCTGATGTAATGACACAGAACCCGCACATAGCACAAAAACACTGTCACTTGTCATTTCACAGCAGTTCAGTCAGCTACCTACATTACAGTAATTATACAGGTACAGTTATCGAAGTGTTAAGTTGTGTTTTAAAGATGCCTTATAAATTTTAGACTACGGAATACGCCGATATTGTGTATGTTTATGATTTGTGCGATGGAAGTTCCTTGCGTGCCGTCGCTGAATATGAACGACGCTTTCCGAACAGAAGGGCACCATATCGAAGAATATTTACTGTCTAAGGGGTTGGATGAAATACTTGGTACAGCAAAGGAAGGCGCTAATCGACTGTATTTTGGATGCGGCATAAAGAACAGCCATGAGCAACTCTCCCGAGTGGCGAGTGCGATTCACGCCCAAACGCAACAGCGCATTGAAGCAGAAGGAAGTACCTTTGAAAATGTGCTAAAACATCGACCCTTAAGTCTAGAATATTAGGTATGTATGCATACGTGAATATAAACTTCAAATTTGGCCGTTATCTGTCTCTAAATGCTAGTTAATACAATGGAATCTCAGACGTTTTTGTGAAATCAAAGAGCTATATCTCCGTAACCGTTCGAAAACGGACCAATATTCATATGAACTTTTTGACTCAGAATGACTTCAGAATTTACATCCCAAATTTTTTACCTTTCCTCGTGAATCACCCTGTATAATTGTATTTATTACCATAACAAAATGAAATATTTCCTACAATAATTTATTCTACTCTCATAATAAATGTATGTTCCCAAAGAGAACAGAATGCGTAGTGGGTTTCAGTAGGTCATAGATAGATTTTTAACATTAGTCTAATGGTGATAGAACTTTTTTCTACGGTGGCAAGTGATGTAATGTAATACAGCAAGCCATGAAGCATGCTTTATGGAAATAAATTTACATATATGACTATTATGTTACAAATCGATGACTAGGAAGTAATACCTCGTATCTGTAAATTTGCAAGTGAATAAAAAAAAAGTTAAAAAAAATTAATGTCTGTCAAGATAGACAAAGTTTTTTTATATGTTTCTGCTTTGCAAGATCTTCTACTCGAGGACAAAATATTAACATCTCATTTCAACATATAATGTACACATAAAACACATGAATTTGAAATAACAGCAATAATAAATATTAACTGTCCAGTCTTGTGAACATAATACGAGTAGTAATGTAGTTAGTCTAAATAATAATGCAGTTAAAATAAATTACTTTTCGAAATATGTATTATATAGCTTTCGCGTGTTAAATATTTTAGTACCTGATTGACTAGTTTCAGCCTGTTATGGGCCATCTTCAGAACTGGTTGGTGCTGGTTTTGGCGCCTTTTGTTTGCGTATATAAACTCAAATGCAACATCTGCAACAACTTCTACCTAAGACAGACAGGCAGATCATTTCCAACACGTTACAAATAATACATCGCAGACATACAGTAACAAAATAAAAATAAAACACTTCCACATATGTAGAACACATCATAAAATGCTAACAACACGTACAGCGACATAAACCTAGACATGGAAATTCTACATATTCAACCAAAAAGCCAGAAACTAAACACACTAGGACAATATGAAATATATAGACACACAAAAAACATATCCAAATGAAATTTTCAACACACAACTCAATTTCAGAACACACACACACACACACAAACACACACACTATTTGACTCCAGATTACACTACACCAACACACCCCCACAGGAAACACAAGGCGCCAAGACCAGCAGAACCAATTCTGAAGATGGCTGAAACTAGTCAACCAGGTACTATAATATTTAACACGCGAAAGCTATATAATAATATATATTCCGAAGTGATATAGTGTTAAAAGTTGTGTAATCAAGATGTATAAAATTACTTTTATTGTAGATACGAGGTATCACTTCTTTGCCATCGATATATTTTTTCCCCTCTTAGTCATAGATGAAATATATCTTAATTAAAATACTGATCCATACGTTAATATTAATTTCTGTATAACAATACTGCCTGCAACAAATGTAATATGCAGGTATTTCAAACGAAATATTGTTTAGCAAGGTATTAACATATATTTTACCAACATTAATGTCACTAGAGATTTTGATTTATTTAGAGAAAATCAAAACTCGAGTGAGATTTAATTGACTATTACACGATTAGAAGAAAGCATAATAGAGGTTAAAAGAAATAAAGTACTCTAATACAATAAAATATTGATTGACTTATTAAATTCTATTTCACTAATGTTAGCTTCACCAAAACGTTCGAACGGAACCGCCATTTTCAGTTGACTATCTATGCGCTAAACAAATGACGATCGCAAAGCATGTTTTTTAGTACCGTAAAGAATTTTCAGTTTGAAATGTTGGTAAATGAAGAAACAAATGCTAGGGAAGTGATAAAATTGTAGCGATAAACAGTCATGATTGAATGAAACATGTCCTTTCGTATTGTTTTATTGGTCAAAAGTAGTAAGACATAGTAAAAGTATAATAGTCATTATAATAATTGTAGCCCTATATACATGAAACAACACGTATCTAAATGAAAACTGTATCAAATACTGAGTGGAAGTGATGTAACTGTACAGATTGAAAGGAGCAATAGAATACATGAAAATAAATAAAAAATCTATCACGAGTTTTGTAATTAGGTGCATGGTTAATTAGAAAATTAGGCTCAAAGGCTGCGTATTTTGGCAACAGCGCATTGGCGGCTCATGTATGAGTACACACACGCACTCTATTTGAATAACAGCGTTCCGTTGCTTAGTCACTGCAGTACGGTTACCAAACTTCCTAATGGCAGGAAATAACGATAAGTATTAAACTTTTTATTTAAACTGCAAACGGGTGAATAATTCCTTATCGGTGGCTCTAATGATAAGAGTGAAAATCAGAATGGAACAAAATAGTGTTAACGTATAGGGGAAATTTTTTTTCTGAGAAAAGTATTCATATGGTATTAAAATATCGTATGTTTTAACTATATCCAAGAAATAAGCTGTTAAATAATCTGAACAGTTATATTACTTTCAGCCTGTATATTATAGCCCTACATTATTTTTATAGCAATACAGAAGAGCATCGATTATCCGAATACCGATCAACCGAAACATCGGTTAAACGAAAGCTTTCCAGTATGCAAATTCAAATTTGCGCGCGCGCCATGTAGAAGTTCCGCTAGCGCTGTTTGCGAGATTTCGCTGCAAAAAAAAAAAAAAAAGAGTTTCAGCTCTGAAGGCAAAAAAAAAAAAAAATAATTGGACTTCTTTTCATAAACTGTAGGCCTACTTTAATGGCCATTTTGAACTTGTGAAACTAGCTAGTCAGTTCTCTGTTTTATTTGTGAGACGTGTGATACAATATATATATACAGTTTTGTATTTAATAACAGTGTTTGTTTCATACTGCTTCTATGACACCGGTACAATTTGTTTTCGTAAATAATCGGTTATTCGAAAAATCATTTATCTGAATACCCTCCATCCCCAATTGTTTCGGATAATCGATGCTCTACTGTACTACATTGTGCTTAGTAGGTAATACTTACCTAAATTAAATATTGTATGGCTTCAAACTTTTTAACATAAATGTGAAGGGTTTTTCCAGTAATCGAATATCCGTCCTTTATTTTTTTGTAGAAAATATCTGTAGATATTTGACTTTTCTTTACTTTTCATAATATAAAGCAAGAGCGACAGTTTTGTGTTTTGCAGCTCTAGATTTTCTGAAGTCGGAGCAAAGTTCAAATGCAGAATTGAGTCTTTCATTCAGCCACTTTATATAGGTGGCGCATTGTGTCGAGTGACAAGGTAATCAACCCCAGCATTACGCCCGCAGTCCGTAGTGTTACATGCGCTATTGAAGGCAAACCTCACGTACAGTCACGTCTAATGGAAGTGGCAACGTTCACCGCATGTCACCAATCGGAATATGAATGTGTGTAGACAACGGGCGTTGAAATATCGCGCCGTTGTAATCAGCAATAATTGCTCAATCATACGTGGAGTCGCTGTGAGTGCCAACTGTGTGAGAGGGTCGAGTTGCGTGTACTGGAATAGGCTACTGTGCTGCCAGGAAGAAAATTACAGGTTTCTCAAACTGAGGATTCACGTATGGGTAACTTGTCTATACTTTCAGGGAAAACTTTTATTTCCTAATTTAATTTTATGCTTCTGATTTTTTAGATAGGCCAATTGGGGAATGTTTTTTTCGAAAATCATTAAAGCTGCAGTAATAAAACAGTGAAAAGTGTGTTTTTTTTTCAAAGATTGTTGTCAATCGATAATTCGGTAAATTTCCCACTCTAGGTGATAGGCCAATTAAGGAGTTCTTTTTTAATTACTAACTCGAAAATTTTCAGAATTGAGGTTTTCGTGCTTACATGTCAACATTCATGTTACGCGTATCCCTGTGAAATGAGTTTTAGTAAAAGTTGATTATTGCTGCAGTAATAAAACAGTGAAAAGTGTGTTTTTTTGCAAAGATTGTTGTCAGTCGATAATTCGATAAATTTCCCACTCTAGGTAATAGGCCAATTCAGGAGTGTTTTTTTCATGTTACGCATATCCCTGTGAAATGAGTTTTAGCAAAAGTAATAAGACAGTGAAAAGTGTGGTATTTTGCAAAGATTGTTGTCAATCGATAATTCGATAAATTTTCCACTCTAGGTGATTTCCTAGCAACAAATTGTGATGAATACTTGTCCAATATCATTGGGAGTATGAAGAACATCTTTATTTGTTAACATTAAAATTAATGGAATATTTTCCTTCCTGCAATTGAAAAAGCAAAAACATTTGAGTGAAAATCCCTCTGTGTGACAAAAATAGTTCGTCCGTAAAAGAAGAAGAGAAGCTTTTAGTTCATATCTTCTGACTCAAGCCTAAAAAATCGTGTTTCCCAAAACGACCTTGTTGCAATCTTATCTGCATTCATACATGTATTCCTATGTTTCTCGATGCACAACACTACATCCAAACGTTATTTGCATCAACATACCTGTGTCCAGTGTACCGGTACATTTTCTGTTTATCTTCTTGAAGAATTTAATATTGAGTTGAAATTGAGATTTAAAAGAGTATCTACAATTGAACAAGACTTGTCAAAACTGCCAGCTATAAGTCAATATCAACCATCCCAATAACAACCTTGTGGTAAGTCTAAGAAATTAATGTCTTTTTTCAGAAAAACGGATTCTTCGTATTTATGTGTTTTCAGGTTGAAATTATATTCAGAAGGTAAAAATAAAAATTAATATCGCTACCAATTCATTACGGATACTTAATTCACTACATTACGAAACATGCAATAAGTAAACCATATTTATGGGCCTAAATTATACAAAATATTGTAGGGAGTCCACCAAAATGAAAAGGCTGCGAACCACTGGTTTAGAATATGGAATTTTATAATATTATGCCTGTCAATACTGATGACTAGTGATGACGAATAATGACGACGACAAAGATAAAGATAATAATGAGAAAATTATAGCGATGGAAGCAATGGTGACAATGACAATGAATGATTAAGGCGTTGACCAAAGTAACTGTGATTATAACATGAAACGATTAACGTGATGGATAGAGTAGTTTTATTAGGTTATTTTACGAGCTCTATCAACATTTAGGTTATTTAGCTCTGAATGAGATGAAGGTGATAATGCTGGTGAAATGAGTCCGGGGTCCAGCACCGAAAGTTACCCAGCATTTGCACCTATTGGGTTGAGGGAAAACCCTGGAAAAAACCTAAACCAGGTAACTTGCTCTGACCGAGAATCGAATCCGGGCCACCTGGTTTCGCGGCCAGACCCCTAACCGTTACTCCTCCACAGGTGTGGATGGATGGATGGATGGAGAGACAGTTAAATATCTATGAGCTTATAAGTACTTGAATATGCGGACAAGAATGTAAATAGATGGATAAATAACTGGGTAGAGATATGGATGAATATTGGTATGTACATATGGATGGATTGATGGACTTGTAGGTCTTTTCGTAGGTAGGTCGGTATATAGTTTGATAGGTAGAGCAGTATCTAGATTGAGTTATTTTCGATTGCATTCCCTTTCTATTCAGACGATAGAGGAGCGGAGACCAAAGCGGTTGTCGTGATTACATCGTGTAATCACAGACATTGAAACGGTTACGAGAAGTTTCCTGTTCATTGCTGTGCGTTTCATTCACATACTGAAGGCAAGCAGTGGCGGTAACATGTCGCTCTACAAACTCTGTCTCTACAAGCAGAAAGGGGTAGTTTCGTAAAGAATGAGAAGGAGAAGTTATTTGTTGTTCTGTCGGACAACATGTAATGTGTTTACTTTGCTCAACGGTTCAAATAGGAGTATATAGAAGCATTAATTGGCACGCTGAATAATGTATTATTATTATTATTATTATTATTATTATTATTATTATTATTATTATTATTATTGTTATTATTACTGGCCACTAAGTTTGTTTTTCTATAATTCTTCTGTACGTGCATAAATATTGATATTTTTAGATCTTCTCCTTAGAAGGATAAAATTATTTGGTTTTATCTCAATTTTAATCTTCTTAATCTTTAGATGAGGATAACTATTTATTAGTTATTCATTTAATAATAATAATAATAATAATAATAATAATAATAATAATAATATTGTACAAAACTGATTCAATATTATGTGCCAACGAACTGTTAAACGCCAGGAATTGACATGTCTTAAATCATAGCCAGGAAGAGAACAATGACATAAATAAAGGTAAGAAGTCAGCTACCTAATAGGGTTTGAAATATCTCGTGCTCTAAAGCCTTTTAATAGAACAGAATTTCTCAAAAGCATAATGATTAAAATAATTTAAATAACTCTTCCATAAGAAGTTTTTAATTTTGAAAAAACTACGAATTTCTCGACCAAGTATCGAGAGAAGAATTCAGAAAATTTGTGATTATATTCAAGAGGAAGTTTAAAATAAAGAAGCAAGAAAAATCGTATAGGCCTATTATTCAGTGGCTCTTGATGACAGCAGTGACATTACTGATACAGCAAAGCTTGAGATTTTTATCCGCGGGATTGATCAAGATGTTAGTACAGGAACCACCACTGGTTGTAGTTTCCATGCCAAGTACCTTTCCTCCGTCTCCTTACTTCATAGGCCGTCTGTCGCATGTAATCACTGCAGTTCGAGTTTTGATCACCGCTGCGATAGAGTCTTGAAAACCATCAGCAAGAACAGACCTCGATTCTGACGTAAGTGAACCTACTCGGAATTCCGTTGACCTACGTCCTGCATAGACGTCCGGGAAGCGAAAATCAACCTTCTTCTTTATTTGTGGCATTGCGCAGTGACGGAGATGACATCCGCTGCTTTGTACGGAGCGGTGATGCCCCATTTATCTAGAAATGACTCCCATTTCTTAGTGGGTATACATCTTTATTGCCACAAGTGAAAGACTATTGAGATACGATCTGAGAGCTATTGCATTTATTTATGAAACCACGGAATGCAGTAGCGGTGCGATCAATAAGATCCCACAGCGATGAAGATGCGAATCCCATGACCGTCTCTGCGACTGTCCTTGACCCCATTTTTAAAACACGTAGCTTATATAGTTCAGTTTTACTTCTTTTTTTTTTGTGCATTAGTCGGAATGGAACATCAGTCGGTAGTTTATGGTTGATAGCTCATACTTGTATACGCAAACATAAATATGCTGTTCTAACGCTACATGAAAGTCACTGTTTTGAATTCAAATTCTGCTTACAGCATGCTTCTTGGTCCGTTGTCATTTGTGATGCATTGACCTCATGTTATGGTACCCCACTTTGTACAGGGACATCATTTTATTTTTACTTTAATTTTTATTGTACCTGAGTTTTTGAATGTACTTCATTCCCACCCCTTCTACTAATGAAGTTCAACCGTCCTCCACACAGATCCAAGACCGAATATACAGTCATGGTAGCCTTACGGTCATAGTAAACAATACGTTCCAAAAATATGTTCGCGTTTTCCAGTGACGAAAAAGCTTTCAATATTGCATCATTTTCCATTTGCCTACGTCGCATCCCGGTTTCCCCCACCTGCTTCTATTTGCCTCTCTGTAAATGCTAGTGGCTGGGCTGTCTTATCTCTTTCCTTAGAACATTAATTTCTGTTAGGAATTGGAGGTCTACGTAATATTATACCCATACAATTGTTTAAAATAACTTAAGTAAAAGGGCTTCGTTAAGTAATTAACTGCCACGTGATTTCCTCCCTTTCTACGACGCTGCGACGTAACCACTTGGACGGACAGTAGATAGCATGTCTAAGTAATTTTATCTTTTCGGATCGGGCAGAAGTGAAGATTGAATTTACAATACGTAAGGTCTCTTTTATAGAGTAAATACAGAATTATTTCAACATGAGATACTGATACGAAGTACGAACCTGGTAATTCGAATTACGTACAACAGTCTATAGTGCGATAATATGCACATTAGAACTGACGCCTGTATCGAAATGAACGGCAAAACATTAAAAAAAATGTGTTTAAATATTCATATTATGATTATTTTTCAATTTAACTTCATTCTCTATAGCTAATGTGCTGTAGAGAGTCTAATATACACTGTATAATGAATATGTCCGCATGGAAAGCTCAGTTAGTGAGTAAAAACACTCAATGTTAATACTGTACTGTATTTTGATTAAACAAAAACCTAATGAAAATTATCAAACTCAAAATCGCGATATTTCCTAGTTTACGTATATGAATGAACTACTTTTCTTCCCTCCTACACTTAGTAAAGTGATTTGTTTGTATATTACGCCAGTATCATCGAACTCCAGTCGTGGAAGAGGGTGGCAAACGGTGTTTCCGGTTCTTAATCGTTGATCCAAAGGTACAGCCAGGTTAATATTAGAAATGTTAGTAAAAATGAAATGATGTCCCTGTATCTGTTTACCATGAGATCGGGAAGAAAGCACACCTCGACTTAATCCGTTTGGTTTGTTCTGATGTTGTGCTCTCTCTAGCCAAGTTGGAGTTATTCCCTTCATCTTTTTCTGGGGCGATCCATGTTTCTACTTCCTCTGGATCTATAAGGATGAACGTAAATTAACATTACCGACATTACTTGACTTCAGCAAGATATTTGATACAGTAGACAGGGACCTTCTATTATGTATATTAAGACTGCTGAATCTTGCTTCTGGAACTTCCGTTATTTGATTTGAATGCTACCTTCGCGATCGTCAACAGTGTGTCATTGCAAGCGATTATTCTTTGAAATGGCGTGTCGTGAAGTCTGGAATTCAACAAGGATTGATGCTCGGTCATATTTATATTAATGACGTGACTAAACTGATAAGCACTGCAGATACCATCTACAATCCCT
Source organism: Periplaneta americana (assembly GCF_040183065.1). Taxonomy (NCBI): domain Eukaryota; kingdom Metazoa; phylum Arthropoda; class Insecta; order Blattodea; family Blattidae; genus Periplaneta; species Periplaneta americana. The sequence continues at coordinate 59,917,083 of NC_091133.1, forward strand.
TGATGCAATTCTTCAGATGTAATGATTTCTGTTGTGTAAATCAGACTTTTTGCATAACCCCAAACACAAAAAATCGAAAGGATTTAAATCCTGTGATCTAGATACAGGTACAATGCTTTGTTTGTTCTGTCTCAAACAAAGTTGCCATAAAATTATGTGAATGCACGCACATAAGCTCACTGAAAATAACAGTGTATTAATTCTAAAATATGTCTTTCAAAATATTGTTCTGCATGTCTGAATATGTGTTATAGCTAAATTATATCTGTACTAGTGGCCTGAAGCAACAATAGTTGGTTGTATATTGTATGACTATTGAAAAAATGAGTACCGGTAAATATACAATTGAATCGCCCCATGCAGAAAGGGCTTCAGTCCATTAGACCTAGTTTTGAGAGAGAGAAAAAAAACATTCTGTACACTATATCCCTTTCTGCATAGAACTCTGAGCCTGACGCTTCAGATTTTGTCTTTCCAAGCATTGGACTGAATACCTCTGCACAGGTCGATGGAGTCACCCATAAAGATATGATTTCTATGGATATCTCGTTGTTTTTTTTTTTTTTTTTCAAAATTTGTCACTGAAGCCCTTTCTGCATGGGGCGATTCAATTAGACTAAAAAATAAAGCAATGAGGAACAGAAATTCCTTGTGCGATGTCATTGAATGCATCAATTTGGTCCAAACACAGTTCTTTGTATAAAATCTAACTTTACGTACTCCATATGCGAACAATTGAGTCAAATACAACACTGATTTAAAAATGTAACTTGACACAATTAGAATGAGACTTCTATTACAATAATATATTTTTTGTAAACAATGTTTTTTTGTATATGCTACATCACCATCTTGGCCTTGTTCACTTGTATTTCTAATGACAACTTGTATATCTTGTGCATTCTTATGATGAAGGATGGGTGGAGAGTAGAAAAATTATCACCGGCACCGGGACTCGAACTCGGGTTTTCAGCTCAACGTGCTGACCCTTATCCACAAAGCCACTGCGGATTGAATATTCTCAGTTTAAGTTCCACCTCTTAGTTTCTCTTTAGTGGAAAACCCTCATGCACTGTGTCACAGATGTTGTGACAGTGGCACAATCTCCAACACACTATGTGCAGAGGTGCACTCATTACGAGTAACTTAGTGACCGGGATTCCACAGAATGAGCACCGTCTTAAATCACTAAGTGATTATTTATTAATATGATATGCGTAACTTCAGCAGCTTCAATTCGTTGCATTTGAAGTTTTATTAGAGCCCAGTTTTAGGACCTATAGAGTAGCACCGAAATGACCATAACGTTATAAAATTTTAGGTGTGTTTCCCTTGTTGTAGTCTTAAGCATGCGTGTAATTATATCACAAATCTAGTTAAATTTGTTTATTTTTCCTGCCACATCTTTATTATTATCGTAGGTCAGATCATAACCTACATAAATAATATTACGATCAGATTAATAATTTTATTGTATATAATAGTTCTTGTTCCAAATTGGTTAGATCCCTCTAAAAGCTGTCACTTTGGTCAACAAAGCTAATCTATTTCCTTTATTCTATATTATTTAGATTTTTTGTTATACAGCGTAAGATAATAAATTACTGGAAAAAATTACCAATCTAAACATTTGTTCGACGCCACTGTTAAGATTCATATTACTTATGTTAGAAATTGAAGGCAAAATAATTTCTGCACTTATTCCTGTTGATAAAGTGCACGCAATTTAGAGAAATAAAACGTAACGTGAGCCCAGAACTTTAAAGGGAAATATTCTCTACATTTCCTTGAAGTCTAGAGACTCTGGAATTTATAATATTGCACAAGATGACAACATAGCTATTACAAACAAGGGGAAAACTGCTAGCAGGAGGGAAGATGCGTTTGTAAATGTCACTCCAATTCATATACATTGTTCTCCACACGCTACATGACAACAGAACGCTCTGTTAAAACACATAGTTAAAGATGTCTGATCTCGGGAACAACAGTTATTCAAGAATACAAGTCAGGTACGTTGATAGGCGGGAAAAAAATCTCTCTTCTGTTTCTGTCTCTCTCTGCTTCACTCAACTTGAAACATGCGTAAGGGAGGAAGGGAGTAGAAAACTGTCAGTTGAGTTTGTGTAGAGGCAAGACGGTGGTTCCCCTATGTACCAAGGGATTTCACACGCTGGTAGACTCTCCATACCACGCTGGAAGCCACGTGGTATTCCATCTTTTCAAGCCTCTGCTTCCCCTCCGAAATCTTTCCTTCCCGATCCCTTGTCACTAGCCGACTTCCTCTTTCCCTTCCCTCCCCTTCCACAGTTTCTAAGGGATCTTACGTTGACAGTAACATCTTTACAACTCTTCGTACCGTTCTTCCTCTCAGAAGAACTGCACACCCTAGGAAGTATTACTCCTCTTAACCCTCTGAATTATCAAAGCATCCCCCTTGCCTCTTGCTCCATATTACAAGTGAGCTGGATGCTATAGATCCCACCTGTTAGCCGCCCCTTCTCTCACAGTTTATGACTTTGGTTGCAGTATCTTGCCCTCGGGGCTCGACAGTTATTGTTTAATATATGTTTTCTCTACCAATTTCCGGCAAAGAACTCAAATCGGTTAGGAAGAAAATAGTTTTCTGGGCTAAGTAATGTCGAGGATTGCCGGCCGCGGTGCACAGAGCGGCGAAGTCTGCCGCTTGGAAGCGACGATTATGGATTCGATCCCCGTCTACAGCATGTATTTTCATTTGTTATAACTTGACTTCGTTGAATTGCCACACGCAGCATGCAATCAGGTTGCCGATGTACGGAGGTATGTATAGAGGAGGTGAGCGACCGCCCGGTCTCGTAGTATAAGCAGTTCATGTTAAGAATTGTGATTGGTCCAAATAGATAGAGCAGCTACAGCTAACGTATACTTATGTAAGCACTTGTTTTTGCATTAGTGTGGTTGGAATAGTCAAAGCTTAACATTTGTTCAGTGCAGACAAGAATTCAATCAAACATACTACAATGAGAGTGTTGCTGTTCCAAATAATTGCCCCTGGAATACCCTTACCCCCGCAGCCAGTCTTGACCCGTTGGGGAACGTGGTTGGATGCTGTTAATTATTATGCAGAAGATTACGGCAAAAATAATGGAGATAATTGATGCATTGGATAGCACAGACAGTTCCGCTGTTGCAGCTGTAAAATCATTACCTCCTGAACAGCTATTGGAAGATATTCTGTTCATTGATTCTAATTTTAAAATCCCGTCCAAAACATTATCCTGTTAGAATCGTCTAAACTACAACTCTCAGAAGCCCTTAATATAGTGGATAAAGTATCACAAACCGTTATCCAAAATAACAATTCACTAATTTCAGAAAAAGTGAAATGTAAGTTGAGAAACATAATTGCTAAAAATTCTGCCTATGATAAATGATGTACTATCAGGTCACGACAAGACATCTGAAGTTGGTGTACTAAAAAGTAGTGACTTTCCGTTCTTCAAATATGCACCTATTACATCATGTGATGTTGAACGTACATTTTCCCAACATAAAAACTGTTCAAGTGTCCATCGGAGGAGGTTACTTTGCATTTGCTCAAAATGTACTTAACTCTTCACTGCAATGCACATATTCAAGAATGATATATCTTACATTAAATTTTAAGAGTTAATATATCTCACTATAAAATAATTGTGTAGTTACATGTTTAGACATTTCCTACTTCATTATATTTCTTGAATGCAGGATACAGGTTTTATTCTAACCGCAGTATACTGCTCAGTGTTTACATTAGAGGCATACTCCATCATTTGCACGCCCCCCTTCTCATACAGTCTATACCGCGTGCGCAGTAAACCTTACGATTCTCGTGGCAATTCCACGAAGTCTAGTTATAACAAATGCGATGTTCTGGCATGGCGACATCCCTTCGTGAGGAACATATGCTGTATCCGTTTCGTATATTAGACAGCAAAAAGGAAAATTATGTAATTAGAATAAACTTTACTAAGGACATCAAACCTTCTCTCTCGAAGAAGAATAAGGCAATTGAAGCGGTGGAATCAATAACCATTCAAATGCACTTCTGGCCATTCATTTATTTGCAAATTTGAAATTAAATTTTTGACATTTCCACAAGCGATACGACTTTAAAAGTTGGTATACTACTTTGTCTTGATCTCGAAAACAACCAGAAATATTATGTGCAAAAAATAATAATTAGGTGAGAATTAAAAAAATGATTTTTTTTTTTTTTGCATTTTTCTCGAAACTTGTGTAAATGGACTTGAATGGTTATTGATCTCACCGCTTCAATTAAAGAAAGCAATAGGGAAGGAAACGCGAGAAGAAAGGAAAGAAGGAACGACGGAAGTAACAGGGCAGCGAGGAAGGAAAGGTGATATGTAGGCAGTAACGAAACAAGAAATAAATGAATTGTGGTAAGTGCCACTTATTGTAGGGATATAATTGGTATGATTGTGATTGATATGATTAAAATTGGTATGCTTGTAATTGATATGATTATAATTAATGTTAAGAGTAACATTGTTAACATTGTAAGTCTAAAATGTATTCCATCCTCATAACTCGTGCAGATCTGACCTATAATTACTAATTGTCATGTATGTAAAGGGAGTAATGAATAAGGGCTTATCTTTCAAAGTCCAGAATCAGGTCATTGCACTGGTTATAGCGTGGGGACGCCAAGCCGAGTAGAGGCGATCACGCGGACTTCAAAGGTAATGACTAGCGTAACTATGGGCAGGCCATAAAAAGGCGCGGTGATCATTGGAGGCACTCATTCACTTAATTAGTATTATTACAGTAGGTATGCAGCAAGCAGAAGCGCGGAGGAGGGCGACGAGTGACCCACGTGGCTACGAGTAATCATCATCATCATTATCATCATCATCATCATCATCATTTCATCACTTGTACTATTCCTTGTATTTCAAGATTGATTAATAAACTTAAGTATTGGCAGCCCTTGGTTGTTTAAAGAATTTAAGTCTTTACTAACCGATCTACAACGCACTCCAATAGAAGTTATTCCAACAAACTTCATCACGGAAGATAAAAATGAATTAAGAAAATGAGGATGTTATAATGAAGGAAGTAAATACAGGTATTAACATTGGAGGAATGGTTGAAGGAAGGTAGAAATGAAGAAGGCCAATAACAGGCCGAAACATGTTCACTAGGTACGATAGAATTTAACACGAGAAAAACATATAATATATATTCCGAAGTGATGTAGTGTTAAAAGTTGTTTAATCAAGATGTATAAAATAAAGTAAGGTAATTAGCAACAAAGGGAGCAATTAAGGACTTTACAAATGAATGAAAAAGAAAAGGAGTGAATAAGTGAATTAACACCAAAGGAAAGAAATACAAATGTTAGGAATAAAGGGAGGAAATAGGAACGTTGTAATCAAGGAAGCAAATAAGGTCATTAATAACAAAGGGAATAATTAAAGAAGTAAGAATTGAATGGAAGAAATAAAGGAATTATCAGGGAAAGAAGAAATTAAAGAAGTTAGGGGTAAAGAAAGGAAATAAGTTCGTTACAAGAAAGTAAATAAGATAAGTGGCAGCAAAGGGTGGAAGGATGTTAGCAATGAAGGAAAGAAGTAAGGGAATTAGAAACTTTGGAAGGAATAAAATAAAGTTAGAAGTGGAGGAGGAAAACAAGGACGGTAACAATTGAGAAAGAAAATAATGTGATTAACAACAATAGAAGCAATTAAGAAAGTTGGAGAGGAAAGAAGAAAAGAACGTGAATGAGGAAATTAAGAATAAGAAATTAAAGAAGTTAGGAATGAATGAAGGAAATAAGAATATTAGCAACAGAGAAAGAAATTAAAGGAGTTAGAAATGAAGAAAGAAAGTAAAAACGCTAAATTGAAGGCAGGGAATTAGGGTATTAGCAACAATGTGAGATATTAACCAGGTTAGAAATAATGTCATAAAATGAAGTTTCAATGAAGAAAGAAAACAAACATATAGGAAAGGAACATATTCTAGGAAGGACAGAAAGACTGGAAATTCTTATCACGAACTAGGTACTACACCTAAGCAAATAGCTAACTATGTGGAATAATGCTATAGCTATCTCAGAAATATTCTCCGCCATGGTCATAGGAAGAAAAATAAAGAAGATATACTTGCGAATTCTAAATGAGGCAATAGAGGAAGTGAACAGATTGGGATGTACGAGTACTATAAGCAGTAAATGAGCTGCAGCCAGAAAGTCAAAAGAAGGATAGCAATGGCAAAGGAAGCTTTTAATAGAAAAAGGAGCATCTTCTGCGAACCTCTGGAAAAATAACTAAGGAAGAGACTAGTAAAGTGCTTTGTGTGGAATGTGGCATTGTATAGGGCAGAAACATGGACATTACGATGAAGTGAAGAGAAACGAATAGAAGCATTTGAAATGAGGGTATAGAGAAGAATGAAGCGTGTGAAGTGGACAGACAGAATATAAAATGAAGCTGTGTTGGAAAGAGTGTGAGAAGAAAGAATGATGCTGAAACTGATCAGGAAAAGGAAAAGGAATTGGTTGGGTCACTGGCTGAGAAGAAACTGCCTACTAATGGATGCACTGGAAGAAATGGTGAACGGGAGAAGAGTTCTGGGCAGAAGAAGATATCAAATGATAGACGAAATTACGATATGTGAATCTTATGCGGAGACTGAGAGGAAGGCAGAATGTAAGAAAGATTGGAGAATGCTGGGTTTGCAGTGAAAACCTGTCCTTGGACAGAACACTTATGTATGGTATTTATTTATTTACTTACTTACCTAATTATTTATTTATGTATGTATTTATTTATTTACTTATTTTCCTATTAATTATTTATTTATGTACTTATTTATTTATGTATTTATTTATTTATTAATTAATTTATTTATTTATGTATTTATTTAATCTGAAAGGATTAAAGCCATAAGGCTTTCTTTTTCATCTTTCCAGTTAGTACATAGGAATAAAAAAATACAAATACTGACAAAAATAATACAAATTTACAAATTAAATTGAAGACCTATATAGAGTGTCGGCAGACTCAGAGAACAGTATAGACACTTCATCTTATTCAGATAATAGATAACCATAGCAGTTGATAAAGCGTCGTAAAGTAACCAATTAAAAAAACATCATGTAGAGGACTTTTCATTTTTACAATTTTTATTAGCCATGTAAATTTTAGCACCTACATATAGGCCTACAATTAAATCAGTGAAAATCAGTAAGGAAAGTAGATTTAAAATACGTGAGTCATTGTACATAGTTATGTAAAGTTCAATTTTATCATTATAAAAACCATCTGAATAAACTAACTTTTTTCGTATTACGTAGGTGGCATTTTCTATTCAACGTACGATCAGATATTTAAACCTGCAATATCATACTTCTAAGCAAGTAATATTTAGATCCCGCCATTAATTTACATTGTTAACAAACGAGCACTTTCCTAGCTATAGTTCTGAGAGTCGAAATGGCTGAGATATCTTTCTGAACAATATAATAACTGAGAGGTCGGATTAAATGCATCGTGCAGCCCTGTAGGGTATCAACTCCCCCTATATCTGACCCCTTCCACACACATTACCGGATTTATGATAACCAGCATACGATAAATGCTGGAACGGCTGATATTTATTCACGTGCTTGTGGCAATGCTTCTCTTATCCAGCAATATGAAGTGGAATGTGTATGCAGCAAGATTACAACGTATTGTTCCGCACAGATGAATGAATTAATTGTGTGAACGCGCCTGCAAGCAAGCGATCCCGCCGTTCAGGTCTAGTGCCACTTCGGCGGCGTGGTATGTGGTCTCATTTCCTTCGATAACTTTAAACCTTCCATTCTCACGCTGCAATTCCTGCCTTATACCGTGGACTTAATGTTACATTAGCGTGCCCTTCTCTTAGAGGCTCTGCGTCTTTCCTGTTCCTGCTGTCCCCGAATGGTTGCTCTCATTTGATTTGATGTTTATCTGTTTTTTTACTTGGTTATTTAACGACGCTGTATAAACTACTGGGTTATTTAGCGTCGATGAAATTGGGGATAGCGAAATTGTATTCGGGAGGTGAGGCTGAGGATTCGATATGGATTACCCGACATTCACCTTACGATTGAGGAAAACCTCGGAAAAAACCCTACCAGGTAATCAACCCAAGTGAAAACCGAACCCAAGCCCAATCGCAAGTTCGGATCAGCAGGCAAAGGCTTTACCACCTGACTTACGCCGGTGGCTTATTTGCTTTTGAGTTTCATTTGCTTATTGATTTAGTCGCTGATTCAATTACTCATTCATTTACTTATTTATTTATTTATTTATTTATTTATTTATTTATTTATTTATTTAAGCTGGTAGAGATAAGGCCATCAGGCCTTCTCTTCCCCTCTTCCAAGGGATTAAAACTATAATATTAAGAATATAATTACATTTATAATTACAATTAATATTAAATTTACAAATACAATAAAAATCAAAGTACTAAAAGATTAACTGATTAATAATAGCTAGACAGTTTATTGTAAAAGTTAAGAAGAGAGAAAAAAAAAAATTATTAATTAATTAGAAAGTAAACCTACTCTACGCAGTAAGAAAATGCTTAATAAGTTTGCTTTTCAACGCTACTATTAATTATTTTCTGTTTTCTTCCTTTCTTTCTGCCGATCTTTCTTTCTTAATTTCTTTCTTTTTTTATTCTGTAACATATTCATTCGTTTTTAAATATTTCGTTCATCCATCCATTCGTTCAGTAATTGAAAAACTTCTTGATTTGTTCAGTAATCAATTCGTTAATTCATTTTCTTTCAATAATAATAATAATAATAATAATAATAATAATAATAATAATAATAATAATAATAATAATAATAATAATAATAATAATAATAATAATAATAATAATAATTATTATTATTATTATTATATAAATAATAATCTATTTTCGTGCACATTAATAATAATATAATAATAAATAGTAGTAATAATTATTAATTTATTTCTTGATATTTATGTGATAGACAACAACCATAGGCCAATAAAAGTCCTGCACAGTGATACAATTAATACAATAAAATGAACAACTATGGTACAAATTAAATAATTCAGATAACAACAAAATGAAGAACATAGACTACAATTATTAATTTACAAGAATTAATACTATTATATTTTATGCAAAGAGGTTAATTCTTACAAAAGTACTACCAATTTGTTTAGAAAGATTATGCAAATAATATTAGCAAAGACAATGCCGTGTTATAATAGTTCTATACATTGAATGGATCGAAATCGCCTACGTGTATGTTAGCGTTTTTAATACATCTGGAGACAGGCGAGAAAGATTTACAATTTCTAATATAGAAGAGTTTTAATAATAATAATAATAATAATAATAATAATAATAATAATAATAATAATAATAACGGGTTACTTCAGCTGCTTGTCTATGCGGATGACGTAAATATGTTAGGAGAAAATCCACAAACGATTAGGGAAAATACGGGAATTTTACTTAAAGCAAGTAAAGAGATAGGTTTGGAAGTAAATCCCGAAAAGACAAAGTATATGATTATGTCTCGTGACTAGAATATTGTTCGAAATGAATATATAAAAATTGAAAATTTATCCTTTGAAGAGGTGGAAAAATTCAAATACCTGGGAGCAACAGTAACAAATATAAATGATACTCGGAAGGAAATTAAACACAGAATAAATATGGGAAATACCTGTTATTATTCGGTTGAGAAGCTTTTATCATCCAGTCTGCTGTCAAAAAATCTGAAAGTTAGAACTTATAAATCAGTTATATTACCAGTTGTTCTTTATGGTTGTGAAACTTGGACTCTCACTTTGAGAGAGGAACAGAGGCTAAGGGTGTTTGAGAATAAGGTGTTTAGGAAAATATTTGGGGCTAAGAGGGATGAAGTTAAAGAAGAATGGAGAAAGTTACACAACGCAGAACTGCACGCATTGTAGTCTTCATCTGACATAATAATTGGGAACATTACATCCAGACGTTTGAGATGGACAGGGCATATAGCACGTATGAGCGAATCCAGAAATGCATGTAGAGTGTTAGTTTGGAGGCCGGAGGGAAAAAGACCTTTGGGGAGGCCGAGATGTAGATAGGAGGATAATATAAAAGTAGATTTAAGAGAGGTGGGATATGAAGGTAGAGACTGGATTAATCTTGCTCAGGATAGGGACCAATGGCGGGCTTATGTGAGGGCGACAATGAACCTCCGGGTTCCTTAAAAGTCAGTAAGTAATAATAATAATAATAATAATAATAATAATAATAAATCTGTAATACGTTATTACAAATACACAGTTTCAAAACGTGTGTAATAATTTAAGAACAAACAGCAAACAATGGAAACGATTCACAGTACGCAAGAGATGAAGGCACAATAGCAGGATGATTTCAAATTGGTTGCGAGGATGTAAACTAGATCAATCATGCTGGAGGTAGCATCGAATTGTATGACGTACGTAGCCTACATGAGAACAGTGACGAGCCCCGTGGTACCATAATAATGTCCAATTACCGTATCTGTCAGTTCGTTCCATATATATCGGGAACACAACGTGTATTTTAAATATCTTTAGGTTATCCTCGTCGCATGTGTTGCAGTTTCAGAACGTAATAAATCTTTTGAAATGAATTATCTCTTTCATAATGCAGTCACATTAATTTCTTACATATTCGCTGTTTTTCAAGTTGTAACCATCAGGTAATGTATACAGCGGACCTTAGCTCGATTCTGGTAGTGAAGTGGAAGTTTCTTTACTTTAGGTTTAGCTTGCTGTGTGTTTGTTCTGAGTTGTTTGAAGCACTGGACCAGCACTGTTTGCAGTAACTACTCAGAGATGTTGACTTGTCTTGACTTTTGGATGGTTTGACCCAGGACGGATCCATGCACTTACAATTACACATTCATTGGCCCGAAGTGCGTCCTATACACAGAGTGGAAGTAATATAACTTTGCAGACTTTAACAGCTTATTACTTGGATAGAGTACAACAAAAAGTTATACTAATGGATTGGAATAAACTTATAGGGATCCAGAAGAAAATTGATGTGTATTGGAAAGAGAGGGGGTTGTTCAGTATCGGTAATCTTTATATGAAACAACGAGTCAAAGTCAGAAAGTCAGGATAGAAGAAGAAATGTCAAAGGGAAATGCAATAGGGAAAGGAGAACGACAAGGCTGCCCTTCATCACCTGCCCTATTCAACATGTACTTGGAGGATTTAGTGAAGAACTCTTCTCAGAACATGGGAGGGGTGATAGTAGGAGGAAGACGAATAAGGTGCATAAGGTTTACTGAATGAATGAATGAATGAATGAATGAATGAATGAATGAATGAATGAATGAATGAATGAATGAATTAATTAATTAATTAAGTACATTTATTGATAAACAAACACATGTATACATGACTAGGGACCGGATTTTTATGTAATTACATATTATATTCCTTTCAACCTAACCGTATATAAATAACAAATCTTTGCGAATCTTGTAATTACCATCAATATATTAAAATTTGATACTAGGCCTACATATTTTTACATATTTACTCCACATTACATATTATGGCTTGGTATTACATAAATCTACATATTTTGGGAGTTTATTCATTTTTATTTCTCTAAAAGGAAAAAAAAAAAACTTCTGCTGGGGAAGTTTACAATTTGAAATACACAGATTTAAAAAGCCTTTTTTATCTACCCAAGAAAAGATATATTTCGGGACGAAACATAACGTCCTTAGTTCCAGAAAGTAATAGAGGCACTCACCCCATACCGTCAACTGTAAATATGAATGAACAAAAGGCAACCTTTCTCATACAACTACCTTGTATTGTAAAAATCACTCAGAAAGTAGCGTTGTCTTCATACGGTGGAATGGGACTAGGACGACATAATTTGTCTCGAACTATATTGTTCTTCACACGTCTTAACAAGCAGTTCCCATGCAATTTGCAATCTTACTCACCCTCTTCCTAATACTTCCATGGAAAACCTGTGTCAAGTCTGACATGAGCCGCATGGTTACGGGTTTTTATAGTATCTACACTATCCCCTATATATATCTCAAATATACACATTATTTAATTCAGAATTCAGACATACATCCACTTTACACTAACTTGTGCCTTAAGTGTCTAAAGGATTACCTAGTAGGTATGTCCCCCATAATTCTCTTCACATAAAACAAAGCGTCGCCAGGTTCCGTGTGACATTCGCCTCAGCACTTCAGCTGTGATTTAATTTCAAACTTTCACTACAGATGGAAAAATAGTAATGTATCAAGTGTGCGGTAAAAAAGTCGGGTGCTCTAGGAAATCACAACTGGAGAGTCTTACGTTTCCTATACCTGCCAGATATTGATATTAAATATTCCATGATTTTACATGTTTTGGTACATATTCAGCTTATTTTTCTTACATAAATATGTACATATTTCACATCTTGATATTACATAAAAATCCGGTCCCTATACATGACCATTCGCACGAGCCTCTCCGACCATTTGTCTATAAGTATGCACAGTTTGAATTTTCAGAAAAAGAAAATAGTAATAAAATAACAAAATAACAACAATAAGTATTATTATTATTATTATTATTATTATTATTATTATTATTATTATTATTATTATTATTATTATTATTATCATCATCATTACTCTAAAATTAAGGCTAAGGATTTATATTCCTCGTCCTGCCTTCTTGGATTAAATCAAATTAACTCTACAGTTACGAGTAAAAATCTTCTTGATTTGGTTTTTACTAATGTCAATAACAGTACAGTTAAACTTGCCGATCACTCTCTAGTTTTAGAGGATATTTATCATCCATCTATCTCTGTTTATATTGAAGTAAATTTATCGTTACCAGAACAATGTCATATCAGTTCATACTTAAATTATTCTCAAGGTGATTATCTGAATCTTTATCCTATTCTATCCAATTATGATTGGACTAGCATATATCAGACTACTGATGTAAACACTGCTGCAAATTCCTTGTCTCAAATTATAAACAATGCTATATCTCTTTGTGTCCCTGTCACCTTTGTTAAAAAATCGCACTATCCTAAATGGTTTTCAAACGAATTACGTCAGCTTATTAAGAAAAAAAATAAAGCTCATAAAAATTACAAAAAATATAAAACTGTTCATCATTATCAAATTTTTTCTAATTTTAGAAAACAAGTCAAAGCCATGATTAAATCCAATAAGTTCAAATGGTTACAATCAATTGATGATAACCTAAAGCATGAACCAAATAAATTTTGGAAATATGTAGAAACGTTTCGAAAATCTAATAGCTATCCCACAGAATTAATAATAAATGGCGTTCACATCACAGATGAAAAAGAAATTGCAAATGCATTTGCTAGCCAATTTAAATCTGTTCAACAAAATTGTAACTTTAATTTCATAACTTATGATTCTAATATTACTGACTGCTTGCCCCTGCCTAAAATTACATCCGATGATGTAACTAAAGCCATTAAAAAGCTAAAGCCTAATAAATCTAAAGGTAGAGATAGCATTCCTAATTTTATAATCAAGGGTTGCTCTAATATTCTCATACCCATTTTAACTTTTTTATTCAATCTTAGTTTAAAAACAGGAAATTACCCATCACTTTGGAAGGAAGCATCCATTATTCCAGTTTTCAAAAATGGTAATAGAAACAGTGTTACTAATTATAGACCCATTTCTATCCTAAACAATTTTTCTAAAATTTTTGAAAAAATTATTCACAAACACATTTCATTTTATGTCAAAAATAATATCAATTCGGCCCAACATGGATTTACTAGAGGGAAATCTACTACTACTTATTTAGTTTCCTATCTCAATCTCATTACGCCTGTTGTCGAAACTCAAGGTCAAATTGACTCGATTTATTTTGATTTTAGCAAAGCATTTGATGTTGTTCCTCACAAAATTTTATTAAAAAAAATTTAAGTAATTTTGGTCTCTCCACTAGCTACGTTAATTGGTTTGAAAATTATTTAACAGATAGACAGTCTTGTGTTCGACTAGGTAATTCTCTCTCGGTTCCATTTAATAGTTTATGTGGAGTTCCTCAAGGTTCTACATTGGGACCTCTCCTATTTTTATTATTTATAAATGATATAAGTAAGAGAATAAGTTCTAGCTGTCTTTTATTTGCGGATGATCTCAAAATCTTTCGTAAAATTAATAGTTCGGCTGATTGTCAAATTCTTCAAAATGACATTAATTCAATTTTACAATGGTCTGTTGAAAATGGAATGAAAATTAATCAATCCAAAACTTTTGTTATTTCCTTCTCACGGAAAACTATTTCCCAAAAATTTAATTATTCTCTTAGTAATGTCGTAATTACTAAGAAAGATTGTATTATAGATCTTGGTGTCTTACTTGATTCAAAATTATATTTTCATGATCATTTGCAATATATTTATACCCATTCATTAAGAATGCTTGGTCTAATTAGGTCTATAACTTATTCTTTTTCTACTCCTATGTGTTTATTAATTTTATACTATACATTGGTTAGATCCAAGCTTGAATATGCATCTGTTGTATGGAACTCCATTACTTCCACTGACTCGGCTAAATTGGAGAATATTCAAAGAAAATTTATTTCCCTGTGTTCTTATAGATTTTTACCAAATTCCGATTATAACTATGAGACTAATTGCGAATATTTCAATTGCGGTAGTTTGTTCACCAGACGTCAGGATCTTGATTATTTATTTTTTTGTAAAGTCATTAAGGGTGATATTGATTGTGAATCCTTCATAAGCAATATCAGTCTTCGTATTCCTGCTAAGGGTTTAAGATTTCATAAAATGTTTTATAATAGGAATTCTAAATCTCTGTCTCCGGTCTGCAGATGTATTAAATATGCTAATTTGCATGGATTGAACTTGGATCCATTTAAGTTTGTAAATTGAACTAATTTGATTGTATATGTTTGTATAGTTTGGCTGATGAATTGTATATGTTCTTAAAATGATTACTACTCTGTGTAGCTCTACTGATGAATTGTATATAGACCTACTGTAAATTGAATGGTTATATGTATAGCTCAACTGATGAATTGTTTATGATTATAAATTGAATTAATCTACTTGATATTAATTGCACAAATTTTTATAGCTTAATGAAAGTATGCTACTTTGTATTGTATATATTTGTATAGTTTTGGCCGATGAATTGTATATGCTTTAAATTGAATAGTAATCTATATAGCTCTACTGATAAATTGTTTGTGTTTGTAATTTGAAGTAGTTTGCATGATATGTATTATCAATTTCTGTATATCACAACTGGTTGAATTGTTTATACCTTAAATTTAATTAAATTGTTTTGTATTATAATATAGCTCAACTTATGAATGATCGTTTGCGTTTGTAAATTTAATAATCTGATTGGCTATGTATTGTATACTTTTAGTAGAGCCATCGATGTAGCTCAGTCGGCAGACTCGCTGGGCTGCTGTTCCGGAGCTGCGTTCGGGCTTGGGTTGGATCCCCCTTTGGACTTTGGTTTCTTCCGAGGTTTTCCACAGCTGTGGGACTGAAGCCGGATGGTCTATGGCGAGTCCTTGGCATCAACACCTTTGATTGATTACCCCCTTTGATTTGATTACCTGGTTGGGTTTTTCCGAGGTTTCCCCCACCGAAAAGGCAAATGCCGGGTAATATTTTGGCGAATCCTCGGACCTCATTTCATCTCACTACATCTCGCCAAAAAAAAAAAAAAATTGTACAACATTGTAAAAATTGTAGAAAATTACTAAATTGTAAAACTATAAAAATTTGTAAAAATTGTAATTGTAATATTGTAAAATGTTGACATGTTCCACATCTTAAAGCTTCATTGCTCATGTAAGATCTATGGAATAAAATAAATGAATGAATGAAAATTAATGTGTAGTATATACTTTTCGAGTTTTATGTCAGTTTTATTATTTATGCCTTTGTTAGATATGTATCATACTATTCTCGTCATTTGCATAGCTTACAATATTAATTATATGATTCCTGTCTTCATTTATATGATTTCATTAATTAATTTATAATACATTTTATTTAATTGCCATCATTTTAATTATCTCACTGAACTAATTTTAATAATATTATTTGTGCTATTTATTTTGTTGCATTTTGGTCAATTGAGTAATGTAGACTATTATATTGATTGTATTTTCATCTCATTGCCATTTTCTATCATTCATTCTCATCATCATTTGTTGTTTTGTTTCGTTTTGTACCTGTGCTAAACTGTAATTGGCCTTGTGCTGTTGTTTCGCACATTAATATTCTAAATAAATACATCAATAAATAAAATCATCATTTTATTATCAATATCATAATTACAACTATTGCAATTTCATACCAGATTTGAATAAATAATCCAAATATAAATATCAGATATGAAAAAAGTACACAGTGAAACAGTTAAACAAAAGAACTTATAAGTATGAATATGTTAAAAAATACTTATATAAATTTAAATTATGGTTTATTTAACAACGCTCACAACTGCCGAGGTTATATCAGCGTCGCCGGTGTGAGGGAATTTTGTCCCGCAGGAGTTCTTTTATATGCCAGTAATTCTACTGATATGAGCCTGTCGCATTTAAACAACTTAAATGTCATCGACCTGGACCGGGATCAACCCGCAACCTCGAGCACAGAAGGCAGCACTATACCTACTACGCTACCCAGGCCGAATAGTCAAGAGGATTTACTTCCACTTACGGAGCTTATTTCATATAACATATGTCCTAATCTCAATATTTTCAGAGTTACACTAATTTGAAGTTGTTAGTAAAATACCTTTTTTCTTTAGTTTTAAGGGTAAAAGAGTATTACAAATAGACAATGAACTATTCGGAAGTATCATTTCTTTAATTGGCTGTTCTGAAGCTAAACATGTATTGTGAATTACTTTGTACAGATTTTGTTTTTTTAATTTTTAACTAAAAATTGCATTATTCTTACGCACTTATCACAAAAATTTCTACAAATTATACGACTTTAGGAACTTAATTATTTACAGTTTAATTATGCATCTAATGTACAGTCTTAAAGAATTGGCAAGAGTGGCGTGATTTGTAACAACTGTTCTGATAAATTCGTAATAAAAATGTAATGTTGTAGTTAAAAATAAAAAAAAAAAAAAACGAAATAACTATGGACTTCACAACTCATTTTTATCTTCAGAATACTAGCTAATTAAATAAATTATAGTCCACACCTGTGGAGTGACGGTCAGCGCGTCTGGCTGCGAAACCAGGTGGCCCGGTTCGAATCCCGGTCGGGGCAAGTTACCTGGTTGAGATTTTTCCGGGGTTTTCCCTCAACCCAATACGAGCAAATGCTGGGTAACTTTCGGTGCTGGACCCCGGACTCATTTCACCGGCATTATCACCTTCATTTCATTCAGACGCTAAATAACCTGAGA
Source organism: Periplaneta americana (assembly GCF_040183065.1). NCBI lineage: Eukaryota > Metazoa > Arthropoda > Insecta > Blattodea > Blattidae > Periplaneta > Periplaneta americana. Next base: position 59,934,571 of record NC_091133.1, read on the forward strand.
TGTTCATACAGCGTCTTAAATAACCAAATAAAATAAAAATAAAAATAAATAAATTATACTCCTGAATAGTTCATTCGTTATCTGTAATAATCTTTTATCCTTAAAACTAAAGATTTATGGTATTTTACAAACAACTTCAAATTAGTGTAACTCTGAAGATATTGATATCAGGACACATATTTATATGGAATTTTTTGCTCAGAATGTCTTCGGAAATAAGACTCGTAAGTGACGGTAAATCCTCGTGATTCATTCTATATATAAGTTTCTGGGCTGTACTATAAGCAGTAACATGAGATGCTGTCAGGAAGTCGAAAGGAGGATAGCAATGATCAAGGAAGCTTTTAATATAAAAATTAGCTCCTGCGAACTTTTAGAAAAAGCTAAGGAAGATGATAGTGTAGTGCTTTGTGTGGAGTGTGGTACTGTATGGGAAAAACATGGACATTACGACAATGTGAAGAGAAAAATCTTGAAGCTTTTGGAATGTACAGTATATATCGAGAAACATGGAACATGTGAAATGGACAGGCAGAATAAGAAATGAAAGATGTGCTAGAAAGAGTGGATGAAGAAAGAATGATGTTGAAACTAATCAGGAAGAGAGAAAGGAATTGGCTGGGTCACTGGCTGAGAAGAACCTGCCTATTGAAGGATGCCTAGAAGTAATGGTGAACGGAAGAAAAATACGAGGCAGAAGAAGATATCAAATAGTAGACAAAATTAAGATAAATGGATTATAGTCTATGCGGAGGCTAAGAAAAAGGCAAACAATAACATATTGGTGATTGCTGAGTTTGTAGTGAAAAAGCTGGCTTTGGGCAGAACACCACCAATGAATGTGACTCATTGTAACTGTTTCGTCTACATTTTCAACGAAACATAATTATCTGTTCTCAATGGGTAGTAGCAAGCTGCAGATCAATACAAGTGCAAGAAAAAGCGTCACCCCTAGCTCTTACGACTATGGAGGAAACATTGCTCAAGATAATAAAGTTGGAAGCAACTGTTAACGATCATTTTATCGGAAAACATTTCTGCGAAAATAAAACACGCGGAAAAATTGTTTTCAAATAAGGTAGTGAAATATAAGAAAAGAAAAAAATATCAGCTTCATAAACGTAGTCTAGTGATTATATTTGTGCACGAGTGATAAATAAGATTTTAATGACTTGTTTGGATGCCAGCACCGACATTTCCAACAGCTACCCAACTTTAACGTTACATGAAGTCCACGGATTGAGGTTTGAATCCTGTCTAGGCTATGGATGTTTGACCACTGAAAATTTGATTTTAAACGAAGATTTGGCCTCCAGCTGACATGATGTGACTGCAATCTCATTTGTGTCCCCCTGATATCACATTGATAAAAGATGAAATAAGGCCGCCTATGTAGCTTAAGGGCTAGTAAGCGATACTGGTCCTTCGGAACCGGGATCAAACTAGGGTTCGAATCTTGCTTGGGTCGATTACTGGTTGAGTTTGGTATTGAACTCTGTATTCCGCCCTATAAGGAATGTGGGGGGGGGGATCTTCGGAATGGACCGTCACATAAAAATAAAACCCCCTCTCGCCGCTGCAAGGAGAACAAGGAAACAAAGTAAACAAGGGAAAGTCAGGAAGAAGAAGAAGAAGAAGAAAAAGAAGAAGAAGATGAAGGAGGGAAATATAAGAAGAACATCATGACAAAACAGATAATACAAGGAGAACAAGGGGAAGACAAAGACAACAAGGGTATTTTTTCATCTCATTTATAAGATTCCATAGATCTTGCATTAGCAATGAAGCTTTAAGATGTAGAACAAGTCAAAATTTTACAAGATTACAATTACAATTACAATTTTTACAATATTTTACATTTTTGAAATTTTCTACAATTTCTTACAATTGTTTACAATATTTTGGTGAGATGTAATGAGATGAGGTGAGGCCCGAGGATTCGCCAAAAGATTACCTGGCATTTGCTTTATGGTTAGGGAAAACTTCGGAAAAAAACACAACCAGGTAATCAGATGAAAGGGGATGAAATGAATTGAGGCCGAGGACTCACCATAGACCATACGGCATCAGTTCCACGACTGGGGAAAAACCTCGGAAGAAACCATTGGTACCAAACGGGAGATCCAACCCAAGCCCGAGCGCAACTGCGGATCAGCAGGCCAGCGAGTCTGCCGACTGAGCTACATCGATGTCTCTACTAAAAATATACAGTACATAGCCAATCAGATTATTAAATTTACAACACAAACGATTATTCAGCAGTTGAGTTATAATAGTACATTATGCAACGAGCCTATAATTGTAGTAATTAAGACGCAAGAATGTTTGTTTATGAACCGAGCGCAAGCGAGTTTCATAATTTTCATACGAGCGTCTTAATTACCATTATAGGCAAGTTTCATACGACTTTTTATGCTCGACCATATTTCTTACTTGAAATTATTCAAAATTAGGTCTTCTTATGGTTATGTGCGAACTGACCTGAATTGTGAGATGTACGCAGACGCGAAAGTATTGATTTTTTCCGAGGCCGAATGTCATTGACCTTGACAGAGAATAAGATGAACATTAGTAAGATATAACCTGGAAATTGATTTAGAATTGAAAAACGAAATGACAAATTGAATTTATTTGAATATTATTTACAATCAACGCTAATTATTATAATAACAAAACATAACCTTCTGCGACAGTATTGGATTTCCAGCCTCCGTGACTTTTCGCTAATTGTCTTTCGATTGCATATCCGAGAATAATCGATACTTGCGGTTTTATAACGGTACAAAGGTGACTTGTCATTGGCTGAACACCTGAACTTTAATGAATAGGTGTACTTTAATGACATGCATTAAAGGACTGCTACCAGGTGTATAATTACTACATTTCGGCATGGTCGAGCATAAAATATAATACATAACAAGTTAATTCAATTTGAGGCATAAACAATTCAATCAGTTGAGATATACAGAAATTAATAATACATATCATGCTAATTACTTCAAATTACAAACATAAACAATTCATCAATAAAGTTATACAGACTACTACTCAATTTAAAGCATATACAATTCAGCAGCCATACTATACAAACATATACAATACAAAGTAAACAGATTAATTGAATTTACAAGCATACTTTCGTTAAACTATACGAATTTGTACAATTCATATCAACTAGATTAATTCAATTTATTATCATAAACAATTCATTAGTTGAGCTATACAAACTACTATACAATTTACAGTATATACGTATTCAATTTAGCCTACAGTATATGCAATTCATCAGTAGAGTTATACAGACTACTATTCATTTTAAAAGCATATACAATTCATCAGCCAAATTATACAAACATATACAATATATAGATAGGTAAGGAATGGAAAAAAGGGGAATAAAAGGAGAACAAGGGGAATATAAGGGGAATAATGAGAACAAAGGAAAGACGAGGACAGCATGGTTAAGAAAGGGAGAAATAAAGGAATACAAGGAGAAAAAGGAAAAGTAAAGGACAACTAAGGAAAGCCAATCACAACAAGGAGAAGAAGAGGAAGATTAGGAGAGCAAGTGGAAGGAAAGATGGAATACAAGGAGAACAAGGGGATTACAAGTAAAACAAAAGAACTGCATACAGAACAAGGAAAATACTAAGAGAAAAAGGGAAATACAAGAAAATTGTAGCATAAGAGAACCTGGGAAATACCAGGAGAATAAGGTGAATGCAAATGTAGTATACAACAGTCAGACAGGCTAGCTGTTTGTAACGATCCCCACAGTATGTTTTCACCTGACGACGAAGAGAGATCCACTCTTCGAAACGTTGTGTTACAATTTTGAAAATTAGCAATAGAAAAAGTCCAAACAGCTCAACCATTCAAAGTGAATATTAGGAGAATAAGATGAATACACTGGACTTTCGCTAATCCGGCCTTTCAATTATCCGGTCTTTTTCTAGTGTACTTCCTGTCACTTCTGCTGTAATAGTTTTCTGCGAAATTTGCATCGGTGCTATGTGTTACACAATATTACTTACATACTATAACTTTGATTGAGGTTCTGGCTGATATTTATATCTGTTATCAGACAGTACATCGCGCTTGATGATATGTGTCAGAGGAAGAACAATTGTTTGTATGCATCTGAAGTCTGATTGGTGAAATATGTAGCTAATCGGCGATGTATGCATTGGAGGGGAAAGGAACTGGCCACCCTACCCCATTATCTCCTGGCCTAGTTGCCTGATTGTAAGCGAATAAAATATATTTTTATCACAAATCAGGGGCGGTTATTCAGGTGAAGTAGGTGAAGTGCCACTTAAGTATTTACGTGTAAAACACAATTTTATCTCGTATTAATAATTAATTCTAGTTATTACCGGTTCCGTATTTCTAAAATAAAAAGAAATGTTTTATTTTCAGTCGTTATTAACTGTGTTTAGGTATATAAATAGTACCTGTAACTGTCCGCTGAGTAGAATAATGTCAATTGTTACGAGAGCCGAGCAGTGTTTATTAGAACTTACAATACTGTAGAGGTGAAATTATTTGGGTTCCCATTCTCATACAGCACTTGGTTACCATGGTAACGTGACGTCACGCACTAAAGAAAGATTGTATAAGTGAAGTGCGTTTCTGAGTCTTTCAGTTATGGAGAACTGTCAGACTTGTAGGTAGAGTAACCAGTTTGGAGATCTAACGGTACTAATAATAGAGAAGGGTTGAAGCTGGTCTCCAAGGCCGGGGGCTATTGTTGAAGGGCTGTGAAATTTTACAGTATGTACTACCTGACTCGAGAAAAGTATCCTCATTCCTTGTGTCTAAGCAGCTACCTCTGCAGTGGTAAATTAGCTGGTTATATGTTATTTTATCAGAAATACACCCCACATACATTGGTAAAGTTTAAAAGTTGTTTTCCGCCGCGTGTATTATTTCCTCTCATGAGTTTGCCAGTTTTGTTCCAGCGCTTGTACTTGAAAGTTTAACGCGCGCGTAAATGTACAGCTGTCAAAAAAAAAAAAGTGGCCGCACTCGTGAACAGCGAATATTTTCAAAGTCCACTTCGGGTCGCGGCGATGTTACACGATGCATGTGCTTGTACAAGCAGTTCCGGAACTATGAAAGTGTTCTATATCTGTTCCTCGCAGGCCAGCGGTAGAGTGCTTGTTTAATGATTCAAAGGTTCTGGGTTCGGGCCTCCTTCAAGTTTTCATTTTATTTTTTAATCGTTCTTTAGCGATGTAAATGATATTCAAATTATCATTTATATCCAGTTATCGTTCTTTATGGATATCACGTTATTTATATTTTGTTATCGTTCTTTAGAGATATGAATAAAATTCAAGTCATCATTTGTATTCTGTTATCGCTTTATAACGATATGAATAATAATTATTATTATTGTAGCTACAGTATCTCCAATGGGGGTTAGCCTTATTTTACATATGTATGTTAGGGCTATAGTTTTATACACAAGAAAGATAAGCATAAAGAGAAATGGAAAAGAAAATTAAATTAGTTTACGCGATGTAAACAAAACATAAACAATCCGTAAATTAGGCATTGCGATTGCAAAACAAATATCAGTCATCAATTTGAAACATACAAAAACATTAACAACACACATACGTAACACTTCTATAACACAAATATGCAGCTTTCCGTACCATACATCATAAATTAATACACAATAGTCACACAAACACAATCAAACTATAATTACGACATTGCGACGACATCAAGCATCCCATAACTGACTCACATACATAACAAATCAAGCATCCGTTGCAACACATACACTTCAACATAGTAACCACACTTTTAAAAGTTACAAATTTGGCTCCAAGAAGAATAAATAGGACACTGTTACTAATTACTATTCTTCTACAATTTCTTAAATACATCTGTAATAAATCTGTGAAATTCCGATATGAATAATATTCACGTTTTTTATATTGTTATCGTTCTTTAGCGATATAAATAATATTCAAGTTTTCATTTATATTCTGTTTTCCTTCATTAGCATTATAAAATAATATTCAAGTTATTTATATTGTTATTGTTCTTTCGCAATATAAATAATCTGTATTTTATGTAAGTAATTATTATAACACAAATAAACATCTTTCTTTGTAAAATAGGTTATTTTATTTAGATAATTAAATACGTATTATATAATATCTTATATTAATTAAACAAACCGATATTTATCATTTATATTGTGTTATCGTTCTTTAGTGATACTGTATAAATAATATTCAAGTTATTTATATTGCAATCGTTCTTTAGCGATATAAATAGCATAAATTTAATATTAGGTTTGGAAAAATCCAGTTGCATAATACTGCTATTAGTTTTTCTTTTTGTATTATTACATTATACGATCTTGAACCACAATAAAATGAAAAAGAGTAACGAGGAATTGAACCTGAGACGTTGACATCTAAAGTCCGACGTTCGTCCGCTGAGCTAAGAGGGCAAAAGTGTGGAAACATTTTCGGAAAAATTGGCCCAATCACACTCTAAGATTTTCTAATGATTCGTAGAAGCTAGTCCAGGATGCGGGGGGTAAAGGGTAATTGAGATTTCCCGATCTCTGATAGGGTCAAACATCCCGATAGAATTAATATTTAACCCTTGCCGTGACTTTCGGTGAAGTCCGGAGGGCCCAATTAGTCAAATTCACTCTCCTCATCTCCACGCTTGGGCCCCCTGGAATTTAATAAGATGCGAAAGAGATAGTGGTGTGCGGAAAGCAACGGGATGTTACCGCATTTAGGCCTATCCTTCCCAAGAAAAACTGCAAACATGAACAAAGGAAGCTTTTAATAGAAGAAGAAGGATCTTCTGCGGACCTCTGGAAAGAGAACTAAGGAAGAGACTAGTGAAGTGCTTTGTGTGGAGTGTGGCATTGTATGGGGAAAGAACATGGACATTACGACGAAATGAAGGGAAAGGAATTGAAGCATTTGAAACGTGGATATGGAGAAGAACGGTGCGTGTGAAGTGGACAGATAGAATAAGAAATAAAATTGTGTTTGAAAAAGTGAGTGAAGAAAGGATGATGCTGAAACTGATTAGAAAGATAAAAAGTAATTGGTTGTGTTTCTGGTTGAAAAGAATAATAGACGACATTAAGATATGTGGATCATATATGCGGAGACTAAGAGGAAGGCAGAAAATAGGAAAGATTGGAGATTGCTGGGTTTGCAATGAAAGACCTGCCCATGGACAGAACACTTATGTATGTATGTATGTATGTATGTATGTATGTATGTATGTATGTATGTATGTATGTATGTATGTATGTATGTTCAGAATGCCTGGAATATCGTGTCTAAAAACAGTCGCTATTTGCAAAGACTAGTCAATTCCATGCCCACTCGACTGCAAGATGATCGAGATAAGAGGAAGATAGTCTAAATATTGAATTGTGGCTTTTTGTTTTGTTTTTTGAACGCTTAATTGTTTGAATGTTTTAAGGCCGACGCCAGTAAATTTGTTTTGTTTATGCCACGAAAGATTTTTTTATTAAGAATAAAATCTTTTTTCTTTCCATTTGCAGCCACAATATCATAATGATAAAGTCATGGCATAATATATTAATGAACCTGATGTTAATTACTAAAATAATCGTAAAAGGGAAAGGAGCCATTATGTATAGTTTGTCTCTCTCAAAAACAGAACAAAAAAGAACATAAAAAGCACGTGGTTGTAGTCGAACGCAGGACCTCATGAATAAGAGGCCTGAACGCTACCATTATGCTAGCGATAACACACAGAATACTTCAATTATAACTGTAGATATCAGGCAACGTGGTCCAACAACATGTAACATCGCCTGTCTCCGAATTGTAGCGAAGATACCCGAAGGGAACTTTGTTTCAGGAGAGCGGCCACTTTTTCTTTTGACAGCTGTACATATGTATTTTAGTACTTATTAACTTATTATTTAATGTATTTAGAGTATATTAATGATTAGTGTATATAGTGTATTAATCCTACATCGTAGTGTATATTGTATATTTAATCACTATAGTGCTATTATGCAAATACATAGGTACAAGTACATAGAAAATATTGATAAATGAGTGCGAAATATGTATCCCGAAAATGGCACGGTTTGTAATGTATTAGAAATGTTGTTTTGTAGACTTAAATATGAGGATGTGAAAGATGTTTTAAATTCTGGAAGTCCTACAGTTCCATTTGTTCTTTGTTTTAAAAAGTGCTGACAAATAGAGAAGTTGTATAAAATAACTTTAAAACATTCTTCCGATGAAAGAAGCTTTTCTATTTGAAAAGATTGAAAATTTCACTTGGAATGCTACATCACAGGAGAGATTTTCATTATTAGCCCATAGCTTTGCATAGAAATATAGGCGCTACTTCAGTTAAACTCAGACATTTTATGAAGACATCATCGACAGGTTTGCTGCTTTAAAAGATAGGAGGATTGACTTGGCATGCAAGAAATTGGGTGAGTCTTGAAATAAATTAATTTTCCTGTTTGCATGTGTTCTAGAACTAGTAAAATTGTACGTAGTACACGAATAGTAGGCCTACTCATTATATTAGCAAAAATGTTCATGCATTTGTCTATGTGAATAGCACTTCACCTATTTTCTTTACGACGAGCCGCTACTGTCACAAATATGTTCTAAGTTTCATCTGCCAGCCTTCCATTACTTTCGTTGTAAACTAAATATACTGCAAACAGAATTCTCGTCTTCAATTTCCTTAGCAGGTTTTATTTTGCCCACGGTAGGATGTTGGAAGAATTGTAGCGAGTTTCGTGGCAGGTACGTGACATACTCTTGGTCTGCAAATCAGCTGATCGCTATTAAATTACGCCGAGCCCTTGTTCCCAGAGTCACGTGATTGTCTCGTGGGAGTTTGTGGCTAAAGCACCAACTGGGGAACCCCAAACGGTTTTAATTTCGATTTATTGCCTGCTTGGAGCTCTATAAGAGCAGGGCAGCGGTTCAGAACCCGCCGTTGTGGTGGCAACCTCTAAGGATTCTATTTACCTTTACGATATCTTGAATGGTGATGCTGAAAGATAAACCCTAGCTCAGTGATTCAGCAGCCAGAGAGAGTCTCAGCAAATAATATGGCACTAACTTTTAGAGTTAAATCATAAACGAAGTTAGAGCTCTGTTAACAGCTAGTGCTAGATCGTTAGTTTTCTATTCCGGAGAGTCCAGTTATTTATATTGTATTAAATTGTATTGTATTGTATTCCTACAGGGTACAGTACAAAATTAATACACATATTAAACATAGAGCACACAGTCTGAGCAAGCTCGCTTTCAGAGAGCAGTTTCTATAACTATATTGTAGAAAAATGCAATTTAACAAAATGTAAATTAAGTTACAAAATGTAATGCAATAATATAAAGCAGCAATCAGAGAAAGAAATCAATAACATAATATAAGTTTAAATGAATAAATATATTCATAATAAAAAATAAAAAATGGACATAATATTAAACAACATGCATAATATTATCTCTAATTTTGTCAACAGTAATCTCACTAGAGGTTTTGATTTATCTAGAGAAGATCAAAACTCGAGTGGGATTTAATTGACTATTACATGATTAAAAGAAATTATATAAAGATCAGAAGTAACGAAGTACTCCAGTACAATAAAATATTAATTGTCTTATGAAAATACAATTGTCTTCAAATGTATTATTGTACCATCTCAACATTACAAATATTACACTAGATGGCAGTAGTGTGTTATGCTTAGCTGTTTTCTTGTTATCAGTTGTGCCAAGTATAGAATCTTCATTGAACTCTTTGGAGGTTACTAGTCAAGAAGGCTTTGTTGATTCAGTTTCATTTTTATTGAAACAGTTGCATTCCACTTCAATTATCCGGATCCCAGTAATCAACGTCACTTGACAGATGATTTTCAATAAATCTTAGTATTAAACAATCTCTAATACGTGACCATCATTAATATCATATAGGAAAAGCTATAACATGACCTAAATAATATAAACAAGTATAAGAAAAGTTTTAATTAGGGATGATGAAATAAACAAAAAAAGTTTTAATTAAGGATGATAAAATAAAAAATAAACATGAATAATTTTAAAAGGAACAATAATATTGAAAGCACAATTTTCAAATTTGAATGTTTTAGTGGTTGGTGATTCAGTTGATGTTATATTAGACGTGTGCGTAAAAGAAGTGGAACATAGTGTATTCCTCAACTTATTCAGGATTTCTGAATGGTGCTCTTCATTTATTTGTAAATGGGGTTTCAGGGAAGATGCATAGCTATGACCAGTGATCTTGATTAATTCTTGTTCTTGAATGACAATGCGAGTCATAATTGAAACTGGTGTGCATAGAGTGGAGTGGTTTGTGATTTTCTGTTTTTTGACGTCCAGATCAGTGCAGATTGAAATGTTGGCAAACAAAGAAACAAATGCTGGAGTAGTGATAAAAACAAACAAATGCTAAGGAAACGATAAAATTAAACAAATGCTAGGGACACGATAAATTGTGCGATAAGCAGCCATGATTGGTTGAAAGACGTCTTTCGTACCGTTTTATTGGTAGTAAAAGTGTAATAGTCAAGATTAAAATTACCTGTATCTGGATTTTTATCAGTACTGGTATGGAGTTGTATAGCCTTACCCGTAACTCTTACTGTGATTTATTTGGTCTTCTGATTGAGCAATACTGTGTATATGTTTAACTGAAAGACGTAAAATTTCTTCTGGTAGAATAAACATGCGGTTCTTCTTTATATTTTGACTAATCTTATGATAATGTTTTATTAAGGTATGTTTATGCTGTATATTTGTTCAAAGAAACATTAGAACAGGGATAAATCTAATTTCTTTTATAATCAATAATTGATTTATTTGTGTAAATTTTAATTACACGCTTTAGAAGCAATCAGTGCACAGAATGTAAATTTTCCTTGTTCCTCATCATTCGAGTAGGCCTATATCATACTGGATGCAGATTCAACAAAAACTACATAAACTAATTACATAATATTTGTAGAGATGTAAGAACGAAGAATAACAAACTATAATTGTTCTATGAGGTATGTTACATTTATTTAATAATCATTGTTATTGTTTATCCCACCACAATAGCGACTTGGAGATACGATTTCTCCGGATACTACCAGTTTCATTTTATCATTCTGCCGTTTATTTATTAACTGTCCTTAATAGAATGAAATTGTATAACTGTTTGAGAAGTTAGTGGCTTCACTTTATTTTTAAGATCAGAGATTTGGTGCAAAATGATTAGAGACCGGATTTTTATGTAACTTACTAAAAGTAAGAAATGACACCGAGTATACCTGAATGAATGTGAAGTAAGTAAGAACTCTTTTGAAATTTGTTCATAATCATATGACTCTAAAATCTAATAAATCTAACAAAGGAGAGCTATACAACATATCTAGTGGAGTGCACTTGCCGATTTGTAACTAACTGTTACGAATGCTAACTTGAACTTCTGTTCGAAAAGTGGGCGCCATCCACTAAAGCCACCCATAATTGGACGGAGTTACGCACTAATAGATCAAGCGCCAAAAAAACCTGTTTCGAGATATTGGCCATTGAAATAAATCTGTTTTTTTTTTATAAAAAATTATTCAAGAAGTATTACAACATTCCTACTATTGCAAAAAATAGCAGAACTAATTCCAAAAAAGGCTAACCGAGTTTTAATAAGAGACCAGCAGTTGAATTAATATTTGAAAACAAAATAAGTAAATGAATTTTATGCAATAAACGAATTTTTGTTCATAAATAGCAGCAAAATTCAGATATCGCATTCTTGATTATTTCCGAGTTAAATTAGCCTACCATCAACAGATTTGTGCAAATATCTCTCCTTTTTTTTTTTCTTTCAAATTGTCGGTTGGTCTATTATTGCGAAACTCCGTCCAATTGTTCAATTGTACGTCAGCGAAAGAAGTATCCCATTATTGTGAATATATCTAACACCAAGTTGGCGCCATTCAATACAATTGGCTACTACTTTGAAACGCAGTGGCATTGTTTATACTAAAGTGAAGGCATTGCTCGCTCGTTTATAACTATAGCGAGTTTGAATATTAACACCAAGTTGGTCCTATTCATTACAATTAGATAGTACTATTTTCAAGAGCAGTGGCATTGTTTATACCAAAATGAAGGTATTGCTCGTTCCTTTATAACTATATTGAGTTGGAATATTAAAACCAATTTTACGTCCGTCATTCATTACAATTTGCTATTAATTTTAAACGTAGTGTCATTTTTTATACCGAGTGAAATTATTGCTCTCTCGTTTGTAACTATAGCGAGTTAGAATATTAACACCAAATTGTTGTCATTCATTACAATTGGCTACTTTCAAGAGCAATATCATTGTTGGTACCAGAGTGAAGGAATTACTAGTTAGTTTATAACTGTAACGAGTTGGAATATTAACATCAAATTGGAGTCATTCGTTACAGTTGGCTATTAATTTCAAGCGCAGTGGAACTGATACCAAAGTGAAGGTATTGCTCGCACGCTTATAATTATAGCGAGTTTTGATACTTAAGGTCTACTACCCAGTATCGGGATCAAAATATCCCACCCAACTCTTATCACAGTGATTTTATTTAGAAACTGTGGACCGATTCTTAATTATGCTTCACAAAGAAGACGTATTTCGTTTTCTTTTCTGATACTCGGTGAGATGTGTGGTACGGAAGCAAGCGGGATTTCGTTACGATGTGAAGTGTCTTCTCTGCAGGTGCAGGCAGTTCACGTAACGACAATCTGCAATCAATAACTATTGTGTTCTCTCCCTATTTCCACCTGTTACTGCTCTGATAAGCCTGCCAGTGAGAAATTCATTCTCAATTTCACTATAATATTTCTCCTACATAAAGTATCAGATATTTTCAGCGAATTTTCACCGTAGGCCTTATTTATGAGAAGAATATTGTTTGACTAGATTTTATCAAGTAAAACACTTCAGTATCTTAACTTTCGCTCTTCAGTGGTAGAATAATAATCAATTGCTGTGCCTTTCTAGGAACGTTGTAGTAACATGACTATTTCACCCATGCATTCGTTCAGTTTTAATCAATAACGACCATTTATCAACAGTAATCTCACTAGACGTTTTGATTTTATCGATAAATCTGCGAGTGGAACACAAGCAGATTTATCTAGAGAAAATCAAAACTCGAGTGGGATTTAATTGACTATTACACGATTAGTAGAAAATATATAAAGATTAGAAGTAACGAAGTACTGCAATAAAATTAAATATTATTTGACTTACGAAAATACAACTGTCTTCAAATGTATTATTGTACCACCTCAACATTACAAATATTACGCTAGATGCATGCTAGATGGCAGTAGTGTCTTTATACAGACACTGTAATGATTACTATTCAATAAATCTTAATATTAAACAATCTCTGATACGTGACTATCCATAATATCATATAGCAGAAGTTCTTTTTATCCTCTCAGAGCAGAAGCTATAACATTACTTAACTAATATACACAAGTGTTAGAAAAGTTTTAATTAACGACGATGACATAAAAAATAAACATGAATAATTTTAAAAGGAATAATTATTGAATGTACAATTTTCAAATTTGAATGTGGTTGGTGGTTCAATTGATGTTATATTGGACGTGTGCATAATAGAAGTGGAACTCGTTGATTTAGGCCTACATGGTGTATTCAACTTATTCAGGATTTCCGAATGGTGCTCTTCATTTATTTGTAAATCGGATTTCAGAAGATGCATAGGTATGATCAGTGATTTTTATTAATTCTTGTTCTTGAATGCCAATGCGAGTCATATTTGAAACTGCTGTGCATCGACTGGAGTGGTTTGTAATTTTATATATATTTTTGACGTCCAGACCAGCGCAGTTTCAAATGTTGGCAAACAAAGAAACAAATGCTAGGGACGCGATAAAATTAAACAAATGCTAGGGACGCGATAAAATTGTGCGATAAGCAGCCATGATTGGTTGAAATACGTCCTTTCGTACCGTTTTATTGGTCAAAAGTAGTATGACGTAGTAAGAGTGTAATAGTCACTGTAATATTGTCGAAATAATCTTGTCGCAGCTGATTCGCAATTGTCTGCATATTGTTGTACCTGATTCGCAATTGTTCCTGGTTAGTAAGGGGAATATTTAAAAGGACGTGACAACTCATCCTCAATGAAACCCGATGTACAAATTATAACGAGGAACACCATAATCTCATTATATACAAACTACAAAATAACCAATCAAAATCCTCAGCACAAATGCAGAAATGCAGAAATGCTTCTCTCTTCTTAACTTTTACAATAAACTGTCTAGCTTTTATTAACCAGTTAATCTTTCAGTACTTTGATTTTTATTGTATCTGTAAATTTAATATTAATTTTAATTATAATTGTAATTGTATTCTTAATATTGTAGTTGTAATCCCCTGGTAGAGGGGAAGAGAAGGACTGATGGCCTTATCTCTACCAGCTTAAATAAAAAAAAATAAATAAATAAATAAAAAGTGAATAAATAAATAAATAAATAAATAAATAAATAAATAAATAAATAAATAAATAAAAAGTAAATAAATAAAAAGTGAATAAATAAATAAATAAATAAATAAATAAAAAGTAAATAAATAAACAAATAAAATACTTTTACTTTTAAAAGAGTATAATGCCATAATAAATTATGCTTTAATTTAGAAGAATTAAGTGTTTATTATGATCAACAATATAAAGTTTCAAACTTTTATTTAAGTAACATACTAAATTTAAATTACAACTTTCGTTGTGTTTAGATGACATTCAATTTAAGGGAAGAATGTAGGTATGTTTGGTGAAAAATATCAATATTTCTAACATTATAATCTGAAAAATCCAAGGATGATTAAAAACATTCTTCTCTACTAGTGTGCAAAATTGCATAATTCTACCTTAAATACATTCAGAGAAAAAGGTACATAAAGAGAACCAATTTAACATGGCGGAGATAGTAGTAGTAGTTGTAGTAGTAGCAGTAGCAGTAGTAGTAGTAGCAGTAGCAGCAGCAGCAGCAGCAGTAGCAGTAGTAGTTTGCCTGGTAGAGTTGAGGCCATGAGGCCTTCTCTTCCACTCAACCAGGTTTCAATAATATACATGAGATACAAAATTTGTTTACAAAACAACACAAAAGAAAATACTTTAGAAATTACATAAAATATAGTAGGAAATTACAACAGACAAGATCAGTTACATAATATAAAATTACAAATAGTCAAGAGCAGTTGCATAATATGTAAAATAAAGTAGAAAATTACACATAATCAAAATCAGTTACATAACATAAGGGGAATACACACACACACACACACATACACACACAATTTATAAGACCTAAAATGCCCGAGACAAATTGGACGATTAATTTACTTGAGATATATTATTCAGTTAATATACTAATTGGAGAATACATATGGGTGACAAGACATAAAATGTTGATTAGCAAAGTCCTACTAAGTGGCATACAAACACAAATGATTATGTAATATATGAAGATAATAAAAAAAAGGAAAAGAGAAAAAAAATAACTTTGTCATTTAAGACTATTTAGAAACTTTCGCAAGTGTCTAGTTCTATTCATTACAGACATTTCTAAGTAGAGTGTACTTAAAAGATTTTAGACACCGACTGCTCCTGATTTCCTGTGACAAGGAAGATCTACGAATACCTACATTCTCCCTTCATAAAATTCAGTATTTCACATCATTCCGCTTTTCACTTATTCACTTCTAGTTGAGATTTTTACGCACTAGATGGGAAGTAGTACTAAGCATTTTGAACGTCGTTCTAACGTAAGAAGTTCGATATGCAAGTAAATTACATTAAAATATGTTATTTTATTTCATTAATAACGTTTATTGAATATTACATTCACGAAATAGCCTTAGCAAATATCACTCGTGGATTCATCTTTCCGTATAATTTCCCTCGTGCTGCGCTTCGTTTCGCTCCGCGCTTGAGAAATTATCGACAAGATGAAACTCACTCGTGGTATTACTTATGACAATTACAACTCAAGCAATACAAATGAAAGTAACATTAAGAACGTATTACTCGACCAAGGCCAGTGGAGTCCTGCAGCCTGGAGCCGTGGCGCTACTGCTCTTGCGTTCATGATACTGCAGCGCGCTAGTTCATATTACGACCGCGGCTCTACTCGCCTCGGTCGAGTAATAAATACAAGACCTAGAATAAGATGGAGAAAGTTTGAAGCAGGAACGGACTGATAAACTGAATCTCTAAAATTTATTTATTTATTTATTTATTTAAATCCACACCAACAGAAGCAGGCTTCCAATTACAGGTGGCTTACACAGATACATACACAAAATACATAATAAGAAAAAAGAACAAAACAAACAACACAAACGAAAGAAAGAAAATACATAACGGTAATAGATGCTAGAATATAATATTGCAGTTAATATAGTGCCAAATGTCAATATAATGATGCAAAATTATTTTAAAACTAGAGTAAAAACATTATAATACACTCATTCAAAATTTAAATATCTAAGGAAATACAATTCTTTTTAATATTGTATGAAATTTTTCAACTGTTAAACTGAAATCTAATTGAGAATCACAGTTTAAAGACAGAGAGTTGTAAGTATTACACATAACAAACAATGGTGAGTTCTTGAAGAAAACAGTTCTAGGAATGGGAATGATGATGATGATGATGATGATGATAATTATTATTATTATTATTATTATTATTATTATTATTATTATTATTATTATTATTAATGTGAGACGATGAGCGCGTCATGGAGAAATTATGTAGAATAAGTCCTGTAGGACAAAGCGAAGTACTCTAAGAAGACTTGTGTCACAACCTGTATTAGGCCTATGAGGCGATTCTCATGTATTTTAGCGTGAATGAAACCCCGTGAAATGTGAATAGCTGGAGTTTAAATGTACTTTGAGAAAACCTGCACCAGAGCCTTTTGCCAACAAAACACCTCGCGGATTCTGCCTGGGATTGAACCTGAGTTCTCTTTGATGAAGAGCCGGCAGCTGACCGAGTTATGTACAGCTGGTCTCTTCTATTCAGAAAGGAATTTGGAAGAGGCAGTATAACGCTTCATGCAGCCTGTAGTTCCAAAGACGTCTTAGACTGAATGCGGTCACGGACTATAGCAATAAAATTGAGCAAAAGGTAGTTTAGATTCTAAAGGGAGAGAGAAGGGGGGGGAGGTTTGGAAGAAGACGCTATGGAGCTCATGTTCAGTACAGTTAAGCATTATAAATATGGGGCGTGTTCTCCAGAAAGTCGAGATTAAGCCAAGCCTCAAACAGACAAAACCTTTCAGCGTTGTTCCTGGAGGAATGCAGAGGAAGATGGAGATTTTAAATACCCTCTCAGGCAATATTTTTCTGTCCTTAAAGAAGAACTGCGCAAGCTTTTTTGAATACAAGTTGCCTTTTTTATGTTGGAAGCTAGAAAAATCATTAAGGTCTACTACTCAAGTTTGAAAAATGTTTCAGGTCGGTGCTTGCTTTCTCTGTCATCGTGCTCCATTCTTTATTTATATTTTTTACCCACAGCAGAGCTCATTATTTATTTCACTTGTTATCAGCCATCTTGTTTGGCGCTGCTAATATCCCAACAGGCGTCCCGACGGCGATAAGCAGCTGCCTTACGTCACAAATAAATGTCTTGGGGAGAAGTAGTACGAATGACAGAGTGGGTGAATTTTAACCACTTAAATTATAAAACCTCAAGCCTCTGTTTAAGATTCCTTGAAGTGTATACGCTACGCAATTGATTTACATCTTATGATTCTATAGTGTTAGTTAGGAAGCCGAGGGAATAAGACCTTTGGGGAGGCCTAGGCGTAGATGGGAGGATAATATTAAAATGGATTTGAGGGAGATGGGATATGATGATAGAGACTGGATTAATCTTGGTCAGGATAGGGACCATTGGCGGGCTTATGTGAGGGCGACAATGAACTTCCGGGTTCCTTAAAAGCCATAAGTAAGCCATGTATTTCAAAATTATATTGTTACGATGTTTATCTGTTTTCAGATGGCGATCTTCTAAAATGAGTGATTTTAAATTATGACGCTAAAGATTTTTTTTTTTTACATTTTATCATAATCATAAAAATGCACGTTTGGAGAGACTGAAACGTTTTCTTTGCAATAAATAATATTCTTTTTGGCGTTATTTATGTCTTAAAGTTTAAGCAACGTTTAACTTCTCGTAGTCAAAGAATTTACGGACGTAAATCAAGGTTACATACACAGACATAAAATTAAAACATATATTTCATGGAAATATTTACTTTGAGAAAACATTTAACGTTTTTGAAAGTTGAATAACGTTTTTTTACGAGTGTGCACTAGAAAAGTAAATGGAAGTCACGCTAGTATGTAACATAACTTAGTACCTGTATAAGATAGACAACACAAACTTATCAGTAAATTAAATAGCAAGATTTATATCCGTATAATTCACTTTATTTCATAATAATTAATATTTTATGCTGCAGAATTACTGAAAACATGCAACACCTTTAGCTTTCCATGTCCAAAGTACAAGGGTTGGATCGAAATATAGGCCTAGGACTACTGCAAGCGAAGTAAATTAAACAGAAGGTTTTCAAATCTTTATTCAGCTTTTAGCTGCCTTTCATGATTTAAGAAAAGAGTTTTGGTAAAATTTGTTAATAAATATTATAACTAACATGTAGTGTTTGTACTTTATTCATACAGTGGTTAAAGTGATATTTTATCCATCCTTAATGTTAAAGTATTACTTTATTAAGTTGCTTTGAGTTAATAAAGTACTACTTTATAAGTGTTGATTTGAAAAATTACATATTTACATCTGAATATTTTTTGTCCATAATCGTTTTCCTTTCCCTAATTTTTCACTGCGAAAGTAACAAAATCTACATCCACATAAGGCATAGTCCTCCTACCCCTCCTTCAATATAACCCTGTACTCGGTGCTGCGACACGTTCGAATTATAACAATGGTATCTTTATTATAGAGAGACCTATCGCCTATTACCGACCTTGTAGTAAAATGAAACCGACACAATATGAAATGTTAAATATTATGCATTGTCGATTTTAAAATAATTTCGAAAGCGGTATTCACTCATTCATTAGAGTTCTGACTTTATTGTGAAACGTTCGTTTAGCGTTTTATGCATTTGACAATTCATATTTTAAACAATAATAATAATAATAATAATAATAATAATGTCCTCCGAGTTAGCTCTGTGGTAACGTGTCTGTCTCCAAACTAGCCGGCCCGGGTTCGATTTCCGGCGGGGGTCAGAAATTTTCATATAAATTTTCTACCTCGGGTGCACAACTTCTAATCACTAGATTGTGCACCAATATGCCTGAGTTAAATCCCAAATCTCTTCGCAGTGCATATGAAGAGAAGGCATAGCCTATGTCACTGTTGATAGTGATTCGTCCGTCGGATGGGGACGTTAAGTCTGGCGGCCCCCTTGGTGCTATTCGACAGGAGTAGGCTACGTGCCGTCACCGGGTTTCCCCTTCTCCCTTCCTCATCTCCATCATCATTACTCATTCCAGACACTACACTTAAACGAACACTTACACATACACTCACCCTAGTACACGACATAACTCTCACAGATACACATCATGTACAGTGTGACCCGCCGAAGTGGTGTACAACTAGAAAATGGGTCACAGTTCTGCCATCTTTCCGCAGTATGCGGAATCCGAATCACGCAAGTGAAGTGGGTGGACATTGGATACACATAATAATAATAATAATAATAATAATAATAATAATAATAATAATAATAATAATAATAATAATAATAATAATAATAATAATAATAATAATAGTAATAGTACACAAAATTTAAAATATCTATAATGTGAATTGTAAACAATTTTAATTTTCCCTTTGACAGAATTCTGCGTACGTCACTGTTTTCTTCATATATGTTTTATAACTTTAAACAGTGTGCCTTCTGTTGGAAAGTAAGACGAGGAAGTGTGTGTAACAGCTAAGAATACGTGGAAACGTTCTCCCGAAAAAGCTAAGTTTCTTTAGTAATGTGTAGTTGAGCGATTGAATTTTATTGAAGACAATAATTTATATTTCATGCTACATCCTAAGACTGGAATTTAATAAAAAACAAACATTTATATAAAAAATATATCTTAGCCTACTATCTTTTAATTTACTTGACAATACAACATTCGTAAACTATAAACAATTCATATTATGCCCTACATCATGTGATTTAAGATTGTGCTTATTTAAATAAATTTACATTTATGGCATGATGTCTGAATATAAAATAAATTAATTAGTAAGATTTGAAGAATTATAATATCATCGTGGTTAGTAACGGGAACAGAACAAAATAAAATCACGATTGTCTGATAAATAACTATTGGAGCTTAAGAGTTTAACGATCATAATGTTGTGATATAAGTGCCTGTTGTACAAAATTATAATCTGTCCTGCCACTGTATGTGAACATGAAACTCATCGACTTTGATGAATCGGAAAGTTCAGTATGTTTGAGCTGCATTTGATGTTTCTTTAGGAGCTCAAAATTGAAATATGAATAAGAATGAGGCCGATCCGATAGTATCAATCGAAACTTATTTACTGAACGCTTCACATATCTACCGGCAGTGTGTCTCTTCAATCTGTAGGTTCATTGTTTTACTCTATTTCTGCAAAGCCATTCAGAAATTCTTGCGTACTCTAAACGACAACACTGATTCTTGAATGCAAAACAGCTAAAACTGATTCACTTCGATTAATAAGCATCGGATTTCGCAGAGCTTTACATTCTATCTGTGTAATTGACAACGCAGGCGCCTTTCATCTCACTTCATCTTGTTAATTGTGGAAATAATTAGCCTGAACTTGCATAGAAGACGTCGCTCGGTTCGCCTGGCATTGATTGCGTACCCCTTCTCCTCCTCTCGCACATACGAGTGTGAGGTCGTCTCTTGGGAAAAGAGCTTGAAAATCTCTCCGAGTTGTCTAACGAAACCTTTTCATTAGAAGACCGCAGGTGCAGCGAGAGTGCTTTTTCCAGAGCACTTCTATGCACCGGAGGCTGATATTTCCCTGCTATAACGATGTCCTTACGAGCCACTCTGTTCTCAACATAAAGTTCTTTTGCTTATAAATTGCAATACTTCCAGAGAAAGTGGAAGAGAAAATAGTTTGCACGGAATAAACAAGTGCATATACGGAACGACCTATACGCAAGGCCGTATATTATTTCTTTTTCAGTGGCCCAGGTACTGTAATACGATTAAATTTGCCTATTTATGTAAGAGTTAGAGTACCTATAGAGATTCCATATAATAGTTATTGTCCTCGGTAGTACAGGAGTTACAATAATAGCTGTTGAATCCAGAGCCTTATTCATTCATGGCCCAACATGGAGCTGAAATACTTGGGGTGCGGCTAATTTTTTGGTACTAGCTTACTTTTGTAAGCTCTGAAAATTTGAGAAATTTATTTCACTCGCACTTAAATGGCACAAGTAATCCCCCTTTCTAAGGCCATAAGATTGTGAACTACTTGTAACCCGACTAGAATTTATTTCATAACCAATCATAATTTCTTCAACGATATGCAGGTTGTTTCAAAAGTGACGGTCAATAATTTACAGATGAATAATACAAACTAACCCAATCAAAGAAAATTGCAATACACATTGGTCCGTAAATTAACTGTTGTCGAGATAATACAGATTTTCTGTTGAGATTCCTCGTGACTAAGAGCAGATGTGTGGACATCCCTAACTGAATTCTAGCTAGAGCAGGTGTTCAGAATGCTGTCCATGCATCTGAACGCAACGTTCTACTCTTCTCTCTATTGAGCTGCGAATCCTTTGGGCAGTCCTACATCATTTCTTATTTGCTGAAAAGAACGTTCAATCCGAAACCGCAATCCCTGAAGTGTGTTGACCTCGGAAGTGTAAACCAGGTTTTTTTACATGACCTCAAATGCAGAAATATAATCGGATTTAAATCCGGTGACCTAGGAGGCCACAATAAGGCCCTCCTCTAAGTGAATGTAGCAAGAAAGGTTAATTTTCTAATCAATGTTAATTGGAACTTTTTTCTTCTTTCAGTTTGTACTATTCATCTGTAAATTATTGACAATCACTTTTGAAACACAATTTATAGTCCAGTTATAATGATGATTTCCTGTTTTATAAATAATAGTTTACTGTGAGCAATATAGTAATGAGCTCTTTTATTTATATATGTGCAGTGTAGTAAGCCCAGTTCTTCAATAAAATGTTTTATTTTGAAGAAAAATAGTAATCATAGCATATTATAATTCGCATCCAAATGAACATTATAAAAATAAACGAACACCCAAAGTAACCTATTACAAAATAAAAATGGCTTGTTAAGGAACTACTTACGTTGGCCAAAAGTGTTTGAAATACACAAAATATGTAAAATATTATAATTTTTATTTATATAAATGAAACCTATTTTTAAAATTAGTAACAGAAAATGTGTAACTACCCAAGAAGTTTAAATATTCCTGCTATGTAAACTATATATAATTCCTATTCATATAAATTACTTTCGAATTAACGCCGCAATAATTTTAAGTATTTCTGCTATGGTAACACCTTTATTATAATTCTTATTTATATCAATTACTTTTGAATTAGCGCCTCAATAAGTGTAAGTATATCTGCTATGGTTACACCTTAATTATAATTCTTATTTACATCAATTACTTTTGAGTTAACGCCACAATAATTTTAAATATTTCTGCTATGGTAACATCTTTATTATAATTCTTATTTATATAAATTACTTTTGAATTAACGCCTCAATAAGTGTAAGTATATCTGCTATGGTAACACCTTATTATAATCTTATTTATATAAATTAATTTTGAATTCGCGCCACAATAATCTGAAGTATTTCTGCTATGGTAACATCTTTATTATAATTCTTATTTATATAAATTACTTTTGAATTAATGGCACAATAAGTTCAAGTATTTCTGCAATGGCAAAACTTTATATAAATTACTATTGAATTAATGACACAATAATTTGAAGTATTTTTTTGCTATGAAACACCTTGACTATAATTCTTATTTATAAAAATTAACGCCGCAATAAGTTTAAGTATTTCTGCTATGGTAACATCTTTATTGTAATTCTTATTTATATCAATTACTTTTGAATTAACGCCTCAATAAGTTTAAATATTTTTGCTATGGTAACACCTTTATTATAATTCATATTTAAATAAATTACTTTTGAATTCACGCCACAATAAGTTTAAATATTTCTGCTATGGAAACACCTTTATTATAATTCTTATTTTATAAATTACTTTTGAATTAACGCCACAATAGTTTTAAATATTTCTGCTATGGTAACACCTATATTATAATTCTTATTTATGTAAATTACTTTTGAATTAACGCTCAGTTAGTGTAAATATATCTGCTATGGTAACACCTTTATTATAATTCTCATTTATATAAATTACTTTTGAATTAACGCCACAATAGTTTTAAATATTTCTGCCATGGTAACACCTGTATTATAATTCTTCTTTATATAAATTACTTTTGAATTAACGCCACAATACGTTTAAATATTTCTGCTATGGTAACACCTTTATTATAATTCTCATTTATATAAATTACTTTTGAATTAACGCTCAATAAGTGTAAGTATATCTGCTATGGTAATATCTTTATTATAATTCTCATTTATATAAATTACTTTTGAATTTGCGCCACAATACTTTTAAATATTTCTGCCGTGGTAACACCGTTATTATACTGTAATTCTTATTTATGTAAATATCTTTTGAATTAACACCACAATAAATTTAAACATTTCTGCTATGGTAACACCTTTATTATAATTCTTATTTATATAAATTACTTTTGAATTAACGCCTGAATAAGTGTAAGTATATCTGCTATGGTAACATCTTTATCATAATTTTTTTCACATCAATTACTTTTGAATTAACGCCACAATAAGTTTGTTTGCCACTATGGTAAAACCTTTATTACAGTTATTATTTATATAAATTAATTTTAAATTAACACCATCAGAAATTCAAGTAATTCTAGTATGGATAAAATGTTGTTATAATTCTCATCTACATGCGTAAAATGACTTGAATTGGAAATTTTGTTGCTTCCGCATAGGTGAAATGCCTTTGTAATTGAGTTCATATACCAGTTAATAGGCTGGCCGCGTATTGGAACGAGGGAAAATAATGACTCTTTGAGAATTATATGTGCAGAGTGTGGAAAATACCCAAGTGCAACAGCTGCCGCGCTCGAGGTTGATACACCAGGTTAACAGTTATTACGTTACAAAATCCATTTTTAGTACGATCAGAAACCGAATTGAAATAATAAAAGTATACATTAAAAATTACACCAAACGAACCAATTGTAATGGAATTATGAAGGCCTACTTACTAGCTTCATAGCACTGATATAACAGATCAATGAAATTGTTTACATTACAGCAATCAAATCATAATTTCCGCACCTGTGATTCAGCACTAGCGCGATCATCTTAACTCCGGCGGTCCGACTTCGATTCTGGCCTTTTCGTGACTGAATTTGTGATGGACAAAGTAGGCAATGCAGAGAGATTTACTCAGGGGCACTCCACTTTCCTTGTTACATCCCACCAATACTCTTCAATTCACCTTCATTTCGTCTATCATCTGCAGTAGCTAAAATTAAACTGAGGTGCAGACTCGCTTCCAGGTTATAAGGTCCATAACAAAATATCCACAAGTACAAAAAGTCCACAAAAATATGTCCACAAACTAAATAGTCCAACATTTCAAGTCCTACATACAATTTGTCCATGGAGTGAAAAAGCCCAACATCTATGTGGTCCACCGTATTATAAAGTCCGTCATACGAAAAGGTCCATCATACGAAAGATCCATACAAAAAGGTCCAACATACAAAGTTGATCAACAGAGATGAGTTACTAACTAACCTCCCGGCTCTGTTGTCAGACAGGAACTTGCTGGAGTTCATAACCAAGAAATTATCGCAAGTCTTCCACAAAGAAATGCAGTAATCAGACTGGTTTCTTATCAGAAGAAGCTAAATCGTCCTCCACTTTCTCAATCAATAAGAGAAATTGACATTGTTGAACCCTAATACAAAACATTGAAGGGAGAAAATTGTATGTTCTTTGATTCAGGTGTTAATTATGAAGGACGAGTGTTAATGTTTGCCACAGATAGAAATTTAGAACTTTTGGCTGCCAGTGACACGATTTTCAGTGATGGAAATTTTTCGATATCTTACCTTAGAGCGATATCATACCACATGAAATTAAGATGAACAATAGATGTATCTTTTGTATTACATATGTAATATGTATAACATAATTGAAATGACAATAAATTTCTCGTCACTTTTCTTACACTTTTCCTTGTCGGGCATTTTGGGGAAATGGACGAATTTATTTGTGGACATTTTTAAACATAGGACATTTTTAAGAAGAGGACTTGCTGACAGTGGACTTTTCAGGTAAGGACATTTTTATGGCATGGACGATTCTTCTATGTGGATATTTGTAAACGTTGCACATTTTCGTAGAAAGGACCTATTGCAAAGTGGACCACATTTCACTTAACCAGGACCTCCAATGCTCATATAGGCTATCATGATTTAATGGCTAAGAACTTCGTTTCCTAGAGTTTATCTGACTTTATGAGGGCTTAGGACGGATGACCCACCTGTCAGCATCAGATTCAGGAATATCTTGCAGGTCACGTGTTGGACTGGAAAATTCATCACATGTATACGGTTTAGAATTCGTCTACGTGTGCCTAAGTCTATAAATGCATCACTGCACCTCGGGTTTGGCTCTGGAAAAGTCAGACAGCCAAGCAACCGGATCTAGGCTTAATCTTGTTCTCCACATATGATCTATATAATATCTTAATGCTGTCATATGATATGTTCTTCTGCCCCGAACCTTTCTCCTGCTCACCATTCCTTCCAGTGCATACTTTAGTAGTCAGTTGCTTCTTAGCCATTGGTTCAATCAATTTCTTTTTCTCTTCCTTATTAGTAGGGCTAGGATTTTGATTACCTATTAAATAATGAAAAAAATGTCCTAAAACAATGTATTTGTGGCCTAAAAATCTTTAAAAAAATGCCCTTATAAGTGCCCTAAAAATTGATCTTACATAATTGTCTTAGTAGGAAAAGAGGTTTTGTACTACTTAATATTTAAACTAGTAATTAAATTAAATAGTACCAACATTTAAGTTTATTTAATTATTTGTGTAGAAAAAGGATTAAAATATTACACAAAATAACGGGTAATAACCACCGGCGTAGCTCGGTCGGTTAAGGCGCTTGCCTGCCGATCCGGAGTTGCGCTCGGGAGCGGGTTCGATTACGATTATCACTTGGGCTGATTATCTTGTTGGGTTTTTTCCGAGATATTTCCCAACCGTAAGACAAGTGTCAGGTAATCTATGGCGAATCCTCGACCTCATCTCGCCAAATATCAAATCGCTATCACCAATTCCATCAACGCTAAATAACATCGTAGTTGATACAGCGTCTTTAAATAACCAAGTAAAAAAATAATGGGGATTTATGACCAAACGTAAATGAAAATGCCTCAAAAATGTCCAAAAAAAAAAAAAACAAAAGATGCTCTTATGAGTTGAAACAGGCAAAAAATGCAAAAAAAAAATGCCCTAACAAATATGTCTTAAAGCACTCAGTTTATCACATAACATATAAATACTAAAGCAGCTATGTTTCTGGCTTAATACAAAAAAAAAGATGCAATTTCATCAAAATCCTAGCCCTACATATCAGTTTCAAGATTATTCTTTCTTCAGGCACTGTTCCTAGCACAGATTCATTTCTTATTTTGTCTGTCTATTTCACACGCTCCATTCTTCTTGATATACATGTTCTGTGTCATTTAATGCCACACTCCACACAAAACATTTGACTAACCTCTTCCTTAATTCTAAATATGAGAAATTAAAGTTACGTCTTACTTTTTAAGACCCTCTATATTCATTATACATATTTTTAATATTAGTTATAATTTTAGTCCCTATTTTAAGTATCTACTTTCTTTTGGATGATTTTCGTATCTTTCTGACCACTTAATTTTAACGTGTTATGTAGCCACACTTCCGGACCATATTTATCAACCACTGTGCTTCCGATCGGTAATCTGATTGGCCACAGCTCATGTTCTTTACCACTAGAGCGTCTTGATGGAATGAAATGTATAATATTAAGGTTTGGAGAGAAATTCTGGTAATATCTTAAATCTCCGATCTTTTACACCACACGTAGTCTGTGACTTCAATCAACGCTGATATTTCAACCCAAGTTCGAGGAACGATATGTCCACGCTATCAGCGTATTCCGAATCTCAGCGCTGAGCAATTCGATGGCATCACGGTGTTCCGAATTCCATCGATGATGTCACTGATGCTCCACCGGTGTCGCACCGGTGCCATCAGCTTGCAGAGGTGGTGGCAGTCTCCATCAGCCGCCATCAGTGAATCTAATTGGCTCTTGTATAGGGCGGGAATTAGCAGACGAAAGACATCGTGCACGGTTGTGTCATGGCGGTGTGTTCTGCTTTGGTTCTGCTGTATTGTTTATAATTAGCATAATGTAAGAATATGTTAATGGCTTATGAACGAACATGTCAACGGACCAGTTATTACTACTAGTTCAAGAAATAAATTGTTTATGCTCTCTTTTCTTTGAACGAGATGACAGTATGCAAATTTCGCAAAATCTTACTAGCGTAGCACAGACAACAACTTGTACAGCCGCCATGATAGCCATTCAACATTCCAGCAGTTTTGTTCCTATTTCACTGCAGCGTGACGTCATTGTTGTTCACCGGTCCGGTGAGATTCGGAATACTCTGTATAGCACTGGTATACCTGAAGGTGTTCAACCAGTACTTAATGTAGGCATATTAATTATTTTAAGTAATGTGTAAAATGTACGACAATGATGATCGATTTCACCAGTAGTCATATTTTAATGCTTCATTAATTACTTATTGTTACGTTCATTCTATTTTTAGTTTCACAGACATGATTAGAGCAGTGTTGCCGTTATATACGTCGTTAATTTATTAGGCAATCTTTCTTACTTTAGGTTGAAAACGGCGTGTTAGGTGACGGTCGCTTTCGATGCTGATCTTCTTTACGTGCAATATCTTGAAGACTGTGAGTGTGTAATAGAAGAATTAAATACCAAGAAATAATGATTTTGAAGAACTAGATGAAAATAAATTTCGCGAAATATACCCGCTAAAGGACCAAGTTGTGTGATTGCTATTGAAACAAATAAAAAATTAGATTAGAACACAATACAAACAGAAATAATCCTTTCATATTCATTCAAGAGTTACTGCTAGCACTATATTTTTATGCAAGTGGAACTCATGAACTTATTATAATTTATAAAAGAAACCCATGTTTCAAAATCTGCAGTCTCCAGGTACGTAACCAAAATATCAGACCTACTTGCTTCGTTATGACTAGAGCCCAGAGTTTGGTCACCGAACCGCTGGAATAAGATTACCTGTGTATAGAATATAGCTCAACACAAGGCTGCAGAGTTAGTACACTCAGTTTCTGATTAAATGTAGTGAGATATGAGAGTATCTTTGTAGCCGAGTTGCGCTTTCATTGCGTTTCGTTTATGCTAAAGCTAACCGAATCTCGGGATGATTGAAATTGTTGACCTTTACGACAAATTTAAAGATGATTTTCAAATTAAACTATGCGTTTATTGTCGTGCCCTTTTGGCTGGTTTAAAGAATGGTTATTAGAGGAGAAAAATTCGCTCCGGCGCCGGGGATCGAACCCCGATCCTTGGTTCTACGTACCAAGTGCTCTAACCACTGAGCTACACCGAAGTTCAATCCACAACACCGTATCGAATCCCCCTCCACTAGTGTTTTTCCCTTTGTGGCCTAACTCCAAGTTCGACATATATATGTTGACATTTGTTAAGTCAAGTACCATTATACAAAGAGCGCACTCAATTGAGTGACTTGGTGGCCGGGATTCCACAGTATTATGCACTGTTGAGCGAAGAATCTACGTAAATATTAATTTTTGGCCCTACAAAATATATGTTATGGTAACAATGATGCTGTGGATTGAACTTCGGCATAGGTCAGTACGTAGAACCAAGGACATGGGTTCGATCCCCGGCGTCGGAACGAATTTTTTTCCTCTAATAACCATTGTTACCATAACAAACATATTATGTAGGAACAAAAAATTAATCTTTACGTGATTTAAAGAAGCTTGGTGAATTCAACCGGGAATGAATGTACTGTGTGATATATATATATATATATATATATATATATATATATTAATGTTGATTAAAATGTTGCTGTGTCCCCAAAACTGTGTTACTACTGCGGATTATAATTATTAAATTGTTTTGACTCTCTAGCTATGTACTTCATCCTGTTTACAGAAATATGTTTGAGATGGTGGGGAAAGTGTTACAAGGCAATATGGCGTTGTAGAAAGGTCCAATGCTTTGTATTATGTGTTTCAAGTTGTTCGTATGCAACCCTGTTTACAGCTAGCTAGAGTGAAGTTGTCGTGTAGGAACGCGATTGTCCGTTCGCTCCGCATGTTAGCTTGCTGCCGGACTTTACTGCTTTGTGTTATTGCGTATTTCTGTGCACTTCGACTGCAAAGTCTACATGATTAAACTTGCAACTTCTGAACGTATCGGTATTTCAGAAGAGCAACTAGTATTAGGCCATTCTAAAGATACGAAATTAAATGATAACGTATTTTCCGTGATACAGATAATTTTGTATTTCGAAAGATGTACGCTATTGAGTACCCATTGCATTTCAAATTTCCTATGTTCGCTTCATATTTTTATTTTATATTTTGCTTTGAAGAATTGATCGAAAGGAGATGAGAATTTAATTTAGAAACTCATATCTTTCTTACTGACTACCAAAAAGCAATTGAGAAGATACAACCCAAATAATTGTAAATATTAAGGAAAAGAAGATATCCGCTACTGGTAATAAAGCCAAATCAAAGCTTATATGAAAATACAAATTTCGTATTGACAAAGATAATGGTCCGGGAGAAATAAGTGAAACAATAGTGTAGAACAGCGGTGACCAAAACTCGAACAGCAGTCATTACACGCGAGAGAGAGTCTATGAAGTAAGGAGACGGGGGGGAAGGTACTTGGCATGAAAACTACAACCAGTGGTGGTTCATGCACTAACACTGTGTTCATCAACCCGCGAATGAAAATCGCAGGCATCTCCTGTATCAGCAATGTCACTACTGTCATTAATATACACAAACTAGCTGAAAGCATCCAGCGTTGCCCGGGTTGTCCTTTATGCTTCTTTTATTTAATTAAACTGGTTGATAGACTTCTCGGAAATCTCAGAAACTCAACTATAGACAATCAAAACGAATTGTCTTCAATAAGCTTTCCTCGTCCATAAAGATGAATCTTTACATAGCGTCACTTACATGAATTAATGAACTTCTTAACCAAATGCCTCAAAGGATTAACTCAACTTAAACAATTACAGATCAGGCAACGAAAGGAAACATTTCATCACTTGCCTTACTTTCAAATGTGTTTTAATTTGTATGTATATATACTGTATACATATATGTGTTTATTTATTTATTCTGACGTAATTAAGGCCATCAGGCCTTCTCTTCCACATCACAGAAATACAAAGAAAATAATAAAGAAACCAAACTATAAATAAAGTACCATTACAAATGCTAGTCGCACTGAAATTGCAATTACTTAAAATCGAAAGGGATGTTAGTTGGTATCATAGAAATACGTGAGATAAAAACATCTTCTCGTTTTGTTTTCCCAGTTAATATTGTCACTTCTATTGCTACGTTTTGAATGAGTTTTTTCACACCAATTCTTGTTCCATTGCATGATTTTGGTGGGTCAATATTTCTCAATAGTACTATTGGTGATTCAATATCAAGTATTAAAACAATTATATGGTAGAAATCTTTGTAGTCTCAAAGAATTCAAGAATTCAGTTGAATAAAACACAGCTTGCTCACTATCTACAACTACATCGAGAAATTCATAATATGGTCCTGGACTGCGTAAAGATATTTATTGCATGAATTGCCTAGATTTTAGCCTTCATGCTGTATCAATAATGTTATTTAATTTCGTGTTATAATTTCCATGGCCTCGTGAAAGTCGATGTTGAATACAACAGATGATAATAAAAAACAATTGATTATAGAAGATTGCAATTTAGTACTAAACATGAATGTTTGATCGTACTTATTTTAATGTTTTTATTGTTTAATCAATCTAACGTCCATTTGCACACTTTTAATGTAGCCTATATTTTTCTCCTGGTTATGAAGGTTAAATGTGCAAACTTTGGCACATATCGGTCAAAGCGTGTAGATTTGTATAGAGAACATACACACATACATACCCACATTCAATTTTATATATTAGACTTTCTTGCATTTTTTTTAACATTCCTCATGAACACAATCAGAAATCTCCTGAATTCCCTTCTGGATATTTAATCCAGAAATGCGCATTTTTTTTAAATTAATTAACAACTTTCAATGGGCAAATTATTTCAGCTATCTTGATTATTACGCTTTTAAAAAAAACTCTTCTTCGTTGGAAGGCTTAATAGAACGAGCTATTTCGTTCGCCACTAGATAGCTGGCTTCCTTAAATGTATTTATGTAGTCCTAATCTTTTTTTTCATGACGATGATTTAAGACTGATTTCAGTTCTTGGAGTTTAATAGCTCGTTTCATTACTGCAATAGCACGTAATATTTAATTAGTTTCTCTATATTATTATTATTATTATTATTATTATT
Organism: Periplaneta americana; assembly: GCF_040183065.1. NCBI lineage: Eukaryota > Metazoa > Arthropoda > Insecta > Blattodea > Blattidae > Periplaneta > Periplaneta americana. Next base: position 59,966,551 of record NC_091133.1, read on the forward strand.
ATTATTATTATTATTATTATTATTATTATTATGAAATAAATAACTAGTAAATAACTGATGATAGTCATCAAAAGATTAAAAAAAAAGTTAAAATGGAAATATAGCGTAGTCTAGTAATTATTTTATCCTTCAAGGGAAGATTTGTAGGCCTATATATTCAGGCACGTAGCCTATATAACAATTATGGTAACACTTGCTGATTAATAATAATAATAATAATAATAATAATAATAATAATAATAATAATAAAAATAATACCTGTTACGCCTGTGTATTCAGCGTAATGCTCTGTAATATCGCTTCTATATACTACTACTAACTGAACCGTTGAGCAAAGCAACATATTACATTTCCTCCGACAGAACAGCGAATAAATTCTTCTTCCCATTCTGTACGAAACCTTCCGTTCCAGCTAAAGACAGAGGGTTTGTAGAGCGACATGGTACCGACACTGCTTACCTTCAGTACTTGAGCGAGATAGCAATGTACGGGAAACTTCCCTTACCAATATGAATGTCTTTGATTATACGATGTAATCATGGTACCCAGTTTTGGTCACCGCAGCTGTAGATGCTGATGTTAGCTTAGACAATGTTGTCCACTCTTACCAATGATTTTGATATTTGCATCGACGATGTTGTTTTTAGATGACAGAACATATTAGATTATTGGTCGTCAGCACTCGCTGAAATGGGTAACGGTTAAGCGGTGCTACGAAATATGCACCTTCATGCAGAAGGGAGAGGTAGAAAGCATACCCGGCCAGCAGCCACGGGTGCACGGTGGTGCTGTAAGAGACCTGCGGGTAAGAGACGCTAGCCTGAGGATTCACTGAGCTCATGACCGCTGTATTAGATGATAATTCTATTATTGACGAAACGAGAATGAACAGTCCATATGAGCTCCACAAAATTAACAAAAGTATACAATTTTTTAATATATTTTCAGGAATGTACAAGATGACTTTACTTGGAACTCAGCATGGACGATCGTAAATTGTAATAAGATCGCAGATAATCAAAGAAATTAATAGTTTTTAAGTATTCAGTATGCATAAAAGATAACTAAAAATGTAAAAATTAAAAGAAAACTGAAAATATTTCAACAAATGTGTGGAATAATTCGGAAGTACTTAAAATATGCAATAAAATAAACTCAACTATAGTTTACAAGATAATGGCGGCCATATAGGTCCTATTTACATATGGAGCGGAAACTTGGATATTATCAAGGACCAATAAAAGTAAGCGACAGCAGAGAATTCTTGATATCAGAAAAGATATTAATATAAAGGATAAAGTAGAACAAATTAAAAACACCTGATGACAATACATGGAAAAAATGGAAGAAGATCGGACTACCAAAAAGTTTAGGCTGTAAATCGGTAGGACAAATAATCACAGAGAGACCAAGACTTCGATGGATAGATCATGACTAGGACCACAAAATCTATTACAAATTCCTATGGGGAGCGGAACAAGCCGATAGGTCCTTGTGATGACGACGACGACGATGATGATGATGATGATGATGATGATTCCCTGTTTTGTTCGTCAGAGATATTTACGGCATCACTAAACATAAACATGGGATGAGCTAGTTCAACGTGAGTTATACAGGGTGTTTCAAAAATACGGGGCATAATTTCAGGTATGTATTTCCCACATGTAGACAATCAAAATTGTTCATTACAATATGTGTCCGGAAATGCTTTATTTCCGAGTTATGGCCTTCACAACATTGAAATTCACCGGAACGTTTTTCTTTCCGAAAGTCGTTGCCGTCAAAGGAGACATTAAGAGGGCACTCTGACAGTTCATTCCGAGGCGAAGGTTACATTCAGTGTTGTGTAGGCGTTAGACTGTGCGACATGTATTCAAATCAAGAGCTGGCAGAGATACACTTCATGTACGGTAAGACGGACGGCAATGCTGCGCTGGCTCATCGTTTGTACCAGGAGAGGTACCCACAGCGACAATGTCCAGATCGGAAGACATTTGTACGTCTCCATTACCGTCTGTACGAGTATGGAAAATTTAACTCTCCTGCTTTGGGAAGGGGACGACCAAGATCTACAACTCCAGAAGTACAGGAGGAGATTATGGAGGCTTGTGAACATGACTCCTTCTATCAGCACACGAAGGGTAGCGTTGCAAGTCAATGTTCCGCATACGACTGTCTGGAGACTGTTGAAAGAGTATCAATTGTATCTTTATCACTTACAACGTGTACAGGCCCTGTCACCAGCCGATTACCCTGCACGACTTAGGTTCTGTCAGTGGTTCTTGCAGCAGTGTGGTGTAAATCCGAACTTTCCTGCCTTAGTATTATTTACAGATGAAGCACAGTTCACACGAGATAGCATAACAAATTTCCACAATCAGCATGTATGGGCGTATGAAAACCTACGTGCAACTGTTCCATCTCTTCACCAGGTGCGGTTCTCCCTCAACATGTGGGCCGGTATCATTGGTGATCGATTAGTTGGACCCCATGTACTTGTAAACAGACTTACGGGGCAGGCGTACACAAACTTCCTGGAAAACACCATACCTCATGTTTTAGAAGACACTCCACTGATCAATCGTCAACACATTCACTTCTTGCATGATGGCGCTCCTGCACACTTCAGTCGTACGGCTCGCCGGTACTTGGATCGAAGGTTTCCTGATCGATGGATAGGTAGAGGTGGCCCAATTGCTTGGCCTCCACGCTCACCTGATCTGAACCCTCTCGATTTCTACTTGTGGGCGCATTTAAAATCATTGGTTTATTCGTCTCCGGTGCCTGATTTGGAATCCCTTCGGAATCGAATTGTGGCATGTTCTGAGGACATACGCAATACTCCTGGAGTTTGGGATCGTGTTCGCAGGTCAATGAGACATCGATGTGAGGTCTGTATTCAAGCAGGAGGTGGACATTTTGAACATCTTCTGTAATGACAACGACCTGGGGAAAGAAAAAACGTTCCGGTGAATTTCAATGTTGTGAAGGCCATAACTCGGAAATGAAGCATTTCCGGACACATGTTGTAATGAACTATTTTGATTGTCTACATGTGGGAAATACATACCTGAAATTATATCCCGTATTTTTTATACACCCTGTATTTTGACTCATAAGAATTCCGCATCTTTTTTATTTTTATTTGCTACTCCATAAATAAATTCCATAAAACCTGTATAATGGCGAAATATTGCCACACCAAATTTAAGCAATCGTCATTTATTAAATTATAAAAAACTAAACACATGTCATCATCATATAAAAATTCACCAATGTTAAAAATGTTATCTAAATCCATTGCATCATGTAAAATTTGGGAGCTATGTTTCAGGATTTCTTAAATGAAATACGATTTTTTTCTTATTATAATATTCAAGATAGTCAATTAAAAATAATATTGTGACGTATCTCTTAATTTCTAATTTTCATTTTTACATTTCACATTTTACATTTGTATTTATGTCTGTATTTATATTTGTTTTCATTATTTCCATTTGTATATTTAATTTGTGTTTATATGTGTATCTTGTACTTATATTTATATTTCTCTTTTTCCATGTGCTTTTTCATTTTTATGCCATAAGCAACTATAATGTTGTACTCTGTATTGTATTTACCCTGTTATAAATAAAAAAAAATAAAAAAATTAACTTTAATAAATGAAATGCATATCGGCAAGTTCTCTTAATATAATTATTTCCGCGACAACAAGAAAAAGGTATAAATCAAAATTATCTGTACGTAATATTTAAAATCTAAGCAATGTAAGCCTAATGCCATACAACAAGGACAGTTAGATTTAAACTGAGGTAAATTTCCAGTACATTGGTCACGAATTCAATACTAGCTGGTTATCCTGATGTGCGCTGTAAATAAAGTTGTGTACAGTAATCATATGGTCTTTGTAATGTTTACAAACATGGCAAAATAAAATACTACATGAAAGAAAACTAAATGATTTACCGTAGTCTCTTAATCCGTTAAACATTAATAACTACGGTTTACCAATATTATACACATAGAAACTTAACTACACACTTCAAGGCTTGCAACTACCTAAGAAAATGTTTTCGGACACGAGTTCATGCACTATAGAATGGAATTTTCGTAAAGGGAACACTATGACTCACCACTGAGATCTTTCACGATCTATTGCGCTAACCCTTAAGCTGGGCGCATTCTCAAACCCATACTGTTGACTATATTAAGGTGCGTTGCGTACCCAGGTTTCGAACAGGCAACCCCACTCGTCCCTCGGCTAGCCCCCTCCTACTAAATAGACGGAGCAGTGTATAATAGATCCTCTGTATGCTGTTAGTTAGTTAGCTGATTCAGATCAAATTTACCGGCCCTTCGTATTTCCTGTCAAAATCAAACTCGTAGGGTGCTATACATAGACATTTCGCTAGCCCGCGCTACGAGCGTGCTAAACTAGCCCCGACTATCGACTGATTACTTGTACAGGATTCATATTATATCATATATATCATATTATGTCATATCTGTATTAAGTATTAAATTATATAATTCTGATTGTTGTCTTATACAGTGTAAATGTCCGATTATTAAAGAGTCCTCTGAAGTTAAGTATCTAGGCATAATTTTCGATAATCATTTAAAATGGAACCAACACATTAATTACCTTTGTAATAAATTACGTAAAATAGTATATTATTTTGTTTTATTGAGGAATTACTTGTCAATAAGCTTATTACGCACAATATATTTAACTTTATTTCAATCGGTAATTATGTATGGAATTATAGGATGGGGTAGCTCATTTAAATCCAATTTTAATCCACATTATTTATTACAGAAGAAAATAATTAAAATATGTCTTCATAAACCTATTGATTTTCCATCTCAAAATTTGTTTTTAGACTTTAATGTAGTTAACGTAAGACAAATTTATTATATTGTATTAATAAAATTCATACATAAAAATCGAAATAATTTTGAATTGTATTCTCACAGTTATGAAACAAAAGGTATGAATTCTTTAAGGTTGTTTGAACCAAAATGCAACACTGTTACAGTATTTAATCATAGTAGTAATTTAGGCCCAAGAATATATAACAAATTTATATTTAAATATCCTAATCTTGTCAATTCTAATAGTTCTAGTATTAAATTTAAAAAGTTATGTATGGATTTCATAAAAATTGAAAAATTGTAGATTTAAATGTATGTATTCTTATTGCGTAGTAGACATAAGACAAATTGTATTGTATACTTATTAATTTCAATTCAGGAATCCGCCCCTGAGCACAAGTTCTCCTCTTTCAGGGGCGAGCTAAAGTTTTTTTCTGTATATATTATATGTTATGTAATAATTATTAGCAAAATAATAAATAAATAAATAAATAAATAAATAAATAAATAAATAAATAAATAAATAAATAAATAAATAAATAAATATCGCTAACACTGGTATATGAATCCGAAAAACGTTAGTTCGCTGATCATCCACCGGAAGCCCGCCCTAAGAATGTCTATGAATATGGCCCATAGTTTAGCATCCTCGCCTATCATCGACGGCAACGTATTCCGTCCTACTGATATCTCCAACATAGAAACTGAATTCGTCACACTGCCAGACTAGCAGTATCCAGTGAAGTATTCTTTCACCATATATTAAGTCAAGCAACCAGAATTGTGCTTTTTTATATTTTATCAATCAACTTTTACCGAATTGTAATGATTCTGTACGTGGCGTCCTATCTACAAAAAGAACCTCAAAGAAAGGTTACAATCAAATTACTGTTGATAGTGTTCTAGCACCATATCTCTCATCCATATACACGGAAATGTACTTTATTTTTTGCGTCATTATTCTCTCGTATGGAAAACAAACAAGAGGAAATTTCAATGAAAATGGCAGTTCTGTTTTTACTATGACAATCAATTTTTATTTCTCTTGTTGAGTACTTTTTGTTTTTCCTTTAATCTGTATTATTTAATTTGTAGCAGTGAACATACTCCCATGGGTCCATATAATACTGGCATTTCATTTCATCATTAAATCAAAAAATCCATTCAATTTCCCTGAAAATAGTAATATGAAATAATATTTTATGAAAATGGAACTGTATTCAATGTATATGTTTCTACTCCAAATTGTAGGAAGAAAAGTGATATTATGTAGGTAAAGAAAGAATTTAGAGGCCAGTAAGAAATTAATAAATTAATTTATTTAGTTTTAAATGTAGTATTAACATGAGAAATTTATTTAGAATTTTAGAAATTTATTGGCGATACATGAAGAAGAAATTGAATTTTCAAGACAGTGCAGAAACAGGTATGATTAAAACTACATAATATAAAGAAAAGTGAGATAATCAAAGAAACTTAGCTGGCAGAATCACACAAATTAAAGAGTTCCGACATACCTATACTTTCTTATACTTTTCATTCGTTTCGAGGCAATTCAGGTCCTAGTAATGCAGATTCCTCTGTTTTTGACGCTACGTAATATAAAGAAACGTTGCCTCCCATTCACAGTGCGTCTGTCGTATACACTGAAGTTCAAGGGCATTTGTCGGGCGTTACATGCTTGCAGTTTAACTCTGTTTTTGAGCTACTGAAGAAGTTACTCATGTGATACAAGATACTGTGTTTTTCCAATTGTTGGGGAACACTGAAATAATATTTTATTTATGCGTAGTATTGTGCAAACTATTATATTTTTTCCAATTGTTTCAGAACACTGAAGGAATTATCAAGCTATTTTGCCTTTTATAATTATTTGGGAATTATGTTTGCCATAGTGCAGCGAGCTTTTGTAATTTTAAGTTAGGCCTACTGTAAAAAAAAAAAAACTTAAGTCATTTTGAATATTTCGCAAAACGAGATTAGTCGAATTAATCAAAACATTCTTCGTAGATGTCAAAAATATACTGAAGCAGAAGAAGGACACTTTGAACATCTATTGTGACACAGGTAACATGCACTTGTATTGACTTTTAAGTTTTCATAAAACATTCCGCAACGCGAGTCCTGGGTTTGTTGTTTTAGGCCACTACGCTACTGTAATGACAAGGAATAGCCGGAGTAATGATTTCTTTTATCATGTTTTATTATTAAATCATATCTTATTAGGGAGAGTCTTTCCCAGCAAGTTCAAGTAGGCCTATTTTGTTTTTCGAATTGAAATTTCCAAATTACAATTTCGTGCTTCTGTATTAAGATTGGATATCAACCATATTATTTCTTCGGTATCTTATAGAGCACACTAGCTGAGAAGGAAGGGGAAGAAAAAATAGAATAATCCTAAGAATGAATACCAATATGAAGTTCGGATTTTTAGGCTAATTCCAGAAATATTTCCGTATGAAATTTCTGTTTTCGTACAGTTCTATTGAACTTCAATAAAACAAAAGAAACTTTCATAATGATCAAAATATAAAATGCTTCCTTTCGACCTGCAAACAACTGGAAGGACTTTGACTTGTACTCGACAAAGGAACAGCCCGATGAATTTCTTCATTATAATGATGGAAAAAATGTATCGAAAATAGTGTTATCATGACAGACCCCGTGAATCGTGCAACCATATCTCTAACTCCTAGGAAATAATCACAGACAACTTGAACATTAAAAGAAAATAAATATTTTCGGATCCAGTGAACTTCAACTAGGCCTATATCTTTACTCGGTGACTGAAAAGGAATTTGATTACACAACCAGAGCCATCTACATAGAAAGCCGGAGTCTTGTTTCGGCAACACTGTAAATAATGCCAAGCGGAGGCCTACGATACAAAAGCACGTGTTTGTGTTAATAATTTTACTTGCAGCAAGTGAACAGATAGGGTTTGGAAGTAAATCACCAAAAGACAAAGTATATGATTATGTCTCGTTACCAGAACATTGTACGAAACAGAAATATAAAAATTGTAAATTAATCTTTGGAAGAAGTGGAAAAATTAAAATATCTTCGAGCAACAGTAACAAATATAAATAACACTCGAGAAGAATTTAAACTCAGAATAAATATGACAAGTGCCTGTTATTATTCAGTTGAGAAGCTTTTGTCATCCAGTCTGCTTTCAAAAAACCTGAAAGTTAGAATTTATAAAAAAGTTATGTTACCGGTTGTTCTGTGAGGTTGTGAAACTTGGACTCTCAATTTGAGAGACAAACAAAGGTTAAGGGCATTTGAGAATAAGGTTCTTAGGAAAATATTTGGGGCTAAGAGGGGTGAAGTTACAGGAGAATGGAGCAAGTTTCACAACGCAGAATTTGAAGCTTTGCATTCTTCACCTGACATAATTAGGAAAATTAAATTCTGACGTTTCAGATGGGTAGGGCATGTAGCACGCATAAGGGAATCCAGAAATCCATATAGAGTGTTAGTTGGGAGGCCGGAGGGAATAAGACCTTTGGGGAGACCGAGACGTAGATAGGAATATAATATTAAAATGGATTTGAGGGATGATCTTGCTCAGGATAGAGACCGGTGGCGAGTTTATGTAAGGGCGGCAATGAACTTCCGTGTGCCTTAAAAGCCATAAGTAAGGTATTATGTAAATTTAAATTCTCGAAATTCTTGATACTGAACATATAATAGACTACGTATTTTATTTCTATAAAATGATGTCCGTGCAACTATTAAACGAATTTTGTTCATATTAATTAACTACCCATGGGCCAGTGCATCCGGAAATGACGAAAATGCATATAATGAATTTACTAAAATATTATTGGTTGTTTAGTTTATAATAAAGGAAATTATTTTATTTGTGTTGTAGCCTATTATTTAGAAGTTTAGTTGGTATCGATGGTAAACTGATTTTCATAGAAAAATAAATTGTATTATTATTTACAGAGGTATTCCTAATTTAAATGTTATTTTATACTGTAACCTTAAGCGTCACAAAACAATCATAATGACATGTTAAATGTGTAGGTGCAGATCCTTTTTCCTTGAAAAGGGAAGCCTAAAAATGAAAATGATATCGAAAATATTGTAACTAGGTCGGCTACAATTCTAATGAATTTATAGAACATTTTCGAATAAGCAGACATGTTTAAGAAAGTTACAAGTACCAGTTTTGAGACATTAGAGAGCTTAATTCAACAAATTTTAATTACACACATTTATTGTGTGGTGGGCACCATACTAGCGTTATGCATTACAGACGCTATGTTCGGTTCAAATTTGTCGAGTATGGCTAAGCTCGATATTCGCCTGTTTTGTCTGCAGGAGGAGGCCTGTCTGGTTTGTTACACCTTGTTATAAAAACATTCGCTGTTATTCACTCCTACCCTTTCATATTTTAACCGCTTAAGAATTTTATCACAGATCTTGAGATTAGTTTTTCAAATGAAATAAGGCGAAGTTTGTAATATATTGCTTGCCTCTCTCATGTTCGAACATTGAAGGATACTCGTTCATATATATAGTTTTGATATTACAATGGGAAACTTGTTTGGGATAAGCAAGATAGTTACGCATGTTTTAAGAAACTTATCAGACAAATAAATAAATAAATAAATAAATATATATATATATATATATATATATATATATATATTTAATCTGGCAGAGCTAAGGCCAGTAGGACTTCTCTTCCGCCCAGCTAGACTCTAATTCTAATAGAATACAATTGGTTACATAGTAACACATTAATATGTAGACCATAAAACAACATGAAAGTAAATAATGAAAGTTGGATAAGTAATGTTAGTGTGACAATAATAAACATTGGTAAGAAATAGTGATAATAATAATAATAATAATAATAATAATAATAATAATAATAATAATGAGATAATTTAAATATTTATTCTGTGATATATATATATATATATATAAATTAAACATTGAGAAACCTGAAAGACCTATTATTGTTAACAATAATTGTTAGAAAAATATTTCATTAGTCTATTCTTAAATTGGTTTAATGTCTGACAGTCCCTGACATTGTTCGGTAGGGAATTCCAAAACCGAGGAACAGCCACAGTGAAAGAAGCTGAATATGAGGATGTTAGGTGGGGGGGGGATGGATAATATTGAGGAGTGTTGTGATCGTGTGTCTAGGTTATGATGGGTGGATAAATTTTGAAAACGAGACGCAAAATAGACAGGAGTGGAGAAATGCAATATGTGAAAAAGAAGGAAAAGACAGTGGATTTTCCTACGATCTTCTAGACGGAGCCAGGACAACATTTCGAGGGATGGTGTTACATGATCAGCCCGGCGAATATTGCAGACGAAACGGACGCACATATTATGAACACGTTCCAGTCTCTGCGCCAAAGTAACGCTTAGATCAGTAAACAGAATATCACAGTATTCGAAGTGGGGCAGCACCAAAGTGTTTGCACTAACATTATTTTCATGGAAAAGAGTAGAAAATTCTTTAATCGCCTAAACGAGTGGATTAATGAGAATACTTTTTTGCAGGTTTCTGCAACTTGAAGATTCCAATTTAAACTTTTATCCATATAAATACATAGATTCTTTACTGATTCACTGAAAGGATTTCGGTGCCTTATATTTTAATCGGGGACAAATACAATTATGACCTACTGGTCAAGAAAACAATTAAGTTGAAAGATATTTTAGGGAAAATGGAACAACTGTTTAAACCATGCTGCCTTGATTGTGCTGTTTTAAGTTCATACATAGTATCTGCACGACAGTGGTTCGAACTAGTTTGAAATCTTTGAAAATTCGTTCTTGCAGTCGAAATACGTAATAATTTGTAATTAGTTTCAATCATCTTGTACGTAATAGATACCATTTCAATTAAACCACGAACAATTCCAAAGCATTGCAAATTTACTGCTGAAACAAACCTATTTATAAATGTCTCTGGGACAATCTTTAAAGACAGAAGACTCTAAACGGTAATATCATTTGCGTAATAATAGAAGAACAGAAATCATCCTGGCACTGATTTTTAGTAATACCAACAGGAAAAGTACGAACTTATGAGCATAAACGATTGAATTAGTGTTATCCGTCGCACAATCCAATGTAACAAGTGATGCTACATATTAGGTTTATCCTGTGAATTACTACATCTGCTAATAGGCCTATACCAAAGCTCACAATGTCCGGTCCCTGAGTATTTATATCCATTAGCTACAGTATGTTAGTTAATAGTTTACGTGTACACAATAATGCAGCATATCTACAAATTAGAGTATTGGCATATTCATTTCAATTTCCTGGTACAAACAAACGAACAATTTGAAGAATTAATCCCGTGGAAACATTGGAACAATGAACTGAATCGTACATGACATTAAATAACGTTATTTTTGCACACATGTGTATTGACTATTGATTCCTTCACTAACTTTAATGAATTGAGACATGATTCAAGTCTTTCGGTGATACTTTCTAGTAAATACCATTAACTTCAGATACGTTCAGTAAGAAATTCTTCTGTCTCAAATATACATTTATGATTACATTGTAATTCAATTAAATCCTGTCCAAATTCAACCTAGCTAATTTCAGCTAAATAATTAACAATAGGTCCCTATTAGAAACAACAACAAACACATTTTTTTGGCTTAAAATCGATGATGTGTTAAATTGGAAAAATCATATTAAAGAAATTACCCCCAAACTAAATTCAGCATGTTTTGCTGTTAGATCTATGCAAAATATATATCAATATTTAAAAACAATATATTTTGAATACTTCCACTCTGTATTGAGTTTTGGAATAATAGTCTAGGAAAATTCCACTGATAGTAACAGTATATTCCTGCTACAAAAAAGAGTAATTAGAATAATAGTAGGTGCCAAATCTAGGGAATCGTGTAGGACTATTTTAAAAAACTACAAATAATTTCCATGGCATGTCAGTATATTTTTTCATTAATAATCTTCCTCGTGTGTAATCGTGAAAACTTTGTAACTAATTCAACAGTTCACAGCAAAAATACGCATCAAAAAATTACTTTTATACTCCATTGGCAAGTCTGTCATGCTATCAAAAAGGAGTGCGTTATATGGCAGTAAACATTTTTAATAGCCTCCCTATGGATATAAAAATGAAACTCAAAACTTAAAATTATTTAGGGCCAAATTAAAGAAGTACCTAATTTCTCACGTCTTCTATTCTGTAGGTGAATTCATAACATTCGATAACGCTTCATGAAATTGATACTAAAACTTCGTGTTGTACTAGTAGACTATATTGTAAACCTCTTCTGTATGTATTTCAACTAGACTGTGACTATAAATTAAGGGTGGTATTCATAGACATTTCGCAGCATGCGCTACGAGCGTACTAAGCTGGCCCCGGCTATCCACTGGTTACTAGTACAGAATTCAAATCATATCCTATCGCTAACACTGGTTTATGAATACGAAAAACGCTGATCATCCACTGGAGGCCCGCGCTAAAAATGTCTATGAATACGGCCCCAAGACTTTATAGTAGTATTAAGTCTGACTTGTTCCACATTCTGTCTATGAAGCAATATATGAATATCATGGAATGTTAATAAATACACTACATACAAATACTTCGTGAAGTCAAGCTTCAATGCCAAATGTTATTATTCTCTGTCTGAAAGTAAATTCACGATTAATTTTGAAGCAGAAGACGAAGACATGCTTCAGTGCAAAATTATTCTGTCTTGAAAGTAAATTTATGATTAATTTTGAAGCACTTGGAGAATACATGCTTCAATGCGAAATTATTCTGTCTCAAAAGTAAATTTACGATTGCCTTGTGAAGCATTTGGCGAAGATATGCTTTATTGAAATATTATATTATAACTTTATTGCGTATCATTGCTAAGTTTTGTTTAGTGTAATGTGTCCATAAGTTCCGTTTACTTCTTGTTGCATAATATGTTACAGAAATAATTACAAAACTGTGTTATCTTAATGTGAAGAGGATTTTACATTTAACGTAATCTGTTCGCATCAGCATTTTAAGTTTTGAATGGAAACTATTTCGAGATTTAATAAAAAAGAATTTATATTGTGTTTTTAATTTGGGACATCTACCTTCCTTAATTGTAGAAAAAAAATTTACCATACCACTCCTATGAAATTAGTGTACATACGATTGTGTTACTTGGTCTCTTAGATAGTAAATAAATACAATAATTCAGTACTCAATTGTACAGGGACATCATTTTATTTTTACTAACATTTTTAATATTAACTTGCCTATACCTCTGGATCAACGCCGTTTGCTACTTCCTTCCACGACTGGAGTTCGATGATACTGGTGTAATATACAAACAAATCACTTTACTAGGTATAGGAGGGAAGAAATGTAGTTCATCCATTTACGTAAACTAGGAAATATTGCGCTTTTGAGTTTGATCATTTTACATTAGGTTTTTGTTTAATCAAAATACAGTACAGTATTAACAATGAGTGTTTTTACTCACGAACTGAGCTATCCATGTGGACGTATTCATTATGCAATGTATATTATACTGTCTACAACACATTAGCGTACAATATAGAGAATGAAGTTAAATTGAAAAATAATCATAATATGGATATTTAAACACATTTTTTAAAATGGTGGCCGTTCATTTCGATACAGGCTTCAGCTCTTTTTGTATATTATCGCACTATAGTCTATTGTATGTAATTCCAATTACCAGTTTTGTCCTTCGTACTAGTAACTCATGTTGAAATAATTCTGTGCATGCTCTGTAAAAGAGTACCTTACGTACTGTACTGTAAATTCAATCTTCACTTCTCCCCGATCCGAAAGGATAAAATTACTCAGACATACTACCTACCCTCCATCAAAGTGGTTATGTCGTAGGGTCGTAGAAAGGGAGGAAATCACGTGACAGTTAATTACTTATCAAGCCCCTTTTATTTAAGTCATTTTAAACAGTTGTATAATATTAGGTAGACGTCTAATTCCTAACAGAAATTAATGTTCTCAGAAAAAAACTAAGACAGCCCAGTCACTAGCTGGCGAATAAAAGCTGATGGGGGAAACTGGGATACGACGTAGGCAAATGGACGACAGTACCTGTGTGAAAATGATTCAATATTGAAAGCTCTTTCGTCACTGGAAGACGCGAACATATTTTTGGAACGTACTGTTTACTATGACCGTAAGACTACTGTGACTGTATATGCGGTCTTGTATCTATGTGGAGGACGGTTGAACTTCATTAGTAGAAGGGGTGGGAGTGAAGTACATTAAAAAACTCGGGTACAATAAAAATTGAAGTAAAAATAAAATGATGTCCCTGTAGTATTAAAATACAGACAAATTGAATGTGCGGGGTATCATACAGTGGGTGATCAAATTATTAGGGCATTTGGTAAAAGTAGGAATTTCATCTTCAAATCCACATAAAACACAAGTAATTCGGAAAGCTTTATTACTCTAAATAGTGTTTTATAAACACTATTATTACATATTTAATTGTATAATAATAATATGGAATGAAATAAACAAGAAAACTAATATTTTGTCACACATCCCTTTGCAGCAGTTACAGCTTTAACTCTCTTTGGCATACTAGAAATGCATTGGATACAATTGTTTTTAATTTCTTCGCTGTGATGCCACACATTCATTAGTTTTTCTATTAAAGATAGTTTATTTATAATAATTTCTGATTGAACTTCCCTCTTCATTAGCTCCCAAATATTTTTAATCGGATTAAGGTCCGGAGAGTTACCAGGCCAATCCAGAACCCTGTTTTTGTTGTCAGACAGGAATTTTGTCACCTTATTTGCCTTGTGACAGGGTGCAGAGTCGTGCATGAACCAAAAATAATCGTCTGGAAACCATTCACGGACTTGTGAAAGAAGCCATTCCTTCAGAACTTTTATGTATTGATTTTGTCTCATCATTCCTTGAACAAAATACAGGCGACCAGTTCCACGATCACTAATCACAGACCACATCATGATGCTTAGAGGATGTTTAACAGTCTTCACAATGCAGTCATTATTGTACTTTTCACCTTTACGCCTTCTAATGAACAGAGATTTGTCAGAAAGTATCTTTATGGTAGATTGATCTGAAGAACACACCTGAAAAAAGAAAGTAACAGTACATAAAACACATTTGCACAAAGTAAAATTGTGACTAACAAAGAAATCATGTGAATGACAAACAACTCACTTTTTTCCAATCATCCACTGTCCAAGATTGATGCTGCTTTGCCCAAGAGAGACGTTTCTTCACCATGTATGGTTTCAGGAATGGTTTCTTGGTTGGACTGCGAGATGAAAACCCTAACTCTCTGATCCTCCGACGGGTTGTCATAGAAGATATGTTGATTCCAGCATCTCTCATTGGCGCCGTTCTATGTACAAGACTGTTAAACATCCTCTAAGCATCATGGTGTGGTCTGTGATTAGTGGTCATGGAACTGGTCGCCTATATTTTGTTCAAGGAATGATGAGACAGGATGAATACATAAAGGTTCTGAAGGAACGGCTTCTTTCACAAGTCCGTGAATGGTTTCCAGATGGTGATTTTGTGTTCATGCACGACTCTGCGCCCTGTCACAAGGCAAATAAGGTGACAAAATTGCTGTCTGACAACAAAATTAGGGTTCTGGATTGGCCTCCGGACCTTAATCCGATTGAAAATATTTGGCAGCTATGAAGAGGATTGTTCATTCAGAAATTATTACAAATAAACAATATTTAATAGAAAAACTGATCAAAGTGTGGCATCACAGCCAAGAAATTAAAAACAATTGTCTTCAATGCACCTCTAGTATCCCAAAGAGAGTTAAAACTGTAATTTCTGAAAAGGGATGTGTGACAAAATATTGGTTTTCTTGTTTATTTCATTCCATATTCATTATTACACAATTAAATATGTAATAATATTATTTATGAAACACTATTTACAGCAATAAAGCTTTTCCAGCTGAGAAAATCCGAATTACTTGTGTTTTATGTGAATTTAAAGATAAAATTCCTACTTTTACCAAGTATCCCTAATGATTTGATCACCCACTGTACATGGCATTATGCTTAATTATAATGTATAATTGCGAATTTAGGAATATGAATTAAATATAGTAAACATAACCTATGTGAGGGCGGCAATGAACTTCCGGGTTCCTTAAAAGCCAGTAAGTACGCAGATAACCAATAATTTCGATATGAACGGCAGGGCATTGGAGACCACTAAAATTTGACAGAAAGAGGCAACTGGTACAGTAAACATAACCTATAATTTCAATATATCTAAATATCCGTGCGGTGCAACAGAAAATTATAGAATCGTGCATAAATGAGTGTACAAGAATTTCGCAATATTTAATTGAAATAAAGGCAGGTATTACACATACGAACAACGTAATTTTCACACAAAAAATAATATTACACCTTAACTCGTATTGAAATGTCTCATATTCATTGTTTTAAATTTTATTACTGCAATTACACTACATTTTAGACAAATATATGTTACTCTTTATGCAATCCAACAAATTTATATGGTTGAAACGCCGCCCTTCGTGATCGAGTTAAGCGAGTCACGTGGTCTGCCTTACGACCTGTATATAGACCACGATGGCATTGGCACAGTCTATTGTTCCTAGTACTCACAGCGCTCCAAGCGGCTAGCAACTATCGCGAGAAATGCAAAAAATATCATCCCAAGCTTCCTGACTGTATATACTAGACTATGGTATTATAATGTTTGAAGTATGCAATTTCTGAGAGAGAAATATTGTCGGAATATTTACTGTGAGCTTTCATTAATAAAATAATAATTAATATCAAGTAGAACCGATTAATTTTAATAGACTCGATTATTGGATTAAATATTTTTGATTGATTATTCATACAATATAAATTGATCGATTAATCGATTAAATCCCACCACTGGTAATAACAATTCTGCAACAGTGAAACTCGGATCTATATTTATAGAAACAATTTTTACGGCATTAATCTGCAATTTATGCACGTCAGTCATGAAATACTCTGTATATCAATGTCTACTGATCTTCGCAATAACAGACGCCTCTCTATAGAGGACAATTTTTCATCCCGGAAGGCATCCCCACTGCGGAGTTTCCCTGCATTTGCTCCTGGAACAAAGACATGTAGTGTACTCTGATGTTTGTACGCACACTTGAATAGTATAGCGCTTCTCTCCTCCGCTCACTGCTTCACTTTCGATGAGTGTACGCATGCCCTTTGAAGTTCAGCGCGTGTTTACTTATGTAAAATTACTGTGCGCTATCTTGAGTTCATACACGAGGTGAGCTTAGTATCTACAACTCGGTGCTGGCTCATAAACACAGTGCCTCTGGCTCTGTTTTAAATTTCGCATCACTTACATTATTTTCTTTTATTTAGGATATGTGAAACCAATTAAATTTATGATCATTAAACTTCAAGCATCGAGCCCTTTTAGCACATTTCGCACTCACTGCAGTAAAGGGCCCCACAGACGCACACTTTTATTGCACTCCTGGAGTGCACATTCTTGAGTGCCAGGAGTGCGCACTCAACTCACTTCCCGATTTGACCACAGACGATTCAGTTATGAGTGCACTACTGAGCGAGCGAAATGCAATTCCTTTCTAAAAGAAAATTAGCGGCGACTATCAAAGTTATAGAAAATCGAGAGGCTAAAAGTAAAAAGAAAAAATAGAGATGATACTGGACGACGAACTGCCTTCTCCAAAGAAATGCATTTGGTCACGTGAATTTATTTAAGATTATATTCATTAATCAGCTGAGTTTCCTTATATATACAGAATATAGAGGGATTGGAAGGAAGATACAGTTTCTACCAGAAGTTTAAGGACACCTCTTCGAAAGAGATGTTGCACAACTGTCTGTATAGCCTACTTACGGTATGTGAAATCCCCTAATGTTTATGATAGGAACAAATGCCTGTGAAAAATGAAGTTTTTTTTACTGCAAACCCAATCTCTCTATATTTCAAATTGTGGATTATATAATAATTTTTCTGTTATGAAAACTTACTGAAAAATTACATTTTTTTTGTATGAAAAATTGATTACTCCAGGCGCATATTTTTCTAGTGGAATTTGGTTCACATGTTTTGAAGTGTATGACGGGAACAGTACATGTAAATTATGTGATGCAAACATACGAGGTGACAAGCGACATTATATACAAAGACACTGTACCACAAGAAAAGAAAGGAGGAAACTCAACTCACGAATAATTCTTCTGCACATAACGAAAGATACGTAAGAATATACAGGGACATCACTTTATTTTTACCAACATTTTTAACATTAACCTGGCTATACTCGGAAACACTGTTGCCCCCTTCCATTACAGGAGTTTGATGTTACTAATGCAATATATAAACAAATCATTCTACTAGGTATAGGAGGAGAGAAAGTAGTGTATCCATTTATGTTGTAGGGAAATACGATATTACGATTTTCAGTTTGATGATCACTTTTACGGAATTTATCAAAATACAGTAGAGTAGTAGAATTTTTTTTGTTTCAAAACTTAACTTTTCAGGCGGATATGTTCGTTATGTATTGTCTACTTTATTTAGCATAATTAATTATTGGTGTTAACATACAATATAGAGAGTGCATTTAAATTGAGAGGCTCATAAGTAAAGGGCTGTAAGTGCACTTAAGTTACTTTTGGGAAAATGAGGTTTAAATATTTAAGCTTTCGAAAAATCGATGAAATTTTTATTTAAATTTTAATGCGTGATGCGATTAAAATATCCCTTTGCCACTAAAATTTTAGATACTTTTGCTTACACTGGATGCACTTAACTCATGTTATTACAAATGTCACTAGCATTCCTTTGCTTCTTACTTACTTACTTACTTACAAATGGCTTTTAAGGAACCCGAAGGTTCATTGCCGCCCTCACATAAGCCCGCCAGCGGTCCCTATCCTGTGCAAGATTAATCCAGTCTCTATCATCATATCCCACCTTCCTCAAATCCATTTTAATATTATCCTCCCATCTACGTCTCGGCCTCCCCAAAGGTCTTTTTCCCTCCGGTCTCCCAACTAACACTCTATATGCATTTCTGGATTCGCCCATACGTGCTACATGCCCTGCCCATCTCAAACGTCTGGATTTAATGTTCCTAATTATGTCAGGTGAAGAATACAATGCGTGCAGTTCTGTGTTGTGTAACTTTCTCCATTCTCCTGTAACTTCCTTTGCTTCTAGCCACCTCAATTCAAAATAAGCTAATCTGAATTTTTAAACAAGTTGCTGAAAATGGTTGCCGTTCATTACAATGCAGGCTTCAATTCAGTACGCATATTATGAAAAAAACATTTTGAAGCATATTCTATGTAATCGAATTTATCGTTTCTTGAATATAATTTTTAGTACGATATTATTAATATAGGTTCTTTCTTCTATAGAAAACGCAACCATATTTATGATACACACTATACACTGCAGTGTTTACTTCACTGCTTGAAGACTTCGAATGCAATAGCGGCCGTAAGTTTGTGTGTCTGACGGGAGCAAGGACATTAGTGAAGGGGTTGGAGTGAAGTACATTCAGAAATACAGGTACAATAAAAATGCAAGTAAAAATAAAATGATGTCCCTGTATCTTTGTAATGCTATATAGCGTATATTTACTTTTAGAGCTGGACAGATTTGTTTGCAATTTTATTTTATCCTTAAAACTAAAGAAAAAGAAGGTATTTTATAAATAACTTCAAATTAGTGTAACTCTGGAAATATTGAGAATAGGACGCATGTTATATCACATTTTTTGCTCAAAATATCTTCGGAAATAAGCTGCGTAAGTGACGCCAACTCCTCTTGAATCATCCTATATAAATAAGTGACAGAGGATTTATCGAATCCCTATAATTGCTTGAATCGTTTACACTGTTCGTGATCGTCGTTGTGAGCATGGTTAGGATAGAAAGGATGCTTGGAATTGAAAAAAGTACCTTTTTCATTAGTCTTTATATTTACAAGATTTAAATTTAACACGGCTGAGTCTTCTCGTTAATTAACGTATATACGTCACCAAATATCGTAAGATGAAGATTATTTCTCGTTAATTATTTCTTAATTATTGCTTCCTCATATCACGAAGCCTAGTCTCGAGACAACAGTGAAATTGATAGTCAAAACGATTCACACCTCATTATGGCAATAGTGGGTTGTTTGAAATTATGATTAATAATAATATATCATTACAGAGAATTGGATTCATTTAGAAATTAATACCACAGTTAAGTACTTTAAGTATTTTCACTATGTTATATTGTCTATTTCTGTCTTCAATCTCCCCGCATTTTAACCACTCCCATTTGTGTACCAATAAGAATTAATTCTTTATAATTTACATTAATTTGCCTCCTATATACCAATTATTACGCCTGGCTGGATTCTAAACTACTATGTTTTAATAAAACAATTTCAGTCATCCAAGGCATACTGTAATTAATGACGTCACCGTACTAACAGAAGATGTGAAAAGAGTTCTCGACTGCCAAGAGCATGAACGTTTCACGTTAAAGAAACTTTTCAGACGATTTAAGAAAAAAGTCAGATTTCGATTTTAAAAGACGAATGTGATTTAATACTGTATTTATATCAGTTATTTCAAATAATATTTTTTTCATAAAAGCGATGTAGTATTAGAAAACAATACAATATGGGCTACGAATAAGTTTACAATGGCATTTTTTACAAAAGTTATTTACGTACTGTACATGAACTTTCACTGTGATATTTACAAATGAAGTTAAACATTTTAATGCTTGAAATTACGAAAACATATGTGTTTTATATGCAATGCAACAACGAAACCTTAATCTTATAAGGGTGCATAGTAAGTGAATTTATTTATGAATTAATTTCAATGACAATTAAAGAAGGTAAACTGTAAATAATAATATCATCCATGTTATGATAAAGGCGGTGATTTGTTACGAAACGTCTAAATCTTAGGCCTATATCGAAAAAATATTATATGTTATGTTTGTGACAGCCATTTTAATGCTCTTGTAAATCTATGTGACACAATGTGTCTGTTTGTACTAGATAATTATTACTAAGAAAATTAAGATTTGTTTTGTAAAGGCTGGTTCACAATAAACCAGAAACGGAAACGACGACAACGATAACGAGAACGAGAACGGAAATGTTAAAATAAATGTATTCAAATGTGGGCATTCACAATTAATTATTGTGAATGCTCACATTTAAATACATTTATTTTAAAATTAATTCCGTTCTTGTTCTCGTTGTTTCCGTTCCCGGTTTATTGTGAACCAGCCTTAACTTATTTTAAATTTGCAAATATAGAATCAATTAATTTCATCACAACATAAATACATGAGCGTCCAATTATACAGGCTGTTCCGAAACTATTCGTTTAAATTAATACAGAAGGTAGAGAACATGAAAACAAATATATTTCGATAAGGAATATATGGTCTCTGAAGTCAACTTGTAATGTTATGGAACATTATGTTATGTGTTGCCGGAACTGCTGGAGGATGTATCTTTGAATGTTAGACAAAGGATGTACTTCCAGCACGATGGGGCGTCAGCCCATTTCAGCATTGCTGTGAGGAATCATCTGAGAGCCACCTTTGGGAATCGATGGATCGGCCGAGGTGGCCCCGTGGCCTGGCCACCCAGGTCACCTGACCTCACGTGTATGGATTTCTTCCTCTGGGGGCATATGAAGCAGCTGGTGTATGAAACCGTTGTGCAAACATAAGAAGACCTCGTCGCTAGAATTACTGTCGCTGCTGATGCCATTGCGGACATGCCAGGTATCTTCGAGCGGACACGACAATCAATGGTCCGACGATGTACTGCGTGCATACAGGCTAATGGTCGCGCATTCGAGCAGTTCCTGTGAATGCCACTGATGTAATTAGCATGCTAAACTACCTTCTGTGTAAATCGTCCCTAGGATCAGAAATTGCCTTCAGGGACCATATGTACCATTACAAAATATATTTGTTTTGATATTCTCTACCTCCTGTATTATTTTGAACGAATAGTTTCGGAATACTCTGTAGAGGAGCAGTATTCTTGCTGTTATATTTCTCGCTTTTTGTCTTGATCAGGAATATACTAGATCAGAAAATTCTGTTGTGAGTCATGAATTTCCAGTCGTTTGTCTTAGAGTACTTACAGTTTTTTACGTTAAACATGTAAAATAATAGTTATTAATTTATGCTACATAAATTACTGCTTGTTTGTATGTTTAATTTCAATAACATCGTTGTCAGGAAAGTAAAGTAAATGTTTTCTTGTGATATTATATTGTTTGTTTTATGGGTCGCTGCAATATCAGTAGTACAGCACATAAGGTACGAAAAGCATATTAATATCACAGTCTAGTATATACAGTCACGAAGCTCAATACATAGAGAATATGCATCCATAGATACTTGCTAACCACTAGGATCGCTACTATCGCCTCATCACAGACAATACGAAATAGAACCGGCATAGTCTATTGTTCCTAGAACCCTCAACACCTCAAGCTTCGTGACTGTATGTACCTGACTGTGTTAATATCATGTTTCCTTGAAGATATTTCACTGTTATTTTCACCCACGAATGTAATTTTTCGTATAGTAATGCTAAAGTTACACAGATTATTGTACCTCTCTTTCCCTTTCAAGCTACAGCTAGTGAGATGTGTCTTTGCAGTACTCTGATAGGTCTAAAGAAGGGAGCTGTTTTTATGTGGTAAGTTCATGCTAGCGTCTCAGTTCGTATTGCCAAGGGAAAGGGAGTAGTCGTTAATGTATTTGCGGGATACATGAACAGTGGCATTTACTTGCCTAAATTTCACGTGAAATAAATGAAAACGTACACTGCAGTAAACGCGAATTTTCGTTCAGTTTAGTGTGGAAATTGATAATCATTTAATAACTGCTGTGAATGTTTATATTGTGTGTTGCTGACAACATTAAGCAGCGTCAAGTGAAGAATACGAATACCAGAAAAGCTGGAAAAGGTATGCATGTTTCTGTGTTTGAACTTACTTCTGCTGAATGGAATCCGCATTGAGATACAAGGGCATATACAGTATATGATTTAAAATGCGTATTGCAGGCTGCACGAAATTAATTATCAGACTGATTGCTTGATAGCACTTAACCGTTTTATTGTTTCGTTTCTTCTCTAAGACTTACAGTATTTCCACAATCTGAAAATATTCTTCCGTATGAATATTAGATAATTTCATTGTAGCAGTTTATCTGAAACTAAGACCTGATTCACACGGGGATAGTTTACAGGATTCAAGTGCTTGAAGCCTCTAAACTTGACACTATATTTGTGATCACATGAAGACACTAAACTTGAAACCATGTTCCACACGTAAAAAACGCGCGCTGAATGTTGTATGCTTGGAGGTACACTGTTCTTAACCCATTTGATCCCAAGACACTTTCAATGATTGGAATATAAATATTTCAGAATTACCCAAATTATTTATGCCCAAATTATTTTTTATTAAAAATGTTGGTGTATCTTATATATTCCTACTTATTGACACATAAGAAACAAAATAAGATGATTATTGGTCCTCTCAAATCATTTACGCCGTAAATAATGCATGTTCCCATTTGGGAACAGTGGGAGTAAAGGGGTTAAGTTTTTTTTTTTTTTTTTTTTTTTTTTTTGCAAACCACTTCTACATTAATGTTATGGACAGCTTGTTATTTAAGTTTCGTAACTTTGTGAAATAATTCCCTCTTGTTTAATTTTAATTCTTATTATTATTATTATTATTATTATTATTATTATTATTATTATTATTATTATTATTATTATTATTGAAGTATTTCTCGTGCTGTATATATTCCACGGAAGTTCGTACACTTCATTTAATTCTAAAAATGTTACAATAAGGTGTATATATACTATTTATTTATTCATTTATTTATTCATTCATTAATTCATATTTATTTATTATGACTTACAGAAAAGTACACAAGCTAGATGCCCATCAAAGCACCTTCTTCACATAAGTATACATGAACAATTTAACTTATAATTTATCATTATTGATAATGATTCATATGAGCAACAATTATAAAACAGGTAAATGCAACTCAT
This sequence comes from Periplaneta americana, assembly GCF_040183065.1. NCBI lineage: Eukaryota > Metazoa > Arthropoda > Insecta > Blattodea > Blattidae > Periplaneta > Periplaneta americana. Next base: position 59,990,576 of record NC_091133.1, read on the forward strand.
TAGAAATAGAAATAAAAGAAATGAAAACATAGAGATGTAGCTTATAATTATTCAGTATTGACAAAAAATAAGAAATGTTATAAATTTATAATAAATTGTAGGGCCAAAACGAGGGGAAAGTTGCGATATTTTTTTCGATCTCGAGATATTAAATACCAAATTTATTCTATATATATTTGGAGGGATTTAAACTGCAATTTGTTTGAGTATTTCAGCGGAATCGGTTTATTTTTGTTTATAATTTTCTGAGAAATGTCATCGAGTAAGTCGTTCTTCTTTCGTTGAACGTATGGAAACCAAAAATGCATTTCAATAATTTAAGTAGTTGGGATCTGGAATGGACAAAGTATTTTGAATATCTTATAATATAGGAACCAAAGGAATTTATTCTGTATTAACTCGATAGAATGAATGATGTTTTTGCAACGAAGATTCCAAATTATTGTAGCATTTTCCACTTGCTTCTAACCAGATGTAGGCCTAACCTAAAAACAGGTGGTTGTAAGCAGAATTAGTAATTGTTAAAATGTGGGTTTGAAAGTTAAATTAATCTCAAATTCGATACCTAAATTAATTAGCTATTAATTTAAACAATCACACACTATCCACAATATATTGTTCTCACCTGTGGCCGCGAAACCAGGTGGCTCGGGTTCGATTCCCGGTCGGGACGAGTTACATGGTTGAGGATTTTTCCGAGGTTTTCCCTCAACTCAATATGGGCAAATGCTGGGTAACTTTCGGTACTGGACTCCGGACTCATTTCACCGGCATTATCATCTTCATCTCATTCAGACGCTAAATAACATTAGATGTTGATAAAGCGTCGTAAAATAACCTACTAAAATAAAAAAATCCACAATATCTGCTTGCAAGTTGCTACTTGCTACAAGCTAGTATTCACACGAGGAAAATGGTGGAGTCAAGTTGATCACGTGACGGGAAAGTGGACACGAAAGTTGGCGAGTCGTCAACTCAAATTCTGCTTGACCGCCAAATCACAACTTGGCTGGCCGACCATATCACATGGGGTAAGTCGAAGGAAAGTCAACTTGCTTCAAGCACTTGACTCCTGTAAACTATCCCCGTGTGAATTGGACTTAAGTTCAAGATATACTTGTTTCTGAGTCTCTACAGAGTGTAAGAAATGTAACTGAGCAAGTTTGAATAACTTATTCCCTGGGTAAAATACCACACAAAATTCTAAACCATATTAGCGCCAAATTAATATTTTCCTCAGAAAAAAAATAATTATCCCCTAAATGTTAACATTATTTTGCTCGATAAGCGCTATGCGTAAGATTATGATGTTTAGTTATTATTATAGATACGAATAAGAAATAATTTATCTCTTTGCAGTTTTAAAATGAAGTGTACGGGTTTTTTTTTTTTGCAAATTAAATAAAAGATTAACACATTATTGTTTCCTGGCATTAGGAAGTCTGGCAATTCTACTGCAGTGCAAGAAACGAAACTCTGTTGTTCAGACTGAGTGCGTGTGTGTATTAATAGGCGAGCCGGCGACGCGCAGTTGCCGAACTACACAGATTTTCAGATTAATTTTCTAATTATTCTTGCACTTATTTACAAAAGCATAATAGGTTTTGTATTTATTTTAATTTATTCAGTTGTCTCCTTCAATCTGCAAAGTTACTCGTACATCACTTTCACCCAGAATGTTTTAGTGAGTCTTCTTCTTCTTGTTATAACGAATAAGCTGTAAAATTTACCTCATTTTTCTGCCGTAATATGTTATTAATCCTACTACGAAAGTACTTTCATTGAAAATAGTTATCTTATTTTTATTACAATTTTAATATAAAAACCACGCGTTTATTTTAGCGGCACCAGCTATGGTGGCCTGATGTAGGGAGACAGTAGTGATACAGTTTACTAATATTGGCACAGTCTTCGGTCTTCTGTCACTTAACTATATCATCTAACCCACTCAAACATTGTCCTATTCCTCGGCTTCATGCCACTAGCTATCCCTCAACTAACTCACTCTGACCTTGTCAATCTCATATAATTTAGCTATCTCTTCATCTAACGTATTGGGTCTAGTATACATTCCGATACCAGACATTGAAACTATTTTCTTACGTGATGTCTGTGATGATGATGTATGTTGTTACGTCATTTATTCTATATGGGCAAATCATTTCAAACACGTTACAAAGAACACATCACAGCCATAACAAAATTACAAAACACCTCCACATATGCAGAACACATCACAAATGCTAACCACACCTACAGAGACATCAACACAGACATGGAAATTCTACACATCGAACCAAAAAGCCAGAAACTAAACACACTAGAACAATTCGAAATATACAGACACACAAAAACACATCCAAATGAAATTATCAGCACACAACTAAATTTCAGAACACATACCCTCTTTGACTCCACATTACACTACACAAACACACCCCCACAGGAAACACAAACAAAAGGCGCCGAGACCAGCAACAGCCAGTTCTGAAGATGGCCAATAGCAATCTGAAACATGTTAACGCAAGGAAGACAAATAATACGTTTTCCGAAGTCATTTATTCATTGCTGTGCTACAGGATGGAAGCCTGTTGGTTTAGAAGGTAGTAGATTTCAGTTACGTTTTCGATATTGATTTAATTAATTTTTTGCATGTTGGCCTAAGTGGTTTTTAGAATTTGATTTGATTTGATTGCTGTGCTGTTCGGGAATGATTTGTTACGGCGGTAGATATGAGACACGGGACTAACATCTGATTTGCATTTTGTTACCGGTTATGAGTTAAATAAAGGGATAGCTAAGTGACATGAGGCCCAGGTATGTGACAAGGTTAGTGGGCTAGTTGAGGGGATATTTAAGTCACGTAAGGTCTAGGAAAGTTTCAATGATTTCTTCTTCTCTCCCGTGTGTAGTGTTGAGAGATATCGAAGTTGCATCTTATTTTGTTCATACAAAGTGTGTAGTACAAGTATATTATATTTTACTGAAATTTATTGGTTTACTTTACGATGCCATAATTTATAAATTTATTCATTAACAGTATAATTTTATTAGATTTAAATGTCTCCATCCAAAAAAAAAAAAAAAACCGGTTTTCAACACAGGTCCCCTAGTGTCTTTTATTGGTGTTATCTCCACCTTATGATGTCATCGCCATGTGACATCTATGACGTCATAATTTCTGTGTAATGTGGTTTCATATGCCGGTATTCTTGTTGTTTAGTCAACTGTCCGAAGATAGAACTGAACCTCACAAGCGATACCAACAAGGCATCACTTATGAGACAACTAGACCAGGAGATAATGGAGTAGATGGTCCATTGCATACATTGCCGATTAGCTACATATTACACTAATCAGACTTCATATGCTATGTTTACTATTCCCTCAATATTTACTAAAATACACACTGGCAGAATATACAGTATAGTGAGGAGCACGTAAGAGCATTTCCTAAAAGGTTAATTTGGCCGTCTCTTCAGTGTTGCCAACTAATACCAGATATCACCAAAAAGAGTAAAATCACAATGCCATGCACTACAATAATAATAATAATAATAATAATAATAATAATAATAATAATAATAATAATAATAATAATATACTATTAACCATAACGATGTCTTGCTTATTTATTTACTACATCTTATCTTTATGTTGGGAGGTGTTTTCTAAATGGTTCAATAATTTGTGAAAGAGTAGACCTTTATTTTTCTCCTGGACCTCTCGCATATTATGTTGGAAATTAGTAAATTAATATGATCTACTATTAAAATGTATTTTGTCTGACAACATGAAATTCATTGCTTTCACTAAGCAGTTTGTTCCAGAAGACTTAACCTAAAAATGTATTTTCTTTGATCACGTGAAATAATTAGTACAAACTCCGAAAACCGAATGCCACTTTGAAATGTTTGCTAAAGAACACTTACTTGCACCTAATAATTTTACTATTCTACTTATAATTGTTGTCTTCGTGCGCATTATTTTTATCGATCACCCAAGTGCATGTGTCACACCATATGTTACGTATATTTATTTACACTTATCTGAATATAATCTTGAATTGTAACCACAACGCAACGCAACACATAAAATAACTGTTATGTATTAATATAATACTGATATTAATGAATTATTGGTATGTTCGAATTTCACTAGCTTCTAGTAATCGGCTCAGAAATCTAGAACATTTGAATTTTCAAAATTTGCACTGCCGACAACAGCTGTTTCTGCTGCCAACATAACGGTTAGAAAATCTATTTTATTTTCTTCAATCAGGTTGTAATTCGATGATTCTGAAATAAAGTATTTTATTAATTTTCTTTACTGTAGTTAATAAGTAAATCACCTTATGGAAAATTAAATGAGTGAAAATTATTATTAGTCAATTTAAAGTATACACGCGTAGCTTGACTGAAATAAAAACCGAGAGAGGTTATCCATTTTTTTAAAACTATGGAACATGTTTTCGTAAGGTATAAATGTCTAAACAGTAATAAGATTAGTATTTTGCAGCAGTACGTTTATTTCCTTGACTGGAGTCACAAAACGGTCAACCTGCTGTTATTCATTTGTTCTGTTAATAGAAACTATGTACGTTCATACCAGCTACCTCAGTCCTTTTCAAGCTGTGGTAAATGGCTCTTGATGGATGTAGTGTTGCAAATAGGTAATCGAAATTCTATAAACACTTACAGTATGTGGGCTTCATACGTTCGTAACAAATCCTCAATGGGTTGCCCGGCTCCAAACTTAGAACCCTTATCGGTTGTCGATCCGCTGTCTTTATTCAATACATCCGACATATCTCGAAGCATGCCCGCCCACCTGCGTTTCCAACCCCGGGGACAGGAAAGGATATCGCATGGGAATTGTTATGGATTCAATTCCCAACTTACAGTAAGTCAGCCTTCTGTTCTCGGTATGACACAAGTCCAACTACCCTGATAGTTTTTCTGATCCCTCTAGATTTTACATTACTTTTTTATGCCCCGAAACCATTTTATACGAAGCATACTGTTGAAAGTTGGTGAGGTTATATGATGGTGTGGGTTTACTGTGATATCAGCGACTAAAGGAACGTTTTTTTTATGCCGGGCACTTCAGTTGAAATTCTGGCGACGCCAAGATGTAATTAACGATGGTGTTGGAATAGGTTTTCTCGAAATACTCACTCTTCCGACGTGATTCCAACATCCACAAGGAAAAAATAGAGCAATTTCTACGTGGACTGGTCGGCCTGAGTGGCCCAGTCGGTAGAGTGCTGGTCTTCTATACCTGAGGTTGCGGGTTCGATCCCGACCCAGATCGATGACATTTAAGTGTGCTTAAATGCTACAGGCTCACGTCAGTATATCTACTAGCATGTAAAAGAACTCCTGCAGGACAAAATTCCGGCACACCAACGACGCTGATATAAACTCAGCATCTGCGAGCGTCGTTAAATAAAATATAATTTACAATTTTGCATATGAACTGTAAGATACATATAGGTCATTCGTTATCTCGTGAAACAAAATGAATTCGTGCGCCTTAGCTCATAGTAAGAACTAGAGATGAACAAAACTAACTGCCGTTCTCGCTTGATGTGTTCGTTGCATTTGTCTTTCGAATCTCGTCCTTCTCGTGCGCTTCGAGTCTCGCTCATCATTCTCGAAATAGCATTTGGTCGGCGTGGAAAGATTTCGTAACTTTGAATAAAATACATAATCGAAATAAATAACATGAATGTTTAAATGAGACAAAAAGACAAAACAGAACAGCATCTTAGTTTTTAAAATGCTTTGGCTCTATTATATGATATTTCCTATGGTACAATAAGTAGAAAAAAAATTCTCAAATAAATTTGCATTTCTAAAAAAAACATAAAACATAACGTTAATATCTTTTTACTTGATCTCAAACATATGAAAAGAAAATCCCTAGACTTTTAATAATGGCCTAATAATTAAATAAAGACTGGGGAACGGATTATAATACACTGAAAGGTAAGATGATGTTTCAAATGAGGTACTTGATTGTTTATACATATATAACAGTTGCCAAAGTAGATAAAAGTTCAGTCAGGTATAAACAACTGTAGCGATTCAAGGCTGCTTGACGTTCTGGACTTCGAGAGTGATCAATCTCGACGTCTCGAAGCACTCACAAGTAGTCTTTACGTCAACGATGCGACATATTGTGCGGGTTTTCGCCTTTGCGGGCGCTGTTAGTCTTGTTTCCTCTATCGTTGTTCATCTCTAATAAGAACCTTACGGTGGGGACAAGCGAGCTACGAAGCTCGCACGAACAGGCTACCAGTGTAGCTCAAGTGGTAGCGCGTTTGCCTGCAGTTCAGGAGTTGTGCTCGCTTTGTATTCGAATCCTCTCTTGTGTTGATTATCTGGTTGAATTTTTCCATAGGTTTTTCCCAACTGCAAGGCTAATGTTAGGTAATTTATAACGAGTTCTTGGCCCCAACTCACCAAATGCCATCTCGCTATCATCAATTCCATCGATGTTAACCATCCTAGATTTTATGCAGCGTCGTTAAGTAATAATAATAATAATAATAATAATAATAATAATAATAATAATAATAATAATAATAATCCGTGGCGCTACAGCCCGTGAAGAGCCTAGACCGACCAGCCGGCTGCTGGTCTCACGCCCACATGCCGAAGCAGAAGTGGACGATCATCCAACCAGAATGGCTACCTATCGTAGCTCCCCAAGTGCATCACGATGCTGGGTGGGCACCGGTCCCATACACTGGCCGAAATTTCATGAGAAAATTTCTTCCCCCATGAGGACTCGTCGTTAAGTAACCAACTAAAATTATGAACGATCAACACGTTTTCACACTGTCACTTCTTTCTCCTCCCGAATTCCTCTTTCCGTTGGTAAGTTAGATCAAGTTTATAATGAAATAATTTTATTCTGTACTAGTTCTCTGGCATAATGTGAGAATATTCCTCTCATTAAGCTTACATTTATTTGTGTTTGTAGACATTTTAAGTTATTACATTTTTTATTCTATTACAAGTGATTTTAAATGTAACCAATGCGAAGAATGTTTATTTCTCGAGTACTTAAATTTTTTTCTTATTTTCTTTTCAACATTGCTTTATTTTCATCAATTTTAGCCTCAGATGTTACAACTGATATATTTAATTAAAAAAAATGAAATTTTGAAAAGGGCTTACGATTAACGAACTGAATATCATCATAAGAGTTATTCTAGGTATAAAACTTAATGAAATTTTATGAACTGCACCTACTCCATCATCATCATCATCATCATCATCATCATCATTATTCAATGTATAGGGCCTAGTGGCTCGTTATGGTTTCTTGCCAACGTTTTAGTGGTCTCTCCAAGGATCTCTTGCCCATAGCACTTTAATTTAAACATTTGGCGTGGAATTTATCTTTATATGTGATTTCCAATTTTTTCTGTAATTTTGTAACTAACGTGCGATTGGTTCAGTCTGTATTCCCTTCATAATGTCACAAATTCTCATGTGGTGCAGTCTTGTGTATTGTAATGTAAGCTACGCTTCATATATTTTATTTACGTCGCAGTTTGTCTCTGTTATATCAATACTACGAATTGTCACGGTTTCTCTTCTATAACATAATATAGGTCTGGCAGATATTTTTTAAATTCTAGTACGTGTGTGTTTCTGTACCAAGGTTTTATTAATGGTTCCCATTGGTCTGTTAAATTTCATTGGTTTTTCATCGAGATATTTTCCTTGTTCCTCATATGTGATTTGGTATCCAAGATAATTAAATTGTTATACTTGCCCAAATAATTTATTATTAATTCAAATTTTTCTGCGGACTAGTTCTTTTTTAAATAAATATTATTACAGATATATTAATTGAAATTTCCATATTGAAGTTTCTGCAGTTTGATGGGAATGGTGAACCGAACGTTGTAAATCGTCCTCTGAAGTTGCTACAAACACTATGTCATCTTTAATAATGCGCCTTTGCGATACAGTCCATTGAGTAGTGTAGTGCCATGCGGTTTCAATCTTTATTCCTTAATGTGTAATATATAAATAAATAATAAGGCGATAAGCTAACTACATCCTTGTCTCACTTCTTGATCTATTGATTTCCATTCTGAATTATGTTATTATTATTATTATTATTATTATTATGTTATTATTATTATTATTATTATTATTATTATTATTATTATTATAAATATCTGAAATATATTTTATGAATTGATTTGGAATACCATGATGTGCTAAAATGTCTTATAGCCTACTTTTTTTTGTCTATCCCATCGAAAGCTTACTTGACATCAATAAATGCAAGACGTCTTTCAACATTAAATTCTGTATAGTCAGTAAGATTTGTACTATTTTTTAGTTACTTCAAAGCATGAATTAAGTGCTGTAATCTCAGAAAGCCTTTCTTTTTTTCTTTCTTTCTTTCTTTCTTTCTTTCTTTCTTTCTGCTTAATCTCACCTTTTATCAGACTTACAAACCGTCGCGGATAGGAGAGGGACATTCATTTGATCATACACCCAGACATCTCAGAAATGCGAGCCTCCCTGGTAATGGGATCGGCATTACATAGCTCGACCACAGAGACATCACAGGACTGTCACAAGACAACGGACAAATATCCAGTCCCGTGGACGGAACATAAATTTCTTCCAATGCCCACGTCGGGAATCGAACCTCGGATGTGTTACAAGTGTTTTGAGCATGCGGGAATTGAACCCACGACCGAACGCACATCCACATTAGTAAGCAAGTGCCTTTGCCGACTGAGCTACACTGGTGGTTTCTCTTCTCTTTTCCGTGAAACAAAGCTTATATCGAGAAAAACTTCTGTCAACGTTACATGAAGTAATTGGTGCTAATTTTAAATATTGCACCTCGTGATTCGATATAGTTTGCCTCTTAGCGATCTTGAAAAACAATTGAAGCGGTGAGGTCAATAACCATTGAAGTTCACTTCTGGTCATTCATTTTTTGTAAATTTCAAATTAAATTTTGGATATTTCCACAAGTGTTACGACTTTAAAAGTTGCTATACTACTGTATCTTGATCTCTAAAACAATCAGTAATATTATGTGCAAAAAATAATAATTAGGTAAGAAATAAAAAGTTTTTTGCATTTTTCTCGAAACTTGTGTAAATGGACTTGAATGGTTATTGATCTCACCGCTTCAATTCCGGTATCACAGGTTGCAGAATAACATGATTTTTCTCAAGGAAGTTTTTAAATTTATCTTCACTTTTTCTCAAAGTGGTTGTGAAGATGTTCTGTTAATATTTTCAGATACATCCGCTATATGCTTCAGGGCATCTATCACTGGAATATTTGTTGATTCCAGATGACTTCATAACATTTAGGTAAATACTTTTCGATAAGAGCTTTTCCGTCCATAAAATGTGCAAAGGGAAATATTCGACTTCATACAGAGAATTAATGGACAGACCCCTTACTAATCCTATCAGCTGTTTGGCAGTGCGCTTGGACGTGTCTGAACTTGACGGATGCCCATTTATACTGAGTGTATTACTTCCTTCTATTAGACAATATTCTTGCCAAAAATCTCATATGGTGGCGGACCCTACCGAATCGTGTATGACCGAATATGCTACACTACGTATGAATACTTACATAAATGACGTACTAAACAATATATGCGTTTACGATACGCTACGTGTTGGAAACTATCTATGCATGATAATATGAACAAACCTTTAAACCAGTGATCGCCAAAAGCTGTGTCGCGACACATGCCCCTGTCTCCACTCAAGCATAACCATGACATATCCCCACCCTCTGTTTACAGCCTTCACTTCGATATAAGTAAAGACATTTATCAGCAGCGGACGTATGCATATAATGTTACAAGTGTGTAGGATAATATGTTCCGATGTCTTTTCGAAAACAGATAGTAAGTAAAAACTTAATTTTAAGTAGCATGGAAGGAAAATTATTTATTTTGTGCACATAGCAAAAATATGAGATACTTAATTTGTTGTAAAATTTTAAATGAAGTATAAAAGAACAATGTACGTTGTCATTATTTTTCTTGTTATGAAGGCTACCACGCCCTTACCTGTAACTTGAATAATAAATGAAGAATAAAATGTAACGGCTTCTATGTCTTAATCGGGGTAAAATACATCGACGTTTTTTCGACGTATGTAGTGTAATTTGAATATTTCATTAATAAATAAACAATAAAAAGTATTGGCTTCTGTGTTTTAATCGGTGTAAAATACTTCCAAGTTTTTTTTTATGAGTGTAATTTGAATAATAAACAATAAAAAAATATCTTGCTTCTATGTCTTAATCGGAGTAAAATACTTCAACGTATTTTTTAAGTATGTAGTGTAATTTACAACTTCGTGACCAGTCTGGTACGTTTTTCTAATTTCAAATATCTGCTGATGTAAAGTACGCACTCTTTCTAAGGTAAATAAGAAAATAAATTTATTTTATTTTATTAATAATACAAAAGTAATTAATAGGAGGATAAGAAATTAATATGGAAGAAAGTATGTATAGTTAATAAGTAGAAGAATATTATATTGCTTTCTTTTACGGTCACAGTCCGTCTCTGCACTGTTATTCGCTGCATTACCTGAGGAGATACCCACTCCACTCCTCTCCCTGCGATAGTGGTGTGCGGGTTGCATTTCTATTACGTCACACATTCGTGGTGTTTGGCAAACACTGCTTTAAACGTACGGAGACATCGAAATACTCTGAAAATATCTCAGCATCTCCCGAGAATCGAACCGCGGTCCTCTCGTTGAGATGCCGTTACCTGCTAACGACTGGACCAATAGAGAGATAAGACGTCAGAACCTATGGTGATAACAGATATAACACCGACAATATTGAAATGCAAATCGATTGTTAAGGGGATGAGAGAATTCTAATCTCTGGAAGCATCCCTCATAAACGCCCGTCTCGATCAACTCGACGCCGAGGTCTCCACATCGGTGCCTTCCCACCCACCATCGCCGGCGCGGCGCGCGCGCACAAGTCCAGGGCAGATTTTCCACTGAATAGGGGCAGATGACGCGTCGGTCGCACGAACCATAGCCTAGCTCCTTCCGAAGCCACTCGCTCGCCGGCCGCCGGTCTTGCTCTTATCTCAACACAGCGTGCGACGCACACATTGCCACCAGACCAGCCGGTGCCAACTCAGTCCAATCTCTTCTTTTAGTCTTAGAGAACTTTTGATTTCTTGCTGTGATTTTACTTTTAAAACAGTTTTGTTTTCTTTTTTTTTTATTAAGGCCTGAAGTTCAGTGACAGTGTATATTGCGTGTGTTTTTTTAAACCCATTCGAAAGCAATTATTGGAAATACCAGCGACCTACAGGATCTTGAAATGGCAAACAAACTTTAATTTAACTGACAACTTGGAGTAATTTAAACTGATATTGCCCTTTTTTTGTTTTTCTGGCAAAAAGGGCATAAAACTGATAAAAGTGCAATGAAGTTAAGAGTGTGGTTGTATATTTGGGGATGGTTCCTTTGCCCATAAGATACCGTCCCCCACATTTCTCCGAAATAAGTAGTGGATAATATAAAAACCCTTAACACAGATGAACGAAAAGTGACAACATAATAACACTTCAACATCTTTATAATAGTTTTAATCCTAGTTCATCGTTATTTATTAGTGTTAAGGAAGTTTATAGGTATATATAATCGGTGTTAATTAGTGTTTAGTGAGTGTCTTTTTCAAGTAGCAAATGGATGTGTTGGTGTTCCTTTACGTGTAGACGTAGAAGGTGTTCAAGATATTACGGTGGCAATGGCATTCGGTCGTCGTCAGTTGTTACAACTGTAATGTTCTTGGAAGAACAATGATGCTCAGGCTTGTCGAAAGTTCTGAATCCCTCGTACTTCTTGTTGCGGGATTCCTCGTCGTCATTTGCAGCCCCATCAATGGTGAGTGTTTTAAGTGCTGTGTCAGTGTTTGTTAATCTACCCCGAACTCTTCCTTATATCAACATTTATTACTATGTACCGACTTGCTTGCACTGTTTATTTAATGGCGCTTTCGGCTGCCGGAATCACTTAGTGTCTGTGAGGAATGGTACGTCATCGGTCCGGCAATAGAGATATCGGATTAAACGATCATGGTCTACTTCTGTCTTCGTGGGGATACGGAAAAACCAGCATATTACAGAACTACGGAAGTACAAAAATACCTTGAATAAAAATTTCTAACCACAAGCATTATTACTGAATCTTTGCATGAGTGTTCTTCCATGGAAAGGAAATTGGGAACTATTGGCCTAAATGTGATTTGCGAAGTTGTAAATCTGCGTAAAATTATGTAATACATGGCTAAATAATGTACGCACGGCAAAAACGGAACGCAATTTTGCATCGAAAATAATTATTAGTGAAAAATAAACTTCGGGAATTCTCTGTTGGAAGAGAACTATGAACCGTTGGTAAAGTGTTGACTGAGAATTTGTTAAAAATTATGGAATTAGTGACAGATTGTGAAAAAAAAAAAGTATTAGAGCGAAACAAAATGACGTAAAATTATTACAAAACAATTTAAAAGATATTTTAATAGTTTACCCATTGGAAGAAAAATTTATATACATGCTTAGGATTTCTCGGTGAATGTGAAGAGAAACTTTCGGGTATTCCACTGTGTTCTGTAACTTTACATTTCGATCATTTTGGAAATGCATACAGGTTCTATCAACAGGGCGAATAGATACAAGAGGGGTCACCTACTGTGTTGGACTCGCTATGTCTGAGCCCACTTGTTCGGAGGAGCCAGACAATAAGGAATAGAATAGGCGGCCTCTCTCGTCACACCTATTTGTGCTGATACTGAAATCTTTAAGCAGTTCCGAAATTTTGAAAATAAGTTCCAAGACATGTTGAAATGCTCGAATGTCTATTTGCGAACCATAGTTTATTTGAAAGTAGGATCTATTAGATAACACTCAACTATAATTCTGTAAACGATGCATCATCGAATCAAGACAACAAAGAATGAATTGAATTTAGGACTTTGAAAAGTAACTTGGTTGTTTAATAATAGACTGGTTCCTTTATATATAATGTGAGGGCTGTTGGTCTATTAACGGATAATTCTGCGATGAATTTATTGTAAGAGGATTAATTGTGTAATCAGCAAAGCATGATATCAACAAAAATTTAATTTAATAATTCCAAATCTATGCTCTAAATGATTTTTATTTTCTGGATGAAAAAATGATAAATGCAAGTCTATTTTTTAGTAATAACTAAACATTATAATATTGCTGGAGAAATGTTCGTGAAAGTATGAAGGCATAAAAATTGAAATTAATATTTAGCCCCAAATTAAGAATTTCGGAAACGCTGAAAGAGAACTCTTGGCGCATTAGAGATAAATATCGTGAGATAAACAGTCGGTCGTGAAATCATGATTTGTTTGTAGCCTATGTATGTATTTACTCACAATGCAAATGGGTATATACCCGGTGGCAATGGTAACTACTTACACTCAGTAATGACAATTATTAATAAACACAACTAATAAAAATACAATGAATAATAAATTAATGATAATAATAATAATAATAATAATAATAATGATTATGATGATGAGCATCCTAAATTAAATGAAGCACGACCACTTAAAATAACATTTAAAGTAAATCTAATTTGAATCTTAACCCTAAGTTCGAACTAAAACCCAAGAGTATGATATGTTCATACATGCACAAGTACCTTTCAGCACTACACTTATTTTGCTGTCAACTCACTCACTGTACTGGAACTACGACACATTTCACTGATACTATCCTGATTTCACTAACACTTCAAAAACATTTTACTGTTCAAATACTTTGCACTTCACTTACACAACACACTTCACTGACACAAAGCACTTCACACTTCACTGACACCAAGCACTTCACACTTCACTGACACCAAGCACTTCACACTTCACTGACACAACGCACTTCACACTTCACTGACACAACATTTCAAATAACAAAATATCAATTATACCCTTGGGCATAAGATGTCCCGAAATCAATATATTTCATCCGTAAAACAGAATTGTTTATATAGAGGAATATCTAAATGAATAAAGATAGAAAATATATTTAAATATTGAGAATTTTGCCAATTATCTTCGAATAAATAATTGGCAGTATATTTATGTAAGCATCAAGCGCATTTAAATGTTGAGTTGCTAAACATGATTATTAAATCTTAATTTTATAGGAAACAAACTGACTATTTTTCGACAATTTTTGGATTTTCAGTGAACAACGAATTTAAATTAAACTATTCAATAGCAGAATGGGACTACTAAACACTTACTACAGGAGTTTCTCAATGGGATTATTATTCATAACTATTGTCAATCTTCAGAATATAAAATGGTATATATTAGAGAAACTGATGAAAGGTCGAAATTGTAATTAAAATGTGAAATCAACAAAAAATTATGCGAATCTGGGTCCCTGAACATTTATTTTCCAGATTCCTCTATGGAACGGAATACTAGAAATTTCTAGCCTGCATGAAACTGTTACGCATTAGTCCGCGAAAACTAAGAAAGCAACAGGAATTTTGGTTTCCCGATTTCTTAAGCATTAAATTAAGTTTGGAATTAAATTAAATGTTACTGGAAAGACAATTTCGATTAGGAAAGGCGCTTTATATTCAAAACCTGCGGATTAAAATAGTCGTTCGCTAACTAACGGGTTATTTGAATATTTTCTTAAGCTTTGTTTTAAATTATAATTTATCATAAGATGATAAATTTCGCGAGAAAAATGCAAAACTCTTACTGAAAATATATTTTAGATTATATATACACGAGTTGTTTTCTTTAACAACCCAAAGTAGAAGCGAAGTAATGAAAGGTCATGGAAGTGATGCGCCTTGTAATAAAAAAAAAGCCGCAAGTGCCATTAAACTATTTACTACCTTTGAGGCGAATTTTCAGTGATTTGTCTTAATGAATTTGTAAGGCGAGAAAGATAACATTGTAATATTTACGCTAACTTGTTCCAGAAGTAATAATATGAGATAAGTGTTAACTTCATGGAAACGTTCCTTCCCCTGTGATGCGAATTGAAATATAAACCAACAATTTATCGAATTTTACAATTGTGCGTTTTTCATCGAGGAAAGCAAAAACTTTATTACTGAGTAACTAATTTGGATTGGTATTAAGAATTTCAAAGAGTTTCACATATACTTTGATTTCGATGAAATATCACTTAAAATAAACAATGTCATTGTTTCGAAGATTAACAGTTACTCATTATAAAATGTGACAATGAGGGTAATTTTAAGAGAACGATAAACTCATTTTTGTCGCACTCCTGGTTTTATTATTGTGAAAGTAAGTGGTTTATAATAATTTATGTATAACAGAAATTCTCAAACTTTACTTCAGACAGAACGTTGTACGCAGTAAAAATTATTTTTGCTATCAATAATAATTATAGCATAATTATTTGAACAAATTACAATAGGCTATTAATTATTCTTGTTTTCAATTTAAGAAGAAATAAACAAATAGAACTAAAGAATCTACGATATGCAATTCAAATACATATTACCCACTTGGGCTGATTATCTGGTTGGGTTTTTTTCGAGGATTTCCCCGAAGTTCTTTTTTACTTGGTTATTACTGACGTTCTATAAACTACTAGGTTATTTAGCGTCGATGGGAGTGGTGATAGTGAAATTGTATTTGGTGAGATGAGGCTGAGGATTCGCCAAAGATTACATGTCATTCGCCTTATTGTTGGGGAAAACCTCGGATAAAACTCGACCAGGTAATCAGCCCAAACGAGAATCGAAGTCGCGTCCGAGCTTAGGATTTCCCCAACCCAACGATAAATGTCGGGCAATATATGGCGAAGTAAGTTACCACTATCACCGGATGAAATGTAAATAAATACATATAAATAAAGGGATTCTCGACTTCATCTCGCCAAATACCATCTAGGTATCACAAATCAAGTAGTTAATACAGTATTGTTAAATAACCAACTATAAAAATCTCTTGCGATTATTTAGTCAGTGAGCTGTGTCGCGCAATACTGTACTGGTCTTAACTGGCGATAGCCCTTTAGAAGTTACAAAAGAAAAAAAATATTTCAGGGAATTTCCGCTTTACCATTGTGTTTTCTAGTATATGTCCATTCATCTCCAAGAACGGAAAAAAAAACTTTGTTATATTTGGACAGTTTTATCAAGTTTAACGAAATTTTTACAAACTCCTAAATCAACGATCTCTCATTTTTGTAAAAATAGGCCTATAATCCAATAAATTAGCAACTCCAATAAGTTACAATTACTTACGAATCCGTGACTTATACATACATAGAATGTCATACCTGTTTCAAAATGGCGGAAGTGTGAATTTATAAGTGGAGCGATACACAGTCGTTCAACATAAAATTTAATTTCTGCATGATTTTTGGTATTAATAAAAATTTCTGTTTCCGTATTATCAAAAATCGAACAAAAAAGAAAGTGCATATTAAAATATTTATATACCAATAATAATTTAAGAATAATTAAGTGGATTGAAATGATATTACAGATAAACTATATATCATAATCGCTAAATTCGGCGAAACTTCGATATCAACCCACATTGCACACGGAAGGGAGAACATACTTATATCGTTGAAACATTTTGACAATCCTCCGCCACTTAAATATCCCCTTGACGAACCCACTAGCCTTGTCACTTAACTATCCCCTCATTTAACCCATCTAACCCATAACGAAAGACACATCAGATGTCAGTCTGTGTGTGGTGTGGGGAGATATCGAAGATTGGGCGTGAATTCTGCATAAGAAATAAGTAATTGTGTTGCCACAAACCTTTTAGTATGCAATATTTTATCGTAAATTTATTATTATTGAATATCCGAAACATAGAGAACCCTGTTTCACCCATAGGTATAGAGGATTGTAGGTATAACAATATTTACAGCTATGCTTATTTACAAATTTACAGTTAAGTCGCGCTAAACTTATTTAAGTGTGAAGTCAACATATATCTTTCATGCAGGAACAAAGGACAGTCGAACAGAAGATATCTGACAGACTGATTATCTTCTCCACATTTACAATTTGCATTATCTAAAATGTGAAATCTTTGAAGATATTAACCTAATTTTGATGTCCCATGAAAAATTGTGCAGAATAAAATTTGGTTTTACGTACTTAGATGATAATCTATCTTGAACTGTAGCAAAAATAGGTTTCTTGTAGTACTTCTTTTTCATCACTGTTGATCCCATTTTTCAGGGATATGTTTTTTGCAAAATTACATGCGTTTTCTTTCAATTTAACTTTGTGAAAGTTATTGTAGAACAATGAATGGAATATATCTAAACGAACAGTTAAACATATTGTTGGTGAAATTCGCTGTTACGGGTACAATATAAGTTAACACATAAAAGTCATTGTATTAGTCAACTTCTTAATAGATGTAGTAACATATCACAATTAGTTTCCAGAGAGATTATAGTGATCTTCAGACATAAATTATGTACATCAGGTGAAAATCTTATATCACTTTTACTGATGGAACATGTGATTGCTAAACTTTTTCAGCGATTGTGTTCATGAGCAAACTTTTGATTATCAAACAGTGTACAGGAATTTAAAATTTTCAGTGTTTTGGATATGCACAAAGGTTTCATATTCAGGGCAAATGGTACGACCTGAAGTGTAACCAAATCTGTTGGCTCTCTATACCTGGCTGCTCCAAACAACTGATCTGTTTTCCGTGAAATCGAATCTACATTCCTTCATGTGGAGTGTCATGCCTGGCTACTCCAAACAACTGGGACTTTTTTTCCCCCCCATGAAATTGAATCTAAGTTCCTTCGTGTGTGAAGTATATTCTCTGTTCAAATAAGGTCAACCTAGTGCTAGGTAATTTCTATTCGCAGTAAACGATGTAATATTGTGTTGCAATTGTAAAAGATTTGGTTGAATGTTAGTGTCCTGACATCCACAAAAGAATGTTATCGAACGGAATGTATCCCTTTGCAATAGAACTTCTTCATATCCCAGTTTTCTTATATATAAGTTATTGTGCTAGAATTTAACATATCAAGCATCTAAATTGCTTCGTGTGAAGTTTACTTCCTCTCTTAAAAAAGCCAAACTATTATTGTAAGATGACGACTAAGGGTGTATTGATATTTGTAACAACTTCATGTATTTTGGGAGTTGGAAATTAAAAAAAAAACAAACAATGGTTCAGGAGTAAGAAAATAATAATAATAATAATAATAATAATAATAATAATAATAATAATAATAATAATAATAATAAAGAGATGCTTTGAAATGACAATGCTGAACGGAACTTTCTTAGTTAAAGGAATATTTGAAGTATTAAAAAGAACTAAAACACATTGTATATTAATAGTGAGAAGTTCAATAAGTTAATGGTGCATAGACACGGAATATGATGCAAAATTAAAATTAACACTTAACAAAAATGGATTTTAAAAAGTCGGGACGAAGCTCTAGGTAGAATTGGAAATGATACAATAGTAGAAAAAATTAACTTTAAAAAAATCATAACAAATACACGGTGAGTCCAAAAGGACTATACCGTTCTTAATTCTATTATACGGTTTGTGGAAACTAAATTACAATGGGTTTGAACATGTGAAAATGACCTTTGCAAATAGGTTACCAATAGTTCAGAGTAGTCTAGAATGGGTCCCAACTGGAAGGAAAAGAAGAGGAAGACCTAAAAACATATGGCTAGAAGTTGTTACTGGGATGAAAGAAGCCAGAAGATTACAGGATGGTGACTGGGAAGATAGAAATCAATGTAGGGATAAAATTCCAACTGTATAATAAGTAGTAAAGGAAGGAATATTTACATTTAAAACCTGCATGCATGATATTAAAGTCAAATTAGTACGAATGTATGTTCTATTCCATCAAAGGATGTAATAGTATGTTCTAATTACAAGCCTTCTGGTGTAGTTTTCGTGTTCCGGAAATTACATAGAAAGAAATGCTGGCGAACTCTTTTTTCTTTCAGTAGTGTGTTTGCAAACTTCCTAATATTATGGTGAGTTCGCACTCGATAGAGGGTGATATGATACTTTAGGCTTTTGTGATGATTATGCTCAAAAGTTTTGAAAGTGAACATCTTCAACGTTTGCAACTCCATTCAGATACTAACAGGCAGTAGGCCCTATAGTACAACTTGGAGAGTAGCCGTTGAGTCCATCATGCCTAGCCACTCAAAAAAGTGTCTTCTTTGGACTTGAATATAAATTCTTTCGTATGAAGATGTGTGTGCTCTTTCAATAAAGTCAAAATAGTACGTCATTAGATTGTTCACATAAGTGATTTGATAATTTTGTTGTAATTATAATTATTTTGGTATAATGTTAAGTGTCTCAGCAAACACAAAGGAATGTTAGCGAATACAATAACTTACATCTTTCTGATATTACTGTGATTTTGCTCCCCATAAACGTTGATTGTAGGAGATTTCAATATTCTCACAGTGATTGTACAGGGACATCATTTTATTTTTACTTGCATTTTTATTGTACCTGCATTTCTGAATGTACTTCACTCCCACCCCTTCACTAATGTCCTTGCTCCCGTAAGACACACAAACTTACGGCCGCTGTTGTATTCAAAGTCTTGAAGCAGTGAAGTAAACACTGCAGTGTATAGTGTGTTTCAGAAATATGGATGCGTTTTCTATAGAAGAAAGAACCTATATTAATAATATCGTACTAAAAAATTATATTCAAGAAACGATAAATTCAATTTCAGAGAATATGCTTCAAAATGTTTTTAATAATATGCGTAAAGAATTGAAGCCTGCATTGTAATGAACGGCAACCATTTTCAGCAACTTGTTTAAAAATTCAGATTAGCTTATTTTGAATTGAGGTGGCTAGAAGCAAAGGAATGCTAGTGAAATTTTAAATAACATGAGTTAAGTGCATCCAGTGTAAGCTAAAGTATCAAAAATTTTAGTGGCAAAGGGATATTTTAATCGCATCACACATTAAAATTTAAATAAAAATTTCACCGATTTTACGAAAGCTTAAATATTTAAACCCCATTTTGAAAAAAATTATCTTAAGTGCACTTACAGCCCTTTACTTATGAGCCCTCAATTTAAATGCACTCTTTATATTGTATGTTAAAACCAATAATTAATATGCTAAATAAAGTAGACATTACATAACGAACATAGCCGCCTGAAAAGTTGAGTTTTTTGAAAAAAAAAAATGTTACTACTCCACTGTATTTTGATAAATTGCATAAAAGTGATGATCAAATTGAAAATCATAATATCATATTTCCCTACAGCATAAATGGATACACTACTTTTCTCTCCTCCTATAGCTAGTAAAATGATTTGTTTACATATTGCACTAGCAACATCAAACTCCTGTAATGGAAGGGGGCAACAGTGTTTCCGAGTATAGCCAGGTTAATGTTAAAAATGTTGGTAAAAATAAAGTGATGTCCCTGTACTAAGAAGAGACTTTTGTGTATTCCACCATATGATGGAAATTAACATCCTCAACTTTTCGAAACTATCCATAGCAGCCGCTTCACTTGTCACGACAAAGAAATTGAATATTTGATATTTTAACTGAGAATCAAATTGGAACAATTACCAGATGATTGAAACAATATTACGTAGAAAAGAGAGATTATCCACTTAATAAACAGATGTTATACCAAATTTCAGGAGGAACAAGATGTATGTTATGCCTAACTGTATTGTACATATTTATTGATTACTTTCATTATTTCTTTTGTTCCAAATTGAGATAAATTCTTGCTCCCTTAGAAATGTGTTTGAGAAAAGATGAGTGGTTTTGTGTTGTAGTGATGTGTTACTTGATGTAATAGTTATATTATGTGCAACATTATCATGTTCCTCCTTCGTGAGCTTATATCTAGAAAATATTATGAAGTAACTTGTTGTAAATGTTCTGATTTTAGTTTAAACTATGCTTATGTCTCTCAATTTCGACGCAGATCATAGTTATCTGCATATAGTTTGATTCCGGGAAGGGTCATTGAGGTTTTTATCAAGAATCACAGTGGTGGTCAGATACAGGGATATCATTTTATTTTTAATTCAATTTTTATTATGCCTGAGTTTTTTAATGTACTCCAACCTCACACAGAACCAAGACCGCGTATGCAGTCAAAGTCGTCTTACGGTCATAGTAAACAGTACTGAGTTAGCAAATATAGTACGTTCCAGAAATATGTTCGTGTTTTCCAGTGACGAAAGAGCTTTCAATATTGAATCATATTTTCACACAATTATTGTCGTCTGTTTGCTTACGACGCATCCCGGTTTCCCCCACCCGCTTCTGCTCGCCTCTCTGTAAAGGCTAGTGGCTGGGCTGTCTTAGCTCTTTTCTGAAAACAGTAAATTATGTTAGGAACTGGACGTCTACGTAATCTTACACAACTGTTTAAACTAATTTAAATAAAATGGCCTCGTTAAGTAATTAACTGTCACGTGATTTCCCCGCTTTATATGACCCTGCGACGTAACCACTTGGACGAACAGTAAATAGAATGTCTGAGTAATTTCATCTTTTCCAATCGGGCAGAAGTGAAGATTGAATTTACATTACGTAAGGTACTCTTTTTTATAGAGTAGGTACAGCATTATTTCAACATGAGTTACTAGTACGAAGGACGAAACTGGTAATTGGAATTAGGTACAATAGTCTATAGTGCGTTAATATGCACAAAAGAACTGAAGCCACTATGGAAATGAACGGCCACCATTTTCTAAAATGTGTTTAAATATCCATATTATGATTATTTTCCAATTTAACTTCATTCTCTATATAGTACACTAATGTGCTGTATACAGTATAATATACACTGTATAATGAATACGTCCGAATGGATAGCTCAGATCGTGAGTAGAAACACTCATTGTTAATACAGTACTGTATTTTGATTAAACAAAAATCTAATGAAAATTGTCAAATTCAAAATCGCTATATTTCCTACTTTACGTAAATGGATGAACTACTTTTCTTCCCCCCTATACCTAGTATAGTGATTTGTTTGTATTTTACGCTAGTACCATAGAACTCAAGTCATGGATTGGGGTAGCAAATGGTGTTTCCGGTTCTCTACCTTTAATCCAAAGGTATAGCCACGTTAATATTATAAATGTTAGTAAAATAAAATCATGTCCCTTTATTATCCAAATACATTTGTGTTAAATAGTCGTTTCATCATTGCTTCATTATCGTATCAATTCAGTAACTCTAATCTTTGTCTATATTTAAAAGATTTATAAATTTTTGTTCATTCGCTGACAATATTGAAATAAACTTCACGGCTTTAGCGAGTTCTGACCGCGGTGTGCGGAGCCGTGAAGTCGCAGCAGCTTTGCAGTTCCCTGCGAGCCGTGGTTGTGGTTTGTCATCCGTTCTTGAAGGTTCTTTACTACGTGACCGTAATTATACCCCACCTAATGAGGCGATATATTCGAAACTTCGTATTTAAAAGCACTATAACGAAATGTAACAGATTAAGAAAGTTCTCAAATAATGCATGGAGGATTGTTTACATATTTGTGTAACGTAACATTGACAAAATTGTTTGCGAAGAACGTCAGTTACTTGTAATGTAGGCTAATTAAGTTATGTATTATTCACATTTACGTGGCAACCAAGAGCGAGTAGTCGGGTCACAATAATATTACGGTATGTCAAAAGAATGATTATTAGTCTATACACCAAAATGGAACAATGAAAGAAGGAATACTAAACCGAACAAGAAAGTCTGTAATATTTACTATCAATTAAGCCTCGGGTTTTCTGAACCGATGCATGCGGCGAGCGAGGTGCAAATTTCGCCTCGTACAAATCCGACTACACGAGAGATAGTGAATGGTTTCTATAACTGCGAGATGCGAGATCTGCACACAGCAGTTATAGAAACCACTCACTATCTCTCGTGTAGTCCGGATTTGTGCGAGGTGGACCTCGCATGTCGCATGCGTCGGTTCAGAAAAACGAAGGCTTTAAGTAACTTAATATTTGGGGGGAAAAAAAGAAGTACTGCCTAAAACAAAATTACAGATATACAATTCCGTTACAGAATCAACTCTGCTGTATGGAGAGGAAAGATGGCCTGTTACAAATGAGGGAATAAGCATTGAATTGCAATTGAAATGAAGAATAGTTGGAAAAAGAGGGATAGAATACGAAATGAGAGAATTAGAGCGGAATTAAAACAGAAATCTGTAGAAGATAATGGCTATAAACGGAATGGATACTTTAGTTTATTCGATATATCAGATCTGAACAGTCGAGTTAGCTCTGTGGTAGCGTGTCTGCCGCCAGACTAACCGGCCCGGGTTCGATTCGTGTAAAATTTCTACTTCGAGACTAGGAGAGGTGGCGATGCACAATTTCTAATCACTAGATTGTATACCAATATGCCTAGGTTAAATTCAAAATCTCCCTGCACTACATATGAAGAGAAGGCATAATATGCCACTGCTGATAGTGGCGTTAAGCCTGGCGGCCCCCTTGGTGCTATTCGACAGGAGTAGACTACGTGCCAGCACCGGGTTTCCCCTTATCCCATCCTCATCATCCTCACCTATTCCCTACACAACACTTACACGTACTCTCACTCCAGTACACGACATAATTTTCCACAGATGCTTAACATGCGTAGCGTGCCCCGCCGAAGTGGTGTACAACATAAAATGGGTCACAGTCTGCCATCTGTCCACAATATGTGGAACCCGAATCTTGGAAGTGAAATAGGTAGCCATTACGCACGCACGCAAGCACGCACGCACGTTATATAAAATATTTTATAAAGTTTGCAAATAGTATGCACTTTGAACAACTACAACAGGCTGGCTAGTATATAAGGATAAGTTATTTGGAAAGATAAAGAGGTTAAAAGTCAGAATTAAGTGATAAAGGCCGAAAATAGGTTACATATATACTTTAAATAAGCTAAAATATTAGAGGATATAATTTATTTGAAAATAGGCTCATAAAAAAGATAGTAAATATGTAAATACTGTAAATATTTAAATGCTAGAATATGTAAATAGATTCCAGTACTTCATAGGTTAGGAATAGGAAAATAAGTTAGACTAAGAAGGAGCATTATTATCTTGACAGTTACACATCGTAGATGAACTACACTAATCCATACTTAACCTAGAATAGCAACATTATAATATATAATGTAAATCGATAATGTACTTGAAGATAAACCTAGGCATGTAGTATTACGTTTCATTTGTAATGGAACATGCTGCTCAAACAAGATACATACATACATACATACATACATACATACATACATACATACATACATACATACATACATACATACATACATACACATAAGATTTTCCTTATCACAATTTATTATATGTTTTGAAGAATTAGGTACCAAATACAGGTTGAAAAATAATTTAATTAAAATTATTATTTTGATTTAAAAAATTGACAAATACGTGAAAACTACAGAGTTGATGATAACTCCATTGCATAATACTGACTCCACAAATTTATACTGTGCCCTCTTAACACTTAAATTATTTATTTTAATATTAACGAGAATATTATAGTTTCTTTCTTTCTTTCTTTCTTTCTTTCTTTCTTTCTTTCTTTCTTTCTTTCTTTCTTTCTTTCTTTCTTTCTTTCTTTCTTTCTTTCTTTCTTTCTTTCTTTCAAATAATGGCGCGATATCATTCCCAGTAATAAAGCTATATCAGGCAGCATTGAATTGCAGCACTGAGTTTCGCAAGGTCCTGCTAGCTACAGTTTTTCTCTACAGATTCTAAACTTGATATTTCGAAACAACACTAGGGTTCGAGTGTTGCGCCGCAGATTTGAGACAATCCTTGACAAAATAAAAGGATACGAAAAGATAGCCAGCCAAATCAATATTATGAGAAAGACCGCAACTAACATACAACACAAAGTACAACGAATCCTCAATAGAAATCCCAAACTTTTCCACTGTCTTCGATAGTGTCTACCAATAGCTGTATGAAATTCTACGAATGAATCTTGTACCTTCACGCCGTTGACCGTGTATTTTCAGAAGTGATGAACTAAGTTTGACAATACTAGTGCTCGAGTTTCAAGCATGGTTTGAATTCCAATCTTAGGTTAGAACAGTTACAGTACATTAATCTAAAAATTTATAGCGATTGCTATTCTCGATGCTATTATATTTTTGGATGCTCTCATGTTGAAAAATAATGTAATGAGTGAAACCCCTCTAAACCGGACTTCGCTAATTCGGACAGATTTTATTTTTTTTCAAAAAACACTTGAGATTAATGTTCCACACATTTATGGTAGAATACAAGGAATGAAAATTGTGATAAATTCAAATTATCCAACTTAAGATTCATTTAGATACATTAATTTAATTTGTGGTCTATAATATAATCCGAACTATAAGAAATTGTATCTTGCCCTGAAATAAATGCATCATGATATACACACAGAACAGCAGTGATAATGGACGCAGGAAATACTTACCCCTTTCTTTAATTGCAGTCAGAAAATTACAAATTCTTGTGCAATAGCTGATTTTGACTAAAGAAATTTGTTTCTAAATAATTAATGTTTTTCTTTTCCATATGTTTGTAAACGTTAGTCATAGTATGTACAGTACTTCCTGTGCACCAATTTACTTGGACTAAATAACGTCATACTTGCAAATCGAGCTCTCAGATATAACTCCCTGTAAAGTTGATTTGAATAATTTCGAGGGAAAATTGTTTCGGGGCAGGGTATCGAACCCGGGACCTTTGGTTAAACGTACCAACGCTCTACCAACTGAGCTACCCGCGAACTCTACCAGACACAGATCCAATTTTTCCGTCTATATCCACAGATCTCAAAGTGGGCTGACAACCGCCCAGCAACCAACATTGAGTGCACATTAACTCTGTGTGACTTAAATTTGTGGTTTTTTATTAACGAACAGTGACGTGTATTATGCAAATCGAGCTTTCAGGTAAAGTAAAGTTGATTTGAATAATTCCACAATGAACCTCCGGGTTACTTAAAGGCCATAAGCAAGTGAGCTATTACCATTTTATTGACACTCTTGTTGCAGAATTGTTGAATAATCAATAAACGAAATACTAGAATGGAACTTAGTAACTTTCTTGTGAAAAATTTGAGTCCCTCGAAGGTGTTTACTTGGCTATATTTTGTAAAATTTATCGCAGTGTAAACAGAGCATTACACTTCATTAGCCCGGTGTTTGTTGCATCAAATGCATGGTTCAGCCACTTCTTTTCCTATCCCCGCGTGTTAATGAATGGCGGTATTTAATGTAATGAGTATGAGAGATAACTGGAATTCCTGCACGAAATGGTTTTGTCTGCCAGAAATAATTTACCATGTCAGCGGCTGGACACGGAAGCTATGGAGAGAAAACCACTGCTCGATTGTGGGTCGGCCTAACACGTAGGGGAAGAATGTTAATGATGTGGCATCTTTAGAAGGCTGTGCATTGTATCTGCGATGCTATTACAAGTTGATCGCGCCCAAGTTGACTCTGTTGTTAGGGAGAGAGATTTATTATAGCCAGTTTCTAGATGCTTTTCATTCCCTAACGTTTAACTGGTTGCATAGTTTGTTGTGTTTAATCAAATTAATCAAACCATTAAATTCTTAAAGTATTTTGATATTGTTCTGAAGCAAAATTGATTTACGTTAGGAGCAGTAAGGTTAGCTACACTATACACACACACGCATAGACTCGACATAATGATATTTAGTTGCTATATTTTAAGGATGGCAATTATTTGGAATAAAATAATCATTGTTGCTTTCTGGTACGTATTTTCACATTTAATATCAGTGTCCTAATGTTTTACACACTTTTTACTTAATTCAGAATATCGTAAAACATTTTCAATATTTGTCAAAATTCTATTATATAAGTGAATATTTTCGCTGGCAGAGTTAAGGTCTTAATCAATGCAATGCATATTTAAATTACGAATATTTACGCTACACTTAAAAGATTCTCCAGCAATATTCTTCAGTTAAGTTTTAACGACTAGTACATGTTTATTTAAATTTAGATAAACCTATAAGATAGAGTAGTAACTTAATTTATGAGCTAATTTAATTCAATCAATTATAATTAATTTGAGATAGTAACATGATGAGAATTAATTTAATATATGTTTACTAGAACTATGTTATAAGGAGAAAAAATATAAATCTAAAATATATTTATATGCCCATGAGAATATTAATGTAAGGAAATTTTGCCATTAGAGGTTTGTATTCCATGTAGAGAAATTAATGATAATAGTAAGAATGAACAGATGTTATAAGTAACAAATATTAATCAGTAATTAATCTTTTAAGTAAGAATTTATGTAATTTTGACCTAAATGAAGTTATTGCCCAACAACTACTTATATCACTCGGAAGCGAGTTTCAATTTCTAGCAACTGAAACTGTATAAGATGGAGAATATAAAGATGTCTTATGGTAAGGTATAATGAGTGAATTGTTATGATGAGACCTGGTATTTAGCTGATGATATGCGGATAAATTTTGAAAACGAGAAGCCAAATAGATTGGTGTAGCGGTGCGCAGAATTTGAAATAAGAAAATAAGAGAATGCAGGGCTCGTCGGTCACTTAGCCTTAGCCAAGACAAATTTTGGAAAGACTGGGAAACATGATCATACTTACGAATATTGCAAATATAACGGACGCATGCATTATGCACACGTTGTAGCCTGCTGCTCAAATTTGCATTTAGGTTACTTAATGTAATATCGCAGTAGTTGAAGTGTGGCATACGAGTGTTTGTACAAGGATTAATTTTAATTTATCAGGAAGATAGTGCTTCAGTCGCTTTAATGCGATGTGCCATTTACAGGGTTTCAGTAGAATATTAGATTGACGTGCACTGATCTATTACAGTAGCTATAATCAGTTAGTGTTAAACTATTGAATGTTCTCTGGTTAGGTTGTTCGAAAACAGCTGAAACTGGCCAAACTATTCCCAGTGTAGTCAAGGTCGACAGTCGCTAGTTACGTTAACTGTAATGGGCTTGGTGTTCTTTGAGAGCAAAGAGTATCACTAAATAAATTTTAAGGTACTGTTAGATTATTCCTAATATTTAATGTATAGTAAAGTAAGTTTAAGGGGAGACGTCTGTCCAAATGCACAGATTCAACCATTTGAAATTTGCTACGGTTATTTAAAGTTAATTTATGTATTTTTGATCTTCTTTAAAATATCCTAGTGTTGCAGGAAGTCCGGTTGTAAACTGACCTAACCTAACCTCACCTGATATTACAAAAGATAAGGAACATTTTCTCATGACCTGATAGAGATAGTGGATCTAAGGTTGTGTACAAATTTGTCCTAAGTTATATCTAAGAAATCACTGAGAAGAGAATTGTATAATGTCTTGTTGTTTTTGTATAATACACTTGAAAATATGCATTATTAAAATATATAGGCCTAAAATATTAGTACCACTTCAATCGAAACATAAAAGCAATCCTTCAATACGAAAACATGTACTTGCGTGAGCTTTCTGCTCTCTTCATTTCTTGCTGAGATAAGCGTCAAGTTCCAGTATTTATTTAGAATCAAAGTCGCTTCCAGGATCTTGTATCATTGTAAGTTGTATTTTATTATTATTATCATTATTTCTATCAATCTATAAATAATTTGGAGCTTTCAAGTTACTTGCGTGAGCTTTCTGCTATCTTCATTTCTTGCTTAGATAAGAGTCCGGTGCTTCAGGGATCAGCGAGTATACTAAATACTGAACCTTAATGCTTATCTAAGCAAAAAATGAAGAGAGTAGAAAACTCCGAAGTATATAGAGATTGGGCGAAAATTCGTATTATTCAATAATAAAAATATGTGCAAAATGTCATTACTATATATTTACTTTTTGAGAAAATATTCCTTAATTGTAGAAAATTGTAACTTTAGGAAAATGAAGCATAAAGTTTAGGATTATTAACAAGAGTGGGATGGCACCATAATTATTTTGTTCCTGAAAGAGCTTGGAAATAACATTTTGGCAACCTAATCTTCAAGCATAAGAGAATAAAATCAAAATAAAATAAAATAAACTATGATTTTTACCATTTTCATTTGACTTCTCTTAAAACGGGGAGTAACATTTTAGCGACTCTGAGCTTTGTCCACGAAAAAACACAGCCGGATCAATCTGATGCGTTTATAATGAGAAATTTAAGATGCTGAAAAAATGCCTCGGTTGCGTGTTTTCGAGAGTACTTTTGGCTAAAGATGTTAAGAAGTCGGACAATTATGTTTGTTGTGATGTTATCACATCGGGAACTTTACTCGCATAAAGTTAATTATTCTCTAATATTCGCAAATTGTGCTGCATTGTGACTGGGTCTACAGAATGAAAAACACAAATAACAGCGTCGGGCGTAACTCTGTTTCTAGCACAATCTTACGGTAGTAGGACATAAATAAAAATGCAACTAATATCTTGCTTCATCTTACGTATTACATTAAGTAGACGTAAACATGAAAATTCTAACGTAAAGCTAGTCTTTGTATGTAGGCTACAGTTTAAACATGCTGAAGGAAGATAATACTACGGAAGCTTCGATTACACGTTTCTAACTTCCTACTCCTGGCATTTTGCTTTGTCTACAATTCTATTTGCGTCAAACTTGTATACACACCTATATATTGATTGCTCTTAATATATTAAATAGTTGTCTATGCAATATTATAACTTACTACCGCTGCCTGTAATGTTTGATTCAGGTAAGCCGATGTAATTTATGACACTACATTGTAGTCTTGCACGAGAGGCACTATAATAAAGTTGAGACGCTCTTGCATATTTGTTTCATTACTTTTAATATTAAAGTATGTGTGTAAAATATCTTTCTGCTGCCTTAGAATTTGCAATTCTATACAAATTTAAGTGCTACTTAATGAGCAAGGGCTGAAGAGCGATATGAAAAGAAGCTTTTTACAGTATGATAAATGAAGCATGTTTCTGTGTTTAGAAGAATCTCTTGCATAATTAACTTAAGAGTCAACTGTAATATTGATTTGATGGAACGTTCCGTAAAAACTACAAATACATACGTATTTTTACACTGGAGTATCACAAGTCATTTGTTAAATGATACAGTGTACCTAATGTTAATACGAGATAAGAGGTTAGAGCAGCGAGAAAGGTTAAGGACTACTACCAGAGATTAATGTATTATTCGGGGGTTTTTTTTTCTGCCGATCGCTGATTGTATCGTCAAAAATAAAGATTATTGTAAATGCTTTACTCATTGAATATAAATTAAGCACTGGGTGTATGAAATTCTGATTTGGAACAAAACTACTTGAAAGATAGGTTGCCTCCACGTATGTCGCAAATGTAACGTAAATAAAGCTATTATCAAAACAAGAGTTCCACCTTTTTATGGATTTTGCATAGAGCAAAAATTACTATATGAATACATTAGTGAATACAATACATGAATACCTTAAGTCTATTGGGTTTAAAATAACATTACTGACATAAATGTTAACGATGTAGTAATAACCAAATGTATGGAACTTTTAAAATACTGTTTTACGTAAATTTTCTTGAAAGTAATTTGAAATTTTACGGCCATCCTCACAATGATCTGGAATTCTAAATGTGATGTCTTACCGTTATAAAAAATATAACAAAGAAGTTTCAGAAATTAAAAGATGAATCTGAGAATACACTGTAATGGACCAGAAGAAAATTATATTAGGCGCAAATTAATTATCTTCAACATAAATTAAAAATCGTCGTATCAGTACTTAACTGGACGAACTACAGAAGTATCAGTCTGTAATTTGTGACAGATTCCGAATTTTTGCGACGAAATTTACGAGTGCAGTTTTGACACTTAAGGTGCTATTCATAGACATTTCGCTAGCCTACACTACGAGCGTGCTAAACTAGCCCAGGTTACCGACTGATTACATGTACAGAATTTATATCATATCGCTAACACTGGTTTATGAATAAAAAAAACGTTAGTTCGCTGATCATCTACCGGAAGCCCGCGCTAAGAATGTCTATGAATACGGCCCTTAAAGTTTTTATTCTACAAATAAGTGTACACTAGCAAAATTCTCTACGTAATATTGTATAGAACCATTGTGTTAGAATGTAGGACATTGCTGTGCTATTATGCGTTACTTCGTAGTAAAGGTGACTCAGCTTATCCTCCAAGATGTGACATCATTGCCGATATCGGCTACGCATTGAAAACGCACCAAAACTTATCCATGTGAAGCGCACAACACTTCATGTGTTTTGCTTCTAATCAGTGTTTCACCGCAAATGGACAGCAGAGTTATAGGGGAACAACTTAGTAAACTCCGTTGGTCTGCGGATGCATCAATCTTAAATCACCTCCTCCTTCATAATTGGCAGCCAATGACGAAAGAAGGCGTACTTACATAAACTTTCAATGAAGCAGAATATTTTCATATTTTATAGACTAATAATAACTCGAAGTAGTAGTCAGATTCTAATAAGAAAATAAAGCATGTTGAAGAGTATTGTTTGCAGATCACGTTAAAAATAACTAGGAATAATATTTTTGTAGTGCTAATGTAGTAGACAATAAAACTGACAGAATAATTTCGTTAGAAGTTTAAGTGATATCAGTGATGCATCAGATGAAGTGTCAGTTTGTAGCGAAAATGGTTCAGATTATTGGATGAAGACTCCGCCTCCATCGCAGCTGTGATGTAGTAACGTAACCTACTTCAGCGGAGTTATGCCAGTTGCTAACTTATAGCAGTGCTTCCTACTACGTTGGAACCTACGTCGCAGAAGATAGTTTCTGTCCTCCTGTACTTTGGGCTTTTACGGGTTCACACATTTCTCGCACTACTAATGGAGCGAAATGCTTCCACAAGCATCTCGAGAAGAATTTTTGTATTTTAATCCATCAATACACATAGCCATCGATGTACTAATAAAATTTCAGGCTGAAACATTTTTTAAATTTCAAGGTGCCAACAGAAAGTAGTCCACAAGAAGGCAGCAAATGAAATTCATACATGGTTATACGGCCGATAAATTACTACAAGATATGCGCTATACTCGTTCCAAAATTATGAATGGTTCTCTATCTACAATCTAATATCCAAATTCGCAATGAAGTACAAACCTCTTGGCAGAAGAGCTGGGTGGTCTTAAAATGTGATATTAGGTGAATATATTTCACACTTTCGGAATAACCAGTTAAGGCTTAATCATTGCAGACGATGATGATAATGATCTTGTGTGTCTGGGAATGAAGACTTGCACGTTTGATTACTGGTACGAGGCTGAGCTTGAGCATGGGTTCGAATCTCGCTGCGCAACAAATTTTAACTTTTTTTTGCGCTGGGTATGTGATAGGCCTACATGTTTTCTATATAATTCGAACCTCCTGAATACGAATATGACAATAAAAACAATTGGTTACAGTTTTTGAGAAATTTCTGAATTTATATCTATTCAAAATACTGCTTCATATAAAGATACTCACTGTTCAGAAGATTATAGCCATCTTTTTCTGCATTTTCTTTTATACTGGGCATCAGGTATATCACGAGCTAAACTCCAACAATAGTCTGCTAGCATATTGGTACTCCATTGTCCTTGGTATATTTTTTCCGTAGTTGAAATTTCTTGATGAAAGCGCTCACCATGGTTATCACTGAAATCACCACAATTCTCGGGGAAAAAGTCAAGATGGGAGTGAAGGAAGTGAATTTTCAGGTACCTGTAACAACCTATGGTTTCATACGCCAACAGTAAATTTTGCACTAGTTCTTCATAGTTCTCACTTCTACGATTAGCCATAAAATTTAATACAACCTCCTTGAATGCAATCCAGGCGGCTGTCCTTTTCCCTTTCAACAAAGATTCGAAGTGATTGTCCTTCATTAGTTCTCTAATTTGTGGTACATTGAAAACTCCCTCTTTTATTTTTGAGGCACTAACAGCAGAAAATTTTTCCTGGATATGTTTAAATTCTTCAGTTTCATGATTCGTCCCCTTAACAAAATTCTGCATTAACGCCAACTTAATGTGTAAAGCGGTAAAATTACTTTATTTTGAAGTATAGGGGGTTGATGTATATTTTTCTTCCAGGCTCTAGTGATTGTCGTGTTGGCCATACTTTTATTTTATAATGTTTATCTCGAGCGTTACTGCCCATTTCGCACGGAAAGAAGCAACATTTTGTGTAGCCTAATAATTGCATTCCAAGAAGCAATGCTAAAACATTCAAATCCACGCATATAAGCTATTCGTACTTTTAATATTATCATTAAAGCATACTTTAAAGAAATGCACGCCATACACGGAATACTAACACTATGGAAAGCTCATGATAAACTGAAGCGATTTCATACGGCGAACTTGTTTCTCCTCGTCCAAATGGAACCGAAAAGGGCAATAAAACAACTTCTGCTTCTAGAAGTGGTTTTGACAGGGCGATCCATTCCAAAATATAAACTACAATAATGTCATTAAAGCTCACAGTTAAAGATATACACATCTCAAGTAAAATCAGGTAAACGGAAGCGAATTCGTACCGCGAACCTGTTTCTCCCCCTCCAAATAGACTCGTAAGAGAGCAATAAAATAATTTCCGTTTCTACAAGTGCTTCTAACATGGTGGCCTACTTATACTAATATTGTTTTCACATAATGAGTCGTTACATTTGTAAAAGAAAATAGTTACACACGAAATACGGTGATTTTTTAATTAAAATGCATAGAAAATTAATTATATTCTGTATCTCGAAAATGCGAACTGATGGAACGTTTTACTTTTTTATTTTTAATTCAGGGGGTCGAAATTAGTAAGAATTTGTTAGTTTTATGTTTTGCGCAAAATGACTGTTACCCAGTGTTACCTACGTTAAGATTTTTACAAGGTTTCTCCAACTGTATGGCGATTTTAAGTAATTAATTCCATTGTGAATTCTCGGATTAATCTTGCCAAATACCACTTCACTGTCACTATATTCCATCGACGCTATATAACTCCGTAATTAATAATAAATAACGTATACGGCGAGATCATCCTTTCTTCATTTTTTCAGGTGGTATACATTCAAAATTACCTTGAGTAACCCGTCTTCTGATATCCTCTTAACATAACCATACTATTAAACTTGTTTTTGATTAATACAATCTATTATTTTATCAGCTTTTATTAAAAAAAGGAGCATTTTCTGCGAACGTTTAGAAAAAGAACCAAGGAGGAGACTTGTGAAGTACTTCGTGTGGACTGTGGCATTGCAATTCATTCACAGTGTTCTGCCCAAGGGAATACCCTTCACTGCAAACCCAGCATTTTCTAATATTTCCTACTTTCTGTCTTCCACTTTGTCTCCGCATATGATCAATACATCTTAATGTTATCTATCATCTGATATCTTCTTCTGCCCCGAACTCTTCCCCCTTTCACCATTCCTTCTAATCCATCCTTCAGTAGTCGATTTCTTCTCACCCAACTAATTCATTTTCCTCTTCCTGATTAGATTCAGCATTATTCTTTCTTCACCCACTCTTTGCGACCCAGCTTCATTTCTTATTCTGTCTTTCCACTTCAGACGTTCCATTCTTCTCCTGTAGCATTGTATAGGACAAACATATGGATTTTGCAACGAAGTGAAGAGAAACGAGTAGAAGCATTTGAAGTGTGGATGTGGAGAAGAATGGGACGTGTAAAATATACAAATAAGAAATACAGCTGTGCTAGAAAAAAGTGGGTGAAGTAAGAATATTGCTGAAACTGATCAGAAATAGGAATAGAAATTGGCTTGATCATTGGCTAAGAAGAAACTGTATACTGAAGAATGCACTGGAAGAAATAGTGAACAGGAGAAAAGTTCGGAGAGAAGAAGATAACAGATGATAGGAAACATTAAGATACTGTAAATTCGTAAGTATGGTATGCGGAGACAAGAGAAAGGCTGAAAATATGGAAGATTGGAGTACGATGGTTTTGCAGTGATACACCTGCCCTGGAGCAGAATACTATGGATGAATAAATCTGTTATTGAATTTTGTACTACCGATTTTTCACGAATATGTTCTCATTTTATCTCTTGATATCATTGCTGACCTCCGTTAGGAATATAGTAGATATATGTTGACAAAAATGTTAAAATATTTTATGTCTTGTAGTTCGTAATTTCCGATCCATATATGTATATTTCTATTATACCAAATGTATGACGAATTTGCTTTTAGTTTTGTCCGATAATGCGTTGTCCCAAAGAAAAACATTTGAAATAGCCATAGCAAACCTTTCCAATTGTATTCATTAATGAGTTTCATTCCTTTACCTTCCATCGATTATCATTCGTTCATTCATTCATTCATTCATTCATTCATTCATTCATTCATTCATTCATTCATTCATTCATTCATTCATTCATTCATTCATTCATTCATTCAGTGTTCTGCCCAAGGGCAGGTCTTTTACTTCAAACTCAGCTTTCTCCAGTATTTCCTATTTTCTGCCTTCTTCTTTGGATTATTATTATTATTATTATTATTATTATTATTATTGTTGTTATTGTTGTTATTGTTTTTATTATAATTATTATTATTATTATTATTATTATTATTATTATTATTATTATTATTATTATTATTATTATTATTATATCCTTTTTATATCTTAATATCACTGAAACTAAAATGATTCTTGTTATTCTTGTTTTATAGAATACATTTTATAAACTAATATACTTAGTCCACTAGCATTAATGAAAGTGATAAATTACATGAGATTTCCCACGTACTTTGGAGAAATAATATTTAGCAGGGGGCGTGGCATCAAAGCCTTTACATGATATGGAATATGAGTTAGAAAATACTGCATGGTAGAATCAAAGCCCGCCAGCTAAACATCCATTGCGAACTGCTAATTACACTGTTTGCTTGTTCATCATACTCGTACTACAAAAACACAGTGCTCTACTTTCAATTATTTGAAACGTAAATAAATTGTTTGCGACGTTACGTGTAACTAATAACAAAAAAAAAAAAATACTTGCTAGTATATGGGATTTTTATTTTCATGCCCCACACAATGATACAAAACTTCGTACTTTATTAGACCTTCCATTATAATTAATGAAATTGATACCCGCAACTTCTGTCAATCTATGTTAACGATAGCCTTGAAATTACCAATATTTGTACATATTTTTATTTAAAGAAACCTAAGTCTCTTTCTTACCATGTAAGTATTCTTTTAATTATGCAAATCTGGTTTTCAGGTAGTAGCTTCCTGTAAAGCAGGTTTGAATAATTTGAAGGAAAAATTATTTCGGGGCCGGGTATCGATGCCGGGAACCTTCGCTTAGAGCACGAATGCTCTACCGACTGAGCTACCCCAGGAAGTATACACGACACTGTCACAATTTTCCTTTATATCCACACAATTCAAATGGGCTGACAAGACGCCAGAACCCAACTTGTTCAAAGATATCTGACCTACAGATTTTTGATCGCTTAAAAGAACTTTCTAACCACGGGATAAGCCAAAACAAAAGATAAAACAAATTGACAAACTTTGAAATAGTTTCGCTAGTTTTCAATAGGTGACCCTATTATTGGGACAGCTAGAAGTGTATTGTGGGGGGGGGGGAGATGATATCGTAAACTAAACATGAATTATTGTCATAATGGACGGTATCAGCGATTTTCCGCTAAACCTAATGTTTTTATAATCATTAGAGGGGGATGAAATTTTTAATTGTGTAATATGGATATATTTATTTACTGTTGGCAACACTGATTACCTTTGCCATCTATTTAGAAGCAATAGTCTAACTAAAGAATACACACTTACACGAGCAAATTATCGATCACTATCGATAAGTAGGGATCAGATATCTTTTAACGCCAGCAGGTAGAACTAGAGTATATTTCTCGGGGTTCCTATTAGGAACCTCTACTGCGCAATTTGTAATTATCGAAGCATTTACTCCACTGAAGTAAAACATGAATGTACCTCTATCCACTAAACCAGGCTGTCGTTGATTGATACAGAAATTAAAGATTAATTTCATATCTTTTAGTTAGGATATTGATAACATTTGTATATGTTTGAATAGTTTTGAAATTACCCTTCTTTGGACAGAGTAAGAGTCGAACATTGTAAAACGATCTTCTGTAACTGATATCTTAAGATGGTTTCGTGTGTTATTGCAGAGCAAATTCGTTGGTGTTTGCGGCTTTCTGCCAATTTAAACAAATTGATGCATAAATGAGTGGTAGTGAGGTGACTGACGTGGACAGCATCTCTTATGTATAGCTTCCTGAGACATTTGTTGTTTTATTTGTAAAGTTCAATATATTTTCTACACTTCAAAAAAAGTCTCTGAAATGAGGAACAATGCAGAAAAAATTCTGCAGGTTAAAGTTAGGACACAAATGCGGGTATATTATACTAGACTAGCACATACATCTTATATCATAATCATGTATGAGGTATAGTGTAGTATATTATACTCTCGAGAATACTGAGTTTTCAGTGAACGATCTGCCCCTGGGCAGAACATGTATGTATGTATGTATGTATGTATGTATGTATGTATGTATGTATGTATGTATGTATGTATGTATGTATGTATGTATGTATGTATGTATGTATGTATGTATGTATGTATGTATGTATGTATGTATGTATGTATGTATGTATGTATGTATGTATGTATGTATGTATGTATGTATGTATGTATGTATGTATGCATGTATGTATGCATGCATGCATGTATGTATGCATGCATGCATGCATGTATGCATGCATGTATGTATGAATGATGTTCTCAGGACTCAGGGGGATAGTATTGTGACTTCATACAATTGAAATCAGTGAGTGAAATGACTTTGTTGGGAAGCTTTCTATTAAAAAATATGCGGAAAGTATGGACGGAACAAACGAGAGCGTGGTGTGAAAATGCATGCAAATGAACCGCCGAAAAATGAGACAAAAGCGAAAGATGAGTTCGAGAATGTAGGGCAAAGAATGGATTTATTTTGGGCTTATTAGCCATGGGATTCGGGTTCAAATCCCGCTTCACTCTGAATTTATATCTTGTGTTGACAAACCATCTCGCTCAGGCAACACAGGTTTTCTCCGGATTCACGTTTCCCTATGGCATCCCAACAATAATATAATTATCTTTGATCATTCATTAAGAGTGCAACGTAGACCCACCTGTGGTACACTCTGGACAGTCTCTTGCGAACTAAGTGGTCTAGGCTTTTCGGCACTAGTCACATCTATGAGAATCGCGGAAAATAATGGTAGGTTAAGGACCCTGCCATTAGACAAAGCATTCTGAAGATTATCGATTACAAAAGTGTTACGTTTAACCCTAGATCATACATGTAACAGATAGGTCATCGCTATGTCAAAATCGTTTGCACTTCATAGAGAACAACCGCCAGGATCGCCACCCGTTCGCCGTAAACTAACACGAGATGGCAGTACAGTCGCTAATGCAATTCAAATGGGAATTATGACGTGACTCCTTATGTAACAACTAGATGGCAGGGTAGTAAACCTGACGAAAGTTGTTAACGTCAAAGCCTATAAGCCGACCTATCTGGGCTATATATGATCTAGGGTTTAACCTAAGTACCTTGACGTTTAACCACATTTAACATGATATAATGGATTTAATTTCAACGTTTGTTTCACGCAAACAGAGCTTTACGATTTTATTGTAATTTCATACTAGAGAAAGTTACTAATACTGTCGAGTTTTTCTATTTTCTGCGGTGTCTTCGGTGAAATTTATGCATCATTATTTGTTCAATTATATTTAATATGCTGGGAAATTTTAGTTTAATTAATGACGACTCATTAATTCTGCAAACTAAATGGATAAAATAATTATATCTGATTATCGAAATATGCATTGTCTTCGATCCATTTTCAGCTGCGGTTTACATTGTAGGCCGACATGTGGTTATTGCGCAACCAGTAAATACAAATTTAATTGATTGCTCGCTATCGCTACAATAACCCCAAGGCTAATTAATGGTTTTAAATGGAATTTGAGTTACGACCTTCTATTTCACCTATCACATCACTACTGGATCGATATTTTCACTCCCTGCTCGACGTGTGTGGGATTCAGATTATTGACTGGCACAGGGGTCAATTGGGTTACCGTGTACCGTAATAAAAGTTGAAATAAATTATTATTATTAGCTTGTTTGACTGTTCCGATGCGCTTTCGGCTATTACTGCATAGGATGGACTTTTTGCACGATACAAATTTTCTCAAGAACGTTATGTATCGTAGATATTTCGTCGAATAATTGTAAAAATAGACTTTTCATCGACTAATAGCGGCTTAACACAGCATTACATATCTGGTTGTAAAACTTAAATTTGATACGCACTGAAAATCTCCATTCACATTTTATAGAGCTGAATTTGAGTGGAATTCTTACATTGTTCATCATGTTAAAACCTTTCTTTGTGGCGTACCATATTTCTTTGTTTGTATGGTTAGCAGCAAAGTTTAAAAATGTGATTTAGTAGAAATTAGATCAACTCTGAATAATTTCTCTATTACGGCATTCTGTAACTTTTCAATTGCTGCAGAATCGCTTGGATTAAAACTATCTATAACTTTACTTTTTATCAGAGAGATATTATGCGTAAAACAGGACTGCATCAATCTAAGTTCTCAATGAAATAGGCGAACCGAGAGAAGAAAAGGATGATAAAGGAAGCTTTAATTTTAAAGGAACATTTTCTCCGGAATTCTGGAATAAGAACTAAGTAAGAGGCTAGTGAAGTGCTTTGTATGTAGTGTGACATTGTATAGGGCAGAAAAATCGAGATTACAAAGAAGACTAGAAGCATTTGAAATGTGGATATGGAGGTGAAGAGTAAGAAATGAAGTTGTTTTGGAAAGAATGGATTAAGAAAGAATGATGCGGTGTAACTTTTGAGGAAGGGAAAGAGGAATTGTTTGGGTCACTGCCTGAGAAGCAACTGCCTACTAAAGGATGCATTGGAAGGAATGGTGAACGGGAGAAAAGGTCGGGGCAGAACATATCCGATGATAGACAACATTAAGATACACGGATAGTATTCGGAAGGCGGAAAATATGGAAGATTGAAAAATGCTGGGTTTACAGTGAAAGACTTGCACTTGGGAGGAAGTTTATTTATTTATTTATTTATTTATTTATTTATTTATTTTGGTAGAGTTAAGGTTATGAGGCCTTCTCTTCCACACTCAGAAGTGAAATATACATTTAAACAACAAAATGCAGTAATATTAATAATGGTAGTTAAATATAAAATCGTTATCATGCACATAATGGAGCTTACATATGTATAATAAAATATTGACTAAACAGAATAAGTTACATAATTAAGTAATTACAATTTATAATCTAATTCCACTTTATAATAGGCCTAAATGAGAATGTATACGAACACACAGAATAACCTATAAAATCGGCTAACAGTTGACAAATAAATTCCATGTAAATGTATGTAATTTTTAATTCTTAGTTTAAATTGATTAACTGTTCGGCAATCCCTGACATGACGAGGTAAGGAGTTCCATAGGCGACAAACTGACACGGTGAAAGAGAATGAATAGAAAGAGGTACGATGACGAGGAATATAATAAAGCCTGATGTTGATTCCGCAATTTTGTAAGGTATTCAAAGCGAGTTCTCAGATATTGTGAGAGTGTGAATGTAATGAAAATTAAAATAGGAATCGGTTGTGGCGATGAAGGGGACAGCATTTCATTGGAAACGTTAGCAATTGTTGTTCAAAAGAACTTTCTTCTTGTTTCAAGAGAAGCGAATAGAAGCATTTGAAATGTGGATATGGAGAAGAATGGAGCGTTTGAAGTGGACAGACAGAATAAGAAATGAAGCTGTGTTGGAAGGAGTAGGTGAAGAAAAAATGATGCTGAAACTGATCAGGAAGAGAAAATGGAATTGGCTGGGTCACTGGCTGAGAAGTGATTGCCTACTGAAGGATGCACTGAAAAGAATTGTGAACGGGAGAAGAGTTAGAGGCAGAAGATATCAGATGATAGACGACATTAAGATGTATGGATCATGTACGGAGACTAAGAGGAAGGCAGAAAATAGGAAAAATTGGAGAATGCTGGGTTTTCAGTGAAAGGTCTGCTAAAGGAGAAAGCAGCGTAAATACTAACAAGGAGATGACACGCTCTGTATATCGCCGAATGGAATAAGATTGTGTGAGATGAAAGTACAAGACGTACTGTTTAAACTCATACCTGGTATGGGTGCCCAATGACTCCTCGTTTTGAAAATATTGGCAATAAAATTGTTTGTGGCATACTTCCGTTAGGTGCTTAATTGGGAAGCATTAGACTGTGTAAAAGCGTAGCCCTTATGGTTGGATGTTCAGTTGTTATCCAGACAACCTAAGTTCGATTCTTAAGTGGTCCTATTTTAATAATGATTAATATTGTGATCACAGTTATCTATTTACATATATCATATACCTCAATGTATTGAACGTTTCATCATGTTTTAAACAAATTACTAATTAACTAACATTGTATTGTAAAGGATAAACAATGAAATAGTACTCATGTAGGCAGGTAACATGTGTCACTGGTGTCTGTTCAGTTTCTGTAGCAGCTATTCCACTTCATTTTGTACCCGATTCATTATGATAAATGTCATAAAAACACACAAAACATACATATTTCCTGCACCATACACAGCAAGTGAAAGAAGGTTGTCCACAGTCACACACATTTTTCCCCATTGCTACTGCGAAACCGATATCATTCACATTCACAAACGCTTCTCATTCATTTATTAATTTTGATGCATACCACGCATATTTTAACATGGCTTTGAATATAGGAGCTGACAACTGAAAGTAAATTAAAAAAATTAATAACAATAATAATAATAATCAGGGAAAGGATTTATATGTAAATACATATTTACTTATAAAGCTAATATAATTTATATTTTGCATTATCTTTATGTTTCACAATGTGTAGGGTTGAAAAATCCTACTTTTATTTTCCATATTTTTCCATATTTTAGAGTTTAGTACATATTTTCGTTAATTTCCATATATTTTCCATATTTCATATAAAACAGTCCATATTATATTAGGTTTAACAATAAAACAAAACAAAATTCCATTAA
This sequence comes from Periplaneta americana, assembly GCF_040183065.1. Classification (NCBI taxonomy): domain Eukaryota; kingdom Metazoa; phylum Arthropoda; class Insecta; order Blattodea; family Blattidae; genus Periplaneta; species Periplaneta americana. The sequence goes on from NC_091133.1 coordinate 60,032,843, forward strand.
CTTTTAAAAATACATTTCAACAATAGAGATTTAAACACATGTTCAGTAATCCCTTTAACATCAGAGTTATTTGAAAATTAGCAGTCCTATCAACAATGGGAAAGTAAGTTACAAAACTGTATTAATTTAATTTAAAATTTTTAACAGACTTCAGTTGTGCAGCTCAATAGTTAAATGCCAGTCAGAGTACACATAGGTTCAGTTTTGTAAATCATACTATAAAGACGGTAAATATGCCAAAAGTACGTCATTCAGTCAATTTAAAATCAAAACTAACAAGTTACATTTCAGAATTTAAAGAAGATGGTTTATCAACTGACAATAAAATATTATTTTGTAATTTGTGTCAGTGTGCAGTATCATCTACACAAAAGTTCCTGGTGCAACAACACATTACAACTAGTAAACATCAGGCCAACAAACAACTAAATTCCAAGCAGAGACAATTGTTTTTAACACAACCAACAACATCGAATGTAAGATCTGAGTTTAACATCGACCTGTGCCGTTCTCTCATCTCTGCTGATATTCCTCTCTACAAACTAAAGAATAAGGTCTTCAGGGAATTCCTTGAAAAATATACTCAACATACAATCCCGGATGAGTCAACACTTAGGAAGACGTATGCTCCATCCATCTACGATGAGACAATACAGAAGATAAGAGATGAAATTAAAGATAGTTCAATTTGGGTTTCCATTGATGAGACTCCCGACAAAGAAGGTAGACTTGTTGGTAATGTAGTTATCGGTTTGTTAAGTGAACAATATTCTGAACGAATTCTTTTACATTGTGATGTTCTAGAAAAGTGCAATAACAAAACTATAGTTAAACTGTTCAACGAAGCTATGGGTATCCTGTGGCCAAAGGGTATTATGTACGATAATGTGTTATTCTTTATTAGCGATGCTGCCCCTTATATGGTCAAAGCTGGACAAGCATTATCTGTTGTATATCCTAAATTGACTCATTTTACTTGTGTGGCGCATGCATTTCATCGTGTGGCAGAAGTGGTCAGAGACAATTTCCCTAAAGTAGATTTGTTGATTTCATCAGTGAAAAAAGTATTTCTCAAAGCTCCCAGTAGAGTTAACGTGTTGAAAGAAATGTACCCTGAAATTCCATTGCCACCAAAGCCAATTTTAACTAGATGGGGTACATGGCTAGAAGCAGTTGAATATTATGCCGAACATATAGACTCTATTAACAATGTTCTCCTTGCATTGGACTCTGAAGATGCAGTCTCAATTGATACTGCGAAAACAGTTACCTGTGACATAAGTGTGAAGAATGACTTAGCTCACATTCAGCATACATTTTCATGCATCATAAAAACGCTCAAAAGTCTCCAAAATAGGCACCTTTCACTATCTGAAAGTTTTGAAATTATAAATAGTACTGTGGAACAACTGAATCGTGGTAGAGGTAAAGTTGCAGATGCAGTAAGAGCTAAGGTGGACACTGTACTTTCAAAAAACCCTGGATATGAAGAACTACAAAAGGTTGTTGCTGTGATGAGTGGTGAATCAACAGTGAAGATTAACTTGGACTTATCCCCAGCAGACATTGTGAAATTGAATTATGTACCAGTTACTTCTTGTGACGTCGAACGCTCTTTTAGTCAGTATAAATCTATCCTCAGAGACAATAGAAGAAGATTCACTTTTCAGCACTTGAAAGAAATGTTTGTAACCTATTGTTATGGTAACAGACAATAAAAATTGTGTTTTGTTGAAACTACATTGGAAGATAAGGTACGTCCATTATATTTTTTGTTTAGTTTGATTAAAATGTACCAATATTTAACGTACATAGTCATTTTTTTATAATTTTAAGTCCATATTTAATTCCATATTTTGGTAAAAATCCATATTTAATTCCATATTTTGGTAAAAATAACTACATATATATTTACATATTTCATATATTTTTAGTCCATATAAATCCGTTCCCTGATAATAATAATAATAATAATAATAATAATAATACTAATATCAAGTTATAAAAATGAAGAGTCCACTGCAAGAATGATGGATGTCATTTAGAACACATTTTTCAGGAGAAGCAATTGAAAGTTTGAAATGCTTAGCGGTCAAAGCTAAACTGTGATTTTCCGATCATTAATAGACAATGACTATCAATGTTAATGCCATATAACTCTGTATGTACATTCTATATGTCTTAAGCTATGCATTGACAGTCTTGGTTCATTTTCGACAAGAAAGTGACATCCATCATTTTTGCAGTGGACTCTTCAAATGAGAAGGCATTAGGATTCGAACTCACCATCCAACCATATGAGCTACGCCGTTACACAGTCTAATGCTTTCCTATTAGGCGCCTAACGGAAGTATGTCACAAACAATAGCCAATAATTTCAAAACGATGGGTAATTGGCCACCCATACCAGGTCTGACTTTAAACAGTACGTCTTGTACTTTCATGTCACAAAATCGTATTTAATTCGGTGATATACAGAGCGTGTCCTCTCCTTGTAAGTAATTTGTTTAATTTTGCTACTTTTGTTCTGGAATTGCTTTTATAACGTAATATCACTTAAAGATTTCAGTCGAAAATTATACTCGATAAATCTGAAGAATGATTCCGATCCCTATTTAACACAAGGACAAATTAATATCTACTCTTTAGGACGACATTGACCGTAGATCCTAGTTTTATCTGACCCTTGTGCTCATACTGTAATAGTTATTCGATGACTATTCACTTTTATTTGTAAATACGAGGTATTTGGTGACCTTGAACTTCATCTAAACCATTAGTAGTGTCCGTGTAATAGAATTAATTAATAGAGAAAATACCTTGACGCGGTTATAGTGTTAAATCGGGCAAATTTGGATTTACACGCATGATCTATTAATCCCATTATCTGTTGTATTTGTAGCTTCCATTACCCCAGGTTATTAGGGAATATATTTGATTGAATATTCATACTATAATTTGAAGACCAAATGGAGTTCATTCGCTTGAGAGATACATGGATTACATCTACCGTATCTTATTCATTAGGTCACTGTTTGTCCACCACGGACTGCGAAATAAGCGAGCCCGTGATCAAATCCCTGTTGGGACAAATAATTATCAGTTTTGTTTCCGAGGTATACTCTTATCCAATAAATTGAAGCAGAATTGTGGGGTAACTTTCGGCGTTGAACCTCGGACTCATTTCGTCATCATTTGTTTACTTGTTATTGTCATTACCATAGCCTGGGTTATGTTTACGATGCAGAGTGCTGTATTTCTATAAGAGCGTGACCGTTCGGCGACAAGTATAGTTCACAAACATTTCCCAAACTCCGACTAATGACGCACGGAGGAGGCTGGCCTAGGGACGAGTGAGTTTGTCTTTTGAAAACCTGGGTACGTAGCGAACAGTAGTGTAGAAAGGAGAATACGGTACATAATAGATACTGGAATATTTATATTGAAGTCAATATTAATGCCAATTTTATTGCAATATTTTACAATATAACCCTAAACAATCTCAACTTTCTGTGATAATTATCATAATCATTATTATTAATATAATTCTATTTATTGTTATTTTTGTACTATTGTAGTTTTGCCCGTAAGTTCAGTAAATTGCCCATTGAAGTTCAGAGGTTTAGCTTGCTATGCATAGACATTTCGCTAGCTCGCGCTACGAGCGTGCTAAACTAGTCCCGGCTATCGACTGATAACTTGTACAGGATTCATATCATATCATATCATATCATATCATATCATATCATATCATATCATATCATATCATATCATATCATATCATATCATATCATATCATATCATATATCATATCATATATCATATCATATCATATATCATATTATATCATATCATATCATATATCATATCATATCATATCGCTAACACTGGTTTATGAATACGAAAAACGTTAGTTCGCTGATCATCCACAGGAAGTCCGCGCTAAGAATGTCTATGAATATGGCCCTTAAAGTTCTTCTATTAGGTCTCGACATTCGTGACGTTTCATAAATTGCGAAACTGCACTATTGTGTCTGAATATATGTCGCATTTCTCGTACTTTGCTTCAGCTGATTGATTTTATGTTGAGAATCCATTTTTCTTGTAGTAGGCATCACAGAAAATTAATAGTCAACTATTTGAGGATTGTATCTTTCCTCGTTTTATATTTTCTGTGTCGTCTTATTTTGGTGCACATTCCAATAAAAACCTACATACTTTATTACGAGTATAATCCTAATATATTTCAAAGACTACCAGTATTGCATATTGCTTAAGTAGTGTAATTATGCCTATGCGGCAAATGTGGAACTCAAATGATGGATCTTTTTCATTATCCACATTATTAGATTGCAACTGGGTGTAATTAGGTGAACCATTACTTCAGTTTGAACATCTGTAACAACGGATTATATGTATTTTGCTGATTACTTCATTTTTATTTTCATTCATTTCATTTCTTGCTGTGTAATTTCTTCTGCATCCAATCTAGGGGTCCCCCCCCCCACTACTCATACTCTTTCCTTCACTGTTAGGCTACATAATATTAGTAATCTCTGTTTTCACATTTGTTATACACAATTCTATCATTTTATTTCTAAATATTTATTTCTTTTTTATTCTGTCACATTTTCTCTGTTCTACTCCATTCACTCTTGTCTCGTCGTCTGCTCTCTCTCTCTCTCTTGCTTTTCCGCCTGCTTTATCTCTCTCTCTCTCTCTTTCACTTCTCCTCTAAGTTTCGTAGCCTGCTCTCTCTGTCTCTTAGTTTCGTCGCCTGCTCTCTCTGTCTCTTAGTTTCGTCGCATGTTCTCTCTCTGTCTCTTAATTTCGTCGCCTGCTCTCTCTCTGTCTCTTAGTTTCGTCGACTGCTCCCTGTCTCTTAGTTTCATCGCCTGCTCTGTCTCTGTCTCTTAATTTCGTCGCCTGCTCTCTCTCTGTCTCTTAGTTTCGTCGACTGCTCCCTGTCTCTTAGTTTCATCGCCTGCTCTGTCTCTTAGTTTCGTCGCCTGCTCTCTCTCTACCTCTTAGTTTCGTCGCCTGCTCTCTCTCTACCTCTTAGTTTCGTCGCCTGCTCTCTCTGTCTCTTAGTTTCGTCGCATGCTCTCTCTGTCTCTTAATTTCGTCGCCTGCTCTCTCTCTGTCTCTTAGTTTCGTCGCCTGCTCTCTCTCTGTCTCTTAGTTTCGTCGACTGCTCCCTGTCTCTTAGTTTCATCGCCTGCTCTGTCTCTTAGTTTCGTCGCCTGCTCTCGCTCTGTCTCTTAGTTTCGTCGCCTGCTCTCTCTCTGTCTCTTAGTTTCCTCGCCTGCTCTCTCTGCCTCTTAGTTTCGTCGCCTGCTCTCTCTGTCTCTTAGTTTCGTCGCATGCTCTCTCTCTGTCTCTTAATTTCGTCGCCTGCTCTCTCTGTCTCTTAGTTTCGTCGACTGCTCCCTGTCTCTTAGTTTCATCGCCTGCTCTGTCTCTTAGTTTCGTCGACTGCTCTCTGTCTCTTAGTATTATCGTCACCTGCTCTCCCCCCCCCTCTCTCTCTTAGTTTTGCCGCCTGCTCTCTCTCTGTCTCCTAGTTTCGTCGCCTGCTCTCTCTGTCTCTTAGTTTCGTCGCCTGCTCCCTCTTTCTCCCTCGCTCTCTCTGTCTCTCTCTTTAGTTTCGTCGTCAGCTCTCTTGTTTCATTTCGGTGCTTTTCACTCTGTTCCAATTTTTGTCGTTTTTTCTTTTTATCATCGTTCCTAAAATTGTTTCACCCTTGTCCTTCCTTTCTCTATTTTCTCTGTATATAACGGCTATCAATATTGCTTCCTTTTCCGTTAATATCTTGCCTTTTAGCATTCATTGGTTTCTTCCTTTCTACTTTTTCTTCATATACTTTCTTTTGTGTATAGATCTCTTTGTATTCGCTTCTTGATAAAATAATGTAGCTAATCTTCGCAAATCTACTAATTGCATATGTTATTTCTTGTTAATGTAGAATATTAATTAGAAATTTTTCGAGATTCGATGGAATTCTAAAAATTTATGGGAACTTCTAATATAAAAGTGAATAAGTCAGGTCAAGAAAAAATGTTTTTTTTTCTATTTCTGTCGTGTTTTCGAAGCTTCTAATATGCTAATTTTTTTGTAAATTGAAAAACGGCTATGCACTTGATGAACTCCATGCTGACACTTCAAATAGCCCGCATTTGATACATTAAATTACGTGTCGCAGTGACGATTTTATTGAACAACACTTGAATTAATTGCAATAAAACTATCATAAACTCGGAATAATTGATGCTAATTTTAATAACTCGTCGTAATTCATGTTGTTATTAGCGCCTGGCAATCCTCTATAGTGCAATTCATTAATTTATAATCAGAAACACGATTATTTCGCCACGCATTGATCGTCACAAACTAGAATCCTGGCCATGTCGAATGAACGAAGCCTCTGAAGTCGTTACTTTCGCCCGGGTTCTCCCGGCTCTAGGTAATAAAGCTGCAGGATGATATAGTAGCCACTGGGATCTTGTAGGTTCCATTTGTAGGGAAATAGATTGCCACACTGAGAGTTTATTGGAGAGATGTAATTTAGATGCGCGGATTAGAAATATATAACATAGAATATGAGGCTTAAATTTTAAATGGGATTTTAATGACCTTGTGGCTTCGTAGATGCCACATAGTCTAACATTATTATTGTTATTCTGTTTAATATGTTTTTGTAATGTTACTCTTGTGTACTTTGTGTTCAGGTACTTGTACTGGACTTTTATTCCCAATTTATGGTCTGTGTTACGTATCAAGTAATAGTGTTTTCCTTACAAAAGCATTGCAGTCAAGTTCGATTCCCAGGACTGAATTTGAAATAAGTCTATACAGTATTTCCCTCACTCGCGATAGGATTTGTTTTTTTTTTATTCACTCTACGTTTTTCTCCTGATCACACATTCATCACATTGTGCTTGAAGAGATAACATTACGCAAAACAAATTAGAGGATCGACTCTTGTTCGATTCCTAGCAAAGGAATTAAGATTTGACTCCATTTCAGTCGTTGTTAGTGGTAGTATTTTTACAATACTTGCCATTGTACATATACAAGTTGTTCGTATTAAAAAAAAAGGTTATGTTTTATTTAACGACACTCTTAATTGCGTTGTATCAGAGTTGCCGGTGTACCGGAATTTTGTCCTGTAGGAGTTCTTTTACATGCGAGTAAATCTACTGACATGAGCCTGTCGCATTTAAGCATACTTAAATGCTATCGACCTGGACCCCAACCTCGGGCACAGAAAGCCGGCGCTATACCAACTGCGCCACCCAGGCCGACTTGTTCGTGCTGAAACGTTGCGGAACGCTATACATTTTTAAGTGCGACAAACTCTTAACATGTACATCCTTCTCTTGAAGAAAAGTAACGAGGGATTTTTCCGTGTCTTAGGTTTAAGACTTGAACAAGACTTCGTCCTTAATAATGACATCGGAAGACAAAATTATCTGCGTATTTTATCACCCAGATTTCCTGCTTTGCGGAAGGAAATGTCTCTGCGAATCTGTCGATTCCTGGTAAAAAAAAAAAATATTCCGTTGCGCGACAACTTATAAAGGGCCAAGACCAACCAGCAGGCTGCTGGCCTCACGTCCAATGCACAATTACACTATTTTCTATGTTTAAATTATCTTCCTAACATATCTTATAGTCCTTGTAATTATAAAAGATAAATTTTGTGAGGAAATTTCCTGACTTAAGACTTTTGAAGCAACACATTTGTTTGTATGTTGATTATTTCTCTGTAGATGTAAATAAAGAGATAGAATAGATTTTCAAGGGAAATAAATTACAGATTTACTCGTACAGCTTTATGTTATCACTAAAAGAAGATATAAGGAATTAACAGGTGCTCAAGTCTTCAATAAGCTGTGTAAGAACTAATATCAAAAGCTTCGTTGCATTGAAGCCATGTTCGCTGCAGCGTATGTTTGTGAACAACTATTTAGTATAATGAAAACAGGGCAGATCCCGAGTGAAAATTATCTTTTAGATCAACTGCGGCCTGTAGTAGCTAACATAACTCCAGATTTTCAGTGACTGATTCTGAGAGACTAAAATATATTAATATACGTCAATGTTTTCTCGTGTATGATGCACAGTATATGAGATGAAAGCCTATTAATATTCATTAATATTATCGTATTCTGAAAAATTCTAATAAAGTATGTAAAAGAAATTGGGTTATTTTAGAGAATAGCTGTGAAGAGTTCTAGACACTGGATAATTTGTAAAATGTTGTGAAGTTATGAAATTAAAATTTGGAGCGACTCTTGATTGGAGTCCATCTGTATGTAGGCAACAATTTCACACAACTGTCCATAAGTAGCATATATACACAGGGGTTCTTGTTTACCGCACATGCGCAGTGTGTTGTAAGCGAAACTCATAAAATAAGGGAGCTCAAAATTTTATTTCCGTCTCTGTACATACAAGAAAATGTGTATTAATTATATTTACGGAAAATTAAAAAATTCGCCACTGACAGGACATTCCTTCCCTCCCTCATTGACTACCCCACTCTGCTGCTTTACGAGTTGCGTTCGAGTGAATTGTAGATGTTTCACTTTGGCCATCGTTGTATATTCGTGTTAAGGTAAGATACTCAGCGATTTACTACTTTTCAGAATTGAATAAAAATTCCTCATGCATTTCAATTCTCATTATAGAACACATTTCACATTCTTTTTATATACTGTACAAAAAGAGAGTTTTATGTGTGTATGTATGTAATGTAATTATGTATGTATATATTTTATTTAAGTAGGTTATTTTACGACCCTGTATCAACATCGTAGGTTATTTAGCGTCTGAATGAGGTGAAGGTGATAATGCCGGTGAAATGAGTCCGAGGTCCAGCACCGAAAGTTATCCAGCATTTCATCAAATTGGTTCAGGAAAACCCCAGAAAGAACCTCAACCAGATAACTTGTCCCGACCGGGATTCGAATCCGGGGCATCTGGTTTCGCGGTCAGACGCGCTAACCGTTACTCCGCAGGTGTGGACTGTATGTATGTATGTATGTATGTATGTATGTATGTATGTATGTATGTATGTATGTATGTATGTACGTATGCATGTATGCACGTATTTATTCCTGTGTATGTATTCGTGTATATGTGTGTATGTATTCGTGTATGTGTGTTTGTATGTACGTGTTACTCAAAGGAACACAAAAATCAGTGCCTTACAAAACAACAGGGATAAAACCTGACTTAAGTGGTTATTGCAAGAAACGGTTTGTATATCACTATAGAATACGAATACAATCTTAACTCATTTTGGGATAAAATAAAAAAAATTGACATATATGTTGTTTCTCAAATGACCAATTCAAATTATCTCACAAAATGGCTCGATTCATAACGCAGATTCTGTGTTCTAACGGGGATTCAAACTCATTGTAAATGAATCGAAAAATGTAAAATGTTGGCATGTGATATATATTTTTTTTACTGGATTTAAGTTCTACAGTCTCCCTCGGTAGCGCAGTTAGTATAGCTCTGGCCTTCGGTGCTCGAGGTTGCGGGTTCGATCCCGGCCGAGGTCGATGACATTTAAGTGTGTTTAAATGCGACAGGCTCATGTCAGTAGATTTACTGGCATGTAAAAACTTCTGCGGGACAAAAGTTCTGGCACACCGGCGACGCTGATATAACCAATAAACAATGTTTATTTATTAGTTCTAGAGAGGTAAACATACAATTTTATGTAGAAAAGTGTCATGTAGTGGCACAGCATGTGAACGAAGCAGAAGTCAGGAATTCTTGGGAAGATGCAAAGACGGGACATGTGCAGCACATATCACCTTTATTCAAAGTATAAATAATGTTGGCACCCTGTGATCAGTTGGTATTGTCTGTCTGATTTGTATTTTATGTTGTATATATTCAAAACCATCACATAGAGTTTTCTATTCATGGGCACCCGTTTTGTCCTGCGATAGGGACTTTGGCCAAATGAAACTACTGTTTGGCAGCTGTCCGTAAATAACGTTTGAACAGTATGGAAAACTAATGCTAAAATCATCAATATCTGGCAGCTTTGCTGTAACATACTTGAAACAACCTGAAACTTTTAGTCTTGATAGGAAACTTGCTACAGAAAGATCTGTCTTTCTGATGAGTCTTCTGGAAGATATGTTCCAAAAAGTGAAAAAGTATCTTTTCAAATTAATGAGTTTAAACATAATTAAATCTTTTGACAAGAATGTGAAGAGAGAGGTGGCAGCAAGGCTTTTCATTGATGGACTCTAAAAGCATCCATTCACGCTCCTTAAGCCCAATGCTCCAGTCATCAGCCTTCCAACTGAACATGCATGCAGCTGAAATGTTTCACTTCCCGAGAAAAAGGTGTGTGATAGGAAGAAGGAATTAAAATATGATTCTGATGGATATGAACTTTATTATGAGCTTTTACAATGACCTCTAACATCGAAAGGGAGAGAACAACATTCTGACACAAGCTACAGTGATCGAAGAAGAAAATGAGATCACTAAAAACATAGAAAGAAAATCATGTGAATGAAAAACATAACTGTACTACTTGCAATGTATACAATTTAATAGAGAAATGGTATTCAGTTATAATTCATGACAAGAAAGATGTCTAACAGTTTCCTAGGAAGGCCAGAATTTGCAAAGAGGTGACATGTGATTCATAAACATTTATTTTTTATTCCCTAGTCCAAGAATATAGATTGCGGACTTTATAAATTCAAACTATGTAGACTGACACATGTAACTTAATATTTATACAGGATAGAAGGTAACCTTTTACAATCCTTCTGAGATGTGATATCTCGAATTATGACAAACAAGAAAGTCTAATAATATTTTGTTTCCAGAAGGGCGGTTTAAAAAAAATGGTCTTTTGTAACTTGAAATTATGATTAAATTTTTCATGAAACTGCTCAAAATTGGATTTTTATCTCATGTGGGATGATAGAGTAAGCTATGTATGGCCATGATACAGCAGTATTTGCATGGAAAATAACACAGATTTCGAATAAATCGTGTACACATTGCATAGGAACAGGATTGTGACACGCTGGCAACACTGTTTCTTACGTACGCAAACCATGTGTCCAAGCTAGGTGTACTCACTTTGTCATTAGTTGCAGACTAATTGCAGTTCGAAGCAGTTGAAACACAACGAGATGCCACAGTTTTCTAATCGTGAGTATCTGGACAGGTTATTAATTTATGGCGAAACTGGTCACAATGCCGCTGGAGCTGCTCGCTTATACCGTGACAGATAACTGGATCAGGAGTGTGAAAGTTGTAGACAAGCAACTGGTGGACACTTTGAACAATACCTTTAAAAGATACTGTAGAGAATGGTATGCAAAATTTAAGAGTGTACCTCACATTAATGCAGCGGTGGCGAAAATGTAATCATGCGCCGAGCCACTGTGTAACCTGCAACGTGCATAGCACCTATGAAGGGAGGCGGACACCCGAAGGGGAAGTGAAGCAACTGTCTGACTTATTAACGGATTTTCATTTTCCTTACGTCAAGCACTTAAATATAATCTTATACCGTACCAGGCTACAAACTAATGTTTAGTACGTGTAACGAAGAAAGAAATGAACAATAAATGAACAATATCACAACCTAAAATTAACTGTCTTCAGAATGTCTCATTAAAAATCAGGAATTATGTCACTTACTGCCAGTCGTAGTTGATCACGAAGGTATCTGTGTGTCAGTCGTGATCTAAATTTGGTTTTTAATGTTTTAATTGTTGAAAATAATTTTCCACAAACGTAAGTTGTAGCGAACATGATCTCAACAGAGAAAGCGAAAGAACGAAGCTTCGGATATTTATTTTTTGGAAAAGATTTGAAAGTTCAACATTTGTCAAGTCCTTACATCTAGCTTTCATTTGACATCGCATAGTAAATCAGCGAGTTCAAATTGAAGAGCTAACCGCTTTATTCGTACATCTGCTGAAAAAGGGTCGACGTAGATAGATGATGATGATGATGATTATTATGATGGCGACGACAACAATAACACTTAACCTTTTAATGTTTCATCAGTAACATGTAGTATAATGCCGTTTTATGTTATACAACCGTTTTCCTCGTAATACTTGTGAACAAATCATACATTTAATATTCTCATCATATTGACAGCAAAAAAATGCGTCCTCCCATCCTACTTGGAACTTTCGTACATTGTTTCGAGAGAGACATATGTCATTCGTAGGTCAGAGACAAATACAAATGGAACGGAGTTTGACTCCAGTGAGTGAGAAGGTTGGGGTTGGCGGAGGTAAGAAGCAGCGAAATGCACAGCTATCACTGCGAGCCACAATGTCTCGCGAGTCACGTTCTCGCCACGGCTGCATTAATGTTTATCATTTGCATTTAGTTTTAAAGTTGTTTATTTCTTCCAAACATTGTATTTTAATTGAGTTGTAGTGACATCAACTGTGTGACCCTCAATGTAAAATAATACTGTATTTAAAGGATTTATTTTGTTTTATGTATAATTTTTCATTCTACTGTATTATTGATGAAATTGCCTTAAAATATAACGGAAACTGCGTGTTTATTCGTATTAAATTTAGTTCTGAAAGGATAGAATAATGAACGTTTTATCATAGACAACGAATAACATATTTCTTGTAATTGACATGTTACGATTACATAAATTTTAATTTGACTGCATTCTCAACAGATGTTTTTGTTTACAAAACGGTGTGTGTGTACATCCTTTCAAAGCCCCTGCCAAGTAGATGATTGGAGCGGCATTCAGTATGCTGGGATGCAATGATCTCGCAACACTGCTACTGCTTACAACGTTGCAACATTGCAACATTCGTTTTCTCGAAATATTAAAAAAACTATTGATCGTATGAAAAAATACAGGGACATAATTTTATTTTTACTTCAATTTTTAATGTACCGGAGTTTTTTAATGTACTTCACTCCCACTCCCTCTATTAGTAAACTTCTAACCGTCCTGCACACAGAACCAAGGCCGCATATGCATTCAAAGTCGCCTTATGGCCATAGTAAACAAATAGTATCGGTACTGAGTTAGTGAGTATAGCACGTTCCAGAAATATGTTCGCGTTTTCCAGTGACGAAAGAGCTTTCAATATTGTATCATATTTTCGCACAGGTACTGTCGTTAGTTTGTCTACGTCGCATCCCGGTTTCTCTCACTCGCTTCTGCTCGCCCTCTGTAAAGGCTAGTGGCTTGGCTGTCTTAGCTCTTTTCTGAAAACATTAATTTCTGTTAGGAATTGGACGTCTATGTAATATTATGCAACTGTTTAAAACAATTTAAATAAAAGGAGCTCGTTAAGTAATTAACTCTCGCGTGATTTCCCCCCTTTCTACGACCCTGCGACAAAACCACTTGGACGGACAGTAGATAGCACATCTGAGTAATTTAATCTTTTCGGATCGGGCAGAAGTGAAAATTGAATTTACAGTACGTAAGGTACTCTTTTATAGAGTAGGTACAGAATTATTTCAACATGAGTTACTAGTATGAAGGACGGAACTGATAATTGGAATTAGGTACAATATTCTATAGTGCGATAATAGGCCTATACACAAAAGAACAAGTCGACCTGGTTGGCAAGTTGGTATAGCGCTGGCCTTCTATGCCCAAGGTTGCGGGTTCGATCCCGGGCCAAGTCGATGGCATTTAAGTGTGCTTAAATGCGACAGGCTCATGTCAGTAGATTTACTGGCATATAAAAGAACTCCTGCGGGACAAAATTCCGGCACATCCGGCGACGCTGATATAACCTCTGCAGTTGCGAGCGTCGTTAAATAAAACATAACATTTAACACAAAAGAACTGAAGCCTGCATCAAATTAACGGTCACGATTTTAAAAAATGTGTTTAAATATCCATATTATGATTATTTTTCAATTTAACTTCATTCTCTATATTGTACGCTACTATGCTGTAGACAGTATAATATACACCGCATAATGAATACATCCGAATGGATAGCCCAGTTCGTGAGTAGAAACACTTATTGTTAAAACAGTACTGTATTTTGATTAAACAAAAACCTAATGAAAATTATCAAACTCAAAATCGCGATATTTCCTAGTTTACGTAAATGGATGAACTAATTTTCTTCCCTCCCATACCTAGTAAAGTAATTTGTTTGTATTTTACGCCAGTATCATCGAATTTCAGTCGTGGAAGGGGGTAGTAAACGGTGTTTCCGGTTCCAACCGTTAATCCAAAGGTATAGCCAGGTTAATATTGGAAATGTTAGTGTAAATAAAATGATGTCGCTTTATTATTAGACAAAATGTTCCCAAATGACATGATGTGTTATATGTGTGAAGGATTGTAAAAGGTTACCTTCCACCCTGTATAAGTATAGATCAAGATTTGCAGGAATTTTATAAACTATTTTATCGTTTCCTGTAAATTTTTTTGTCACATGTCACCTTTGTGCATGTTGTGATTCAAAAGTTTTAAAGCAGCTGCTGTATCTTACTCGTTATGTACACTACAACAGACACTCTACTTCTTGAATCCACATCCATGCATGTAGCCGTTAGGCGAAACAGTAAGGAACAAAATTTTTAATTAAGGCTTTTTAGTAACCTGAAGATTTATATCACATGTTGATAGTGCAACGTATTCTTCCATTTCGTCCTTAATTTGTGAACTGTTTCTGCCTTCGCTGTTGGACGTAATAACTGTAGGCAAATCGTTAAAGAGTTGGACTTCGTCGCGAAGTAGCAGCTGACACGGTCGGAACGAGCTGCGTAAAGCAATAATTACTACGAACGAAGGAACTAAACTATCAAGAAGTTACTCGTGCCGCCAGAGCATAAATATTTTCTACGGTTTTTAAAACACACTAACGTCATTCTAATCCTTTCGGAACTACTTTTACGCACAGGAAGACTTTACTACCGTAAGGAACTTTGGATAATTTATGTCTGTGACAGTTTTAACTTTACACACACAAACACAAAAAAATGCACAGTTTCGGCTGACCTTTTTTTCGGTTGCTTCTTGGTTTTGACTTGAGTTTCTTTTCTTAACCTCTTTTCATTTATTTGTCTTTCTCAGACTTTAGTATAACAGAGATTTTACTGCTCGCGTTGGCGCCGTGTATGAGAAAATCGGCAAAACTTTTTGGCACGAGATCTAAATTCCAGTGAAATCAATCAATTTGATCAGATAGTGTTAAAGCTTTAGAGCGGTAACGGGATTTCGAAAGGTGCATTCCATTATTCCTTACCACACCATTAGCCAGATCGTCGAGACTCTGTAGTAGGTTTCTCAGCCGACGTCTTTCACAAAGCATACCGGGTTCAAACCCGAACAAGTTCAGTAGAAATGGGATGTTACAGATTTTCTCCTTCAATAGAATCTGTATTTATATGAACGATTAAGAAATAGCTATTATTACTCGTCCTAGGAGAGTGAGTATCTGGGAGATGAGCGTGTCGTTTGCTCTGTTTACGAACGATACCGTCCTGTAGGCAGTACAGTCAGACTATAGAGGCAACTGAAGCACCAAATATTAACGCAACGTCATATGATGCGACCATGCGACGAATTTATCTGGATTTAATGGCAATATTTTTGCTTGGACACAAGAAAACATTTTTTGCCTATCATTACAGAAATAAATGAAATTTAAAAAGTTAATAATTATTAGTGACATACTTAGTTACACATAATTTTAGTTACTTGTTGTAAATAATGTATTTCATTGAACACAATATATAGCGTTCCGCCGATGCATTTATACTCGTAACACAAAAAGAGTATACCTGTCATTATCAATATTATACAGTAATTCACTTTGAACATAATTCACTGCAATAATGTTTAATGTTTTCTATAGGCACAATAGTTTCCATTGCACCCAGAACGAAGAGAAATTGAAGAAAATTTTATTGCAGTAGACAACAAATAACCTATACGGAATCAGTTGTAGATATTTAGTAAATACGAATAATAATGTCATAAAATCATGATTTTAATTTAATACTAATTTATAGAGCGAGACAATTTTAATATTTTATATTAAAATAGAAATATTTACAGAGAGTGTTAGACATTTGGAAAGAAAATTCTGAAAGGACTATGAATTTTTTACCAATATGGTTTTACACATTTTTGTTATGCACAACATGAGCTATTCGATCTGAAAACCTGCAGAGTTATTTTATTTCCACTCTGTATTTAGCCATTCATTTTGCGAGTTGGATTGATAGATTGCAGGTATATGCTGACAGACATTTACGACCACTCAGGCCAAATGTGCTACCTTCAGAATTTTATTGAATTTCAACTTGGGCGAGAAATAGCAGGAAAATATTGCCAGGTCTCATATCATTCAGAGACTGGCTATTTACGTGCCGTAAATCTACACGAATCTGTCAATTTCCTTTTCTTGCCAGGAAAACCGTGCCCAGGATTTTATTATCCTTCAAATATCGTTTTGCGTTGCTTGATGGCACCTTAAAGCCTTGGTTTTTGTGAACCGACGAGTGCTACGTGCGTGGTGTGAGGCCCGCGTCGCACAAATCCGGACAACACGAGAGATGGTGAGTGGTTTCTATAACTGCGAGGTGCGCAGACCTCGTATAGAAACCACTCACTATCTCACGTGTTGTCCGGATTTGTGCGAGGCGGACCTCGGACATCGCACGTCGCTTGCGTCGGTTCAGAAAAACCACCAAACCACCAACGAACAGTCCGCACGGAGAGTGTTAATCACTGCGAGGCACCTTTGTTGGCACCCAAAAACCGACAGCATTTTCCTCACATGTGAGGAAAATTAGCTCTATTGCGATGCAAGGTATCTACTGAGCAAAGCAAGCATAATGAAGAAACCCCACTTCTTGAATACGAAGCTCTACACTGGGACATCAGGCTCACGCGCTACTGGCTGCACCGCTGGTAGTTACAGTATTAGAAATTGGGTAAAGAAAATACGAAAACATTGAGCTTTTGGTTCCTACCATTAAAATTGAAAATAGATATAATTAATTTTAACCTCATTTATTCCAAATGTCATCTCCTATCGTTCCTTCACATAAGGACATTAATATTCGTATTTTATATCTGAAAATACATTATCATGATTATTAATTTAAAATTTGAATACAAAAATTTTCCAGCAATTTTTCCAATATGTGAAACATCAAGATTCTATATCTGCAGTGCTGAGAACTAAATTTTTGGGGTTACTATAATTTCTAGCATTTAACTGTTCATGAAGAGTTCTGTAAATCAGATTAAATATTCTGGAGTTAAACTGAAAGTCTTTTATGTTTTATTTTCTCGAAAAGTCCTTAACTTTGTAAATATCGTAATTAAATCTAATGGTGAAAGTCTGGCTAAGAGTGCTTTGCCATTTTGGGGAGGGGGTGTTATACGATTCCCTGTTGCGGAATTACTACTAATTGAAAACTAAAATCAATATGGATTAAATTATTACAGCCGACTGTGCGTGTTACAGGTATTCTCATTATTTATGCATAAGGTAACTGTTCCAGAAAACCATTATTGTATCGAAAGATACACTGCACATGGTCTGTTGTTGATTACATAATCAGGCTGTTCAGTGAACTCGACTCTTTAATGAAGATTAAACTATTATCATAATTATAGTGTTAGTTAGGAGAAAGACAAATTTTGCTTTAAAAAGAACTTCCATTTATTTCTCTTCTGCTCTGTTCTGCATTGGATTGTCAAGGTCTAAAGGGTAGCAAGCTGTTTTTCATATCCTTTTCTCTCTTCTAATGCATTCATTACTAAAGTCTTCTAATTTTGGTTATTTTGTGATCTTGTATATTGTAACGTTTTATTTTTACTAACAACAATGTAACTTGATTATCTCGACAATAGGATTTGCTCTCCACACAGTAACACAGTATTCGTTAGTGCACTCCACTGACGACAATGACAATTTACTTGGACTATTACGAACAACAATGAACTGTTAATCTTAACTAATATTTACAAAGCACTATTTACAAATCAGAACTGTCAGTTCTCAGTTCACAGTTCTTCTAGCTCAGTCAGTCCAGTTCACAGTATCTCGAACCACAGACCTTCAGGGACAGTCCACTGTACTCGAACTCAGGTCCCTCCAACTGCGGTCCACTGCACTCGAACTCAGGCCTTCGGATGCTGACACAGTTGCGGACGCTCACTCAAGTCGAACTGGCTTACTTGCTCTGGCTTACTCACTGAATGGCTGAATAAACTGAAAACTGCCCAAGTTCTCTCGCTCTCTCATGTTCTTCCTATGCATCTAGATTATTATTTTATTACTGTCCTCAAACAGAATTTGATAATACATCCTACTTTCCTCAGAAATAAACTTTTGCTTTCTTCTTTCAATGGTAATGCTGAATTGTACATTATTGATTGGAGAATGATTAATCTGTATTGAGTTTCTGGAAGTTAAATCGACTCCATATTGTGCCTTTCATAGTTTTACTTACATGGATTTCATAGATTTTTGTGAGATTTTGAATACTGTAGCCTATCACTTTACTCAGCTGGTTGAGAGATAGTGTTTCCACCTACCGAGAAATTAATTTTTTAATCCAAAAAAACTCTTATTCTATGGAGTAAGTGGAGTTCTAACTTCCACGAGTTTAAAACGGCCCCCAGAATGCAGATGAATGTCGAAATTAATGTATTCTTGCCTTCCAAGCATACGGGACAAACTAAAAATCACCAGTCACTCCATAACTCAATTTTGTCAAAACCTGGAGTTAGTAGGTTTTCGATCTCCCTGTCTCAATTAGTCTGACTGGAGTTTATAGGCCTATCTTAATTACTAAGTATAATTAAGTGAAAATTATTATTATATCAGGGTTCATGTAAATATGTTTATGATAATGAAATTCATTAAGAATGTAGCCTCAAATTAGATTGTTAAATTTTACCAAGGGATGTAAAAACAGACTAATGAAAAGTTAAAATGCGTCTTTAGACTACAATAGATTAGGTCTATATCCTGGTTGAGTGTTACAGAAGGCCGTATGGCCTTAACTCTGCCAGGTTAAATAAATCATTATTATTATTATTATTATTATTATTATTATTATTATTATTATTATTATTATATCTAAAGATATTTGCAATAATAAATTTATTCAGAAAGTAGCAAATGTTTTGCGTATTAATTAAAAAAATTCAAGAGTTATTGGAAAATCTATAAAATACTAGAAAGCTGACATGCGTCTTTATGATTTATAGCAACTTAAGATTAGATCTATAACTAAATATGCTTATGATAGTGAAATTTATTGAGAACAATGCTTCATTCATTCACATAAAACTTAGACCTTTTGGATTTCAGTCGACTGATACAAGTAGGCCTAATTAAATTACAAACTCGTGTTAATTTTTTGTTGGGAGTGCTATTACTACAAGGAAAACGTAAAAATTCAGTTTGTTGTAATGTTTGCTACCTTGTCATTTTCATGTTGTTTGTTTATCTGTATATTCACCAGTAAAATAAAAATGAAAAGAGACATTTATTTGGAGATAAATATTGCTCACAGTACATGAGTACGGAATATCACAGATGAGCGAACTAAATAAAAATTTATTCTCTTTTGTAGAGACAGTGACAGGTCATTTGGAACAGCTTTCCATGTAATAGATAAAGTATAAAAACAATGCGTGTGGAAGGGAGGAATTTATCAATACAAATAACAGCAGTGCAACTTTATCAAAATAGACCTTTCTCCCAGAGCATTGTTTAAAAAATATTTTACACTATCACCCGCATTAAAACTTTCGACACGTAAGCGTGATATAACTGAACTGACCAAGAAGAGTAAGGTTCAACAGTTCATGGTATCAAGTATAGATATAGCTTTACAGTACACACAGTTCCTGACAGAAGGTTCAGTTCACACAAAGCGAGGACTCTAGAGTAAAATAAGCCTATATTTTGAAATAGAATAGTAGATCGTCCATTTATACTCGTTTCCAAAAAAAAGAGTCATATAGTCCATCAAAAGGGTACATACAGTACTAGGTCGTTAACAATACAAAAAAATAGCATGACGTCGGATATTCTCATACGGTAATGCTGAACGCAGTATTATGGACATTCGAAAAGGGACTTGAACCTGCGATTCTATTTTGACGGAATTAGAGAGCTTCGCTTCAACAATTACACACATCACGTTCGGGTGATGTGAATTTTTATCATTTTCTTCATTCGAAGATTGAAACTTTAACCCTGATTTCGTTCTCACTTTTGTGAGCTTTATGAATTCTTGGCGACAGTAAATACGTAGATAGATACGTTATTATTATTATTATTATTATTATTATTATTATTATTATTATTATTATTATTATGCCATTAGGAAAGTCCAGGATAACGGAGAGGGTTTGGAATTGAATAGGTTACATCAGCTGCTTGTCTATGCGGATGACATGAATATGTTAGGAGAAAATCCACAAACGATTAGGGAAAACACTGGAATTTTACTGGGAGCAAGTAAAGAGATAGGTTTGGAAGTAAATCCCGAAAAGACAAAGTATATGATTATGTCTCGTGACCAGAATACTGTACGAAATGGAAATATAAAACTTGGAAATTTATCTTTTGAAGAGGTGGAGAAGTTCAAATATCTGGGAGGAACAGTAACAAATATAAATGATACTCGGGAGGAAATTAAACACAGAATAAATATGGGAAATGCCTGTTATTATTCGGTTGAGAAACTTTTATCATCCAGTCTACTGTCGAAAAATCTGAAAGTTAGAATTTTTAAAACAGTTATATTACCGGTTGTTCTGTATGGTTGTGAAACTTGGACTCTCACTTTGAGAGAGGAACAGAGATTAAGGGTGTTTGAGAATAAGGTGCTTAGGAAAATATTTGGGGCTAAGAGGGATGAAGTTACAGGAGAAAGGAGAAAGTTACACAACACAGAACTGCACGCATTGTATTCTTCACCTGACATAATTAGGAACATTAAAACCAGACGTTTGAGATGGGCAGGGCATGTAGCAGGTATTGGCGAATCCAGAAATGCATATAGAGTGTTAGTTAGGAGGCCGGATGGAAAAAGACCTTTAGGGAGGCCGAGACGTAGATGGGAAGATAATATTGAAATGGATTTGAGGGAGGTGGGATATGATGATAGAGAATGGATTAATCTTGCTCAGGATAGGGACCAATGACGGGCTTATGTGAGGGCGGCAATGAACCTCCGGTTTCCTTAAAAGCCAGTAAGTAAGTATTATTATTATTATTATTATTATTATTATTATTATTATTATAATAAAGCCTTACAAGCTGTGAAAGCTCTTGGCTGTTGAGTTTACAATATAGTATCACTGCACCCTGTCTTGACAAACAATTTTCCAGTTGTCTCACATTTCTCAAATTTGTAGGTCCTCCTTCAAGTTGTTCAAATATTTAAGTCTATGCCAGTAGTGTCAGAGTTGTAAGCTCCGAAACCGGTTTGGTACTAGAGACGTCCAGTCGGAGCGTGAACTTGATTATGTCTGTGGAAGCACCGGAGCTCGCAACGAGTTATAGTGGAGCGCTCCGCTCCGTTTAGGCTGTGTCTGACAACGCTGGTCTATGGCTTCCCAGTGGTTTTTTTCTCTAAAGTAGTTTCTGTGAACACTCGTTTCACTCTTCTTTCTTCTGGAACTCTTAGCGTATGTCCAACCCATCGCAGTCTTCTTGCTTTAAATCTGGCCACAATATCAGGTTCATTTAGGCATTACAATCGACCAACACTTACGATGGAATAAACATATTGCATATTTATGCAGTAGATTACGTAAAAAAATTTATATCTTTGTTATACTTCGGTCATATTTACCAGTTAATATTTTACGTCTCATTTATTTAGCTTTATTTCAATCCATTCTCCAGTATGGAATTTTAGGATGGGGAAATGCTTGTAATTCTAATCTCACCCCACTAATACTTATTCAGAAAAGAAAAATTAAAATATGCCTTAATAAACCAATTGATTACTCATCCGAGCTTTTGTTCACTGGTTTTAATGTTTTGAAAATTAAACAAATTTATTATATTGCCTTATTAAACTTCATACATAAAAATCGCAATAAATTCAAATTGTATCATCATAAATATGGAACTAAAAGATCCGGTTTTATACAACTAGAGGAACCAAAGTGATTCACAAGCACAGCTCTTAGCCATAGTACATACTTTGGTCCAAGGTTATATACTATTATAATTGAAAAATACCCAAATTTGGAAAATTTTAGTATCAGAAATTTGAAAAATAACGTTAGGAATTTAATTTTTAAAGAATACATATTGATTTAATATGTATTTGTATGAGTTAAATTGTTAAAATTGAAATTGTATTTTTAAAGTCGATTTATTCCTATAATTTTTTTCCTTGACCCACTTTGTGTCAAATACTTATCTTTGTGTTAAGTATGTGTTCAGATAACTCCCTGAGCACGAATTTTTATTTCTTCAGGGATGAGTTAAGACTGTATTTTTGTACAAGTTATTTTACTAACAATAAACAATTTTGCAATTTTTTTGCATCATAAAAATTATAAATTTCTTTATTATCTAGATTTCTTCACTCCAAAGTATCTGTATGTCAAACAATTTCCAATAGTTTTCTCGAAATAATAATTATTACTATTATTATTATTATTCTTACTATTATTATTATTACTATTATTATTATTATTATTATTATTATTATTATTATTATTATTACTATTATTATTTCTTAAAATTTCGAACAATTCATTGGCCGAACAGGAAACACAATTCGCCAGCAACAAGGCAAAAGTGACGATATAAAATTGACAATATTGAAATAGTATATGGCTTCGATTGATTGAAATTCAACGAATTTTTACACTCTATTGACGAATTGATAAATGCGTGAAATAGTCCTGAAAAGTAATAGCAATTAGTCGGAAATTTCATGTTTTGAATTAATTTGTAGCCTAGTTAATAATAATAATAATAATAATAATTTTTCCCGAAAAATACAATGCTAAGAAATTGTAAATTAATAAAATTCTAGCACTCCCCTGGAAGAGAGGGTTCTCGTTCTCAGGGGAGGATTAGATGTTTAATAAATTATAGTGAACATGTTTAAGGTTTCGGAGTTGTTAATGTGTAAATAATGTTTTCTTCGTTTCGAAATTATTATTTTGGCTATTTGTTCACATTCATTTCGAAAAAAAAAATACAAGGAAATGTTACTCAACATTTTTCCATACCTTGAGCTTGATAGGAAAGGTAGCAGTATCGACTTATAAGTAAACCGGTACGTAAACAAGGCACGTAAAATATCAGGGAGGGTCCTGAACACAATCTCGCCTCCGCTTTGTGAATGATGACTTGGAGGAAGGTCACTTGAAGTGTGGCTCACTATGTCCGTACTCAGTTCCAGCCAGCTCTTAACGTACACGTAATTTCAATCCAGAGTTAAAACTAGACCTCTGTCATAACTAATGATACGCTAAAAATTTCATATTGAAGTTAAATAAACTGAGTAGACTAAATTTTTCCAACGTTGTGATTAAAACGGGTGTAGTTTGAGCTAGTAATCTAGCGCACTACAGTTTAATTTGATTAATGCCCGTGTCACTTCATCTATTATTTGTCCCAAGTTTCTAGCGGTGACTTTGTGGCATATTGACTACATAACTGGAGTGTCAGTGTTCGTGAAGAATTGATTCGTATATATGACAGAATTGGTGCAAGAATCAAATTCTGAATCGTAGATGACGATTTCGTAACATTTAAGGGGTTAGGTACAGCTTACAGCAGTAAAATGTTTGGAAATATTGAACATTCTTTTTCCTACATTATACCGTATCTTGTACAATAATTAGAATTAGTATTTGTAAAACACTGTCCTTCTACTATATGAAAAAAAATTACGATTACAAAATTTTATATATATATATATTTTTTTTTTCAAAATTCATAACAGTGGTAGTTCACTGTGCAGTGATGAAGCGTTTCCCTCATAACTCATAAACTAGTTAACTTTTTCATGTTCTCTCTCTTTTATTTTATTGCTGAAACTCCCAATATTGTTTATTTTGTGTTATAAGAAAATACTGATATTTGACCATTTTTAAATGAATTTATTTTTTGTCTAACAATCAATGAAAGGTAGAGAAATGGTCTTGCATCATATTGCAGATATGACATGCATAAATACACACAAAAAATTTTATCACAGAATGTTGGATGGTTTTTGAGTTGTGTGGGTAACGTTTCATCACTGCACAGTCAACTGAATTTTGAAAAAAAAAAAAAAAAAAAAAAATTAAACCATAAAAATATTTTTTTCATATATCACAAGGACAGTGTTTTACACATACTAATTTTTATTCTTGTACAAGATACAGCAATGGAGGAAAAAAATGTTAAATATTTCCAAAATTTTACTGCTGTAAGGTGTACCTCACCTAACCCTTCAAGGATCGTTGTGTAGAATAATTCCAACTGCATTTCCGAACAGATATTTTTTAAGCCATGAAAGAAATTTAAATTGAATTTAAGGTGAATAAAGGTCTCAAACAGGAATGTGGTTTTGTCACAGATCCTGTTCAATATATAAGGTGATCCGTAAGTAATGTCATTAATTTCAGGGGACTATTCCTTGAGATATTTCATACAATAAAGTTTCATACAATTTTGCTCGTTTTTGCTTCCTTTTCGATATAAAAATTGTTTTATGTGAAACGTTTCGTAGCGTGTTTTGGGAAAATTGTTGATTTAATTCCCAATATGCTTAATCAGTTTTGGAGAGCAGTGTATTGTGATATATGATTGAAATAATTTTAGTTTTGTTCTTTAAATGTCAGAAATTTGATCCTAACAAATGTAACTTTTAGTTTTGAAGAGGAACATTATAGTTATTTGGGATATGATGTAACTAGATAATGAATTTATAGGTGCTAAAAACAGATTTAAAACTTTAATAAATTCCAATTTAGGACTTTTAGAAGTTTATTTTAATTTTAATACTTATTCCACTTTAGGTGGAATTTATGAACAAATAATTGGTGTTGGCAATGAGTACTAATGCACTGAAGACTCAAATTTTTATGAGTGAAGGGGAATGAATGCTGATTGGCCAGTTTCATTTCACGTAGCGGGCTACATTGATGCAAAACCTACTTTGTAAGCTTTCGCCTAATCTGAATAACCTACCATCCCTTGTATGTTAGGATGGACTTTTCCAAACGAACTTCGGCTCCAGAAAATTAGGTAAAATCATCTTCCTTCCCCTTCTAAGGCCAATATGAAACGAACATACCAAAACAGTGTTTTTAAGAGAATTTCTTTCACATTTTAAATAGCATTTTTGTAGTTTTTGGGCGTTTTTTCACTTTTGGTACCGGTATTTTAATTTCAGATATACGCAAAAAACTATAAACTATAGGCACAAGCAGTTTATAGGTATTTATAGGACTTCATGGATTCTTTAGGCCTTTTAATTCCTACAGAATTTTAATAGCGAGATCCTGTATTCTGTGTACATGAAACGGTATAGATATCTTAATAACATATGTTTAGGACGTGGCAAAACGAAATAGACACGGAACTATAAATTCGTTCCCTAGACAAACCTAGGCACACGAAAAAGAAATCATATAAATTTAGATATGTCGAACATAGGCGGGGTTATGGGGGGAGGGCATGGGGGGCACTGCCCCCCCAAACTTGTCTGAACTCTTTTTTTTCTATTGACGTTAGAAAATATTGAATTCAACAGATCTTTTTTGATTTTGTTTAGGATTACGTTTCTGTGCTTAAAATGATGAATTAATATCTTCAGCCATGTGTCTGGACTGTAATAGGCATATTTATTTTTAATTTCTGAATGTGTAAGAATTTATATACCTCATTTGAGGAATGGAAGCACTGTAATGTTTCTTTTGTAACAGCCTGTACTCAAGTGTTAGAAGTATGCAGATGATCAGACGGCCACTTAGAGAAATATGAATAACATACTGCAGAATAATGCAGAAAAAAATGATCCCGGTATAACGTGTAAACTTAAAGACGAGTTTAAATAAAATAGAGTTTATATTTCATATATTTTCAGGAAGGTAAACTTTATATAAAAAAGTTTTTGTTAGCACTGTTACATAGTTTTATTTATGTACGCATGTGTTTGTGTACGAGAGAGTAAAAGAGGGATATATATATTTTTTTAAGTTATGCTCTATTATAATTTGTAGTAGACCTACAGTTCAAGTCCTATACAGTCGGAAACATCGCGGATGTGGACGTAACACTGTAAGAAATATTCTCTTGAAAATATAGTAATCATATTCGGATATACTGTACCACTGTCAAGCTATGAGATAAAAGATGTCCCTGGTAACGCCGTTATATGGGGATTCTACGGTTTCGCTTTACCTTCCCCCCCCCCCCAAGGAAATGGTTCTCTCTCCGCCTATGCTGTCGAACTATTGTAACATATTTTAAACATTTGAAGAAAGAAACTAGAATCAAATGTCCCAAATGTATGACTCTACCCGTAATACTGTAAGGACCACCAGAAATTTGAAAATGGTTGGATACAATCAGCAGAAATTTAGCTGGATCCTCTCTTCTAGAAAAGTTTATAATGAATATATTATTGAAGAACTTCTTATATATTCAACTTAATAGATACAATTCGACAATACAGATTAAATAGTATGAACATTTAATAAGAACAGAAAAATATCGAATTCCAAGGTAGTTATGACGTAAGACGCTGAAGGACATAGAACTGTAGGGGCCACAAGAATGCGATAGTTGTACTAGTTTTGTACATAAAACGAGAATAATCTTTAAGTTCAAACAATGAAGATAGTGTGATGATTCTTCTGATTGAAGTTAAAATCATCACCAAACAAAATACTTTGTCTGATACATTCTACCAATCTGCACCACTCACACTAAAAAATAATAAAAAGTCGCTTGTAAAGCTCAAACGGTAGACGCGGTTGTCTGCTGGTTTGCAGCTGCGTTAATGTTTAGGTTCCATTCCCGCTTGGACTAAAATTACCTATTTGGTTTTTTAAGATACTCTCTTAGTGTAAGACAAATGTTAGGTAATCACATGACGAATCCTCAGCCTAATCTCCCCGGATGCTATCTCGCTATCACAAATTTCATCGACCCTAAATAACTTGGTAGTTGATACATTGTCGTTAAAAACCGATCAACAATTAAACGAAACAATATCTAGGTTGTACTTCATATAATTATCTATAGTAATGTCACAAAAGTTCTGAGATTTATCTGGGAAATCTCAGAACTTAAGTGACATTTATAGGGACTATTTCGTGAATAAAATAAAAACAAAAAATAATTTATATACCTAAAATTCGGTCATAGAAGTTAATAATTGTATATTTATAAATACTTAACCTATTCAAACATTGTGAAGTGGAAATAGATTAATATCTTTTACTGCAATAAAGAAATTGAATGTTATTCAGTAATGCCAATTGAGCAAAGAGAAATACAGTTTTAACAATTTTAATTACATGCAATGCACTTTTCTCTTGTTATTATGACAGATATATATTTTAATTATCTGCTAAAATCGTAATTTAATTTAAACATTTTATAACATAATTACAAAATAATAACCTGAATAATACATTAATTAAATGAAAAATCATTACGAAGAAATGTCATTTTCTTCAGATAGCCTACAATGGACATGAAATTAGAAAATGAAAATATAGATGCGGATGTAGGCTTTCACAGTTTATTTAATACAATGGATTTATGCTCATCGATTTACGGGGAAACAGTTGGCGACATGATTAAACAAAAGATAAGTTGACAGTGATAAAACGAGCTGCAAAAATAATTGCGATGTATGACTGATTGGTTGGAATTCAAAATTTCATTACACTTCATTGGTCGAAAATGGGATGACGTCATATAAACGAAATAGTATTCCATATACTATTTATTTGAAAGAATTTATCGGTGTTTTGAAACAAAATTGGTTCAGTATTTTTTTTTAATTATTGGTACAGAGCTATTTTACAATGAAATATTTATTTATTTTATTATCCAAAACATATCTATTTTAATCGACTTTTAACTTAGGTCTAAATCTATTTTTAAAGTAGGTCTACATGATATGTAGATTTGCTGCTTTAGAGAAATAACTGTATAGTTTTAAAACTTTAACATTTTTATGACAGACTTTAGACATGTAAACCAATCTTTTTACTTAAGCTAACAAAAAACGGACAAATGAAATGAGGAGTTTGAGATAACATTGAAATTAAATTTTACTAGTTTCTCTTATTGCCGTTTGTCCGGAAGTGTTCAGTTTTCAATAAAACTGGAAGAGATTAGACCTCTCTACGTTCCTGTTAAAACACATTCTAACCAAAACGCTTCTCTGGGTACAATGTAGGGTGAATACTTTGAGTTACTAATTACTTAATTGCGCCTAAAGCTGCGGATATTACTATATTTAACCTAGTAAGTTAATATTCAATAATAAGTGAATTTTAATATTTATATTAGCGAGAAACCTTGGGTAAATTTAACTCGGAATTCTCTCATTTAATCTGTGAGACTCAACTTCCGGCTTTTAAGTTGTAACCAAGGGAAGTCATGCTTGGAATTTCTGTCGCCCTTGACAAATTTTGAACATACGAATCTCAAATACGATAAAAACTGTAACCTCTTGACCACCAAAAGCGACTGGGATTTTAAATAACTGGTACAATTTCCACAATTACATTTCTACACACAACGTTAGTTAATAATCTTGAATGGAAGTTAACATATTTCAATTAATGTTGCAATTAATATTGAATTTTGAAAGAGGAGAGCAAAAAATATGATACTAAATCTAAACAAATCAATAGATTCTCCTGTAGTTAAAATTTACGTTTTGCGGACCATTTATATTGAATATTGTGATCAAATAGTTAAAAAAAAAGATCCAATGTTAATGCATGGGTGTTTAATTATCAACCCAGTGGTACAAAGGATCTGTGGATTAATGCTCGATTACCTTTATAGGAGTGAATGATTCTGTCTGTGGAATTTTCGCAATCTAAGTCATATAGTTTTCTGCACTCGTTCTTCGCCCCCCAAGTGGCTGTATGCAAAATGTCTGTCATAGTGCAGGAGGATTTAACGTCCGGTACCACTTCGTAAGTTATACACAAAAAAGAAATCCTACTTTTGCTTAAAAGTAGGGCAACTAGATTTACAAAATAAAATGGCGGGACACTTATTGCAAGCCTGTATTTTCGAATTTTATCTAGACATATTCATAATAATGCTTATATTTCATACCAGTCTGCAGTAAGTATTTAATTTTATTAAACTTAATTGTTTACGTTACCGATACCTTTAAACATACTTCAGGATCAGAAGAATTACTAGAATCGTTAGTGTCATGCTGAATAAGTTATTGTTCCCGACATCGGAAAAGTCAGTTTCTTCAAGACAGCATCTTCCACCAGTTGGTTATTTATTTCTAGGACAACAGATGTTAAACATTGTTTCTCCTCTCTATTGAAAAATCTGTTTTTTTTTTAATATGTCATTCTGCTACTTCATTGTCATTAATATATTCTTCTTCAACCTTTTTTAGATAGATAGATGGATTTATTGTGTAATTTTACACATACAGATTTTATATTGTCATAATTTTCTCTAAAATCCAATGAACGGGTCTTCTGACCGTACGTGCTTTGTACCTAAAACAACTCCTACTTTGTAGGTTTCACTCCCCCCCACCTATGATTATATCCAACCACTCTCTAAAAGAACACATATATTAAAATGAAAATGACACAACAAAACATATTAAATAATATATCCTAACCTAAAACAGACACAAAAGTGTATAATTGGGTAGATACCATTATCCCTTTGTCAGTTCGTGTCACAAACTTCAATAGCTGAAGTTCTAATCTGTCTCGCCTTCAAGAGGAACAATCTAATCTTTTGTTCGTATTCTCTATTCCCCCTGAGGTCAAGATATGCAAGCGAACTCCTATTCTGACTTAGCATCGAGGGTGGTAGATAATTTCTCCGTACATGGTCAATTCGACACACTGTAATAAAATATGTTTATAGGAGTCCTTTTTTCTGCACAATGGACAAAGCCGCTCTCCTTCTTCGCTGACAGTTTTTTAATAGTAGCCTATTAATGTACCGTTTAAGTTAGCTATGAATGAATTGTAAGTAAAGAACGGATTGTGGATTGTTGATAAAATTTCTTCAAGATTTTGGGACTTTAATCTTGGGAAAGAAAGTAGCCTATGAAGTACGTTGACATCTGGTGGAAAATATAAAAATTGTTGATTTCTCTGTCCGAAGTAGCGATATTAGTCTTCGAATACTTTACAATTTTTTAAAGAAATTTCAGGATTTTAATTATGATTCATTCAACGACGCTCGAAACTGCATAGGTTATATCAGCGTCGCCGGTGTGCCGGAATTTTGTCCCGGATGAGTTCTTTTACATGCCAGTAAATCTACTGACATGAGCCTGTCGCATTTAAACACATTTAAATGCCATCGACCTCAAGATTTTTGGACTTAAATCTTGGGGAAGAAAGTATGAAGTACGTTGGCACTGGTCGAAAATATAAAAATTGTTGATTTCTCTGCCCGAAGTAGCGATATTATTTTTCGAATACTTCACAAATTTTTAAAGAAATTTCAGGATTTTAATTAAGATTCATTCAACGACGCTCGAAACTGCATAGGTTATATCAGCGTCGCCGGTGTGCCAGAATTTTGTCCCGGATGAGTTCTTTTACATGCCAGTAAATCTACTGACATGAGCCTGTCGCAATTAAACACATTTAAATGCCATCGACCTCAAGATTTTTGGACTTCAATCTTGGGGAAGAAAGTATGAAGTACGTTGGCACTGGTGGAAAATATAAAAATTGTTGATTTCTCTGCCCGAAGTAGCGATATTATTTTTCGAATACTTTACAATTTTTTAAAGAAATTTCAGGGTTTTAATTATGATTTATTTAACGACGCTCGAAAATGCAGAGGTTATATCAGTGTCGCCGGTGTACCGGAATTTTGTCCCGCATGAGTTCTTTTACATGCCAGTAAATCTACTGACATGAGCCTGTCGCAATTAAACACATTTAAATGCCATCGACCTCGGCCGGCATCGAACCAGGAAACTCGAGCATAGAAGGCCAGCGATATACAAAGTACGCTGCCGAGGTCGATGAAGTTTCAGGATTACGAAATTTCGAACACAGAAATTATTTTTAAGATAGATAGAAAAATGAACAATGAAAAAACATGACTTTTGGGGTTCCTATTATACTTTTTTTCGGGTCGTGGGACTAGTGGCTCAAAAAAGGAACAGTCCCGTTAAAAATTAGACACGTCTGGTCACTCTACCTAAAAGTAATGGGAAGTGGCTTTTAAAAAGGCTTAATAATAAACTTAGATCATATTTTAACGTAAATTGAATACATATAGATTCATTAGGATCTATCTCTGGTAGCCACGATAATACAACATTTCTGGTATGGCCTACTAGCGCAGTATCTGTAGTGTACTGCCAAATCAAAGCTGAAACTCGAGCGAACAAGGAAAGAGAGAGAGAGAGGAGGGAAGAGTGAGAGCCTTTGTATTCACTTCTGTTCGATTATGTCCCATTGAAATCCTTTCTGAAAGGAAATGCGTCACCTTGCTTTAGTCAAAATTCGCTATGGCAGACCCTTCTTACGTATAGTGGAAAATGATGCATTTCCTATCTCTTATAGTTCAAAAGTAAGAGAGACGAGTATAAACACGAGAAGCGTCTTGGAGTGGAAACCAGTTCGCTGTTGAATTCGTAAACGTACAAAAAAGTCGTAGACTGCTCGCACAACGTGGATATCATCAGCGATTTCCGATATCTTTGATTGTAATATTAAAACTTCATACGCGTTGCCCGGATTTCCTGTAGTATCTGTGATACATCCATATTGATTTATACATTAGTCTGGCTATATGACCACATTTCCTTAAAGTGATATTCTTAATAAATTACACCTTTATTTCTCGACTTCTGACTTTTACTGTAGGGGTATTGATTTCATGTTTCTATAGCTCTAAGACTTCCTTCATAAGATAGTCTTGAACGTTCATCTATTCAAGTCTTTAAGCTTTATTTTATTTCGTTCACATTTGCTTCATACAATACACTCAATAGTATACACTTTCCTGCCGAATTTAAACCGATCATACTCAACTCTCAGCCACCGGGGCAGCTCAGTCGGCTAAGGCGCTTGGCTGCCGATCAGGAGTTGCGCAAGGGAGAGGGTTCGATTCCCGCTTAAACTAATTACCTGGTTGGGTTTTTTTCCGAGGTGTTTCCCAACCGTAAGGCGAATGTCGGGTAACCTATGGCGAATCTTCAGCTTCATCTCTCCAAATAGCATTTCTCTATCGGCACTAAATAATCAAGTAGCTGATACAGCATCGTGAAATAACCACATAAAAACACTCTTGTATCACTGCAATATTCTATATTTAATATTGTCTCTGTTATACTTTCTCAAATCATTCGCATTTTTTTTCTAACAAATCAATAGAACATCATAGGTACCGGTATCCTAAAATTATTAGTAAAGTTCGACATAATCAAGGAATCTCAATTTCTTCAGCATCAAGTACATCCCATAAACTTATTTTTATGGAATGTCACTTCCTCAATTTTATATTTAATTAAATTTCCGTTTTATATATATATATATATATATATATATATATATATATATATATATATATTTTTTTTCATTGTCTTCATAATAGACTACAAATGAATATTTCAATTATTTCATTATTTCTGTTATAATACATAATATTTAATGTAATGAATTAACAAATAATTATTGTAATTGCCCACATGTAACACCTTCCGCACAAGTCAAATATTTAGGAATTGATACATCAGCATTTACGTTCGGATAAACAAATTGATTTTATGTGTACAGGTATAAGAAAGACAATTTATAAATTCATAATACTTCGAAATGTTATCACTAAGGAGGGATTGAGAATAATATTTGTAGCCATAGTACAGTCAATAATACAATATTGTATAATAAATTGGGGTGGAGTAAGATCATCTGTACTTAATCCATTAATTTTATTACACAGAAGATTAATAAAAATTTGTCTAACCAAAAATTAATGTGGATTACACAACAAATTTAATTTATACAGATTTTAAAGTATTAACTATTGAAGGAATTTATAAATAGCCTATAGTTCACTAACTTACTACCACAGAAATCAAATAACACATAAATGTAATCGATATGAATATTGTACTCGAAGACGAAAGTCTACTTTCCCAGTAATTGAGCCTGAATGTCATGCAAGTGTAGCTCTTGTAATAAAATTAGAAACCATTTTCCAAATTTGAAATATTTTAAAGTTGAAGCTTTTATAAAATAAATTTATAAAATTATTCATGAGATATATTAACAAATGTGTGTATTTTTTACCTTGTGTTTTTTTACTGTATTCATGTTTTTATCACTGGCTTCTGTCTGATTATCAGTTTATATTAAATATGTTTTTCTTTCTCTGTTTATCTTTCTTCTTCTTTTTTTTGCTCTTGTTTGTTACTTATTGGTTTGAATTAAGTTACTTACTGTATTTAGTAAACTGTCCTTATAAATTTTATGTTATATTATTGGCTAAGACAACACCGTACACGAGCCTGGCTCTTACGGTATTGGCTAGAAACATTTTTGCTTTATAATTTTAATTTATTCTAACTAGTTAAATAAAATAAAGTAAAATAAATTAAACAAAGTAGTTATGACTAGATGGCTCTAGTCGTACTTCTGAATACGTATTTTTTTACGAATGTGAATGGATTGCGATACAATGTAAGTAGTATGCGGTATTATCTTTGTTTTAATAAGTATTTATTTATTATTGTATTCGCTAAATAGTCGTATTAAATATCACGCGAAGTTTTATGTTCCTCGCGCTTGTGAATTTGTTGATAAATTGAAAATTTTTATGATGTTACCTTTCATAGTAAGATCGATTGAATTTTTCTTTCTTGTGTTCTCAGGATGTGTTTCAGAAGAACAACAATTGTTTGTATACATCTGAAGTCTTATTAGTGGAATATGTAGCTAATCGGCGATGTATGTAATGGAGGAACTGGTCACTTTATCCCATTATCTCCTACCCTAGTTGCCTCACAAGTGTTGCCATATTGGTATCACTTGCGGAGTTTAGACCTGTCTTCGGGCATTTGACTAAACATCATACTATCGTGTTGTCAAAACGAATAATATAAAAAAATATACTGTATCTACTGACTTATACTTCATTCCATAATATCTGACAGGAGAAGTAAATATTGCTGGCAGAGGAGGGGAGAAGTATAATTGCGATTCAACAAATGGCAGTGGTCTCATTCCACGCTTGTCTTGAAATTGAAAGGGGGTAGATCGCTTCAAGATAAGCGTGGAATGAGACCTCTGTCATTGGTTTAATAGCAATTATCCTTCTCTCTCTCTCTGCAGCCAATGTTTACGTCGTCTGAGACATTATGGGACAAAACAAGCAGGCAGCTGAAACTTGGTAAGCATTTGATTTCCAACCTTAAAATTGAACATGATTTAACAGATAAATACACTGTATTTATTCTCATCGTTAGATCTACTTCAAAGAAAATTTGGCATTATGATAACTGAAAATTGGATGTGACATGTTCGACACAATGCTTATAGACATAATGCCGTAACTGATTTCTAAATAATGATACTTTCTGTGACTTTTCAGGAAATTTTACACGTTTGATTACATATGTACCTATGGATGTTCATATTATATTCGTAGGCATGTGAAACTGTCTATATATGTTCATCACAAATACACTCTGTTGTGGGAAACATTGCTTCAAGCTACTACAAGAATGGACCGAACGTGTATTGATTCCAATATACAATATTGTTTTCACCCAGGGCGCTTTTTGGACGTTTTTACATAATATCGGTGTTCTATGTAATTACATCTGACATTCAATTATTCAGGTTCGGTCACAGTGTTCAAATATTGACCTTGTGATATATTGGAAATGACCTGAGCAAACAGATCGTGTTTTATACCGAAAAGTTTGTTACATTACTTGCACAATTCAGAGAAAGAGTAACGAAATGTCGTTTATTCATAGTTTTCTGTCCAAGGGCAGGTCTTTCGGTGCAAACCCAGCATTTTCCAATCTTCCCTATTTTTTGGTTTCCTCTTAGTCTTCCTATATGATCCATATAGCCTCATCATGACGTCTGTCATCTGATGTCTTCTTCTGAGGTGCAAAATATGGCCTTCAAATGCAGCGTTGACCGCGTTAATTAAATGATAAATATTTTACGGAAATTACACGTAATTTACATCACGTAGAAATAATAATATTTTAGACAATTCTCTATGGGGGTGTAATAAATTACAGTAGAACATCGATTATCCGAATACCGATCAACCGAAACATCTGATAACCGAAAGCGTTCCAGTCGGCAGATTCAAATTTGCACGCGCTCCATGTAGAAATTTCGCTAGCGCTGTTTGCGAGATTTGGCGGCAAAAAAAAAAAAAAAAAAGAGAGTCTCAGCTCTGAAGCAAAAAGAAAAAAAATGGACTTATTTTCCTAAATTGTAGGTCTACTTTAATGGACATTTTGAACTTGTCAAACTAGGCTAATCAGTTCTCTGTGTTATTTGTAAGACGTGTAATACAAAATATATACTGTATGTACAGTTTTGTGTTTAATATCAGTGTTTCTTTGTTTCATACTGCTCCTATGACATCGGTACAAATTGTTTTCGTAAATGATTGACTATCCGAAAAATCGGTTATCCGAACACCCCCCGTCCCCAATTGTTTCGGATAATCGATGCTCTACTGTATTTCCATGGAAGTAAGTTAATATGTTACATACTCTTCTATGTATTTGAAGACGCTGTTTTCCTCTGTTTTTATTATCGAATTACAGAATGTACATTTTTGCGCAGATTTTATTTTCAAAGTTTTGTGAGAATAAAGCAAAGTTCGCCATATTTGCTGTGCAAAGGTCTTCCTGCATGCGACATGTCTTCAACTTCTATTTTTAATATAAGATTTTACTAACTTCAAAGTCACTGATTATGAACTTTTACTTGAACCCATCGGAGCTATGCCGTGAACTGAAAATTATTTTTTAATTCCATCCTTTTAAAATTTCTAGGCTCTCTTACGCAGAGGGCACGAGTTCGATTCCCGGTCGGGTTGAATTTCCTTGTTGAGGTTTTTTCAGGGTTTTCCCTCAGCCGTAAGGCAAATGCCAGGAAATTCTGGCCACAACATCCCTGAATATCACCGGCCTCATTCATCACCGAAACCATATTCATAACAAATCAGTAATACATAATACAGTCGCCATCTAGGTCACAACAATAGAACCAATCTCAACAATAGTACACAGGCTTTCGGATTTCACACAGAAGATTAACTCGCGATATGACCAGAGATGTTAAAGCGAGTATAAATAACAGCGAGAGAAAAATAATGTTCTAGACTATCAGATGACAATATGATCAGAACACTCTGGAAGAAGTGTGTAGCAAAATTCAAAGTTATCGCCTCTGGAAAAGTGTCTACAAAGAGTCCTCAGAAGGACAAAACATTTTGTATTTCCTCTTTTAATATTTGTGTATGTGAACAGGACTGCTTTAATCTGGGAATGAAGAAAATAAACGAAGTCAACATTACGCACAAAGATGCTATTTATTACCATAAAGATATGAGTTCGGCAAAAAAGTTTAAAGACAAAAGATGCCGGTGGGAACCATGGAAACACAATCACAGAATGATGAAAACAGTCGACAGCCTTTCATGACTAGTAAACTTTGGGATTTGTATCGATGCGGCGAGTAGCTAAACAACACGCGGAAACATTGTTTGGTGTCGGCTTATCGTTTCAAAGGATAAAAGAAAGGAAGACTTAATATGAAGAGATTGATTGAAGTACAAGTAATGCATACTGGCAGCCTGATGACAACGGAAGTAACAATTTAACGTTTTGTTTATTTTAATATATTACATGTATGACAAATTACTCATTTTACGCCTATTTTGCGCATTATGTAGAAATTATTCTTTTTACGCGTATTTGTTTAAATGTGCAGGATTTTACTTTCTTATCGTATGAAAATAATGTATTATGTGCAAAATGGAAGTTCGAGAATTTCACACAATGCATGTTTTTAATATTCTCCATAATGAGAAAAAATGTTAAGAGTAACAACTGCACAATTGTTGCCCAACCAGTCCAAGGCATGCCCGATTACTGCCCGCATGACCACCTATGATCTAGTGGCAAAGGATTGATATGAAGGGTTCAGAACCATAGTGGGCCAAACGCCATTCAATAAAACCGTAGAAAACAAGGATTTAAATGAAGTTATTACCATAATTCAATGGAAACGTATAGCAAGTAATATAAAGTATATACATTAAAACTAAATGATATATCAATCTTCATTGAACTACGTATGGTATTCACTTAACTTTAACCCTTGCTTTCTCCGTTTTTAATATATGGCGCTTGGCCCACTATGGCTCTGAACCCTTCATATTAGAGTCAAACAAAGGAACCCTGGATACATTGAAGCGCACCAATGATTATATTAATGAAAGTGACGTAATTCAATTTGTAACTCTGGAAGTAAATGTTTTATATCTTATTTTGGAGTATAGTAATTTCAATTACATCCTCATCAAAAAATCCGTTCTTACTTCCTTGCAAATTTCGTTATAGGTTTGCACATTTAATATAATTTCAACTTTAGTACGTTTACACTGGTGCTGCTGTAAAGAAATTATGCACATAGTATCCCCTAGAATAGGTCTGAAAATTTAATTAAAAGGTTCTACATTGATCTAAAAAATATTTACAGGCATCTTTAAACTTTCAAATGGTGTTTACTTCAATAACAAAGTGATGAGTTAGGGCAGTGTTGCACCTGAGCCTTTCAAATGTATCGTTTAAGCTAAACAGTTGAATTTTTGAAGTGCGTAAATCACTACGCATAAAATTGAACTACATAAAGTTTTCTTGTGTTCCGTTCGTTACCATTCATTACTAATAATATTCTAATTATTTTTCCTAACGATCAGCAATATATGTAATGATAAATCGTTTCAGAAAACATATACGGGTTTATTTCCTTAGAGGAAGACTACCTGCATAAAACGTTAAAAGGTGAGTTTCCTCTGTACGACAATTTTTCATTTGAAAGCGAACATTGTGTGACCCTAATGCCCTTTTTAATAATTCTGAAGCAATTAAAATATTTTGTTTTACCCTCAAAAAATAAAATCCACGCATGCGGTTACCAAGGTTGTCATGGATTTAGAACTTATATGAGAGCATTTCAAATGAAAGAAATGAATACTCATTTCCCTTGTAAACAACTTTTTAATCCAGCCTTTTTAATGACTAAAAAGTACGAACAGTAAACGTTGAATTACTTTCACATGTACATGTAAACGACAGAAATTCAGACTTATGAAAACGCTTTAATACGTAGCTTTTAAACTTAGATTTCATTCTGTAATGAGGGTAAAAAATCTGTAATTTTGACGACTAGATAGAAATTCAGGTTTGTACTTTCC
This sequence comes from Periplaneta americana, assembly GCF_040183065.1. Classification (NCBI taxonomy): domain Eukaryota; kingdom Metazoa; phylum Arthropoda; class Insecta; order Blattodea; family Blattidae; genus Periplaneta; species Periplaneta americana. The sequence goes on from NC_091133.1 coordinate 60,071,534, forward strand.
GCTGTAAGCTTCATCGCTCTTAAAATGTGTGTGTTAATAACTCCGTATGATATAAAATACGCCGGGATAAATGGTTCACTTCAGGCTTACAGACGTCTGTGTGCATAGCTCTCGTAGGACTTATTCGTACAATATTGTAATACATTGAAGTATTGTAATTCTGTACACACAGTCCTTACAAAATGCCGACTACGAATTTTTCATCTTTGAATTATTGGAAAATACCTTTCACTTTAATTTTACCTACATGAAATTTATATTCCCTCTGTTCCAAAATATGGTATAGAAAGATGTAATTAATCCTGTTCCAAAATATGGCATACATTTGTTAAAGTTCTCTGTAATATAATGCAACTTTTATACATCTTCTAGATACTTATTTGATAAATTAAATTAAGAAAAATTATAAAAATTAGGTACATTCCATTCTGTGTGATGTCAAATTAATAAAATAAAAAACAAACAGTTTTGAGAGTTGCCAATTAACATAAAAACTGCAATAAATTACAACCCGTTTTTGTACTACTGTTCAGCCTTAGGTGTTATATTCAAAATTACATTTTCTGCAGCAGGAACATCACAGCAGGTGCCCATTTGATTTCTGTTCATAATGAACTATTTAAATATCATAGTTTGATGCACATGTCTGATAGTCCCTTCACTACTGAACAGAATACAACACCTCGAAACATTTTGTGCACGCATGCGCAATAATCAAACTTGTTTTGTTTGTTACTATACCATATTTTGGAACGGAGGGAGTAATATCCGTATGAAAATGTCAATTTTGTTCTGAATTATAGTGCTTGACAAATTTGAATTCTTCTATAATTTCCCTTATCGTGTTTCCTTACTTGTCATCAACTATGTCTTCACTTTTAATTATACTGAATAGTTGAACTTTAAGTATGACTCGAATTTTTATTTATGAAGAAAAGTTCACTTTACTTTCAATTGAACTGTAAATAACTATTTAATTTTAATTCATTCTTCTTAATATCTTAGGCTTTTCTATTTGTCAAACGGGTCGTCTTCATTAAGAGAGACTTAAGGCCGGTTCACAATAAACCGGGAACGGAAACGACAACAAGAACGAGAACGGAAATATTGTTAAAATAATTGTATATAAATGTGAGCATTCACAATTAACGAGAAGCTAATCAGAGCCCGGGAACGGGAACGTGAAAATCAATTGTGGCTGCTCACATTTAAATACATATATTTTAACAATATTTCCGTTCTCGTTGTCGTTTCCGTTCCCGGTTTATTGTGAACCAGCCTTTACAATGAAAAGTAAACTCAAACGCTATGTAAAAGCCAACATCACGATATTTAATGTAAATATTCACAATAATTTTCATAAACGTTAACATTAGAAGTCAATAAAAGCGTGAATGCAGAAGCTTGCGAAGTCCAAGCTTTTCGTTTGGGGTAACGTCACTGATTGTTGATTGTTTGCAGTCATCTGTTTATAGATATATATTGTGATTCATGGCCTTACGGTAACGTGAAATTTCCGTTGTGAATGGTAATTCAACTGCTATTGTTGCTGTAACGATTGTGTCTTCATGTTAATGTTGACATTTTCATTGTGAATGAGCCTTTACCTTCTATTTTTTTCCTAACTTGATACTGGGTATAGGATAGAACTTCAGGGACAAGGGATCAGCAGGTCGGCTGGTCTACATCTATGACAATACTGTGAATTGAAGGAATGAGAATGATATAATTCTAACCACAAAGATAAAATTTCACAGGAGAGATTATTAAAAGTTCATAATCCAATGCCATTATGTGCAGTATCATGATTTCTTCAGCGTAAATTTTATAACATTGTACTAGTATGTGTAAGAAATGAAATCGCACAAAAAAAACTATTTTTGTTAAAAGTGTGGCTTTGGACAGTCTTATTCTTTGACCTCGGATTTATAGGCACTTACAAACTAACTTTTAGGACCTAAAATAAGCTCTGAATTTATCAAAATAGGCACTAAAAACTAGATTTAGGCACAAAATGTAATTTATATTTACACAAACTACAGTAACTATAAAAATGCAATTAATTAGTATTAAGCAATACGGTATACAAAACAAAAAATTGCGATTAGAAATTATATTTGTTGTTTAGCCTTAAACTGTGAATACCGGTACGTAATTTTAATGAATTCATCGGCCTCATTGCTCTAAGGCTGCTAATACATAAGTACTCATATTATAATAATTAATTAATTTACGGTACCAATGAATTTATAATTATTACATTATTCGTAATTGGCAATACAAAACATAAAGTTTTCTCTAATTTTATATTGTGAAACTTTCGCTTATTTTATAAGCGAAAGAAATTCTTCCCAAAGATACCGAAGCAATGGATACATATTTAAATCTAGCACATTTGCCATGCTGATCTCTTTAGGGAGAACTACATCCTCCTGAGTCATCACATTCCTACTGTCTGCTTTAGTTCTCAACAAAACCAGACATCATCTAGGAATTTCTTCTTTCCTGCAATCAAACTATTACAGGATATTTGAACCAAACACACCCCATAACATTCAAAACTTTCTCTTTTACTGCTACATGAAAATGTAAAAATATATACTTTACAAATAGAAATAGGCAATTTTAGGTTCTAAACCCTTAAAAATAGCTCTCAGTGAGCAAAATAGGCATTTTAAGGACCATAAAACCGCTTTCAAACGTTCATATTCTATATAAAATGTGAAGATATTTAATTAGTTTTAGTTTATCCCTACAGAAAAAGTAGACATTTAACCTAAATTCCGAGGTCTACTTATTCTCATTCCTTCAAAACAACTAACAAAAAGTATATTGGGTTAGATATTTAATGTCTGACCAAAGCAGCGGCAGGGATTGTGGCGGCCGATAAGCTATCTCTTCCCTCCGGCAGGGCAATACCTGAGTCCGTGGTTCATCGTGGTCACTTGTTATGCTAGATAGAATGACTGCCTAATAAATTCTAATGCACTTTAAAAGTTAGGGGCCTACGTACTCATCCAAGTTACGGAAGGAGATGCTGGAACTGCCTGTATCCATTTTTCATACATTTTTGGCATCTGCTTAGGGAACCATTGTTTTCTAAAAAAAAAAAAAAAAAAAAAAGGGGGATGGCCTAATCTCTCACCGGTAAAAGCGCACTACACTCCTAATTTCTGGTCATGAAGGGCTTTCCCATGAAGCAGATCAGATTTTTCAGAGCTCCAATATCGGAAGTTTTGCGAATTAACATATCCACATGTCAAATTACGCTTCTTCTGAAAACAAAATGTGATTAGGATCAAGTTCTCCGTCATATATTTCATTCGGAACCCATTCACAAAATCTAATCTGAAATACTGTCAAGATAGACCGTGACAAAATATCATCCCAAATTTTGAAGTCCTAATGGATTTATTGTATTTCAAAACATTTGAAGAGTCCACTGCAAGAATGATGGATGTCACTTTCTTGTCGAAAATGAACCAAGACTGTCAATGCATAGCTTAAGACATATAGAATGTGCATAGAGAGTTATATGGCATTAACACTGATAGTCATTGTCCAGTAATGATCGGAAAATCACAGTTTAGCTTTGAGCGCTAAGCATTTCAAACTTTCAATTGCTTCTCCTGCAAAATGTATTCCAAATGACATCCATCATTCTTGCAGTGGACTCTTCATTTACAAAAGAAGACTAACAGGATATATTTTTTTTTATGAAGGTTGGGTGGAGCGCAGAAAAATTCTCTCTGACACCGGGACTCAAACCCGGGTTTTCAGCTCTACGTGCTGACGCTTTATCCATTAAGCCACACCGGATTCCAGTTCCGATACCGGATTGAATCCTCCCAGTTTAAGTGCCACCTCTCAGTTTCCTTAAGTGGCTAACCGTCATACACTGTGTCACAGATGTGTGACAGTGGCACAATGTCCAAAACATTATGTGCAGAGGTGCACTCAGTACGAGTGACTTTGACCGGGATCCGACGGAATGAGCGCCGTCTTAAATCGCTAAGTGATTGTTTTAAGCATATATTATTATGATGTACTGAAGTACATATGATATTTCCGTGCAGGAATTCTGCGTGACCATATATGAAGGATGGGTGGAGAGGAGAAAAATTCTCACCCGTACTGGGACTCGAACCCGGGTTTTCAGCTCTGCGTACTGATGCTTTATCCACGGGTTCAAATCCCGGTGCCGGAGAGAATTTTTCTCCGCTCCACCGATCCTTCATCACATGGTAACGCAGAATTTCTAGACAGAAATATCATACGGACTTCGGTACATGGCAATAATGGAATATTTCTTACTTATATTTAAGTATAAAATAAAATTTTATATTAAAACTTTTCTTAATTTGTGTATAGTAGTATTACTCTTGTTAAAGTGAACCACGAACTTTAACTTCCTATTAGTATCCTGCAATGTTAGAACATGAGAGAGAGAATCGGAACATTAGCAAACTTTATCTTATTTCATAGGGAAAGATAATCTCAAGATCTGTGCCAAAATTCTTAAGCGGTTGAAACTTGAAGGGATGGAAGTGGAGGATAGCAAACATTTTTATAACATAGTGGAATAAAGACGACAGGTCTCTTTCTGCAGAGCGAAAATCGGCAAATATCGAACTTCACCATGCTCGACATAATTGAACCGAACATAGTCTGTAATGCACGACGCTACTTCCTGTATCTTGGCATTGCATTATAATGCAAGTTCATTGACTAAAAATATTTTTGTAACAAATTATTCTGCAGAATATATTCACATATTTTAATTGGTGAGACATATATAATTAAATTTTGTGAATATTTGTATATAACAATATTGAAATGAAGGCATAACAGATATTCAAATTCCCAATTTATGAAGTTAATTAAAACAAGGTATACAAGAGAATAAAAGGTCATATTTAAAGAGAATGGTTGCCAAAATTAAATTGCAATATAGCACGTGAAAGATAGCATATAGGCTACTTCTTTTCAGACTCTACTAAATGTCATAAATAACAGAAGTAAAAAATATCTCTGGTCTGTTAGTAATTAATTTGGCTTAGAGTACTGAATTTGTGGAACACTCAGTGACTCTGTTGTTCAGATATCACTAATAAATGTTAGTTTACTGGTTTTATTAATTTGCCGAAAACTATCAAAACCTATAAAAAGACTACAATATTATTTTGTACGGATAAATACGAGATAAACCTGCAACTATTTCCTGACTGTCTTCAGTAAAATAGCTCCATAAGCAAAGAATTGAAAAGATGATTTTTTTTCCGATAATCAAGCGTTTACCGAAACTGGCTACAATCAAATAACAACACTATTGGTAATTTATATCCATTAAAGAGTGACCTTATCCTGGCACATAGTCTAGATCATGATTGCAGAACTGAGAAGAGAGGGTGGAAACATGGGAAAAGAGTTTGTTACCTCATCCAAAAGGCCAGACCCTTCAATGACGTTTGTGTGACGTTTGGTATACAGACTGTTCTCTTTTTTTCCTCTCTCTTACAGTACAATTACTCGAGAGTTGAAGGGAAGGGATGAGTTACGTGTTCCGAGGTATGACGCGTGCTTCAATTGTAGCAGAGTTCTGCATCCTTGGTCTAGATAGGCCTATTTGACCGCAACTGAAATGTTGAATGTATATATAATTGTTATAATAACTGAATGATTAACTTCTTCAGAATATGTATTACTACAGTAGAAGTATATACATTTAAAATATTGATTCAAGAAATTCTAATTGATTACCCCATTGAATATAATTTTTATAAAATTTTAAGAGAACACTCTTGGAATTCCTCTATTTATGTTCATTTACAGTTTCAATTATATAGAATTAAAAATAATATAATTGATGTATATTGCGAACCGTATAAATTCGTGTATTCCTTTCTGGATTTAACGGCACCTGTGAAATTCTCAGTATATCAGGTTCAAAGAACGTAAAGGTAGTTGGTCACAGTCACTTCTCACAAACGAATATTTCGACACCATTTGATAATACCTGTAACATTTGACATTTTCGCCTCCTACTGTCATGTGCAAACTTACTCCAACATTAGTCTGTGGGAGTGAGTTGAAATTTCAAATGTAATCATCGGAAAATAAAGTTTATATATGGTTTTAAATGTTGAGTTCATAGCAAATTATATCATGGGATGGAAATGGTTTTATGTTAGAGTTCCAAGAAGCAATGGAAACATATTCTACATTTATTGCATATCAACTTAAAAAGCAGTAAACTGGTTGCGACAGAGACAGAGAGATATAGACGGAGACAGATACAGAGATCCGAAGCTCCATTCTTGTCTGTTCATGCTTAGATTTCGTCAGTTGCCAAAACTATTAGTTGATCTGACTAATTATTTTGTCCTACAGCTCATTTTGCTAAGTTGACTTCAAGCGTACAAACATGCGGATAACGTTCGCAAAAGAGAGCGTGAACTAAATGTATATTATTTTATTTTGCTGTTTCCCATTCAGTAGTTGTTATCTAATACATATCTGCTCTACCTTGTTCTATTCTGACCTATGTCACTAATACAGATGAGCGTACTGAAAGTCATGATCAACACATTGCTATAATTTAAATTTCAACAATGTAACAAAAACGATTATATGATCATAATCTACAGATCTTACACTATGAATTGACGTATTGTGACGTCATTAACTTCTATCATGTGACCACAGGCAATTTTTGAAAAATGGTTACAAGGATGGTTGGTTTCGACAGCATACAGTCATTAAATTCCTTCTTAAAAAAATCTGCTCCTGAAATTCACCTCGGGCTTCAGCGTGCATACGGAGATGTGTGCATGGGCGCCAGCAGTATTAGGAGATTGGTGAAACATTTCGAAGATGGGAACTCGAGCATCCAAGATGAGCCTTCTTAGCGGTCGCTCTCGAACTGCTTCCACGGAACGCAACAAGGAAAGAGTTGATGAGTTCTGTGATGCATTTTGGTTGAATTTCTTGAATGTGGACAGATCATAAATGCTTCTGCTATATACAGACAGTTTTGAAGCTCCGTCGTTCATTGTGCGAGAAACACCCTCGAAAGAAGAACATCCTGCAACACGATAAAGCGTGGCTTCACAGTGATCGTGTCACCGTGGAGAAAATCAGAACATTTTGGTGGGAAACTCTTCCGCAATCTCCCTACAGTCCAGACTTGGGAACCAACTTCGGAGCAGCTGGGAGGCCAACGCTACTATACGCTGGAGGACATCCGGAAACCAGTGCGTCAATGTCTTCGGGAAGATGAAACGAACTTCTACAGCAAGGGAATTTTCAAACTTACAGAACGGCGGGAAGAATATGTGCAAAGGAATGGAGACTGTGTTGAAAAGTGACAGTAATGTCTGTAGATTAAGATGATGTACCTGGTTTGTCTAAAAAATAGTATTTATAACAATATTTCAGTATAACCCTGTACTATCACTGATTGATTTCTCCAACCGGAATTTGAAGCCGCGATTTAGTGGAAAGAGTTTACGAGGTATCCGTTTGCCTAACTGCGTACGTACCACCCTATGCTAGGTATATGAATAAAAATGATCTCTTCTATTTTATAGAACTAATCTCCACGTTGTCGCTTTCAGTGGAGCACGTTGTAAAATTGTGTTTCTTTGTGTGCAAGTATTAAGTACGGTGTTGGTGGCAGTGTTATTGCTGGCCATTTTACATGCCGTGCCAGGGTCTGACATGCCCACACTTCCCAACGGCGTATCGCCATTGTCCTCAGTTAAGTAATTTGGATGGAAGGAAATGCTTCACATTTGATCAGACCTGTTCTTCCTCATAATAGAATGATGTCACGCTAAGTGCAACCAGTCACGTCATGACAACACAATCACATGCACAAAATTAAAGTGTCGTATTAATAAATACAGCCGCAAGGAAACAGCACACAATTCCTGAGTTTTACAACTTTATTAGTTGTAAAAATTAAACTTTTCGTCATTTTCAACACAGTTACAAAAAAAAAAGTTTTTCAGAAGTTGAGAATGTCGGTAATTTTCTCATACGTAGCATTTACTGTTTAGATAATGTAAAAATTAACCAATGGAAGGTAAGAATCGATATAATTTCAGTCAATTACAGCCATCTAGAAATATGAATCCAAATAAAAGAGAGTTCGCGTGATATCTGAATAAGATTATTTTGCGAATAATAATAACGAGTCTAATAATAAAAAATAACTAAATAATAAGAATATAACATAATTTAACAAAATTATATTACTATTAAATACTGAGAACAAATCCATAAATGTCTTGGATATCACGACAACACAAACAGACAATAAATATAAATTCAAAATATACGGGAAACCCATTATCACGTTTACATACATACACATCTCTAATTACCCCACACAACACAAACACGCTGCATTTCGATCCATGGTACAGAAATTATTCAACATCCATATGAGCCAACAAAACTGTAATGAAATTCACACTATCGAATACATAGCACAGGAAAATAAATGCAACTTGAACATAATAGAGAACATGAATTACAAAAAAGACTAAAAAGAAGCAAAGAAACACAACACAAACACAGGAACATAATAAATATATCAACTAACATGTGACAAGAAGAACACAAAATTTCATCGTCTTTCAAGAAACTGAAATACAACATTTCACACAACACACTACAAAAACGGACAACACACAAAAACAAAATCTGACGTATATATACAAACTAATGTGCAATAGTTTTAATATCTTCTACATTGGACAGACTGGAAGATCTCTTCAAACACATTACTAGTAACAAATCACAGCCATAACCAAAGCACACAAGAATTCAACCTTTGCAGAACACATAAACTCCAACCACAACTACAGCAACAAAGAAACGGACATGAAAATACTACGCATTCAAAAAAAAAACCCTGAAGCTCCATTGTGTAGATCTCTAGAACAATACAAAATTTATGCCAAAAAATATCAGCAACACATCCTTAACATCAATTTCAAAACACACTTCTTTTTCGATACAAAACTACCAGTCATGAATACATCCCATCATAACAGGACGCCAGAAGAAAGCGCGGGAAATCGCTAGAATTCAGAGGATGATGAAAATTACATCGAAACTACTCATGAATACCCACTCCACCTTAAGGGGAAGCCAGAAAATAGCGCGGGAACGTACTAGAATTTAGAGAATGATGGAAATTACATCCAAACTATTAAATCAGGTAGCCTAAGAGGTAGGATAACACCACAATATTTTAAGTATTAACACAGTGAATTTTAATTAATTGAATTTTTAATATAATATTGAAGTTGCTGACTTAATGTCATTTGCCGGAATGACCTTGGCACCCTGCAATATGAAACTCGTGGATAAAAATTTGACAATAGCTGTAGGAATTATGATTTGTGAAAGAGCAAAATTAAATAAATATTCGACTTCATACAATTTCATTTTAAGGAGGTACTTTCATTCAGGATTTATCAATAAAACGAGAACGGTTATGCTGTGTGGATAAAACCATTTCGCGAATATGTTAATAAATAATTTATACCATATACAAACAGATTATTTTATAAACGTCATTAATATATTTCACACATGTTCACTGCCGTCACGCAATATCACTATCCAATGTCTTGTTAAGGAAAGAAATAAAGCATTTTAACATCTGAACACAAAGTGCAAAAAAATTGTATGGAATGATTGCAGTTAATAGTTGTCTTTGATTGATTAAAATTCAATATATTCTTACATTTCATTGTTTCATTGGTACATGAGCGAAATATGCAATACAAATCAATGAGGAACACCAAAACCTAATTATCAATCAACTCAGGAATAATAAATGAACATCAATTTCCACAGCAACAAGTTCGCTCAATAAATTTACTTCTACAGAATGTCACTTCCATAATTGTGTTTTTAATTAAATTTTCACCTTTTGTAAACGTCACTGTGTTTATGATAAAAATGAATATTTCCATTACTCCATTGTTCCTGTTATTCAAATATAAATAGTTAACGCTAGATGGATGACCTGCGACTGCGCTCAGAAGTGTGTTCAATTCCCTCTTAGGCTGATTACCTAGTTGCGTTTTTGCAAGGTTTTCCCCAACGATAAATATCTGATAAGGTATATGCTGAATCCTCTGTCTCATCTCGCTGTCACCACTAACATCGATGCAAAGTTAATTGTCGATTAATACAGTGTCGTTAAATAACCCACTAAACCAGACGGTTCTGGTGAAATTTCCAAATCATTTCATTATTTCCTTTTTTTACGAATGCAGGAGGCAGAAACAGTGAATAAAGTAGTGTTGTGTTTAGATAGCTTGTTCGGTGTTATGCACGAACATTTTAGTAGGGGTGATGTGTGGTGAGTCACTTTTTCAGCATATTCAGTGGGGCAAGAGGGGGAAAGAGGAGAACTACTGGAGATCAACCGTGAAAGGAATGTGCTTACTGTTGCGTCATCTGTTGGAGCGAAGTAGATAGATAATATTACCGTTGTAACGTCAGTTTAAAAACCATGCGCTCTCTTGCATGTGTTATTTCCTGCATGGAGGGATTAAAAGACCAGGAGATTAACAGTGATCTAATTTTGTAACTAGGGTAGTATAAATATGTGTGTATGAATGTTATGGTTTGTGCTGAGAGAGCTAGCCAATAGAGATACGAGTACCCACGCGTGTGACCTTATGACATCTTATGACCTCAACATTCATTCACAGCATTACCCCGCTCCGTCTCATTCCGCAGAGGCGGTTGGAGCACAGTACAGTATATGCATGCTGACTAAGTTACAGCTATGTTGAAAAACATTGATCGCGTAGCTGAACTCTATGGACGATAACAGCTTTTCCACTCACTTTTATCGAAAAACTCGTACTTAACACAATGCAGTCTTTTCTTGTCACTCTTTCACTCACAGTAAAATAAACTACGTCTTTATTGGTCCCATTACGGTACTAATGTTTTTGCAGTAGTTAGTATACTACGGACTTGCACGTATTCGTGTGAAATGTTTTTATGTAATTACTGATATTTCATTTTTAGTTTCGGCGCCAAAACTGTAATGATGCATCAATAAGAGAGATTGATTATTTATTCACTGGAAATAAGAATATATTACAACAGTGTTGGTCTCTCAGTCATCGAATATTAAGATTGAAACAAAATCAGGGACTCACTCGCTTACAAATAACAGCTGTATCACTATGGAGAATGTGTATTACAATAGGTATATAGATATGAATGATACGTGTATAGGTATGCATTCATGTTCTGTAAATTATGAGCATATGTATGAATACACTCTTCATTAACGTATTTCACAAGCATGTGAAAACTAAATCGCTAATCGAAAACTTTGCGCTACATTTAGGGCCTATATTGCACTATCAAATTTCTGTGTCATAGAATATGATAAAATTTTTGATGAAATGTATATGGTGAAATGTAAGATTTTGACTATATTACACTATTTCAAAACCTTGATCATATCTTTCATCAAATTTCTAACAATGGGTCCACAATAGTTCTATGCTTGTTGTAACTGTAAAAAAATGCACTAATCGTTATTACATTAATACTAAAGAAGAAATCAAAGAAAAAATATATTTCGTCTGCTTAGAGTGTAAACCTGCTAAAAAAAACTGAGTATAAATTAACTCTGAAATTTTAGGACCAAATCCAAAGTACAGGTGGTGAAGTTTCAGACTTGATGTATAATGTATACTCAGTTTTTTGTTTCCCCTCTAAAATTTCCTTCTTGGTAGTTAGCAGGTTTACACTCTAAGCCGGCGATTTGGGTTAGAGATTGGGGTAGAGAGAAAATATACAAAAAGAATCCATCAAACTCTACTGAGATAACTTCAGTATGAAGATGTGAAATCCTAGTATTTAATAATGGATGATGAAACATTTCATGTGACTAATAATATGATATTAATAGTTTTGTGGTTTTAATAGACCAAGTGTACTTAATGTCCGCCATTTCCTTTCTTCTCAGTCACAGATTTTATTACCATAACTTTTATCACAGAACTATGTAACAGCTAGATGTGATCAAAGATGCTATATTACACTGTAAAATATTTTATCATACGTATTTTATCAAACTTCTGTGATACAGAAATTTGATAGTGTAATATAGGCCTAAGACCGGAATGGAAGAAATTATAGCAGTTACTTCGTTACCGAAGAACTCAGCCTTAAGGTGAATATACGTATAATGGCTGGGAAGGAGTTTAAATTAACATTCGTGAGGTTTCAATACGCGCAATGTACCGTACTGAAATCTTTGTATATTTGAAATGTGACTGATGAAGTGGTTGCTGCCCGCAGACCGTATCGATCGCTTCCCTTACCAATGCTAGTTAGACACAATCCGTGTGAATGAATATGATTTTAACAAATATTAAAGTTTTCCTTTGTATTAACAGTTCGTTGTTTTATGTTGACATTGTCTGCCATTTTAGTTCATACGACATATCCATTTCTTTGAAACTTTGGCATTAAAGTAGATACTCGCAGTTTAAACGTTTTTGCAAATACTATAACACAACAAAAGTAATAAGCATTTTACCGTAGTAATTATCCTTACTTTAAAACCTTTTTTCTTCTTATCCAGTGTCCAACATATTTCTCTATCACTGTATTGGCATATATTTCTGTCTCTTCTTTATGTTAATATTTTTCTGAAACTTTTCTATTTTGTTTATCATTTATATTATTCCCTTCCTCTTTTCTCTTCCTATTCTTCCCTCTCTATAGGTGTACATGAATTTTTCCTTTGATTTCAAACATTTCTTTTTCGTTAACTTTCTCCATTTCTCCTTTCTATATTGCTTCCCTTTCTTGTTGTAGATAATAAATTCATCATCTTTTGCAGTATCCACCTCGCGACAATGGAATTCCCTGTCACAAAGTATTAGGGGCTGCAAGACAATAAACACTTTTAAAAACAGCTTAAAAGATAACCTTCTTAGCATTTCACTCCAATCATACTGACTTAAACTATCACTGTCTACATTGTTACTCCTTCCTTTAGACATGCATCCTGATAGTGCTGTATTTCCAAAATTGCCTCATAATAATCTCTTTCTATTATCTAACATTATTTTAAATATATTAACATTCTATGTATTTTAGCTTAATTCTGCTACATAGTTTGTATTTCAGTGCTTAATTAATAGTTCATAGTATTTTGTTGTTTAATTCGTAAATAACTCTTGTATACATGTAGCTCTTATCTAAATCAAATTGCTGAATTCTTTGTAAAGTTGATACATATGTATGTATACTTTTTTCTGATTGAGTGGAAGAGAAGGCCTTACGGCCTTAACTCTGCCAGCTAAAATAAATCATTATTATTATTATTATTATTATTATTATTATTATCATTATTATTATTATCATTATAATTATTATCATTATTATTATTATTATTATTATTATTATTATTATTATTATTATTATAAATCATAAATGTCCAATTGTAACTAGTACGAGATGACTCTTGGCGTAAGCAACCCGCAGCGCATATTCTTTAAGGTCGTTTTTCCTAATTTATAGTAGAGCATGTTTGACGTGCAATATCTCCTGGCTATATAGGCGTTTGGACACCCATACTGTAGATTTTACATCCTTCTCAGCACAGTCTATCGTGTCTTTCTCACCACACTCTGTCGTGACCTTCACACCACTTTCTCTAATATCCTCGCCATTGTCCTCTCTACTCTTCCTCATATCTCTGTCCTCTCTTCCTCATCACTCTATTTTCTCCTCCCCATCACTCTATTTCCTTCTCCCCATCACTCTATTTCCTCCTCCCCATCATTCTGTTCCATCCTCCCTTTCACTCTGTTCTCTCCTCCCCAACACTCTGTTTCCTCGCCCCCATCACTGTGTTCCCTCCTCTCCACAACTGTGTTCTATGTTCACCCTTCCCCACCACAACGCACTTTTCCTCTTCCCCATCAAATTGTTCTCTGTTCCTTACCACTCTGTTCTCTGCTGCTCATCACATGCTCGGTTTTCAGCTCCTGAACACTCTATACCTTACTTTTCAACATTATGTACTCTCCTCACCACTCTGTACTCTCCTTCTCGTCATTCTGTTCTCTCTTCCTCGCCACTCCGTTATCTGCTCCAAACCACTCCGTCCTCTGGACCTCACCACTCCGTCCTCTGGATCTCACACATCGTTCTCTGGTCTTCACCACTCTGTAATCTCCTCGCCCCTCTGTTCTCTGCTCCTCGCCATTTCGTTTTCTGCTCCTCGCTACTCCATTCTCTGGACGCACCACTTCGTTCTCTGATCCTCACCACTCTGAACGTGAACGTCCTTGCTTTTCTGTACACCTATTTAGATGTATTCTCTTGGTTTTTCACACAGTTTGCTTTTCCTATTTCTTGCTCTTCTTGAATATTCTTGCCTTGTCCAGCACCAGTCTTTGATAAAGTAGTATAGCTTGCTTCGGGAGGGAAATAAAGCTCTGGATCCCCTGTACCGCGCTAAAAATTACTCTAATCCTTGGACACTCATCCAGCGAGAATTGTCGACATTTTCTCTCCCAAGCAGAATTTTAGCGCTGAGTATCCTCTGTAATTGAAAGTGTCGCTAAATAAATTACTACTATGACTACGACGATTCACTACGGATTTTTTACAGTCGAATTAAGCTAACGGTCTGGTAAAGTTCCATTGAGAATTGAAGGGTTCAGGGCCATGGTGTGCTAAGCGCCATTTATTAAAAACGGAGAAAGCAAGGCTTAAAGTCAAATGAATACCATAAATAATGAAGATTGACGTATCATTTAGTTATAATGTTTATGCTTTATATTACTTGCTATATGTTTCCATTGAATTATGGTAATTTCCATTGAATTATGGTAATAAGTTCATTTAACCCTTGTTTTCTACGGTTTTAGTAAATGTCTCTTGGCCCACTATGGATCTGAACCCTTCAATTGGCCATCGCTATGGTTTGATGGTATGTTACAGTATAACAATCTAATTTAGTTCAAATTATAATAGTAAATGTAAATTCTTCCTGAAATATTTGCCATCATGTCACTCTTCACACGTCTCGATTTAATTCATATACTGCTGCTTGTCATGTGTGTAATTACTAATTAGTATATGATATTATTTCGAGGATTTTTTCATAAATTTGTCTTGACCCAAGAATCTCGGTGAAAAAACTTCAGTGTTTTGTCGGTCATGTAAAACAGATTTTCTTAATCACCCTTTACTTTGACACGAAATGGCCAAGTAATATCCAAAAGTTGATTTCTTCCCTTTTGTACTAATTTAACACTAATTTGAAGCATTTCCATGTACAAAATACGCTTTCTCCTTCTCTTATTTTTAAACTCTCTCCGTTAGCTAAACGTTGTTCCTCTTTCAGTAGACTCTGCGAATTTCATGAGGTCACAAAATATTTTTAGCAATACGTTTATTGCAAGCAATCGGAGAAATTTTTCGTGATGGTGTAGTCTAATCTTTCATTACCACAATGCTAACTTGTACAAGATCTGCGCTTTACTTAGTAGCATATTTTAATTTTGAATGTGAATGTGTGTATATGTCCACAGGGTGATGTAGGAGGAATAGTAAAAATGTTAGACTGTGATAGTTATGGACTATTCTGAGCAAAAGACTTCCTATAAACTGTGTCCAGTTTTAAGTCATTGTGGAGATACAGCTGTTTAAATGTTACGGATAACAAGCTTTACAAAGGCGCTTTGAGATCCCTGCTCTACTATACTGTATATCCCTGATGGTGACTCGTAGGTCTTGCAACACCAAATAATGCACTTTATTGATGTTTTCTGGTGCTGTGACAGTTCTCGAAGGGCCGCCACAATGTTCATCTTCATACTATGTTCTCCCACATTTAAACATTTTACATCACCTTTTTACTATACCATAAGATACAGTAGATTTTTCCAAGTTGGGTGTCATATCTTGGTAAATTTGAGATGGAGATATTTCCTTTTTTTGCAGGTATTTAATCACAGCTCTTTGCTCGACAGGCTAATTTCTCTACTGCCGCAGCACCTCCAACCACTCGAATACCTGCTACGAGCCAATGGGAACATATACAGACTTGTAATTTTACATGTAGCCATAACACATTTCAGTCATTTGTGTGCCACAAAGTAGAAATGTTAATTCAACTAGAAGTGGATCAGGGCCACAACATCAGGATCAACCCTCGTAAAATAGGAATTATCTATGTTCTTAATACTCAGAGTATTAGTTGCAAATATTTTACGTAGCTAATAGCTTCTGTGGAGCACGATTTGGCGGCTAATTTTATGTTTTGACCTGTTTTGAAAATGAGTGCCAGACAGCCAATTCTGTACAAGCAAATAATTATTTTCACGTTTCAGTTCATGCAGATGAAATAGATTTTAATGAGTTGTGGACCACAATTATTTTATTGGTTTGGAGCCAATTCATCCAGGGAATTTTCGCCCAGGAGCATTTTCATCCTCGAAAGAGTCGTCCATTGGATAATTTTCCCAAAATTATTGAATGTTATGTTTTATTTAACGACGCTCGCAACTGCAGAGGTTATATCAGCGTCGCCGGATGTGCTGGAATTTTGTCCCGCAGGAGTTCTTTTACATGCCAGTAAATCTACTGACATGAGCCTGTCGCATTTAAGCACACTTAAATGCCGTCGACCTGACCCGGGATCGAACCCGCAACCTTGGGCATAGAAGGTCAGCGCTATACCAATTTGCCAACCAGGTCGACCCCAAAATTATTAATCCAGAAGAAAGTTCAACCAAAGAAAATTGTCCTAAATGTATAATTTTATTGTTTTATGTATTAGATTTATGTACTTCATTTTTAATTTCGTAGTTCTGTCAAACACCATAATTTAAATTGTCATAGGCTATTATGACTACAAGCATGCAGATATCCAATAATATTACCATCATCTTTATAATCATAATACCTGGATGCAATATTCTGCATCCTAACATTCAGATTCTGGTACTTCCTTCTTTGTGGTTCTCTGAATCGACGGGACAGCTTTCGTAGGTGGAATTCCGAAGCAAATATTATTACTTACAACTTACAAATGGCTTTTAAGGAACCCGAAGGTTCATTGCCGCCCTCACATAAGCCCGCCATCGGTCCCTATCCTGTGCAAGATTAAGCCAGTCTCTATCATCATACCCCACCTCCCTCAAATCCATTTTAATATTATCCTCCCATCTACGTCTCGGCCTCCCTAAAGGTCTTTTCCCCTCCGGTCTCCCAACTAACACTCTATATGCATTTCTGGATTCGCCCATACGTGCTACATGCCCTGCCCATCTCAAACGTCTGGATTTCAAGTTCCTAATTATGTCAGGTGAAGAATACAATGCGTGCAGTTCTGTGTTGTGTAAGTTTCTCCATTCTCCTGTAACTTCATCCCGCTTAGCCCCAAATATTTTCCTAAGCACCTTATTCTCAAACACCCTTAACCTATGTTCCTCTCTCAGAGTGAGAGTCCAAGTTTCACAGCCATATAGAAGAACCGGTAATATAACTGTTTTATAAATTCTAACTTTCAGATTTTTGGACAGCAGACTGGATGATAAGAGCTTCTCAACCGAATAATAACACGCATTTCCCATATTTATTCTGCGTTTAATTTCCTCCCGAGTGTCATTTATATTTGTTACTGTTGCTCCAAGATATTTGAATTTTTCCACCTCTTCGAAGGATAAATCTCCAATATTTATATTTCCATTTCGTACAATATTCCCGTCACGAGACATAATCATATACTTTGTCTTTTCGGGATTTACTTCCAAACCGATCGCTTTACTTGCTTCAAGTAAAATTTCCGTGTTTTCCCTAACCGTTTGTGTATTTTCTCCTAACATATTCACGTCATCTGCATAGACAAGAAGCTGATGTAGCCCGTTCAATTCCAAACCCTGCCTGTTATCCTGAACTTTCCTAATGGCATATTCTAAAGCGAAGTTAAAAAGTAAAGGTGATAGTGCATCTCCCTGCTTTAGCCCGCAGTGAATTGGAAAAGGATCAGATAGAAACTGACCTATACGGACTCTGCTGTATGTTTCACTGAGACACATTTTAATTAATCGAACTAGTTTCTTGGGAATACCAAATTCAATAAGAATATCATATAATACTTCTCTCTTAACCGAGTCATATGCCTTTTTGAAATCTATGAATAACTGATGTACTGTACCCTTATACTCCCATTTTTTCTCCATTATCTGCCGAATACAAAAAATCTGATCAATAGTCGATCTATTACGCCGAAAACCGCACTGATTATCCCCAATAATTTCATCTACGTACGGAGTTAATCTCCTCAAAAGAATATTGGACAAAATTTTGTACGACGTCAACAAAAGTGATATTCCTCGAAAGTTACCACAGTTGGTTTTGTCCCCCTTTTTAAATATTATTATTCGATCAAAATCGTCATCATCGATGTCATGGTCATAAAATTATCAGACATCAAAAACTGTTCACCACTTGTTGTTATTAGGAATTCTTGCGGTAAAGCATGAAGATATGATAGTAACTTGGGGTTTGAGAAAAATTTCCTCTGACGTTTTTATTCATATTCCTTTTTTAGTGACTCACACAAGGGAGCACTCCTGATGGTACACCTTCCAGCTTACGTTGGATAATTTGCGCTGGGCCCGCAACAGGCTCATTCTCTGCAGCTCTCTTTCGACTAATACAACGCCTTAGGGCTTCCACTTCTTCTAGCGATGGTGGATGATCGTGATAAAGAGACTTCAAAACATGTACAACATTGGCATCCGGCGTTGCAGTACCTAATAGCCCGTTTCGTGCAATTTGATTTTCTTCTACAAAGCCAATACAATTTAGTTCTGTTATAATTTCTTGAGTGCAGGTTGTATATAAATATCCTTTGTTTACCAAAATCATTCCATTCCTTTCACTTTGTATAATTTCTCCCTGGTCGCCCTTTAGATCTGATTTATGAGCAACTGCAAATTTAAAACTGCACACAAAATAGAAATATTACCATGGATATGGATATGGGAATATTGTTGGGTGAATATTCCTAGGGTGAGGGTAAGAATGGAATATGTTGGGCGAATTATTTTTGGATTAATATTCTTGGATGAATTTTCGGTAAAATTGTAATACAGCGAACGCTAAGCTCCGCCCACGACCCCTTCCACTTTTCCCCTAATTGCTCACCAGACACTCTACGTGATAGGCGAGTGTTGTGTCGAATGCACATTTCATGTGGGTGGGGATAGCTTCCCCTACTGGCGTTCGCTTTATTGCGATTTATCGGAATTTTCTTGGGTGAAATAATTTGAGTGAATTGTCCCTTGTGTGAAATATTAATGGATTAAATGGTCGGACCCTATTTTATTGATGCTAAGGAAATGTTAGTGTGCCGAGAAAATTTGACCAAACTCTCCCCAATCGATTTTGTGATATTTGAAGGCTGGTCTACGAACTTGAGGTTGTGGACACGGTCAACTATTTTTGAACTATGTATATCTGAGCTGATAAAACGCAGTGTCATAAATTCTGTGTCGCAGGTTCTTACCAGCTCTAAGTGGAAATGATCCCCGTCACCAACTCCCGACGCAGAATACATAAACTTGCTCTTTCTTCCTCTTTCCGGTCGCCATGCATCAGTGCAAGCAATTCTTATCGGCCGTATGAATATTTTGGTCCCAACACCATTTCATCTCGTCCCTCCACCCTCGCCCCCGTTAACCCCCCTCCCCACGTCGGACGGATGTGTAAAACCAGGCCGTATTAGAGCGCGGAGAACGCATGTAGAATTCGAAGTGTTGGACTCGGTAGTGGAATAGTGAATTTCCGAAGAACATCTTTCGCCCGGAGTGCAGGCAATCTCAAAACACGCACGTAATGAAGAATGCCGACTTAATTATCTTGGAAGCAGCCGGCTCGACGGAAATCTCTATGAATCCCGGAGCGAAGTTATATCACGGCCTCCGTTTTCATGAACGGAAAATGTAATGTACTACTCTTATCATGATTAATTTTTCTTGTTCAACATCTATTGTATTAATTAGACCAGTGATGTTAATTCTAATGTATTGTCGGCGTCTGCAGGCCTGCCTTAGATCTATTTGTATAATTTTAAACCTCACACCAAGAATGCATATCATGAGTAAAGCAATGAAGAAACATTACATATTTCTTCTGTGGAAAAAACCAAACACTTCAAAAGAAGTTTGAATAGAGACCTTAATGAAATTTGATGAAGTAATGTCATTCCTGCATTGTTATGACAGCGAAAGTTGTGTTGTAACGTAGAACCCCACGTTCGAATCTTGCAAAGAGAGTGAGCTTTATAGTATAGCCTAAATGTAAGACTATATATTTCAAAATTTTTTAATAAATCTTAGCCTCGTATTGCATCATAGATGCATAGTTTGTGCAAGAAGAATGATGCATTATTATTATTATTATTATTATTATTATTATTATTATTATTATTATTATTATTATTATTATTATTATTATTATTATTTTATTTTATTTTTTTCTCAAAGTGACATTCTGATAACTTCTCCAGCCTCTCTTCGGAGAGAATTATCAATACTACATATTCCCATTCAGAGCGAACACTTTTTAATTTAATAAATCCGCTTATGAAGCAAAGAAAACACAAAGCATTATTACAAAACTCGAATGAAAGAAAAAATATGGCCATTTGCTGCAAAGAAACGAACCAGGATCCGCGAGGTATCTAACCAGAAACGCTACGACTCAACCGAAAAGGGAAAGATTATTATTATTATTATTATTATTATTATTATTATTATTATTATTATTATTATTATTATTATTATTATTAGCAGCAGCAGCAGCAGTAGTGTAATTGCTATGTTTCTTTTATTACAAACTGTTGGACAAAACTTCAATTTCTGTGGTTTAGTCTGAGATGTAAAGCTCTGATGGAAGTGTAATCAGTAAAGTTGAATTTCATACCCTCCTGCTTAGCCAGCAAATACGCATTAACGTAGGTTTGTGGCCTAAGCCGACAATGAGCGTGACTACGCATTCAGTCAATAGGGTTATTAAGCAAAATCTCCGGCCGTGAGCCTGTGAGGAAGACGGATGGGAGTTGTGTCAGTACAGCTTGCGTGAATGATTTCTGTGTAAAGGCATGCATGAAATCCGCAGTACTAAACTATCTCGCGTTGCAGCACTGCGAGAAGCCGCACGGCAGGAGTAGCTGCGATATTCTTAATTATTTGAGATGTTTCACAGTTCCAGTCATTTAGATACCACATGTGTGAAAAACCACCCCCAAAAGACACAAAAACTTACCGATACATTTTGTAGACATTTTTAAAATTAGCTTTTAACCTTACTACACTTAGGCTAAGTTCGCCATAACTCAACTTACGAATTGTTACCAAAGGTTCCACGCTAGAATATTTTCTAAGGTTCTTAATTTAGAAGGCTATTTTAATTCTCTTTGTCACT
This sequence comes from Periplaneta americana, assembly GCF_040183065.1. NCBI lineage: Eukaryota > Metazoa > Arthropoda > Insecta > Blattodea > Blattidae > Periplaneta > Periplaneta americana. The sequence goes on from NC_091133.1 coordinate 60,093,047, forward strand.
TGCTCAGATAAAATAAAAAAAGATGAAAGGAGTGGAGGAAGTAAACGAAAGAGAGGAGAAAGTGGAAGTGAAATAGAAAGTGATGCGAAATACAAACGTGAAATAGGGAGAGAGGATAAAGTGGAAGTGAAATGGGAAGAAAGAGAGTGGAAAGTATAAGTGAAATAGGAAGAGAGAGGAGAAAGGGGAAATAAAATGGGAAAAAGAGAGGAGAAAGGGAAAATGAAATCGGGGAAAGATGAGAAACTGGAAATAGAGCGAGTAAGCGAAGAGAAAGTGCAAGTAAAAGAGAGGGAAAGAGAGGAAAACTTAAAGTGAATTAGTGAGAAAGTGACGAGAAAGTGAAAATGGAGTACGGAGAAAGGGTTGAGAAAATAGAAATAGAACAAGGAATAAGAGAGGAGAAAGTGAAAATAGAACAGTGAGAAAAAAGAGAAACTGAAAATAGAACAGGAAGAAAGAGAGAAGCAGAATAGCATGGAGAAAGTGAGGAGAAACTGGAAGTGGAATATGGAGAAAGAGAAAAGTGAAAGTAAATTAGGGAGGAATTGGGAAAATGAAAGTAGAGTAGGAAGAAATTGACGAAAAAGTGCAACGGAGAAAGAGATGAGAAACTGGAAATAGGAAGGCAGCAAGTGAGGAGAAACTGAAAGCAGAATAGGGACAGAAAGAGGAGAATCTGGATATGAATTAGGGAGAAAGTGAAAATGGAGTAGCAAGAAAGGGATGAGAAAGCGGAAGTGGAATATCGAGAAAGAGGAGAGAAAGTGAAAGTGGAATAAAGATAAGGGAGTGGAGAGAATGAAAGTAAAATAGGGAGAAAGAGAATAAACTAGAGTGAAATAGGAAGGAAAGAGAGGACAAAATGAAAGTAAATTAGGAAGAAATTGAGGAGAAAGTTCAAGTGGAATAGAGAGGGAAAGGAAGAGTGGAAGTCGAATAGAGAAAAAGGAGGAGAAAGTGGGAGTAGAATAGGGGAAGAGAGCAGAAAATGAAAGTAAATTTGAAAGAAAGTGAGGAGGAAATGGAAGTGGAGTAGGGAGAAGGAAAGGAGATAGGAGAAGATGGAAGTCAGGTAGGGAGAAAGAGAGGAGAAAGTGGAAGTGAAGTAGAGAGAAAATTGAAGTGAAGTAGGGAGAAAGGGAGGAGAAACTGGGAGTGGAATATCGAGAAAGAGAGGAGATCGTGGAAATTAATTAGGAAGAAATTGAGGAGACAATGGAAGTGGAGTATGGGAAAGGGAGGAGAAAGTGAAAGTTAAGTGGGAAGGAATGGAAGAGAAATAGGGGAAAGGAAGTGGAAAATTTGGAAGTCAAATAGGGAGAAAAGGAGAGGGAAAGTGAGAGGAAATGGAATGAAAGAGAGGGCAAAGTGGAAGTGAAATGTGGAGAAAAAAAATTGGAAGTAAGTTAGGCAAAAAATTGAGGAGAAAGTGGAAGTGGAGTAAGGTTAAAGGAGAGAAACAAGGAGAAAGTGTAAATTAAATGTAAGGAGAGAGAGAGAGATGAGAAAAAAGTGAAATAGGAGAAATGGGAAGAGAACGTGTGCTCAGAATTAGAAGGAAAGTTTCATTCACGCTATTATCATATCGTTATTTTTAACGAGATAGGCCTATCACGGTATAACAAATATTGCAAATGAATTGACTAACATGGTGGATGGTTAATCTTTGTAGAGTGATATTGATTATTGCGCTTAATGCTGTAGCGAAAAAGTCTGCGAAATAGAAAACTTTCTGGTGACGACTAATGGATAAGTTAACTAGGAGCCATTTGTTAGGAGTTTACCTTATACTCCGACAACCTCAGTTTACATCAACTTGAAATTAAGTTTCAGTTCTCTATTTGCTAGTCAGCTTCGATGAAGACCCATTTTAACTAACTTTGATATTCTGCGAAATACAAATGTAAATTATTCCGGTCACATTTGTATATACAAATCTATGTTTTAAATATAAAATATGTTGGTACAGAAATGTGAATAATGCGCAATTCACCCGATTTTGTCGTTAATTTTTTACTAGAATTAGAGGCAGCAGGTTGTTTTCAGGGTCAGAATTTTGTACTGTTGCATATAGAAATAAAATATAACGTAATTTTTAAATCCCCTCCAACATTTTATGAAATACCGCTTTCCAATTTCCATAACTATTACAAACTACTTAAAACGTGTTGCCCAGAAATATAAATATACTTAAATATTATAAATATGCTTTGTTGAATAACGTTAGTTGAGTGGCAGAGAAGATCTTATGGCTTTAACTCTGCCAACGAAAATAAAATATTCTACATATAAATTTGGAACAGGAAATAATTTGTTTAGTCATGGAATATTTGAGAATAACTCTACGCATATGATCTGATCATGGTTCTGAATAATATCAAATCTGTCGGAGAGGGAGAGGGAGAAAGACTCTTTTTAAAAACTTTTTCGAATATTTAACAAATTTACTTCTCTTTTCTTGTCTTTGACACGGGTTGCAAGTCCAGATTAATAAAGGAATGGTCAAACTATTCTCCAGATTATCACGAAATGGTTTTTTAATCTGGGAAATAATTTCGATTATTGTAGATGTGTGGAACTTAGTGAAGAGAAACAGGACAGAAATCTACTACTATTACTACTGCTGCAGTTATTACTTTGTGAACATTGAAACAGCTCATAGGTAATTAAAAAATATTAACACACTCAATTTCAAACTAATACATTTTTATTAGGCATATAATTTATTCGTGACAATTTTAATAACAAACAAAATTTTTGTTTTCTGTTTGTCTTCGTCTTAATTTGGGATTATAATAATTGACAAAATCAGATATGACACAAAAAAACGCACAAAATTCATAATCTCATAATTAAAAGAATAAATTTAAGTTCATTTATCGGAAAGACTATGTCACATTAAAATATTACTGTTTATGTTCTCTCCTTGCTGTTATGTTGATGAATGCACGAAGAATTGGTTTTATGAATCACAATATCAGAATTGAATGATATACCGAAACAGAAAATATGGCAATATTATGAAACTGTACTGAAAAAATTCTTCTGGCATCCATGCATGCATATGAGAGCTATTTTACATACCACCAACGAATACTTGATGTAATAACAAAAACATTATACATACACATCTACATTCACAATATTTAAAGAAGTTAAGGAGAAAGCATAAAGTTACATAACATAGAACTGCACGCATTCTACAATTAGAAACATTAAATCCAGAAGGGCAGGGCATGTAGCACGTATGGGCGAATCCAGAAATCCATATAGAGTGTTAGTTGGGAGGCCGGAGGCAAAAGAGCTTTGAAGAGTCTGAGATGTAGATGGGAAGATAATATTAAAATGAATTTTAGGGAGGTGGGATATGATTGTAGAACCTGAATTAATCTTGCTCAGGACATGGACAGATGGCGGGCTTATGTGAGGGCGGCAATAAACCTCCGGGTTCCTTAAAAGCCATAAGTAAGTAGGATTTTCTTCATCCCTCAATGTTTAAAAGACTAACGTCTAAGTTATGAAATTGTTTTATAGACAGTTTAAGTTATAAATAATCCATTGATTATAGTTCACGTTAACACTTTGTTTGTTAAAAACATAAAAAAGTTTAATCACACGTTAAAAAGTGTTATAATTTTTTTGGACAGACGGCCCGTTTCGACGTGATGTTACGTCTTCATCAGTGTCTCCTGAACTACTGGTGATCTTGAATTCTGCGATGTGCATTTGTAGGTTGTAGGGATGGGGGTGTGTTGCTCTTATGGTGGGGGCTGGTTGTTTGTGTGTTATGACGTATCATGACATCGAATGATGTGTGGGTATTGAACTGTAATTGTGTATTAAGTATATGTTGTCGGTATGTTATTTTATGTTTATATATTTCGTATTGTTCTAAGATGTTTAACTGTGAACATTTTGGTGTGATGTGTAAAATTTCCATATCTGTTTCTATATTATTGTAGTCATGATTATTGTTGATAATGTGTTCTGCGTAATTTGATGTGATGTAGGGTTTGGTTATAGCTTTAATATGTTCATTATATCTTGTATGAAAGGATCTTCCTGTCTGTCCTATGTAAAATATAAATAATATCATTGTTAAGAGTACTTTTATCGATTTCAATGATTTTTATTACATTCGTAATAAAAGAATGCTGCATATGAAGTTACTGGTTTCACAAAACATGTCACACATACACGTATATCACACAAGTGTTCTGGAGTAAAAGAAATTTCGTGACTCGTAAATGAATGATACAGTGCAGCAACTGTATGACTGGAATGATGCTGAAAATAGAGGAAAATTCTGTATATTAACAATCTGAGCATTGTTAATTCAAAATAGCTTCCTCATACACCAGCGCACTTCAACAGAATTCACAATCAACTGGAAAAAATGGAAAGTCTGGAATTTTATTCACCGTTCTTGTTACAACCCTTTGAATGGTGTTAGTTATCAAAATAAGTCTTTCAGTGATCATTACATTTATGGAAATAAAATTAGGTCTTTGCAAAGTCCGGTGAAGACTATGGAGGCGACAGGATAAGTTCACAAATTTAAAAGAAAAATCAAAATAGAAAAACCTACGGTAGATAAAATACTTTCTATTAAAGCTGTCTTAAAGCCGACAAAGAAATAATTTTTTCATCGTATTCAAAATTAGCTCCCATACCAGCTATAAATATTGTTAATCCAGAAATAAGTAATGGAGTGCTATCTCCATCCTCGGATCATTTTCTAACTCCATTTCGATGGATAAGATCTTTCTCATTTAATTCCTTCCTCCTTATTTTATTCCTTTTATCATATTTTAGACAGATGTTAATTTAGTTTTTTACATAACCCTTCGAAGAGGTGGAAAAATTTAAAAATCTTGAAGCAACAGTAACAAATCTAAATGACACTCGGGAGGAAATTAAACGCAGAATAAATATGGGAAATGCGTGTTATTATTCGGTTGAGAAACTTTTGTCATCTAGTCTTCTGTCAAAAAGTCTGAAAGTTAGAATTTATAAAACAGTTATATTACCGGTTGTTCTGTATGGTTGTGAAACTTGGACTCTCACTTTGAGAGAGGAACAGAGATTAAGGGTGTTTGAGAATAAGGTTCTTAGGAAAATATTTGGGGCTAAGAGGGATGAAGTTACAGGAGAATGGAGAAAGTTACACAACGCAGAGCTGCACGCATTGTATACTTCACCTGACATAATTAGGAACATAAAATCCAGACGTTTGAGATGGGCAGGACATGTAGCACGTATGGGTGTATCCAGAAATGCATATAGAGTGTTAGTTGGGAGGCCGGAGGGAAAAAGACCTTTGGGGAGGCCGAGACGTAGATGGGAAGATAATATTAAAATGGATTTGAGGGAAGTAGGATATGATGGTAGAGACTGGATTAATCTTGCTCAGGATAGGGACCAATGGCGGGCTTATGTGAGGGCGGTAATGAACCTACGGGTTCCTTAAAAGCCAGTAAGTAAGTAAGTAACCCTATCAAAATAGAGTTGCCTTACAGTTTCATATCAAGTAAAAATTTAGTATGTAGTGAGCAGTGGGAGAGGAAAAAGAAGACGAGGCGAATATTGTCATAAAATTGGTTTGAAGTGTATTATATATGTCTGACAATATATAATATTATAGGGTTCTATTCTGCATAAGTGTGGTATAGTCTAATACATTGCATGTAAATTCACCTGTGATTTTTTAAAATTATGATTGTGTTTCACGAAAGTATGGTGTGCAAATTATAGGCTAATAAATCTTATGAATTTAGTAAAAGAAAATTATTTAAAATTCCTCTCTGGATTCATTCACTATTGGTAGATGGCACCACTAGTTCATTACTCATAACTAGAGCCCAGTGTTTGATCACGTTGAACTATAAGTTTAGTGAACATGTACCTACGCACACTACTGTTTTGTGCAACGAACAATGCGGCAAGGACCCACTTAGATACTGATACTGATCATGTATAAAGTTGTACAGTCAGCTCACGAAAGAAGTTAGTGTATTCATCTGCAAATCACTTTAGAAAATTATTATTGTAATAACAAAAACACACATGACTGTTTATAATTTGAAATAAATTGGTCTGTATAGTAAATTAAAATTTTAACAAAGAAAACACTGCAGGACACTAACATCCATAAAAACTGTAACCTCTTTTCAAATATATTAAAAAAAAAACAAATTTTACGACCATGATATTCAGCAGCACATTTTAAATTCATCAAGCTTCCAATGAATGGCTGTGTACACTTTAAAATCTCTTCTCACTTCGGATGAGCAATGATTGTACTTCGGGGAACTTCTTTGAATTTCACATGAAGTTATTGGTGTATAGATAAAATGTGATACATTCTGTGTATTGGCACGATCCTCGTCCACCAAACACGTATTAAAGCTTCACTTAAATGTAATCGAGTCATGTGAGGTGCTGTAGGTTACGTTTTTATTATGTGGTTATATGTTTAAATTTCCTATGTATCGGCAAAAAAATAAAAACAGCTCCGGTATAATCGATACCTAACTATGTTAACACGGATACTCTTTTTCTATTACCTTCTGCGCTCCTATATTGAACGTGCCGTGTGCGTGAGCTGTCATCTATACTCCATAGCACAGCTAACCTGTTTTCTTCACTCTGTGGCCAAACGCTGACCTTTACTCATAGTTTTTAGTTTAGTTCTTTCTATTTCCGCGCTGGGTATAACTTATAGAAGTTTATTAAAATTATTTTTTATTAAGGTTATTACTGACAATCTGTCTGTGACTAAACAACTCAAGTATATTTTAAAAAAAGCACATTTTTTAAGCGTTAGGTCGACCTGGTTGGCGAGTTGGTATAGCGCTGGCCTTCTATGCCCAAGGTTGCGGGTTCGATCCCGGGCCAGGTCGATGGCATTTAAATGTGCTTAAATGCGACAGTCTCATGTCAGTAGACTTACTGGCATTTAAAAGAACTCCTGCGGGACAAAATTCCGGCACATCTGGCGACGCTGATATAACCTCTACAGTTGCGAGCGTCGTTAAATAAAACATAACATTAATCAACCTGATGCGTTTATAATGAGAAATTTATGGTGCTGAAAAATGCCTCGGTTGCGCGTTATTGAGCGTATTTTTGGCTAAAGGTGTTAAGAAGTCGGACAATTCTGTTTGTTGTGATGTTATCACATCAGGAACTTTACTCGCATAAAGTTAATTATTCTCTAATATTCGCAAATTGTGCTGACGTGTGACTGGGTCTACAGAATGAAAAACACAAATAACACAGCGTCGGGTATAACTCCGTTTCTAGCACAATCTTACGGTAATGTAACATAAATAAAAATGGAAGTAATATCTTGCTTCATCTTACGTATTGCATTAAGTAGACGTAAACATAGAGGTGCTATTCATAGACATTTCGCTAGCCCGCGCGTTAGACCTATCCTATCCATAGAGTCTGGCTGGGCGGAAGAGAAGGCCTACTGGCCTTAGCTCTTCCAGATTAAATAAATAATAATAATAATAATAATAATAATAATAATAATAATAATTATTATTATTATTATTATTATTATTATTATTATTATTATTAGACTCTTAAAATTATATTCTATTTGTTTGAACGTGTTACTTTCAATTAAAAGTGCGGTATTGTAACAAAATTATGTATTGTCATTATTAGCTACAAAAGATTCTATTCAGGTTAAAAAAGAAATATTGAATTCACAGAAGGTAACTTACTTACTTACAAATGGCTTTTAAGGAACCCGAAGGTTCATTTCCGCCCTCACATAAGCCCGACATCGGTCCCTATCCTGTGCAAGATTAATCCAGTCTCTATCATCATATCACAGAAGGTAACTTTGAAATAAAATCTATGTGTAGCAGTCTAGAAAAACAAAATATTTAACAAAAATGCCTAAATTAATTATCCGAGCCCTAAAACATGCATTATTATAGGGTGATAATATTAATGAATATGGATACTATTAATAATGTTATGTCATGCGTTTATTAACAAGAAACACATTTACCACACTAATGCATAAGGTAATTTACATATGTGTTAGTATATCATTATAAGAAAGGATCTAAGTAATTAGTGGCCTAAACGGAATGAAAACGCTTCTACATGTTAATAATGTTGTCGAGGTAGAACGATATCGACCGCAAAGAACAATAAATAATGTGGGAAGTAAAGAAGGGATAATAATAATTAGTTTCAGGAGTGATAAGATTTATGTCCTACGTAATTACATTTAATGTACTTTAGACCTCTATTATGACTTAATAACGAAATATGCACATAGGCCTATATGCAATAAGGTTTTCTGCTACTCGTCTGAAGAAATGCACTGGTTAAAATAATCTTAAAAAAACAAGTTTAATACTTAAGGACACTAACCCACTTCCTGTGAAACACACACACTTATAATATGATTTGAGGCTTTCTCAACGCCAGTTCTCTACGATGATGTCGCGGGTAAGAGTCGGATGTTCTCCACCAATCCTGTAACACCCGACTGTTACATTTTATAAAAAGGCACGACTTTTTGGTTACAACTATCAGTATCCCTTAAGATGGCTGCAGAATTAGTAGCCAAAATCTTGGAGAATTTGAACAACTTGGCTCGGCTTATAGCCCACGAAACCGTCAAAGAATATTTTTTTCGGCATAAATTGAAATATTATCATTTGTGGTGCTATTGACCATATCCGTAAAATGTAATCCAACTTCGGTAGTTTAACTCTTCGTGTTAGTAGACACCTAGCATTAGTAGGGCTAGTGCATTCTGGTTTTTCCCCTTCCTGAAGACTGAATTCTTTGAATTTCTTCAGGAGCTGTAATAGCCCTTAGTAATTTAGTGGTAGTGTAACATTCCCTCATCTGTTGCTGTGACCATCTTTAGTCGTTGGCCCAGATTTAGGGATTTGAGAACTCGCCATTGTTGTATCGTATCTACTATAACAAAGACATCTGGAATACAATAGTGCTAATGAAGATTCATTAGGCAATCAGTTGAGAGAGCTCGTTACGTAGACGAGAGGTAGAGTTTGTCCTTATTTCTCTTCACGTCGGTAATATCTTCAATTAATTAATTTTCTTCTGTTTTCATACCTCCCTTCTTTCTTTGGCTTTCGTTCAAAAGCATTTCTTTCTTGTCCTCAAACTTGTCGTCCTCTTTTTCCAATATCTCTTCTTGTTTCCCCTCCAATTTCTCTTCTTGTTTCTTTTTGTTTTCCCTCCAACTTCCATTTTGTTTTCCCTCAGTCTTCTTCACTTGTGTTCCCTTCAACTTCCCTTCTTGTTTTCCCTCCGACTTCTTTTCTTGCTTCCCTTCCAATTTCTCATCTTCTTTCTCCTCCATCTTCTCGCCTTGTTTTCCCCTCCAACTTATAGTCTTGGTTTATTTTCAAACTTCCTCGTCTTCTCTTGTTTCAGTCCAGTTTCTCGTCCCTCCTTTCCTCTCATTTTCTTGTGTCATCTTGTTTGCATTCCAGCTTCTTGTCTCCTCTTGTTTGCTCTCTAAGCTACTCGTCTCCTCTTTTTTGCTTTCTAAGCTACTCGTCTCCTCGTGTTTTTTTTCCTGTTCTCGTCTCCTCGTGGGTTTTTTTCTCTATTTCATCTTCTCTTGTTTGCCTCCGAGCTTCTCGTCTCCTCTTGTTTCTCTTCCAGCTTCTAGTATTTTTTTATTTCCCTGCAGTTTCTCTTTGATGCCACTGCTGTCTTCCTATTTTTGCTTGCCTTCGTTTTAATCATGAGTTTCTGCTTTCTATTCCTTTCTTCCTATCCTCGTATAGCCTCTTCTTCCACTTCTATATATACTTAGGAATGGAACTATGTTCATTTATCTGCTAAAAATATATAAGATTCAACAAAATTTTGAGGTTAACAATTAAATAAGCAAATAACATTCTTATTTTAAAATGAAGTATTATCTCTACGTTTTTTTTATCTTTATTTTCTACATTAAAATCAGTAAAAATCCAAGAGAAAGAAAGGGATTTAACATTCTTTTGTGTTCTCCCCTTTAAATGTAGCGGTATATTGCTTTATTACCCCACTCCACAAGTTTTCAAGAATGGGAAATTTTATTGTCTGTGATGCATAAAGCCCGTGTAATAATATTTTGCAGGTAATTGCCATTTTTCCTCGGCGCGGGCTCCGGGGTGTGGTTAGACTCCGTGTCGTGCAAGATCTCCGAAGAAAGGAATCGTATTTCCCCAGGTGATCGTTTCGAGCTCCGAACATGACCATCCCTAGCATAGTAACGATCTCTCTTTCTTCTATCTGTATTATAACGGCCTCCTAACGTCGTTGAGGTCTCAATGACCCATTGACCTACTACAAGAATGTGCAACTGGAGATACTGCCTTCAATTATTTTATAGTGAAATATGACAAACGATATTATAAACAGATAATTGTTAAATAAATAATGCTGTGGGAACAAGAGAAATGTTGGGAGATGTATGAGAATAGGTATAGAGAAAAAAATATATAAATATCTCTCGTGACATTTTATTATGACTATTTCGTGAATAAAATAAAAATGTAAATAATATATTCCTAAAATTCGATGACAATACGTGTTAATAATTGTATATTTACGAATACTTAACCTATTCAGACATTGTGAAGTTGAAGTAGATGAATATCGATTATTGCAATAAAGAAATTCGATGTTATTATTCAGTAATGCCAATTAATTTATTTCATTCTCAAAATAAAAATTTTATAGGCTACAATATTATAGGTTAAGTTACCTGTGGGAGCAGGACCAATGTCAGCTGTGCCTTATTTCGACCGTTACTCAGTGCTATAGGAAAGCATTTCTTATAGCTCGACAAACGCATTCTCGCTAGCTGCAAAAATTATCGCAAAGTGTGACTGTGATTGGTTGGAATTCAAAATTTCATTACACTTCATTGGTCGAAAATGGAATGATGTCATATAAACGAAATAGTTAATTCACACGGATAGTCAAAATTAAAGCGTTTGAAATAATCAAAGACTATCTTCCTGAACATAGAGAATCATTCTTATGAATATGGTCCCTTTGAAACGAGAAAATAATTTTCATGCCGTACTTTTCCCAATGGCGTGCCCTGCGTAAATGTTTCTGGCGGTGTACTGTGCCTTTTTTTGCTACTACTTGACACTCCATTTTCAGCCCTGTTGACATGTCAAACAAAGCTCTACTAACTTACGCATCAACCTGTTAACATTTAATTTTGTCCGTTCGCTACTCTGGATCAACATAATATTAAGACAAGTAACAAAAGTATTTAAACCATATTACTTACTGAATTACCATTTTGTTAGATAAATTTATATTTAATTTGATTGTATCCTCCTGAATTTCATCACCTCTCCTCATTTTCAATAAAGACAATCTTTCACAAGCATTGCGTGAACACAATTGTATCACTTCCGAATACAGCGATAAGAAGTGAAAGTAACGCAGTTTGTGCTGACATAAAAGTGAATTTCTCCCCCCTTTCTCAACGCGGTGAATATATCCCACATAGCTACCTGCGTGGGTGGGACCGGACCTCCCCGTTTATCTCAGGTTTTCCATCCTTTTGTTGAAGCCCCCTCTGATAGTTTATGCTCTCCTTTATAGCCCTGAAGCTTGGTCGGCTTTCACACCTTCATCCGGGAACCCCACGTTATGACTTAATCCAACCACGCTACGCCCTCAAGCTATCTGGTCTTACCGGACATCAGATGAAGAATTCATGGTTATTACCATCCCCCATCTCTCCCATTTGTAAGTTATAATGGACAGTGTCCCGTTAAACTGCAATTTATCCTTCATAAACTATACATAGTCGGGGTTTAATTTAGCAAGGTTGCTTTTTTTGTGTGATGCAAGAAAGGACATCTTATATAGATGTCCATTGAGCTAGACGGAGGAACGCGATCCTGTTTCCTCTTACCTCAGTTAGCATTATATTGCTTTGGTCATAGCTTTAACGTTTGGCATAAAAGAGCAAAACGGTGCATAATCAAGTCCTTCGTTTTTCATGATCAGCAAGATATATTTTATAGAAGAACGCCACCATCATTATGTCATACAGTAGTCATTGTTCTTACGTTATCTTCAGTTATCATGTTATAGTTCTGTCGTCACGTTTTAATCGTAACATGGCCAAGTTATGATCGTACCATGGCCAAATTTTAGTCCTGTCATGGCCACGTTCTAGTCGTACCATGGTCACGTTCTAGTCTTACCGTAGTCAATTTCAGTCATACCATGGCAACGTTTGTCATGCGTGCCATGACCACGTTCTAGTCGTACCATGGTCACGTTTCAATCGTACCATGGCAACGTTTCAGTCGTGCGTGCCATGACAACGTTTCAGTCGTGCGTGCCATGACAACGTTTCAGTCGTACCATGGCAACGTTCAGTCGTGCGTGCCATGACAACGTTTCAGTCGTACCATGGTCACGTTATAGTCGTACCGTGGTCACGTTCCAGTCGTACCATGGCAACGTTCAGTCGTGCATGCCATGACAACGTTTCAGTCGTACCATGGTCACGTTATAGTCGTACCGTGGTCACGTTCCAGTCGTACCATGGCAACGTTCAGTCGTGCATGCTATGACAACGTTTCAGTCGTACCATGGTCACGTTCTAGTCGTACCGTGGTCACGTTCTAGTCGTACCGTGGTCACGTTCTAGTCGTACCGTGGTCACGTTCTAGTCGTACCGTGGTCACGTTCTAGTCATACCGTGGTCACGTTTCAGTCGTACCATGGCAACGTTTCAGTCGTGCGTACCATGGTCAGGTTCTAGTCGTACCGTGGCCACGTATCAGTCATACCATGGTCACGTTTCAGTCGTACCATGGCAACGTTTCAGTCGTGCGTACCATGGTCACATTTCAGTCGTACCATAGCAACGTTTCAGTCGTGCATGCCATGACCACGTTCTAGTCGCACCATGGTCACGTTCTAGTCATACCGTGGTCACGTTTCAATCGTATCGTGGCAACGTTTGTCGTACCATGGTCACGTTCTAGTCGTACCGTGATCACGTTTCAGTCGTACCATGGCAACTTTTCAGTCGTGCGTGCCATGATAACGTTTCAGTCGTACTATGGTCACGTTATAGTCGTACGATGGTCACGTTCCAGTCGTACCATGGCAAAGTTTCAGTCGTGCGTGTTATGACCACGTTTCAATCGTACCGTGGTCAAGTTTCATTCATACCTCGGTGAAGTTTTAGTCGTACAGTGGCCACGTTTCAGTCGTGACGCGGCCAAGTTTTAGCCTTATCGCGGCCATGTTGCAATCACCAGTTTTACTTCTATAATCCTTATGAGGCTTGTTTCGTCTACAGAGAAAATCTCCATCTTCTCCCCAGAACCCAGCATGTGTGCAATAGATCATTTGGATACAGTTCCTAATGATTTAATTTCATCCTTCGTTGACAAAAACGTTATTTTATGAGCTGTATCTTCTTCCCAAAATTAATTTATTTTCAGTTCAATAATATTTCATATACAATTTTAATCACTTTCAGTTTTGGAAGTGTAACAAGCGTTAGCAATGTTCAATTGGGTATACTTCTTTGATATAGAGACTTTTTAGTCACTCTGTACACTAGTCTTTCCTGAAACAACATTCACACTGCCGTAACTGTATCTGTAAACAGAATGAATGTGCGGAATTTTGATGAAGTCTCTCGTGAGATATAGAACAATTCATATTCAAGAAATATTTGCTAGTTGAAGATGGCGTCTGTGTTGTTTAAACAATGCGATCGATGGATGGCCTGTCGTTTGGACTACCTCACTCCGTAACTTTGAGAGAAGTACCTTTTATGTTTGATTACTAAGAAGATCGATGACGAGAGTACAACTCTATTCTTTATTTTCTCTTAGCGACTGATAGAATAGGCAGAACTTCAATTTTCAAAAACTTTTTGTTTCTCAGTAAGCATTGTTGAATAAACAAACACTTCATATTCGGAGTCTTGCATTTTAAAGCATTACACTATAACTTACACAGTCTTCTATTGTAACTGAAATAGTGGAGTGGTTGGGTGAGAATTCATAAGACACGGATTCGGTTCCCAGTTGAGTAGCAGAGATAAATTTCTCTTTCATTGGGACTGAGTTTGAGTCCCATCTGTGTTATCTGAAGTGGTGATCCTGAAACATTCTGATTGTATGTGCGGACATTTCGTCCGCTTTTGTGTCTTGGATTAATGCAATTTCACATAAGACTGAACAGATAAAAAAGTCAGTTCTTGAAGTTTTATTGACATGATTCCGGTAAGTTAAATAGTTTATTATTTAATTATAGTTTCCGTCTGTAACGTATCAATAGTAAAAACCTTATTTCACATTATTTTTGAACGAACGTTTTCGCTCTCTACATTGAGCATCATCAGGTTCTTTATACAGTACTTAAACAATACAAGCTATGGTGTGTCCAAAACTACTTCCGACCTGACAAATGGCGCCTTTAGCATATTACCATGGCAACCATACAAATGAACCAATCGCGAGAGACGCGTAACCATGGTAACGAGGCGGTGTTGCCGTGTCTATGTTTCATACAATGCTCGGAATGACTTTGAGTTGGCTGGTTAGCGCGTGTTGTGTGAATTAAAAATGTTTCGTTTTTTATTGTTTTAGTGTATCGATAATTATTGTGTTTAAATTGTATTACACGTATTGTCTTCGTTGTCATTGATGGAGTGTGTGACTAGGGTGTGTTAATAGTTTCTGCGAGATTTTCTAAGCAGGTGACTTGTGCAATGTCGTAAGGAAGGAAAGGCAGGCGGAGAACAAAGAATATTGTACAAGATGTCCCATTAAACTGTCAAACGCGAGAGATGGTGTGTAAGTAAGAGAGTATTTTGAGAGGGAAAAAGATAACGGAGGGCTTTTTTTTACCTTTGGCGCAAGTCGTAATGAGAACTGCTGCTTGTGTTAAAATTAATAAGAGCACTGTTAGCTATATTGAAAAAGAAAAAGTCCAAGGCAGTGTAGGTGAAGATGACGCAGGGTTTTCAAGACTTGAAACTCCGGGGAAAAGGGAAAAGTGGAGAAAAGTGTAACAAATATAAATGTTTTCCAGCAAGATGCTTTTCTAACAATATTACATAGACGAATACTAGCACTCATGAAAGTAAAGGTATTCGACATCGTATTAAATTTAAACTTGTTTATACATTTAACACTTCTTTCAACGCTTTTCTAACAATTTTACATTACATTGAATACCGATACTACTACTGCTGTTCTTGCTGCTGCTGCTAATATACTAATAAAATAATAATGTACACTAATTTTAATGCATATTATTCAACAAATTGGTTAACAATGTATACGTTCATGTCAGCTGTTCGTTACTACACTCTATCGGCAGCGCGCTCGCTTATACATAAGATGGACAACAAGACAACATTGCTCCCCCTTCTATGTAAGATGTCAAGTCGGAAGTAGTTTTGGTCACACCATAATGACGTCAAATTTTACACAAAATATGGGAAAATATTCAACTTCAATAACAAGTATAACGTTTTAAGATAAACATGCATTAAAAAAAACAACGTTGAAAAGTTATGTACCAAATAAATTTAAATTACTGAAATGCAAAATCTGAGAATACTGTGTTGATTATACTAATAAAACAGATACATGATAAGAATAATCCCCAGTTTCTGAAAAGACAGTTACCTGTACATACAGAGTTATCTATGATTTAACGTGCCTATATGTTCAAAATGTGTTTCCGAAACAGCAGTTGTCATCTTTACAATTATCTGCGCTTCAACTGGTAACTCTCCTTCTGCCTGTAGTTACCTGACTGTTAGTACTGATTCGAACAAATACCGACATGCGACGCTACGGCATTACTGTTTTGTAAACTATAATAACCGATATTAAATAATAATGTAGATCACAATAAATTGATTTACTATATTATCTGTATAGTTATAAAAAGTTGGCGTTTTATTTACATAACTTACTGTAAATGTTTTACTTTCTATGACATATTAGGATAATAATGTGTGTTTGTAAACACAATTTTGAACATCTCAAGTTCAATTTTCGTTATCAACTAAAGATTCTATGTCGTCAGTCGAGGAATATTTTATTCTTGGGTTTTCTACCAATGCCAATGGTATTTCGGACTCTGAAAAGTCGATTTAAATACATGAAAGCATTCATATGGACGAATGTAAAATATTTTGACATGTTTATCAGTATGGCTGCCATAGCCACCACAGCTGAATATGGTTGAAGTTTTCAAATTTTTTTTTTTCAAATTCAAATTCAAATTTCTTCACAATTTACATTTGAATTGAATACATATGAATAGATACCCGAAATTAGCATAATGCTCGTGCTCGGGTACAGTCCAGTAGTCTACATAAATTTTACAGGGTTCAAATAATAATGCTGATGATATGAATAATAGTAACAATAATAATAATAATAATAATAATAATAATAATAATAATACAATAATCGTGACAGAAATGATACAAAGATTGTAATACAAAATAATTCATTAACAATAATAATAATAATAATAATAATAATAATAATAATAATAATAATAGTGATAAAACAAACATATTTACAATAATAAAATAAATACTAAGAAGGATAAAATAAAATATAAAACCACTAGCGAGAGTTAACACAACTTAAATAAGCATATAATAACCGGAAAAAATGCCAAACTCGAAAATCAACAGAAAAGTTCGTTGTATCGCAGACGACAGCAACCGCCGTATTGACATTGTGTTGTGCATTAATGGTAGTAGTGGGGAGCTGAAAGTTTACGTAACTGCCGTTCTCTTCGAATCTTCTCGTAAAATCATGGGAAGTTAATGCTGAAAAAACAAAATGTCTACGAGTCAAACTCTTCATTATTACCAGGGTAAATACAAATAATACTGAAATATATTAATCGAGTTTCAATTATAGATCTCTCCTTTTGTGCAAGAGGTATCATATCAAAATATTTTATGAATGGCGGGGAAAATATAAATTTCAATAACTTTCTAGTGACAAGATATAGTGACAAGTACAATCAAGTGTATCTGTGGCGATGCTAAGGAATCATTTATTGGAGATATATACTGTTATTAATTAAGAAAATTATCTATTTATATTTATTACAATGTTTTGTCTTATAGGGTACATGCATCAGATAAATACAATAAAAATTAGTACCATATAATGCTAGTAACACTTAAAAAAGTTATAATAAAATTTTCCAAATATCATACAAACATTTTCACTTTATTTTTAAACTTAAGAATGTGTAAATTGCTTAGGTTTGGATTATTTTTCAATACTGAATTGTATAGTCTTGGTCCATAATTCCTACTGTGTCTTAATCCAGCTGTAGTGTGGCATTTAGGTTCTGTCAAAAGAGTTGGGACATTTCTTCTGGTGTTATGTATATGTTTTTTAGTTATAAAATTCATTCGATTTTTGTGAAAATAAGTTAGTAGTGTATGTTTATATATTTGGTCAATTTTTAGTACTTGGAATTCAGAATAAATAAATTGTGTCGGATAATCAAGTGGTTTATGCAGACATATTTTAATGATACGTTTTTGTAGTAATATTAATGGAGTTAAGATAGTCTTTGTCATTCCACCCCATCCTATTATTCCGTATTGGATGACTGATTGAAACAAGGCTAGATAAACTACACGGAGAACATAGATAGGCATATATGCACGAAGGGTTATGAAGTTGTGAATTGTTTTCCGTAACATATTACATAAATATGTTACATGTTTATTCCATCTTAAATGTTGATCAGTGACAACACCTAAGTATTTTACTTGCGTGGATTCTGTCAAGGAAGAGCAATTACAATCAATCAAGTTTATGTTACTGCAATTGTGTATTTTTAAATTTGTATCCTTATCGAGTTTGATTTTTCTCAGACTAGAAGCCGTTAATGTAAAAGGAACTGCAGTTGTTTTTGAAATGTTCAATGAGAGCAAATTTTCATCTAACCATTTCTTAATTATATTTATACCTCTATTAGCATTTAGGTAGGCATCATTCCAATTCGACCCACTAAAAATTACGGCTGTATCATCGGCATATGCAAATATATCTCCAGATGTGTTTCCTATATCAACATTTAGCAAGTCATTGATGTATATTAAAAATAGTAGTGGGCCTAAAACTGTACCTTGTGGCACACCTATATTTATATTACGAATTTCACTGTGTTGGTTGTTAAATTTCGTTAATTGGGATCTGTTGCTTAAGTATGACTTAAATAAATTTAAACCGATTCCTTTAATCCCGTCGGCATGAAGTTTAGAAGTGAGTATATTATGGTCTACAGTATCAAAGGCTTTTTGAATATCTAGGAAAACTCCCAAACATTTTTTACCCGAGTCTAATTCTTTTATAATCCTTGATGTTACGTTCATAATAGCGTCGTCCGTGCTCATGTTAGTACGGAAGCCAAACTGCTTTTGACTTAATAGACTGTTTTTTTCTAAGAAATTAATTAGCCTGCTTTTAATACATTTTTCTAATAGTTTAGAGAGACTTGGTAAGAGTGAGATGGGTCTGTAGTTACTGAGATTGTTTCTGTCACCAGATTTGTATATAGGTATTACTACAGCACATTTAAGATCAGTAGGAAATACACCTTGTGATAAACACAAATTAAAGACATGGGTTAGTGGTTTCGATATGGGTTCAATAATCATTTTGAGTGTTCTAGTAGTGATACCATCAACACCCGGAGCCACATTATTTTTTAAAGTTTTAGCAATAGTTATAATTCCTTTATCACTTACGGGAAACATGAACATTGATGATGGTGGTGATGATGATGATGATGATGATGATGATGATGATGATGATGATGATGATGGATAAGAAGAGGAAGAAGAGAGTCTTGTGTTTTTGTTTATTTTTGATGCTATATTGTGTCCTACGTTTGTAAAATGAGCATTAAGTTCGTTTGCAATATCATAATGATTCTTAATAATTGAGCCATCTTTATTTACTATTTCCATAATACTGCAGCTTTTATTTGTTGAAACGTTAGTAGCTTCGTTAGTAGTCTGCCAAAATCTTTTGTGATCATTCCTATTGTTAACAAATTTCTCTGAGTAGTAACTAACTTTCATATTTCTTATAACGCAAGTTAAGATATTTCTGTACCTTTTATATTTTTTTTATAAATCTTCATTCAAAGGTTCACGTTTTACTTTTTTGGCTAGTCTGTCTCTTGTGCGTATTGATTTAACAATACCCGAAGTGATCCAGGGTCTTATTTTTTATATTTACTGGGTACATTATTACAAGTATGAAAGGTATATTTAGTTATTAGATCGCGGAGTATTTTGTAAAAATTTTGAAAACTAACTTCAGCGTTTTGGCAATCAAAAACCGTTTCCCAGGTCTCTGAGCTAATATTTGCGACTAAGTCTTTGTAATTGATATGTTGCTTGCAATTATTATGTGAATTTATGATGGGATCCTTAATAATATTTTTAGTAGTGATAGTGACTAGTCCAAATACCATATAATGGTCTGTAATTGCACTATTATATACTCCAGATTTGAAATCTAAGAAGTTACATCTAGCCCTCTTCACAAGTATTATTTACCTCGATGATCACTCCAAACCCCAACAATTATTGCTTTTTAATCATACTACGATTGAAATGGAAGTGTACAAGTACACTATCGTTTATCACACGGTTCTTTAATTAAAAAGCCTTGCACCTACTTGTACAGAGCTCACTGTGTACCTGTCGGCCATATTACTGCTGAAAACTTCTGCAAACAAAAGTAGCTATAAATAATTGAAAAATCACTAACAAAATACTAGTGGAGATATCTATGGACGAAAATAGATACTGAAATTGAAGTTACCTCAACTGTTAGTTACAAGCACTGTTAAATCTACATTTAACTTTCCGGAAACTCATGAAAGTTATCAGTGTAGTTAAATTTGTAAGAGCAGTTAAGTAACAGAGTTAACTGAGGTGTACCAGAAACCGGGCATAATATTGGTATTAAATAAAAATGCTGAAACTTGCAAACTTTCAGAACCTGACATTTGACTTTTCAAACAATGCTACAAATATATCTCTGTAAGAAACATAATTTTTTTTCTATGGTGAAATTTGATAAAAAAGTCTTTGGCAAAAAAATTATAATCTTTAATATTTCAACACATAAATTATTTTGTTCATTGTAGAGATGTATGTTTTTGTCATCTAAAGTGTATATTCTGAAAATGGAATGTTAGGTTTTGAAGATTTGCTCCTTTATTGCCAGGAGAGGTAGACATCACTGTTGTTAAAGTAGCCTGACGTGACGAACATCAGTTCTTGAAGGTTGATTGTTCAGATTACAATTCCTTTTCGTGTATACATATGTATGTATGTATTTTTATTTTAGTAGGTTATTTTACGACGCTTTATCAACATGTAAGTTTATTTAGCGTCTGAATGAGGTGAAGGTGATAATGCTAGTGAAATGAGTCCGGGGTCCAACACCGAAAGTTACCCAGCATTTGCTGATATTGGATTGAGGGAAAACCCCGGAAAAAACCTCAACCAGGTAAATTGTCCCGACCGGGAATGGAACCCGGACCACTTGGTTTCGCGGCTAGACACGCTAACCGTTACTCCACAGGTGTGGACTTGTATGTATGTATGTATGTATGTATGTATGTATGTATGTATGTATGTATGTATGTATGTATGTATGCATGCATATGTGTGTATATATATGTATATATATGTATATGTATGTATGTATGTATGTATGTATGTATGTATGTATGTATGTATGTATGTATGTATGTATGTATGTATGTATGTATGTATGTATGTATGTATTCCTTTTTTGAGCAGCATGTTCCATTACAAATGGAAAGTAATACTACATGCCTAGGTTTACCTTCAAGTACATAATCCATTTACATTATATATTATTATGTTGCCATTCTAGATTAAATATGGACTAGTGTAGTTCATCTACTATGTGTAACTGCCAAGATAATATTGGTCCTTCTTAATCTAACTTATTTTCCTATTCCTAACCTATGAAGTACAAGAATCTATTTACATATTCTAGCATTAAAATATTTATAGTATTTGCATATTTACTATCTCTTGATCAGCCTATTTTCAGATAAATTATACCCTCTAATATTGTAGCTTATTTACAGAATGTAAGTAACCTATTTTTAATCCTTATCACTTAATTCTGACTTTTAACCTATCTTCCCAAATAACTTATCCTTATATACTAGCCAGCCTACTGTAGTTGTTCAAAGTCTATACTATTTGCAAACTTTATAAAATATTTTACATAACTTTTCACTAATTTTGTCTTGTCCGCAGGCCACTTTCCACCACATTTATGTATAGACTGGATTAGTGTTCTTCTTTCCTTTCCTAATTTCGTACAGTCATAAATGATATGATCCACTGTCTGATCCCCATCCCCACAGACACATGTCGCACGTATGTATGTATGTATGTATGTATGTATGTATGTATGTATGTATGTATACAGGCTGAATCGTAAGTAATGTCATTAATTCCAGGGTATTATTCTCTGAGATATTTCAAACGAAGAAGTTTAATACAATTTTGCTCCTTTTTGCTTCCATTTTGAAAAAAAAATGTATGAGATATTTCATAGCGTGTTTTGGGAAAGCCATTGATTTAATTCCCAATATGCTCAATCAGTTTAAGAGAGCAGTGTATGGTGATAATAAATTATTAAAATAATGTTTTACTTTTGTCTTTTAAATGTGCATTAAATTAATTTGAACAAATGTAACTTTTCGATTTGAAAAGAAATTTTAAAATCTTACATTTGTTCGGATGAAATGTCTGCAAATTTAAAGGACAAAACTAAAATTATTTCAATCACTGATTATCGCAATACACTGTTCTCTTAAATTTACTGAGCATATTAGGAAGTAAATCAATAGTTTTCCCAAAACACGGTATGAAATGTTTCATATGAAGCAATTTTTATCTCGAAGCCGAAGCAAAAACGATCGAAATTGTATTAAACTCTTCTGTTTGAAATATCTCATAGAACACCCCCCTGAAATTAATTAAATTACTTACAGTTCACCTGTCTACGTGCATAAATGTGTGTGTACATATGTATTTGTGTACATATGTGTATATGCGTGTGTGATCCGTCCTCATAAGACAATTTAGTAATCACGTTGATAACTGGCCTATATTCGTGCAAGCGGTGGGATTCAAACACACGACTCAGGCTTCCAACCGTATAGCTGCGCGGCTTAACCCTGATGCATAACTCGGCCAAGTAAATAATTTTCAAATGGTCATTTTCCCAGGTTTTAGAATATTGTGTTTATGTCTCACCTGCTTTCGCTTTCCAGTTAACTGACCTTTTGATCGTACAAATAATTCAGGCAGAGCTCAGCGAATGGTGGTCAATTTTGGATGTTACTTTTCGGGGTTTAAAGCGACCGTTCTATGAAAGACTAACCCGTTAAGTTTAATCCTGGACTTCACTAACTCACCCCCAACTCTACGCTGTGCTGTGGTATTAATAATTCAAGAAGCCCTCTATCCCTGTTACCTGTTTTGTATATTGGAGTTAATGTTTCAAACAGCTTTCAAAGACCAACCTATGCCGATCTGTGTATCTCTGAGCTTCTAAAACAAACTGAATTATTGATGTGCTTATTACAAGCTTTAATAATTACAATCGATTTTCAGACTTGTTTTGTTACTTGAAATAGTATGGTACGAAATACAGGATAGTATCGATTTGTAGAACTTGATTAATTTTGCATGCACTTCAAAATCTTCTCTTTCAAGCTGAAAAATACTAGCTATATCCTGAGTATATGATAGTATTAACATTTTTGATCCAGTATTTTTGTTGTTGTACTTGAGGTTTCAGTTTCAGAAATTTAATTGATGTTTTTCCCCCTGGATGAATGCTTAGAAGTAATTTACGTTTAAATATATGACAACGTTTGTTCTTTCAGAGCATTGCCAAATATGTTATATAATATAATTTTACGTACGAAAACACAATTTATATAGGATTTAAAGAAATTTGTTGGAAATCTAGGATATAGGTGAAAATGATGAGAGGGCTTAAAAGCGGAATGGAATATTATACAGAATATGTTTCAACATACGCAAACAAAATTCATTACATGTTATTGGTTATAGCAATTCAATAGATAGTTATCACACGTAAGATTTTTACTTTGTGGTTGTTTTGTAATACGTGTTAAATAATTCGTTACATTAATAGCATTCCATTTGAGAATAAAACAAAATCAGTACCAGCAAATAATATAAGCATTATCGGTACAAAAGCGAGCTATAGGAAGTAATATGAAATTCGATTTGAGTTCCAGTGTGTTACAAAGTAAATTAATTAAAACTACCATAGAATAAAAATATTACAACAGGTGTCGAGTATAAGTGTATCTATAAAATACGATCCATTTCATTAAAATTATTCAAATATGTAGTCATAGACCACTGGGGTAACTCGTGCGGTAGACGCGTTGCCTACAAATCAGGAGCTGAACTCGGGCTTGGGTTCGATTCCCCATTGGTTTGGGCTTTTCTGACGTTTTCCCTCAACTGTAAGGTGAATGCCATGTAATTATATGACGAATTCTCGATCTCATCTCCAAAAATAACATCACAAATTCCATCGACCTCAAATAACTTAGTAGTTGATACAGCGTCGTTAAATAAGTAGAAATATGTAGTTACGAATTCTACATTATTAAGAATAAAGCCTCGGCAATAAAAATTACTGTATAGAGGAGAGCAGATAATAGTACATTATGCAACGAGCCTATAATAATAGTAATTAAGAAGCGAGTATGGATGTTTATGAAACGAGCTCAAGCGAGTTTCATAATTTTCATACGAGCTTCTTAATTACCATTATAGGCGAGTTTCATACGACTTTTTATGCTCGACCATATTTCTAACTTGAAGTTATTCAGACGTATACATTTTATTTGTATCTGACAAGATCGGAAGTGACCTTGTTCTAGGTCGTGAATTGTGAGATGTGCGCAGACGCGAAAGTATTGATTTTTTCCGAGGAACAATGTCATTGACCTTGATGTAATCCCGTTAAACTTGATATAACCTTGATTATTGAATTCGACATTGAAAAACGAGATGACAAATTGAATTGATTTGAATATTATTTACAATTAACGCTAATTATTATAGTTACACAACATAACCTTCTGCGACAGTATTGGATTTCCAGCCTCCGTGACTTTTCGCTAATTCTCTTTCGATTGCATATCCGAGAATAATCGAAACTTGCGGTTTTATAACGGTACAAAGCTGACTTGTCATTGGCTGAAAACCTATAAGCTGAGTTGTCATTGGCTGAACACCTGTACTTTAATGAGTAGGTGTACTTTAATGACATGCATTAAAGGACTGCTACCAGGTGTATAATTACTACATATCGGCAAGGTCGAGCATAAAGAATTATTTATGGCAGGCCTGCACAAACGGCGCTCATTGAGCGCGGTCACTCCTTCGGAGCGGGAGAGCCGTCTAACAGCTCGCCGGAAAGGTACGTCAGAATGACTTAGGCTTGCTGTTTGGAGCTAAGAGGGATGAAGTTACAGGAGAATGGAGAAAGTTATACAACACAGAACTGCACGCATTGTATTCTTCACCTGACATAATTAGGAACATTAAATCCAGACGTTTGAGATGGGCAGGGCATGTAGCACGTATGGGCGAATCCAGAAATGAATATAGTGTTAGTTGGGAGACCGGAGGGAAAAAGACCTTTGGGGAGTCCGAGACGTAGATGGGAAGATAATATTAAATGGATTTGAGGGAGGTGGGATTGATGATAGAGACTGGATTAATCTTGCTGAGGGTAGGGACCAATGGCGGGCTTATGTGAGGGCGGCAATGAACCTCCGGGTTCCTTAAAAGCCACAATCATCAGTTAAAATAATGGCACTTATACTCCTTACACTCTGTATATTATATATAAATTTGTAAATAATTTCCCTATTCATAAGTACGGGATGTATTAATATTGCACCTAAAGTATGTAAAGGTTGTAGTTAAAACACATAATAATAAACTAATCATAATATGACGATACAAATGTTCACAATCTTCTACAAATAGGGGAAGTGAAACAGAAAAAATATTAACAGCACAGTCCAACATTTGTTTTGAAAAGAGGAGGACATTATGTAATATTACATTCAGTTAAATGTGATGATAAGTTAAATCCTTCTCTCCAGAAAATTGGACAGTCAAATAGTGTCTGTGATGTTTCATTACATTTACAGAGATAAAAGTTTTCTTCGGCAATAAAAAATCTTTTAAATAGGTACCAAGTTTACCATGGCCTGATTATAAATTGAGACAGTTTGGATATCATGAAGCGCTACTTCTCCAGTGGTCATCCCTATTCTTAACACAGAGTATAAAAAACTGGGTATGAAGATAAAATCCTAAAACATCATACATATTTAATTTGTCGAGAAATAATTAACTTATTTTATATTCTACTTCCTGTTGTACAGGGTAGAATGAAAAAAGTGAGCGAAACTTCACGTAGGCTTACAGGTTTCTCATATATAGAAGAAAAAATGGTTATATCAGCATGGGCTCGGAAATGCTTGATTTCTGAGTAGGATTGTGAAAGTATGATCATAGTGCATTCCAATACGTTTGTTTGCTGGAATTATCATGTTGCATGTTTAGGTATTTAAAGCTACCGTTATAATTTGTTGGATGATCATCTACAGAATATATCAGACTACAGAATATAATGACAGCAGTAGAAATAGAAATAAAACAGCACGTAAATATAAATAGGAATTAAAAACAAACTTACAGCTACAATGAAATTACGTAATATAATATTGACATGGAGAAGAATAATATGTACGAGAATCAAGTAGAACAATTTTATATATATACCTGTACACCGAAGTTATAGGATACACATATAATACAGGCAGATTAATTCATATACATAGGCTATAAATTTATTCAATCAAATTGAAGACATTAAATTCTATCTAATTCTAATTGTACATTATTAGGCGTGTTACGTGCGGTTGCTCAAACAATTTATTTCTGTTCACATATCTTAAGATAAACTGTTCAAAATGTCGACCTCCTGCCTCAATACAGGCTGAAGCTCTTGATCTCAACGAGAACCGAACATGCTTGGTCTCCACGCTCACCATACTTCAACCCATTGCTCTTCTTTCCGTGGGATTAGGACTACTTGCAGTTGTCGGTATATTTTATTTCTGTGGATAATGAAGGAACTCTCCTTTATCGAATTCTGCAAGACTATCAGACAATAAGAACTATTCCAGGAAGTTTGTGAACATGTTCGGATCTCGATGAGATCGCCCCAACCTTTCACTTCAAGATTCAGGACAACACATCATAGACAGTTCTATCAGACAGGTAGACGTAGGTGGGTTCCAAAGCAAAATGCAAGTTATCATGAATCAGTTTCTACAAAAGGAAGATTGTTAAACGGCTGCGATTTTTAGCAACAAGCGAGTCTTAGAGGAATCGCGCCTAATATAGGGAGGTTTCCTAATATGAGGAGGTGTAATATTTCACATAAGCTAGCGGCGCCATCTATATTTTAAATACTGCACCAGAAGTTGACACGAGTGACCTTCATTACAATGAAAGAAGTCTCCTAGCGCGTTGCGTTTTCGCGCCATTCAGCTGTTCATGTTTAACGTTGCTCTAGAAAGTTCTGTGTGCTCTGAGAAAAGTGTTTATTGCTTCTCACAGGTATGAAATCTTTATTATATAAATGTTTTATTAGACACAATATTTCGTGCTCTTTCACGCTCTGTATAACATATTGCTTTATATTTAAATTTATATATTTAATGGTCATACTGTCTGCAAAAATTTAACTTCAGTTATTCAGTTTGAAAAAATAGCCCAATATTTTAGAGAAAAAAGAACCAGAATTTGAAAATCGTGGATACTGATAAGCTATAGGTTTCTGATATAGAATAAAATGCGAATTTCCTCCTTTCATGCCGAGATGAGGAAAATACAAGGTGATCCGTTTGGGTATGGATAAAATAAGAACACCGTAAAACATTTACTGCTGAGCTTTATTTGTTGAAACATTTTGCATACAACACTGAAAGATGGGAGATTCTTCAGAGCTCAACAAGACCGCATTGCGCACCCTGCACAACTCATAACGGTGAACCTGTTTCTACAAATGTTCGATACCACAACATTATGGAATCGTATTTAGGTACATTACGCACACCATACTCACGTCGAAATTCCCTTTGAACTCTTTCAACACTCAAAATTTAGCATACCAAAGAACACATTGTGCCTGGTGTTGGTTCGTAGTAGCCATTTTAATCGTCTACGATTTTAATTTGTCCTTTCATAATATAACAAGCAATAAATTTTTCCTAGTATCATAATAGCTTTATAATAATACATTTATATTATCCATACCCAAACGGATCAGACTGTAATACCAGCCTTTAGGATCGCTAATATTGGCTAGCCTCAGTTTTACTGAGCAAAACTTCTCTTATGCTTAAACTGTGATGAAGGTTATGCATTTCTATACATTGTCAGTCACCTTTATAAACCTGTCCAGTGTTTTGTATCGTAACTTCATTAAATACCTATTCAGTACGATATAATCAATATAATATTAAATATAGGTAGCCCTCGAACGTACTCAAGGGCGCTGTAGATTGACGTGGTCTATAGACAATATTTCATGTGAATAGAGAATTGTATGGGGTTTTATTCACTGCAGGTGTGATGTAAAGAAAGTTGCCCTAATTCAATTAATAAAACTCCATGCCAAGAGTTTCCATATCTCCCATCATTGGTAGTACGTTCAGTACCAATGTAACTTATGCAATATGCATAATTACTCCTTCAATGCTCTTCGAAATGAATAAATGAAGGGTTCAGAACCATAGTGGGCCAAGCGCCATTTCCTAAAAGCGTAGAAAACAAGGGTTAAAATGAAGTCATTACCACAATTCAATGGAAACATACAGTAAGTTAAGTAATACAAAGTATACACTAAATGATATGTCAATCTTCGTCAAACTATGATATTTACTTAACTTTAAGCTTTGCTTTCTCCTTTTTTAATAAATGGTGCTTGGCCCACTATGGCTCTGAACCCTTCAAATAATGATGTTTTCGTGACAACTTCGTTCTGTGTACCTCGTTATAAAATAAATCAGTTATAACTTTAAGACGAAAGCAAACTTGATGAAGATAGAGAATTTTTTAGATTTGTCCACCAAACTGGAAAGAAAACCCAAAATCTTTGGTAAAGCTGATATGAAGTGACTATAAATAATTTCTTAAAAACAGACTAAATGAAAGAGGACACTTCGGAGAAAACTGTTAACATGCACTTTCTTATAGGCCTAAGTTTAACTAAAACTAACACATTCATTCGTAATTATTTGCCATTTCCTATTGATAATGGAATTATGTGTAACACAGACATAAGAAATTAAGTTACTAAAAATCGTCTTTTTTTTAGTTGGTTATTTAATGAAGCTGTATCAACTACTATGTTATTTAACTTCGATAAGAAATTGGTGATAGCGAGATGGTATTTGGCGAGATGAGACCGAGAATTCGCCATAGATTACCTGACATTTACCTCACATTAGGGGAAAACCTCGGAAAAACCCAATCACATCATCAACTCAAGCGGAAATCGAACCCACATATTAAAGATCTATTCATATTCCGAACTTAATTCTTTGTAAAATATATCGCTATCACCTTCAAATCATTCATAAGGGACTCTTTTTTTTATATTTTAATCTGCCTAGTCTCGAAGCATTTTAACCACAACTTCATTATACATCTTGATTACACAACTTTTAAAACTATATCACTTCTGAAAACGTATTAAATTTATTATTACCTTGTTAACATGTTTCGGCCTGCTATTGGCCATCTTCAGAACTGGTTGTTCCTGGTCTTGGCGTCTTTTGTTTTGTTTCCTGTGGGGTGGGGGTGTTTGTGTAGTGTAATGTGGTGTAGATGACATACTATTACTATGCAAAGGGAACAAAAGACAGATCCAAAACCTGCATCAACACATAAACAAAATACACCCAAAGCTACACTACACATTAGAAATTGAAAACAATAAATCCATAAATTTTCTAGACATCACAATAACAAAAGTCGACAACAAACACACATTCCAAGTCTACAGAAAATCCACAACAACAATACACATACACAACACATCCAATCACTCAACACAACACAAACAAGCTGCATTCCGAAGATTGGTACACAGACTACTCAACATAGTAATGAACCAACATGATTAGAAAGAAGAGCTAAACACAATCAAATACATAGCACAAGAAAACGGATACAACCCCAACATAATAGACAACGTAATACCAAAGACTAAACATAATCACAAAAAACTTAAGAATACAACACAAACACAAGAACACAAAAAATACATCACACTAACATATGAAAACGAAAACACACACAAGATTGCAACCTCATTCAATAAATTAAATTACAACATCGCATACAACAAATAATACTCTAAAAAAACATCTCAACACACAAACAACACAAGCAAACAAATACAACCACACAGGCGTATACAAATTCAAATGTAACACCTGCAACAACTTCTACATAGGACAGATGGGCAGATCATTTCAAACACATTAAAAAGAACACATCATAGCCATAACAAAATTACAAAACAATTCCACATATGCAGAACACATCACAAATGCTAACCACACCTACAGAGACATAACAGACATGAAAATTCAACACTTTCAACCAAAAAGCCAAGAACTAAATACACTAGAACAATACGAAATATACAGACACACAAAAACACATCCAAATAAAATTATCAGCACACAACTCAATTTCAGAATACACACACTCTTTGATTCCAGATTACACTACACAAACACACCCTCACAGGAAACAAAACTAAAGGCGCCAAACCCAGCAACAACCAGTTCTGAAGATGGCCAGTAGCAGGCCGAAACATATTAACAAGGTAATATAAAATTTAACACATGAAAGACACTAATACGTTTCCCGAAGCACAACTTCATATTAAGCCATTTGCGCATGCGTCAGCATTCAGAATTACCAGTTCCTACTCTTAATCGAGAACCAATTTCAATCGTTCCGAGCGAGTTCAAAAGCGCATTGGAACAGGGAACTGGGAGTTCAATATCGGTTCGGAATCAGTTCGAGTCAGACAAACCTATTGTTTGCAAGTCTTGGGTAATTGTTGCAATGGTGGTAAGGAAAACTATTACCTATGTCCAATGAAAATTTTACTGCAAAAATAGTTTGTTGTCGAGAAGCTAATAAAATATAATTATTATACGGAAATACAATTTGGAGCTTCTTTATTGTATGTTTCGCTTGCAACACACTGCGCATGTGCAGTAAACAAGAGCCTTTGGACAGTCGTGCGAAATTGTTGCCTACATACAGGTGGACTCCCATCAAGACTCGCTCCAAATTTTAATTCCGTATCTATACATACGAATGCCGCTCTCAATTCACTTTAGTTTATATTTCATAATCTACTTAATTGCCTTTACTCTATTACAGCATACGCTTAATTCTTGACGCTAATAATAATCATTTCAATTAACGTTCATTGATTTCGAGCAACACAATGAGTAAAAACAATTGGACAAAAATTAATCCAATGAACATAATTAGTATTGTGAACTGATGTGGTAAAGACAAGTTAAATAGCAACTGGAAAGCTGTATAAAACCAAAGGATTTGCATATTTGTTATTGCATTGTTCTGTTTTAATAAAAAACTTTCACAATTTCCGATTCTGTATGCCCACACCGCCAATTGCTGTTTCCATAATTACAAAACTCTCGAACAATATGTCCACCCCCCATCCCACTCATAAACTCAATTATGATGTTTACTATTTGGATGACACAGCCGTGGACTACATGACGAGTTTTTGTAATGCCCCCTGTCGCCATTAAATTACATCAGTATT
This sequence comes from Periplaneta americana, assembly GCF_040183065.1. Taxonomy (NCBI): domain Eukaryota; kingdom Metazoa; phylum Arthropoda; class Insecta; order Blattodea; family Blattidae; genus Periplaneta; species Periplaneta americana. The sequence continues at coordinate 60,124,138 of NC_091133.1, forward strand.
CGACGTCAGTTGTACCAAAGACAGTATCATGATTCATACATCATACAAGATAGGGGATCGATGAGAGCATATGGAAATTTAGTCTGCAATACACATTACAAATTTATTTGTTGTAGATATCAAGTGTGTCTGTCCCACGCTGGAGCATCGTGTTCTAAAGTGTTATAATTTGACAGACATTGTTGTTTTCCAGCTAAGTTACTAATGGATTAATTATATTGGGTTACTGTTCAGTCTAAACTTATCACTTTTACACAATGCATTGATTGTAAATATATATTATTTTATTTCATTTTATTATATTACTAGCCGTACCCGTGCGCTCCGCTGCACCTGTTAGAAATAAATATAAAGTAATTACATAATTAAAATAGGACGCTTGATCCAGGGAACAACTTTTACAACAGCGCAAGATAATCTGCTTCGCTCATTACCCAATTTTTTTGCATTGCATTTATTGCATATATATTTTATGTATTTTAATACGGTTCAATTGAGCATTGAATTATAAAATAATGGATTGCTAAGCTAACGTACTATTACTGCATACTAAATCAATACACTCTCGTTGTTCGTTAATTCTCTGAGATTAAAATGAGTGTACTTAAATATTATTTTAAGAAATACAGAAAACGAATGTACAAAATAGCCTATCAAATTTTCTGTGCATAAGAAGCTATTTTATTGATTAAAGTTCTCATTAACACTTTGTTAAAAACATAAAATTTACTCTGTCACACGTTAAAAGTGTTAAAATTGTTAAAAAGGTATTTACCTTCGACAGACGGGTGGAGTTCCCGGGTAGCTCAGTGGCAGAGCGCTGGTACGTTCCACCAGAGGTCCCGGGATCGATACCCGGCCCCGGAACAATTTTTCCCTTGAAATTATTCAAATCTGCTTTACAGGGAGCTTTACCTGAAAGATTAGATTTGCATAATATATACGTCACTGTGTACGTTAACAGAAAACCACAATTCCAAGTCACACAGAGATTGTGTGCACTCGATGTAGGTCTCTGACGTTTCGTCAGCCCACTCGAGTTGTGTGGATATAAAAGGGAAAAGTTGAGACGGTGTCGGGTGGAGTTCCCGGGTAGCTCAGTGGCAGAGCGCTGGTACGTTCAACCAGAGGTCCCGGGATCGATACCCGGGCCCGGAACAATTTTTCCTTGAAATTATTCAAATCTGCTTTACAGGGAGCTTTACCTGAAAGATTAGATTTGCATAATATATACGTCACTGTGTACGTTAACAGAAAACCACAATTCCAAGTCACACAGAGATTGTGTGCACTCGATGTAGGTCTCTGGCGTTTCGTCAGCCCACTCGAGTTGTGTGGATATAAAAGGGAAAAGTTGAGACGGTGTCGGGTGGAGTTCCCGGGTAGCTCAGTGGCAGAGCGCTGGTACGTTCAACCAGAGGTCCCGGGATCGATACCCGGCCCCGGAACAATTTTTCCCTTGAAATTATTCAAATCTGCTTTACAGGGAGCTTTACCTGAAAGATTAGATTTGCAGAATTAAAACAGTTGAAAAAACGTACGTTAAAATAAATTAGTTGTGGTACATAGTTGTTAAAATGAAATCTGTGATATATGTGTCATCTGATGGAAGTTAAGCAGTTAATCAGATTTACTTCCATTGGATGATTGAGTAATGCAACCTGGTAAAATTTCTGTCACGTCATCCATATTCTGTACACCTTAGTCGTAATATTGCAGCGGTGGACGAACAACCTCTCTGTAAATAACTTCATATTATTTTAACATTTAACAACATTTCTGTCATTAAAGGCAAAATTAAAACACATTATATCTCGTTCGCATTCAATAAAAGTGAAACTAAAACACATTGTATCTCGTTTCAGACATTTCTATGCATTCTAACGTCCACCAACAAACATTACGACCAAGTTATTATCCACCTGCAACTATCATTCCTTGACACATAATGACAAAATACATAATTACTACATTCTCAGATGAGGTAACTGATAACAGTTGTCAGCATATATCATAGATGTAATTTTAACAACTATGTACCACAACCAATTTATTTTAACATGTAGTTTTCAACTGATTTTAGTTGTATATTAATTTTTTTATCTAATATTTAAGACATTATGCGTAATATTGTATATTTCTGATTTTTCCATATTGAACAATAATGTGCCTTATATAGTACATTATGCAACGAGCCTATAATGAAGATAAATAAGAAGTGAGTATGGATATTTATGAAACGAGCGCAAGCGAGTTTCATAATTTTCATACGAGCTTCTTAATTACCATTTTAGGCGAGTTTCATACGACTTTTTATGCTCGACCATATTTCTAACACGATATTATTAATTTTATTGTATCTGGCCTGGAGCAATGTCCCGTATGTTGTGAGATGTGCGCAGACGCGAAAGTATTGATTTTTTCCGAGGAACAGATGTCCACATTGACCTTGCTAGGCCATAAGAACCTACAGAGATAACATTGAAATAAAATTAGACATTGAAAAACGAGATGACAAATTGTATTTATTTGAATATTATTTACAATTAACGCTACTTATTATAGTAACAGAACATAACCTTCTGCGACAGTATTGGATTTCCAGCCTCCGTGACTTTTCGCTAATTCTCTTTCGATTGCATATCCGAGAATAATCGATACTTGCGGTTTTTGTAACGGTAGAAAGCTGACCTGTCATTGGCTTAACAGTTGTAACCTGAGTCGTGATTGGCTGAAAGACCTGACCTTTAATGAGTAGGTGTACTTTAATGACATGCATTAAAGGTCTGCTACCAGGTGTATAATTACTACATTTCGGCATGGTCGAGCATAAAATCACATAATGCATTCTGATATGCTCATAAAAAATTCACCAGCGTTTCTAGTCGTCATCGCAATGTTATTAATTCATGCATATTACATGTTAACCAGATACTTTATTATGTGTTCCTGTTATGTTCATGAAACCTGATGATGCCGTAAGGCGAAAGCGCTTGACATATAATAAAATAAAATATATTTACACTCAATGATTACATTCATTGTACAAAAGAGGTAAGTTTAAACTCAACAGCAACCAAATATAATTAATTCTAAAGTGTTATGTCTAGACTAGAATCAGGCCTACCACTTTTTTTTCAAGGTTATCCCAGCCATAAGGCAAATGTTAGATAATCTAAGACGGGTTATCGGCTTCATCTCGGTAGTATACTATGTTGCTAGAACAACATTGGCTTTTTTCACTACAAACTAATATTCTTCATACCCTAAATTTAAAGTTGGATGCGAGCTCGCAGAGCAGAGCTCTGCTGACTCACAAGAAAACATTCTCATGGGGGCAGATGAAAAAGCTTCTATTTTTCTTTCAACATGTTAATAATGTCAAAACAAGTGCATTTACAAATTTTGGCCAGTCGAGGCTCCCAAGAAAGCAAGTTTCCCTGGCCCGTTTACACAAAGAGAACATAATTTCTTGCAAAGATTTATTGTAACAGATACAGATATTTTTTAAGTATTTTTCAACATATTCTCCACCAGAAATGAGACATCTGTCATACATCTGTATCCCTGTGTCGTAAAAGTCTGCCGCCTTGGATCGAAACAAATGTGTGACAGCCGTCTGCACTTCTCTCTTGATCCCACGGTATGACAAATGCCTTAGTTCCGGTGTGCGATCTGGCTTAAGCAAATCTAACAACACTACTGAAGTCATAATGTATTATATAATTATAAGAAGAAAGAAGTCAATGGTGTGGTATAGAGGTAGAGAGCGGGTATGGTGCTCCAAAGCTGCAGTAAGAATAGGTTCGAATATTGCTTTGGTCGATTGCCTTGTTGGAATGTTTCTGACGTTTTCACGAGATTATATGGCGTTATATCAGGAAATTTCATGGTGCGTCCTCCAACTCAAATCGTCGAAATATCATCTGAATATCATTAAATAGTGAGCGCGAGATATTGTCGTGGTTAAGGTGTAGCATTCCAAGCCGGAAAGTCGCGGGTGCTATCCCCGATGGGGTGATGGATTTTTATAGCATAACATAGGCTACAGGTTTTAGATCTGAATATATCTTCCTATGCATAAATTTTATACATTTGACATAATCCTACATTCATTTATATCTTCTCCGTCACCATCCTGTAATGCTCTCACGTCCATCATGTCAGTAACATCTTCCAACAATATTTTCGTGAGACCTCTTCTTTTCTTCCCAGTTAGGATACATTCTGAACTCCTCTTTGGAAAGCTATGAGTTCGTATTTTGCATCCATCCTTTTAGTAATATGTTCAAATCATTGCAATTGTTCAGTTTTAACAACCTGTGTAACATTAGTTTTAATATGAATCTATCCTTTTATTGTGTCCACCGTTGTGGCTGAGGGGTTAACGAGTCTAACTCCGAACCCAGCGGTCTCGGGTTCGATTCCCGGTCAGGAGTTGCCTGGGTGAGGTTTTTTCGGGGTTTCTTCCTCACTCCTATGGATGACTATCAGGTAACTTTATCAGGCGATTGGAACCCCACTCATCTTCGCCACTTCCTTTCCTCCCCCATCATCCTTTCCTCATCATCCCGTTTCTGGTTTTTCAGATCACTACAGGCGGCCTCCAGAAGCTGCTGACTCTCTCGACGGCCTCCGTGAATGTATCTCGGCAATGGCACCCGAGGCGGACCTAGTCGGAGGAGGAGTTTCGTCTCGGACCGACAAGGGGGGGCTTGGGGGAATTTGCCGAAGCAGGAGTGCTGTATGGATTCTGTCGACTGTAGGGACCTGTCGTTAAGGGAGTCATGTGGTTAGGGCGGTGCGTGTAGAGGATCTGTGGCATGCAACTCATTCCATATCGAGAGTTAGCGCAATAGATCTCAATAGGTCGTCGTGCCATCCGTGCCCCCTCAGTTAAATTCCATTCCATTCCTCTTATTGTATCATTTGTATTTTTATCAAGCTCAAGCATAGCCCTGATCTCCCCAAAAATCAATTTCTGTTGATTATAATTTATATTTAAATTTTAATTTCATATTCGATGTTGCTGCTCCATAGATTATAAAACTCTCTTTATCCTAGTTATTTTACGACGCTTTATCAACTGCTATGGTTATCTAGCGTCTGAGTGTGATGAAGATTCATAATACCAGCAAAATGAGTACAGTATCCAGCGCCGAAAGTTTCCAGAATTTGCTCTCATGGGTTGAGAGAAAACAAGTAAAAAACGTCAACTAGGTAACTTGTCCCAAACAGAATTTGAACCCGGGGCCACTAGTTATGAAGCTTCTCAATATTGAATTATTTCTATGGGTTTTAGTGTCTCTAAATATCTGTATGTTCCACAAAATTCAATACAATATTGATCTCGCACCTCGTCTTATTATTCTCTTCATTATTCCAAAATTATTATTTCCTCCTTTCATAATTTCAACTCTCAAAGTGTTCAATGATACCACAAACTTCGACACACCCTTTGACATCTTGTAATGATAGTTTTATCATGAATTTTATCGAATGATCTAACCCTTCCAGCCGCACTTGGGTTCACTCGGTCTTTAACAAAAATGACCACAAGGAAATTGTCCTTGGGGTTAAGTCACTGTAAGCTCGTAGGAATGGTATCTCTATTTCTGTGCTAATGCTGAATATTTGTGTGGAATGGGAGTCAACCTCTGGCTACCTTTTAAGCCACCATAAACTACGATAGGGTTGGCTTTGGTTTGTTCAATTTGCCACTAAATAGCCTACAGTACATCCAAGGTAAAAAATCAGCAGAGTGTATTCATCGTTGTTAAACAATCGGTTATAAAAATAACGAAGTGGGACCAGCATCTAGCTTGTTTTAATCCATTATTGAAGGACTGTATAAACTACGAATGTTGGAATTGACGACAGAGAGACGAATTTTCCAAAATGAGACCACATTCACAATTCTAGTAATTCTACAAATATAAGACAGATTTGTGTGAGTCATCTTCCTCCAGGAGGTTTCGGAAGGAGGGAGTTTTTATGGGGTTTCTCCGGGGTTTTCCTCTCATTCCACTAATACTCCCCACAATTCCCCATTCATTATTGTCTCCGTTTAAAAAAAGGCATTACTTAGATTTGTATGACACCGAATCTGATTCACCCAACCCAGTCCAAGTTGGAATCGAACCTGCGATTTAGGAATTTAACCCTCCTACTACCGTGGAGTCAATGCATTAAACAAATCTTTCATATCTCCTTCAAAAAAAATTGTTTTTCGCCCTTTTTGACTTTTATTTATTTTAGTTTAACGATACTCCTGTAAAATATTTCTCGTCTACCAACTTCATTTTCTGAAATATTGATTTAGGTCTAATTACATCTAATACCGCGGGGTCAACATTGACCCCAAAACATTTTTTGTGGTTTATAATTGATTGCGGACAAACCACTCGTAATTAACTCTTATGCTACCTAGTGGCAGGTTACGACACTCTTTAGTCCAGTTCTTAATTTTTTTTCGCCAAAATTTCACTAATAATTCAGCAATTAACTGCCTTTGTTTTGCGGTCTGAGCGACTACACTACGGCTGCAATAACTCTAAATCTGCCCGATCATGAAGTATAAAAATTTTGTTAGAACAAAATGATGCGATTGTGATGCTACGTTGTTGACGAACGATGATCAGAAACTTTCTGTTGACGATGGGGATGTTGACGCCATCGAAATTCTTGAAGACGCTGATGCTTCGAGTAGTTATTGTGCATCAAGTATCGAGTCCTCGTCTGACGGTGAGGACGAAAATTTTGACTGCAGCTGTCCAACTCATTTTCAAGCCATAGTCACTGGCGTAGCTCAGACGATAGCGCCGTTTGCCTGCTGATCCGGAGATGCGCTCGAGTGTCGGTTCGATTACCGCTTACGCTGATAACCTGGTTGGATTCTTTCCGAGGTTTTCCCCAACCCTAAGGCGAATGTCAGGTAATCCATACCGAATCCTCTATCTCATCTCACCAAATATTATTTCGCTATCACTAGTATCATCGACGCTAGATAACCCAGTAGTTGAATGATTTCAAGGGAAAATTGTTCCGGAGCCGGCTATCGAATCCGCGACCTTTGGCTAAACGCACCAACGCTTTACCGACTGAGATACCCAGGAACTCTAGAGACACCGACGCGTTGGTGCGTTTAGCCAAAGGTCCCGGGTTCGTTCCCCGGTCCCGGAAGAAATTTTGCCTTGCAATTATTCAAATCATCTTCACAGAGAGCTATACCTGAATGCTAGGTCTGCAACCCAGTAATTGATACAGTATCATTAAATAACCTAGTACAAAAAGGGTAAGTCATATCATTACTGTATAATATCCTACAATAGAATAACGCTAGCGCGTGTCCCTATTACTAGGTACTCTCGGGTTCAATTCCCAGTGTTGACTGAAATAATAATTCTGATGGATGAAATTGGAAGATTAGGACTTTTATCAGGGCACTTCTGTTGACCGAAAACATTCAACCAGGTGCTGAAGTTGTGCAAAGATTACATGTCAAGACCATTTGATATGCAAACAATATAGTAATTGATTGGAGAAATCCTTCGAAGCACATATGAAAAATGTTTGAAAAAATGTATTATCCCTCTATACATCACTACTAATAACTGTATAAAAATGTTAATATTGTAGTTAAATAATTATTTTATGAATAATTATGATGAAAACAATGGCTGAAGACTAATTTTGTGGATAAATATCAGTATTGAATATTTAATTATTTTTTCCCCATTTTTTAAATGCTGGATCAAAATTGACCCCATGGTATTCAGTGTTACAAAAATGTCTGGCAGTACAAGGGTAAAAAATCTTCTCGTATTATGAATAATCGTGTGTTTGTGTGTGTGTGTGCTTTTTTACTACAATTCACACATTTGGTTTACTTATTTTGTTCAGTTTAATTATACGTGCTTTAACATCTGTAGTCGCATCGAGCTAACGCGGCAGTGCGCAGCACAGCTGTACACATTCGAGCATGGAAAGATAAAATCAATGATTTTTTGTAAAAGGACGCTTTCAACAAAATCAGGAGATCTAAAATAAACTGTTTAAGATCAATTTTTCCATGAAATGTTTCACTACATTTTTTTTTTATATTTTTCCTTACATCAAGGAAATGAGTCGATGGAGAAATTATTTATAACAGTTTATTAAGTAAAGCCACAAAATTGTTGATAACGCCCTTATTTTAGAACAGCATTGAAATGTATGCACTATATAATGCGGAGAGTATTATGCATTTAAGGAATAAGATTAAGCGAGGTTATAATTATAAATTAGTAGCTACTGTACAAATAATAAGTAAAATTAGAAACACATTTCTTTAAATAACTCTGCTGAATTGTATCAGGAGGAAGCCAAAATTTATATCCATGGATTGAAAATTAAATAAACTTTTTATATAAACAGAAACACCCTAAGAAACACGAAGAAGACACAGAACGAGACGAATACAGAAATGCTATTCCTGGAATTGATGTGGGGGATTCACACTCTAGATGAACGCAACAATCGCGAACATAATTTGTGTAATGCAAAGGAAAACAGTTGCAAAAAAAACATATTTTCAATACGAAACGTTTAAAACATTAATCTTTTGTATGTATTTTCCAGTTCTCAACATTTTTTAAACATGAGACTGTGAGATGGAACGAGAGCGTAGACGTCGCTGAAAGTTGTTAGCATTTCCCACATTATTGATTCAGTCAACTTTGTTTTAAGTGTTATAATTCATTTTAAATTTCTTTATTCTTAGAAGTAATAAATAATTAAAATTGGAATCAATTATTACAATTGCTAATTCGGAGACTGTTTTTTTTTGCCATAGTATGATTGCTACGTGGCTTAATCTAATGCTAAAGGGGTCACGCAATCTTGTGCTTTGTACACAAGTCACGTGAGGTCTGACTTGGAGGCAGAATGTCAACTTCTTTACCACACAACGATGTAATATCCTTGGAATAACTTAGTTTGCTCTATTACAAAAACCGAATAAGAAACAAAAATAAAATGCTACAATTTTACATTCTTTTCCGCGCGAAGAAAAGGAAAGTGTTTGGAGTTAAGTGTTATATATGGATAACCAGAGCAACAGGCAGTGAATAATGTAAACAATTTAGGGTATATCACTATGTTAGCATTATTTATATTAGTACAATCCTCTTATATTTACTTTATAGCTCTAATTCATTTCTTCTACATTTTGCCATTGCTAATTTTATTCTACTCTGCACTGGTTTTCTGATTTTCTTCAGCTCTTCTTCTTGATACGCCTATCGCTTTTTCTTTACTCGTTTTATAAGATTTGCTTGTGATATTTCTCAATGGTTTTCTACGATCATATATTAGACCTATGTAATTTTAGCACATATAGGGTAAAGGTTGATAATACTTCGAGAACTCATTACAATTTACTGAGCGAGAGAAGGGCCGGTTTTGTTCAGCAACTTGTCCACGAACATTCCGTTAATACGTTGACGAAAAAACCGATCTTACTCTCGTTTAGTAAAATTGTAATAAATTCTCAAAAAGAACTCACAATATTACTCATATCACAATATTAGTGATCTTTACCCTATATGTACTGCTGAGCTGAAGGTCTACTACACTTAGGGAGCCAGTCCAAGAGAGCTTACACATATACTTAAAAACTAATAAACTAGCTTATACAAAGTAAACACATAAATTATACCAACTAAACACACAAACTAACTATCCAAACTGACACACATAAAAATAAATTTATAAACAATACACAACTATACACAGTTTACATAGTGATCGTAATTTCTTCCAGTCTTTTCCATGCCTGCCTGTCCCTCGCTGTTCTCGTCCACTGCGCTCCAGTCTCTCTTCTGAATGCGTCCCGACCACCTTCTCCTTGGACGTCTTCTGCTTCTGTTCCCAATGCCTGGGTTACAAACGGTCGAGGAATAGGTCCACCTGCTGCAATCCATCCTACTCACGTGTCCGCCCCTTTACCGTTTGAGACGTTGTGCCAGCATTACTGCATCCTGCACACCACTTCTTCGGATGTCGGTGTTCCTTACCCTGTCTTGTAGTCTCAGCTGTAGGATTTCTCTTCCCATTCTTGTCTGGCACACACGAAGCAGGTTTTTCTGTAGCTCTCAAAGTGACCCAACCTGGCATCCGTCCAACATTTCTGGGATTACGCAGGTTTTCAGAACTTCAAATTTCAGTTTGGTGCTGATGTTTTTGTTTTGTAGAATGAATTTTAAGCTTCAAAATATTTTCCATGCCAAACATATTCTTCTCCGTATCTCTTTCTCTCTCATAAAAGAGAGTGACACAAGTTTGTCCCAGGTATACATATTCGGCGCTATATTCCAGCGTCATGTTAATCGTTATCGGGATGTTGTCTCCATTGCTCGTTCAGTTTGTTTAGGGTTCCTTTGGAGCCCAACTTCTGAGTTTTTGTCACAAAGTTCAATCAGCATTTGTTGTAGTTCCTGTCTTGACTTGGCGAAAAGTACATTGTCATCCGTGAAGCTTAAATTTGATAGTCTTCTATCGTTGCTATTCTGCCCGTACTATCTATTTTTGCCTCAATCCATTCCTCTGAATAGTACTTCTAACAGACAGGTGAATAATTTCGGTGAAATGGGATCTCCTTTTTTCACTTCCCTCCCTGATTTAAACGCTTCATCTTCCACCTCTGTTTTAAATTTTGGCGTAACTGTTGATGTAGATCTTGCCCAACAATCTTGTAATTTTGTGTTCGACTTCCATTGTGTCTAGGGTTTCAAGACCTTTGAAACGCTTCACTTAGTCAAAGGCCTTGCTGTAATCTACAAATGCAATATATACTTTCATGTTAAATTCGTTGACGTTTTTTGTTATTTGATTTACTCTTTGCAGATGGTCGATGGTACTGAAACTCCGTCGGAATCCTGCTTGTTCAGATGATTTATTTTCATCCGCTAGTTTTATTAATCTCCTTGTCATTATCTTCGTAAATATCTTATGTAAACTGGACATCAGACTGATAGGCCTGTAATTCTTCAGGTCATCTTTTGTTCCCTTCTTGTGTAGAAGTATTATGGTGCTCTTATGTCACTGGCTTGGAAATTCTTTCTTCCGTTTCTATTATAGTGTTGAATAATTTTGTAGTTGCATGGACTTTTACTTCCTGGCCGCAATTCAGACATTCTTTGAGTATATATATTCTAAGATTTGTAATGTAATTTTGTCTGAACTATTTACATACAATTATGTACAGTACAGAGATAAAGACTACTATGATAAGCGTATTGCGTATATTCATATTTCAAATTATACATAAGTTACATACAGTACATACAGAGGGGTCCAAAAAAAATGTACTCACGTTTGCAAGTCCATATCTCGTGACAATTTTTGGCACTGAGAGAGGATTATGGTATGTGTTCGAAATGACCACCACTAACTTGTATATAATGCCCATTGCGCCGAACTGTACACCGAAATACGGCTGTTAGTGTAACTGGCGTAATGGCAGTACACGAGTCTTCGATTTTTGCACGTAGCTCGTCTTTGTTGATACACGTCATTTTTTACGTGGGAGCAGAAGTCAGGAGATCGAGGTGGGTACTCAGCAGCACCTCTTCGACTCATCCACAGGGCAGTCAATCTACCGGGGTTTCTGTGTGTTGTGGTGCATTAGTGCGTGGTTTGATTGGTCGAGGGTACCGTAACTGGTCAGGAGTATCTTGATATACTTCAGACAAGGATTTTGCCTGCCGTCCAAAACCTGTATAGTGATGAACTCTTTTACATGCAACAAGACGGACCACCGCCTGGTGGACCATATAAGATGATAATGTGAAAGTTGTAGAAAGAAGGAAAAGCGTTTTATAAAGATAAAAAAAATGAAAGTTAATTGAGTTTAAGTGAGAATACAAATTGCATTATGCTGTATTTGGAAAATATTATAAAGATTATTTTTAAGGTCAGTATAATTTTTTGAAGGGACACCAATAATTTTTTACATATTTTTCGTAATTCTCATTCCTCATACAAAAATAAACAACGTTTGTATATACCATTCTCCGATTTATGCACACTTTCACAGATATGTGAAAAGTAAAAGTTGTTAAAAGAGATTCATAACTTTCATAAGCATCTAAATTTACGTTATGAAACAAATAAAATTAACATTCAATTAAATTATCCTAATAAATGTCCGAACTAATATTAGTGCACTTTCTGAATGAAAGCTTAATGTGTAGGTACGTAAAAGTACTTCTCTCTCAATATTCGTTCAAGCAATAAGAGTGGCCTCCTGCTTTTTTCCTGAATCGTTGGTACGTCGATAACCTTTCTTGTTGAGATACTGTAATTTTACAAATAAGAAGTAATAGAAGGAATTCATACTTTTTACATGTTTACAAAATATAGTAAGAATTTTTTAAATCAATTTTTACTTTTCAAATACCTATGAAAGTCTGCGCTAAAATAGAAATGATATACACAAACGTTACTTATTTTTTTGTATGTGGAATGAGAATAAAAAAAAGCCTGAATACCGTCGACTTCTCTTTAAATAAGCTGTATTGACCTTCAAATGAACTTCCCCAAGAAAACATAAATAATGCAGTTTGTTCCCCACCCCCCGCCAAGTCGGATACGTTTATTTGAAACATTTCTTTCTAGAACTCTTCGTTCTTTTAGATCTCTTAAATTATCAAAATAAATATTCCACATAAATATCTATATATGAATCTGTATACAATAGCCTATATGTATAAACATTTTCGTATGTCAAGTTGTTTGTAATTTCGTGTTCTTTCTCACTCTGTTCCGTCTGCACAATCAATTTCTTCTAACCCTTTATTCCCTCACAGAGCTTCTTTATTTTCCAGCTTCATTTCTGCAGTTTCATTCGTTCCTCTACCAATTCCTGGAACTATAGATTAGTATGCTTCATGAATTCGTGACCAGAAATGTTATTTAGCTTGATAAACGAAGAGAACTAGTTTTCTTGTTACATTTCATGAAGTTTTCTCTAAGAAGCTTAGATATGAAATGGAATAGTGAAGTTGAAATTTCATACTTGCAGAACCAAACAAAGATCCCACTTTTAACTACTTGTGAAGTAATCTCCCTGGAAGCACAATATTAATTTCCTGAGACCTCCATTAACGTAGAGGGTTAGTGCACTGTAATTGAAATCCGATCGATCTTGCTCGAAGAAGAAAAGCAAAATATAAGAAATGTCACGTAAGATTACTATGTCTTAGCGGATTGGCTTACTTGGGGAAGGAAATGGCGTGCTAAAACAAGTCTCACGAAATAGTCAAGCTTAAACATTATTCCAATGTCTTGTTTCTATATTAAATATAAACATGCGACAAATCGACCCCTTTTTTTAAACCTCAGTTCATGACAGGTTATGAACTTTGTTCAGACTACCAGTGTTCTACATTTATACTTTATGTATGTTTTCCAATAAAGGGGAAACGGTCTTTGTACTTCATGCCACATTTGTTACCTTAATTTCTATACTCATCAACTTGCAATTGTAAAAATCTCAGTTGTAGCTTATTATAACGGATAAATGGATAAACATATTTGAATTAAGGAGGGAGATGACGGGTGAAATGTTGGCCATTTTAAGTAAAAAAATCTCATATTCGTTTTCTGTAAAAATGAAATGGCAATCTGTTATTTAGCGGAGACTCGGCTAATTCCGTAATATAAGAAGTAAATCTATCATATTTTATTTTTGTCAAAATGTTTATTGAAAAATATTATCATGGTATATAGACATGGACAAAACCTTTCATTACCAAATAAGATAAAGATACCTATTAAAATGCAAATATATTTAATTGTACCTACATTACAGTTAAAAAAGAACAACAATGGTAATTCCGCAACAGTGCGGATATATCCGCAATAAGACTTGGGTAATTCCGGAGTCGTAAATAATTTTGAAATACATTGTGAAAGTAACATAAAAGGAACAATTTGTATGTAACAATGCTCACTTTATTCACAGCTGTGTAGCAAAACACGAAAAAGAGCCAACTTTCGATGTTTCACTGTATTGCCGACAGAGGTGTCGACCAACATCCTTGATTTTTTTCTATAACATTGCAGAGGACATGCCTTCTGTTCACAGCCTCTCAAAACTTACGTTCACGCTATTGTAAAGCCGCAGTAAAATCGTATATGCACTACTGCGGAATTAGCCGAGTTGAGCAAGTTTCAATGCACTTAGGCGCTTGAAAGCATAAATATTACACAATATATAAATGTCTGTACCCTTGAACTTCAATTCCATACCAATTTTATAAGACTTTTTTCTCAAACTTTTTTTTTTCAGTACATTTCGTCAGGTTCTAAGTGTAAGGGTTCTTACAATTGGACGGAGTTACGCAAAAATAGACCAACCGATAATTTGAAAAAAAAGAGAGAAAGATATTTGCACGATCTGTTATTGGCTGGATAATTTTACTCGGAAAAAATCAAGAACTCTATATCTGTATTTCGCTGCTATTTATAAGTAAAATTCATTTACTGCTTAAAATTTATTTGCTATTTATATGCTATTTATAAGTAAAATTCATTTAGTGCTTAAATTTATTTATTTATTTATTTATTTGTTTGTTTGTTTGTTTGTTTATTTTGCAATATTCAACTGCTAGTGTGTTATTAAAAATCGGTTAGGCTTTTTCTAGTATTCTTTGTGCTATTTTTTGTTATAGTATGGATGTTACAATATTTCTTGCATAAAATGTTTAATATAAACCAGATTTATTTCAGTGGTGAGTATCCCGAAAACAGGTTTTATATTATTTTGTAAAGAAATTTCCTTAACTTATGTAATTTATACCATTAGGCTTACTATTTATATTATTTTGTAATAAAAAACGTATTTTAAAATGAATCCTAATCCCAGCGATATTGTCGTAATAGAGATGCAAATTAAAAATCTACAAATGGAATCAGTGAATAGAAAATTTATTTAAATAAACCATCTTTCAGCGATCACTTGTTCATACATTTCTCTTTATTATTTTTTTAAATATTCGCATTAAATTTTTTCACACTTCTAACAATAACCAAATGTTATTTTTTAGCCATTCACTTCTTTTTTCTTTCCTTTTCCATATATACAGTGGAAGGAATAACAACATTCCACAGTAGCAACTATCACGACTTCCTAAATAATAGAACATTTCAAAATATCAAGGTGATTCGAAACTAAAGATTATTAAAAATCTTACCTTCGCCCACTGGGTCGTGCCTCAGCGCGATTATTTAGTTCTGGAAATAGGATTAAGCTCCTGATCGCGTTCGTGACGTGGGCACACTACAGCCATGATCGCGATTAAGTCGATAATAGCGATTAGTGACTTGTCTGTCACTAGTATAGCATATACGAGTAAGCTAACTCGCGACCAACGTTTTTAGTTCAGGCAATCCTGCTAGTGCGGGCTGGAGATGTGACGTAGCTGTGACGTACGCCAAGCGCACAGATTGGTAGCCTATCTGTACGTCTTGCGTTCAGCTAAGGTTTTGATGATGCTGAAAAACTGCTTAATTATGCATATTTATTTATTTTATTTGTTACCATATTAAATATAAACACAATTAAATACAGAGTGTTCCGCTTATAAGTATAACAAAAGAAATAGCTATAACTTCTGAATTAATACAAGTATATAGTTGAAACCAACTGCTACAAAGAATGAAAACTGGGAATTTTTGTTACCTTATGTTCCATAAACCTCAACATGGCTTCCTTTGGTGGCACGGGAAATATCCAACCGGTATTCAACCTCGACCCAAGTGTTATGAAGCATCTGTGGTGTAACATTGTTGACAGCAGCATAAATTCTTTCTTGTAAGTCTGCCAAATCACGTACTGGCGTCCTGTAGACCTGGTCCTTAACAAACCCCCACAGGAAAAAATCAGGTGGTGTTAGATCTGGTGATCTGGCAGGCCATGTGATGTACGGTGATCCTCTTCCGATCCATCTTGCAGGGAATTGTTCGTCTAAGAATGTGCGAACCATGTTGGCAAAGTGTGGTGGAGCCCCATCTTGCTGGAAAATTGCTCCATCTGGGAGTTGTGGCACAGCATACAGTTGCAACATATCCAGGTACGTGTTTGCAGTGACTGTCTTTTCAGCAAAGAAATAGGGACCAATGATTCTGTCACGCATGATCCCACACCAAACATTCCATTTAGGGGAATCCCGTTGGTGTTCAATTACGACACTTGGATTTTCCGACCCCCAGATGCGACAATTGTGTCGGTTTACTTTTCCACTGACGTGGAAGGTTGCCTCATCTGAGAAACAGACTCGAGTTAGAAATGTGTCGTCATCGTCCACTTTATCCAACATTGTTTCTGCAAAGCGTTTTCGTTCCAGTTTATCATTCGGCGTAATCATCTGATGAAGTTGCAGCTTGTACGCTCGCAAACGCAATCTTTTATGGAGCACTGTATGCACTGTTGTTGGTGGGATGTTCAACTGCACACTAGCCTGTCGAATGGATTTCCGCGGGCTTCTCTGAAATGCCTCGCGAATGCGTTCGACATTTTCGTCAGACACTTTACGCTTGGAATGTTTACCTGCATTAGACAACAAACTTCCTGTTTCTCTGAGCTGCCTATCCCATTTCATTATTGAGACGTACGTCGGTACAGCTTCCCTCGGTCTAAGATTGTACTGACGGCGAAACAAGCGCTGTACACGAATTATGGATCTATGTTCTGCTAATGACAGCACACAAAAGGCTTTCTGCTGTGGCGTCCACATGCTGACTGACTAAAGATACGATACGAATTCTCTTATTTAATGATCTGCGCATGCGTGTGTCTTCTAAAAATAAGTGACAACAATGGATTAAAACTTCCCAATTTCCTCTTTACAATGGTACCAATCTTAACCCATTTGCATGCATTGTTATGAAATTATAACTATTTCTTTTATTATACTTATAAGCGGAACACGGTGTATTATTCTTTAAACGCAGCGGTTCTGACCTATGGCATGTGTACCATTAGTGGTACGTTAACTACTGCTGGATAATAGGCCTGCTTAGTGTGAAATATAAATATAAATGAAATCATAAATATATAGCTGTATTGTGTATATTTTATAGAACACTCCATTTAATAAATTCAAGAAGTAACGGATTAAATACGATTAAATAATGCAAACAGTTGTTACTATTGCAGCAATCTATCTGTTACTCCGATTGTAACCTCGGCTGCAATGAAAGGACTAATTGCTCTCCTGAAGCATTACCTATTGTATATCCGAAATGAAACTAAGTTCATAAGCATTCTTTACTTTTTCGTAATACGTACCTATCTCTCTAAAACTAGGTATATTTCCACTAATCTAAAGTGTATTTGCAGCTCTCTACTTCTAGGAGTTTTATTGTGAAACAAAATCAATGGTTCAATGAACTTGTAAACATTTATATGCTTAAGTACTCTTTGTCTCTTGTGGCAGCTCACTAATTGTGAGAAGATTCCTAAATTCTATTCTTCTAACGTTAATTATGGACCTGGGAGAAACGTATGACATTTTCCCATAACAAATTTAGTTACTGATATAGTAAATATCGTAATACATCTTGATTACACAACTTAACACTATATCACTTCGGAATTTGTATTATATGTCTTTCTCGTGTTAAATTCTATCGTACGTGGTTAACATGTTTGGGCCTTCTTTAGAACCCTGATTAACATGTTTCGACCTTGAATGGGTCTTCTTCAGAACGTTAACCAGGTATGATAGAATTTTACACGAGAAAGACATATAATACACATTCCGAAATTTCGTAAATTAAAAATTGTCCTTTATTTTTAATTATGTCATATTGATCGGACTCTAGTAATAAACCTTAAGATTCTTACAATTATTATTGAAAACGACAAACTATAAAAGGAATTTACTTAGAGTACTTAAATTTTCTCAAGATTCTCATTAAATTGTGCGCTTTTAATGGTCTTGCTTTGCTATGCCCTGTCGTTAGATCCGAGGTTCGTGAGTTCAAACCCGCCAGAAGGCGATTGTTTTTAAGGGCGATAATTGGTCTACGGTATATTCAAGATGACATAAGTTGAGATGAGTTCAAATGAGATGAGATGAGATGATTTGTTGGAATGTTACCGTGGAACTGGATCTCCCGGAGAACCCTAGTATTACTTGGATCATGGACTTGCTTAAAACAAGTCATAAATCGATGGAACCCGAGTCCATAGGATTATGAGTCCAGCGTTATAGACCAGGCATACAGAACTGGCGAGAGAGGGGTGGAAAACATAGGGAAAGCGTTGGTTCCCCGTCCACAGTCCACCTGCGTTGAATGATGTATGTGATCTGTACGCAATCACATAAGACACACTGAATACAAATCCCCCTCCCCTTCAAAGTCAATGACGCTGGGGTGGAAGGAAGGGGTGAGTATTCCGATGAGTGACGTAACGCCACAATTGTCGCTCAGTTCTGCAAGCCTGTAATAGACAGCCGTGGTAGCTTCTATAAAAAGTAAATCCATGGCGCTATAGCCCTGAAGGGCCAAGTCCGACCAGCCGGCTGCTGGCCTCACGTTCACATGCCGAAGTAGAGGTGGACGATCATCCAACCAGAATGGAGGTATCGTGTGGTTAGCACGATGATCCCCCCAGCCGTTATAGCTGGTTTGCTGAATCGGATTTTCGCCACCTATCGTAGCTCCCCAAGTGCATCACGATGCTGGGTGGGCACCGGTCCCATACACTGGCCGAAATTTCATGAAAAAATTTCTTCCCCCATGAGGACTCGAATCAGCGCTCATTCCGTAACGCGAGTCCTAGGCAGGATGCCTTAGACGCGACGCCACGGCGCGGGACGTTAGCTTCTATAGTTATTTTAAATTATTCGTTACTTTTGATCGGTGTTATACAGACTGAACCAGCCCAGCTTGTTAATATTTTCCAACGTTATGTCTCGCCCGCCGTGCTGGATCACTGGTAGAGTACGCGCTTGCTGATTAGGTTTCTTGGTTCGATTTTCGTGGTCAATGAAGAGATTTATCTTCATACGACAACCAGAAGACTGGACATGGTGTTCCTTATCTTGTGATTGCCTTTTGCTGTCTCGGCGATGGTGGTGCGTCGATCTGACCCCACATACAGGTCAGAGCGATCCGAATTGTGTAGTTGTCTTACGTTCGGTGTAGAAAATAAAAATAAAATACCGGTGCGTGAAAGAACAAAAAAATGATGCGAAAAAGGGGAAAAATAAATTTGTCTTTAACTTCGGAGTTAGAATCCGTTTATCGCTGCGACGTCCGGTTTTATCTTGGTGAAGACTTGCCATCACGGTAGCCACAGCTTGTGTTCGTCTGGCATAAAGTAGTGAAAATGTTCGCGTATAGACTTATTCTTTCATAACTCTATAGCTTAGAGAGAAATAGTTCACTTTTGCCATAATTTCTCACGTAAAACCCTTTATAAAATCAGACTCCTTGTGGCGTCGGTGCACAGACCGATCTGTGTGATAAGGAACGTAAATAACAATCTAGTCTACCGCCCACTAAAATGAAATGTAATAAGGATTAATTTACTCTGTAACGGAAAAATTGTGGAATGTGTGGCAGCATTAAAGGTGATGTCGTGCCACTTTTATGAATGTATTTTATGGATTTTGCAACTATAAACGCAAGAAAATGCTTTGGGCGTATTATCTGCTTCTTGCACTTTACCATCTAGTTTTCAGTTTATTACCTCTGTGGTCACGGTGCTAACTAGTAACGGGTCAAAGTCGTAAAGTCAATAAACTCACATATGTGCGGGGAGCCTAAACACGTATAATCATTGTTACTTGAGATTTACATGTTTTTATAATTACCGGGTATATTTTGAAGTTGAAAGATAAGATTGTACAATCATGTTTACTACTTGTTTGTACCGTGACTTACCTGAATACTCAGGTTTCGACGCAAACTCAAGGAATGGATGTGATTATTTACTCCATAATTATAACATTCTTAAAATTGATTCCATCGGGTGCTATTCATAGACATTTCGCTAGCCCGGGCTACGAGCGTGCTAAACAGGATTCATATCATATCATATCGCTGACACTGGTTTATGAATACGAAAAACGTTAGTTCGCTGATCATCCACCAAAAGACCGCGCTAAGAATATCTATGAATACGGCCCATTGAGTTTAGACTCTGAGGAAAACGCAACGGGTCATTAATTTCCCAGTAAGTTTTGACAGAAAAATAACGAAGGTCATTACATCGTATACCTCTGATTATGATTCTGGCTGTGTACACTAGTGTCCTGCAATGTTCGAACATGAGAGAGGCAACCAAGATATTGCGAAATTCGTCTTATTCCATATGAAAAACTATTCGCAAAATACTACTAAAGTCCTTTAGCAGTTAAAACATGAAGAGTTGGGAGCGGAGGACAGTGAATATTTAAAAAAAAAAATGGTCTGTAGACCTCGTTCTGCGAATATCGAACTACGCCATAGTCGACAAACTTGAACAGAACATAGCGCCTGTAATGCACATCAGTGTACACTGGCGTTCGAAGTTACCTGACCACTACTAATCGATACTGATCGATAATTTGTTCGTGTAAGTGTGGCGTCTTTAGTTATCACCAAAGGACGGATCAGAGTGACTGTTCTTACAAGTTTACTCACCATTTACTATAGTCTGTTTATTTTGAAGCAGAGACAGTGACTGCAGAAGTACACAACGGGCGCGTATCTGCAATGTCCGTACAGTTGTGTCAAAAGAATGCGTACACTGTGCTATACTGTACATGACGGCTGTGAATTTGTACTCCGTTATAAAAGACTACATTTTACTTGCCTGTAAAATGAATAGTACATAGTCTGTGCATTGCAGTAGACAATAATGTACATGCGGAAATTGTCGAAAGTGAACGTTCTGCGTCTCTAACTTAAACAAAAATTATATCGTGAGAAACTCCTATCGACATCGCAAGACGTAATAGGTGCATATGAAAAATATACTAAATATCAATATCTGATATATTTCTTTCACTTTTTGATCTGGAGGACTCTGTTTGTTTTTGCAGCAGCACATCTCGCACACCACACATGATTGATTTTTTTTATTTAATTGGGTTATTTTACGACGCTGTATCAACATCTAGGTTATTTAGCGGCTGAATGAGATGAAGATGATAATGCCGGTGAAATGAGTCCGGGGTCCAGCACCGAAAGTTACCCAGCATTTGCTCGTATTGGGTTGAGGGAAAAACCCCGGAAAAAACCACAACCAGGTAACTTGCCCCGACGGGGATTTGAACCCGGGCCACCTGGTTTCGCGGCCAGACGCGCTGACCGTTACTCCACAGGTGTGGACCACATGATTGAAAAATCATTATTTTTTGCTAACACATTCTTTAGTTTCTCGTTCACTTTTTTCGTAACTTCTCCGGCTTTGATTTCCTTAAGTTTCACAGATACTTCTTCCACTATCTTTATTGTCCTTGGCATGTGTAAATCAGATGTTTGTAACAACGTTATGGCTTTCGGTAAGTGACAAAAGTTCTTCTGTATGAGAGCTAAACTACTCGAAAGATCAACTGAAATCAGGGATTTTGCTATTTCAATTGAATGTGCCTCTGTAGAATCTAAACTATTGGTCATTTTCACAATTTAAACATAATATGTGGCATAATAGAAGACAGCGTCCAGCCAACTACTCCATCTTGTTATTATGGGGTTGGGTGCAAGGGGAACCCCTGGAGCGATTTCCTTGAATTTTTTTATTCGGGAAGGTTCTTTCAGAAAATATTTTTAAACATTACCTATAAAGATATCGACGTCACTATAAGAAGAGTGAATTACTTCCACCACTCTATGGAGTCCATGTGTTAAGCAAGTTAGGTGAACGAACTTAGGATACGTTATTTTTATGTCTTTGGCCGCCTTTATCATATAGAGCGCAGCATCTGCGACTAAAAGAAGTACATTATTATACCTGATACCAGTAGCCCACAAAATATCCATGACATTAGAAAATACAGTTGCCATTGTTGTATGGTTCACCTTTTCTATCGTCTCACACGTTAGTAAATATTTCTTTCCAGTAGGCCACTACTATGCGTAGTTTATCGGTTACCTCGTATTCCCAAATAATAACTTCGCATTTGCTTTCACTAGTAGTAGCATACGCCACCTGTTTGCGAAGCGGAACGTGATGTTCCTACCACATACTGTATAATTCTTTACCCACTGTCTGTACCTAGGGAACATGTGCCGAGACATTCTGCTCTCTGCATCAGTAACATGAAGCCATGGAACCTGGTCACTCTGATCCGCCCTCTGGTTATCATTCTATGAATAGATGGAGAAGATAACAGTCAGTGTCGCGCATAGCACATAAATACAGTATACCTAAATTATATGATTCAAAATGTCATCCTGCGGGAAATTTCTCATACTATAATAATAATAATAATAATAATAATAATAATAATAATAATAATAATAATAATAATAATAATAATAATAATGATTTATTTTAGCTGGCAGAGTTAAGGCCGTAAGGCCTTCTCTTCCACTCAACCAGCAAAAAGTGTATATACATATGCATGAACTTACAAAGAATCCAACAATTTGATTGAGATGAGAGTTACATGTATACAAAAGTTATTTACAAATTAAACAACAAAATACTATGAACTATTAATTAAACACTGAAATAAACTGTGTAGCAGAATTAAACTAAAATACATAGAATGTTAATATATTTCAAATAATATTAGATAATAGAAAGAGATTATTACGAGACAATTAAAATACAGCACAATCAGGATGATGTCTAAAGAAAAAAGTAACAATGTAGTCAGTGATAGTTTAAATCAGTATGATTGGAGTGAAATGCTAATAAGGTTATCTTTTAAGCTGTTCTTAAAGGTGTTTATTGTCTTGCAGCCCCTAATACTTTGTGACAAGGAATTCCATTGACGCGAGGTGGATATTGTAAAAGATGATGAATAACAAGATGTTCTATGAAGAGGTATACTTAGCGTGCCACAGATAAGTGATCTGGTATTTACATCGTGGTTAGAGTATAGATAAGAGAAACGAGACGAAAGGTAATTTGGTGTTGAAGTGTGCAGAATTCGAAAGAGTAAAGACAAAGAGTGTAAAGTTCTACGTTCTTTAAGTCGGAGCCACGAGAGACTTGCGAAGGACGGTGATATGTGATCATACTATCAATTGTAAGAATAATATAGGCCTATACTTAATATACATCACAACTTTCTGCACACTTTTTTATCCATCTCAATAATAGTGTCGCCTAGAGCTAGCGGAACTATTTCAAAGTTTGAAGTTTGTCAATTTGTCATATCTCATCTTTGGTTCCGACTTATTCCGAGGTTAGAAAATTCACTTAAACGATCAGAGTATTGATGGTCAGATATTTTTGAACGCCAGTGTACATCTACAGGGTGCGTCAGAAAGAACGGATGGATTTCACATGGCAAGAAAATTGTAAGGATTCATCAAATCAAAAATTTATTGTTATCAACATATTCACCAATACATGCAGTTTATTTATGGAAAACAACATCATCCATATGAAGTTCCTGGGGTTTCAATACAGGCATCACTTTCACAGTCATAGCTGGTGCAATTGCCACGATTTCTTCACGAATCGCTGTCTTCAGTTCGTCCAGTGTATGTGATCGATGTTTACAAACTTACGCCTTCAAATGGTCCCAAACAAAGAAGTAGCCTCTGACAATCTCAGTGCAATAGCATGTTTGCGGGCTGATCGTTGAGGTGGCCGGACAACCTACTGTCTGTCTCCACATTTGCAGGTGTACACGCGCTCCGTGTTCGTCCAGGTGATTTCTTCTTTAATGTTAAACCTGTGGTAAGAAATGAAGCCACCCACCGCAAATTGTATTCAGAGTTGGAATCCTAGCGTGACGTCCGATGTCTAAACGAGTCCTGAGTGGCGATCACAGACTCTTAATTTTTCAAAAATGTCTTTACGCTGAAAGCACGTTGTACACCAGACCAACACCATGTTCTCAACTGAAACTGCATTCTCTGGCTGACCCAACAGTCGTGGTCCCCCTCACTATATCTCTCTCCTCGTTGCATATCGATAGTTTGAAATCCATCCGTTCTTTCTGACGCACCCTTTATTATCAGGCAGTACTAATCTTGACAATGTGTGTCAGAGAAAGAACAATTCGCGGGCTCAGAATGACAAGGACCTATCTAGTGATTATTAAATCTTACAGGAGAGCATTTTAGAAGTTTGGTTGTTAATAATATCAAAGTAGATAAAGTTTTTAAAAACATTTCTGGACTTTTAGGTAGTTAAAGTTATTGTTTAACATGTATTGAGCATAAAACATTCACAATTAAATTATTTACGGTGAAATGAAATAAAAATAAAATGTTTGTTCTCAAATGGAACCTTGTGTTTCCAAATTGTGATTTTTTATTCTCGAGTAGAACCTTGTGCTTCCAAACTGATTTTTCTAGTTTCATTACAGTCATAAAACAAGAGAGATAAGCATTTTTTTTACATAGCTACATTCACTTTTAATGTCTTTTTTTCTTAAAGACATCTCAGTATAGGGTAAGGTAATGAAAACGAAAGTATAAAAATTATTAGGAAATCATTTCTAACTTTGTATCCATAAAGAAAATTTTACTGGCTTGATCAATTTATCACTTTGAAAATATAATACATAAATAAAACAGTAAGGATTAATAAGTACAATTTTAATCACTATTTTTCCAAGGTAATAAACTCTTTCAACGTTAAACATTTTGAATTCAGTACAACATAATATTAATGTTTCTAAGCAACACATTTATTTCTGTTTTAACATCATATTTTGCTTTTTAATAGTTTATAACATTAATATTAGCATAAAAAGTTGTTACAACAATTTCTTTTTAATGCTGGATAATATTTCCTTGTACAGAAAATTATTACTATTAAGAGGTTTTTGAAATAAGTTCTACCAATCTCTGGCATCCATTTACACATTGACTGAATGTCAGATAGTTTTCTTTTACAAGTTTACGCTTCTTAATAGATTGCTGTACCTGTGGGAGTTTAACCACATTTGGTTGAGGTATTTTTATTGCATACGCGAAATTAAGAACATGAAATTCAGATTCTCCATGGGAAAGCTTATACCCAATTTTGAAAGGGGAACCTTATTCGAAAATCAATTGATTGACTTTAGTAAATGGAACAACCTGTAGTTGCTGCTCCTAATGACAATTATGATTGTGATTATGACGGCGGTGAAATTAGATTAATTATAAACAGATAAATGAGTTGGGGAAGTTGGGATAACAAATGCTACAGGTTTTCTAAAAGAGAATAATAGGCCTATTTTAATAGAATATGAAATTTCACAAGTTCTCAACTTGTAGTGTTCTATTTAGGATATAGGACTCGCACCCTTTGTCGTTTGTCTTGCAATACTACACACTATTGGGAAGACATTCTCTCCTATATCTGGAAGCAATTTAAGCAACATTCCTTCAATTCCAAGTCCGCCACAAACCACGCGTCTAATTCTCTTTCCCTCCTATAGTTTGCAGCACTTGGTGTTTAATGGTTTTGTGGACGAGAGCGGCGCTATTCCGTACACTAAGCATGGTAACAGGATGTAAGTTAGGGTGATTTATTAATCTAGTTTGCCAGCTAATTGAATTAGTTCGAGACTACGCAACCATCTTCATTTGTTAACCATCGCACTCTCCTCTCCCTCATCCTACTTTGTAAAGGGCTCTTGCTTTTTAGTTCTAGAAAACGTTTTGCCACGGTCAGCAGTTCCCGTTTAAGGTACGAGAGCATTTTCATCTATACACAAGCATGGGGAAACTGAATATGGAAATTCCAATGCGTGTGTTCGTTGATAAATACCAGTTAAATTCATGTCTTTGTATAACAATATATTTTCCACTAGCCGTACCCGTGCGCTCCGCTGCACCCCTTAGAAATAAATATAAAGTAATTACATAATTAAAATAGGACATTTGATCCACGGAACATTCGTGTTTGATAGAAGGATAAATCGTTTAATATGTTACTTAATTAAAATTGTATTTAAATAATTAAAAGGCGATCATTTTGGTCCATATATCACTCATTTGGTGCAATGACAATTCCTTTAACATGTTTCTTAATTGTTATTACATGCCACCATAGTTTAATGAAGATTGACATCATTTAGATTTATTGTGTATATTTTATATTACTTGCTGTACGTTTACATTGAATTATGGTAATAACTTAATTGTAACCCTTCAGTAAATGGGGCTTGGCTCACTATGGTTCTGAACCCTTCAAATAACTTAAAAATAACTTAAATAGCGATACAGCATATATAGTGATATGTAATTATATTTCTTTCTTTCGAAAATGTATGAATTCACGATCTCCTATGTACCATTGCCATGGAATGAATAAATGTGTTTCTTCTTCCTGCTCAAAAATTTTTTATTTGGGCCATTCCATGTCAAATCAAAACAAAAAAGTGGACTTTTCAACCCGACCACCTCAGATTTTCATTAAATTTGGTGGGATGGTAAAGAACCTTAAGTTAATTAATTATGTAAAATTTTAGCCCTCAATAATGCAGATATCCATACAGCAATTCTGTCAATATGAGAAAGAATGTAAAAAAGTTGCATACTATGTCAACAAAATAATTCATAACTTCTCTTGTAATTGAGGTACAATCTTAAACTTGGGCTTATTTTAAAGCTAACGAATCATACTTTTCAATAAAAATAGGTTTGCATCGAAGTATCGAATTCTTTATTGAATGGTCACGTGAATCACATTTTAACATTGAATATCTAAAAATGCGGGGCACGAATTATTTTGCGAAAAATATATGTTATAGAGGTAAGAGCATTCTCCCCTTGGTGTAAGTTTCATTTTGGGAACGTTTCAGGAATATCAGTAAAAAAAATATATCAATGTATTGGTTTGTAGCACTTAAACCCATCTTACACCTACACTGCATGCGTGCGAGTTCGTACTTATCTGATTATTATCTGCGTCGTCGATCTGTCAGACCCTCATGAGTGGCAGTTTATACAGTCTTCAATTTATACAAAACGTGCAATCTGTTTCAAGTGCAGTTTCGTTAGTTTTTTAAAATGTAGTAGTTTTGTGGATGTAATGGAGTCGCGTGTTAAGTTATATGTTTGCTGCAAGCCCTTCGAGAAATCAGGGCGTTGTAATTAGAGGAAAACTTTAAGAAGTGTTATATCGTGGATGCTTAATGTATTTCCTGATTTAAAACAGGAACAAAAAGTGTGCGCTATGTGTCGCAAAAAATAAAAAAAATATAATATGATGCTATTACGCAGAATCCTCAGAATGACCTAGTAAAGAAGAATACGTCGATTCTACAGCAAATGTAAGTTCATTAAATACAAGTCTTTTTGACCAAGGTGTGTTCCTTATTAAACAAAAAAGGCTACAACAAGAGAAATATAAGAGACAGAAATTTGAAAATATTGAAAAAGTCGTAAAAGATAAAGTCTTCGATATTAAAGACGCCGAGGAACCAGGACCTTCATCAAGTCCTGATTCTGAAATTTTGTCTCAGTTGCAGGAAAATTTTCAAAATTCAGATAAAAGTGAGAAAATCACCATTTTAACACTATTACCTAAAAGCTGGAGCGTAAATAATATATATAAAAAAGTTTCTTTCAGCTTCCGAATACATAATTCGGAAAGCCAAAGTCCTGGCAAAGGAAAAGGGAACTTTGTGTTCACCAAATCCGGAACCTGGAAAACCCTTGCCCGCGGCTGTTGCCGGTAAAGTTAAAGAATTCTGTTGTTCTGATGAGATTCGCAGAATGATGCCTAGTAAGAAATATTTGTTATGATTAAAGAATCGGGGAGTAAATCACATGAGCAGAAATGAATTATATGCAGCGTTTAAAAATTATAACCCTGAAATGAAGGTAATATTCTCCAAATTTTCAGCTCTTAGACCAAGAAATTGTATTCTAGCTGGAGTTAGTGGGACTATATTGTCTGTGTTTGTGCCCTCATCAGAATGTAAAACTCATGCCGGAAGCAATTTATTAAAGTTTCAGATCTACGTGGATTTCTAGAACATTTTTCTTTATACCTTCCAACTTATCAACATTTCTTGGCTACTGTGGTGTGTAATCCTCCTCGTATAAATTGCTTGTTCAGGAAATGTACAGAATGTCCTGAACCATCCAAAATAAGAGAGGGTTTAGAGAAATGTTTCGAATAAAACTTCAGTGAATCAGTGACCTACAAGCAGTGGATGACGACTGACTGATCAACGCTTGAGACCATAATGAAACCCAAAGACAAATTTTTCGACTGTCTCTTGGAGAAACTTGGTGATTTACTGACTCACTCATTTATATCACCTGAACAAAGTAAGTTTCTACGTGATATGAAATCACTACAGCCATGTTGTGTTATGCGACTTCGCTGAAAACTGTTATTTCGTAATCCAAGATGAAATTCAGTCATACCACAGGTCTAATATGCAGACAACCATTCATACTTTCGTAATATATTATAACGAATCGTCATCCTATACAGTCTCTATTAAAAAACTGGTAATAATTTCACACTGCCAGAAACATGACACTACAGCTGTACATCTTTTTCAAAACTATCTAATGGAGTCATTAAAACAAACATCTGTAATTCACCACAAAAATTATGTATTTCTCCGATGGATTCGCTGCTCAGTATAAAAATTGGAAAAAAATTCCTGAACCTCACATTACATAAAGAAGATTTTGGATTTCCAACAGAATTGCACTATTTTTGCATATCGCATGGCAAAAGAGCATGCGACGTTGTAGTGGGACACTTGAAAGTTTTGCGGCTTGTACTAGTTTGCAGAGACCATCCGATAAACAAATAATTACACCTAGGGAATTGTACGACTGGACAAGGGATCATCTCCAAAACATTAATACCGTTTATGTGACTGAAAAAAGCTATACTGAAGAGGAAAAAATGCTTGCTCTTCGATTTGCAAAATCCACCGCAGTGCCTGGAACACAAGTTTCATACAATCCTGCTGTTTAGGATGGGTATTATACTTGCTAAGCAGTTTTGAAATGCAGCTGTCTGGAAAGATGATCAGGGTATTTCATCTCAACAATGAAAGGTAAGCATTTATTACAGACCTTCAGGTTTAACTAAATTCATGTGACAATAATTTATTTGAGGTTAAGAATTAAAAAAATTCTAATTATGTACTACATGTTAAATTACATAGCGACATTCAAGAATATGATCAAATATAATTAAATACAACGAATGTGTGGGACATAATTATCGCGACTTATACGGTTAGCTTACGCTTGCAGTGACATAACAAGTTTTATCTTTGTAACCTATGATTATTCCAAGTTGAAACTTATCAGTTCATTATATCACTAATTGAGGCGTACTATATATTTTTTTCCTTAAAATAGAACCCCCGCATTTTTAAATATGAAAATATGAAAATTGTTTCATCATGTTTTTTTTTAGTGTAATTGAATATATGCAGGAAACAATATAAGCAATAAAAACTATCACATATTAAGAATGTGTCACTCAATTTTTGTAAATTTATCTGGAGACGTTGTTGAGATATATAATTTTAATTGAAGCGGCGTGCTTACAAAAATATGATTTTTCTTCATGTTTGAAACGCCACTGACAGAAAACGAAAAGCACAGGACATATGAAAATCGGCAGTTTTAGTTAGCACGGCAGGTAAAACAAACCCTCAAATTTTGAAAGAAATCTGAGTCGGTCGGGTTGAGCGCCTTGTTGATTTGATATGGAATGACCCATTTTGCACATTGGCGTTATTGCAGGAACAACAACGCTATAATCTGAGGCGGCGGTAAAAATGTATTATATTGTTATTTTAAAAGTCTTGTATATCCTTTAATCTATATTACTTCATATAAATATAGAAACATTCTCTGTAGGTTATGTTTAATAGCTTTCGTTTGTTGTTGTCCAAGGCCCGTTATAGATGAAGTCATTTGTTTTTTATTTCATTACAGCTGCTTAGATGGCATTGTTATATAAATTTTAAAACTCATTTATCTCATGAAATATCAGTCCTATCAAAATTTTGCATATGATAAAACTTATCGGAAATAATTTTTAAAAACCTTTTGTTATGTAATATTTTTTCACGAAAATTAATAAGACGGGAAATGTTTCGATTTATTTAATTCAAGCCCCCTTATAACCCCCCTTTTAAATAAAGTATTTTGAATGCCATATAGACTAAAATCTAAATTACAACGAACTTAATTTATATTCTAATTTTCATATAAATCAGTTCAGCCATTATCGCGTGAAAAGGTAACAAACACCTAGACAGACAGACAGACAGACAGACAGAAAGACATAAAAACAAAAATAAAAAAAAGCGATTTTCGGTTTCAGGATGGTTAATTATACATATTAACACCAATTATTTTTAGAAAATCGAAAATTACCAGAAAAATTTTGGCTACAGATTTATTATTAGTATAGATTAACATATAATGAGAGAACCGTTCTTTGTTGTTGATATATAAGTATAGACCCACCTAACTGAAAATCAAATGCATTAAGGCTCGATTACTGGTAGGTAAATAGCGATTTCCTTTTTAATCATTTTCAGTACTCTACTAAATACTTCCTTTTTTAATGTCTGTCCGCCATTCGGCTCAGAATAGATACAGGTTTATTGGTTTATTTTAACTTACAGGGTTGGCTGCATAGATTTCGTACTCGTAGTTTATGCCCTTTGATTTTTCGTCAGAGAACTAATATATTACATAATTTTCTTCGTGGTGTATTAAGTTATTTTGATGGAAAACATAATAAATATACATATTAACGCAATCTATATGTAAGAATCGTTATAACTGCTGAATTTTGGAAGTATAAAAATGGAAATAATTCCAGTAGTTAAATACAAATAATTCAAAATGGTGGTAGTTTACTGTGTAGTGATGAAACGATTCCCTCATAACTCATAAACTTGTTAACTTTGCCATCTTCTCTCTCTCTCTCTTTTATTTCATTGCTAAAATCTTATGTTTGCAATATCGTGCTCTTTCAATTACATTCCTTCATAAATAATATTTTTTTTTTATTTTGTGCTAGAAGAAAATGATATTTGACCATTTTTTTAAATGAATTTATTTTTTATCAGACAATCTATCAAAGGTAGAGAAGTGATCTTGCATAATATTGTAGATATGCATAAATACACACAAAAAATTTCATCACAGAATGTTAGATAGTTTTTGAGTTATGTTGGAAACGCTTCATCATTGCACAGTGAACTGGATTTTTGGAAAAATTATATATATATATATATATATATATATATATATATTTTTTAATAGTAAAAATATTTTTTCATATAGCGGGAGGACAGTGTTTTGTACATACTAATTTTCATTATTGTACAAGGTACAGTAATGGAGGAAAAATGTTGAATATTTCCAAAATTTTACTGCTGTAAACTGTACCTAATCCCTTAAACAGTTACTATCATTATTTAAAGAAAACTAAATTTATATTATTTAAACGGAATTGCAGTTTTTGCATTAACACATAGAGATCCATGCAAATCGCGAGAGACAGTCAACCGAATTATTCTCATTCTCCAAATTTATTGCACCTTGTCTTTATACTTCTTTTCATAACTCCGGTAACCGTTCTTCTGAATCGCAAAAAAATGCGAATTCGTACAATAACGCGAAAAGGAAAATTAAACTCGCTCCAAGAAATAGGTCTGCTTCTTGTTTTATTGACTTAATCTTAATAACTTATTTTTAAGTACCGGTAATACTTTTATAATTCCAGTTTTTCTTTCTTTTTCCTATTGCACATTTCGTTCCGCTATTTTTTTCAGCAAAGGTATGCAGTCATTTACTAAACCCACATTGTAAAATGTGAAAATGTGTGCTAAAAATGTTTTACATACCATTCTTTTAGTATTTGATATCCTAAGGAGAAGATGAAACTTGCGTATCTGTAATTTTAAAGCAACACCACCAAATTGTCTATAGCACCAAAATCTTGGAATTTAAGAAATCAATTTCTTTAAAAATATATAACCACTTTCACGTGGCTCTACTCATAAATGTAAAGATTTTATTCTGAGGAAAGTAAATAGTAAAACTTTACGATAAAACTAAACTTTTGAGTCTCATTTTTTTTTATTTGTCGATGTGAGCAGGAATACGTCATTCATCATGGAAATACAGGAAAATAAACGAAGTCGAATTCGCCCTGACCACTTTTCGAGAAATACAGTAGTAGTGACAATGTACAGGTACAACACTGCATAATACTTAATGTATTTTACATATATCTGTTTTACTTGAACGAAGTTCATACAAAGAAATTCATCTCAGATTTCATATTTGCATATCTCTAGCATTGTACATGCTTTTACTTTAGGGTGACAAAACCGCGATTGCGAAATTCTTGTGGCGTTCCCTTTTGGTTAGAATATTGATCTTACGTTGAATTGAAGCGGAGAGCTAAAAGGTGGAAACCTTATTTCCTAACGGGGGTGGAAATAGATTATATATAATACTTCTTAAGAAGTTGAGTCTACCAAAGTTAAAATTTTGTATCTCCTTTTCTCTTTTATTCCTTTCGGATCAGGCGGACAACAGAAACTGCAAGTGATTCCAACAACGATTTCATCGTAGTGGAAAAATTTAGAGAGAGAAAAAAAGAAGGAACAAGGGAGAAGGCATCACGGTGTGAGGAGGAATGCAAATAGAATGATTCATTTTATTATTCCGTAACAGTGCTGCTTGGATTTCTCTCTGATAAAAAGAAACTTCAGACAATGTGGAAGCGGGGGAAGGGGGAAGTCCTATTAAGAAAGTGAGCATCTTTCCTCACTTCCATTTTTCAAAATTATATTAAAGTAAATCTGAAATTAGCTACGCTGAAGGGCTGTACTTTATCGGTTTGTATTTCTCTACCACGAAGGATGGATGGGTTCCATGTAGTTGGTTACTTAAAGAACATTTTGTTGCACTTAATAGAAGATGATTTTCATGAAAGAAAGGAATACTTTATCACTGTGTACCGTGTTTATTCATCTCCTTTGAAGAACGCGTATCTTAGCTAGAGATACGTATCTACAGAGGCTATAATTCTTACTTTCAGAAATACATATTTACTTTTTCTACAATAGTAGATATAGATTTGTATGTACACATTGCACGTTTTCAATGATTTTCAAACTACTTCAATTTTTTTTTGTTTCTATCCAACATTCTTATTACATATTATGATAAACAGGATGGAAATGAAATAATCCTACAGATTTTCGGAGCAAATAGCTAATTTTCTATGTAACGAAAAAGTGTAATATCATATTGTTGGGAAGTTTTATTACATCATCAAAATTGATTCATAAATGCTAATTTAACTTCGTGTACTGTACTCCAACCACGAGAAAGTCTCCAGGGAATGAAACGAAGCGGGGTGATGCTGTGAATGAATGTTGATATCATAAGATGTCATAAGGTCACACACGTGGGTACTCGTATCTCTATTGGCTATCTCTCAAAGCACAAACCATAACACTGATATACACATTTTTATACCACCCTAGTTACAAAATTAGATCACTGTTAATCTCCTCGTCTTTTAATCCCTCCATACAGGAGATAACCTATGCAAGAGAGCGCATAATTTTTAAACTGACGTTATAACTCTAATATTATCTATCTACTTCGCTCCAATAGATGACGCAATAGTAAGCACATTCCTTTCACGGTTTATCTCCTGGTTGGAGAACAGTATATTGTTTAGTTAACTATCCGAAGACAGGTCTGAACCTCACAAGAGATACCAAGAAGACACCACTTTTGAGGCAACTAGGCCAGGAGATAATGAGGTAGGATGGCCAGTTTCTTTCCCCTTCCATTGCATACATCGCCATTAGCTACATGTTACACTAATCAGACTTCAGCTGATAATGATAATAATAATAATAATATTTCATTTTTTAATATAAGAACTATCTAGCACCCCCAGAAAGAGTAAGTTACATACTCGTGCTCAGGGTGCTTTCCACGTAAGTTAATGTTAAGACATTTTATTGAATAACAGAGTAAAAAGTAATAAAAGAAAAAAAGAAGAAAAAAACATATCACAATAATTGAACTTTAAATTTTCTCTGTTAACAGCAATTTTTAATAGATTTAAAAAAAAAGCATTAGAAAAATTGTATGTTTGAGAATTTATCTATTATCATGTTATAAAGCCTTGGACCGAAGTTGCTACTGTGATTATATGCTACAGTTGTAGTGCATTTAGAAATTGTCAAGCATATGTTGTCTGATCTTTTGGTTTTATATTTATGTAAATTTAAATTAAATATGTTTCGGTTTTTATGTACGAAATTCAGTAATACTTTGTTATAAATTTGATGGAAGTAAAATACTTTAAATTCTGAATACAGCAGCTCTGAAGGATAATCAAGAGGTTTATTAAGGCATATTTTTATTATTCTTTTCTGTAGCAGAGTTATTGGCATGAGGGAGGTACTATAAGCACTATCCCATCCTATAATGCCGTAGATGCATACAAACAATTTTTCTTCCTTCGTCACATATCGTCAAGTGAGAGGTATTGTCTGATAATAGATGCACATATCAGCCAGAATCTCGGAGGGAGATGTATATTAATAAAAAATTAAATAATATTGGAATTCCTTTCTAAATGGAATGGACTCAAATTCTATTAGTTTCCAGTTAAATTTGAAATTCGTTTTCATTCGTCAAGAATTTTTTGTTGGAATGTTACGTCATAAATTAGGTTCCGTTTCCCTGAAATAACAAAACGTATTTATATTTACATAATTACCAAACTAAATAGTATTCGTATTCCTTTCTCAATGAAAAGAATTCGAGTTTTGTTAGATTTAGCTGAAAGAAAACTCGTTGATTTGTTTTGTTGCTGAATAAATATTTCATTATATTTGATCGCATTTGTACGTAGAGAATAAACTGTGAGGAACTAATGATTAAATACTGTTAATTTTTTCTTGCGTGAAATTGAATTCCTGTTGAACAAGAAACTTCGTACATTTCTTCAGCCTGTGATGAATTTTCTCTTTAAGGAAGTTGGGATGAGGAAGTGAATAAAACATTACGCACCGTAACTTAGCAACGTGCTTGATTCATGTTAATGGTGACGCATAGTAAGTAATTATACAGTGACTTCTTCCCGGCCTCTGCCGTCAGCCAGATGGGGTCGTAAATCGCAGAGGAACAAGACTGAGCAGAGAAGGTGCCTTTTGTTAGGCGACAAGGGCAGCAGCCCACAAAGATAATCGCGGCCATCTCTGTCCATTGATGTGGTGGTGTTAGAGCTGTAGGCGGTGTGAAAACAGGAGCGCTATCTGTCGCCCTCAGAACGTATGCCACGAAACAACTAAAATAATGACCCACCTTCCCTGCCTTCAAACTTCTTCCGTCTTTGTGCAGTGAGATGTGCCGTGGTGTAGGTCTGTAGAATGTGGAGGGAAACTTTATTACTTTCCTTCCCAGGTTTGAATTTTCTTAAGTAAGAAGAACAAAAATGTATAATTAAAGAACATTATATTCGT
Organism: Periplaneta americana; assembly: GCF_040183065.1. Taxonomy (NCBI): domain Eukaryota; kingdom Metazoa; phylum Arthropoda; class Insecta; order Blattodea; family Blattidae; genus Periplaneta; species Periplaneta americana. The sequence continues at coordinate 60,159,804 of NC_091133.1, forward strand.
TCATGTGTGACTTTCTTTGAAAAGTTACAAATTGTTTCATTTCATTTTAAAGGACAGTAATTTTATTATAATTCGTCATGAATTTAATTAAATTTTAACACACGTTAGCAATTTGAGCATTAATATAACAGTTTCATAGCATTTGGATCAAACGGAATCGCATTAACTCGAGAGGTATAAAAAAACACTGCGGTTGATCAAATTGTCGCTTTTTTAGTTGATTATTTGACGACGCTGTATGAATTACTAGGTTATTTATCGTCGTTGAGATTGGTGATATCGAAATGGTATTTGGCGAGATGAGGCCTAGTACTCGCCATAGATTACCAGACATTTGTATTATGGCTGGGGACAATCTCGGAAAGAAACCCAACCAGGTAATCAGCCCATACGGGAATCGAACCCACGCCCGAACGCACATCCGGATTAGTAGGCAAGCGTCTCGGCAGACTAAGCTACGCCGGAAGCTCAAATTGCCGTAATATCTAATTAATAAAGTGGGCATAATGGTTAGTAGGCGAATGTAAACAGTGACATAAGGTTACGTGCTCTTTATGTCCCCCATGTGAGGAGGGAGATGATAGGCTAACCGTTGCTCCTCAGCGGTGGACAGATAAAATAGTTACTCCACAGCATGTTTCAGTAAACCTACCCGACTCTTCTTTCGCTGTAGTCACATGGAATTCAATAATTTTGCCCTTGTTTCTATTCAGTGATAACTTATTACAAATATGATTTGTCTACTTACGTGTTTGCCTACTTACTTGTTTGTCTACTTACTTGTTTGTCTACTTATTTGTTTGTCTACTTATTTGTTTGTTCACTTATTTGTTTGTCTACTTATTTGTTTGTCCACTTATTTATTTGTGTATTTATTAGTGTATTTGTCTATTTTTTTTCCACATGACCAGTAATACAAACACAAGTATAATAGACACAAATCGAAAACTTTAATAAAATTGAAAGTTAATCTGCAACAGTAATGACCGTATATAAAGAAAGACTATAGTTTTGACATGTTACATAGGAATGTACAGTCGTGGCAAAAAAAAAAACCGGGCCGATCCTTGTAGCTGATTCCAGAGCTTTGTTCACTCCAGACACCGATAGACTGATAACTAAGACTTTCGTGGTTCGAATCCTGCCTGGGAAGGAAACATTTTTTTGTTCCTTATTCAAATTTATTCCCAATAATTTTCGATTGCAGCGATATTTTAATACTTATTTAACTTATTAATCCCAGAACATGAATTTTACCAGCAATCGAAAAGTATTGGAAATAAATTTGAATAAGGAACAAAAAAAAGTTTCCTTCTCAGGCAGGATTCGAACCAAGAAAGTCTTAGTTGCCAGTCTATCGTGCTCTGGAGTGAACAAGGCTTTGAAATCAACTACAAGGCTCGGTCCGGTATTTTTTGCCACTGCTGTACATTATCTTAGATTACGCCTTGCTTTGATTATTTTTTCTGTTCACCAGTACTTAAACATCTGCAGTTTAAATACTAAATAAACTAATATCTTGTGTTTTCTTAGGTTTAGACCTGGCGATTGTTGATCACACATCACGAGAATTCAACCATGTGCCTGTACATGACGGGAGGTTTGAAATTACTTCAAAAGGTAAAACAATTTTTAAAGTGAAACACACTTCGCACTCTGTATTCTTAGCAACCTCACGTTGTTTAAAGGGGAATAAGGAACATCTGAGAGAGAAAAAAGCTTCTAGGAGCTCGTATAGCTCTTTGAGCCAGAAGCCGTGATCTTTGCAAAGATGCGAAAATGGTCACATTCTAATATTATGTCGCTTCGCTTCTGGACATAAATTTGTTATGCTTCTTTTTCAATATTAATTTTATCTCGTAGTACGACTTTTCAAGTATTTACATAATTATAAGTTGGGCGGCCTGTTGCTGCAATTATTGTTACTGCGCTTATCTGCCAGTAATACTCAGATACATAAGGATTTTATGATACCCCCATTATATCATAATAAATAGAATGGTTTACTTTACTTTGGTTTTCTTGTTATGTGTTTAGTTATTTGACTTTATTTATATTCATTTTAACCAGTTTTGTTTGATTAATGTTTGATTCATTCGTACGTTTAACTCAAAATATATTAAGCTACTTTATTCATTGATTCAATTGCACCTAATTAAAGACTATTTTATTTCATTACAAAATAAACCATTACTTGTTGTATTAAAAAATTAATATTGTAATATTAGATAACTTGTATAAATTTTAACATTCCTTCTTGTCTATCATATAACTGAAGTTATGATTTCTTCAAAGCTCTCTACGAGCTTCTTCCGGAAACCAACGGGAGATTCTGTCTGAGGTGGATGGGTAACAAAAACATTGACCGAACTAATTTAAAACGAAGAGATTTTGTAACTTCATCGAACGTATCACAATAGTAGGGGACAAATGGTCCCTGATACGTTTATATGTTAAGAGAAACCGAAGTAACCATCTTAACGATAAGTAGAATTACTGTCCATATTTCACGAGATGATACCTGGGAGGGGAATATGGTCATTGCGGGGTGAGAGGAGAGAGTAAGCCAGTTACTCCGCGTTCTTGAAGGAGCAGGTGGATGGGAGTGATGTCATTGGCCGGCTAGTGTGAATAAGACTCAGTCAATGGCCGGCCGGTACCGTGTCGGGGTTAGGTTATAAGAGTGGGGGAAAAACTCGCATTCCTTGCTCGGATCTTCTCGTGAAATGCGAACTGTACTGTAGGTGCATTCGTATAGCTTTAACTCTAAAATTGAAAGTGAATCCATTTGAATTCTATAGGGAAATGATCTCGAGTGGTATTCATCAGTGATAGCCTATTAGAAAGCGCAATGTCTTTGACATCGTAAGAATTTTAACTTCAGATTGTAATGAAATTTCTTTATTTGAAATAATAAACCAAATGATATGTTATAATAAGTCATTAACCTAATGACGAAGATAGAAAAAAAATTAAAGGAAAAGAATGTAAAGTGCAAAATGTTAAATATAAAAATATAAAATTGGATATTGATGGTGCTGGTCTGTAAAATTTGCGATATTAAACTACATGATGCATGAAGAGACCTCAGTATGTCGAGCAGACATAACCTTGTATATCAAACAACCTAAGCTCTAAGTTGTAATTATTGCAGTGTCGACTAGCTATGAAAATAAAATACCTTATATAAACATGGATTATGTTAATTAACTTTTAAATGCCAACTAAATTCTACCACTAAATAATACACGAATGGATAAATATTATTATTGAACCATCGTCATCTAAATCTAATATGGTTGCATAAGGATGACATGAATAACGGAAACAACATGTACAGACCGATTATTTAGTCCTGACAGCTCGGCGACGCTAAAGAAGGGAAGTAATAGGAGTAGTGGGGAGAGCTCCGGAGTAGAGATAAGGGCGAGCGGTCAGTAAAGGAATCCAGTACAGCTTAATTGTTCTAGAAGCATACCGCTCTTCCGCACGCATGACATCCGATCGCTCCGAAGGCAAGCAAGTGACTAACCCAAACACCCCGTGGCGTAAATAAATGGACTCGCCTGACCCAGGCGCACATCTCCGAAGACTATCAGGACTAAATAATCGTGCTGTACATCCTTTGACATGGGAATTGGTCGCTGTTCAGAGACTGTCCCACTTCGGAATAGCTCGCGAATCATCGTGTGCTCTATGTTTATGCGGTTGCGTTATACAAAGAGAGATTCAAAGCCCGGTGTTTTTAAAAAGAAGAAAGGTCTCTTTTGCTAAGCCATACAGGCTTCGTAGGAAATATGTCTTCGCAATATGCAGATACGTCGCTGCTACGACTTGGCTTCATCTTCGGACCTCGATGCTTATTATTTCCCTTGTGAATCTTGAGTTGACCCGAATGACATTTATACAAATTCACACTACAGTAGAGCGACTTTTCTCCTTGTCAAAGGGTGTACAAGGTAGGTTTTGGAACTGACACATTAGTGGATTAGTAGTCTTTATGGTCAGTCTTAGATTTTTAACGTTTAAAGTAAAGGAAATAAAATGTAGTTTGGAACATCACGTGTCGATACAATGGTAGAGAAATGAGGGTAGATTCAGAAACTACAATTTCACAAAAAAGTGAATAAGATGGGTTTTCAAACCTAATGCCTCATTTATTTATTTATTTATTTATTTATTTATTTATTTATTTATTTATTTATTTATTTATTTATTTATTTATTTTAATTTAAATATACAGAATAAAGAATATAATTACAAACAAACAAAAGAAATAGAAATAAAATAATACAAACAATGTAAAACAGGAGATACAGTAGTATTAACAAAATTTGAGACCGAATAAGCAGAGCTCATTATATAATTTTATTTTCAATGAAATGAAATTATGCTATACAGTTTGTCTTGATTCATAAGGAAAACGTTTATAATGACTAGTAGTTAAAATGGATTTTAATACTGTATGTAGATTGTGTTTATAACATAATAAATCTCTGATTTACTTTATAGGAATCTGTTCTTATTGATTTTAGCCCGCCACACTGCGAGAATGATTCTTCCTGTTCGGTAATCTTTTGATGTTTGACATGGTAGCATTTTAATGTCATGCAAATGAATAACATTACGATTTCATAAGTAGGAAACAGGAGGAAATAAAAACTACGTTAAGTCAGTGCAGTTTATTATTTCCTTGAAGAGAATATTTTAATAAAAGAATACATCGGATTTAAGCCTTTTAAGAACTTAACTACAATGGGAAAAGCGAGCAGATGGCTTGAATAAAATATTAGCGTTTTACTTCTTGTTCATTTTGAAAAACTCTTTCCTTCTTGCAAGAAGTCGATCAACTCTTTAGATTAGTCAGCGAAGTTGTTTTCATTAAAATTACTTGCCAGTCGAAATCTCGTAACATTTTCGTTGAGTCTCTTTTAGAAGCGATATGAAACTGTTCAATATGACTGCAGTAAACTCAAAGCTTACATAAGTTAGTTTGTTGTAAGTAATGGGTTTTAGTGTTATTATTGTTACAAAATGTTACCAGAATCTGCGTTACTCTATAAATATATTTTGTCGTCCGCACGATTTCGATGTGATGTTGTACTTTATTGGTATCACTGGCGTAAGCATTATATAATGATAATAATAATGATATTATTATTATTATGATTATCAGTAATAGTATAGAAACAGACCATTTCAAGTGGGTAGCACCAGGATGTTGCGTGTCCGCCCTGGGTTCATAGGAGCCTTGCCGAGCCCCGGAGAGGGACAGCGAGTGAGTGGGAAAGAGACGGAATACTGATCGCTGAGAGGGGGGCACGCGTGCATGGGGTGGATTGAGCCAGTGCAGTATATGGATGACACATTTTATGACACATTGAAATAATTTTATTAAAAATTACAACAATTGGCCTTTATAAAATAATAAAACAAAATAAAATTATCCTTTTTTTCTATAGTTAGGAAGACAAAAGACATTTCTTTAATTTCACCAACTTAGCTATATTAGGGAAAATTATTTGAGCAGAATGAATGCGTAACACTGCTTCCAACGCAAAATCGGACAAACATGACTTAGTTTTACTCTTATTCAGGTTCATGACTGAGAATGTATTATGTTCGCTAAGGTATGTAGAGCCAAACGTAGCAATTAACTTTCATGTCAATGTGTGCTTACGCGGTAACTTTTTTTTTCTAAGTTCTTATAAAAGGCAACGAGGCCGTCTGGAATATTGTAATATCGATCTTTCAAAATTGTGTGACATTGAAGTGTTATCAGTTCTCTTTGGAATTTGACTGGCGTCTGCTCAACATTAACAGAAAAGAGCATCATAAAAAAAACGTTCACCAAGTTCCTGCACGCGGCGAGAGATTGTTTGTGGAGAGAGACTAATTGACTCTAAAAAGTCTCCAGAGAAGGACATAATATCTCTGAAGTTGAAATCACGCACTCCTTAACAAACATTCCATTCGTAAAGGCCGCTACTTTTGGCGATATTTAGTGCAACAATATAGCTTGCATGGATAGTTCTGTCTGAACTTTGCTCCAAAGAAAAGGAAACATGAATTTTTAATGACATTGCCCCTATAAAAATACATACATAGTTAAACGGTCAGAAAATACTTCAACAGTTCAACAAACGTTTTTATAATAATTCTCGTACTGTACATTGTTAACAATTGTTCAAAATAAACTTATTATAACCATTGCATTTAATTATATTGCCTTTAGAGTACATCATTAGTTCATTAAGAACGGTCTTTCTGAAAGAGAGAAGTTTGTGACTACTGATGATGGAACTTAATTTTTGCGGCATCCACTTTCAACTTGAAAACTACGCGGATTTTGTATGTGTACGAAATATAGTCTTTGATTGAAGTTCGCCGCATTATTTCCTCTCACCCACGCGCAATTAAAACCAAACGTTACATGAACATACTCTCTTCCCGTACATATGAAGTTTTCAGTGTGCCTAATATTTGAAGTAATGTGTATTAGTATAATTTATAAATAATTTTTTTGAAATTTACCTTTATTTATTTTTCTTATAGATCTTTGTGTGTATTTTTTTTGCTACTAATTTTTATTATCACGTCTCTTAATTCGTTCTCTTTGCGTCCCAAATTCTTCATTACTTCCCCGTATTACGTTTCATTTTTCTTACTTTTTTCAACACTTCTTACTTGTATACAGTTTTCTTTTCCTTTTTGATCCCTTTTTTTGACTTCTTTCATGTACGTATATCCCATTTTGTAAGTCGTCGGCTTATTTATAAAACTCCGTAACCCCAATTTTTCCCGAAATTAGAAAACTGTGCATATTTTCAAAATGCATATCGCACACCCAGTAAAATACTGTCGTATGTCGAATATCGCATATTATTTCGTAAATTATTTCTAACACTTACTGGATGAGGTATGAAATTCTAATAATAAAATAGTAAATTATTAAAGGGTTTGGTACATATTTATTAAAATATTTTTAAAACAGTATTTTACTAGGAAATAACATATCTTTATAAATCAGAATATTCGAATTACGGCACTATTTTACGGAGAGCGCGATATGCTGATAATACCTCGTAAGTTTCCCAATGTTTTTTTTAAATTTGATAAATAATAAGTATAATTATGATAGTTGTTACCTGAGGTATAAAAATGATAAGCTATTTGGTCTCTTGTACAATTTTCTGAAACGCAGTTACGAGGTTTTAAAAGTAAGCCAACGACACACACAACTTTTTATGCATGAACGTGAATGTTCCTGTACTTTTGCGTATACGTGTAGTATATCTTACTCACTTACAAGGAACCCGGAGGTTCATTGCCGCCCTTACATAAGCCCGCCATTGATTCCTATCATGAGCAACATTAATCCAGTCTCTGCCATCATATGCCACCTCCCTCAAATCCATTTTAATATTATCTTCCCATCTACGTCTCAAGCTTCCCAAAGGTGTTTCTCCCTCCTGCCTCCCAACTAACACTCTATATGCATTTCTGGATTTGCCCACACGTGCTACATGCCCTGCCCATCTCACACGCCTGGATTTAATATTCCTAATTATGTTAGGTGAAGAATATAATGCGTGCAATTCTGTGTTGTGTAACTTTCTCTATTCTCCTGTAACTTCATTCGTCTTAGCCCCAAATATTTTCCTAAGCACCTTATTCTCAAACACCCTTAACATATGTTCCTCTCTCAAAGTGAGAGTCCAAGTTTCATCATCAAATAAATGTTAGACTAAACTATCGATAGAAAGGACCACATTATAGTAATATCTTACGTACTAAAAATCATTACTGAATATGGAATGAGAATAAATTGAAAAAAAAAATCAAAGCATAGATTTTACTGGAGCAAATAATCAGTTTGGAATCTTTGGAAATATTACATTTAACGAATTAGTTACACTCTTAACCACACCGTAATTCATACATCGTTGAGCAAGATCAATTTTATTATTATTGTTATTGTTGTTATTGTTACTGTTATTATTATTATTATTATTATTATTATTATTATTATTATTATTATTTCAAAATGATCCGTTGGAAGTGGAATGAAAATTAATCAATCCAAAACTTTTGTTATTCCTTGTACACTGTAAATCTTGTGCGAACTTTATCTTGTGCTGAACTGTTATCGGCCCCAGACTCTTGTACAGCACATTAAGTATTAGTAAATAAATATATTATTATTATTATTATTATTATTATTATTATTATTATTATTATTATTATTTCAAAATGATCCGTTGGAAGTGGAATGAAAATTAATCAATCCAAAACTTTTGTTATTCCTTGTACACTGTAAATCTTGTGCGAACTTTATCTTGTGCTGAACTGTTATCGGCCCCAGACTCTTGTACAGCACATTAAGTATTAGTAAATAAATATATTATTATTATTATTATTATTATTATTATTATTATTATTATTATTATTTCAAAATGATCCGTTGGAAGTGGAATGAAAATTAATCAATCCAAAACTTTTGTTATTCCTTGTACACTGTAAATCTTGTGCGAACTTTATCTTGTGCTGAACTGTTATCGGCCCCAGACTCTTGTACAGCACATTAAGTATTAGTAAATAAATATATTATTATTATTATTATTATTATTATTATTATTATTTCAAAATGATCCGTTGGAAGTGGAATGAAAATTAATCAATCCAAAACTTTTGTTATTCCTTGTACACTGTAAATCTTGTGCGAACTTTATCTTGTGCTGAACTGTTATCGGCCCCAGACTCTTGTACAGCACATTAAGTATTAGTAAATAAATATATTATTATTATTATTATTATTATTATTATTATTATTATTATTATTATTATTATTAAGAAACGTACAAAATATATATCACAGTTGTATGAACACTATTAAAATAATTATTAAATTAATAAAATTCAGACATGTTTCGGAGACTGCCTCTCCATCCTCAATGACTTTACCACGACGCACAGTGGTGTAGAATGCAAATTTAGCGGGACATATTAATAACTTTTCAGCTACCTAACAGATTTTTATGAAATTTATACAGTAATTACAGGTAGCATATATGTTTTGTATGCAAGCTCTCGTTACGTTGGTATAAGGGGAACTACCCCTTATAGGGGGCGCATTTAGACAAAATTAGTAACTTTTCTCCTATCTGACAGATTTTTATGAAATTTTACATAACAGTTAAAAGTAGCATATATGTTTTGTATACAAGCTCTGATTACGTTGGTATAACGGGAACTACCCCTTATAGGGGGCACAATTAGACAAAATTAGTAACTCTTCTCTATTCAACAGATTTTTATGAAATTTTACACAGTAGTTACAGGTAGCATATATGTTTTGTATACAAGCTCTCGTTACGTTGGTATAAGGGGAACTACCCCTTATAGGGGGCACAATTAGACAAAATTAGTAACTTTTCTCCTATGCAACAGATTTTTATGAAATTTTACACAGTAGTTACAGGTAGCATATATGTTTTGTATACAAGCTCTCGTTACGTTGGTATAAGGGGAACTACCCCTTAAAGAGGGGCGCAATTAGACAAAATTAGTAACTTTTCTGCTATTTAACAGATTTTTATGAAATTTTACGAAGCAGTTACAAATAGCATACATTTTTTTGTATACAAGCTCAGATTACGTTGGTATAGGGGCGAAATTAGACAAAATTAGTAACTTTTCTCCTATTTAACAGATTTTTATGAAATTTTATACCGTAGTTACACTAGTACATTTTTTTGTGTACAAACTCTGTTTACGTTGGTATAAGCAGAAGTGCCCCTTACAGGGGGATGCATTTAGGCAAAATCTGTAACTTTTCTTCTGTCTTAACAGATTTTTATAAAACTTTATACAGTAGTTACAGGTAGTAAATTTGTTTTGTATACAAGCTCTAATTCTCTGGATTGTCTTTGTTTCGACCTCATACTTGCTGTAATGGAAAAGCTTTCTTGGGCAGCCACGACTTTTTCAGGGTAAGTTTTCTATAAGTTTTCATTACTATCACGATGAGAACCTAATTTAATAAGTAGCTCACTAAGCCAATGTCCATTTCGTTAAAAAAGAACGCATATTCCTTATCCTCTTGCTTTCCAAAGATAAATTATCTTATGGGGGAAAATGTAACATTTTAAGTACTATTGCACCTTTTCGGCACTCGGGAAGCTTATTTGATACATAATTAACAAGCTGTCATCTTGAATTGTACTGCGGAAGCAGATTCGGTTCACAGATATTGAAATAACTGCAACCGAGAAAAATTGCAATACTGAACCTCGAAAGAATAGTGCTCATAAATTATTACTTCCGCAAATTTGCGCACCTTAAGACTAGATTTAAAATAGAGGTAAATACTGGAGGAAGTGAAAAAAGTCATTTTTGGACGAATCAAAGGGTTTTTTTTTTCTCTACCTCAGCAAAGTCTGCACTCAATGGTTATATTTATATCTTGTCCCGTGTCCATTCATGCTTATTTGACATACTATAATAACATTAAATGTAACAAAACCAAACAGTGTCACATACCTAAAGAACTACTTGACATGTTGATACCAAATATGAATGGAATCGACCACTTACAATAGAGTTACAGCACAAGGAAAACGGCAGACTCGCGGCGCTTGCTGAGTAAGAATGCTGGGTGGCGAAATGTGGCATGTTACCGGCTTCTTATCTCGCTATGCAGCGACCTCCGCTGATTAAGATTATCAATTCAGTGCTACTCAGTTATATAGGAAAAATTATTTAAGGGTTTAATTTCATTTTTTTATATGTCATTTTTCTCCATTTGTCCTCCTAAATATGGATTTTAGACCACTGTGCGACGGCTGGTTAGGTGATCGACCGCGTTGTAGCTTGGCTTAAAGGAGACTGACCCGTCTCATTATTATTATTATTATTATTATTATTATTATTATTATTATTATTATTGTTATTATTATTATTGGCATATCTCTGATTGAGGTTCTGTCTGATACATCTGTTATCAGGCAGTACATCTAACTTGACGATATGTATCAGAGGAAGAATATTTCTTACATGCATCTCAAGTCTGTTTAGTGAACTATGATACTTGTAAGCGATGTACGTAATGGAGGAGGGAAAAGAACTGGTCATTCTATGCCAGAACTCGCAATTTAATTTCATCTTGAGTTAATGCCTTACTGGCGTCACTTATTTCGGACCGATGACTAAAAAATCATTATTATTATTATTATTATTATTATTATTATCATTATTATTATTATTATTATTAAATTGTTAGCTTTGTTGGCTTGTTTAAACTGTATTATTCCATACTAGACTGAGTGAGGACTCTGTTTTCGCGGCAACGGAAGGACTTCTGAATAGGAAAATCCAAGACATCACATCACACAGGTTGCAACTAGGGTACTGTAACACCGTGCGGAACACAGGGCTGTAATTAGATTCTCAATGTATCCTCTTGCGTAAAGCGCCATTGTAGTTATATTCATACTACATTAACACCAGAAAGTGCTGTGCGAATTTTAACTTTTGCATGAAACATGACTCCAGAAAATGCAGCAAAGCTCTATGATAAAACGTTCCTGTGTAAATGTACTCAGTAACTCAAACCATACTCTAAAACTCAAGAGACATAACTTTTTATTCATGTGAGAAATATTCATATTGGTGTAACAAATGTCTATGTTATAAGATATTATGGACTGGTATCTTGAGATTTAATGACGTGTCTTTAATTGTCCGTGGTTCTAACCATCAACATCTTAAAGTACAGTAATGAATTCTAAATTTTAGCTAAGAACTAATTACCAAATTCTGTCAAAAGACCTGTCATATTATAGAAAATTCTGTATGTTAATTAACCAGACATCATCCCTGTTCTCTTCATGGATGGGACCCTTGATATATTCCACCACTTTTCATAATTTCTTGGGAATTACAAAGTCTCGCATTTTCAGTAATCGGGAATCTCCACCCTGTCCAGATTATCTTTCCATTCTGTCTAGATCAGGCCTGCACAAGGTTTGCGCTCTCCGAGCTGGCTCACAGCTCATGAGCGGAATGCAGATATTAGCTGCGCTCTGTATAAAAGTGGACTGGAAGAAGGGGTGATCTCGTACAAAAGATACACAAAAGAAAATACAGTACTAGTAAGAGTTTTATGAAAGGAATTTCCGTTCAGTGTTTGCACAACTATCTCGGACTATTATTAATTAATAACGAAGTATTTATTTTACAGAAATAATAGAAATTATATATCTATTTAAATGTACAATATCATTTTGTTATATTTTTATTTATCAGTACATCAAAACGAGGTTTTATGCTGTTGGCAGCTGAAAGGAACAGTAGCCTACTGATCGTAATGAAACATCAGTTACAGATGTTCGATATCTGTCTTTATTAAAGTTGATTATAGAAAACAGTTGCTCACAAATATAAACGTTGAGCCAAACATAGCAATCATTTTCACAGCCACCCTGTGTAGTCGTGGATATTATCTCCATACTCTACTGCAGCAGTAGGTAAGCAACGTGAAACAGTTACTGAGAATAGGCCTACACACTGCACTCCACTAGATAACTGAGTGGTCGTTTCACTCTCCTCTAACTATAGCAAGTCTATGTCATTCTGTCGCATCTTCGTCTTCGTTTCGGCGAGCGGTAAACACAGCTCTCCCGCTGCGAAGGAGCGCGCGCGCTCGTTGAGCGCTGTTTGTGCAGGTATGGTCTAGATGATCTTTCCATTTCTCACTATATACGAAATAGGTTCTCTTATCATTTATTATACATGTTCAGCGCTTGTCCGAGACATTAATTTCTGGTTTTGTCCTGTTTTGTGTATCCTTCAATGGATGTTAGGAATGCAAATCTCTGTTGCCTTCATTTTCTGGTCTCTCTTCTTTCCAATTGTCCAAGCTTCTCGCCCATACAATAGAGAAGGGGCTGCAGAACATTATAAAATTTCAGAGACCTCTTTTCGGATTTCAATTTTTAGTCGTTTGTTTTATTGTTTCCTGATATTGTTTCTGTCGCAGGACATGTCACAGTTAAGATAGGTAAAGTTCGAGGTCTATTCTATTATATTTCCTTCGTATAGGGCCTTTGCCTTTAAATACAATGTTATTTCAGTGGTGGATATTTTGAAGTTGTACTTTTAGTAAACTCTGAATTCTGGTGTATGTAACTTATTAAATTTAATAGTCTCAGTTGTTGAAGGTGATCTTCACGCATTACACATAACTGACCATTCCTCCGAAAATATGGTTTATGAGAACATTAATTTCCTAAACTTGATAACATGCAATAAATGAATTGAAAATTTGAGAGTACGTTTTGTACTGGGATATTTCATATTGTAAATATGACATTAGTACTAGTTATAAATCAGAATTAGTGCTTTGTGGGAACTACAATATATTACAGAGTCCCTGCAGAGTGCAATTGCCAGTAATCAGCTAAATAATATTGACCACATCATTGCAATTGAGCTACAAATGATGATACTGCCCTACTGATATTAGCTAAACTGTTATAGGCCATCACTTAGCATCATGTGATTGGAATTGCATGTGGCGCCGTGAGATTATTTGTCGTGACAGTTCTCTGTGATTCTGAGACATCTCACCATTTCAACTATCACTTTCTGCGAGTTTACAATTACGTGGAAGTCTCTTTCCAGAATTCTAGTTAATGAGAAAGCATGTATTTTTAACTAACCTGGTTGAGAATGTAGATCTCTTAAGTTACACGATTCCACTATTTTTATTCTTCTACTTTAGAGGTTAGAACATTCTAAAACACATTTTTAAAACACAATTTAACTTACTGCATATAGAAAATTGAGTCCTACAGTCATGGCCTAGGAGGTGGTGAGGGGAATTTGAGCACGGGTTCGAGTCCAACTTGAACGAATTTCCTAGTTATGATTGTTCCTATGTTTCCTCTAACTGTGAAACGAATAAACCCTTTGAGATAATTAAATCTTTGGTGTTATATTTTTAAAATATCTTCTCGCTATTACCATTCCACTTAAGAGACGGAAATAATTGCGCATTTGATATAGCTTCGTTAAATAACATATTTAAATATTTATGTAAAAGGTAAGGAGCTCGGAGATGCATAAGAGGCGGAGAGAAGAGCATATTATTCAGTCTAGCCCAGAATGACATAGGTCTATACCAAAACTAAACAATATGAAATTTAATTGTATGTATATGTTAGCCCTATTTATTTACATAGCAAATGGGTAAACACGCGGTGGCAGGTGTAATATATTTACAATTAATAATGATAATAATGATAATAGTAATAATAACAATAGTAATAATAATAATAATAATAATGATAATAATAATGATAATAATAATAATAATAATAATAATAATAATAATAATAGGGTATGAAAACCTAAATTAAAAGAAGCGTCGTAAGAATGTATCCTATATTAAAGGGACTATAATTTAATGTAAGTCCAGTTAATCTAAGTAAGTCTAATTCGTATCAACATATCAACCAATAATGTGTACATGTAAAAACTATTCATTATTCCTTGCATATATTTTATGAGGCTCCTGAATATTATTTAAAATGCAGCTATTGAAGACAAAAACATTTTCAAGAGCCTGAGCCAAATATAATACAGCCTTTGTATAGTATTGTATTGTATTGTATTGTATTGTATTTATTAACATTCCATAGTATTCGTACATTGCTTCACAGCTAGAATATGGAACAAGTCAAAAAACTTAATACTACTATAAAGTCTTAATTTATAATCAGAGTCTAGTTGAAATATATACGGAAGAGGTTTACAATATAGTCTACTAGTACAATACAAAGTTTTAGTATCAATTACACGAAGCGTTGTTAAATGTCATGAATTCATCTACAGAATAGAAGGCGTGAGAAATTAGATACTTCTTTAATTTGGCTCTAAGTAATCTTATGTTTTGAGTTTCATTTTTATATCGATAGGGAGGCTATTAAATTTTTTTACTGACATATAACGCACTCCTTTTCGATAGCACGATAAACTTGCCGATGGAGTATGACGCATATTTATGCTATGAACTATTGAATTAATTACTAAGTTCTCATTATTACATACGAGGAAGTTTATTAATGAAAAAAATATACTGACAAGCCATGGGCATTATTTGTAGTTCTTTTGAAATAGTCCTACACGATTCCCTAGATTTGGCACCTACTATTATTCTAATTGCTCTTTTTGTAGTAGGAATATACTGTTACTATCTGTGGAATTTCCCCAGAATATCATTCCAAAACTCTTTACCGAGTGGAAGTATGCAAAGTATATTCTTTTTAAGGTATTGATATTTACTATCTTTTGCATAGGTCTAATAACAAAACAGGCTGAATTTAGTTTGGAGGTAATTTCTTTAATATGATTTTTCAAATTTAATATATTATCGATTCTTAATCCAATAAATTTGGTTGTCGTTGTTGTTGTTTATAACAGGGACCTATTGTTAATTATTGCGCTTGAAATTTGCGAGGTTAGATTTGGACAGGATTTGAATTGAATTATGTTAGTTTTTTTTACAATTTAATATCTCAAATGAAAACATTCTTAATCTCCCAAAAGTACAGTGAAGTATAATTGTTAAAACATTTATTGACTGAGAACCAGTCACATATTTTGAAGAGAATTTGCTCTGTTGAAGATTGGAATTTGTTGGAGTTATTGGCTGTAATTCCTATACTTGTGTCATCTGCAAGTAATATGGGATGACCTATATCTTTTTTAGGTCACGAGCTTGCAAAAGATGACTAACCTGCATGCCAAATGAAAACGTACCAAGTTCATAGGTAGGCCTGATATAATTCGTTTAACTGACGTTCTTAGATTTAATACCGCAGTTATTCGGCACTGGGTTTTCTTAGGAGAATGAAATATTTTTAAAATACCATATACATATGTGCATTGTTTGTAGCTGTTTTTTTCCTCTATATATGTGCCACTTCACCTGAATTTACTTAGTAAGAGTAATATTGTACTTTTTGATGGTGGACTTTCATGAAATTCCTCTTGATGTAGTTCGCATACCAGTACCTAGTGATATCATATTATCGCTGCCACTTTCACCAACTGCTTATAGACTAGATGAAAATAATGACCTATGATAATTTTTTTTTTACAATATTGAGCACAATTTTCACTGTGTGTCTTTCACAACCTTCATCAGCAACAGCTGAAATACGCTTTTGATATTAACAATGCCTGCAATAATTTTCCTCATTGAGCTGCAAATACAACATAGTCAAAATTACGTGTACTTTGTTTTGGGTGATATTGTGCTCGTCTGCCATTTTAAATAGCTTTGTAATTGAGACCTTAACTGAAGCTTAGAGTCCTATTTTATATGCAAATTTGCTGTATATTCCATTTGAAACATGCTTAAATATTCTTTATTGTAGTAAACTTCTGTTATGTTTTAAGTCGAGTAGGTATACTTTTGCTCTTTCCTTGACTGTTTGTTATGGGTTAAGTAAGTAATTCAAACGAATTCATTTGTGATAGATCCAAAGTTTTATGGGTGGAAAGGTATGGCAAATTTTGTCTCAGACACTTTCATTCAAAGATCATATTAATTTTACATATCATGAAGCAATGACACGGAGTCTCTAGGCTTTAGTTTCTTTCCCAGAGAGGTTACGCTGAGGATTTTGCCGACCTTAAAATCTAATCTTCAGCTAGGTTTGAACCTTTGAACCTCTCCTCTAATTTGTAGAATGGAAAGCCGGATAATCACTGGATCGTAAAGAACCACTTCATCCGACTGAATTTTGCTTTATTAAATACACAAGGCAAGATTTAGTGAGTTTTATGAAATTAACAAAACACAGACACCAAATACTGTGTTAAATTAAATAAATACGAGAGAGCTAGTATGCTACATAATATCGACAGGAAGGAAAGATGATGGCCCTCGAAGAAACTTTTGTCTGTAGAGTGAGATCAAACAGAATTTGAGGAACAACTTGCTAATGACAGTGATTTATTATTAATAATATTATTATTATTAATATTAATATTATTATTATCATTTATATTATTATTATCATTTATATTATTATTTTTATTAATATTAATGTTATTATTATCATTAATGTTAATATTATTATCATTAATATTATTATATATTATCATTAATATTATTATTAATATTATTGTTATTATATACAGTAGAAAGTCCCGTATGTGATTTCGGATCCTTTAACATTGAACTATAACGCGTTGTCGAGTTAATTTTATGAACTTGTTTAAATTGACATGTGTGCAAGAAAAATTTGGAACTATGGTTCGCAGAAAACTTGAAATATTTCGTACAGAGATATAACTAGCTGGGGTGAGATTCGTAAGGCAACTAGTTTTACTAGTGACTATTACACTTTTACTACGTCATAATACTTTTGACCAATGAAACGGTACAAAAAGATGTCTTTCAACCAATCATGGCTGCTTATCATACGATTTTATCGCGTCCCTAGCATTTGTTTAATTTTATCGCTCCCCTAGCATTTGTTTATTTTTATCACTACCCTAGCATTTGTTTCTTTGTTTGCCAACATTTCAAACTACACTGGTCTGGACGTCAAAAAACAGAAAATTACAAACCACTCCAGTCGATGCACAGCAGTTTCAAATATGACTCGCATTGGCGTTCATGAACAAGAATTAATAAAGATCACTGGTCGTAGCTATGCATCTTCCTTGAATCCCTATTTACAAATAAATGAAGAGCACCATTCGGGAATCCTGAATAAGTTGAGGAATACACCATGTACATCAACGAGTTCCACTTCTTTTACGCACACGTCCAATATAACATCAACTGAACCACCGACCACTGAAACATTCGAATTTGAAAATAGTACTTTCAATAATTATTCCTTTTAAAATTATTCATGTTTATTTTTTATGTCATCATGTCTTGTTTACTTCATCATCCCTAATTAAAATTTTTCTAACACTTGTTTATATTATTTAGGTTGTGGATAGTCACATATAAGAGATCGTTTAATATTAAGATTTATTGAACATCATCTGTCAAGTGAGTTGATTACTGGTATCCGAATAATTGAAGTGGAATGCAACTGTTTTAATAAAAATGAAATTGAATCAAAAAAGCCTTCTTCACCAGTAACCGTCTACAGAGTTCAATGAAGATTCCATAGTTGGCACAACTGATAACAAGAAAACAACTAATCATAACACACTACTGCCATCTTGCATGCATCTAGCGTAATATATGTAATGTTGAGATGGTACAATAATACATTTGAAGACAGTTGTATTTTCGTAAGTAAATTAATATTTTATTGTACTGGAGTACTTCGTTACTTCTAACCGTTATATGCTTTCTTCTGATCATGTAATAGTCAATTATATCCCAATCGAGTTTTGATTTTCTCTAGATAAATCAAAACCTCTCGTGAGATTACTGTTGATAAATCGCGAAATAAAACAGAGAAATGTGATTAGTTATATAATTTATTTCTTCAAACACTTGCATTTGCTTTCCTTGTGACTTAAAGTCGGATGAGTAGAATGGCTAGCCATACTATATACTATTTATAGTACAAGATTTAAGATAAAGAAGTAGTCGTGTCATTTGATCAATTTCCAGGAACAATTAATTTTGAAATTCCACTTAGGTCATTTTCAGGAACGTATATATACACACTGTGATTAAATGCAGGTTACCTGCATATGTTATAAAAACAACTCTGACACTATGCAAACAGGAAACATAATGTTTTGATAGACTTAATTTATTTGCTGTACTAACAGCATGCACTGTAATTCAAACACCAGTCCTGCTTAAACCATTAACCTAATAATACAGGATATCAGTATTAAACCAGTGCAATACCTGAAGCATATCCTTCTCTGATAGAGCATTAGTTCTCTAATGTTATGTCTAAATTTAATGTTGATTTTAGCAACATTTTGTTACATGTTTTTCATACACGTACATTTTTTGCTTATGTATTGCTTAGCTGAATATTGCAGTTGCTCTTTAGTCAACAGTCCGAAGACAGGTTTTTTTTTTTTTAAATTTATTGAGTATGCCCCAACGAATATAACTCATATGTAGAGGCTATACAAGTACACATACATATGTTATACAATATAATGAAAAGTCATGAAACTACAGTCTGTGAAAAACAAACAATAACACAAGAACTTATGAAAGAAAGAAAGCAAAATAAGAAGAAATAGTAAGATAACATAAAGTTTTGGACAGAAAGAAGAAACAGTTTGAAACCATGAAATAAATAAATCACCTGAGAATTAAAATAAATAATCTTCCCAAAAACATATTTTTAAACAATTCTTAAAACACCGGCAATTTGGTAAAAGTCTATGTTCTAAAGGAAGTTAGTTAAAAGTTGTTGTTAAAAATGATTAAGTCCTTTCGTTCCATAAGTTACGGAGCTATGCTAAGAAAAATATATGTTGTCTTTTTGTCTTGTTAAATAAGTATATATATCTTTATTAAACTGAAATGTAATATTAGGCTACTATGTTGTACATTGTTAATAAGTTTGTACATGAAAATAGCAGCACCTAATTTGATGATTGATTCAACTGGTAGAACGAAGGAAAATTGATATAGATATTTAACTGGAGTCAAATAATGAAAACCCAGTAAATTTCTTAAAGCTCTATTTTGAATAATTTGTAAAGGTCTCAAAACAGTTTTCTTATTATGTCCCGAAATAAATGACATATACATTTAATGAGAATGGATAAAAGCATAATATACATTCAAGAGACAAGATATAGGCAAAGATCTTGAACGTCATGACACCAATAAGGCATCACTCATGAGGCAACTAAGCCGGCAGATATAGGATAGGGTAGCCAATTCCTTTGCTCCTTCATTGCATACACCGCTGATTAGTAAAGTCATACATTTTCCATATGACAGTTCCTTTTTTTATATTGTATTTATTTTCCAGTGTCATTTCTTCTTCAGAATGATCTGATCACATCTGGACTGCTAATCGCTCTTCATAACTTACACTACTGTGTGTATAATTACTAGATATTTAAATATACACCGACTAGCAATGAAAGCTGGCACTTCGTGAAATATCAATTTAATCAATATAAGGCATCGTTAAAATATTAATAACCACCCACACCCGTTCGCTTCGCTGCACTTTTTATAAATCAATATAATTGACCTTAACCTATTATATTTTCAAATACGGCTTTGTTATTATATAGTGAATAATTAATTTATTATCAGTTATAAATCGTTTGTTCCTGAATTACATTCAAATTTGTATGAACTATGAATGTAACTGTTATTACCATGCGATACTTTCTGTAGTTGTTCAATTAATTCTACTTTTTAGCTTGGTACTATGTTAAACATAAAAGCGTCTGAAATAGGTATTTGTAAGAACTGAAGGTTGTACTCTCAGCTGGAAGAAGGCTTTGTCACCAAACGATACCATTTGAAATGAGGTGTAGTATTGCCCTACATTATTTAAAACGTGTGTTGTTAACGAATGTACTACTATAAGTAAGTTTTTAATTGGTTGTGTGGGCTCTTGAATCTAGGGGAAGAAAAACTTTCCCAACAGCGCAACGTATTCAAAACTAATTTACGAACATGTTAAACGAATTATTCTGCACCAAAACGGATGCTCCCTAGACCAAATAGTCGTATTTTAATTATGTAATTACTTCATAGTTTCATCTGGTATTGCATGACGTTATGACCGAGATGAGATACCTATTGTTAATTGTTTTTATTTGTAATAACTTATTAGACCATAACTGACAGAGTATTTGTAAGATCTCGCGCTCAGAGGGGTGGAGTTTGGGGTGGCCTACAAGTCACAAATCTTGCTAAAGATGTTGGTTTGTTAATATTCAAGTTCATATGTTTAGAGACTCTCCAATTCTGTAAGCTCTTCTTGCGAACAGTTGCGTACCTTCATTGTGAATCTAGAAGACACATCGAATATCTTAAACAATTAACTAATTCAATAAAAGGATTAAACTAAACAATTTTCTACAAGGAAAAGAAATAGGTAAGTCATTTTTTTAAATTTGTGTTATACACTATTTGCTTAGTCACCTAATTATACCGAACATTATTTTGATTAAAGCGTAGCAATGCTCTGTACAAGTCCCTGCACCGTACTGAGTTGATATAGACAACACGATTTGTATAACATACGCCGTAGTTAATTTCATAGGTTCTTGGTCAGAAAGCTATATGGCTTTGCATAGATGTCCGCAAGAGAAATAGTCAAGATGATGATGATGATGATAATGCATATGACTCGATTAAGAGAGAAGTTTTATATGATATTCTTATTGAATTTGGTATTCCCAAGAAACTAGTTCGATTAATTAAAATGTGTCTCAGTGAAACGTACAGCAGATTCCGTATAGGTCAGTTTCTATCAGATGCGTTTCCAATGTGAGCTAACGCAAGGAGATGCACTATCGCCTTTACTTTTTACCTTTGCTCTAGAGTATGCCATTAGGAAAATCCAGGATAACAGACAGGGTTTGGAATTGAACGGGTTATATCAGCTGCTTGTCTATGCTGATGACGTGAATATGTTAGGAGAAAATTCACGAACGATCAGGGAAAAACACAGGAATATTACTTGAAGCAAGTAAAGAGATAGGTTTGGAAGTAAATCCCGAAAAGGCAAAGTATATGATTATATCTCGTGACCAGAATATTGCACGAATAGAAATATAAAAATTGGGAAATATATCTTTTGAAGAGGTGGAAAAATTCAAATACTTGGGAGTAACAGTAACAGATATAAATGATACTCGGAAGGAAATTAAACACAGAATAAATATGGGAAATGCCTGTTATTATTCGGTTGAGAAATTTTATCATTCAGTCTGCTGTCAAAAACTCTGAAAGTTAGAATTTATGAAACCGTTATATTACCGATTGTTCTTTTTGGCTGTGAAACTTGGACTCTCACTTTGAGAGAGGAACATAGGTTAAGGATGTTTGAGAATAAGATGCTTAGGAAAATATTTGGGGCTAAAAGAGTTGAAGTTACAGGAGAATGTATAAAGTTACACAACACAGAACTGTACGCATTGTATTCTTCACCTGACATAATTAGGAACATTAAATCCAGACGTTTGAGATGAGCAGGGCATGTAGCACGTGTGGACAAATCCAGAAATGCATATAGAGTGTTAGTTGGGAGGCCGGAGGGGAAAACACCTTTGGGGAGGCCGAGACGTAGATGGGACAATAATATTAAAGTGGATTTGAGGGATGTGGGATATGATGTTAGATCTTGCTCAGGATAGGGAGCAGTGGCGGGCTTATGTGAGGGCGGCAATGAACCTCCGGGTTCCTTAAAAGCCAGTAAGTACATAATAATAATAATAATAATAATAATAATAATATTAATAATAATAATAGTAATAATAATAATAATAACATATAGTGTTTTGACAGCAAAGGAATTTATTAGTGTTATTTTGTGTAAGTACTATACATTCTTTTGATTTTCTTGTTATAATGCATTTGTTTCAATGTTCCTTTCACCTTTCCTCGTATTGTATGAAATCGTTCTGATACTGCTGTAGTATGTAGTTTTAATTATGTTCGCACCGCATTTGTTGTGTTTTATAGCATCCTTTCTGTTCTGCACAAGTTCAGAGAGAGAGAGAGAGAGATGATTAGGCTTTGCGTGTTGTAGGCCCTATTGCGTCGCACTGTAGTGCTAATTACTCTCCCGCTAATTAATTTATTTTACACGGCTGTTATGTGTTTTTGTTGCGGATAGTATGCTTGTTTTTGTGTTCTTCATTATGGAACGTTTCATTATTAATGTAGAACAGTTGACTGTAATAACATTAAAATTACCATCCTAGTAATGTATTAGATCTACAGTACAATAAAATTCATGTGATATATTCTTTTGGTGTAAGTATAAATCATGCCTGTCAAACTCGTGCTCCCAAAGCGCTGACGTATACGGAGGAGGTAGTTACTAGTGTCCTGACTTCTTCATGTACCTTGCATTGACTCAACCCCAGATCACATATAGATTGCTCATTCCTATGTTAAAATCGGTTGCACTTTGAAGAGAACAACCGCCAGGATCGCCACACGAGATGGCAGTACAGTCACTAATGCAATTCAAATGGAAGTTATGACGTGACTCCTTATGTAACAAATAGATGGCAGCATAGTAAACCTGACAAAAGTTGTAACCGTCAAAACCTGGGTATATATGATCTAGGACTCAACGTAGATAAAAGGTAGATCCGAGTGCTTGAATGTAAAGAGAGAGATTGTACTAGTAACAGTGGCGGCTGGTACACTGCATATACTTTGCACCCCTATTTTGGTATATGTTTATTACTGTAATAACTTTATCATCATCCTCAACTTTCTCAGTAGGTCTATTGCCCCTTCATATGTATATAATAGAAATCACTGCTGTGCTGCCACTTTGGAACATAATAGTAATTTACAAAGTAGGTTGCAGGATCCAGTGCTGAAAAGCACAAACGGAGCTGAACCATCAAGTTTTATCATAGTGTATCACAGCAACATTATCTGAAGATAGCCCTTTTTGTCTTAAACATTTTCTTAATCTCCCACAAAACTGGACTCATGGCCCAACATATACGGCGCGCTATCTGTTGCTACAGAAACCAAGATTTGGAAAGGAAGTTTAAATTTGGCCGTTATTGTCATTGTAGCATCAAAAACATTTTCTCCACATGTACGATCTTTGATTGAAACAACATCGAGGAGACGATCGAAAACAATAAAATGAATGTCCACACCCCTTATAAATACCGTTAGTTGTGCAGTAACTCTGTCAGTATGCTTTCTGTTGTCTGGGGCTAAAAAGTAGGAAATAAAATCCTTAACTTTATGTGACTCTTATTGTTCCAAATTGTCGTCCATTTCAAGTATTCGTTATGCAAATGTGTTGCGAGACAAGCTTATAGATTTGAACGTGGATATCAGTCCAGGACAGATTTCCGTCACTGCTACTAATATACAATCTCTAACAAATTCTCCCTCAGTGTATGGTTTTGACGAAGATGCAATAAGTTTACATACGTTATAACTCGCACGGACCGCAGATTTTGTAGAGTAAGATGAAGGATTATTCTTAAATTTTGACTTGTATCGATCAATGGCTTTCCCTCGGATGGTTCCTGAAAATTTATCACGTCCGTAAGCTTCTGCACGCAATTCAGTAAAATTTCGTTTAATAGTACGTGTTATGCACTCTAATTCCACGAAACAAATCAAACACCGCATTTTCCATTATGTAATGTACAGAAATACTGGTTTTCTCACTCGGAATTGAAATGCACTTTACACACCATATTAACGGCAGACCTCAAGTGTGTACGCTGCGCTATACTCCATACATACCTATACTGTTGCATGTTGTTCGGAGGCTTCAGTTAACCAAACTTAGGACTCCAGTAATAAGTAGGGATCGTATTCTGTCCCAGGGTGTACGGAGATAAGGTTAGTTGTTCATAGTCTATATTGGCGTGACGTATTTGGAGCGTGGCGAAGGTACTCTCCGGAAACACTTGCATCTTGTTTGTGAGCCAGTTGACGTTTTATTCGTGATTCAAAACTAGACCTCGGAGACTGTTGAAAATGCACTGTAGTGATAAAGGTTGAAAATACGATGACTTTTCTAAATAAGTTAAATTATTTGTTCATTTAGTTATTTATTTGATTTATTTTTACTGATACTGGCAGAGTTGAGGCCATAAGACCTTCTTTTCCACTCAAACAGTATAAAATACGTTGCAAATATAAATGACATTAATATAAAAAGCAATGGAATAAATAATAATAATAATAATAATAATAATAATAATAATAATAATAATAATAATAAGAGAAAAATGTAAATGTGTTCAGTTACATGTAATTCTGAGTTGAACAATTACAATTTAAGGTTAAATAAGACAATGTGAATCGAAAGGATGATTAACATAATGAAAAATTGATATATTAAAAATAAACATTCTACAAAAGTAATATTTGAACCAAGATCGTATTCCAAAGACTAAAGGCAGTCTTTCTGACAATCGGCTTTTGAAAGTAATAAATGTTTGACAGTCCTTCACGCTATACACAGTAGTGGCAAAAAAAAAAAAAAAAAAACAGACCGACCCTTGGAGCTGATTTCAGAGCCTTGTTCACTCCAGAGCAGGATAGACTAGTAAGTAAGACTTTCGTGGTCCGAATCCCGCCTGGGAAGGGAACTTTTTTGTTACTTATTGAAATTTATTCTCAATACTTTTCGATTGCTAGTCGATTGTTAGTAAAATTCATGTTCTGGGAATAATAGGTTAATTAAGTAGTAAAATATCGCTGCAATTGAAAAGTATTGGGAATAAATGTGAATAAGGAGCAAAAAACAGTTTCCTTCCCAGGTAGGATTTGAACCACGAAATTCTTAGTTACCAGACTATCGTGCTCTGGAAATGAACAAGGCTGTGAAATCAGCTACAAGGGTCGGTCCGGTCTTTTTTTTTTTTTTGCACTACTGTACACATTAAATTAGCTATTTTATCAATATCTGACAGTCCTTTACACTATGTACACATTAAATTCGCTATTTTCAATATTACAGTATCGTAAATAATGATGGCTTATATTAATCAAATAATTATTTACAATATTGTACACAATTTACAAAATAAATAGGCTGTAGTATTGTGAAATAAAATACCATGCATTACAATGTAAAACACTATGTATAAGCTTTATGGTAGTATAAATAGTATTATTAGTATTAGTATTATTTATTAATAGTTCAAAAGTACATAAACTTAATCTTAAAACTGCTACATTCACAAATAATGATAATACACAATATTTACACAATTTAATAACAAATTTTCTATCATATAATTATTCAACTTATGTTGGTTTAATTTACACTTACTTCTGGTTTTAGTGCAAGTTTTCACCCTATCGCATTTGTTTTACACATTCAAAACTTGTTTACATGCTAAGATTGAAATTCTCATTTTTTTTTTTTTTAGTATTCTATAATAAACAAGTGTATATAAATCGTCCCTGCTGCTATATTCATCTAATTATCTTTTACCACAGTCATATTTATATTTAAATTTCAGTTCCTCGTTTACAGAATACTTAATTATTTCATGTAATATATATCGCATAGAGGTTAGCAGATGCCGACAATATGAGAACAAACAGAAAAGCTGAATCAGTGCATTCTATGTGTATATGTCGGGCAGTGTCTAACCTCGTGCTTACGGTTGTCAGCAAAATCCTCGACGTAACCTCAATACAGCTGTCAGCTTACTTGTTTAAACACATTATTTGTCAATCTAATTACACGATAACATAAATTCCACTTTAATCAATTCAATCGCATGCACTCATTTACATTCATTGCTATTATGTTTCTAATAAATTTATAACTTAGTACCATCCTGTCAAATTTAAAGAATAATATTTACCAATTTATAACGTCTTAATCTTTTTATCTGTAGTGCAAATAGTAAAAGAGAATGTTCTATTTTACACAGTGTCAATAATTTAAATTTTAAATATTAGTAATATTGTTAAATTGTTCATGTTTTGTTCTGCCTCGCTTGACGAAACAAGACTCGCGTGAGCCGTCAGTCAAGTACTTCGCTTCCTAGATGAACGTGCGTCGTCTGCTTAAATACTCCAGTAATGTTTAATCTTGTAGCCTCCTGGGACTAAGTACTGTCCGTAGTAATTAGTATTATATCGTACGCGTTAGAACATTATTTCCGTTGGTATGGTACGCATTGTAATATAGCCGAAAGTTACGTTCGCTTTGAAAAATTTCATAGGGTACTTCTATAATATTATACAGTAGTCCAGATATCTATGCACAATAGAATGGAGCCGAGAGTTATTGTATTGCCTTATTTGTGAAGAGAGGGTGGTACAACTGGCCATGTACCATGAACTAAGATCTGTTATGTATCCCCTACCTTAGTCTTTCATGATTTCAGAGAACTCACTTCATTTCAAAAGTGATAACCAGGCAGTTCATTTTTGTTCCCAAATGTAAGCGGATTGTGTAGTTTCTTCTGGTACATATATTACATCACGTCGATGCATAACGTGGCTCGTTAGCCATGGAAGCATAAGCAGGGTAGTATTGTACGCATAGTCTATGAATCACAGTACGATACAGGCGCTCCATCGTCAATGTTGTATATGTAAAACACCAAGTTACGACTACATTGTGATCTGATCTACATTTCATTGAGACTCTTGTGTTAATATTATTTTAAATTATCAATCTATGTTATATTGTATTTCATTTTGATCTGTATTTTGTATATATTGTGTAAAATATAAATATTGTTAATTTGTATATTAATGTTTGTATTACAATTGTGTAACTGTAACGCCTTGTGACATAGGAAAAACATTTTCTTAGCTTAAACAAATTTTTACTGACAGTTACGGTAAGAGATATGAATTTCATAATTTCAGAACATATATTTTTGTCTACCATAAAGGAGCTGATTTTAATTGAATTAATTGTATATACTGTATATAATTGTACAGGGACATCATTTTATTTTTACTTCAATTTTTATTGTACCTGAGTTTTTGAATGTACTTCACTCCATCCCTTCTACTAAGGAAGTTCCAACTCCATACAGAACCAAGACCGCAGATAGTAAGCAGTACTGAGTTACTGAGTATAGTACGTTCCAGAAATATGTTCGCGTTTTCCAGTGACGAAAGACCTTTCAATATTGAATCATATTTTCGCACAGGTACTGTCCGTTTGCCTACGTCGCATCCCGATTTCCCCCACCTGCTTCTGCTCGCCCCTCTGTAATAGCTGGGCTGTCTTAGTTCTTTTCTGAAAACATTAATTTCTCTTAGGAATTGGGCGTTTACGTAATATTATACAGCTGTTTAATTTAACTTAAATAAAAGGGCCTCGTTAAGTAATTAACTGTCACGTAATTTCCTCCCTTTCTACAATCCTGCGGCATAACCACTTGGACGGACAGTAGATAGCATGTCTGAGTAATTTTATATTTTCGGGTCGGGCAGAAGTGAAGATTGAATTTACAGTACGTAGAGTAGGTACAGAATTATTTCAACATGAGTTACTAGTACGAAGGACGAAACTGGCAATTGGAATTAGATGCAATAGCCTATAGTGCGATAATATGCACAAAA
The DNA here is from genome assembly GCF_040183065.1 of Periplaneta americana. Lineage (NCBI taxonomy): Eukaryota > Metazoa > Arthropoda > Insecta > Blattodea > Blattidae > Periplaneta > Periplaneta americana. The sequence continues at coordinate 60,188,053 of NC_091133.1, forward strand.
GAACTGAAGCCTGTATCGAAATGAAAGGCCACCATTTTCAAAATTGTGTTTAAATATTCATATTATGATTATTTTTCAATTTAACTTCTTTCTCTATATTGTACGCTAATGTACTGTAGACAGTATAATATACGCTGCATAATGAATACGTTCGCATGGATAACTCACTTCGTGAGTAAAAACACTTATTCTTAATACAGTACTGTACTTTGATTAAAGAAAAACCTAATGAAAATTATCAAGCTCAAATTCGCGATATTTCCTAGTTTACGTAAATGGATGAACTACTTTTCTTCCTTCCTATACCTAGTAGAGTGATTTGTGTTTTACGCCAGTATCATCGAACTCCAGTCTTGGAGGGGGGAACAAGCGGTGTTTCCGTTTGTCTAAAGGTATAGACAGGTTAATATTAAAAATGTTAGTAAAAATAAAATGATGTCCCTGTATAACGTATATAAAGTTAATGTGTATCATGTTTACTATTATGTTCTGTAATATATATTATATATACTAGTTCAGTATTATCATCGATCTAATTATATTTCCTGTAATATGTAGCACTAATATTTTGTAGAGCGTTAGTTTCGCAATGTTAGTTAAAAAGTAGCTGGACAAGACTATTTCAATTTAGTAGCAATCCCACTTACAGTTGTCATGCTTTATTAATATTATCATTATTATTATTATTATTATTATTATTATTATTATTATTATTATTATTATTTACCGAACTAGGTTTTCGTCCCGGCATAAGCATTTAAGGTTAGAGTTTGAACCCTGAAACTCCAGCATATACTAACAGATAACTTTCCTAACTTGTTTGGAAACGAAAATGCGTTGCCTGGTGATAACCGAGATGTTCGAATTTGAAAGCAGAGAAATACTGATAGTCACATAAAATATGAGGGGATGTTTCGACTGTCCCCTGCAAATGAGGTTGAAACAGATTCTAAAAGCTGAAAGTGTCACATAAAAAGACAATGTCTTGAGTCGAGATTTCGATACGCGATTCAAAATAGTAGAAATTTTGTCACTAGATGTAATAGAACAGACATTTCGACGTGCACTAGAGACTTAGTTATGCTAAAGAATATTCCTAAAAAGATTATGATCCTATAGAATTTCAAATAGAACATGAAATAGCGAATCTGTTTGAGACAAGGAAACTGAAGACGTAACGCCTGGTGCTAATAAAAGAGAAATTAAATTATTGGAAATCTCTCAATCTCACATCCTGTGGTTTTTACCTGTGCAGAAATAGAAAAAAAACTGTGTACACACAATTCCTACATTTCAGAAGTACGGTATTGGAAAACAATAGGATATTGAAAATTACATTTCTCGATAATTCCCTACGAGCTGCTTCATACAAATTCCGTTTTTATGTGGTAACAGTTACGACTCAGGCAGAGAAAATGTTATAAGTAACTTAACGGCAACCTAATGTGAGAGAAATATTTGCAAATACCATATGAATTCTATTTAGATCGCGACAGAGTTTAAACTTCGTCTTCAAATACTGGGTGAATTTCGAAACGACACGACCTTTCAATGTGCAGACTTACAAATACCGGTTATCTAGTCTTCGAACACCTGACCTGTTACACGAGCGAGTTTACTCGAATCCACTCCCACCGCGAAAGGACTAAGTGACTTTCAATGTGCAGACTTAATCTTCCGGCGTTTCTTCTTCCGATCCTGCAGTCAGCGCATTGTGCTGCTTCCCCCTCCCCCGTATGTTGTAGCTAATAGGTTACTTCAATTTTCGGTTTTGTTCCCTTCAAAATTTTCTAGAGCTCCATCAGTGGAGCAGCGATACCCGAAGTGAGACAGGTGGCCAACAGGCTTGGAGCTCACATATTCAGTTTTTCAAAGCCCCAATTCCCTTGCAAGAACGTATTTTCGCATACCTTTAAAGTTTCTACTCGTTCAATTCAATACTGTGTGAAGAGATAGTAGACAAACCGAAATACGGCAATCTGACTCTCGGCCGAGCCGCTAACACTATGTATTTGCACAGACAGCATGTTGCGAGGTTATTTTATTTTCAAAAGGAATTCTTCACTTAGCACATAAAAATTATTTCAGATATGATTGCATATTAAGATTCACTTCGTATTGTTTGTAAAAGTTTTGCAAACCAATTATTGTGATGGATTTATGTATTAATTTCAGCACTGTTCAACATTTCTAAGTATCTGATTAATGTAGTTTAAGCGCAGTTGTGTGAGTTTTGCTTTCATGTAGTGTGAACTATTCAATTAAAATAATGGATTTCAAACATGTGAATGTAAGTAAATGTTTAATATGTATGTACTACAGAAAATTTGCATGTGCAAATTACTTACGATACTTAATCTCTTTAAAGATTTAATTGTGGAGTCTCCTCACTCATAACCGCAGCACTTTGCAAACATACTTCCCTCTGCTCTGTTTGTGTTACTAGGCGAAACAGATTACCTGCGACACACACTGTATACTTTACGCATTGCGTCATTTGTTGACCACAACTTGATTCCCAGTAGAATTCAGGTTATGTTGCGAAGTTTTAGTTGAAATTTGATGTTTACTTAAGGGGTTTTGGGATACTGTATCTCAAACAGGGTTTCTACCGTCAAGGCTGTTTAACCAGTTAGTTCAACGGTTTTACATTGACCATTTCTGCGAAATGTATACACTTCACTTAAGACGAGATACTATAACGTATTTACTTAAAAGGGGCATTTGTAAGGAAGGATGTACTTACTTTAATTTTATATTGGGAAATAATAATAATAATAATAATAATAATAATAATAATAATAATAATAATAATAATCAGTAAAGGTAAAGGCAACCTCATGACAGGCCAGGATAACCCAGAGGGGGAGCGAGAGGTTAAGGCGCCAACCTTTAGAGACAATCGGCAAGTTAATGGCAGTAGAGGTGTCAATCCTACGTGCCCGCCGCCTTTACCTCCAAGAAAATGTCCTTGCTACTTTTTCTCTGTTAGAGCCTGACTAGACCCCAGGGTCATAGTGCGGCCGGAAGAATTAATCAATGAAAAAATCCATGACCCCATCGGGAATCGAAAACGCGATCTTCCTGCTTTGTAGCGTTACGCCTTAACCCAATAATAATAATAATAATAATAATAATAATAATAATAATAATAATGCATTTCAAATTAATAAAAAAAGGAAGGATCTTGCCACTGCAAGGATACTTAAATGTGTTAAAATATCATAATTCCATATTTTTTGCGAAATCAGAAAAGTAGTAGGGCTATACCTGGGAAGAAGTTAGAGCAGAAACATAATATTCTTAATGGATGAAGGGAATAATGGTTATGACGACAAGAACAGAAATGTTACGAAGATGGAAAAGACTCTCGTGTGTTTTACATATTTGGAAGCAATTAATTTCTTTTGCCATTTGTTACTGCTACATTTTTTTAGTTTATTTTCTTGATAATCTTTTAAAAGACATACATACCATGTCCAATCTTACAAGCCAACATTCTTATGGGGGCAGATAAAAAAGTTAATTTTTTTTCTTCCACCATGTTAATAATGTCAAAAGAAGTGCTTATACTAATTTTGGCCACTCGTCCGCAATTACGAGGCCGTCCAGAAAGTGATTTTTCCTGGGGCTCTTTACAGAAAAAAAGCACAAGTGCATGGAAAGATTTATTGAAACAGATGCAGCAATTGTTGTGCTATTTGTAAACATATTCTCTTCTGGAATTGAGACATTTGTCATACAATGGGGTCAATAATTTTTGTACCTTGTGTCGTAGAAGTCTGCAGCCTAGGGTCGGAACCAGCATTTGACAGCCGTCTTCACCTCTCTGTCGATCCCATGATGTGACAGATGTCTCAATTCCAGTGGGGATTGTGTTGAAAAATAGCTTAATAATTGCTGTGTCTATTCCCATAAATTTTTCCAATGATATTGTGTTTTCTTTCTGTTAACGACCCATGGCGAACTTAATTTTTTACGGCCCTCATAATTGCGGTCGAGTGGCTGTCTAAATGTATATAAATAAATGATATTTAGTTGCTTATATTCCGTAGTTTTCGGTTTGTGGAATTACTAATACTTGAATGTGTGTAACCGACAGAAAGCTGTCTGCTTAACTGGACTCTGCGAGCTGCTCGTACAAGCACAAATAAAGAAAATAAAGCATGTAGTTAATTGAGGGGCTCGGGCGTAAAACATGGTAATTGACATTTTGATCAAAAGTGAAATGTGTAGCGTATAATATATCTTAAATTTTTTGTCTAATGCAGTAGTTAGTTTTTCGACATCTCAACAGACAGCGGAAGTACACAGATTTTACTTTCCTGGTAAATATACAAACAGTTGCATGCATAAAATGTTCAGGCATACCTACCTAATAACTTCAAAGCACTAAAACGCTACTTACCATGTGTTGCTCCATAGCCCCTCAATTATTTTCCAAAGAAATATACTTTACAAAATATAATTAGACTAAAAACTCTTCAGGCAAAATATTGAAATCTTGAAGTAGGTGTATATTCGTGAAGTTCATAAAATTGATCTCTTCTTAGCCATTACAAAATAGAGCGACCATTTGTTATTCATCTTCCGATATCCTTTCTGGGCAGCATAGTTTATTATTTCTTGGGCCAGCCGTGGATGCTCCATTAGTAAGAGGTGCTCCTGCCATTTCTTCTTATTGTTATATAGACCTATTCTTTCAAACGTATTAAATATTTACAGCTAATTCATGATATCTTCATTTCTTATCTCATGTCGCAGCGCATACCCAGCTGTTCTTTTTAGAAAACTCATTTTCCATTTGTGTACTTTGTTTGTAGTGTTTCAGGTTTCGCATCTGTAAGTTTTGTATTGGCATCTCCATTACTTTACAAAACTTCATTTGTGTGCCTTTCCTTTTTCATTCATGTGTTCTCATTTATTTATTTATTTATTTATTTATATTTTTATTCATTTATTCTGGTGTAGTTAAGACCATCAGGCCTTCCCTTCCACAACACCGTATGTTATACCTAAGTTGGAATTTATCTTATTTTGTAGATGTTTCACTTGATAATAACAATACACGACTCCAAGTAAGTAATTTAGGTCGCTTGACTCAACGTGAACCAGTGGACACTCATACTTACGACATGGGACTCAAGGAATGGCAAACGCAACTCTCGAAGACAGAAGACAAGGTGGGCAGACGAACTTACATTAAGATTCGGCCATCTATGGTCAAGAACAGCGACAACAATGGAAACTAATCACAAAGTGACTTGCACCCCAAACAGCGACTAGTGAACAGTGGACCCTTCAGTGTTAACCCAGGCAGAATCCCAAAATATTACATTACAAAATTGACCATCATTCCCGGAGTGGCAACCGGGAACTGCTTGACAAGTCACCCTGCATAGTCAGGAGGCCCTTGCACTTCACGGGGTTTCGTGTATAATTCTTAATTCGTAAACTTGTTCTGTTGTTTTGTATGTAACATGCAACAATCTTTAATCTAAATTTCCTTTAAAAACCATATTTAAACATTTTCTAATAAAGATTATTAAGTTACATTTTAAAATATCTTGCCATAAATAATAAATAAGCCAAGCAGAACTAAAGAACGGAGGAAGAATTCTGAAAGTTGTGACTTCATCTCAGCTTATAGGCGTAACTAGGCCATTTCAATCTGCAGTTTGTCGCTTACCCGACTAGGCAAAACGACCATCGAATTAAATTTTTCATTTTTAATATATTATCATATAACAGTAAAAGTCAGGGGTCGTCAGCACAGAGCACGCTGGGGCTAGCCTCCCTTACCCGCGGAAAACGCTGTGCACCATAGTGCTCTCGTAGCTGCTAGCGGGTATGCTATCTATCTCTCCCTGTTGCACGACGGTGCACAGGAGACAGCACCGTGTACACATTGCACATTTCAGCGAGTGCTGACGACCACTGGTATAAGTCATATGTTCGTTCAGTACGGCGATTTTTGTTTTGAACTTGAAAGCATATTTTAGAGTCCTTTCAGCTGGTTGCTAGCCAGAAGAAAGCTAGTCCAGTGATGGGGCTGCCATCTCACAATTTAACAGACACCTTAAATTGGATTCAATTCGCTTTGCAGATGATTTGGTATTATTAGCACTTTCAGAAGACGACCTCCAAAGGTCAATATATAATTTGCAGCAAGTAGCAGCCACATACAATATGGAAATTTTAACAGATAAAACAAAAATTATGGCGTTGTGTGGGAAATACCCAATACAAAGTAAAATTTGTCTCGATAATAAAATATTAGAAGATGTAATAGTTTCCCATATTTAGGTTACAATCTTTCCATTTTTGAAGAATTGGACATATCACAGAAAATTAATAAATACGCAAGAGCTATGGGCATTATAAATAGTGTGATGAAACCATCCTTGGTTCAGAAACACACCCCCATACGTCTCTACAACACATTGGCACGACCGATGTTCAGCTATGGCAGCGAAGCATGGACACTGAGGAAAGCAGATAAAAGCATAATAACGGCTTGTGAAATGCAATTCATGCGAAGAACAGCGGGCTATACTAAATGGGATCTAAAAAGAAATTGTGAAATTATAAAGGAACTAAAAACTCAACCAGTTTTAGATTACAATGTTCAATATCAGTCTAATTGGAAACAACATTTGGAAAGAATGAGTAATAGTAGACTCCCAAAGGCAATTTATGATTATGTACCACATGGCCAAAGATCTGTGGGTCGTCCTGTTTAGAGATGGCGTGAAAATTTTATGAGAGACCGTAACAGACCTTGTGGCCTAACACTTATCAGGCAGAACAACAGTATAAGTTGTCCAGTTTCGGTACAGTTGATAACGAAATGTATTTTCGCAAGTTGAATCCGAGGATTAGCCATAAATTACCTGATATTCGCGTTACTGTTCGGGAAAATCTATGATAAAATCTACTTAGCAAGTCGGTTAAGTGAGATTCGAACCAACGCGCGACGCTAGAGTTCAGTTTCGGAGGGCGAGTCCAGAACGCTAACTAGACTGAAATATAAGTGCAGTGACGTGACGTGTCGTGTATTTTAACGTCAAGTGTGGTATAGTGAAGTGATAAAGTGTAGTGTTGGCCTATTGAAATATTATAGTGTGGCGATACTAAAGGGTAGAAATAACCTAAAACTAATATACATAAGTACATTAAATTGAAAAGTGAGTGAAATTGAATTTGTAAATAAGGTATATACACAATGTGTGCTATGGCTGCTCTGTCTGGAAACTGTCGTAGTTGTAGAAGGATTGTAGTGAAAGGATTGGTATGTAATAATTGTAATTTCTGTTTTAATTGGAAATGTATAGATTATAGACCTGATAATTTTGTTGATAATGGTAGTTGGGAATGTAATGATTGTATGTATGATAGAAAGATGCGCGATCAACTGGAGAGAATCAGAGCTCTAATTTGGAATTAGATGAGGCAAAGTGTAGCCGTGGGACTGAAGCCGGATAGTCTATGGCTAGTCCTCGGCATCAACCCCTTTATAATAAAATAAGTATATATAAATTTCAATCATAAGACATAACAGATATATCTTATGATTGAAATTTATATATACTTATTTTGTTACATTACTAGGCATATCTGAAAATATAAAAATGAATTGTAAATCAACCCCTTTGAGTTGATTACCCCCCTTTGATTTGATTACCTGGTTGGGTTTTTCCGAGGTTTTCCCCAACCAAAAGACAAATGCCGGGTAATATTTTGGCGAATCCTCGGACCTCACCTCATTTCACTACATCTCGCCAAAATATTGTAAAAAATTGCACAAAATTGTAAAAATAGTAGAAAATTGCTAAATTTTAAAACTGTAAAAATTGTAATTGTAATATTGTAAAATTCTGTTCCACATCTTAAAGCTTCATTGCTCATGTAAGATCTATGGAATAAAATGAATGAATGAATGAATGAATGAATGAATGAATGAATGAATGAATGAATGAATGAATGAATGAATGAATGAATGAATGAATGAATGAATGAAAACCACACTTGTCGCTGTATTATTGTATTATTTCACAAAAGTTTAGAATAGGACAATTCTGTTATAACATTCCTCTTGCCAAACCTTAACTATGGGATCCAAAAAATGAAATGCTACTGTGCTATTCTATTAATTAGCTCAAATCAATATGAGCGTTAGACTGTGGCTCTCTCCACTGCACACTTAGAATGTGTGTCGGTTAGTACAGCTTATAGTTCCCTGTAATATCGCCGATCGCCACACGTGTTTCGTTTTCCCATTTAGAGAAAATGAGTTTCAGAGAATATAATGACAAACCTTTCAGAACGAGAGTGGACGAGAGATTAAATTTCCTTCTGGAACATTATAAGGTAACAGCCCGGGGATTGTGGAGGGGGGGGGGTCGCGGTAACGCTTCGCTCGTAACATTTGGATCAGTCTGGTGACCTAGCAGAGAGCGGAGGCCTAGGAAAATGTGCGTAACCCTGTTCACTGATACCGCCATGTCAAAGGCAGCAAGTTTCGTTTCCGTCATATTCTGCGAGATTTTTAATGGACAAGGCAATGGTGGGATAGGTTGTTTAGCTATATTTATTATTATTGTTATTATTATTATTATTATTATTATTATTATTATCAATCATTACTATTATTGTAATTATTGTTGTTAGGGGCCCATTATTATCATTATTGTTACTAATAATAATAATAATAATAATAATAATAATAATAATAATAATAATGGGAAAATCAGCAATATCAACCTTAACTAGCACTCTCTGGGCAGAAGAATTACGGTACTTTTAGCGATAGTAAGAAGCATAGCAACACATGGAACAGAAACTTGGCATCTGAAAAATCAAACAATTTCTAAATTATTAGCTACTGAAATAGACTTTTGGAGAAGATCGGCTTTAATATCAAAAAGAGACAAAATTAGAAACAACATAATGAATTATAAAATGGGAGTAAAAAATTCAATACTGGATTATGTACAATATAAGCAGGTCTGCACAAACGGCGCTCGTTGAACCTTCTGCCGGAAAGGTACGTCGGAATGACGTAGGCCTGCTTTAGATAGAGGATAGTCCACGCAACTATCTGGTGTAGTGTGTATTAACAGTAGCTATTTCACTTTGCCTATCTACGACACATAATGGAGGAATCTAAAAGACGGAAAAGTGATCATCAAGCAAATCCTTTCAATATTGCATGGGAAAATGCTTATTTTTTCTCAGCAGCTGGAGTCAATACTTATCTGCCACAAAAGTTTGAAAGAAAGAGGAAAACATAATACTGTCTAATGCGTCCATACATAGAGATAAAATGGTTTAATTGGTGAAGATCGCAGTAAAAATGTTCAGGAGTTGAGAGTTGCATTATTACATGCAGTAGGGTACGTTAGAATTTATTAATATTAAATTATTTAAATATTTATCTTCAGGGAAAAATGCTAGCTCATAGGTCCCTATCCTGTGCGAGATTAATCCATTATCTATCATCATATCCCACCTCCCTCAAATCCATTTTAATATTATCCTCCCATCTAAGTCTCGGTCTCCCCAATGGTCTATTTCCCTCCGGTCTCCCAACTAACACTCTATGTGCATTTTTGGATTTGCCCATACGTGCTAAATGCCCTGCCCATCTCAAACGTCTGGATTTAATGTTCCTAATTATGTCGAGTGAAGAATACAATCCGTGCAGTTCTGCGTTTTGTAACTTTCTCCATTCTCCTGTAACTTCCTCCCTCTTAGCTTCAAAAATTTTCGTAAGAACCTTATTCTCAAACACCCTTAATCTCTGTTCCTCTCTCAAAGTGAGAGTCCAAGTTTCACAATCATACAGAACAACCGGTAATATAACTGTTTTATAAATTCTAACGTTCAGATTTTTTGACAGCAGCTTAGATGACAAAAGCTTCTCAACCGAATAATAACAGTTTTTCCCATATTTATTCTGCGTATAATTTCCTCCCGAGTGTCATTTGTTACTGTTGCTCCAAGATATTTGAATTTTTTCGCCTCTTCGAAGGATAAATCTCCAATTTTTATATTTCCCTTTCTGTCAGAACACATTTTCTTAAATTACAAATAGGCCCCTAATCTTACGCTAGCAGTTTCAGTCTTTAAAATTGAACATGAGTGATTTTCATCAGTCGACTCCTTAGCCTAGATTTGTTAAGTTTCATGAAAAAAAGAAACTGTTTGCACTTATACCTACTGGCGAACATTTATTTCACTTCTGAAACGAATTTTATTTTATTATTTTAAATAAAAATTAAAAATTGAAGTAATTGAAGATATTATTGTGATGACCAGGGTTAGGAATCGGGATAACTTAAGACTGCGGTAATGTTTGTAACGGTTCGACTATATGTGATGTCAGTGTAGTCAAACCACTACCACCCTCTGTCAGGACAGACAGATCACATACGAAGTTGGAATTGTGCCATTACAGGTACAACACACAGCAGTGAATTTCTTATTTGTTATTTCGTACACTCTCCTCAACTAGGAAATCTTTCTATCACAGTGTTTCATTATCGTTTAATACGGTGAAGTGCAATTACGACAACACATGCCGAAGGTAAAACGCTCAACTCGGGTAGAATTTAAATCTACATTGAAGTAATATGAAAGTCAATTTCTTTATACAAATGACGGAAAAATTGTTTGTAGAGTAGCCTGCCTAAGATTGAACTAAAAGTGAAAACAATACAAGCCATAGAAAAGCATTGCAACAGTAAGTTGTACAGCAGTGGTCGTCAGTACTCGCTGAAATGCGTAAAGGATAAAGGCTGGTTCACAATAAACCGGGAACGGAAACGACAACGAGAATGAGAACGGAAATATTGTTAAAATGTATTTAAATGTGAGCATTCACAATAATTAATTGTGAATGTTCAAATTTAAATACATTTATTTTAACAATATTTCAGTTCTCGTTCTTGTTGTCGTTTTCGTACCCGGTTTATTGTGAACCAACCTTAAGCGGAGCCGTCCCGTGTGCCCCGTCGTGCAGCAGGAAGAGGTAGAGAGCATACCCGCTAGCAGCTACGAATACACCATAGTGCAGTGTGTTCTCCGCGGGCAAGGGACGCTAGCCCCAGAGTGCTCTGTGCTGATGACCGCTGTTGTACAGGAAATCAGCCGAACAATAATCAATTGACGAGGTTTCTACAACTTCTACGAATTGGTTATGTTATTTAGACGAAAAATAAATTTTGTAGAGGGTTATGTAACATGATGGTAATTGTCAATAATCTTCATAATGAATTAAATAATCCCCATTTTAGAGGGTTTTTAAAACAATACATAAACGAGGATATCCCGAGTGAGACCACGTTACGCAAAGCTGATTTACCTGTTTGTTATGAAGAGATTATTAATAACATTTGTAACCAGTATTCTAAGCAATAAAGTATGGGCCTGAATTGATGAAAAATCTGGTGCTACTGGCAGGAGTGTGGGTAATGTGCTTGTGGGTCTTTTGTCCCCAAACAACGCATGGCATAAATTTTTTACTAACTGATTACTGCCAAAGGTGAACCATACGATAATAGAAGAGCTGTTTACAACATTTTTGTCTCTCTTATGGTCCCAAGGTATGCAATATGATGATGTGTTGCTATTCGTAACCGACGCGGCTCCATATATTGTGAAAGCGCCAAAAATCTAAAAGTTCTTTACACAAACATGATTCATATAACCTGTCTTTCGCATGGACTCCATAGAGTAGCTGAAAATATTCATGCGTGTTGATAAGTTCATAGCCAACAAGGAAAAAACCTTTCGAAAAGCTCCTTCGAGAATATTAACGTTCAGGAAAATGGCACCTGGAGTTTGCCTTCCCCCAAGTCCAATAAAGTCAAAATGTGGGTTCATGGTTAAACGCGGTGTTATATTACGCTGAACATTATAATATCATCACGATTGTAAATTAATACTTCGGACAGCAAGAGGCATCTTCATTGATATTGTTAAATCACGAATGTCCCAAAAATTAATTTTTGGTATGCTCATCATTCTTCGCTGTAATGCCCACATGGACAATGCAGAAAGAACCTGTAATTACGCAAAAAATGCTTCAGCTTTCATAGTTACCAGACTGTAATATCGAAGCACTTGTTTATTTACATTCAAAGTCTGTTTTCATACCGTGTTTAAAAGAAGATGTAGTGCATGCGTAAGTACATTGATAGTAACTCACCCCAGTCCTTAAGCTTGGTGATGACTTGAAAGCTCTGTACCCTTTAGCGAGAGGTCGAGTGATCTACTGTATTAAATTTGTACTCTCCTATCACGTCTACCGTAAGACTACAGGTTAGGAAGTTGTAGCATGGGAGGTAAGGTTTGAACGTGTGCTGTTGCTGGAACGAAATTGGATCACAGCATGTAATATAGCGGGGTGACATCGCTGATTTACGATAAACAGGACAGTGATGAAGAAGATGAGTATGACGATATAATTGAATCGCTGATTGCAAAAACACCCTAAGTCATATTTTGGTTGAAAATGAGTTAAGCACTGTAATGGTTACTTCGCACATAGATGCATCAGTCTCAGCAAAAAATACCGAAGTGACAGTTAAATACTCTGAAACACCATGCATCAATATAGCGTTAAGCGTAAAAACACCTGAAGTGCAGGATTCCAGTTGTTCCTGCAATCAACAGGCATCAGTTGGCTCTATTAGAAAGCTTATTACCGCTTTTTATTCAGAAGGATACCGTAGTGTATCATGTCCAGTTGCATGTGTTCACAATGGAGAAGCTCACTAGTATGTAATGCAAAAAAGTAAAACATTCTTCTGAATATGGAAGAAACGTTGCTTAAAAGGTTAGAATTAATGCTGAAGAAACTTCCTAAGAAAAGTAACTAGTGGAGACTCAAAATGCATTTTTAAACATTGCCAGCAAGGATGAGCAAGACTAGATCTTGTAATCAGACTTCGATCCTGGGCACAGAAAGGCATGAAGTTCAGAACGGACTGACTATAGTGTTTGTGTTGGTCGAGTGGAGTGGAAGATGAAGCGCGCCGTTACTTCGTGTCTCAACATGTAAGCAGTCCGTCACAGTACGGCACAAAATATATTTCACTCTGTACAGATGCAGTATACGCAGTAAATTCCTAGTGTAGACAATAAATGTCTACCATTAAAGTATTAACGTGAGTTGTAACCTTCAATCAGGTGTCCCTACGCCGAAGCCTGTTACACGTACCGCAGCCAAGCAGCAATAGGCCTTCACACAACTGTAATGCACATTACGAACCCATCTGTGCTGTTCTAGTCGGATGACAGCACACGGGTCATAACGTCATTTATACTCCGTGCGCTCTAAACCTCATACTGGTTACACTGTGTCCCTAAGCCGAAGCCTGCTTATAATGTATGATATTCATGTGTGACATAAAACATGTTGTAGCAGAAATGGTGAAAAATAGAAAACCACAGCTATGTCAGAAGGTAATGTTGTGGGTCATAGATGATACATATTAAAAATAATGTCAATATTGTATTTTATGTATACCTTAAAGGTTCGGAAGAGAAAAATAATGTGGTGTCAATGTTCAGTTCCTAGCAAATTAAATAGCATAAACAAAGAAAAGTGCAAAATATTACAATATACAAAGTGTAGTGAGTACAGTGTATATGCTGACCAACTTATTTTCAATGGTTTAATTAAAGCTTGTTTAAAATTCATAGTGTTTGAAGCCAATTTATATATCGAATAACGTTACTTTAAAATGATTACTTAACAACCTAAGTACACGTCAGAAAATATTTTTTTTACCAAATTTGTAATTAAATTTTGAATTTCAACCATTGGAATATTATCAGGAAGAAGGAATTCTATAATCAATGAAGTTTATAACACTGTTTATAACAATCCATTAACTCGATATATTTTTCATGTTTTCACGAAATGTGTATTTTATGACTTCGAGTGTTTTTGCAATCAGCGATTCAATTGTGTTCAGACTTCAAAGCATTTGAGAAAATTGCACAATCTGCAACATAGTATAAGAGAGGAAGTAAAAAATTTTAATTTTCGATTGCAGAAAATTATGTCGTGGTACGATGGATACAAAGTCCAAGGACGATTTAAATATCTGTGGGCCTGTGGACACAAATTACAGTGTAATATAGCTCTTTTCACTGAATTGAATATCACTGTAATAATTTCATAGTTCACACTGACGTAATCACTGTATGTCATGATCCTCCATTCCTGTGTGAAATGACTAATGTTGAAATTAACTTTTGATGAATATTCCCAGGTGAGAATTCCTAGAACTTCATCAAACATATTACATAATATGTATTACTTAATTTGAATACAGTGTAAATCAGCAGGAAAAAGAAAATCTGGAACTTGATTTAATTTATTCATGAAACATTTATATTTCTGAAATTTACCATACATAACACAAAATGATGAAACTATATTCACGGTTGAAGTAATACCCTCACCTGACCTGAATGATGTATAGTATATCCAGATTACGTTATTGTTGAATAAATAGCAGAAGGGGCCGTCGGCATTTCACAGTAATTAACAACGAATGGAATTACCAGAATTCAGTATATTTGGCATCATTAGTTGTTGGCCGAAAGGCTAGTCATTGTATTGGATCGTACTGTACTGAGTTGCCTCTGAGAATGCACTTGATTAGGACCCGGAAAGTTCAGCTACTGTCTGGTCGACGCTGACCACCGCCGGCAGTTCCGTTGCACGGTGGTAGTGGACCTAGTAATATTGAAAGTCTCATTGTCTCCACTGTGCCACTCAGATGATGAACAACATCCAAGCTTATTGTCTCCCGCTCAAAATGCTTCATTATTGGCACCAGTTCTATACGTGTATTACAATCTGGTGCAACTTTTGCAAGAATTTTTGAGTCGCGATCTTAACGATCCCCCAACAATAAAATTCCTCGATACGCTGTTTTCGGTTAATTGCAATTAAATACGAAGAAGAATAATCAATAACAATGAAATACAGAAAATAAAATTGTATTGTAAATATGTAGTGTGTATAAAACGGTGTTATAAAATTAAACTCAGGTAATTTTACAGCTGTTGAACATTTTTTTTTAATTCAGTCTGACACGTATGCAGTTGATTTCGAGTTCTGTAGCTCTCGTGATGTCTGCGAATTGACTTTGCATGACTCTGTTGCAGTGCTTCTTGTGTATGGTTTCAAATTTATCCCCAGGTACTGTTTTCTATAATGCCTCTTTCTATAGGTTGTCTTAAAAATAGACCGACAAATTGTGGTAGTCACCACAGAGTAGCCTAAAGGCTCATTCACAATGGAAATTAAATATAACGTAAGCGTTAACTTAACGTTACAGTAAAATCAAGAAGTCATACCATCATTCACGATGGGAACATAAACATAACAGCAAACATACTTGGTAACCATGGAAACATAACAACGACGACATTTCCTCATATTCTATCGTATACTTCAGCGCTCCACGATTGTGTTCTGTTTCCAAATCACGTAAGCATAAGCATGAAAGTTTGGAGTTTGCAAACTTTCATGTTAACGTCTTACGGTAATGTTTATGTCAATGCTTATGTGAATCATTGTGAATGATCCCATTTGGTAGCCTGGGCGCAAACTTCTGTGTTTATGTTACTGTTATGTTTAATTTTTATTGTGAATGGGCCTTATTTGTTTGAATTTTCTAAGACTGACACCAGTAAGTTTGTTTTGTTTATGCATTGAAATATATTTTTCTTGAGAATATAATCTTTCTTTCTTCGCATTAACAGCCATAATGTCATAAGTTAATAAATAATTACAATACAGTCATGAACCTGATAATTCGCGGGTGCTCGTGTAAAGGGGATTAAGTATGAATTGGCTAACATGGAATAAGTACAGATTTGAACTATCCACAATTACTTTTCTCTAGTGTTAAAGGAGTTGAGTGATTCTTCCATCTATGCTGCAGTTACAGTGCTCCATATTTTGTGACAAAGGAGTTTTGTTCAGTACCAAAGAGAGAAGTTTACATACCTTACAATTTGACTTAACCCCCTTTACACGAGCAACCGCGAATTACTAAAAAGTCATAAAAGAGAAAAGAGAAATTATATTTTCTCTCTTTCTTAAAAATAAAACATAAAAAGCATGAGGTTGTGTTTGGACGCACGACCTCACGAATATCGTCCCGAAACGCTACCATTACGCTACAACATTAATACGGAGAACGCTTTAATTATTACTGTAGATATCAGGCGACGTGGTTCAACAACATGTAACATCGCCTGTCTCCGAATTATAACGGAGATACCCGAAGGGAACTTAGTTTCTGGAGAGCTGCCACTATTTCTTTTGACAGCTGACTCTTTCCTTACTTTTTCATAACTATACTCTCGATTGTGTGAAAACATCTCTGTCTTGTTTCTAGTATTTCCTGATTGGCTGTACTGGAATTGGTTCCCAAATCTGTGAATTAGTTCCCAGTTCGTCCCAGAGCTATATTCGAGTTGGTTCCAGGTTGATTTCTCCTCTGTACTGCAATTGGTTCCCGCGCTAGATCAAGACAGAAAACATTTCCCTTCCCGTTTTATACAGACTTATGACTGTCAACTACTGTCTACAGTAGTAGGTAGGTTAAAAATGTTTTGTGCTTGGCGGACACGCTGCTTCGAATAACTTCACAATTTTATTTCTGTACTGGTAAAAATTTGAAACAAGCGTGTCGCAGGAATGCATATCTACTTACATTGTCATCAGAAAGATTTTCCATCCAATCTTTCACAAAAGTTTCCTTTTGTTGCATTATCTTAGGCCTACATTTACTTTTACTCTTAAGCTTAATGTAAGTATCGCACTGAACCTCCTTCAGAGCATCTGCAAGTGCATATATATTTGGGTGTGAAGCACAAATGTGCGCATTAAGTTTACTGTGAAAAGATTCACAACAGTTGGTTGTTCGCTCTAAGAAGAAGTAAACTCGGCCCATATTGAAGGTAGATGCACACTTCTTGGTGTAACATAAGTATGGAGGAGGTAATCAAAGAACTGGTCCAATCGATCTTCTATGGGTTTGACAGCCATTAAGTCATTAAGAAAACAATCTTCAACTTCTTGAGGAGCCAATAAAGGCAGTCCGAATATAGTTTTTACAAGCTGACCAATTTCAGATTCCTTACATTTAAATTCCGCACTCAAACCTAAGGATTGAATTTTCCTCCACCAAGATTGTGCAAGATGGAACCTACAACCTTTCAGTTTGGCATAGGGAATACGTTTGAAATTCCATTCTGGATTGCTTTTTCGAAGTCTGCATAAACAACAACTGGATTTACATATTGTTTAATTGAATTGAAGGCGTAAGTATATGACGTCTCATGTTGATCTTTTAGCAAGAAGAACACCAAAGGTACGTAATGATTATCTGTCACACCATGCACTGTAAAACATGGGGATATTTGAACACGGGGAACCAACTCACGTTGATGATATTTGAACATGGGGAACCAACTCACGTTGTTGATATTTGAACATGGGGAACCAACTCATGTTGTTGATATTTTGTTTGGGAACCAAATGCAGAACAGCGTCCTGATTAGCAATTTACGGTACTCTGAGATAGGCCTACACGACCGGTTTCACGAACCCGCTGACATACAGAAGTAGCTAAGCGTGTATGTATTTCGAATGGTCCTCCTGTAAATTTTTTACTGTACAGGAGTTATATCTCTGCTAGTTGTATTAATTTCACCATAAATTAGAATCCATTCTAAATACTCATGTATAAATTTGGAATTTTCAGATGATTTGCTCGCTCCACTGCTCTCATACTAACAACTTTTCAAATAACTGAACTACTCACTCTTAAACCATCCCCCACGCTACAACCTGCCCTACATTTTACTGCTGTGTTCCCAAATCACTTCACACCAACTAAACTAACTTACTTACTTATTTACAAATGGCTTTTACGGAACCCATAGTTTAATTGCCGCCCTCACGTGAGTCCGCCACGGTCCCTATCTTGTGCAAGATTAATCCATTTTCTATCATCATATGCCACCTCCATCAAATCCATATTAATATTATCCTGCCAACTACGTCTCGGCATCCCTAAAGGTCTTTTTCCCTCCGGTCTCCCAACTAACACTCTATATGCATTTCTGAATTCGTCCATACTTGCTACATGCCCTGCCCATCTCAGACGTCACCATTTTATGGTCCTAATTATGTCAGGTGAAGTATACAATGCGTGCAGTTCTGCGTTGTGTAACTTTCTCCATTCTCCTTTAACTTCATCCCTCTTAGCCCCAAATATTTTCCTAAGAACCTTATTCTCAAACACCCTTAATCTCTGTTCCTCTCTCAAAGTGAGAGTCCAAGTTTCACAACCATACAGAACAACCGGTAATATAACTGTTTTATAACTTCTAACTTTCTGATTTTTTGACAGAAGACTAGATGACAAAAACTTCTCAATCGAATAATAACAGGCATTTCCCATATTTATTCTGCGTTTCATTTCCTCCCGAGTGTCATTTATATTTGTTACTGTTGCTCCAAGATATTTGAATTTTTCCACCTCTTCGAAGGATAAATTTCCAATTTTTATAGTGCCATTTCGTACTATATTCTGGTCACGAGACATAATCATATGCTTAGTCTTTTCGGGATTTACTTGCTTCAAGTAGAATTTCCGCGTTTCTCCTAATCGTTTGTGGATTTTCTCCTAACATATTCACGTCATCCGCATACACAAGAAGGTGATGTAACCCGTTCGATTCCAAACCCTGTTTGTTATCCTGAACTTTCCTAATGGCATATTCTAGAGCGAAGTTAAAAAGTAAAGGTGATAGTGCATCTCCTTGCTTTAGCCCGCAGTGAATTGGAAAAGCATCAGATAGAAACTGGCCTATACGGACTCTGCTGTACTTTTCAGTAAGACACATTTTAATTAATCGAAATGCCAACTAAACACAAATGTTTAATACATTTATTTTCTGTTCATAAAAATTTGTCCTAAAATTGACAACAGGATCGCAAAATTCCAAAGGAAAAAGTCGTTACACTTCAATTCCTGTATCCGTCTGTGTAAAAACGAGGCCCATATTCATAATTACTATCAAGTAATAAGAGTAGTAATGAAATATTACAAACATATATTATTTTAAGAAAACTGTACATTTTCTAACCCCAATCTGTAAGCCATCTTTATTACATTCCCTCAAGGAATTCGTAATTAAAATCTGAATATTTGCATTACTTCTACTTGTATATTGCGATATATATTAAAGAACGCCACGAAGGCACTCGTGGAACGACGTTGACAGGTGGACCGTGACAGACCTCGGTTCCATCCTCGATCGAGTAGGCTACCCCATTAGCCACCTGATGCGGAGCCCCGGATCTTTTCTACTCATATATCAGCATCAGAAACCCGCAATACTCCGGAGACATCACTCCAGCCCATTCTTTTACTTGTTATTTAACGACGCTGTATCAACTATTAGGTTGTTTAGCGTTGATGAGATTGGTGATAGCGAGATGGTATTTGATGAGATGAAGCCGAGGATTCTCCATAAATTACCTGACATTCGTCTTACGGTTGGGGAAAACCTGAGAAAAACTGAACCAGGTAATCAGTCCAAACGAGCTCATTTTTAACTATTGAGAATGATAGATGAAAGGTAGGCCTACTTGTGAAATGATTGAAACTGGAGTACCTCGAGAAAACCACTCGATAACGTCAGCTTTTGCCACCACAAATTCCAGGTAGCTCAATTGTTAGAGCAGCTGGCTACGGACTGAAAGGTCCGAGGTTCAATTCCGTGTGATAACGGGATTTTCTCGTTGCCAAACTTCCAGAATGGCCCCGACGTTCACTATCAAATTGAGTATCAGGTCTTTCCCGAGGGTAAAAGGTGCGTTGTGCCGATCACACTACTTCATTCTAGTTCCGAGCTCAAGGGTTTAGGTACAGCTTACAGCAGTAAAGTTTTGGAAATATTCATCATTTTTCCCTCCATTATTGTGTCCTATAATGTAATTAAAATTATTACGTGTAAAACACTGTTCCTCTACTATATGCAAAAAATATTATTTCGATTAAAAAATATATATATACAGGGTGTTTCAAAAATACGGGGCATAATTTCAGGTATGTATTTCCCACATGTAGACAATCAAAATAATTCATTACAACATGTGTCCGGAGTTATGGCCTTCACAACATTGAAATTCACCGGAACGTTTTTCTTTCCGCAGGTCGTTGTCATTACAGAAGATGTTCAAAATGTCCACCTCCTGTTTGAATACAGACTTCACATCGATGTCTCATTGACCTGCGAACACGATCCCAAACTCCAGGAGTATTGCGTATGCCCTTAGAATATGCCATAATTCGATTCCGAAGGGATTTCAAATCAGGCACCAGAGACGAATAAACCAATGATTTTAAATGGTCCCACAAGTAGAAATCGAGAGGGCTCAGATCAGGTGAGCGTGGAGGCCAAGCAATTGGGCCACCTCTACCCATCCATCGATCAGGAAACCTTCGATCCAAGTACCAGCGAGCCGTACGACTGAAGTGTGCAGGAGCGCCATCATGCAAGAAGTGAATGTGTTGACGATTGATCAGTGGAGTGTCTTCTGAAACATGAGGTACGGTATGGTGTTTTCCAGGAAGTTTGTGTACGCCTGCCCCGTAAGTCTGTTTACAAGTACATGGGGTCCAACTAATCGATCACCAATGATACCAGCCCATACGTTGAGGGAGAACCGCACCTGGTGATGAGTTGGAACAGTTGCACGTGGGTTTTCATATGTCCATACATGCTGATTGTGGAAATTTGTTATGCCATCTCGTGTGAACTGTGCTTCATCTGTAAATAATACTAAGGCAGGAAAGTTCGGATTTACACCACACTGCTGCAAGAACCACTGACAGAATCTAACTCGTGCAGGGTAATCTGCTGGTGACAGGGCCTGTACACGTTGCAAATGATAAGGATACAATTGATACTCTTTCAACAGTCTCCAGGCAGTCGTATGAGGAACATTGACTTGCAACGCTACCCTTCGTGTGCTGATAGAAGAAGTCATGTTCACAAGCCTCCAGAATCTCCTCCTGTACTTCTGGAGTTGTAGATCTTGGTCGTCCCCTTCCCAAACCAGGAGAGTTAAATTTTCCATACTCGCACAGACGGTAATGGAGACGTACAAATGTCTTCCGATCTGGACATTATCGCTGTGGGTACCTCTCCTGGTACAAACGACGAGCCAGCGCAGCATTGCCGTCCGCCTTACCGTACATGAAGTGTATCTCTGCCAGCTCTTGATTTGAATACATGTCGCACAGTCTTAACGCCTACACAACACTAAATGTAACCTTCGCCTCGGAATGAACTGTCAGAGTGCCCTCTTAATGTCTCCTTTGATGGCAACGACCTGCGGAAAGAAAAACGTTCCGGTGAGTTTAAATTTTGTGAAGGCCATAAGTCGGAAATAAAGCATTTCCGGACACATGTTGTAATGAACTATTTTCATTGTCTACATGTGGGAAATACATACCTGAAATTATGCCCCTTATTTTTGAAACACCCAGTATATATATATTTTTTCAAAATTCAGTTCACTGTGCATTGACGAATCGTTTCCCACATAACTCAAAAACTATCCAACATTCAGTGATTAATTTTTTATGTGTATTTATACATGTAATATTTAGAATATGATGCAATATCACTTCTCTACCTTTGATAGATTGTCTGATAAAAATAAATTCATTTTAAAAAATGGTCAAATATCAGTATTTTCTCCTAAGACAAAATAGAAAAAAATATTAAGGAATGTAGTTGAAAGATTGTAAACATGAGTTTCAGAAATAAAATAAAAGAGAGAACATGAAAAAGTTAACAATTTTATGAGTTATGAGGAAAACGCTTCATCACTGCACAGTGAACTGCCAACATTTTGAATTTTGAAAAAAAAAATATATATATATATATATGTATATATGTTTTTAATCGTAAATGTATTAATTGCAACATAGCAAAGGAACAGTATTTTACACATACTAATTTTCATTATTGTAAAAGATACAGTAATGGAGGAAAAAATGTTGAATATTTCCAAACATTTTACTGCTGTAAGCTGTACCTAACCTCTTAAGAAAGCTTGGGGCTCTACCTCCATACCCCCGACTGTCTCATGGCAAGTAAAGGGGTTATCTTTACCTTTTTTTACCTGACCGGGCATCGAACCTTATCCGCCTGAATGGAAGAAAAGCGCTTTAGCTCTAGAGCCACAGACGAGGGCCTCTTTTGTCTTAGATGAGAGTCTGGGGTCGTGCTGACTCAAGTTATGTTACTCCCACCACTTATTCATCTGAAATATGAGGCCTCGAGAAGTTCTAGATTTAAACATCAGTCAGGCTGTTAACTACCGTTCATGAAATTGAGTAGTACTTTAATTCTGTGCATTTATAGTTACACTAAAATAGTTAAATAATGCTGTATCTTTTATGTTCCTTTGTGATATATATTTCGTAAATTTAATACTCCTGACTGTAACTCAAAAACGTTCTGGTATTAAACTTTGCTGAATCACTATGACTCTATTTTTATTTTATCTGCATAGACTTCAAAAACCGAAGTAAACCTTTTGAAGCAGAGGGTTGGGCAGGGAAAATGGAGGAACTGAAAACCCATACCACTAGGAGAATAAAGGGCAAGAGACAATAAAGTGCGAAGCCGAAAGGGGGAAATGCGGTACTCTAGAATGTAAGGTCAGTCAGTGATTATTTGCTTTACCAGCTATAAAATATTTTAACTTGGGCTTATAACTCATCCATTGAGATTGTTGCCTTCATTGTATTGGCATTTTAAACCACTGGGCTATTTCGAACGTACAGCACAATGCTATAAATCCTTTGTAAAAGCTATAATAGCTATCTGAAATGAGAATGAATGTAGGGATGTGTTTTGATGGAATTCTAAAGCTTTAATTATTCCATATATTGCAAACGAGACTGTGTATAGAAATTAGTACGTAACGAAGATAGGATATATTTCAACATTGATATTTGCTGAAAGTGTGTGTAATATTGTGTTTCGTAAAACCACTTGAAGACTTAAAATATGTATTTTGGCATGTTTCGACTGTTAATACCAATTTACTAATAGACTATTTGAATTTAAGCTAAGCTGACTACATTACTTGATATAATATTCATTAATTAAACAAATGTAAAGTGCAGAACTTATCTGCTTACTGCAGTAGATAAAGTTTTTATTTTACATGTTACTGATGTGAAATAAAAATTCTGAATGTTTTAACTCTTTCCTCTACTCAGTGAACTGTAAACGAACAGCTAGATTTAGTACTTTTTTCCCCACAGATACTGGCTTCAAATCCTGGAGAGGTGAAGTGAAATCTGTTATTGAAATAGAGACAGGATTTTAAAGGGAAAATTTTTTATCAAAAAAGGGACAAAAAAGGGAAAGTTATACCCAACAAAGGGACTTGAAAAAAGACTATATTACTCCCCAAAACACAATTCAGCACATTTATGGATATACATGGCACACACAATCTTACATTTATCTCTTCACAACATAAGGAAAGTGTTTTATTTGATATAGTGAAAAAGGACTTCAAAAGGGACTCTATTACTCCCTCAAAATGTTGCTATTTTAATTGAAAACACACTTCAGCACATCCATGGATACACATAGCACACACACGCTTACATTTATTGCTTCACAACACAAGGAAAGTGTTGTATTTGATCACATTCAACATATCAGTATGTTTAAATATGATTCTGCAATACAGAATGTCTTTATAAACAGAAAATGACCGCTCAACATCAACTGAAACCAGAGGTGAAAATTTTCTTTTTATCCTGAACTCTATATGAGCATACTTTATTAGTTTTTCAATGTCTGGAATCAGAAGAAGAACGATATTTATTTTCGCTTGCTCAGGAAGTTATAGGCCTATCGGAAAAAAAAAAGGAAAATTATCTAAATGTTTGCGATATTCTGTCAAAAAAGGACGAAAATAAGAGATGTTTTTTTAAACAAAAGGGGAAAAAGAGAATATGGACTAAAAAAGGGAAAAAAGAGAAGTCAAAAACCACATAATTTGGTCGGTGGAAGATAGTTTTGAACACCGTAATTAATTATTTCTTGTTTCGTGTTGAAATAAAAAACGGATCCCCTTTAAAATCCTGTATCTAGAAATAGATGTTTCAGTAGACTTATTCTACTTCTCTGAGGATACTTCGGTATTTTAATAGGTTATTTATATCAACAGGGGAGTTACAGCATCGATGAAATTCATAACAGCGAGATAATTGGCGAGATGAATCATAGAATTTATCATGAGATTACTTCGCATTCGCTTTACAGTTAGGGAAATCCTTGCGAAAAGAACTTCGCAGTTATTAAGCCAAGCGGGATTCGAATCCATAGCCAAACGCAGCCTTGGATCGCGAATCCAACTAGCTACGGTCTGAATTATTTTAGTGACTTGCTTTCGTTTCCCGCCATGTTTATTGTAATCCATCGTTAATATGATGATGATGATGATGATTATTATTATTATTATTATTATTATTATTATTATTATTATTATTTATAGAAAATTAATGCAAGCAAGCACGAGCTTGCAGACTTCATTGCAATCGCCTTAACACCTTCATTTTGTACAAAATTTGCTCTTTGGAGCTCGTGGTCCATATTGTTTCCTCCCTTGTTATAAACTATCACGGATAGTTGAAACTTTACGGGACACCTAGGTAATTAGTTTACATATCCTAAAGGCTCCGCTGAAGACTACAGAGGCTGACAGACTAGAAAAAACTTTTAATCCTTAAGAAAAGGATGATAAATCCAATCATGTATAGAGACTCGAACAAGATTCCGCTAAAATTGTGGCTAGGAACGCTATATAATTCAGTATTGCGCATATCTGGAAGTACGAATGAAATAATAATAATAATAATAATAATAATAATAATAATAATAAAAAATAATTTCTCAATGGTCAATAAAAATGTCCCTAAAGGCTTCCATTTGCTCTGATTTACATGAAACTTTTTTCAAGAATAGTCAGCTTACTCCAATACACAAAGTAATTCATGGAATCAGCTCTTCATTGAAAACTTTTCATAAAAATTAAAGAAAATTATCAAGCAAAATATATGATGTATACAAAAATATTTACCTCATTAAGGAATGCTCAAATTTAAAAATCAATGCTCAGGTTTTTAATCACGAGATGTTAAGACCTAAAAATTATACATGTTTGTTGTAGAGTTAAAATTTAAAAAGTATAAAAATATTTATGGTAGTAAATTGTGAAAAGGAGCAGATAAATAAGATATAAAGTCTTAATGGTTATCACGATTGGTTTAAACATGCACTAAAACTAGACGTAAGTGCAAGTTTGAACCAATAAATTATTGAGATTTGCGATAAATTTATTAGTTTAGGAAATTGTTTATTTATTATGTATAACTACTTTTGTATATAGATCTTTTTGTTATATTATTAAGTTTTGTACTTTTGTGAACTAATATCAATAAATCTATCTGTCTATCTGTCTAAATCTATCTAATCACGAGATGTAAGTCCTTCACAGAAAATTAAAGAATTCATTAACAATTCTGAAACCGTTGGAGATTTTTTGAATTTACGCTTATTTTAATAGCATTGAAATAAGTGAAAAATAATATCTAAGAAATTAATGCATGAAACTTGTTACTTAAATGTACAGACACAACAAGCCCGAAAGCAAAACTCCTTCCCAGTGTTCCCCAAGGATGATTGAAAATTACTTAGAAATGTTAGTGGATTATTTATTTATTTACTTACTTATTTATTTATATACTTCATTCATTCATTCATTCATTCATTCATTCATTCATTCATTCATTCATTCATTCATTCCATGACGCCTTCTCTACCACATCACCAGAATACAACCACACCATCAGATTACATGGGAGTATTCTGAGAGAACCTGATTTAAAACCGCCAATCTCCTTTCGCATACGCAACGATATTAACTCTTCACTAGCCCAGAAAGGCATTGCACTAGTAGTTGTTAGTTAACTGTACGCTTTGCCTTAAAGTACCTGATAAAAAGCTAAGGAATAACATTCTATGGTATGTTAGAAGAAACGTCTCTTTTTGATATGTGTAAAGAATATAAACTGTCCTTTAGAAATCTGGCAGTAGCCTTGTTATCCTTCACCAAAATAAGAGACCACAAGCCACATACATCTTCCTGACTAAGATTCCATTTTGTTCCGAACTAGTGGATTAGAAACAAAACTCCGTATGTTCTCCTTGACGTTGAGACGTGACACGAATGAGTAAGCAACAACTTTTCTCCGATATGACGAGGTAAAATGTGTTCACACTTCGAACCGATGCCGCGTCTTCTCTGAAAAATTACACAAAGCACTTTTTGTTCTGGGGATCAGAATTTTGTCCCCGTAGGATCGTCCTCAGTCATGTTTGTTTTCCAGAGGTTTCGCCGTGGAGTTAATAAAAGCGAGTGGACCCATGAAGGAAGAAGGTATAGGTATATCTCAACAAAAGTATTTGTGTAGGCCTATATTGCATTCAATTTACCACTTTCTAGTTCGCCCTTCTATAAATGTGAGAGTTATATACGGGAAAACATTACTCGTATTACGGTATTGTTAATACGATAGGAAGTTTAAATGTAGAAAACAAAGAACGGACGTGGCAAAATTTTCCTTTGTTAACCGCACAATAGTAGACTGGAACAGCTTACCTGCGGCAATCTTTCGGGGTGGTCCTCTTCAAATCAATACATTTAAGGAAAGGTTGAGAAGATTAGACTGAAAATTTAATTGGAGGTGCAGTGTAATTATTTAAGTTGTGTTATGTAATTAATTGAGTTGAAATACAATTAATTAAGTTTATATGTAATTAATTAAGATGATATGTAATTTAGTTGATATGTAAATAAATTAAGGTGATATGTAATTAAGTTCGTATGTAATTAATTAAGGTGATATGTAATTATTTAAATTGGTAATAGTTGGGTGAAATAGAAGTACTTATAAGTTAGATTTACTTTTGCTTATCGTAGGCATTATTATAGAATAGTTTTTATTTATAGTCCTAGGTTTATTGCACCTACTATTTATAGATTTACGGTTATTTTATTTTATTTCATTTACGTTTATTTCATTTTATTTCATGTAATTGTAATTATTGTATATTATATATCACTACCACCGGATGTATACCCAATTGTACTGTTAATACATACATACATACATACATACATACATACATACATACATACATACATACATACATACATACATACATACATACATACATACATATTTTGTGTTTTGCTTGGTAGTCGAGACGACCGAAGACATACATCTCTTGATTATTTATAAATCCTTGTCTACGTTTTAAATGAGTGAATATGAACTCGTAATTTGTTTAATTGAAGGTGTTTTTAACCAAATTATTTTTAAACAATCGAACTTTGTGCAATTATTCATTATTAACCATCTCCATATATCTTGATATTATATTCTTCTTCTTTTATATAGGTCATAACCTGTCTTTCTTCACGCTTTATCCTGTAGATTCACTACATGTTGATTGCACACCATCTTTCCATCTTTGTTGCGGCCTTCCTATACCTCTTCTTCCTACGGGTTTCATGTCCCTGGCTATTTTTGCTATTCTATCGTCCCTCATTCTTGTAACATGATTATTCCACTTGATATTATCGTCGTCGTCTTCCTCACAAGTATTAGGCCGAGTGGCCTGTTACGGTCTCAATCTAGACTTTTCACTCCATCTCTTCATCGGACGACCTAGAGATCTTTTGCCATGCGGATGGTAATGAAACAGCGATTTTGGAATTCTGCATCGATCCATTCGTTCGAGATGACCCTTCCACTGAAATTGATATTTGCTGATGAACTGCATAATAGGTTCTATTTCAAGTTCTTGCAATATGTTCTCATTTTTTTTTATGATTCCAGCGAGTATAGCCAGCTGTTGCTCTCATGAACCTCATCTCACTTGCTGTTATTCTACTGACATCTTTATTCTTCAGTCCACGCTTCACTACCATAGCTTAATACTGGCTGTGCTAAGGTTTTATACAAGCCTATTCTTGTGTGTCTTTGTACTAGTGAAGGTTTTGTGATTTTATTAATGATTCCGATTATTTTGTTATATTTACATATTTTTTTTAGCAATATCTACTTCACCATAAGGTAAAAGTTTTGAAACGGGGAGTAGCGAGCCGGAGGATGTCAATCAAGAAAAGATCAACATTTATCTGCCAACAGTTGATTACTTCAAAGCAAAATACCAGCTTGAAAACATTGAGGTGATTGGTCTTCTTATTGGAGCTCGTGGTGTGATTCCGAAGTTCTTTGAAAGCTTCAGGAAGACTACCACAGACACTTACTACTTACATCATAACTTCAGTTTTGAAACGCTCTTGCCAAATTCTGAGTCATCATATTCGCTCTGTTTAATTTCTTTTTCTTCAGTTTATAATTCATATATGTTTATTTTAATTTTCTGTCAACAAATTTATATAAAGATTTAATATTGTAAAATTCATGTAGGAGAGTATACTGATTCCTTCTGGGCTACCTCCAATGGGAGGCAGTTAACAATTTAATTAAATTTTATTAATTTATCGGAGCTTCCTCAAATTAGAGGCTGCCATTAGACAAAGCATACAAAACAATACAAGAACAAATAGATGGTGAGAGCTAAAAGAGTAAGAAAAAAGGCAAACAAATACACAAACAACGGCAGTTTACAGAAGAAAAGAAAATTTTGAAGTAAAGAATCAATGACAGGAAATTGGCAAAACTTCATTTCTCACACTAGTTTATTAAACCGTGTCGGACTGTAAAGAAAACAACTATCGCAATGTCAATAGTTTATATGTTGTACAATATTATATTATATAGTATTGTGTAATTTTGGTTATTTAATTTTCCTGCCAATTTTTTTTTTATTGTATTAAAATTATAGCGTACTAATGGCTTGTGCAGCAAATGCTGCAAACTAAGTTCATCAGACGTTCAATACAAATTTTTCAGATTTATTTTCAATAAAGAATACCAAACATTTTGAAAGTTATTTGCTTTCGTAATAATGAAACATTCTCCCTCTGAATGTTTTTTTATACCAAATAGTTTTTCTTGAACCTATCCATCTTCAGTTTTTGAGTTTCAACGCGAAAACGCAAGTAACAATGTCAGGACGATCAGTGGGTTTTTCATATGGGAGTAAACCAATAGCTATTTCAGGTCATTGTGGATTATAGGTTAAAGTTAAAAAAAAAGTCAGGTTTGCTATGCTTTCGAACAATAGACATAGCATCTTGGCTTAGATGCTGCATGTAGAGCTTGAAATTTAGAGGGTAAACTCGTTTTATCCAGCTAAGTGATCTTGCTGAAATGATCGGGAGACGATATAATTTTGTAGGCTTCTTATTTTATCAGTAACTAATACCTTTTGGTCTTTCCTCAGGAACTGTAATTTTTGCGCTCTCTCGAGCCAATACTGAAGAGAATGACACATATAAATATCTACATCACACCGCCATTACGTATATGAAACAGACCCAACCCCACTTGATTAACAACTATACAAATATTTGATTTTTAATAACAATATTATTATCTTACGTGTGTTTTGTAGTTTTATATACAGTGCTCACACACATACACACATTACACACACACACACACACACACACACATATATATATATATATATATATATATATATATATATATATATATAGCCGCCACTCAGTAAATTATAGAAATGAAGATCTAATTTAAGATAGTCTCTACATCTACTTACATAATCCCAAAACGTTTCACTTTCATATCATTAAATATAGCATTAATATGTATAATTAATGAAAAATAGTCTCATCATGGCATTAACTATAACAATATTTGATTTCTAATGGTAATAATGTCATCAAACCACCTCAAGTTTTGTAGATTTTAATATCCAATACACAGCTGTACTCAGAAAATTACACACCGCAGAATCAGACCTGTAAATTATTTTTTGTAAGTCTTGAAGTTTTTAATAACCAATTGAATCTGAGCTCTAAATATTTCACTAATCCTGCAGGTCATGGCCTTCGTGTAATATCCTATTGTTTATTGTAGTTTGTGTTGTGTTTTATACTGAAATGCAATTAATTAGTTCTCAAAACTACGGAAGATTGATTTTGGAAAATAGGAGAATTATGTAGAAAAACTAACGCTTCACTGAAAGTTACTATTTTTCTGAAAATCCTTGGATTCTAAATTTCAAAATGACGGGTCTTTCATTAAAATCCGTTCAGCCGTTTTCCCGTAATTTCCATTACCAGTTCAAATTATATAGATATAGATATTAACCTGTTGTATCCTAGAATACTTGGTGAATTTAAAGCCACGGTTTGTTTACGGTGATCATAGCCGGACGCATACCGCTGGCGATTGTCGCCTGGAGTTTCTAGTAGTTAAAAGAATGCGCACGGTTTCTTTACAGCGAAGATCGCCAACATAGATCGTTGGACGCGACGTAGATCGCTGGAGGTTGCTTTTGAAGCAAATTCAGGACGCACATCGCCGCATACATGTTCAATAATCGATATTTAAAGAAGGCCATTTATAAATATTGAATCGAGTTATGGCAGCAAATCAAATGAGAATTGAGAGCGATATACGCTGATAAAGAAACTACTTCCTGACGATCATCGCCAACGATTATAATCGCCGACGATGTAGATATTTTACACGAAAATCTCTGACCCCGCCAGGAATCAAACCCTGGCCGGCTAGTCTGGAGGCAGACGTGCTACCACAGATGTAAGTCGACGAATACTGGTTATCTAGTATAGATTAAATTTGAAGCCGAATTTCTCCATACATTTTAACTAATTCGCAACGTGTTTTCACCACAACTCTATTCATCAACTCTGAACTCTTAAAATAAACCTTAAAATTCATGGAGGAAAAAAAAACTGAAACATTGTTTGTGTTGGAAATAAAATCTGTCGATTAGTTACAGATACATACACATTTTCATATTCGAAACTCAGTGTTAACAAATATAACTTGACTGTAATGTAGAAGGTTTTAAATTAAAAGAATATTAAATCACCTTTGGAGTATTCTGCGTCAATGTTTGAGATTATGAGGGTCTCCGTTCTATTTAATTGTTTTTTATGCTGCTCAATTTCATTGGAAATAAAACTACATCGATGTGACTGTCAATGCAATCGTATTCTATTAGATTCAAATTTCTCAAAGGCTTCGTTATAACTACTGACTCGCATTTGCTTTTTCGGGAGACATTAATTTTGCCAAAGAACGCACTGTTTTTTAGTACGTGCACCCCGTATATTAACAATGGTCGAACATTCGGAATCACAAATACACAGTCCAAATAAATTTATTCAGCTGACAAATGAAGGTAAACTAGCTCCGCATATAGGGCATCATATTCAAGTTTCTCAAATTCAGTGTCCTTTTGCGAGAAACCGAGGCTTCTCCAACCTTTCATTCAATATCTCTATGTATTCATGAAAATCTAATCCAGAATCTAATGAAATTTTCCAGTATTATTCTGAATCATATGTACAGTACGATTGTTTAGTCCTGACAGTCGCATACAATGTGTGCCTGGGTCAGCACGCGAGTCCATTAAGTTACGCCAAGGGATGTTCGGGTTAGCCAGTCGCTTGCATTCAGAGCGATCGGATGTCACGCGTGCTATGGAGCTATGTGTTTCCAGTACAGTTAAGCTGTACTGCATTTCTTTACTGACCGCTCGCTCTTGTCTCTACTCCGGAGTTCTCCCCACTACTCCTATTACTTCCCCTCTTTCGCGTCGCTGAGCTGTCAGGTCTAAAATCGGCCTGTAGAAATGTATGAAAAGGTATGGCTATAGGCAAAGACTATAAACAGGAGACCTTCGACCAAAAAAAAAAAAAAAGTGAAAACTGCGTACAATGCTCCTAGCGGCATTGAAGTGATTGAAGTAGTTTGACTGAAGTCTAGTATATGTTTGTATAGATTCTGTTAGCAGAAGTCAGTTTTATCGTAATTATTCCGAATCTCAATAATATTAAATTTCATGATCATATACGGTAGGCCTACATAAGTGAAATAATCCTCCATATTGAAAGGTACAATGGGGTCATTTAAATGAACAGAAAACCTATATTACATTTTGTGCACGGTTAATTATAAAATTGAGTTGGAAGTTTCAGCAGTCTGGCAACATCCCTCCTAACACACTGCTCTTTCTTTTCGTACTACAGATGTAAGAGGTCTCTCCTCCAAGGTTAAATACTCCCCACCCCCCTCACTGGTTACAACGTTGCAATCTCCTCGCATCGTTCAGTGGCTTCAAATTAGTGCTTTTAAAATTAAGTTTACACGAAAACCGTCCATGCTTTTGAAATACTCTAGAAGGATAAGTGATTCTTTATTATATTTTCTATGGATGTGGTCGAAAATTACGTTTCTATTCGCAATAGTTACCGAATAAGAGGGTGTTAAACACCTGGGAAAAAAAAATTTCTGAGAAAACTATGGACTTTTCACCAATATGGAATTATTGTTACAACATGAGCTATTCGCTCTGAAATTCTGCAGGGTTATATTACTTCCGCCCTGTGTGAGCAATAGATCTTCAAATTATGGCTTGACATTGATGCCATTTAGTGAACGTGGAGTGACGTCAGTTCCTAAAGGCATTGTGTAATTGTACTTTACACTTGTTAATTAAGAATTTTTCGTAGTAAAGAACTCAGGTATATGAATGAAGGGGTTGTGATGATATTATAAATGTAGTTTATTTACTGTAACTAAAGATGGTAATCACAAAGACATTGTAGCCAATCTTTCATTTTTTTTCTGTGCTTTAACGATACTGTCTTGTCTTATTCTAGAAGGATAGAGGGACATAGTCGTATAGATAGGTAAACCTTTGTATGTGTGTGTGTGTATATATATATACTTCGAAAGAGAAAGAGGGAGAGAGAAAGGGGTGAAGGAGAGGAAGGAGATAATCATGGTTGAAGTAATTATTAAAATAATCGGTTGATAGTATGAAATAACAATTTGTTTAGTGTTTTTTTCTTCACCCTGTATTTTATTCTGTCGAAACCTCAGATTCCTGAATCCATGCAATATATTATAAATAATTGAACGAATGAAAATAAAAATCTCTCTCGTGGAGGAGAATGATTGCTCTAACTCATGGGACTGACATGTGGAACTAATAAACTGTTTTCCACCTCGTACTCGGCTCTGCGTTCGCCCACTTATCCTTGTGATTGTTCTGTCAATGGCAGCCTCTCGTAATGATGTATACGGCACTATTAGCGTCTCGTGTCTGATTTACAGGTGTCTCGGGACAAGCTGCTTGTGGGCGGTACTGCCGTTCACGGTCAGCGCTCCACTTGATGGAGTCTTCGTTTCTTCCACCACACAACAGATTTTAAGGTGCTTCTCAATATAAATTTCTGCCTGTACGCTTGTAGTTCCGAGGTACAAGCTATTTCAAACAATGCCATCTTAGTAGCTAACAAATATGTGTTTTGCATAGAACGACTAGAATTCGATGAAAGCATTGCATTATTCGGAATGAAAAACTGAACTGGATGCCTCATTAGTATTGCTGACACTGACTAGTCGGACTAACAAGAACATTGACGGATTGACGTAACAAACTGCTAAGACCGACATGGTTTAATGGTCCGACAAAGAGTACTAAACTAACA
This sequence comes from Periplaneta americana, assembly GCF_040183065.1. Lineage (NCBI taxonomy): Eukaryota > Metazoa > Arthropoda > Insecta > Blattodea > Blattidae > Periplaneta > Periplaneta americana. The sequence goes on from NC_091133.1 coordinate 60,221,891, forward strand.
GCCCTGGATGGCTGACTGTTTCGCTGACAGAGTGACCTCGTGACTGATCGCTGAGTGACTGCGTGACCTAATGACTAACTCTTTGAATGACCTCGTAAATGATTCACTGAGTGACCTCGTAAGTGACTCGCTGAGTGACCTGGTGCCTGACTCGCTGATGACCTGGTAACTGACTCGCTGATGACCTGGTAACTGACTCGCTGAGTGACCTGGCAACTGACTCGCTGAGTGACCTGGTAACTGACTCGCTGAGTAACCTGGTGATTGACTCGCTGAGTAACCTGGCAACTGACTCGCTGAGTGACCTGGTAACGACTCGCTGAGTAACCTGGCAATTGACTCGCTGAGTAACCTGGCAACTAACTCGCTGAGTGACCTGGTAACTGATTCGCTGAGTAACCTTGTGACTGACTCGCTGAGCGACCTGGCAACTGACTCGCTGAGTGACCTGGTAACGACTCGCTGAGTAACCTGGCAATTGACTCGCTAAGTAACCTGGTGATTGACTCGCTGAGTAACCTGGCAACTAACTCGCTGAGTGACCTGGTAACTGATTCTCTGAGTGACCTGGCAACTGACTCGCTGACTGACCTGGAAACTGACTCGCTGAGTGACCTGGCAACTGACTCGCTGAGTGACCTGACAACTGACTCGCTGAGTAACCTGGTGACTGACTCGCTGAGTGACCTGGCAACTGACTTGCTGAGTGACCTGGCAACTGACTCGCTGAGTAGCCTGGCGACTGACTCGCTGAGTGACCTGGCGACTGACTCGCTGAGTGACCTGGCGACTGACTCGCTGAGTGACCTGGCGACTGACTCGCTGAGTGACCTGGCAACTGACTCGCTAAGTGACCTGGTAACTGACTCGCTGAGCGACCTTGTGACCGACTCGCTGACTGAGCGACCTGGTAACCGACTCGCTGACTGAGCGACCTAGTCTGACTGAGCGATCTGGTGACCGACTCGCTGACTAAGCAACCTGGTGATTGATTCGCTGAATGAGAGACCTGGTGGCCGACTCGTTAAGTGACCTAGTCTGACTGAGCGATGTGCTGACCGACTCGCTGACTAACCGACCTGGTGATTGACTCGCTGACTGAGAGACTTGGTAACCGACTCGCTGAATGAGAGACCTGGTGACCGAATCGTTAAGTGACCTAGTCTGACTGAGCGACCTGGTGTCTGACTCGCTGAATGAGCGACCTAGTCTGGCAGAGCGACCTGGTGACCGACTCGCTGACTGGCTCAATGAATAACCTGGGTTCACAGAATCGATAACTGGTTTGCTAAATGGAATTTTTCTGGAAAAAACTGAATGACTCTCCACTTACTAACTCAGTCAACCGACTCATCAATCGAACAGATTGTCAAAATATCTAACTGTATGGTTGTAAGCAGTGGACACACTCACTCTTTAAATAAAAGTTTAGTCATGCTGAAACGAAATAAAATATATCCCATATTTCTAGAAGACGTGTATTTCGCGTGTAATGATTTATTGTTGCAAGCTGTCGTGTAGGCTTGCATATGTTCCGATGTTGCAGTTGGGATCTGTTTAATCAATCTCTCTTAAGCTTGGCGCCAGGGACTCTGAGGTATCCCATTCGGATGATAAATTGCGGCAGTCACAGCCCCGGAACTGGCAGCGAAGCGCTTAATTGCGACAATCTTGGTATGCAGTGCATTCGCTTCGACTCTCGGCTTCGTTTGATATCCTGGCGTTCTTGAATTTTAATAACAGTAGAGTAGAAACTAATTTCCTGAAATTTGTAAGAATATACCAACACCAGAAAACATCAGTAAGGTCGCAATTTGCAACGAATCACAGATGTGTTACAAATCAGTTCTTTAACGACACTATATCAACTGCGTGGCTTTGTAGCTTCGGAATGAGTGATAGCGAGATGGTTTTATTGAGATTAATTCTAAGCTTCGCCATGGGATTATGCTAAATTCGCCTTACAGTTGAGGACTACCTCAAAAAGAACCCAAATAAAATTAAACCAAGAGAGTTTGGAACGTGCCTCTGAGCGTATCTTCAAGAGCCATGAGTCTGTGTCGACAAACCCTTGAGCTACAAGCTGGAAACAAATCTAAACACAATAATAAATATATTCCATAGAATGAAATTTTCTCGACGAATAAAAGATGTGACTTCTTTAATAGAAACTCATAAAAGTATAACTAAAAACAGAAAAGTTTTGAATTTTTTACAGTTTTTTTGCACTCCATATCTTTAAAATTTGGAAATTAATAGCACGTTCCATAATCAAAATTTCACGAAATTTTTTATTTTATCCATAAAGCTTCGAGCGATATTGTTGCGATAAGTTATCTACAGAAAATCAAAACTAGGATTGGTATTTATTTGCAGTACAGGATTTAGGAAAAAATAAATTAATAATTAATAGAAGAGGAGATAATGCCGGAGAGAAAAAGACCTTTGGGGAGGCCGAGGCGTAGATGGGAAGATAATATTAAAATTTATTTGAGGGAAATGGGATATGATGATAGAGACTGGTTTAATCTTGCTCAGGATAGGGACCAATGGCAGGCTTATGTGAGGGCGACAACGAACCTCCGGGTTCCTTAAAAGCCAGTAAGTAAATATTATTATTAAATGAGACAATTTAGGAACCAGCATTTTATTTCGTTAGCTGGCATGGCATATTATTTGTATATTTTAAAGGAAGAGTTTAAAAATTATTAAAAATACAATAAGTACCGTTGAGTGTTTTTGTTTTTGTTAATAATAATAATAATAATAATAATAATAATAATAATAATAATAATAATAATAATACTAATAATACTTTATTGCCAGAACAAAGATAGACCTACATATTGATTTTTTTATATAAGAACAGTCTAGCACCCCCAGAAAGAGTAAGTTACATACTCGTGCTCAGGGTGCATTCCACATAAGTTAGTGTTAAGACATTTTATTGAATAACAGAGCAAAAGGTAATAAAAGAAAAAAAACACATATTACAATAATTTAACTTTAAATTTTCTCTGTTAACAGCAATTTTTAATAGATTTTCTGAATTAAGGAGCATTAGCAAATTGTATGTTTGGGAATTTATCTGTTATATTATAAAGCCTTGGACCGAAGTTGCTACTGTGATTATGTATTACAGTTGTGGTACACTACATTTAGGTACTGTCGTCAAGCATATATTGTCTGATCTTTTGGTTTTATATTTATGTGAATATAAATTAAATATGTTTTGGTTTTTATGTACGAAATTCAGTAATACATTATTATAAATTTGATGGAAGTCAAATACTTCATAAATTCTGAATACAGCAGCTCTGAAGGATAATCAAGAGATTTTTTTAAGGCATATTTTTATTATCTTTTCTGTTATTGCCATGAGAAAGGTACTATAAGCACTACCCCATCCTATAATTGCCTTCGTAATTGAAATTATTTTGTCGATTGAGAGGTCTGGAACTTCACTATGTCTTTTTTGAACTTCCGTCATTGCGAAAATATGAATTATACAAACAAACCGCTATGCTGTTCTAAATTCTGTGTATAGGAGGAAACAAGTACCTAGCGATAAAATGAAATAGACAATTTAAAGCGATAATATTACAATGATGTATGGCTTCTATTGGTTGAAATTAAACTGATTCTTACACTCTGTTTGTGAATAGGAAATGGAGGAATATAGCAATACACCTGAAGAGTGCATACCGGTGCTGAATTGAGTCCGTAATGCCTTGTTAATTGAAACCACTGGAGTCTGATGATGGGTCATATAAGTAATTCTGAAGCGTTGGCTATATTAAGTTCAAATACAGAGTGGGAAGAAAAAAAAATTGTTCTAAACAGAATCGTCATGAACGTTTAAAATCTGAGTGCGATATTAGTAGATTTAATACACTTGTTTTCGTATTTCACAATCTATATTGCAGTTATATGAAAATACTGAGTATTTATTTTACAAAGGTAATTATTTATATTTCAACAAATAACGGCAAAGTTAAATTCTATTTGCAAACTTAAAACGATTTTACGTATATAATGCTTGGAAAATACCAATATTACTACGTGGCAGCGATATTTTGATCCTTGAAAATATAGAAGAGATGATATCTTAAAATAACAAGTTTAAATGGCTACATGTGTGTACTCACTCACTCACTCACTCACTCACTCACTCACTCACTCACTCACTCACTCACTCACTCACTCACTCACTCACTCACTCACTCACTCACTCACTCACTCACTCACTCACAGAAACAAAATAAATAGGAAAATTATAGTCTAAAGAAAAATGTAAAACTCGGTTTGCAAAAAATTACTGAATAATTCTTATAGGTTACGAAAAGTTACGGATATACCGGCGTAGCTCAGGCAATAGCGCGTCTGCCTGCAGTTCCGGAGCTGCACTTGGGCCTTGGTTCGATTCCAGCTTGTGCTGATTACTTGGTTAGTTTCTTCCGAGGGTTTTCCTAACTCTGAGGAAAATACTAGGTAATTCCATGGTGAGTCCTCGGCCTCATATCTCCAAATCGCTGGTAAAAGTGAAAAAACTCGTAAATTCTGAAAGCCAACATTTTCAGGAATGGAATAAAATTGTTCTGTGCTAAATTTTCTTGACATGTGAACTAAAGTAAATGATTCATAAAATTTCTCAATCATTTCACACAATTTCATGAATCATACGTTTGTTCATTTGTTGTGAAAATTTAACACAGAACAGTTTTATTTCATTCCTGAAAATTTGGTTCTTAGGACTTATGAGGTTTTGCACTTTTGTCAATGAAATATCATCTCACTGTCATGAATACCATCGACACTAAATAAACCTAGTAGTTGATAACAATGTTGTTTAAAAACAGACTGAAAACTAACTCGTTGTAGGATGTAGTAACATAGAATATAGCTGCACAGTTAATAATTGAAGGATTCAGAGCCATAGTGGGCCATGCGCCATTTATTAAAAACGGAGAAAGCAAAGGTTAAAGTTATGTAAATACCATAGTTTAATGAAGATTTACAGATCATTTAGTTTCAATGTGCATACTTTATATTACTTGCTATATGTTTAGTTAAATTATGATAATCACTTAATTTTAACCTTTGTTTTCTCCGTTTTTAATAAATGGCGCTTGGCCCACTATGGCTCTGAACCCTCCAATTGACTGTGAAATAAAGAAATATGTAGTAGCATAACAGACAACTGATGCCCATTCGATAGATCACTAAGTGAGCGTGAACTTGTTATTGCACAAATACGGATTCTATTATCGGCTTTGACTGGAGAGATACAAGTGGTGAACAAGATCAGAGTATAAGAGGGTTTCTTCTCGGGTTCTCCTGTTTCCCTCGATATCGAAAACTTAATTCCATCAGCAATCTTCATTTTGCATCATTACCTATCTTCTAAGATGCTGCTGAATGGAGACAAATAGCCAGTTTACTTCTACGTTGTACAGGGATCAAGACTCTGCCCCTCAGGTAATAGATGATACGCTTGAGCGATGATATAGGCTGAATGAATAAAAATGGGATTCAATTTGTTGGATACAGACTCTACGAAGTGGTAATAATAAAAACGTTATTCATTTTAAATTTGTTGGAATTTTATTTTTGTGTATGTTTGCTTAAAATCTATTTCGTTTTTATTACAAATTTAATTAATATATAGATATTTCCGTCAAATTTTATTGGTTCTTGTTTTTTAAATTAATTATGTTTTTGAAGTAGTTCTTAATAATTATCAATTATAATTGATTTACTGATTTCTTTTTCATATCTGCTAACCTGGCGGCAGATTTAGGAGAATGCTTCTCGGCTCTTCTCGACGAAGGTCGATAATTTTTGTAGAGGGCTACCTAGGTATACAAGGACGATTTGTATGATCTAGTGACTTTAGTGACGTATTATTTCCAGGATACGGTTAATTACTCATTTCAGTCCTGCCTTCTGAGAGTTGCACTTACAATGAAATTGCCTGTATAAACAGCGCAATAGATAGTTAGACAATGTAAACACGCCGTAGCCTGTTTCCTCCCCCTAAGGACCAACCACACGGGGAGGTAAACAGCACGTGACCTTGCTTGACTGTTTACATTATTCAGCTATATATTACTCCGAATGTACGATCTACATGCGAAAGAATTAAGCCTCGCCCTTGTCCGTTGCGGGGGCTGAGTGGTCAGGTCTTCAGCCTGTCACGCACGCGTTCTGGATTCGAGTCCCGGTCAGGTCAGGATTTTTCATTGAAAAAACCCATGGTGACTCTTGTGGACGACAAAGTCGTAGTTAGGGTTTTCTTCGGTAAAAAGGTTTGGAGCTTCAAAATACTAGAGTCGTTCTGAAAGTAATGCCTCCTATTTCTTTTCATGGCAACTACAACAGATACACAGAGCATAATAATGCAGTTAAGTAGGGAAATGTTTCAGCTACGTACACTTATTTCTTCACACAGTCACCACCATTCGTTATGTATTTTTCCCAGCGATGAACAAGAGCCTCCATGCCGAGCTCGTAAAAATCTGAACCAACAGAGGCAAGCCACATTGTTACAGCTACGATTACAGAATCCTTGTGTGGAAAATGTTGCTGCCGACGTAGTCAATCTTTCATAGACTTAAAGAGATGGAAGTCTGAAGGAACTAAGTCCGGACTATACGATGGATGTTATAGGACAGTCCAGTCAAATTTTGCAACGTGCTCAATGGTCGCGAAACTGGTGTAAGATCTGGCCTTAACGTGTTGCAAGTGAATGGTTTTCTTCTCTGGCCTGACTCTGGAAATTCAGGCTTTCAGATCAGCCAGAATTGACAGTTTCTCCGGGCCATCAAAAAGAATCACACCCCACCTATCCCAGAAGATTGTAATTTTCGCCACTGTTGAAACTCACTATTGACGGCCTTACTGTGTTCGCATCAATTGTGTGGTCTCCATAGTCATTAGCAAATGGATGTCAGTGAGTGCAATTTGTTCGGCAATGAGGAATTCAGTAACACATCTGTTTCTTGCGCACCTGTATGTCTGAATGTGATTTTGGTAGATTGCCCTGCTACCACTATCTGTCGTACGACAACCAAACTCTGCTCGAACTCCTTGCGTCCCGCATGTTATACCCCTGTTACCCCCATGCAGTAGACGTGTGAGCATGCTGGGAACTGAAGCATGCGTCATCTGCGCGAGACAGCCTAAGCATCCAACAAGGAAAACTCAATGCGCAGAAACCAGCGGGCGTGACTATCTCGCGCAAAGGACGTATGCTCCCGTTCCCAGCATGCTTTCACGCCTACTGTAGGGGAGTAAGAAGAGTATAGCATGCGCGCCGCGAGGAGTCCTAGCTGACTTTTGTTTGTAGGATACCTTATAACAGGTTCAACCTTTACTACAACACCACTAATATCCGGCTTAGACGTTACAGATCAGCACAGAAAAATAGGACCGACCCTCGTACTTTCTCTCATTTCAGAATACAGATTATTTATAACAATATCGAAATATGGATTTAGAGCAGGGCTTCAAAAATGCTCGAAATTGCACGCGCGCAAATAGCCGTGCAACGATGCAACGAGGTAAAGAGTACTGCTGTGAGGTATCCAATACATCTTCCACGATTATTGCAGTATGCTTAGGGGGGGCGAAAGTAGACGGCGGAGCCTGAGTCGAAAGGTTACGCAGTTTAGCGATCGATGTTTTTTGTTCTAACCTTCAGAATAGTGTTGTTTAGATAAATAAAATATGTTTGTTATGTTTGGTTAGGTTACATTAGATAAATAAAATCTTAGATTGGCACAACATGTTAAGATAATTTATGTGGTATCGATTACTGAACGGTGCTTAATTTTTCTTATTTTAAGTTTTATTAAACTTATATATGTGAACGATTTTTTTCTATCCTCAAGTGTACAAATACAAAATCGCGGTCGAGTATTTCAGATGCTAATTTAAACCATAATTTCAGAGTTTCTGTCAGTCGTACTATTGCTCCTGATTGGAATCATCGCAAAAAAAAAAAAAAACAACGAAAGAAACATGAACAGGCTAAGTTTTATGTTGTGCTATGTTTGTCAAAAAAAAAAAAAACATTCAAGCTACCTCAACACACTTCCTCTCAGATATTACTTAATAAAAACAAAAATTGCAGTGCACTCTGCGAAGCTCTGATTTAGAGTTTCATAATACTTGCTTTCATTTGAGAATGTAGGATACAGGTTGTAATTGTACAGAGCATCTTGACTTATGGAGGAGAGAGCTGGACTCTGACAGAAAGACAAAAAGACCGTGTTAGATCTGTGGAAATGGATGGACTAAGGAGGAGTCTAGTCTCCAGGAGGTCAGAAATGACACGATTTGTAAAAGTGGAACATGAAAGAAGATGTGATCGACCGTTTGGAATGTCGAAGACTTCAATGGTTTGTACATGTTCAGAGGATGGCCGAGGAGCGATGGTCTAAGAAAGTTTTGATTTGGTCACCTCCAGAGAGGAGAAGAAAAGGACGACCTAGACTTACATGGAGAGGAGGAGTTGCTGAGGCCATGGAAGCTAGAGGTTGGGAAAATGGATCTTGGGATGACCGACAACAGTGGAAAAGGGGAATAAAAGGCAACCGCTGAAAGTGGAAATCCCTATGAAAGTAAAGTAAGGATACAGATAATTATTCGTAATAAGGTCATTGTATGTATAAGTATCATATTTACAGTGTCTTATTTTGAATATAAATTCCAAGAAATAATACCATACATCCAAAGAGATTGCTTCAAATTAAAACGATTATTTTATGGTTGGTTCGGAACTTGATAAAAGAGAAATTACGGCTGGGAAGAACATTTTTCCTTATAGTAATGGAAGAGACTTAGAGATGGAAGATGGACGCAGAAAGTCACACTATGGGATGCCCGCATTGGCAAGAGATCACGCGGAAGACCAAGAAGAAGATGGACCGACCTCTTCAGTGAACGTGTAGGGCAGAATGTGAACCAAGTGAACAATTCCAATCATGAAAAAATTCCCTTAGGAGGAGTAGCTCACCGCGTGAGACAAATAGAGCTCTCCCTCTATAGGAGGAGGCCTTTGCCTTAAACGGGGCATTTTAAGGCTAATCATTTCAATAGAAGAGAGAAGACTGGGGTATCTGGGGTATCTGAGAAGAATAATTTCAAATTTGATAATTCCAGACAAAATATTTGATTGTGGGTGGAAATACGAAGAAAAACTATACGTGTGATAGATAGATAAAACCAGATGAAGACATTACCATAAATGTGACAACAACTTTGGAAATACAGAAATGTTGTGAAGCAAAAATATCTTTTGGTGAAATAATCTACTTTACTGAAGAAACTCCGCAATACAGCCCCGAAATGTTTCCATAAGGTAATAGTAAATGAAAGTAGATATGTTTGCAGGTGGATAGTTTCGAAACTCTGCTAATTGGTTCGGTTTGTTAAGCTGCTCATTGTAATGTCGTGAATCCCTAAAGGTCAGGTTCTGGCTGTATCTCGCTGGTGTGACAGTTTCCCTCCTAAGCACGTACTGCGGATTCCGAGATGTCTGCTCCTGTTAGAAGTCTTCCTCTCCGACTATTTTGTCACGTTAATAGTATCGTGCATTGTTTCGACATCCCTTTTATCATCTGTAACAGTGTTTCAATTATTATTACGGAGAGACACAGAAAAATAAATGTTCTGATACAGTCATGGTTGAATTGAAAAACTTTGGTAAAATAATGTTAAGAGACATGATGATGTCCACACCTGTGGAGTAACGGCTAGCACATCTGGCCGCGAAACCAGGTGGCCCGGGTTCGATTCCCGGTCGGGGCAAGTTACCTGGTTGAGGTTGTTTCCGGGGTTTTCCCTCAACCCAATATGAGCAAATGCTAAGTAACTTTCGGTGCTGGACCTTGGACTCATTTCACCGGCATTATCACCTTCATCTCATTCAGACGCTAAATAACCTAAGCTGTTGATAAAGCGCCGTAAAATAACCTAGTGAAAAAAAAAGACATGGTAATAATTTCGAAGTATAATTTAAACTTATTCCCAATACAGTTTGTCTCTCACAATATTTAAACTACATATTTGTTTTGTTTTTGTTCCTCACATTATTGAAATAAACTGATGGGGATCATGAAGAAAATTGGTATGAATTGGAAAGAGAGAAGGCTGTTTTGTAACCTTAATATGAAACAAGTGAAAGTTAAGGTAGGAGAAGAAATATAAGAAAGAAGAGAAATAAAGAGAGGAATACAATGACGTCATTTATCGCCTATCCTGACGATGGTGTGCACAATGAGATGATGATTTTTAAGATAAATATATTATATTTTTTAGAAATAATGTGAATGCTGAATATACGCGGAAATTGTAATAAAATCCCTCGTGTAATTAGAAATTCTGTGCAATATTAATTTGTATACATAAGTAGGTTAAATTGCGCTTCTAAAAAATGAACTTTTCATTGTTTCCTGCGAATATGGTAATAATACGCACAAAAGTTTAATACGCCGGCACGATCTCAATTGTTCGGAACTCTGAAAATTGTGGAAATAAACAGAAACCAGTTAGCTTCCGAGAATAATGAGTTGGATACACTTCTATTTGAACCAATTATTAGAGACAAAATTGAATGGTTTCAACGCAAACAATGGAATGAAACACAAGCAAAAATTAGGGCAGTATATCATATAGGCCCCTACATTAACCAGGTGCTTTTTGCGATATGATTCAGCCACCAAGTTCATGAAAATGCTCGTGTGTTTCCTTCTGTCCTTTAAAATAAGAGAGACAGTGACTTTTTTTTTAATCGTTTGGAAATACATTATTTAATTTCATTTACAAGCGAATAGTCTACTCTGAAAAGAGTACCATTCAAAATAACTTTTATTTATTTTAAAAACATGAAACATAATCAGTTATTATACTTCGCTTCCTATTTTAATAATACTATTTTTTTCCTACACAACCATTGTACCTTTTGACAGAGTCTCTCTAGTTGAGAATCTATTTCTCTGCGGTATTTCATTTCAGCCCATTCCTCTCTCTTCGTTTCGGATACCCACAATTCTGCTTTTTCTGTTTGAGCCTCATTTTTTCTTTCTCTTTGTACATTTCATTCTAGCAGTCTGGGCTTGAACCGTTCTAATTTTATTAATTTCTTTCTCCCACATTCCTTCTCGAGTTTTATTTGAGTCCATCCATTACAATTATTGTTTTACGTGCATTTGTCATTCTATCTTCTATTTGAACTCTAATATCATTCTCTTGTGTTTGAGTCCTGCCATCCCTGGCCCTGTTTGATATTTTCTCAATTTCTGCCACTTTGGAATTCTTAATTCCTCTATCCTGGTTAGATTTTCTGTACATCTATCCCTATTCGATATTCTCTACCTCTCTCTCTGCTCGATATTTTCTGCACCTCTCTCCCTGTTTGGTAATTTCTACCTATCTCCCTTTTCGATATTCCCTACCTCTCTCCCTGTCCGATATTCCCTACCTCCCTTTTCGCTATTCCCTACCTCTCCCCCTATTCAGTATTCCCTACTCCTCTCCCTATTCTATATTCCATACCTCGCTCCCTGTTCGACATTCCCTGCCTTTCTCTTTGTTCAAAATTCTTTACCTCCCTCCCTGTTCGATATTTCGTACCTCTCTGCCTGCTGGATATTAACTACTTCCCTCCCTGTTCGATATTTTCTACGTTTCTCCCTGTTCGATATTTTCTACGTTTCTCCCTGTTCGATATTTTCTACGTTCCTCCCTGTTCGATATTTCCTACCTTCCTCACTGTTCGATATTCCCTACCTCTCTCCCTGTTCGAAATTTTCTACGTTCCTCCCTGTTCGAAATTTTCTACGTTCCTCCCTGTTCGATATTTTTTACGTTCCTCCCTGTTCGATATTTCCTACCTTCCTCCCTGTTCGATATTCCCTACCTCTCTCCCTGTTCGATATTTTCTACGTTCCTCCCTGTTCGATATTCCCTGCTCCTTCCCTGTTCGATATTTTCTACGTTCCTCCCTGTTCGATATTTCCTACGTTCCTCCCTGTTCGATATTCCCTACCTTCCTCCATGTTCGATATTCCCTACCCTCTTTTCTGTTCGATATTTCCTACCTTCTTCCCTGTTCGATATTTCCGACCTTCTTCCCTGTTCGATATTTCCTACCATCCTCCCTGTTCGATATTCCGTACCTTCCTCCCTGTTCGATATTCCCGACCTTCCTCCCTGTTCGATATTCCCGACCTTCCTCCCTGTTCGATATTCCCGACCTTCCTCCCTGTTCAATATTCCCGACCTTCTTACCTGTTCGATATTTCCTACCTTCCTCCCTGTTCGATATTCCCTACCTTCCTCCCTGTTCGATATTCCCGACCTTCTTTCTTGTTCGATATTTCCTACCTTCTTCCCTGTTCGATATTTCCTACCTTCCTCCCTGTTCGATATTCCCTACCTTCCTCCCTGTTCGATATTCCCTACCTTCCTCCCTGTTCGATATTCCCGACCTTCTTTCTTGTTCGATATTTCCTACCTTTTTCCCTGTTCGATATTTCCTACCTTTTTCCCTGTTCGATATTTCCTACCTTCCTCCCTGTTCGATATTCCCGACTTTCTTTCTTGTTCGATATTTTCTACGTTCCTCCCTGTTCGATAATTTCTACATTCCTCCCTGTCGATATTTCCTACGTTCCTCCCTGTTCGATATTCCCTACCTTCCTCCCTGTTCGATATTCCCGACTTTCTTTCTTGTTCGATATTTCCTACCTTCTTCCCTGTTCGATATTTCCTACCTTCCTCCCTGTTCGATATTCCCGACCTTCTTTCTTGTTCGATATTTCCTTCCTTCTTCCCTGTTCGATATTTCCTACCTTCCTCCCTGTTCGATATTCTTTACCTCTCTCCCTGTTCGATATTCTCTACTTTTTTCCTTTTTTCTCTTTCTACCTTTTTCGTTTTGAGGAGGGATTTCTCTTATTCCGTCTCTCCATGTTCGAGATTCTTTCTCTCTCTGTCCTGCTTTAACATCTCTCTGTCTCTCTATTCGAGCCTCTCAAATCTACCCTTCTGTTCTTCTATATATCCGTCTATTTCAACCTTCTGTTATTGTCTCCCTCAGTTTCTCCATGTCCTTTCTCTTTCTGAGCTTCTATCGCTCTCTAATATTAAGCCTCCATATTCCCATTTCTTTCCATTGTCATCAGTTCTATAACTTCGTGATTCCATTGAATTCCAAGTTGGACATAAATCGTTACTCAGGGGTGCCTATAAGCGTATAATTATCAGAACTTTTCCGAAATTTTAGGGATTCTTTGCGGGATTTTAATCTATAACCGTGTCTTACTAACATCGTTAAAGTTGTGTATTTACCACTGCAAACACCACGGCTGACAAACAACTCATCTCTCAGTATTAAATAAATGAAATATGATCTCTATCTCTGTTATAAACAAATTAAGATAGTTTGTATGAAAATTAATAGTACAATAAACCCATGAATAAAGTTTTCCCCGTGTAGTTGGTTAAAATAATTCAATTTGTTGGGTCGTTTTAGATAGGAACATTTCAATCCAGCTCTCTTTGATGTTCGTCGAGTATCTAATTTTGCGAGTTATGCCTATTAAATATCATACGTTGGCATGACTGGTATTTTCACATGCATGCTACATCAATAAAAACTGCAAGCCTACAAACACATAGAGCGCATTTCGATTTTGATATTTAATATTGGGTGTAAGTGGACGTATCTTATGGATTATTGCAGTAATAAAATGTTTTAACATTTTCATTATGTCATGTCTGGCAACAAAGAAAAATCACCGACGTATCTTAGAGAAAATGAACTAGTCTCGTAATTCTAGGCTTTCGTAGGGCTTTGGTTTGACTCTAGCTTTCGATGATTATTGGTTAATTTTTTACGACGTTTTCACCAACTGTAAGGCGAATATTATGTCTCATATCACGAAAATACTATTTGAGTATCACCAGTTCCACAGACTTTAGATAGCATTGCACTTGAAACAGCATCGTTAAAAAACAGATAAAATAGTACCGAAAAATCTGCCCGAGTTTCAATTGCGTGACATCAATAAAAATTTTAGTTGGCTTTATAAGTTTGTGCAAATCTTATTTTATTAATGAACTAATACAGGGTGTAAACTATATAAACTGCAAAGAAAAAATACTCGTGGTAGAGCGTAAATAACTGAAGAAAAAAGTTAGATATTGTTTTCTGTAACTTCCATAGTTTGCCTAGAAGAAAATGTGTTTTGTGATTCTAACGTTTTTGGAAAAGTCATTATTTAGGCTACTTTGCCCGGTATGTATGCTGAAACAGTCGTTTGTTACTTTATTGTGTATTGGTAACTTATATGTTGGGTGTCGGGTACAAGGTAATTGGCATTAACATTTACGTTCAGTCGAAATATGTATAAACAAATAATGAAACTACTATTAGTCTTAAAACACGGTATTTCACAAATTAAAAATGGAATTATAAGATGTAATTAAATTTCACTAGATATGTTATTCAGTAGATTTATATGTACTGCCTACACAAGGTGGCCCAGTTAACTCTTTCACCACCGATAGCGTGTGAAATATTTCAATATATACAAACCGACAATTAGTCTACAAGTTAAATTACATCGAAGGGGACATCTGATACACATAATGTGCTTTTTGTACATGGAGTAGTTTTCAAGATATTTTAGTCAACTTTCTTTTTTTAAATGGGAACCAACTATGCTTTGTGTTAGAGCCAGGTCCCGTTTCGCTGACGAGTACCCTGATAAGCTCCAGGGGCTCGGAGCTCCAAGCCCTTCCCTTTCTTCGTCGGCTAACAGGTGGGCCATCCTGTTTCAGTCTCTGATAGAACCAGGTTGTGATCTTATTTACGACACGAGTTGATTTTGTGATTCGTGATCTATTATTCGCGTTCTTGAATTAATTGCGGTATTACGAAAGTTGCCTTTGGGAAGGCCGAGACGTAGATGGGAAGATAATATTAAAATGGATTTAAGGGAGGTGGGATATGATGATAGAGAATGGATTAATCTTGCTCAGGATAGGGACCGATAGCGGGCTTATTTGAGGGCGGCAATGAACCTCCGTGTTCCTTAAACGCCAGTAAGTAAGTATTAAGAAAGTTGCAGTTTTACTTATGAAAATATACAATATTTCAGTATGATCAGTGGCGTAGCGTCAATGTAAGCTAAAAAGCTTAGCTTCCCCAGTTAATAATAATTTCATAATAAACCTGCAGTTTATGGAGAAAATTATTTATTAATTTTAATAGAATTTATATTTACGCGTTAAATAATGCGATGCGGCAGCTCAGGATGATTTGTGATGCAGCAGTAAACAAGAAGCCTGCACACACCAACTTCCAAGCAGACCGGTTTCTTCTGTGTAATCCACCCCGCAGATTTTCCATTCCTTTCTAACTAAGCTACCCTAGTCGCAAGGCTCGCAAAGAAGCTAGCTTTAACATTTAAAATAAGTAGTTCCCGAGTTATCCCTTTTCGTCAGTTGTGTTCAGTTGAAGTGTTAGTGTGCATTTGGCTGATATAATAAATAATGAACGAAATAACAGTTCCTGACCTAATTTACTTGAATTTTTTTTAGGATAATTGTATTATCAAGACCGACTTACGAACAAAAGTGTGATTTAAAAAACAAATGACCGACTCCCTTGCTGTCAATGAAGGACACAACCAAAAGACAGACGCATACTTACGTAATGATACTAATATTGTGATTTCTCTAAGTATGACAGGGAGTGAGCTAATGTTATACGTATACATGTCTATTTGTTAAGAGATATGTGTAAACCGTGAAATCATATTTTATTACGTATCATTTGAGGTCATGCCTTATTGGTGTTACTTACGATGTTCCAACCAATCTTCGACTGCTGACTTGAAATTGACTACTATTTATTTTAAGACTGTATTTTTGTAATACGTTTTCTCATATTGCATGAAAGACAACTTGAGTTAGCTTCCCCTGCTCAAAATTTCATGCTACGCCACTGTGTATGATTAAGTTTCATCAAATGTTTACATTGAAACGACTCACAAGCCTGGACTTTTCCTTGATAAAACGTTAAAATTGCTTGTAATAATATAGTATAATATTCATTTGTACATAAGCTTAATGGTGTTGCATAAGATAGAAATTTCCAATTATTTTACAGGATGGATTAAGCTTATACGGACACTAGATGACAAAGGGCAAGCTTGAATAGACGACAGCTGGCCGCAATCGAAAATATCAACAACAAAGTAACACTCCAAACTGTCGACAGTGAAATGCCTTGCAGTTAAAGCAACTGTAAATAAAGCATAAGATAAAAAATTAGACATTTAATCGTCAAATAACTAAACATGGTGTAATTTAAAGAATTTAAATGTTATGTTGAGTTCAGATAAGTTTGTGAAATAATATCATATAAATTAGTTTTTATTTTTCAGTCAATCACTTATGTTATGATGGCAGAAATGGATTCTGTTACATCAAGATACAATGTTAATATACGTCACTAATATTTTCGACTTACTTTCAAGTCATCTTCAGGTGATAGTTTTTTTAACAAACAAACATTTGAACTAGGTGAAAATATTATTTAAACACATTTATAAAACACTAGTAAATAGTCTGACCATGCATACTTTAAATAAAATGGTTGAATGGCGTATATAGTCTTGAAATTAAATTGACATAGGTACAGATAGAAAGCCTTCCAATGAACATAATTATAATACAATATATTGAGAGGCATGCAGTGTGCCTCAATTATGAAATTAAGATCGTTTAAAATTATTATAGAGGGTGCGTCAGAAAGAACGGATGGATTTCGAACTATCGATATGCAGCGAGGGGAGGGATAGAGTGAGGGGGACCACGACAGTTGGATCAGCGAGAGAATGCAGTTTCAGTTGAGAACAAGGTGTTGATCTGGTGTGCAACGTGCTTTGTTCGCAGAGACATTTTTGAAAAATGAAGAGTCTGTGATCGTCACTCAGGACTCGTTTCGACATCGGATGTCACGCTAGGATTCCAACTCGGAATACAATTTTGCGGTGGGCGGCTTCATTTCGTACCAACATTAAAGAAGAAATCACCTGGACGAACACGGAGCGCGTGTACACCTGCAAATGTGGAGACAGACAGTAGGTTGTCCGGTCACCTCAAAAATCAGCCCGCAAACATGCTATTACACTGAGATTGTCCGAGGTTACGGTAAGATCTCGCGCCCTACGAGTTCTTTCTTTGGGACCATTTGAAGGAATAAGTAACCACATACACTGGACGAACTGAAGACGGCGATTCGTGAAGAAATTGCGGCAATCCCACCAACTATGACTGTGAAAATGACGGCGAACTTCAGAAAAAGCATCGATGCCTGTATCGAAAGCTAAGGACATCATATGGATGATGTTGTACACCATAAATAAACTGCATGTATTGGTGAATCTGTTGATAACAATAAATTTTTGATTTGATGAATCCTCACAATTTTATTGCCCTGTGAAATCCATCCGTTCTTTCTGACGCACCCTTTATATAAAACTGAAGAGTAGGCTTGTTCTTTATGACGTTCAATGTATTGGAAGACTGTATGAAGTGGATGTAAAAGAAAATCTCGGTCTGTTCGCCGTGGTGAAAGGCATTATATGAAAGATGTACAGTGGAGGTTTTCAGATGATGTGGCCTTCTCATCTTGGCGTTACATGTTTACATAATTCAGGCACACTACATGCCTCTCAATATATTGTATTATAATTATGTTCATTGGAAGGCTTTCTATCTGTCAATTTAATTTTAAGACTATGTACGCCATTCAGCCATTTTATGTAAAGTATGCATGGTCAGACTATTTACTAGTGTTTTATAAATGTGTTTAAATAATATTTTCACCTAGTTAAAATGTTTGTTTGTTAGAAAAATATCACCTGAAGATGACTTGAAAGTAAGTCGAAAATATTCGTGACGTATGTTAACATTGTATCTTGATGTAACAGAATCCATTTCTGCCATCATAACATGATAAGTGATTGACTGAAAAATAAAAAGTAATTTATATGATATTAGTAATTTAAAGAGTTAAAACCAGTTTCTTCTTGTTTCTTTTATATCTGTAGCACAAAACTCTGAGAATCGGAGACAAGATATCAATGAATTTCAGAAAAGCAATGATGAATGGGTATGTGGAAACACTTGTTCTTAATTCTTGCCTTTTTCCACTCCATTAATTTCGACATTTCCAGAGAACAGAATCTCCATCCTTTTCTTCATCATTTGCTCTTTCATCCGCACCTCAGCCATGGACCGCATCTTCAACTTACTTTTCTCATCTTGCCGGGATTGAAACTTGATGACGATGCAGTCTTTCCCTCTCTAAGGCGATCCATGGTAATGTTAAGAGTGTGGGGGGGAGCTTGTAAGAAAGGAAGACGATGGGAGAGGAAGGCAAGCTTTAATCATGTGTCAGTCTAGGAAAGATGGCTCGAAAACTTTCATCTTTCGAACAGATACTAGATGGAAAGTCGGAAGTCTTTAAACCTCAACAAAGTGTTTCCATACAAAGACTTCTTATACCTTCATACCACCAAGTTTAATCGTTCGCTTTATTGGCGGTGGAGGGAGGAATGGATTCATATCTAATGAATATTTATAGCCGACGTCTGGTTGTGCGCAGGTAATGTTTAAAGAGGCTCCAAGGAGTACGTACTTGTAGACTCCCTGTTGGAACGACGTTGTGTTACGGGTTGCCTAGTCAGGAAAGGGGCTTGGCTAGGAGATCGGATCAGAGGCATCAGGAAAGTTTAGTTAATGAAGATTTAAGGAAGATTTAGTAATTTGCCGTGTTAGAGAGGGTCTATCTTCTACCGGTTTAGTGGAAGTGGCTGGATAATCAATATCTGGCTGATGGAGGTAAGATTGCTCCACGGATGATAGTGGGGACTTCAGTAATTTAGTATAAAGTTACATTAGCTTCGATAAAAGCCGAAGCAGACGAAACTAAGCCGTCGAACGCGATCAATTTGAGTCTTTCCGTATCTACTCGTATATGAAGCTGGAATGATATTAGTGCCAATTTGGTAATGATAAGACTTACATTATATCAGCAATGGAAGAAACGCACTCCAGCAATTTAGCGATGGACGCGAGGTCGATTCTTAATAGATCCGTTGATATTCCGTAATTGTAACAGTTCTTCTTCATTTAACGTTCATTTTAGAGGGTACTCAGTAGAGATGAACAAAACTAACTGCTGTTCTCGCTCGCTGTGTTCGTTGCATTTGTCTTTAGAGTCTCGTCTCGTCATTCTCGTGCGCTTCGAGTCTCGCTCATCATTCTGGAAATAGCATTTGGTCGGCGTGGAAAGATTTCGTAACTTCGAATAACATACATCATTGAAATAAATAGCATTATAAATGAATACAATATAATATTTTATTACTCAGTCATTGACAAATCAATGTAAAATAATGACTTATTTTATAGTCATTAAGTTTATATACATGAATTACAAAAATTGCGAACGTTTTCGCCTATTCAGGCATCCTCAGGCAGAGTTATACAATATCTCAATATCACATACGTAGCTATTGGTGGTGAGTACTATTTGAATTAATGATGTACAAGACATCTCCATTATTAAAATATAATATTACAGGTAGTAAACTTAAATAATATTAAAAATGTTAAAACCATTTAGTAATTAAACTTCATAATATGTGGAATTCTTGTTCAGTCCAATGAATGGTGAATATATCTGAAATGTATAAAAATACGAATAGAAATGGGAATTATCAAATGTAAATTGTAGTCGGATTGGATATTTAAAAGTACTAACGTCGTTTAAAATGTGACAACTGCATAGTTAGCAACTATGGATTACTATAAGCATCCTGTGTTTAATGTAAATTACATTGATTTGTCATTGACTGAGTAATAAAATATTATATTGTATTCATTTATAGAAATTGACAATCTGAATATTCCATCATGCTTTCTAAGCATTATAAATGTTTAAATGAGAAAAAAAGACAAAGCACAGCAGTGTCTTAGTTATCAAAATGTTCTGATTCTATGGTATGATATTACCTACGGTTATATAAGTAGAAAAAAAAAAACAATTCTCAAATAAATTTGCATTTCTAAGAAACATAAAACATAACGTCAATATCTTTTTACTTGACATTGCACACTTGATTTCAAACATATGAAAAGAAAATTCCTAGCCTTTCAATAACGGCCTAGTAATTAAATAACAACTGGGGAACGGATTATTATACACTGAAAGGTAGGGATGATGTTTTAAATAGGCTACTCGCTTGTTTATACATATATAACAGTTGGGAAAAGTAGATAAAAGTTCAGTCAGGTATAAAAAACTGCGGCGATTCAAGGCTGCTTGACGTTCGGGACTTCGGGAGTGATCAATCTCGACGTCTCGAAACACTCACAAGCAGTCTTTACGTCAACGACGCGACGTATAGAACATTGTCGTGCGGGTTTTCGGCTTTGCGGGCGCTGTTAGTCTTGCTTTCTCTATCGTTGTTCATCTCTAGTACTCAGAGATGAGATGAGATGAGATGTATGTTGTAACAATACATCGTAATGGCTTAGATTCCCTCAGAAAAACGGATTCCTAATTAGCAAAGTTATAGTTACATCTTCACCACTTCCGAAGATCATAACCTCTAAGCCCTAAGTTCACTTAATCTCTCGTGTGAGACTACAAATACAGTTTTCCTACGATATGCAAATAAAGTTGCATTTTACCCATTGTTATCAGTGCGTAAAGTGAGCCTTTAAAACACTACTGCGCAAGAATGTAAGTAATCATTTTACACAGTGCTATTTATTTTACGCACTACCAAAGAAAATATATTACTCAATGTACAAACTTTATTCAATAAGAAATTAATGTGTTTTCGATCTTTCATGACGTAATAATAAGCGTAACACAAATAAGTATGTAATATTCATATTTGTGCGAGATTGTGCGTATTTGCTTGTTTTCCGCACAGAACCAATACGCGGTAAGTGTGAAATACCACATTCAGTATTCCCAACATAACATACGTAACAATTTCCCTCTTCTTACCGCTTAAGCGCGACATTCATTTTACTGCTTTAGGCTTTTAACATATTATTTTTAGAGACGTTTAACATAGTAATAATTATAAATTGGAACCTTACCACTGCCATTTCACCTAAATTTCAATGTTAATTATTGTTTTTTAAATATTTGCAAAAATTAAGTAAAGTCTACTACACCACGAAACTTATTGCATTCCTGATACAAGTAACATTAAGGAAGCCGCGAAAAAATCAACAAGATTCCAGATGCCGATGTTATTACTGCAATATGTTATATAAATAATATTGTTATAATATTAAAATGAAAAATAAATCATTACGTAACCTTACCGTTTGTTTTAAGTTCGCATTTATAGACTGGGGGGGAAAGACAGACGTATATCACGGCCTGCTGGAGTATAGTAAACACAGAAAACATTTATAGCAACAATGTTGAAGAAAGATATTTTGGTTTTCCGAAGTTGCCGTCATTAAACAGAAACCAACATGGAGATTTCATTGCAACTAATTAGAAATTCGTCTTTCAGGTATGTTATAAACGATCTTCGCACAAAATAATGTACGATACACGAGCGGTATGTTTGTTTTCATGTTCTCGGAAATTAAAAAAGCTCAACTACGTTTCGCTTTTTCAATCTTTTCCTCGAACATCAAAACGTCAACATACCGCTCTTGTAACGTATATTACTATTACGTTCTAGCCTATATTATTTTAAAGTTACATGTATAGTTACCTTGCAACAAGAAACGACATTCAGCTTTTCTAACAGCTTTGTTAATTATACGGCCAGTTTAGATGGCCATGAAGTTGTGATCATGAATAAAACAGGCTGCAATTCCATTGATACTTATTTCTTAATAAGTATGAGTTTAGACGGCCGTGATATCGCTTCGCCTCGTTTTACAAACTTCACACTTGTTCCAAAAAAGAGAACCTTTACGAACTTGTCTCATAAATAACTATTGTGTAGTAACTACACGAGTTATAAATAAAGAGAAATGGTCAATTATTAATAAGAGTTTCGGGTTGGAGTTTTTTATTTCTGGTAGAAATTACAGTCTTTACAACGTTTCTTAGATTGAGTCTATGTTTTTGGGTAAAACTGATAACGAGTGTGAAGAAAAGTTTTCTTTTCGGTAATGTGTGACGTTGCAAATTGCTAAATCCACGTAACTGACTCTATCAGTAGAATATCTTGCAAATGATTCGAACTTTGTATCCTAATATACTTTTTTTTTCAACGAAAAGATTGTGTGACTGCAATCTGTGTATATTTTTGTGTGACTTTACTTTGTTTATAGTATTTTTTTCCTTTTTATTTCTGTTATTGTATTTGTATTTCTGGTGGTGTGGAAGAGAAGGCCTGATGGCCTTAACTACACCAGAATAAATAAATAAATAAATAAATAAATAAATAAATAAATAATAAATAAAGAATAAAGAAAACAGCAATCCAAACCTCTTCTGAAACGTTTTTGTTCGACTTCTAAAATGTTAAGAGTTCATAAGGTATAAATATTAGAGTTCTCTGCCCTGGTTCTGTAAATAACATACTTACTACCCGTCCAAGCGTCACTGGTTCGATTCCCAGAGTGGGCAATGAAAGATAGTTATCTTCCATCCCCGGGACTTTGTTTATGTGCCTTGGATGAGAATGATGAAGAGAAGAATGCTATTTAAGATATTCGTCGAGATCTGGAAGATCTATTTCTCTATTGAATCTGTTACGTTTAGTGTATATATATTTTTTTCGGCTGACCAATCCTATAGGTTGATGCAGAGTTCGAAATGCTATACAAAACATTAATCTAACAAACAACAGTTGAAATTAGAAAGTTTAAGCACAATTTCGAAACATTTCAAACAATTCGACTTGAAAAACACGCATAAACGACTTCTTGGGCTAGCCAGTTTGACGAACACAGAAGCTGGCGACCTTTCATGCCTTGGGCAAGAGGACTTTTATGATAGTTTCTGTAAATACCTCTGAAATATCGGAGATAGTGAAAAACATAACATGGTTGATAAATCTTAAATTATTCTTCACAATTGTGTCTGACCATAATATCTAGAGTCCACACCTGTGGAGTAACAGTCAGCGCGTCTGGCTGCGAAACCAGGTGGCCCGGGTTCGAATCCCGGTCGGGACAAGTTACCTGGTTGAGGTTTTTTCCGGGGTTTTCCCTCAACCCAATACGAGCAAATGCTGGGTAACTTTCGGTGCTGGACCCAGGACTCATTTCACCGGCATTATCACCTTCATATCATTCAGACGCTAAATAACCTAGATGTTGATATAGCGTCGTAAAATAACCCAATAAAATAAATAAATAAAATAAATAATATCTAGAAGTTGTATTTTTTTTGGCCACAAATTATGCATAATACGGTGGTAATATCTTATGTGTGACTGAATGCTTACGTTGATATAGTTAAAAGAAACATCTGCGAGTGTTTTCATCTTAGAGTTTCTGTTTCTTTACTTCTTGATACTAGCTATTTCTCCAACGTGTGACCATTCTTCTGCTTGCACTTAATTCTTCTATTCTGAGAAAGCAGTGCATGTATAAACTCGACCATTTGGATGAGCGCCAGGCTCTCTGGCAGAGAATCGATTAAGATTTCAGTGTATGAAAACATGAGTATAACTAGTGTATCCCCCTTATTTAACTGCAGCTCGTACAACAGCCACTGGGGTAAACTTGTCTCCTTAAACTGCTTGGCTTCGTTGAATATTACCAACTCTGAATTGATATTTTCAGTGCTTTAACTGGAAGACATACGGGAAATAATTCCAGACGATTGTAATACTGTATCAGAAAAAGCTTTGGTTTCGTTCCACATCCATCAAATTGATGATTTTGTTTTCGATAAGTTCGTAAGTTTCTGTAAATTATAGTAATAAGTAATGCGATTTAAATCTTTTATCTTCTATGTCACAGAGTTGGACAGTTTTCGTTTAAACGGTGATATACAAGAGAATATAAACGGTTATTTAATCTAAAATATATGAAGATCCTTTAGAAGTTTTTGCTCTTAAAATAAAAAAAATATTTGAGTTTCACATTAAATAATCCTATCCAAAGCGTGTTGAAGTGGAATAACAATGGCGGCCGACTGAGTGATTGCGTTACTCTGGGTATCCCGGACTCTGGTTGCAAAGAGTCCGCAGAGACATTTGTAATGTAGGAATTTTGAGTGAGAAAATGACATATACTAATATTTCTGTGCAGAAACCTCCGGCTTCATTTTCTTTGAGAACTAATTTTTATCGCGGAATTTTAACGCTTAACAATTTCATTCATTGCGTTTGTTTTTAACCTTTAAACATCGGATTCAATTTTGACTGTTTCAACATCTGTTACTTAAACTTACCTAAACGTACCTAAACCTAAATACACTAGAACAATACGAAATTAATTGTGAAGCTTGGGCACTCCAAGATGGAGTATATTACTGGCCACTGAACGAATACTGCAGACTGTTCTTCTTCCTGGCACTACGATCTACTTCCAATAGATGGCTCCCCGACACGAGTGGCAGGGTTGCCAATACATGCAAAGGAAATGATACTAAACGTGAAGAATGTTGCTACAGGTGGAAGATTCGGTTAGGTGTTATTAGGTGTGTAGTATTATTACTATGTTGGCGACACTGAAACCCACTATGAAATTAACGAAATATGGCTGCATTCTTCATTCACAGACGACGATTTTCGTATATAAGTAAAGTACCTATTTAGGGCGGGTTGGGTGGGACCACAACTCTCCAAGTGATCACATCTATTTGTACTAATGAATACTTTCATTTTATAGTTTATTTCAGCGATTTTGAAAAAGGTAAGAAGTGGCGTTCCTGTAATTCACAATTACCCAATACAAAATATACAACACACAAAAACACATCCAAATGAAATTCTCAACACACAACTCAATTTCAGAACACACACACTCTTTGACTCCACATTACACTACACAAACACACCCCCACAGGAAACAAAACAAAAGGCGCCAAGACCAGCAACAGCTAGTTCTGAAGAAGGTCAATAACAGACCGAAACATGTTAACCAGGTACGATAGAATTTAACACGAGAAAGACATATAATACATATTCCGAAGTGATATAGTGTTAAAAGTTGTGTAATAAAGATGTATAAACTTTGTTATTGAAGTTACTTCATTTTTAAGCTAGATTTATATCTAAATCTGTCAATTACGCGTCTGCAGATAAATAGTGAGTAATATGAGAGGGAGATAGAGAGAGAGAGAGAGAGAGAGAGAGGAAGAGAATGGGATGAAGAAGAGAAGGCTGAAAGTAATTGTAAAGTGGGAGAAATTTTGATTGTTGTGGGGAAATTAAAGACAAGTCCTTAGTTTCCTAGCATTGCATCAGTTTGGTGTGTAAAGTTATTTTCGTCACTTAATTGTCTTAGTTGCGAGATATGTTTTAAGCAAGTTCACATGCAAATACGTTAATGAAGACGGAAAAGAGAACGCATGCGCAATAAAGGAAGGCTAAACTTATGAAGGAGGGGAGAAATAGCGCATGTAGCTGTAATGTAATAGCCCCTGCTTGCAGTTGATGTTTGGCAGAGTGCACACCGGCTTGGGTGACATGAGAACTTTAGGTTATGTGTTGTAGTAGTGGTTTTTATACGCTACGTGACTGCCTCGCTTTTGGCAGTAAATTTTCCTAGCCCAACCTAGAATTAAGTTTCAACTCCCATTAGACTTACTTGAAGAAAGTCACAGTTGCGCATACAAACAAGACCTTTCCTCATTTGCATAGCTAGCTTTCTGTGTTCCCACGCAGACTGTAACGACTCTAGCTGCGACGCTAACAATGTCTACGCCACGCCAGGGCGCTTCGAAATCTCAGTTTATGAATTATGCCCCTTGAATAGCTTGCGGAGAAGATGGCGGTTACTTAATTCGTCTTGTCTCCACCAGACGGCTCTGTTATCAGGCGACACATTAACAATAAATAATGCATGCCACGTAATTTTCATATTAAGATAAAGACGTAGTCCTGTAACTTTGAAATATATTCAAACGAGAGATTTTCTTCAGTTTTATACATCACGCGCTCAATATTATGACTGTATTACACGAAATAACAGTTGTTTCTCTTTCTGTGTCTGAACCGTTGCATACGAAATTTCCAAGATCGAGAGAACTAACGTTGCTCTGAGCTGATAAACTGTTCTACCTGGTTCATAGTTTCGCCGGCAGATGTCATGTCATATGTTATGTCGTAGTATGAGTGAGAATATCCCCAACGAGATAGCTGTCCATTCTAGGGTGCCTAAAAGATTCAACCTACTTGTAAATCCAAAAGACCATCGTAACAATTAGCAGTTTCAATTTTATAAAGAAATAAAAAATAATT
Organism: Periplaneta americana; assembly: GCF_040183065.1. NCBI lineage: Eukaryota > Metazoa > Arthropoda > Insecta > Blattodea > Blattidae > Periplaneta > Periplaneta americana. Next base: position 60,248,383 of record NC_091133.1, read on the forward strand.
ATATGTATAATTTATAAATTTCAAAACACACAATAAACATATGTTGCATAACTGGGCAGCTACTATCATGTTATGGTCAGCTTTTATTAAAGAAAACGAAATACATTAGTTAGCATTATACATTTAATGATATTGTAAAATGCCCAAGTAGTCTTTAAGAATTTGTAAGCCTTCGCCTGAAGTGACTTTTGTTAAGTTGAAATATTTTGAACAGCAAAGCTGGAAATCGTTACACAAGCACCAAGAAGAATTTGTATGACTTTCCAGCGTTGAATGGCGTATTTTCTACTATTTTTATTACATGTTGACAAAGCAAGCAGAAGTTCATTTTATGTCTGTGAACTAATCGCTGAGTGTAATCGATTTACATTTTTGTGAAAAAAAAAAATGAAAACTGTAGATATATTGCTTTGTCTCGTATTTTATTTCAGACTCCTAGCAAAAGGGAGAAAATATGAGTTTTTATTCGTTTCTTTCAGATTCAGTCCTAAAAGAAAACCATAAAATTGCTGTAGTTCATTCTCAACTTTGTGACGAATTTAATTTAATTTTAAGTATAGGTTATTCGTTATCTTGTGACGCCAAATGCATTCGTGTCCAATAGCTTGTAATAAGAACCTTCTGGTGGCGGAAGTGAGCTAGGTAGTTCCAAGTGGAATCATAACGAGGAAGAGAAGCTTTCCAGTCAACTTTTTCTCCCCCTCACGTGCAGGTAGGTTTCACGAGATACCAAATGGCCTACAATGTTTAACGACAACTCAAATGTCTCATTCAGACCCATTGTCAAGGGTACTAAGCTAGGTACCATGATTTTTTTGGGAATATACTAAAATTCCTCATGTCATTAGTTAAATTATCTAAGAAATGTGCACCTAGTTAAGGAACTCAGAGTTACGTTGTATGAAAGTTTATAGAAAATTGTAAATTTGGTAACAGTTACCAGGTCCACCTCTGTGGAGTAACGGTTAATCTGCCTGAGCCCGGGTTCAAATAATAGTTGGGTTTTTTCCGAGGTTTTCCCTCAACCACTTGAAGCAGAATTGCCGAGTAACTTCCGGCGTTGGACCTCGGACTCATTTCCTCTTCATTAGCATAATTTCACTAATCATCTTTAATAGTGACATGTTGACAAGGAGGACGTGGCGGAGTGCTTCCGTGATTCGTCTACAGGTGACATCTGTCTGCGGGAGCTGCACATATCCCAGAGATGCTGCAGGGGCTTTAATTCGCGGACTGCAGTAGACAAGGGAGTGTAGCTCCCTCGGATAGATGGTGTTTTGATGAGTCACGGATTCGACGGCGGTGTGTCCCTCTGGTTAGGGATGCAGCAGATTCATGCACGTGAATTGCGAACAGATAACATCGATTTGAAGAGGCTGCAGAGGAACATCACACGGAGGCGGAGGAGCGTTCATGTTCACGCGGACTCCATAAAACCTGGATGCTGCGGTTGAATCGATAAAATGGTAACAAGTGTGAATCACGTGTTTAGTGTGCGGTCCAAAGGACTTTAAATTTATTCTAATAGAAAGGAGGTTGTACAATAAATCTAAGGTTGCGGTGTTTGCCTACGACCCCTCCTACGAAAAGAAAAAAATCAGTGGCCAATATGTAGTCTATTTGATAAAATTATGACAGAAATGTTCAAACAAGTTTAGAAAGGCTCAGCATATAATACTATAGACTTGGTGCGGAAATTCTGTCACCCGAAATGTGTAAACAATATTTCTATAAACAGCATAATAACCTCTCTGGAAGAGGTTTCTTTAACATTAGGAAGACCGGACTTTGCGAACAACCTAATACGACCGTCGAGACAAATATGTACCGTCCGTAATCAGATACGTCTTGGGCCAGAAACTAGTAATAAATGGGTATTCTGCATGGAAGAGACTCTATGATCACCCAGTAACATTTTTTTTAAATTTTAAACATCAAGTACAGTTAACTCAGAAATCTCTGTTTTGATATATTTTCATGTAAAATGACATAAAAGGAAACTTTTCAATTAAATCGTGTTCATAATATTTTATATAGGTAATTTGAGTATATCTTGGTATAAATTTTGAAATATGACTTTCTGATTATTTCAATCAAGTATTACTCGACTAAGGGAAGTGGAATCCTGCAGCCCGGAGCCGTGGCGCTACTGCGCCTGCGTTCGTAATACCGCATCCCGATAGTTCACATTACTCCCGCGGCTCCATTCTCCTTGGTCGAGTAATACAGTCAAGTCAAAGGTTTACATAACATGTTGAAACTTACTACAGTAAGGCCTAAGTAAACACATACTGAAAAGTAAATTAATGAAACAAATGACACATCTTAGCCTAAATGACATTATTTTCCACACAGGTACATATGTAAGTACAGTCCTTACATATATCTTGATCAGTAGATTGGGATTTACGGGATGCATAAACATAAGAAAGAACAGCAACATATTTCTTGCAGATTGCTTTGTCACAATGTACATTTATTAGAATTTCTCCCTTTATTATAGGATTTTCGTAACTGACAGCGGCGACGGGAACCACCAACTTCCGATGCTTTCATGGAGTGGCAGGTGCATTCCCTTTATTTTGTTTCATAGTAACATTTCACAATATCAGGCTTTGATTCTGCGTCATTACCAAACTGTATATCTGAATGCAAGGAGCTCACAATTACGACATTCTTATATGGCTTTCACTGATACAACGTGAGAGTTAAATCATTATTTTCCTTTAAAAGCTCCAGTCTTCTCGAGTTGCTCTCTACTTTTGTTCCTGCATTATGCTACTTCCCTTTGCGTTTTGTTGATTGTACCAAGCAAGCCTCGTTCAGTTTGCTTTCAAAGTTGTGCTACTGCAAGTGAGGTGAAGAAGTTGTCGCAAGCAATATTCCTTCCTCTCTTTAGGAATGAACATGCAAGATTCTTCACTACAAAGTCACTAAGATTTTCAGCGCTAGGAAGAGTGTCATCTTTGCCAAGATAAGGGAAGGCCTTCAGGATATATTTTGAATCTTTATCGACGGCCATCCAGTATTGCTGCCCACATTTGTCAGAGTTGGAAGCCATGAACTGAATGAATGGGTACCTACATTTGACGGGAACAACTGTTCATCTACAGAAATGTATGGGTCAGGAGTATATTGACTTTGACAATTTTTCTGTGAATCCGTAATGACAGCAAATTTGTGATGTTTCAGTCGTTCCGAGCAAGTTGATCTAAAATAAAATCTTATAAAAATCTCATGATTTCTTTGAACCGATTGAAGTTTGGGATACCTACCCCATTTTCAGACCCCATTTTTCTGTGCTATCTAATATTGATAAAATATTCAACATTCATTTTTCTATTCATCTTGGAAAACCGGTAGCCTACATACAGCTGTTCTTGTGACTTCAGTCAGTGAGAGAGACTTTTCCATCATCGTTACTAATGATTTAATTGCGACCACCAAAATATGACAAAGTTCGATGGAGCTATTCTTTTTAATCGCTTAACAATACTCGTATATTTTTTTAACAAAGTTTACTTTCAGGATTTTATTCAGTATAGTTGTTGAACTGATTTAACATGTTCAGAAATGTTATTACAGTATATAACTATCATTTCCATTCAATAGACATTATTTTAGTTATTTTTAAATAAAACCTTAATAAATCAAAATTAATGATGTTACTTTTTTTAAAAATTAAATATCCCCGGGTAATAAATAAATTTACAAACACTGTTACATTTCATAAAAGATATTTGAACTACAATACAGTACATGACAAACGCTTTTACATTTTGTTTCACGTAATGTACAGAACAAGCTACTCTGCTCTAATTGTCTATTTAAGCACATTAGCACAACCATGTTGAGTGGAGTGAGTTAAACTGTGGATCGCATAAAACCGATATGTGAGAGATGACGGAGTGGGGGATAACACACGCAGTTTGAACTGCAGCTGTAGCGCCTATGTTTGATCATGCTGTTTCAAGCAGAGGGATGGGTAAAAGCATTGCCGGAAACTATTTAATATAGTCATGACTAGAGTCGTTTAGAACAGGGGTGTGATTTCTGGCCAGGAAACAACAGTCTTCATTAATGTCATTCTCAAGAGGAAAATAATGGGTAAAGAGCGTTTATCTTCCTTAGAAGCGTAGAGTGATTTAGAACGTTTGACTAAATCAAATATCTTTAGTTACCAGATGAACAACAGCGAAATCATAATTTTATTTCTGTTTTGCCCTCTGCAGTTATCTGTCCGGATTATAAGTTTTTCGTAATGTAATGAAGTAGGAGCAATAGTAACATTCTATGTGTATTAGTTTAGATTCGATACATTGTTTGTATTTCATTAATTCATAATTCATAGTATTTTACTGTTTAATTCATAACTCGTGTATACACGTTACTTTTATCGAGCTCAAAATGTTCTAATCTATCTAACTTGTAACTTTGTGTAATTCGAGGGGCCATTTCTGAAAGGAAACAACTCAAAACGCAAAGATTTCTAATGACTGCATTTTAAAGTTTTATGTTGCTGTGAAAATTTGAACTGTCTAATCGGTATCTACGTATATTTTTGCTGATTGAGTAGAAGAGAAGGCCTTAACTCTGCAAGCTGAAATAAATTGAAGGGTATTTTTGGAAAAAACAACCATAGTCCAAAATCATAAATTTTCAGGAGAAACAAAACTATCTGTCGCGGGTGTTGCTGACACTTCAAGTACCAAATTCATCACACCATTTCTTAAGGTGTTTTAGAAGCACCATTTCTTAAGGTGTTTTAGAAACTTGGGAAAACTGAAGTACACTTATAACTTAAATTGTCTCATAGAAATACTTGTGTAAATGTAGGTAATGTGGACAATGGTTGTTTTAAGAATAACTGCTCTGTTGTGGCTGAAATGTGCCTCTCATTTAATCGTTTTTTCTTTATTATATCCTGTTTCTTCTCCTTTCGTTATATACGTTTCTTCCATTGGCTTACTTCTGTACCTAAAGATGACGCCATAACTGAAACAACAATAGTATTTTTCTCTGAGGTGGCTTTTGCCGCCGCGTACATAAGAAGCAGTACTGACAATCTACTACAGTTTAAAATTGTATGAATAAATGTTTCAAGATGTTATTCATTATTTTATTATTTAAATTTAAATATTTAGGATACAGAATAAAATTACAACAATAGAAATAAAATATCACAATCAATATAAAAAAGAGGATACAGTAATATAAACAAAATTTGAGGACCGAATGAGCAGCGCACGTGTTCGGTCGCAGTTCAGATAGGTATATTAGTAATATAAAAGGAATATAAAAAATAAAATAGGAACTAGGGGAGAGTCGGGTAGTATCGGACATCGCGTAATATCGGACAGTGAGTTTCTTTCATCTACCACACGATGATAGTACCTGATTGACATGGTTACGTTTCAGTAATGTCGCATAGAGAAACGTAACCAAGTCATTCAAGTACTACCATATGGTGGTAGATGAAAAAACGCACTGTCCGATACTACCCGACTCTCCCCTAAACTTAAAATTACAGATAGAGTGAAATTATGTAATATAATATATAAATATAAGAGAAATATAGAAAATAAAATAAATTAGGAACTAAAATAAAAATAAAAATTAAAATTAGAGCTGGAAGAGAATAATAATATCGTACGTGAATAAAGTAGGACAATTTATGAAAAATTATATATTCCGAAATTATAGAATAAAAATATAATATAGGCTGATTAATTCATACACAGAGGCTATAAATTTATTTAATCAAATTGAAGACATTAACACATTTCTAATTTTCTTGTTATATGTTAGTGAGTTAAGAGTTAGAAGTTCTGGGTGTAATTTAGCTAAAGAATTATAAAACCGTGGACCAAAATTAATGCTATGCTTTAGACCAGCAGATGTGAAACATTTAGGTTCGACTAATGTTGAATTATTATTTCGTCTCGTGCCATGATTACTTATTAAGATCTTTATGATAAAATTTTAATACGATATATTTATAAATTTGTTCATTATTAAATACATTAAATTCAGAATAAATTAATTTAGCTGAATAATCAAAACGTTTCTTCAAACAAATTTTAATTATTCGTTTTTGTAGTAAATTTAAGGGACTAAGATTAATTTTTGTACTTCCACCCCCAAACAATAATGCCATATTGAATGATAGAATGAAAAATGGCCAAATAAACATTTCGTAGAATTCTAATGGGTAAGTAGCATCGAAGATTAAGGAATTTATAAATTGTTTCACGGAGCCTCTCACAAAGATAAATAATGTGACGAGGCCATTTTAAATGTTAATCAATAACGATACCCAGATATGAATGGGATGTTTTTAAATGCTATCATCCTCCTCGACAATGGCTATTTTCACAAAAAAAGTTTGTGGACTATTGTTGTTTTATGAAAACAACTGAAAATTTCCACTCCTGTAACATAGAACCGTAGTGTTTTTTCTACTAACAACCAAGTAGTAGATGGCGGCTACAATATGCTCACCACATCCTTAATATATCAAATTAGTAATTTTTGGACTATGATTATTTTTTAAAAATTCAATAATAATAATAATAATAATAATAATAATAATAATAATAATAATAATAATAATAATAATAATAATACTAACAATGACAATAATAATACTAACAATGACAATAATAATTTATGTACGTTGCTGCTAAAAGTATACGCAAAGTATATTAAGCATTAACCAATGCATTTCTTTGATATCGTACATAGCATCGTAGATATCGTACATTCAGGCATGTCAATAATGAATCTTCACGGCACGTTTTAATATACATTTGTTCAAGCCCATTTTAACATGTTCATTTGTGCACACTATAATATGAGATTTACTTCATACCTTATGTATCATGATAAACAGGTTTGCACATTTTTATATACTTGATTTTAGACATATGGTATTTTAATATTGTTTTACCTGATGATGCCCCTTGGAGGGTGAAAACGTTTGTACAAATCTAAATATACAAAACAGTGATATGTAATTTTATTTTTTTTAATGTGTTAAGCCATAAAGATTGAATAAAAGCTTTAATATATTGATATATGTAACAATAAGGTCGGCTTATCCGATTATTAAAAATGAATTGTATTATTTTAAAGTACTGCAAAATCTTGTTAAAACATGTAGCTGATTCTTGAGGCGTATCGACGATATACTATACATTGTAATTCTAGTATGAAATACAGTAACCGTCTACATAATCACTTACAAACCAGAATTAGATATAACCAAGTTTCTACTGTACTTATTATTATGAGTGATATGTGTTTTGTGTTACCAGAATTATATCAAATGATGGTAAAATCCTGCTAAAGATCGGAAAATAAATAAATAAATAAATAAATAAATAAATAAATAAATAAATAAATAAATAAATAAATAAATAAATAAATCTGCACTAACAAACATTGTAGACCTACACTATTTATTTGGTGAGTATGATAATTTGGCAGCCCTTTTGTAATCTCACTGCCCACCGTTTATCACACCAACCCAAAGTGCCAAATTATTATGAATAATAAATCATAAGCTTAAATCCCTTGAATTACCTAAAGCACGTTCTTCTTGGCACAACATGGCTTCAGCTCAAGTATAGGAAACGGTTCACATAAATCCTCTTTTCTATAAAAAGACATAATCCGATTTGTTCGACTATTTTTATCCGAAAGGAAGCTTTTAGGATATACGTGAGTCAGGCTTTATTTGCTTCCCTTAAATGCAGCAGAATATCTCAAACACTTCAACAATGATCTAACACATCCTTATTTCACCTTTTTTTGTTGGAATGGGTTATAACTATAAAGACGGCGGCCATATTTCATTGTGAGAACAGCACAGTAAAGCTTCGTCTTCCGTAGCAGACATCTTAACATGTCTTGGAACTCCTTATCGGGATCACGTGTGAAGCATAAAAAGCGTAGAGGAAGAAGAAACACTGCACAATGCAGCCAACACTTTGTTCAGCCTTCTTCCATCTCGCGATTTTGTTCTAAAATCCGTGCGAGGTGCTGCGAATACGTCATACTTATACTTAAGTTGAAGCAATTTAAATCACTTACACTTCACATCCAGAATTTCCTCATAGAGATTGAATTGAACTTCAAAAAGAACACCTGTTCCCTACAATGAAACTGTCTCCTTGCGCTGTTACTTTCGTACTTTATTCACACTTACGTGTATAGCTTCTTATGCTACAGATTCGAGTTCAAGCTCGTTATCAGGAATAACTTGGTGTATTTACCACAACACGCTTAATAGCGGCACATGATGAGTTTTATGTCAATACCTTTTATTACTTACGCCGATTTACGGATAGTGTTAGGTACGGTAGATCAGTCAAAGCTTTGATGTATGTTACACGAGAGTGGAATACCCCGACACCTAGTTTAGTTCAGACCCTGAGCACATATATACCAGATTGGCTATTCCAATGCCATAAAATGGCAACACATAAAAAGAGAACGGTCATTAGGATCTCCACTGACGAAAATCAACTTTTGGTAACGACCGCTAGATGGGAGAATTGTTGCAAGCGCCATGGAGTAATCCTTATTAATCCATGGCAGCTCTGCTAATTCCTCTCTCACTGTATCGTACAGAAAAAGATATAGTTTGACCGCGCCAACATTAAATTCCCTTACCCAAATTACATTTGACACCTTTTGAAAATATGATCTGAATGACTGACAAGCAAACGTTCTGATGGGGGCAGATAAAAAAAGTTATTTTTTTTTTCTTCCACCATGTTAATAATATCAAAAGAAGTGCTTATACAAATTTTGGCCATCGACAGCAATTACGACGGCCGTAAAAAAATAAGTTCGCCAGGGGCCGCTAACAGAAAAAAAACACAATTTCATTGGACAAATTTATTGGAACGGACACAGCAATTGTTGAGCTATTTTTCAACATATTTTCCACCGAAACTGAGACATTTCTCATATCATGGGATCGACAGAGAAAGGTGCAGACGCAGTCAAACGCTGGTTCCGATCTGAGGTGGCTGACTTCTACGACACAAAAATTGATCCTATGGTATGACAAATGTCTCAATTCCAGTGGGGAATATGTTGACAAATAGCGCAACAATTGCTGTATCTGTTTCAATAAATATTTCCATGCAATTTTGCTTTTTTCTATAAACGGCCCCAGGGAAAATCACTTTCTGGACGGCCTCGTAATTGCGGTCGAGTGGCCAAAATTTGTATAAGCACTTCTTTTGACATTATTAACATTGTGCAAGAAAAACAAATTAACTTTCTTGTCTCCCACCATAAGAACGTTTGCTTGTGAGGAATGGCGCAAACGGGCGGAGATGCTGATACACGCTGTAATTAAAACCACTACCTATATATCCACATCATTATAAATGGCTACAAGTGTTAAATGGTGTAAGATTATATTTGGTCAGAATACTTCATAGCCATAGGCCTACCTATTTGCGTTAGGCAGTTTGAGCCTGATGTTGAAAGGATCATTGAACAATGCAATCTCCCTGCTTCAGTAATCAGTCTGTGAATACAATCTCAAGCAGAGGCCTGCCACCGTTCTCAATGGGACATGTAGACATGGGCAGTGTTTGCGCCGATACGCAGTTGATAACGTATCTACGGGCTGGGATGGGGTCCTCGGGATCTTCCTGTTCACACAATTAATTAGGAGTTCATTTGTTTGGACATGAATTATTTATAAGGCTTGTGCTGTATCTATAATTGTTGTTGGCGTTATTAGTGTGTTATAGGAAAGTTGCTTTCAGCATGTTTCATTTATTACGAACGGAAATATAGTGATTCGTACTTGTGATACAAGGACTATTATAAAACAGTGTGTTAAAAATATGCCATGAACTTTGCTTTAAGTCTTATGTTTTACGCATTTCGAAGCAATTTAGTTCTTTTATTACTTAGCGAATGACATTCACGTTTGTAGATTTTTAGATTGCTACTTTGCGTCGCTTTATCAAGTACTACCTAACCGAGCGTCTGTGAGTTTGGTAATAGCGAAACTGTATTTGGCGAGACTAGTCCAAGGATTCGCAGTAGTATTACCTCACATTCGCTTTATAACTTGCGAAAACATCGGAAAAACTCAACCAGGTAGGCCTAATCGGTCTGAACGAGATTCGAATCCACTCAGATCATGAATCACATTACGCCGGTGGCCACATAGTTCTTTTTTTTTATTTGGTTACTTAACGACGCTGTATCAACTACTAGGTTATTTAGCGTCGATGAATTGGTGATAGCGAAATGATATTTGACGAGATGAGGCCGAGGATTCGCCATAGATTACCTGGCATTCACCTTACGATTGGAGAAAACCACGGAAAAAACTCAACCAGGTAATCAGCCCAAGCGGTAATCGAACCCTCGCCCGAGCGTAACTTCAGACCGGCAGGCAAGCGCCTTCACCTATTCAAAATATATATTACATAAAATTCTGTAGAGTGCATTCAAATAAAATGCATTCGTTTTCTACACTGCACAGAAAACGGGACATTTTTATAAACCGAAAACTTTATTCGGCTTCATTTATTAATTTGCGATTTAAGTGGGTATACATATGCAATGTCATTAAGTACGTATAAATTGAGATAAAATAACTATACGTGTATTGTAATCGAATCTAATTCAATTTAATTTTTACTAAAATCAGCGTTTTTAAATGTTATAATTGTTAATTTATTGAATATTCAAATCAGAACAACCGTATTTCACCCAGAGGTACAGTAGGGTGAGAGATAAATTATTGTGATTATGTTAGTGTAATTATTTTGTAGGACTGAATGCAAGCTATTTCACAATATTATATATGTACAACATAATATAACAAATATTACACAACATAAAACACATAAACAAAATCTATGAAATGAAGAATAAAATCAGAGTTTTTAAATTAACCTATGCTCGAAAAACAGAAAGTTTTTAACTGTTTATTTGCGTGGTTCTTGGTGCGAGTTTGATTATGGTGTTGTTCATATACAGTATTACTTTTGTTTAGATACGGAAGTTATAGAAGTTATATAAGGGGCAAAATGAAAATGCACGAAAATATATTTATAAATGTCAATCAACGGTCATCAGCACAGTGCACCGTCGGGCTAACATCTCTTACCCGCGAATAACACATTGCACTGGCGTGCAACCTGGCTGCTGGCAGGTATGCTTCCTTCCTATTCCTGCTGCACGACGAGGCATAGTACGATGCACCGCTTACCCGTTACCCATTTCAGTTAGTGCTGACGACCATTGATGTGAATGATTTCTTACTACAAACCACGGAATTCATAAATAGTATTACGATAAAATTTGGTCGATTTTATCACAGTAACGTCAATAATAATCTCATTACTTTATTTTATAATGGGGAACTAGACATCGCTTAAAGTTTCCATGTGGACGAAAATAATTTTTCATTATAGCCATTCTCTATGGTCTACTCTAGCGGCTACCAATATTGCCTCTGGGCTCAAAGTATGCGGGTTCGATACAGTTTGGCGATAAAATCTTTCTAGGTTGAAACGAGAAGTGCAGATTATACTGTATAGTATGATGAAAAGAATTTGCAAATGCTAGGTAGTAGAGTACATTTTTTGTACGTAAAAGATCCTTTTCTTCTAAAATAAGTTCAGACCATAAGTTTGTCACGCAAATCGTCCGGGTTCGAGCCCAGGTCATTAAGGGTGCTACTCATAGACATTTTGCTAGCCCGCGCTACGAGCGTGCTAAACTAGCCCCGGCTATCGACTGGTTATTTGTACAGGATTCATATCATATCATATCATATCGCTAACATTGGTTTATGAATACGAAAAACGTTAGTTCGCTGATCATTCACTGGAAACCCACGCTAAGAATGTCTATGAATACGGCCCTAAATGATTAATGATTAGATGATATTTAAGGGGAAGGAATTATACATGAATGACCAAATGCACATGTGTGTCAAAATTAACGGTTTTTTAAGCCTAAAATACTTCATAATATTGACTTCATTTGAGTGAAATTTCAAGGTCGTTAAGAAGAAAATAATTGCTTTTACGCCATTTTTAAATACCCGCTGTGCTCCAATCTATAGTTTGTTTATTTTACATTTTTCAACATCTAATATGTAATATCTCAGACAATAATAGAGATATTGGAATAAAATTTTCAGTACATATTCTCGCATTATACATGAATAATTCTGTAAGAGGAAATTGTCAAATTGCAAATTAAAGAATAAGTTAAAAATAGAAGTGCAATTTTTCTTTCTGTTCAAAAAAATGCAAAATAAAAATATGAAAATAACTATTTCTAAAAATCACCAAACAAATTTGATTAGCAGTTTTATAGCGTTCATTTGAGACAAAATTTATGATTCTGTGATACTTTTGAGGGCAGATATATCATTTTCTTTATAATATTGCATTCTATTCACTTTTCATGTCTGTAACTACCATAAAGGGCAAAAGTGAAAATATTGTATTTAAAAGGTTTCATACATTAATATGAAACTATGTTAGGGAAATAGAGACTCTACTTAAAATAATATGAGAAAAGAGATTTTCTGTATGTCCTTCCCCTTCAGAAGGACAAGATCACATTTAGGGCTTTTGTCGTAGTTTTCCTGTTTTCACATGTTGGGTATCATTCCGTCCGATGTCCATTTCCATTATCATTCTAGGGCAGTGGTTCTTAACGTAAGGATCGCGATACAAACATTGGTTTCTGTTTCCTTCAAGATGGTTTGCAGCATCTTTTTCCAAAAAAAAAAAAATATAATTAAAAAAAAAAACAAATAAAAAAAGTCGAAGTACTCAATTTAAAATGGTAAACCCTTCCAGAACAACGATTTTATACACAATAATGAAAACGCTATAATAAAGACTGAAGCGTACTAGTAGCAATAATATTATTTTATTACTGTATACGGTATTATTACAATATCATTGTTTAACTTCAAAATACTGTATATACATGGGACGCTAAGCTGATCGCATAATAACTAGGTGACAATGGGTCTTGGCCACAAAGTTCAACAACCCCTGTTCTAGAGCATTCACCACTTACCTGCTCGATAGACGTGTAGAGGGCGTCCTAGAGACAAGTGTACTTGCCTGATCTAAACTTTTGGATACTCAGTTTACTTTAATATAATCAGTCTGTGTACACTGGGAATGCACCTACTTGATGTCAGAGTAAAAATATGTTCAGACGCTAGGGTTCTTGGCACCCTCTTCAAAATAATATAATACCACTTCATTCTTCAAGTTTTGCAATTCATTGCCGTTGTGGGCCTAGGTCAAGGAAAAATGTAGTTGAATGATACTCTTTCTGTTTTCCTTGCTTTTCTCAGAACAATGTTTCATTTCTCTCTCCCTTTAAGGTGTCTTTACATAGTTTCCACTGAAACAAGATGGAGAAGAATGCTGTGTAACTGTGTACATCGCACAGGAAACAACCAGAAGGGTCACTAACTACAAGGAACCTCGGCAAACGACTGACTACAGGAAACAGCGAGAACTTTACTTGTCATTTATGGTTGTTAATGGCTTACGCTCACAGTGCTTTGGTGAGAATAACACATGCAAAGAGCTATTATGCGCAATCTACGAGTATTAATTTCTCTGAATTCTGGTAGTGCTATTTTCACTCTTACTTGCTCTTTGGGCTTTGAATGGCTTATTAAACATCGCTGTATGAGCTACTTTATACAGGAACATCATTTTATTTTTACTTCAATTTTTATTGTAGCTGAGTTTTTTTAATGTACTTCACTTCCATCCCTTCTACTAATGAAGTTAAACAGTCCTCCACACAGATTCAAGACCGCATATACAGTCATAGTAGCCTTACGGTCATAGTAAACAGTACGTTCCAAAAATATGTTCGCGTTTTCCAGTAACGAAAGAGCTTTCAATATTGCATCATTTTCCATTTGCCTACGTCGCATCCCGGTTTCCCCCCCCCTGCTTCTATTCGCCTCTGAAAATGCTAGTGGTTGGGCTGTCTTAGCTCTCTTCTGGGGACATTAATTTGTTAGGAATTGGACGTCTGCGCAATATTATACCCTTACAATTGTTTAAAATAACTTAAATAAAAGGGCCTCGTTAAGTAATTAACTGTCACGTGATTTCCTCCCTTTCTACGACGCTGCGACGTAATCATTTGGACGGACAGTCGATAGCATGTCTGAGTAATTTTATCTTTTCGGATCGGGCAGAAGTGAAGACTGAATTTACAGTACGTAAGGTCTCTTTTATAGAGTAGGCACAGAATTATTTCAACATGAGTTACTCTTACGAAGTACGAACCTGGTAATTGGAATTACGTACAATAGTCTATAGTGCGATAATATGCACATTAGAACTGAAGCCTGTATCGAAATGAACGGCCACTATTTTCGAAAATGTGTTTAAATATCCATGTTATGTTTTTTTTTTTTTTCAAATTAACTTCATTCTCTATAGTGTACGCTAATTGTTGTAGACAGTATAATATACACTGCATAATGAATACGTCCGCATGGTAAGCTCAGTTCGTGAGTAAAAACACTCATTGTTAATACTGTACCGTATTTTGAGTAAACAAAAACTTTATGAAAATTATCAAACTCAAAATCGCGATAATTCCTAGTTTACGTAAATGGATGAACTACTTTTCTTCCCTCCTATACCTAGTAAATTGATTTATTTGTATATTACGCCAGTATCATCGAACTCCAGTCGTGGAAGGGGATAGCAAACGGTGTTTCCGGTTCTTAATCGTTGATCCAAAGGTATAGCCAGGTTAATATTATAAATATTAGTAAAAATAAAATGATGTCCTGTATAACGTGGATGAAATTCGTTAAATGATTCTGAGAATTCGCCACGCTATTACCTGAAATATTTCTTACGTAGCTGTCAGATAATCACTTCAAGGACTGCGAACGTTCAACATTGGACGGTTGGATAGGACCTTTAAATTTTTTACACCGTAATGTCGCATTTATAAGAACTTTTCTACGAAAAAATGTTTACGAAATCCACCTATAAGACAGTTAAATAGTACTTGGAATATTAGTAGTAATTTGGTAGTTTGGAAGTCCTGATGTTGTTGCTTGGAAGAAGGCAAGGTCTGTGTTACCTGTGTCGCGAGGCAATGACCGGCAAGTACGCAGTCTGACGTCAAATGTCTCGATAACGAAAGCACGATGGTCCGAAACCCATATTTCCATGATTACACTAAATGAAATCAAAAATGCTAACAAACGACGGCTGATCGACATCTATAACCCCTCATGTTGCTCAGTAAACGGCCTTGTAAAACCGTCCGAATCATTTGCCGCACCTTATATAAAATATATGGAAGGAATGATTTTGCAATTTAAAACCAAATGAAACATGATTTCTAAGAGTTCTTAGAGGCTATACGTATTTTAAGGTCATAGGAATAGCACCGCGAAATACAGAGCGTACCTTAGGTAAGGTAATAACTGCCTCCCATTGGAGGTAGCCCAGAAGGAATCAGTATACTCTCCTACATGAATTTTGCAATATTAAATGTTGACATAAATTTTGTAGAAAGAAAATTAAAATAAACATATATGAATAGAAAGTGAATAAAAAAAAATTAAACAGAGTATATATGATGACTCAGAATTTGGCAAGAGCGTTTCAAAACTGAAGTTATGATGTCAGCAGTAAGTGTCTGTGGTAGTTCAAAAGTCTTCCTGAAGCGTTCAAATAACTTGGGAATCACACCACGAGTTCCAATAAGAACACCAATCACCTCAATGTCTTCAAGCTGGTATTTTGCTTTGAAGTAATCAACTGTTGGCAGATAAATGTTGATCTTTTCTTGATTGACATCCTCCGGCTGGCTACTCCCAGTTTCAATCCTTATGGTAGGATCAATTATATATCCTTTCTTGGTAGTCTGGGAATATGCTATGATGTCAATACGTCTAGAGGAGCCATTAGTAGCAAGGCAAAAAACTTCCTGTTTTACTGTCCAAGACTTTTTTCTTAAAGCAGTTGCAATTAAGGATCGAACATGATGGTGTCTGGCATTTCGGAGGAGTAAACCTCTGTTACACTGACCTTGGACGTGGGCAAGGGTTTCAGTCTCCGGGCAGCCATGTCTGCACCGGAATCCGTCCAAAGAGCGACCAGGTACTCCTCTAACTGCTGCTAAATTGGCATTCATTTTGAGGCAGGTTACCCATTCAGATGTAGATAGTCCATACTTATTAAAAATCCAGGCGTTGGCTTAAGGTACCTGGCTGTACAATTCTACACCTCTGCCTCTTCCAGGCATTACTTTCCATGATACTACTGGTGTGGATCAGAACTGGACTGTCTGGACCAGACAGTGGTGTAAGTGCTGGATCATCATACGTCTCATATGGATGGATGGATGAATATGTGAAGAGTTATGCTCTTTATACCACTTGCATTTTTAACTATGTCCTGATTGTACCTATAAATATTACCATGGCAACTACATTTTCGTAACAAAGAAATATAATTACATATAGGAGATTTTATTATTGCTGTATCACTATTTAAGTTATTGAAAAGAGCAAAAATCTGAAAATAGATAAATATGTCACATGGGAGTTATTGCAGGAACAACGACGTTATATACTTAAAATGGAAATAGTTAAAGTATTGCATTAATACGAATTTAATATTAGTACGAAGTCATAGAAAACTTGACAAGAAAATAGAGTAAACTGAGAATCAAATGAGTTGAAATGAAGTACCGATATCACAAATTCACATGATACTTATTTAAAATATACAATATGTTAAATATTGTATATTAATGCTAATTTAAATTACCCGGTAGATATTCTAAATATCTCTTATTTCTAATTTGGATTTGCACGTTAAAATTTTTTAATATCGATACCGGTACCTGAAAATCATATCATCATAAATGTTTAGTCCATAATAATTAAGGCCGTATTTTTTGCCAGCAGTTGTAACACAATTTGCCTTTTCAAATAAAATATACGTACTTATTTTTACTGTACTTGTAAGTATTTTTCTTGTGAAAGGAATTTAACGATTTTAAAATTTGGTCTGATTTAATTGTCTTCAACATCACAATGACTTCACGTTGTCCAGTACGTACGAAAATTTTCAACCTGTCGTAGACAGGCAGCACAGTGGATAGATCAGAGAGATGTAAAAAGTGAAAAAACCTTGACTGTTCCCCCCACTTCCACCCAATACTTTATCTGTTAATCTGTATCTCTCCGACTGGGACCTGAACTTCAAAGTCTAGTTATTATTATTATTATTATTATTATTATTATTATTATTATTATTATTATTATTATTATTATCATTATTATTATTATTATTATTATTACTTACGGGCTATTAAGGAGGTTCATTGCCGCCCTCACATAAGCCCGCCATTGGCCCCTATCCTGAGCAAGATTAATCCAGTCTCTATCATCATATCCCACCTCCCTCAAATCCATTTTAATATTATCTTTTCATCTACGTATCGGCCTCCCGAAAGGTCATTTTCCCTCCGGCCTCCCAACTAACACTCTATATGCATTTCTGGACATGCCCTACCCATCTCAAACGTCTGGATTTAATATTCCTAATTACGTCAGGTGAAGAATACAATGCGTGCCGTTCTGTGTTGTGTAACTTTCTCCATTCACCTGTAACTTCATCCCTCTTAGCCCCAAATATTTTCCTAAGCACCTTATTCTCAAACACCCTTAGCCTATGTTCCAGTCTCAAAGTGAGAGTCCAAGTTTCACAACCATACAGAACAACGGTAATACTGTATAACTGTTTTATAAATTCTAACTTTCAGATTTTTTGACAGCAGACCGGATGGTAAAAGCTTATCAACCGAATAATGACAGGCATTTCCCAAATTATTTTGTGTTTAATTTCCTCCCGAGTATCATTTATATTTCTTACTGTTGCTCCCAGGTATTTTAATTTTTCCACCTCTTCAAAAGATAAATTTCCAATTTTTATATTTCCATTCGTACAATATTCTCGTCACGAGACATAATCATATACTTTGTCTTTTCGTGATTTACTTCCAAACCTATCTCTTTACTTGCTTCAAGTAAAATTGCCCCGTTTTCCCTAATGGTTTGTGGATTTTCTTCTAATATATTCACGTCATCCGCATAGACAAGCAGCTGATGTAACCCGTTCAATTCAATTCAAATATTATTATTATTATTATTATTATTATTATTATTATTATTATTGTTAGTATTGTTGTTATTATTATTATTGTTTTTATTATTATTTCTTTTTTGTTTTTAATTTTAAAATAATTATCAGTATGATTCACAAAAATCGGAAGAACGCCAGTTGTATCTCTACCAACCGGAACGAAATGATGTAAAGGATATGTAGCCCATCAAAAGATTTATTGCGTTCGTCGAGAAAAATAATACTGCAGTTTATGGAGAGAAGAGTATAATACAGCAACAGTAAATAGAGATACCAGACCATGAAAATGGGGGAATGGAATGGCTGTTATTCAAGTAAACTGAATCCTAAAATCCTATCACAATGACCGCGTTATACTGATAGAGAGAAAAAAAATTGAGGAATGTTTCTGATTGACTATTGATATTTGGCGGTCACGGGTCGAAATCCTATATTGACAATGTGTTATTTTATCAGTGACAATTGCAATTCCGATACAAAAGAATGCACGCGTTTGCCGCAGGATCGCTTCAGTAGGATATGTGCATCGCATATGATTTATTTTATCATTAGTTTCGAGCGAGGGTGGGAGGAAGGGGTGTCGGATAATATAAGTTCAATATTGCGTAACCAGGGTGAGATCGATTAGGGGTTGGATAAATGCTTTGTTAATGCATACATGAGAGGAATGTGAAGGGGAGACTTGCACAGGTCATTATGCGGCAAATTTGTATGCAGTGTATTCGGAGTTTATTGCGTGGAATATTACTGGTATGGCTATTTGAATTCTATCAGTATCATGCATAATCTTCCCTCACTCACACCGCTCTGGAATTCCCCTATAAATTTATATACGGAGGTAATTCTTCCTTTATAGCCCATTGTGATACCAAAAGTTAGAGTTGACCGTTGTTTTGCCTGTTGTCTTCTCGTTTCTTATTTTACTGCGGACATAACAGTCCAGCAACCCGTTCTGTTCTTAAAAGTTCGTTGATTTTTGTACGAAAGAAAGAAAGATATATATATATAAATATATATATATATATATATATATATATATATATATATATATATATATATATATTGATTATCCCATTGCACGATCTCCAGTACTGGAGAAAGGGATTTTATTTTGCGGCTTCCTCCCCTGCCGAAGTAGGTTACCACATCTGCACAGCCCTAACAAAATCAATGATTTTTTATGAGTGTCAGCGATAATTGTATTTTTTTTACCTTGGATGCATAAATGGGCGTATATTCGGGAAAATTATCCATTGCCATTTCCGTAAAGCCTCGTCTCCCCTATTAAACATTTAACATCAACATGTTAAATGTTAAATTGTTTACCGTTAACATCCCAACATGTTGATTGATGATGTTAATGCTAATGTCATTTAACACTTTGTCCACACTGTTAAACATGTTAAATTCGACTTTCTTTGCATAGTCCACCATAAACAGTCTATGAGATTTTAATGTAGATAATGTCTTATTTTCAAACCTTGGACAATGGACTCAGATGATGATTTGACTTTTGTAATTGCCTCTATTGCTTGTTACAAGGCCTTGAAAAAGAAGAAAATGAGAATGTGGTTGCGGAAATGTCTTAGTAAAAGACACAATGCAAAAGACATTCTAAACGAGCTTAAAGTTGAAGATCGATTTGGATTCAAAAACTTGCTGAGAATGTCAGAACATGATTTTAATATAGTGCTGCAAAAATACTACCTGTTATATCAAAGAAAGACACAATTTAAGAGCAGCCATTTCATCTCAATTTAAAAAATTACAGCACGATTGATTGATTGTCATAAGCCCTATGACATGATAGATGTTAAAGGAGCGGGTAATATCGTATATTATTCTTTTCGAAGTTTTACGAACGTTAACATACATCACCAAATACGACCATTACTAACGTCAACATAGCATTAACTTTTAGCGTACGACGAGAGTGCGAAAACTATTGTATTATCGAAAACATTTATATAATAATTCCAGTTCTCTAAAATAGTCGGTCTTCTTTGTTTTGTCTCTGTATTCTTTTGCAGACACATCCCACAAACAAGGCCTTTCCATCAGTGCATTAACTTTATTCTAACGTATTTTAT
Organism: Periplaneta americana; assembly: GCF_040183065.1. NCBI lineage: Eukaryota > Metazoa > Arthropoda > Insecta > Blattodea > Blattidae > Periplaneta > Periplaneta americana. The sequence continues at coordinate 60,268,700 of NC_091133.1, forward strand.
TTCGTCCACTCCATTACTTCGAACAACTTACAGCCAATACCAAGGACCAATGATAATATAAAAATAATCAAGATACGCGCCACAAAATCGGAAGTTAGTTGTTGCTACGGAAACAGTTGCCGAACTGTACCGACGCTGGACGAGCAAATGAATTGACTTGACATGTTTTCCATTGCTGCTGGAAAACACGCCAAAAAAGTGTTAACTTCAACATACTCAGTCAACATGTTAAGTCAATTGAGACTTGAAATGTCCATATACATGTTAATTCTACATGTTATATTTAACATGTTGTTGTTAAATGTTTAATAGTGGAGACGAGCCTTAATAGATCCACTCAACGCTTATCTTCTTAGCGGGAGCGCGCCTATTCAACCCTGCTCATTAGCGGGTGATGGAACCCGTAACATTTCATTATTTGAAAAATAAATTAAGTTCGAATATAATCGTTGCTTGTAGAAATATATTCAAGATATTAATATAGGCCCTAATGTTTTTCACGCGACTTGGTTCACACATCTCATCTTCTTCGTGATTGCATATTTTGTCTGGGCGAATGCAGAGCCGCGTGTAGGTATAGTGCCGCCCCTAGGCAGTGCTAAAATTTTCCACCTCCCAATTCCCACAAACAGTTTAAGAGCAGCTATTATACAGGTAATGTTTAGTTTAAATTAGTTTTAAATGAAATGTTACAATTCAGAAAACAGTAAAGTACTGGAATCAAAATACAAGCATTTTTATTTGTGAAGTATAAAGAATTTCTTCGCACTTTCTTCACAAGAAATCATTGATGATGTCACCAAAGTCGATCTGATGAAGTACATCACAATCGATACAAAGAAACATATTCAAACTTATTCATTGTTGAAACAAAATTCATTTGTGAAAGGCAGGCTGTTGTTTATATTTAAGTACCGTGATTTTCCATAACTATGGTCCTGGAACACAACTATGGTCCACGATACAACCATTCAAATTTTGTACTCCCTAACGTAGTAGAAGTAAATCCATGGCGCTACAGCCCTGAAGGGCCCAGTCCGACCAGCCGGCTGCTGGCTTCACGCCCACATGCCGAAGCAGAGTTGGACGATCATCCAACCAGAACGGAGGTATCGTGTGGTTAGCACGATGATCCCCCAGCCGTAATAGCTGGTTTGCTAAACCGGATTTTCGCTACTTATCGTAGCTCCCCAAGTGCATCACGATGCTGGTTGGGCACCGGTCCCATATTCTGGCAAAAATTTCATGAGCAAATTTCTTCCCCCATGAGGACTCGAACTAGCGCGCATTGCGTAACGCGAGTCCTAGGCAATATGCCTTAGACCGCGACGCCACGGCGCGGGACCCCTAACGTAATACCTCATTTATCTATATTTTTGCTGTACTGTAGTTTGAAGTCAAGTCACTGCAGCTATCTACGAACGGCCTATGTTACTTCTACAATTTTCTTTGAATGGTTGTATCGTGGATCATAGTTGTGTTCCCGGACTACAGTTATGGGACATGACGGTATTGGTTTTGTTGGTGATATAATTGTGCAGTGCCTGGGAAAAGTGACGTAAGTCAGTTTCCACAAACCTTTTTTGATAATTTATTGACAATTTACGGAACATCTACTAGTTTGGAAAAAGAGACATAAGAATTTCTCCCATTACAATTATTCATACAGAAAAAAATCAAATCGACATAAACCAGTGTAAGTTGTCAATAAATTATCAAAAAAAGGTTTGTGGAAACTGACTTATGTCACTTTTCCCAGTCACTGCAGAATTATTACGAGTATTTCTTACTTCGGTAGGAAGTATAAAGTAAAGTGAATAATAAACTACAATTCTTTGCGGAATAAACCTTTCATGTCGAATTACATAGTGCATATGCTAGAAAGTGATTTAAATAGTAGGCCTATTGTTGAGCATGTATTATAAATATAATATAGGAAATATAACTGAGTTGGGTTACTATTCATAGCGATAAATAAACACACATCCAGTTTGATTTTCGACAATGGATTCTTGTTTATACAAGCAGTTAAATTTAAGCAGTTTCATTCTACAGGAAGGTCCGAAAGTCTTGTTTGTATTTTGATGTGCATCCATTTTGAACATGTTATAGAAGATGTGTGACAATGGTTGATACTTTACGTTCCAGCTTGTTTAGTGATCCAGAACATCAGTATGGGCACCATCATTGTCGCGGCACAAAATGATGCGGCGCCATATTCCGTGTGAAATTTTCCGGAGCAAAGGCGATGTGATTTCCTTTTGGGCAATAATTTAGCAGCATGTCTCGAAACATCGATATTAGATAATTAAAGATTTGAAGCAAGCTGTTAAGGAGGCATTCAGGGAAAAAATTGTAATGTAGTAAAATTTTGACTTGTTCCACATCTTAAAGCTCCAATGCTAATGTAAGATCTGTCGAATACAATAAATTAAATTAAAATACAAGTTTGTAAAATACGTAAGAGTTATGACGGTACCTAAACATTTAGGGTGCTGTGCATAGACATTTCGCTAGCCCGCGCTACGAGCGTGCTAAACTGGCCCCGGCTATCGACTGATTACTTGTATAGGATTCATATCATATCATATATCGATAACACTGGTTTATGAATACGAAAAACGTTAGTTCGCTGATCATCCACCGGAAGACCGCGCTGAGGATGTCTATGAATCTAGCCCTTATTTGCTTAGCTCCTCGGGATACGCAAGATTATATACTAAAATCTCATTTTACACAATCTTTAAAATTCTGCCTACAAGTGAATAACGTCAGTAAGCTAAAAATTATAAACGCATATAAATGTCTGACACATTAAGAGAATAATAAAATTTTATGGCCTGGTTAACATTCCTTTGCCCAGACTGGTTATCTTGCATAGAGGCCATCCTTTCCTCTCTGCTGTTAATTACCTACTTTGTTTAATAGTAGCAGTGAGAAGAAACTTAGTCTGTCCCTTCAAAATTGAATTTTAAAACCTGTGGTTTTTCATGAATGAAATTATAACGCTCCCTCCTACAGAGATAATGACATAAAGGAAGACCTTTTAGTAAAAATTCTGCACGAACATGGTTAATCAACACTTTTTACTACATATGAAATTACTTGTTAAGATTTTTCATTATACGCGGTAGTAAAGTAGATCTCATTAGATAACAAGAAACATGAGTTCAATATTTTTGTCGCTACATTCATATTTGCCATTAAACTCTTTGGTTACCGCAGCGAACGGCTGAAGATAATTCCTGTGTTTTGTCTTTCATGCTTATGACGTAAGCTAATATCTTACTATCGTTTGCTGTCAATAAGCTTCCGAATCACAGATCTTTTTCTTGTACTGTCTTAGCGTTGTTAAATTTAAAGCGAGAATGTCTATCACGGGTGTCCAAACGCCTATAGAACCAAGAGATATTGCACGTCAAGCATGCTCTGCTAAGGTCAATAACTTTCCATATAAAATAGGAAAAACGACCTTAAAGAATATGCGCTGCGGGTCGCTTACGCCAGGAGTTACCTCGTATGATTTACATTTGGACATCTATGATGTATATTAATAAACAGCAGTCTCACTAGAGCTTTTATCTAGGGAATATTAGAACTCGATCAGAAGAAAGTATATAAAGATTAGAAGATATGAAGTACTCCAATACAATAAAATATTAATTGACTTACTAAAATTCAATTTCATTAATGTTAGTTTCACCAAAACGTTTGAACGGAGCCGCCATTTTCAGTTCACTATCTATGCGGGAAACAAATGACGATCGCAAAGTATGTATTATAGTACCGTAAAGAATTTGCAGTTTGAAATGTTGGCAAACAAAGAAACAAATGGTAGGGAGGTGATAAATACAGAAGATAGTATATGAAGGTTGGAGGAAATAAAATACTCTAATATTATAAAATAGCTATTAATTGACTTGCTATAATTTTGTTTAATTAATGTTAGCTTTACTTAAACGTTTGATCGGAGCCGCCATTTTCAGTCAACTGTCTATGCGGGAAATAAACGACGATCGCATAGCATGTTTCATAGTACCGTAATGAATTTGCAGTTTGAAATGTTCGCAAACAAAGAAATAAATGCTAGGGAAATGATAAAAACAACAAATGCTAGGGACTTGCTAAAAAGAAACATATACTATGGAAGTGATAAAATTGTAGCGATAAACAGCTATAATTGGTTGAAACACGTCTTTTCGTACCGTTTTATTGGTCAAAGGTAATATGACTTAGTAAAAGTGTAATGGTCACATTAATTAACGAATATTAGACCAGAGGTCTATTTCATAAATTTGTAGAATCGTATGGTATGTTAGCCTATGTTTCACGGGTTATGACCGGGAAGTTCTAGATCGGTTAACAAGAAGAATCACATGATGCAAGACAAAGTTATATTTTGTTTTAGCGTAAGTCTTAATTGACACGGAGAAACAAACGGTGCGAGGCGTAAGTATTTCTTTGGCTATAGACGATAGTGATAGACCATTTTAAATGATTTCATTTAAAGCAGTGGTATTGGGTTTAACTATATAGGCCTACGTTAAATGAATTGATTTTAGAGTTTTATATGATGTCGCTTTAGTTTTTAAATTAATTACTCATTACGTACACATCTGGAGGCTAAATATATAAAAAATAACCAATACCAAATTTATTATGATAAAATACGCATTGAAAATTAATAGCCTTCTAAATTGAAACGTAATATTTCTAGATAAACACTTTGTCACATTAAAATACAATAAAGTGAACAATGAAATTATAAAATAAATATTACCTCTGTCAAAAATAAAAAGACAATAATAAAATTACCTTCAGTGCAACATCAAACAAACCATGACTGATAAATAATTAGTATAATTTTGTGCATCGTCTTTTTATTTAACAACCAAAAATGTAGCTTTATTACCTGAAGCTACAGTGTAATTTTTGTCACTGAACTTACCGTTAATATTATTTCAATCTCTTTGCATAACAAATTCATATATGTCGATGGCATTAACTATTGTCTCATATTTTTATATTTTGTATGTCTCATTTATTTTCACTTACTGTTCACATTTTATTATGCATTTTCCTTTCTTTCTATATGTTATATATTATGGCTGATTTCTACTGACGTCTTCGTTACATTATATTAGGCGTTCAGAGTTAAAGTGGATCAAGTCCATGAAATGTAACAATTAATATTTGACGAGAAAAATTCGCTCCTGCGCCGGGGACCGAACCCGGGTCCTTGGTTCTACATACAAAGCGCTCGAACCACTAGCTACGCCGAATTCAATCTACAGCACCGGGTCGAACTCTCCTCCATGAGATGTAGTTTTGAGATAATAGGACTTAAAGTTAGCTTGCTCTAGTCGATTATCTAATTTGACTAGCAATAATTTTATCGCTCCATTCTCAAATAATTCTAGATTTATAAAATATAAACAATTGTGATGTTAATTGACGCAACGATTTAGCGACTTGATCCATTATGGCTCAGAACATCCTGAACAAATAGTCTGATCCAAAAGTGACTGATGTCACCTATCGGCGAATGCTTGGAATTAAGACTTGATCCATTACTGCTCGGAAAAGATCCAATTTCAGATAATCAGAAAATGAATTAAATTCAATTTATGAAAATATGACTTTGATCCACTTTAGCTCAGAACGCCTCATATTATGATTATCTACTTCAGTTTTATGTGTGTGTACTGTACTCTTTAAGTTTGTAGTGATTTTTGTATCGCAGTTTTACTCCTGGTTGAGTTTTAGAGATGATCATATGGCCTTAACTCTACCAAGTTAAATAAATCATTATTATTATTATTATTATTATTATTATTATTATTATTATTATTATTATTATCATCATCATCCGTGGCGCTACAGCTCGTGAAGGGCTCATACCGACCAGCCGGCTGCTGGCCTCATATATCTGACTCCACACTCTCTGTCGTCGAAATTGCGATAGAAAATCTGAAAAAGTACAAGTCTCCAGGGGCCTGTTTCTCAAAACTCACGGACTAGTAATACTAGTCTGTACAGTAGTAATATTAGTTTATTTTACAAGTCTGTGTTTCTAGAAACTACAAGGGTAAAGTAGTAGTTACCAGTTCACAGACTAGTAATATTGGTCGATTTCACCAGTTCAAAAGTGATACTGTTTCTGAAAATGCTAATCTAGTTGATTATACTAGTATTTAACAGGAATATTCCTACAAGACTCTAAAGACTGGTGATTTATATATTATCAGTTACCAGTGGTAATCTTTCTCAGATAATCAAAACAAAATATTGTAGTTATTTTTTTAATAAATGTGGTTTAGTGATTTCGATTGAAGTAGTAAAGAAGTTGTTGTGAGAAGAGCTAAAACTATATCGAGAAAGAACAATTATTATTCCTTTACGGGAGCATTGTTTAAATATAATGAACGGTTTAAATAATGTGCTGAAAAGCTTGGAGAGTTGTTAAATATAGTGGGACCTGCCATAACAAGACAAACAAATAGAATCATGCATTATCAGCAAAGTTTCAAATACAAATTGCTCTACAAATCGGGATGTTGATTATTTTCCAATGTCATCTGGTTTTTCTGCCCTAGATCAGCAACACATGCAGATTTTTTTCCTAATAATCTAATACCAATTCATCAACTGCAGTAATTTTTGCTGGCTTTCCTCCTCTACTGCCAGTTCTTCTGACATTGTCAACTTTAGCCTACAAATTAAATACAAAACGACACTAATTTATGAATAGATCAAACCTAAAACTGAAAAAAAAAAAATAGCGATTTTTTCAAGTCATAAGTGGCATCCATGTCGCCAGTAGACTCACTTGCTACATAATGTGTTCATATTATGATACTGTGAACTTGAATTGGTACTCGTCAAAGTTGCTTTCTTAATGTTGGGCCAATAAGTGTCCCTAACGTATGCATAATCTTTGTTCTGAAGTATCAGTTCCATAGCCTCACTTATTACAAATTTTTTTGTCCAGTCGTTTACTTTATCATTTTTGTTATTATGCTTGAAAACGCACCGAATGATATATCCTTTGAGTCATTAATCATATTGAGTATAGTTAATTTGCTTTCAATTGATGGAATTTCAAGAGAAGAGAGAAGTAAGAACCAAAACACAAACAACTTAGCCTCCTAACCTCAAATAACAATACCTACCAATGGGTATAAACTAATGAACTCAATCAGCTGATTAGTGAAACAGATCATGTGACTAGTGAAAAATTGTCACAAGTTACTAGACTGGTGAAATAGTTTGAGAAACAGAATCTACTAGAGCTGGTGAAATATACTCTGGTAACTAGTAACTGGTGAACTACTAAACTAGTATTTTTGAGAAACAGGCCCCAGGTGTCGATCAAATTCCAGCAGAATTATTACAAGAGGGTGTAGGCGCATTGTCTAACGAAATTTATAAGCTTGTACTTTCTATTTGGGAAAAAGAAATTTTACCAAAACAATGGGAGTCCATAATTGTACCTATCTTTAAGAAGGGGCAAAATACTAACTCTAGTAACTTTCGAGGAATATCACTTATGTTGACGTCGTACAAAATTTTGTCCAATAATCTTTTGAGAAGATTAACTCCTTACGTTGGTGAAATTATTTGGGATCGTCAGTGTGGTTTTAAGTGTAATAGATCGACTATTGATAAGATTTTTTGTAATCGACAGATATTGGAGAAAAATGGGTGTAGGGCCTATAAGGCTACAGTAGCCTACATCAGTTACTGATAGATTTCAAAAAGGCATATGACTCTGTTAAGAGGGAAATTTTTATTTAATATTCTTATTGAATTTCGTATTCCCAAGAAACTAGTTCGATTAATAAAATGTGTCTCAGTGAAACGTACAGCAGAATTCATTTCTATAGGATGCTTTTCCAATTTACTGCGGGTTAAAGCAAGGAGATGCACTATTACCTATACTTTTTATTTTGCTCTAGAATATGCTATTAGGAAAGTTCAGAATAATAGAGATGATGTGGAATTTGAACGGGTTACATCAGCTTCTTGTCTATGCGGATGACGTAAATATTTTAGGAGAAAATCCATTAACGATTAGGAAACACAGGGGTATTTTACTTGAAGGAAGTAATGAGGTAGGTTTGGAAGTAAATCTCGAAAAGACAAAGTATATGATTATTTTGTGTAATTGTATTTTACAAAATACTGTTGATGGCATTGCTGTTCATTTAAGTGGTTGTGTTTCTTGACGGAACAATAAATACTGGGGCACTGAAAATCCGCTATTAATTAACGAAATTTCGCTACAGGGTGAACCTTATCAAGCCTTTGTTTTTCTGAACCGACGTATGGCTTTACTCTTATGTCTGTTCACTGCAGAAAGAAACAAGCAACTGGCGCATTTAGCAGTTGGGTGGCCGTAAGGTGAATCACCCACTCTCCATCAGGTATGATTCCGCGTCTGCTTTCACGGGATAGAACTGGATAAATACCGTGACCTACTACACCTCGCGCGCGGACGCATACATACCATCGCCGGCCCAGGCCCGAGCTGGACCAACTGAATACGAATTCTAGTGGTAGCAAGAGAGGGTAATACAGACAGAAATAACAGAGAGGGATGTGGACATGATACGAAACACTGAAATTAAACGTGTAATGGGTTAATATGAACCAAAAACAGATTAAGGGACAGCAAGGTTGAATGAGAGAGAGGCAAATGGAAAAAAATGAGCCAGGTATAGAGAATGAGGCTGGGAGATATGAACGGAGAAAGACTTAGAGGAACAAAATAGTAGAAACATAACGAGCAAGTAGATATGAGCCGTTCAGAGCAGAAGTGGTGTAAGTCAAAATTGGGTAATGAGATTTAAAGTAAAAATTCTGTAAAATACAGCGCAAAGTAACAACTAATATGTCCTCCGTGCTATTAACTGACTACTAAAAGTTTAAATAAATTCAATATTAATTGCTACTTTGCGCTGTATTTTATAGAATATTTACTTTAACCCTCATTACTCATTTTTGGCTTACACCACTTCTGCTCTCAGCGGCTCATATATTAATAACGTAATTTAGCTGTGGTTTTAAATTTATGTTGCACGTCGATGTCATTCACAGTTACTTATTACGAAATTATTATTGGCCCGTAGCTTGTTTTATGCCCGACCATGCCGAAATGTAGTAATTATACACCAGGTAGCAGTCCTTTAACGCATGTCATTAAAGTACCTACTCATTAAAGTACAGATGTTCAGCCAATTACAAGTCACCTTTGTACCATTATAAAACCTTAGCTAATGACAAGTCAGCTTTGTACCGTTATAATACCGCAAGTATCGATTATTCTCGGATATGCAATCGAAAGAGAATTAGCGAAAAGTCACGGAGACTGGAAATCCAATGCTGTCGCAGAAGGTTATGTTCTGTCACTATAATAATTAGCGTTAATTGTAAATAATATTCAAATAAATTCAATTTGTCATCTCGTTTTTCAATGTTTAATTTAATTTCAATGTTATAAATTGTCAAAGTTAATATTTAGTGTACTCTGTAGGTTCTTATAGGCTATCAAGGTCAATGTGGACATCTGTTCCTCGGAAAAAATCAATACTTTCGCGTCTGCGCACATCTCACAATTTACGAGGTATTGCTCAAGGTCAGTTAGATACAAATAAAATGAATAATTTCAAGTTAGAAATATGGTCGAGCATAAAAAGTAGTATGAAACTCGCCTATAATGGTAATTAAGAAGCTCTTATGAAAATTACGTTTCATAAACATCCATACTCGCTTCTTAATTACTATCATTATAGGCTCGTTGCATAATGTACTATATTACAACGAAATCTCTTTAAAATCTTTCAATAACATGCAATGCACTGCGAATAATTTGACTGTTTTTCAAAATGAAACTCTATAGGCCTACCTATTGTGTTTTGACATAGATATTCTATTCATTGATGGAAAGTGACAAATATAATAGAAGAGTAGTTTTTCAATTAAGATTGCAATGATGTTGACTGAGATTGAATTGTTGCTTTATATTTTGTGAACACCTCCTACCCAGACATGGTAGCTTTAAACATCGTATTAAAATAATTCCTGAAAATTATATGTTTACAGTGTTCATGTTATACTCTAATGGAACTAAATGCAGCAAATCCATTTATTTAACACGAGCATGTTTATACAGTAACAAATCCCTTATTCTGTTAATTTCGCAGTAGCGTGTGGCAGATTAAATTAAAACACAAATTAATTTTCACTGAACTGTAGTTGTATGTAACACTTCGATAATGAAGTGTTGAAATGTTAAAACATGAAAATGAAATATTATAAAATAAGTATATTAGTCCTGCGCCCTGGCTGCGTTATCTGAGGCTGCATGCCTCGGATTAGCACTAAGGAATAGGCGCTGGTTCGAGTTCTCAAGGGGGAAGACATTTTATCATATTTTCCGCCGATGTATGGGACCTGTGCCCACTTAGCATCTTGATGAATTTGAGGAGCTATATTGGCAGCGAATTCCGCTCCGTAAGAGAGCTATAATACGTAGTTGGCGGATGATCGTGTTGACCAAACGTTACTACGTATTAGTTGGATGATGGTTCACCTCTGCTGAGGAATACGGACGTGAGGCCAGCAGGCGGCTGGCCGGTCTTGACTGTCCATATGCGGGCATTATTATTCATTCATTTAATGTTCTGCCTAAGGGCAGGTCTTTCGCTGCAAACTCAGCTATCTCCAGTCTTTCCTATTTTCTGTCTTCCTCTTTGTTTCCTCATATGATCCATATATCTTAATGCCATCTTGTATCATCTGATATCTTCTTCTACCCCGAACTCTTCTCCCGTTCTACATTCCTTCTAGTGCATCCTTCATTAGGCAGTTTCTTCTCAGCCAGTGACCCAACCAATTCCTTTTCCTCTTCCTGATTAGTTCCAACATCATTCTTTCTTCGCCCAGTCTTTGCAACACAGCATTTCTTATTCTGTCTGTCCACTTCACACGTTCCATTCTTTCCCATATCCATATTTCAAAAGCTTCTATTATTATTATTATCATTATTATTATTATTATTATTATTGTTATTATTATTATTATTATTATTATTATTATTATTATTTTGTTGTATATTTAACGACGCTGTATTAACTACTAGGTTATTTAGCGTCGATGAGATTGTTGATAGCGAGATGGTATTTGACGAGATAAGGCCGAGGATTCGCCATAGATTACCTGGCATTCACCTTACGGTTGGGGAAAACCTCGGAAAAACCCAACGAGGTAATGAGCCCAAGCGCTGATCGAACTCGCGCCCGAGCGCAACTTCAGACTGGCAGGTAAGCGCCTTAACCGACTGAGCCACGCCGGTAGCTTATTATTATTATTATTATTATTATTATTATTATTATTATTATTATTATTATTATTATTATTATTATTATTTCTAAGAATAGCATATACAGAGTGAACCGTAAGCAGAGTCATTAATTTCAAGAGGTTATTCTTTGAGATATCTCAAACAAAGAAGTTTAATACAATTTTGCTTATGTTTCCTTCAGTTTCGAGTTAAAAATTGTTTTATATGACATATTTCATAGCATATTTTGGAAAGCCATTGATTGCATTCCCAATATACTAAGTCAATTTAAGAGAGCAGTGTATTATGATAGTATATTACCGGTTGTTCTGTATGGTTGTGAAACTTGGACTCTCACTCTGAGAGAGGAACATAGGTTAAGGGTGTTTGAGAATAAGGTGCTTAGGAAAATATTTGAGGCTAAGCGGGATGAAGTTACAGGAGAATGGAGAAAGTTACACAACACAGAACTGCACGCATTGTATTCTTCACCTGACATAATTAGGAACATTAAATCCAGACGTTTGAGATGGGCAGGGCATGTAGCACGTATGGGTGAATCCAGAAATGCATATAGAGTGTTAGTTGGGAGACCGGAGGGAAAAAGACCTTTAGGAAGGCCGAGACGTAGATGGGAGGATAATATTAAAATGGATTTGAGGGAGGTGGGGTATGATGATAGAGACTGGATTAATCTTGCACAGGATAGGGACCGCTGGCGGGTTTATGTGTGGGCGGCAATGAACCTTCGGGTTCCTTAAAAGCCATTTGTAAGTAAGTAAGTGTATTATGATAGACCTAATAAATGATTGAAGGAATTTTATTTGTGTCCTATAAATGTAAAGAATTTGTTCGAACAAATGTAACTTTTCGCTCTTCAAATGAATTTTTCAATGTTACATTTGTTCTGATCAAATTGCCGCATATTTAAAAGACAATGCTAAAATACTCTCAATCATTTGTTAACATAATACGGTGCTCACTTAAATTGACTGAGCATATTGGGAATTCAATCAATGGCTTTCCCAAAACACGCTATGAAATGTTTCACATAAAACATAAAATGAAACATAAACGAGAAACATTGTATTATGATAGGAGTAGTACGATAGTAAGTGGTAGATTATAAATTACGAAATATAGGAAGTGATAAGTGAAATAAATGGGCACATAAGGACACAGGTGATGAATAAAGCAAGTGAAGAGCATGCGTCGGTCACTTATGTCTTAATGTATATAGTTGTAAGTAGCCAGTAAATCTACTGACATGAGCCAGTTGCATTTAAACACACTGTATAATATTAATGTAGCCTAATCGATTTTGTTTACAGTCTCGGTGATTATAGCAATTCCAAGAAATAAGAACTACCTATATATTCGAATTTTAACTTATAATTAACAGACATATATGCTTATATGCTAATTTCATACGACGTGATTAGTTAAGGCCACATAAAGAAATAATATTAAAAACAATTAATTTTTTAATTATGGTTTATTTAACGACGCTCGGTGTGCCGGAATTGAGCCTGCTACATTTAAACACACTGTATAATATTAATGTAATCAATTTTGTTTATAGTCTCGGTGATTATAGCAATTCCAAGAAATAAGAGCTATATATTCGAATTTTAACTTATAATTAACTGACATATATGTTTATGTGCTAATTTCATACGACGTGATTAGTTACGAGGCCACACAAAGAAATAATATTAAAACCAATTCTTTTTTAATTATGGTTTATTTAACGACGCTCGGTGTGCCGGAATTTTGTACCACAGTAGTTGTTTTGCATGCCAGTAAATCCACAGACATGTGCCTGTTACATTTAAACACACTGTATAATATTAATGTAATCGATTTTGTTTATAGTCTCGGTGATTATAGGAATTCCAAGAAATAAGAGCTATATATTCGAATTTTAACTTATAATTAACAGACATGTATGCTTATATGCTAATTTCATACGACGTGATTAGTTACGAGGCTACACAAAGAAATAGTTCTGTAGCAGACGTCTTGTTTGTGCCAACAGATACAATAAACCGCACGATCGTGCTGTCAAAATGAAGACACAGGCAGCAACGGATCCTTTTAATGATTAACATGCGCCGGCTGACGCCTGGTTTAATGCGTCCCGCATGAATGTGCTGCTCTTGTCACACGGTGACGGGCCGTCACGGCTTGACGCACGTCCCAGCGGCAATATAACATTGATTGGCGCGTCCCTGGATGACAACTTATGTATTCGCTTTGTTCCCGAAATCTCTGTATTACATGAGTCCACATCGTGCAGGACTTCGTGGCTTGTGTGCGTCTTGGGGTCATCTTCCACGACACAAATTTCCTACTGCCTTTACTGTTGTGTGAAGTATCCGCAAAGCCGCAAGGAACACAGCTGCGAATTCCAACACAACAGGGGCAGTGATGTTTGTCCCCTGCATAGTGATGTTAATATTGTAAGTCGGAGACGTGATGCTGAATCCGAACTACGAACATCGTACCATGTATCAATTTTTTATTTTATTTTATTGGGTTATTTTACGACGCTGTATCAACATCTAGGTTATTTAGCGTCTGAATGATATGAAGGTAATAATGCCAGTGAAATGAGTCCGGGGTCCAGCACCGAAAGTTACCCAGCATTTGCTCGTATTGGGTTGAGGGAAAACCCCGGAAAAAACCTCAACCAGGTAACTTGCCCCGACCGGGATTCGAACCCGGGCCACCTGGTTTCGGAGCCAGACGCGCTGACCGTTACTCCACAAGTGTGGACACCATGTATCAATCTAGCACACACGGTCACCCCTCCAACATTCTTCACTCGCTATTGAGGTGGTTACATGAGTATATTTTAATTTACAAAGCAGTTCTTTGTGGGTAATTGTATGGGATAGTAAAAGAAAAGACGAGAAATAATTATTAATGTGGACGGGAACAGAATTTGCGAGTGAGGGAACGACTAAGGGTAGGAAAATAACAAGGATAAGACTTTGGAAATGACGAGAAAGCAGTGTGTAATGACTAGGACAGGGAAGAGAATGAAATGATAAGAAAAGAACGAAGATGAGTGACAAAGAGTACGAGAATGACTAGGGGAAAGGACTATGAGATATAACGAGAAGAGTCCACACTTGTGGAGTAACGGTTAGCGCGTCTGGCCGCAAAAGCAGGTGGCCCGGGTTCGAATCTCCGTCGGGAAATTTACCTTGTTAAGGTTTTTTCCGGGATTTTCCCTCAACCCAATTCGAGCAAATGCTGGGTAAATTTCGGTGCTGGACTCCTGACTCATTTCACCTGCATTATCACCTTCATCTCATTAAGATGCTAAATAACCTAAGATGTTGATACAGCGTCGTAAAATAACCTACTTAATAATAAATGAATAACGGGAAGAAAGGAAGCGACAACAGATGAAAATGAGATGGAAGATGACAAGAAGAATGACGAAGAGGTATTGGAGGAGATCGGTGAAGATATATTTACTCACAGTACTACTTTAGTGACGTCGCTAAGCACATATTTCTGATATCTACGTCACGATAACCAGTGGTGGATTTTAAATCCCGGATAAATATATTTTATACATGTTATTTTATGTTTTCGATCACTTGCAACAATTAAAACAGATATAATAACAGACAAATTATTCTGATTACATTTTTTCCGTTATATAATCGCATTAAGATTTTATCCTGAGTTGAATACTCCTTTAAATAAAACGGATTTTTCTACATACATTAGTACCTCTGACTGATATGTACAGCTGTCAAAAAAAAGTGGCCGCACTCGTCAACAGCGAATATTTTCTAAGTCCACTTCGGATAACAGTCATGTTACAAGATGCATGCGTTTATAGAAGAAGTTTCGGAACTAGATGTTTAAGCAGGAGTTGTTCACATATGCGTCTCGTAGAGCAGCGGTAGTGTGATCACTTAACTATTCGAAGTTTGTGAGTTCGAGCCTTGTTCAAGTTATCATTTTATTTTGTTATTCATTACTCTTTAGCGATATAAATAATATTCAAGTTCTCATTTTATATTCTGTTATGGTTCTTTAGTGATACAAATAATATTCAAGTTATCATTTTTACTCTGTTATAGTTCTTTAGCGTTATAAATAATAATCAAGTTATCGTTTTATTCTGTTATGGATCTTTAGCGATATAAATAATACTGAAGTTATCATTTATATTCTGTTAAGGTTCTTTAGCGATATAAACAGAATTCTAGTTATCATTTATATTTTGTTTTCGTTCTTTAGCGTTGTATATAATATTCAATTTATCATTTATATTCTATTATCGTTCATTAGCGTTATAAATAATAATTAAGTTATTTTATTTTGTTATCGTTCGTTAGCGATATAAATAATATTCAATTTATCATTTATATTCTGTTATCGTTCTTTAACGATATAAGTAATATAGATTTAATGTTAGATTTAAAACATTTCTGTTGCATAATACTAGTGTTAGTTTTTGCTTCTTATACTATTACATGATACTATCCTGTAACACAATAAAATGAAAAGGAGTGACGAGGATTTGAACCTGAAACGTTAACATCTAAATTCTGACGTTCTTCCGACTGAGCTAAGGTGACACAAGTAAAGAAGTATATGCGGAAAAATTGGCCCAGTCCCCCTCCAAGACGTCTTGATTTGTGGCAGCTTGTCAAGGATGCCTGGGATGCCGTGGCTGAGAACTGAAAAGACTATTCCACTACAGGATGTGATCGAGATGGGAGGAAGAGGGACTAAATATTGAATCGTAGCTTTTTGTTTTGTTTTTTGATCTTCTGATTGTTTGAATTTTCTAAGACAGACGCCAGTAAGTTTGTTTTGTTTATGCTACGAAAGATAACTTTCTTCCGGATTTTTTAGTTCAATAAACCTTTGTTTATCTTTCCGTATAGCCTGAATAGAATTTTGTATATTGTTTAGTAACATTCATGAACAGTATTCAGAATATTACATTTAGCTTAATATATTTAAATACGTGAATTTTGGATTTTGCATTTTAATTTAGCCTATTATTCAGCGATACAAATTTTATATTGAGCTACCTGTCATGAATTGAGTTGTTTACAAGTTATAAATCTATGACACAGGTCTCCCAGCTGCAATTTCTTCCCAGAGGAAGGCATGATAAAGATGCATGGAGAAATGATTAGGCCTACAGCTAGTTTATTGAAAATTCATTTACTCTGGTAGAATGACTGTTACTTAATTTAAATGTTTAAACCGAATATCTCTTCCTAATTTCTTTATTTCATTTATACGAACGTACCGGCTTCGGAGTGCAAACATCTAAAACTTTTGAAGAAAAATCACAATAACAAATTCCAAATTTTGTCTAGTAAAGAGTTTCTAAGTGTTTGCTTTTTTATTGTGTGTTTGGCAAAACATTAGTCTTCCGTCCGTCTAGATCAGTATAAGATTCATCACCGCTATAAATGAGATTCGAGTATTGCAACGCATGTTCTATGAATATTAAAATTTATTTGGGAAAAAATAAGGGTTAAACTAAAAAAACAAAATTGTAAGGAAATTGAAGATTATCAAAGACTGTAGCAGCATCATGTAGAAACAATGTCCTTTTTTAACGCGTTTTATCAACTGTTGTGGTTATCTAGAGTCTGAAAGACATGAAGGTGACAATGTCGCCGAAATGAGTCCAGAGTCCAGCTGCCGAAAGTTACCCAGCATTTGCTCTTAATGGGTTGAGGAAAAATCTCGGAAAAACCTCAACCAGGACTTGAACCCGGGCCCCGTTTCTTTTCACAGTCAGGCATGCTAACCGTTACTTCACAGCAGTAGGCAACAATATTCTTAGAACATATAACCAGGTCAAGCAAACTTCTATCAACCTGTGGAAACTGGTACGATCAGGGACAAAATGAACAAATTGAATTAGTCTCAGAACGGCAGCAGTAATGGCCCAAAATTGACAGCAACAAGAAGTAGCATGGGAAGAAGTAAAGGGTAACTCACACATTGGGAGATCGATACACGCACAGAAGCTCAAATAATTCATGTTATAAAAGTTCTGCGCTATTTTCTTATGAGTAAAATTTATGGTTTAAAATTTCGGTCTATTAATACTGTATTTTTTATGATTAGAATTGAGTATAATGATAATATTGCTATGATTTTTTAAATTTAGCCATTAAATTGTTCTGTAGAAATTATTCCAATTAAAGTTCATATAAATAATTTGTCTCAAAAAATTATACGGATGATATTTGTGTCCTTGTAAATTTTTAGTAGGATTTTAATTACACTGAACAACAAGAATTTTGCTTCGACTTAAAGCAATGTATCCCTTATGGATTTATGTTCGCTGAATCCGTAAATGCATCTCTTTTCTTCGTATCACGTAAGGTTTTTAAGATATACTATGATTTCACTTTTCGATAAGCGCTCTTCCAGGAAACATCTGGCGCGGGTTGAGAGTATAAACCAAAATAAAAGCTAATGCTTTTTATGAGTTTATGATTTATTTCCGGTTTCTTATGGCTGTTGGCAAGTTATTTAGTACTTCTAATAAATAAATCAATTATAAACGAATATTTATAACAATTCAATTTTTTCTTTAATAGAAACCCTAGTTAGGTAGGATATCATTGAGAAATTTATTGGAAATGCAACAAACGATTTAGGCTACAAGACAAATTACAATTTATAAAGAATATAAGTGATGATTAATTATGCTAATCGATAACTTCAGTGCAGTGGAGGATATCATGTCCAGGGTGCTGTCAGGAACATTTAATTTTCGGAAGACTTCTAAGGACTCCTGTGGGATTGTGCCTCTAGCCCCAATCATAATTCCTATAACGTTCCATGTCTTGATGGTATGTATATTTGGTCCCCAGATCGCTGCAGCATGGCAGATAAATTGCCCGTTTTTCTTTGCAGACTTCTCTAGGTTGTTCCTCGCTGTTCTCAAAACGGACTGTGGGATCGAGAATGAGTCCACAATTTTTTTCTGTCTATAATTATGATATCTGCTCGATGTACTAATACCTTTACTTTTTAACTTTGCTCTAGAATATGCCATTAGGAAAGTTCAGGATTACAGACGGGTTTGGAATTGAACGGGTTACATCAGCTTCTTGTCTTTGCGGATGACGTGAATATGTTAGGAGAAAATCCACAAACGATTCGGAAAAACACGGAAATTTTACTTGAAGTAAGTAAAGCGATAGGTTTGGAAGTAAATCCCGAAAAGACAAATTATATGATTATGTCTCGTGACAGAATATTGTACAAAATAGAAACATAAAAATTGGAGATTTATCCTTCGAAGAGGTTGAAAAATTCAAATATCTTGGAGCAACAGTAACAAATATAAATGACACTCGGGGAGAGGAAATTAAACGCAGAATAAATATGGGAAATGCGTGTTATTATTCGGTTGAGAAGCTTTAGTCATCTACTCTGCTGTCAAAAAATCTTAAAGTTACAATTTATAAAACAGTTATATTACCGGTTGTTCTGTATGGTTGTGAGACATGGACTCTCACTTTGAGAGAGGAACAGAGATTAAGGGTTTTTGAGAATAGGGTTCTTAGGAAAATATTTGGGCTAAGAGGGATGAAGTTACAGGAGAATGGAGAAAGTTACACAACGCAGAACTGCACGCATTGTATTCTTCACATGACGTTATTAGGAACATTAAATCCAGAGGTGGGCAGGGCATTTAGCACGTATGGGCGAATCCAGAAATGCATATAGAGTGTTAGTTGGGAGACCTGAGCGAAAAAGATCTTTGGGCATGTCGAGACGTAGGTGGGAGAATAATATTAAAATGCATTTGAGGGAGGTGGGATATGATGATAGAGACTGGATTAATCTTGCACAGGATAGGGACCGATGGCGGGCTTATGTGAGGGCGGCAATGAACCTGCGAGTTCCTTAAAAACCATTTGTAAGTATATCTGGATAGTTCCGACCGAATTAATAGTGTACCTTTCTGAAACTCGACCGCATTAGTACCTTATATTTGAGGTGTGTATCTGATGGGACCGAACTACCTGGGTAGTATGCACTCACTTGGTTGAGGTTTTTTCCAGGGTTTTTCCTCAGTTCATTAAGAGGAAATGTTGGGTAGATTTTGGCGCTAGATTCTGGACTAATTTCGCTTGCATTATCATTTTTTTCACTTTAACTTCACTTTTTCACTGGATAACCATCGCAGTAGGTAAAGCGTCGTAAAATAAACCAATTAAAAACGTATCCGTAGAGAAAAGTGTGTCCTTTTTAAATCTGAGGAATCATCACTTTTTGGGCACTGTGATAAGAAAAGAACAGTGAATTATTGATACCCTCTGGTTGCAGTACATGGCAGAAATAATTACAGTCATCAGTGCTATTGCATCATATGAATTATTAATGGAGTCTACTGTAGAAAATGAACAACCTGCAAATTCTGTAAAAGTTAGTAATTTCTTTCTAATGTATTTATGTACAACATTATAACAATGCTCACAATTTGTGTCTCACCCAGTATGTCGTATACTGTTCAAATCTGTGAGAAATTATTTGATATATTCCAAGTGGTCGAGAGATATCCGGTTGTGGTGTAGAGGTCAGCCAATGGCACGGTTGTTAGGCTTATAGGTGAGCATTCATGTTCACTGAATCGTATGACGAACTTGGGAGCGTTTGTAACTGGTTGGTTATCAGGAAACATGTGCCATCAGATTCCAATTGCCACCAAACACGGTCACAATGCAGTAACGTAATCTTCTGTTTGCAAATTTATGCAAGTCGTGGAAGTGACGCAGGCAATGTGAATCCTTGGAATAAGGTGGTCGATCTCGACCACCCTGGAATTTCCACATGCTTGATGTCTATTACTGGCTTGTCGAATATGTTCCTGGACTGAAAGACGTCATCAAGCAGGTTAGTGCTATTATACAGCAGCGGTTTGGAAATGTGTATTGTGCTGTGTATGAGATCTCGCTCTGAAGAAAGTCGAGAATAGATAATTACATCATTTTCTGTCTCATGAAAATCCTTTTCCATTTCTTCAGAGAAAATTAGTGATAGTTGGTTGCTGTTGTACTGGACGATAAAGTCATTATACCTCAGTTGTTCGAGGCGTCTACATCTATCCAATTCATACGTTTTTGCTCGATTTCTCTCCACATGATTGGGTATTGCTATGGTTTGAGTTTTAACCTTCCAGAAAATTTGTTATTGATAGTTGTAGAGTCGCCTGTTATGTTATGATTAGAGCAACAGAGCGCATGAGGGGGGTCACCATTTTTGGCGTGTGAAATAAGTAATGAGGACGTTAAGTACAAGTGTTTTACGTTTGCCGCAGTCTGACAACTGTGTTTGGCAAATGGCTGATGTGACGTGTATAGAAACTGGTACCATTTTCAGCTGCACTAGCGACATGCTCACAAACTGGACATTATACTCTAGCACACACGCCAAAAACGCTGGCGCCAGCTGTAACTGCAACGCCGACTATCGGTACGACTATGAATAGTACATATGACAGTGCAGTGTACCTACTGTCCTCGTACAGCCAGAGCCACAACTAAACTTGGCGATACAGTAGTTTGAGCGACATATTTCTGGCGTTTCGTCAATGCACTTTAAAATTATATTTAGTAGGTTATTTTACGACGCTTTATCAACATCTTAGGTTATTTAGCGTCTGAATGAGATGAAGGTGATAATGCCTGTGAAATGAGTCCGGGATCCAGCACCGAAAGTTACCCAGCATTTGCTCATATTGGGTTGAGGGAAACCCCGGAAAAAAACTCAACCAGGTGATTTGCCCCGAAAATCGAACCCGGGCCACCTGGTTTCGCGGCCAGACTCGCTGACTGTTACTCCACAGGTGTGGACTTAAAATTATTAAACCATCTATTGTTTAAATTTTACATTACTACGTTTATTTACAATATGTACTATTTTGTTTTACAGCATTACAATATATAGTACATATTTACAATGATTTCATATAGTTATAGTCGAACCAAGCGCTAAGTCATCGCGAGGAACGTGCGTATTAACACCGTGTTTATTCACCCAAGACAGTATCCAATTCTCAGACCTTAATACAGAAAGAAAATGGCCGCCGCTGCGGTGCAAACATTTCCAGATATATAGACGGTTCCACCATATCCTTATATCAAAATAGTTATATTTTTCATATTTATTAAGTTTAATTATTGAATTTTGTCTTAAATAAACATCCTGCATTGATTTATGAGCAGTGTTAGGTTCAATTTCACTGGCGAGACAACAAGGTAAGTACTGTACGAGTAGAAACACATTGCTATAAAGTTATGAACTTGACAGTGGAAACGCAGCACGAAAATAGTTTTCAGTAATTTGAAAATAATAACCTGAATTCCGTATAAGTTATTGCAGTAAATGCAAACGTTCACTAATATTTGTTGGGCATACAACAGGATAAGACATAGCTACTCAAAATCAATAACACAATTAAACAAGGTCAGCCAATATTAGACCTAATAGGTCTGCTAATATAACTACTGCTCCTGCTATTACTATTACTACGGTACCGCTGCTGCTGCTGCTGCTGCTACTACTACTACTACTACTACTACTACTACTACTACTACTACTACTACTGCTACTAAACGTATGCTCAAAAAGGGCCTCCCCCCTATAAATATATACCATTGCTTGCGCCCTCTTTCAGATCAATGATAAAGATTGTGTCTGTAGTGATAGAGTTACGATACACAGTAACTAGTCTAGAATAGAAATTAAACTCTTCTTTAGTCATTTCAATACCATCTCTCGGTACTGCATCCAATAAGTAGGTTCCTCCTTATCTTCCGTGATGACGTAGCCTACAAATAACTCCGAAATGTTAGATGTCTTTTTCGTGTATCATATGGCGTAAAGTGGCAAAAAGTATTCCGCTTGTCATTAATTACATTACAAGAATTTTTATTCTCAAAGAAGTCCTTTGAAGTTCTTTATATCAGATGATAGGCGACATATATCATATGGGTCCACACCTGTGTAGTAACGGTCAGCGCGTCTGGACGCGAAACCAGGTGGCCCGGGTTCGAATCCCGGTCGGGGAAAGTTACCTGGTTGAGGTTTTTTCCGGGGTTTTCCCTCAACCCAATACGAGCAAATGCTGGGTAACTTTCGGTGCTCGACCCCGGACTCATTTAACCGCCATTATCACCTTAATATCATTCAGACGCTAAATAACCTAGATATTGATAGAGCGTCATAAAATAACCCAATAAAATAAAAATAAAATATATAATATGGTCCACATCCGTGGAGTAACGGCCAGCGCGTCTGGCCGCGAAACCAGGTGGCCCGGGTTTGAATCCCGGTCGGGTCAAGTTACCTGGTTGATGTTTTATCCGGGGTTTTCCCTCAACCCAATACGAGTAAATGCTGGGTAACTTTCGGTGCTGGACCCCGGATTCATTTCACCGGCATTATCACCTTCATTTCATTCAGACGCTAAATAACCTAGATGTTGATACAGCGTCGTAAAATAACCCAATAAAATAAAAAAAATGTATCATATGCGGAGACAAAAAGGAAGGCAGAAAATAAGAAAGACTGGAGAATGCTCGGTTAGCAGTGAAAGACCTGCCCTTGAGCAGAACACTTCGAATGAATGAGTAGGTCTACTTGTAATAAAGTGTTACTAGTTTAGTACTAAACAAAAGACTAACACGTTGTTTATGGGTGTGAAAATCTTAAGCCTAGTATTACGTTATGGATTGGAGCATTAGTTAACGGAATTGCCTTAGTTAAACCTACACATTAATTATTTCATCCATTCCATGAACGGCCAGGTCTATGTAATACTCTGCACATAGTTGAAAAGGGGGAGGTGGGAAGATTTACTGGGTTTCTACATGTACATTGACAATTCATAAAGCTGGATTACGATTAATTTTGTAGTACCATAGCAACTGGTAACAATAGAAGGCCGACATGTTCACATCCAAAACACTTATCTGTGGATTCTCTGCTTAACGCTAGACGTGTATGTGTGAACTGTTTTCATTATGGGATAGAAGTGAGGGTTTGGGTGTAGGCAATTTTATCTCCGTGTCAAAAGTCCCCCCCACAACTTCCATTGAATTTTGAATAGCGATCTCACATGCAGGATACAAAGTTTTGAAGAAACTTCTCCCATTAAATTTAAAAGTTATTTCTTCTAGGCAAAGAGTATAGAGAATAATCCTCATGTATGAGAGCATGATTCAGTACAAGTCCTACAACTAAAGCCCTTTATTTTTTACTACTAAGTATGTATAATAATAAGTTGGAGAAGAAAAGGGGTGGGAGGCACAGTGGTTGGGGAGGGAGGGTGTTTTCGGATTTGGCAAAGTTGCAAAACTCGGTAGATGCAGCTTCTTGGCAGCGTTATCACAGTACAAGCGTTGAACCTCTATCCCAGACTAGTGTCTGTGTATACCAGAACTGCACTAGTTCTTACAGGCTTATTGTTAACTTAATAAAGTGCTTGGTTAAATGGGATATACGTCAGATTATATTCACAATATTCAGTTAGGAAATCGTGTTCTAATGCCCTTGGTGTAAGACTTGGTTCTCTGGCTTTATCTCTGATTATGACCGAAAAGCAAGATTTTGAAACAGTTGATTAACTATACAATTTCTTGCAGTTTAGTATAAGTATTGCTCCATTAAGGACTTCTCATAATTTTTCATTTGTTGGGCACTTTTTGTAAATTATATGTATTTCTAACTAACACAATTAAAAAAAAAACTGTGCCAATATTTTTATTTTAATTCCAAACATTTTGTGAGGTAGCATTTGTGTCGTAAAACTTCCTGATTTAATGATTCGGAACTTTGTTTGGAAATATGTCAATGTCTGAAGCATAATAGTACATTATGCAACGAGCCTATGATGGTAGTAATTAAGACGCGAGTATGTTTATGAAACGAGCGCAAGCGAGTTTCATAATTTTCATATGAGCGTCTTAATTACCATTATAGGCAAGTTTCATACGACTTTTTATGCTCGACCATATTTCTAACTTGAAATTATTCATAAGTATTCATGTTATTCTTATCTGACTGGGGAGCGGAAGTGACCTTGTGCAATATCTCGTAAATTGTGAGATGTGCGCAGACGCGAAAGTATTGATTTTTTTCCGAGAAACAAATGTCATTGACTTTGATATAATGTAGAGAGTAAAATAAACATTATTCTTGATATAACCTTGAAATTGATTTAGACATTGAAAAACGTGACGACAAATTGAATTTATTTGAATATTATTTACAATTAACGCTAATTATTATAGTAACAGAACATAACCTTCTGCGACAGTATTGGATTTCCAGACTCCGTGACGTTTCGCTAGTTGTCTTTCGATTGCATATCCGAGAATAATCGATACTTGCGCTTTCATATTGCTACAATGGTGTTTTCTGATTGGTGGAACACCTGAACTTTAATGAATAGGTGTACTTTAATGAGGTCCATTAAAGGGCTTCTACCAGCTGTATAATTACTACATTTCGGTATGGTCGAGCATAAGTAATTTTAATATGATGTACCGGTACCGAAGTGCATATGATACTTTTGTACAGAAATTCTGCATTACCATATGGCGAAGAATGAGTAGAACGGAGAAAAAATTCTCTCCGGCACCGGAATTCGAACAGTAAGTAAGTAATCACTTCGTGATTCAAGACGGCGCCATATTCCGTCGGACCCCGGCCATTTAGTTACTCGTAATGAGTGCACCTCTGTACATAGTGCCACTGTCACAGAGAGTATTTCGAAACTCAGCGCTGAGCAATCTGATGGCATCACGGTGTTCCAAATTTCCACGATGACGTCACTGATGCTCCACCGATTTCCCACCGGTTCCATCATCTTGCAGAGTTGGTGGCAGTATCCATCAGCCGCCATCAATGAATCTGATTGGTTCTTGTATAGGGGGGAATTCACACCTCTACACCTACCTACCTTGCCTCCCGTTTCAGTTACCTGTCATCATATCTCTTCACACGCACGCAAAATAGCCGCGTACTAGCCATACCAACACATAAGTAACCATCATATTCATCATCATACGCAATCTGGCTATTGCGCTTGTGGAATATCCTACCCAGTGACATCAGAGACTGTCGGAATTTAGCAGTGTTCAAAAACAAACTTATTAAGCATTTTCTTACTTCGTAGAGTAGGTTTAATTTTTAGATAATTGAAAAAAAAAAATTTTTTTCTTAACTTCTACAATAAACTGTCTAACTTTTATTAATGAGTTAATCTTTTAGTAGACCTACTTCGATTTTTATTTTAGGCCTATTTGTAAATTTAATATTAATTGTAATTATAATTGTAATTGTATTCTTAATATTGTAGTTGTAATCCCCTGGTACCGAATCGACGACATTAACCAAGCTCACTATGATTAGAGTTACATTCGTAATGCAATATCATCCACTGCAGCGATTAAAATTAACTGTACAGATCTCGGATTATGGTCAGTGGTCGTTAAATTTCAATTGGCTTTTCTTACAACGTGGGCGTCAGCGTATTTCAAAGCATTAAAAGTTTCCTGCCATCTCCTTGAGGCCCCACTGGAAATTGCATGATGCACAGAGGCAGGAATAAAATACGAGATCTATACAATAAATTTTGTTTTATTGATAGAAAATGGAGCTAAATGACAGTTGTGAGCAATATGGGATAGAGATAAATTCAAAATAGGACGAAGCCCATGGTTATCGGAAGAAAAATATAAAATGTAAATGTGCGAATTCGAAATAAGGCAGTAGACAAGTGTACAACTTCAAATACTTCGGATGCATTGTAAACAGTAACACGAACAGCTACCAGGAAGTCAAAAGAAGGATAGCAACAAAGGATGTTTTTAATTTAGAAAAGGGAACGTTTTCTGCGGACATCTGGAAAAGGAACCAAGGATGAGACTAGTTAAAGTGCTTTGTGAGGAGTATGACATTTTATGGGGCAGAAACATCGATAATATGATGAAGTGAAGAGAAACGCTTTTAAGCATTTGAAATGTGATATGGAGAAAAATAGAGATTGTAAAATGGACAGACTAAATGATAAATTAAATTGTGCTAGAAAGAGTAGGTGAAGAAATAATAATACCGAAACTGTTCAGGAGGAGAAAAAGAAATTTTCTGGGTCGCTGTCTAAGAAGAAACTGCTTATTGAAGGATTCAGTGATAGGAATGGTTTACGGAAAAACAGTTCGTGACAGAAGAAGATATCAGACGATAGATAACATCAAGATATATGGATCATATGTGAAGACTAAGATTAAAGCGGAAAATAGGAAAGATTGTAGAATGCTTGATTTGCAGTGAATGACTTGTCCTTGAATGAGAGAGTGAAAAATACACTTTATAAGAAAAAAAAATATATTAAATTAGATTAAATTTGATGCGAGCTTTACGAAACTGTTCCTTCTTTCATAGAGAAAGGAATTTTATCATTAGAATGGGGCCAGATTATTCAATGTATCTTAAATAAGATGCAATTAATTGCAGTTTTAAGATAGATTGAATAATCAATACTTTTTGAATGGAACCCAAATGTTATACTTAACTACTATCCTATGATGCTACCAAATCCCCCAATTATAATTGGTATTACTATGAAAAAAAATTATGATGAAGACATGAGAAGTAACAATTACATTATAGATTAATTTAAGCTTCTTAACTTAAAAATTAAATTCAAGAAAAATAATAAGAAACAATATATTCCTCGTTCAACCATTCATTCCACAAACAAAAATGTTATAACAACAGATGCAGAATTAAATCTAATAATATCCCATTTACCCATCCCGCATCGTGATGGATTTTGGGAACCACGGAAGGAAGCTAAATCGGTTTCGGTAACCAGCTATAAACGGCTGGCGGGACCATCGTGCTAATCATACGATACCCACTTAATGTTTGGATTATCTCTCAACTCCGCTGAGGCATGTGGACGGTAGTTCAGCAATCGGTTGGTAGAATGTACTCACGATGACATCAGGCAATGCAACTAGCAATACACATGACGTCGCATGGTTGTGGGTAGAGTTGAGGGCCCGCTCAGACATCAGTGGCGTGCAGCCATCACAAACTTCATACTTACTGTACCGTAACTTGATGACGATTGTAGGGATAGTAATACTAATATTGGTATTCATAAATATTCACAGTAATATAAAAAATAGATAATATTCTAAGAAATCATTCTTTGCTTTTTCATGTTAGCAGAAATTACTTTACTTTGATATTTTCAAAATCGATAAAAGGATGTTCAATTATTTTATAATCATAATTTGTTCTATGTTACTATTTAGTCAACTGTCCGAAGACACCACTTATGCGACAACTAGGTCAGGATATAATTGGGGTAGGGTGGCCAGTTCCTTTCCCCCTCCATTGCATACATCGCCGACTAGCTACATATTACACTAGTCAGACATCAGATGCATACAAACAGTATTGTTCTTTCTCTGACAAATATCGTCAAGTGAGATGTACTGCCTGATAATAGATATACATATCAGCCAGAACCTCAATCAGACGACTATAGTTAAAAAATCACAGCTGGGCAAAATCGCCATCTCCACCCAATACGATGATGGCGATTGATAGACTGTGATTATTTATGTGTGGCCATGAGTGTCAGTTCCATACCTATAACCCCTGATCACATAATTCTATAACCAGATTGGCCATCCACATGTTAAAAACGGTAACATGTGGAAGAGAAAAACGACCAGGATCGTCACCGTCGATTGGGAACGACCGCTAGATGGAAGTACAGTTGCTCCATGCAAATCAAATGATAGGTATAACGTGATTTCTTATGTAGTAGCTAGATGGCAGCATAGTGAAATTGATAAAAGTTGTTACCGTCAAAGCCTATAAGGCTGATCAATCTGTTTTGTATGTGATCTGAGCTATAACTCGAAGTCAGAACATTAATAAGCTAATTTTGTAGGATTTACAAGACGCGTTTTACGTTTTTATTAGTTATGTTTCCCTATTAGTACACTAATTACATAATAGGCCTACAGCTTCTACTGTTCATATAATTCTTACGGTACCGGTATGCCGAATTGCTGAAGACCGATAAACATAAAAATATCTGTCGTCTTTTGGTGGGAAATCATGTTGTGTCGTCATATAGTTCGATTATATTTGGGATAAGACGGTAACATTTTCAATCGCCAAGTATCAACTCAACACAAAAATCACCTTATCTGCCACTGCGATTTTCCCGTAGCTATTACAGTTTGAAATTGTGAAGGCAAAACGGGGTGTCACACGGTTCTCATTTAGTAACGCACATTACAACTTTTATCAACAAAATTCATATTAATAAAAGGATAATTGCCCTTAAAAATGAGGAGTAATTTGCATCGGTCAGATTAATTGGAAAGCATGGTAAATATATAACCACTTTGGGCGACCACCGTATTAATTAATAAAAATGTTAGCGTGACAAATTGTTTAAATAAGCATGATATGAACTTTACCCATACATTTCCTGGGTATAGAAATATTCAAAATGTATTTTACTAAATAATTTAGAGGTAACCTTTCATATATAAATAAGAAACTGCATCTTTAATGTCCATAGCTTTCAGAAGCGCTTAATTAGAGATTCTGTTTTCCCGAACAAGTCTTACATAATTTAGAAGATGCTATATTTTTTCAACTAAGACATGATCATAATTTTATTATGCATTTCATTGCAATGTTCCAAGATTTTTCAGTTTCTTTCTTGACATAGTTCCAGTCTAATGGACCTCGAATATTTAATATTCAGAACACCCCGTTTATTTTCTTATTTCTGCATCTGCCTTCTTAGGTTGTAATCTTATATTTATATTTTATAATTTCGAAGTTAATCTTCGTCATCATTTATTGTTGGTATAGATATTGCATTTCACTTGCAGTACTCCATTCCATTTATGTTTCCATTTTATTCTAACAACCTACAAATATTGTATTGAATCTACGAATATACCATTAGAGTCAAAAAGTAAACCAACATGTCTAGCTACCTTTGTTGCAGATGACATGTAACCATTTACACAACACCACTTTCAAAGCACGTCCCCTGCGCAGTGACACGCTTTTGCCAGCGTCCATACCACTTCTCGAAACATTTCTGCAGCCCAACTTTGGTCACTTCCCTCAGAGCGCGCGTAGCATGAATTTTAACTTCTTCGGCTGACGCAAACCGCCGTCCCTTGATTCTGAATTTGTCGTTTAGAAATGGGTAGAAATCTGCTAGAGTAAGATCTGGAGAACATGGTGGCTGTGGAAGGACAGGTATTGTGTGTTGTGCGAGGAATTCTCTTACCAAGAGCGACCGATGTGCTGGGGTACTGTTATGATTGTCCTTGCCACAATTTTTTTTTCGTCGAACTGCAGCATACATCTCCTTACAGTTTGACTCTCAGGAAGGAACTTGAAATGTACAAGTACGAGACCCTGAATATCGAAGAACACTCCTTTGATCGGTCGGCAACAGAGTCCATGCGCCTGGAGAGTACGCCACATACCACACGGACAAGGCAGAGAAGTTGCCTGCAGAGCATGGCGTTGCCACTTGAAGTTCGGGTACTTTCTGATACTACTAATATATTGTTTGACTTCAAACAGTATGTGTCAAAATTTCATCATTATTCAAGCGTTATGTACAAGGTACTGCTTGTAATTATACTTTTTTGTTTATTCTGTCGCCACCTTGATTCTTTCCTGTATCGAATATCTGTCTGAAAAATTCGCGAGCTGATGAAAATTTATACCATTCTGGTAAAAAGAGGGGAGTTTCCAGCGTTCATTGTCAATCTTAAAGTCATTGCTGATTCGCCAATCTCGCTCATTCATTCGCTGAAGTCTTGACACGCCGTCTCTTTGAAAGCTTCCGGTCAAATCAGCTAGCTATAGTTTTCAGGCAGCGATTAAGTTGGACATGTTACACTTGTCATTTAACTTAAGGGGAGGCAGATGTGAATATTTCAAAATCCACAAAATTTATCCGATTTGTTTGAAGTTGATCATGGATACTAAGTATGTTATTAGTAATGAACATACCAAGTTTCAACTTTCTAAGTACAATAGTTCTGTAAATATTAATAATTTTATGAAACTTTATATCGTTTGATATAAAATGCTCCATGCAACATATTGTAAGAAATTTTCAATATTTCTTTTTATTTATATATTCAGAGAAGGTATATAAATAATGATAAGTATTAGTTTATTACGGGAATAATATAGTAATACAGTTATCTTGGTTTTAATTTCATACTTTTAAGGGCACAAAATCAAAAAATAACATCGGAATATCAAAATAAAGATAATAAAAATGGAAAAAACCAAATTTTCATTTTGTTCTTCAGTTTTGTTCGAAAATTTAACCTCTCCCTCCCCTTAACGTATTTTAATCACTAGGAATTCAAAATAAGACGCTAAAGAAAACAAATATGCTGCATCTTGAGAAATTTTTGCCATGGAATTTGCCGGTTATTAAGGACGCTTGTTCAAAACGAATAATACAAGCACCGAATTAACAACGCTTTATGCAAGTATCAGATTGATATCTTTATTGTTATTTATTGCTTTGCTACAATTATGGTATCTTCCAAACTCAGGCTTATTTCTGGCACTTCTAGTACTATTGAACTTTTTTAAATTTTAGATTCTGTAGAGTGAATAATTTCTCTGCGTAAGCACTTATTAGAGACAGTTAAATTCATAATCAATCATGATTATTATATCAGTTCTCTTCTGTCAACTTGCCATGTTAAGTAACTATAGTACGATTTGAGAAAGAAAAATTCATTATTACAACTATTTTCTTTCGGCTTCTGTTGAGAAATATTGGATTCATGGCCCCCTAAATTCCCTATAGCGACAAAATATTATTTAAATGCGATTATCCTTTTCAATAAATTATTCCATCACCGTTATTATTATTATTATTATTATTATTATTATTATTATTATTATTATTATTATTATTATCCATTGAAGATGTAGAAAAGTTCAAATATCTTGCAGCAAGAGTAACAAAATATATAAACGACACTCGGAAGGAAATTAAACGCAGAATAAATAAGGGAAATGGGTGTTATTATTCGGTTGAGAAGCTTTTGTCATCCAGTTTTCTCTCAAAAAATCTGAAAGTTAGAATTTGTAAAACAGTTATATTAAGTTACCTGTTGTTCTGTATGGTTGTGAAACTTGACTCTTACTTTGAGAGAGGAACAGAGGCTAAGGGTGTTCAAGAATAAGATATTTAGGAAAATATTTGTGGCTAAGATGGATGATGTTACAGGAGAATGGAGAAAGCTGCACAACGTAGAACTGCGCGCATTGTATCCTTCATCTCATATAATATGGGATATTAAATCCAGAAGTTTGAGATGGGCAGGGCATTTAGCACGTATGGGGGGAATAAGAAATGCATATTGAGTGTTAGTTGGGAGGCCGAAGGGAAGAAGACTTTTGGGGAGGACGAGACGTAGATGGGAGTATAATATTAAAATGGATTTAAGAGAGGTGGGATATGATGATAGAGACTGGTTTAATTTTGCCCAGGATAGTGACCGATGGCGTGCTTATGTGAGAGCAGATGAACAAGCGGGTTCCCTGAAATCCATTTGTAAGTATTATTATTATTATTATTATTATTATTATTATTATTATTATTATTATTATTACTGGTTTTAAAGAACCCGGAGGTTCATTGTCGCCCTCACATAAGCCCGCCATCAAGTCCCTATCCTGAGCAAGATTAATCCAGGCCCTGCAATCATATCCCAACTCCCTCAAATCTATTTTAACTTTATGGTTTCATCTACGTCTCGGTCTTCTCAAAGATCTTTATCCCTCCGGCCTCTCAATTAACACACCATTATTATTATTATTATTATTATTATTATTATTATTATTATTATCTTGGAGCAACAGTAACAAATATAAATGACACTCGGGAGGAAATTAAACACAGAATAAATATGGGAAATGCGTGTTATTATTCGGTTGAGAAGCTTTCGTCATCTAGTCTTCTGTCAAAAAATCTGAAAGTTAGAATTTATAAAACAGTTATATTACCGGTTGTTCTGTATGGTTGTGAAACTTGGACTGTCACTTTGAGAGAGGAACAGAGATTAAGGGTGTTTGAAAATAAGGTTCTTAGGAAAATATTTGGGGCTGAGAGGGATGAAGTTACAGGAGAATGGAGAAAGTTACACAACGCAGAGCTGCACGCATTGTATTCTTCACCTGGCATAATTAGGAACATAAAATCCAGACGTTTGAGATGGGCAGGACTTGTAGCACGTATGGGCGAATCCAGAAATGCATATAGAGTGTTAGTTGGGAGGCCGAAGGGAAAAAGACTTTTGGGGAGGACGAGACGTAGGTGGAAAGATAATATTAAAATGGATTTGATTGAGGTGGGATATGATGGTAGAGACTGGATTAATCTTGCTCAGAATAGGGACCAATGTGGGGCTTATGTGAGGGCGGCAATGAACCTTCGGGTTCAATTTCGAAGTAAATGTTTGAAGTTACTTGATACTAATGTAGGCCTATGTTTTGAATTTCATATCATTTGCATTAATTTTGCGTTAACATACAAGAGAAGTCAACTATCAGCTTTAGTCTTTCCTGTGGGAATAACAGAAAAGAGAGAGATTTTATTGCCTCATTCGTTTCTTTGGTAGTAAACTATAAAAAGTAGCATCCCATTTCTCGTCTAATCTAGGAAATGCAATGAAATTTCCATCGGAAATGTCAAGATTTACCCATTTATAACTACGTCTGTAGGAGGCAGGGACCCTCTAATCAAATTGGCTTGTGAGTTTTCAACAACGGATGTGTGCTCATTCCAAATTTCTCGCTGCTCGTAGCACATTAGGAAGAGGAAGAATTATTCTAGTCTGTCAATGTTAGCATTAGCCCCGCTCCGCAGGCTGCCATCGACTTGCCATACGCCCACGTAATAGACGTATGAGCAGAGGAGAGCCTGCCAATATCGGATTTCGTTGTCTTCTCGTTTAGAATGCAAAAATGAAAACTAGACTTCACCAAGATGAGTTCAACGAGCTAAAAGCGTATCGAATGAGCAACTTACGCTGTGACTATTCCGGTCTTGTGTGTTACAAAACAGCGGGGTAGAATGAAAATGGAGAAAAGAAAGAAACGTCTGTTTTTATTTTTCAAAATGTTTTTTACTGTAGTATCATTTGTAGTGAACGTTTTTGTCTCTATTACCCGTATTTATTACATTTACAGTTTCTGCTGCACAATATCTTGGCTCTGATTTTGTATCTTCTATAATTTTAACAAAATTTTCAGCTATCCATTCTTAAATTTGTTTCCTTTCGTTTCTTAACTTAGCCTAATTATTTCTATTGTTACAACGCCCTTACTTCATTCATAGACTCTTATTGACTCAGTAGTTGTATTTTGAGTCCCATTCCCTTTCTCGTTTTTTCGTTGATTTTCATTCTCTTTCTCTCTCGTTTTTCATTGATTCTCACTATATCTTTCCTTCTTTCATTGATTTTCATTGTCTTTCTCGCTCTTTAATTGATTCTCATTCTCTCTCGTTTTACATTATCACTATCTCATTCCTTCTTTCATTGATTTTCATTATCTCTCTCGTTGTTTCATTGATTCTCATTCTCTCTCTCTCTCTCGTTTTTCATTGGTGCTCACTATCTCTTTCCTTCTTTCATTGATTTTCATTATCTCTCTCGTTGCTTCATTGATTCTCATTCTCTCTCGTTTTTCATTGGTTCTCAATATCTCTTTCCTTCTTTCATTGATTTTCATTATCTCTCTCGTTGTTTCATTGATTCTCATTCTCTCTCTCTCTCTCTCGTTTTTCATTGGTTCTCACTATCTCTTTCCTTCTTTCATTGATTTTCATTATCTCTCTCGTTGATTCATTGATTCCCATTCTCTCTCGTTTTTCATTGGTTCTCAATATCTCTTTCCTTCTTTCATTGATTATCACTATCTCATTCCTTCTTTCATTGATTTTCATTATCTCTCTCGTTGCTTCATTGATTCTCATTCTCTCTCGTTTTTCATTAGTTCTCAATATCTCTTTCCTTCTTTCATTGATTTTCATTATCTCTTTCGTTGTTTCATTGATTCTCATTCTCTTTCGTTTTTCATTGGTTCTCACTATCTCTTTCCTTCTTTCATTGATTTTCATTATCTCTCTCGTTGTTTCATTGATTCTCATTCTCTCTCTCTCTCGTTTTTCATTGATTCTCACTATCTCTTTTCTTCTTTCATTAATTTTAATAATCTGTCTCTTTGTTCCATTGATTCTCATGTATCTCTCGTTTTCTCGTCATTCTCTGTCATTCTTGATTAACTATCACAGTTCCCTTAATCTTTCATTTTACCTCTCGTTTCCTCTTTTTCTCTCTCTTTCTCTCTCTCGCTCCCTCTTTCCCTCGTTTTCTGTTCCCTCATTGTCTCATTTTCTCTGTCGTTTCGTCATTGTCTCTCTCGTTCCCTCATTTTCTTTCTCGTTTCCTCATTGTCTCTCTCATTCCCTCATTGTCTCTCTCTCTTTCCCTCATTCTCTCTCTCGTTCACTCATTTTTTCTCTCGTTTCCTCATTCTCTCTCTTATTTCCTCTTTTTCTTTCCCTTTCCCTCTCCCTCTCTTTCTCCTCTCGTATATAATTGATGTGCTTAACAAAGCCAGGAAAAAGGGCCAAGCTGTTCGATGACGGTAAGCATGATATGCTTAGATTTACTTCTTCAAATAACATTTTACAGTACATAAAGGTACCTATGATAGAGGTCTGACTGATATGTACCTCTATTATCAGGCAGTACACCCCATTTGAAGATATGTGTCAGAGGAAGAACAATTGTTTGTATGCATCTGAAGTCTGATTAATTTACGAGTAACATGTAGCTAATCGGCGATGTATGCAATGGAGGGAGAAAGGAACTGGCTACTCTATCCCATTATCTCCTGACCTAGTTGCCGCATAAGTAGTGCCTTTTCGTATCACTTGTGAGATTCAGACCTGTCTTCGGACATTTGACTAAACAAAATAATAATAGACTACATAAAGGCTAGTTTGAAATGAAAATCGAAGGAACGATTCAAGTGAAATTACATCTTAAAAGGTTTATTTTTGCAGAACATATTTTTAAATTATTCATTTAGTAGCCCTAATGCAAATTACAAATAACTTTTGGTTACTTATTCAAAATTTATATATATATATATATATATATATATATATATATATATATATATATATATATAACATGTATTGTGAAGTAACTGTATTGCATTTTTTAAAAAGTTGAAGTTAAGTGTAAAGAACTAATGTAAATACACTTTATATAAAATTCATTTTGTTTACCTTCGATTTTAGTCAATTCTACCTGTAGGCTACAGCAATGTACATTGCACTAGGTAGCACGCGAAGTGATCGAATGTCGTTCAGGCGCTCTTTCTTACACATAAGTTACCTGCCTTTTTATATCTCCTGTTCCCTCATTGTGTCTCTCGTTTCGTCATTGTCTCTCTCGTTCCGCGTTCTCTTCCTCGTTTCCATTTTCTTTTGTTTTCTCTTTCTCTCCCTCGTTACCTCTTTCTCTCTCGTTATCTCTTTCGTTCCCTCTTTCTCTATCTCATTTCCTTTTTCTCGCTCTCGTTTTCTATTCCTTTGTCGCGTTTCCTCTTAGTCTTTACTCTTCCTTCTCTGAGTCATTGCTCTTCCTTCTCTGAGTCTTTGCTCTTCCTTCTCTTAGTCTTTGCTGTTCCTTCTCTTAGTCTTTGCTCTTCCTTCTCTTAGTTTCTGCTCTTTCTTTTCTTAGTCTTCGCTTTTCTTACCTTAGTCTTTGCCCTCCTCTTAGTCTGTGCTTTTCCTTCTCTTAGTCTTAGATATTCTACTTTTTCCTTTTCTGTGCTTTTGTCCGTGATTTATTTGTTTCTGCCATCTTATTTGTTTTTGCATCTTTTCTCTCATACTTTTCGGTTTTCCCTTCCTTATTATTTGCTTTTTCTTCTCGTATGCTTTGCTTGGCCTTCTTCACAATTTTTTCTTTCCTGTGTTAGTTGTTCTTTAAATTATTTGCTTTTACCTATCTCATCTTTGTTTTTCCTCTCTACTCTTCTTTGCTTTTCCGTCTCTTATGATTTATTTTTACCTCTCTTCATTTTCGTATTTTCCTTTTTCTATTTCTTGCTTTTCCCTTCCCTAATTTTTGTTTTCTCCTCTCATATCTTCTTTTCCTCTTTCCTATTCTTTACTTTTCCCACTCCTATGCAATGATTATTTCTCTCATTCTTTTATTCTCTTTCTCTCATTCTTTGCTTTGCTTTTCATTATTGTTTGCTATTCTGTTATTTTTTTTGCTTTTGCTTTCCATTTTTCTTTGCTTTGCCTTCTATTAATCTTTCTTTTCATTTTCATTATTTTTTACTTTGTCTTCCTTTATTCTTTACTTTGCCTTCCTTTATTATTTCCTTTGCTGTCTCTTAAATTTCCCGTTTCTCTCGCTTTTTTCTCACTTTTTCAGTTACTGTATTACATTTTTATTAATTTATATATGAATATAGTTCCTGGATTACTGTTAGTGAAGATAGCAGAACTTCTTCGTTCTGGAATTCACTCCAGTAGTATTAACTGAGACAAAGCCGAGGGAAGGCTGGTGGATAAAATAGTTAAATCCTCACAGAATTTCGTTGATATGAAAATTACGCACTGCGTTGAGCCAAGCCAAACTTTGACGTTCTCTATTGTGTACGAAGGTTACACAGCAGTGAAGCGAAGCGACGTTTATTCTGTGCTGTACATGTTCACAAAATTCAAAACGCTTTGATGCCCTTTTTAAACAATTTGAACGCACAAAAGTGTAATATTTAACTACTCTAAATTAACAAAAAAAACAAAGCTTAAAAAAGTAAGGTTGAAATATGTTTCGAGTTTGCATGCAGCACCAAATGTACGTATAAAATAAACAGCTCCGTCCTTCACTCCATATAAATAGTACTGAGTTACATGTCGAAATTCTCTATAGCCTACGCATTCTGAATAGGCAGTTACAAAGTCTGGTTTGTCTTCACAACAGAACTATTTCATTTTATGCAAAAATGATTTTAGCTAAGCCCATAATGTTTTCTTTTTATCAATTCGACTCCGTTATCTAACAACACAATTAAGAAAGTAATGAACCTACGCTCTTTCTAGACTTCATGTCTTAGGCTCTTCTACTCCCCTTACGCTCTTCTTCTATTTTAAGCTCTCCTATTTTTCTTATGCTCCTCCATCTTCTTAAGCTCTTCTACGTTTCTTAAGCTCTTCTACTTTTATTAAGCTCGTCTAATTTTCCAGAGCTCTTCTACTTTCCTTAAGATCTTCTCGTTTCTCATGCTCTTCTACTTTCTCATTCTCTTCCACTTTTCTTATACTCTTCTACTTTTCTCATTCTCTTCTACTTTCTCATTCTCTTCTACTTTTCTTATGCTGTTCTCTTTTTGTTGTGCTCGTCTATCTTTTTAAGCTCTTCTACTTTCCTTATGATATTCTGCTTTCCTTAGGCTTTTCTGCTTTCCTTATGCTTTTCTATCATCTTAAGTGCTTCTACTTTTCTTATGTTCTTCTATTTTGTTATATTCTCTCTTTTTGTTGTGTTCTTCTACTTTTCTCATACACTATTACTATTCTTATGTTTTTCTACTAGTCTTGTGTTCTTCTACTATTCTTATGTTCTTCTGCTATTCTTATTTTCATCTCCTATTCTTATGTTCTTCTCCTATTCTTGTGTTCTTCTGCTATTCTTGTGTTCTTCTACTGTTCTTATGTTTTTCTGTTATTCTTATGTTCTTCTACTATTCTTATGTTCTTCTGCCATTCTTAAGTTCTTCTGCTATTCTTATGTTCTTCTGCTATTCTTTTGTTCTTCTGCTATTCTTATGTTCTTCTGCTATTCTTATGTTCTTCTGCTATTCTTATGTTCTTCTGCTATTCTTATGTTCTTCTGCTATTCTTATGTTCTTCTGCTATTCATATGTTCTTATACTATTCTTATGTGCTTCTGCTATTCTTATGTTCTTCTGCTATTATTATGTTGTACTTTCCTAATGAACTTCTTACATTTTTCTAATTTTCGTATGTTCTTTTATCTGTTTAAGCTCTTCTACCTTAGTTAAGCCCTTCTACTTTTCTTAATGCTCTTATACTTTTCTTAGCTCGTGTCCCTTTGCTTTTTCTAGCGCGCTTTTGCTTTTTCTCTTGCCTTTCTGCTTTTTCTCGCGGCGCCTATCTGCTTTTTCTCGCGCCTATCTGCTTTTACTCGCTCGTTTCTGCTTTTTCTCGCGCCTATCTGCTTTTACTCGCTCCTTTCTGCTTTTTCTCTTGCCTTTCTGCTTTTTCTCGCGGCGCCTACCTGCTTTTTCTCGCGCCTATCTGCTTTTACTCGCACCTTTCTGCTGTTTCTCGCGCTTATCTGCTTTTATTCGCTCCTTTCTACTTTTTGTCTTGCCTTTCTGCTTTTTCTCGCAGCGCCTATCTGCTTTTTTCTCGCGCCTATCTGCTTTTACTCGCTCCTTTCTGCTTTTTCTCGCGCCTATCTGCTTTTACTCGCTCCTTTCTGCTTTTTCTCGCGCCTTACTGCTTTTACTCGCTCCTTTCTGCTTTTTCTCGCGGCGCCTATCTGCTTTTTCTCGCGCCTTTCTGCTTTTTCTCGCGCCTATCTGCTTTTACTCGCCCCTTTCTGCCTTTTCTCGCGCCTTTCTGCTTTTTCTCGCAGCGCCTATCTCCTTTTTCTCGCGCCTATCTGCTTTTACTCGCTCCTTTCTGCTTTTTCTCGCGCCTATCTGCTTTTACTCGCTCTTTTCTTCTTTTTCTCGCGCCTATCTGCTTTTACTCGCTCCTTTCTGCTTTTCCTCGCGCCTATCTGCTTTTACTCGCTCCTTTCTGCTTTTTCTCGTGCCTATCTGCTTTTACTCGGTCCTTTCTGCTTTTACTCGGTCCTTTCTGCTTTTTCTCGCGCCTATCTGCTTTTACTCGCTCCTTTCTGCTTTTTCTCGCGCCTATCTGCTTTTACTCGCTCCTTTCTGCT
This sequence comes from Periplaneta americana, assembly GCF_040183065.1. Taxonomy (NCBI): domain Eukaryota; kingdom Metazoa; phylum Arthropoda; class Insecta; order Blattodea; family Blattidae; genus Periplaneta; species Periplaneta americana. Next base: position 60,308,174 of record NC_091133.1, read on the forward strand.
TTTTCTCGCGCCTATCTGCTTCTACTCGCTCCTTTCTGCTTTTTCTCGCGCCTTTCTCCTTTTTCTCGCGCCTTTCTGCTTTTTTCTCGCTTCCTTCTGCTTTTTCTCTCACTCTTCTGCTTTTTCTCTCGCCCTTTACTTTTTTTCGCGCTCTTGCTTTCCCTACACTCCTTACTTTTCGTACGATTTCAGTGTTTTTTTGAGAGGAATATTGATAGGCCTACTGATAAAAAAAATAAATAAGAGTGACTGCAAAAGCTTACCCCAAAAGCATAACTCTAGTAAAATAAGGATGGAATATCATTCACTTTGGTGGTAAACCGACAGCTGACTGAACCTTCTGCATAGATGAATGTCGAAACATTATTAGGACAACCCATCCCCTACGGAGCTGCCAAGAGCAGCTCATTGTTCTGAATGGCGTGTTCTTCCTGCATCTGTCGGCAGTAAGGCATCTCACACTTGTGCGAGAGCAAGCAGGAAGTTTTCCAGGATTACTTGCGTGGCGTGTAATGGAACCAACAAGAGGAGCTGCGAAGGGTCCTAGAAACGACGCCGGCGATTTATAGCGAGAACACCGCACTTCTCATTCTACTCCTTCTGCTTCTGTTCTCTTTAAGATCCCCTCTGTTTCCTCACAGGGAAACAAGCATATAGCGATGTGCCCCATTAACTTCCGAGAGCTCAGGTTACAAGATAACCCCATATTTTTGTTTTCGTTCTTTTTAGTTCCATTTTATAAGAGGTAAAGCCACCTGAATCACTGCCTGACGTAGGAATATTTATTTCTACTTTTCAATTATGTTTTCATGTAAAATAAATTGCTCTCTAAATGGATGTGTCTAAGTAGCAAAGATATACCTCTTCTGTTTTAACTGGAATTGTTGGAAGAGTCAAAGTCAATTAATACATAGTAGACTTGATAGTATTGGAATTAATAAGATATATATTTTATGCTAGTAAAGGCTAGTTCACAATAAACCGGGAACGGAAACGACAACGAGAACGGAAATAATGTTAAAATAAATGTAGCAAATATGAATGCTCACATTTAAATACATATATTTTAACACTATTTCCATTCTTGTTCTCGTTGTCGTTGTCGTTCCCGGTTTATTGTGAACCAACCTTAACAACGAAAACGTTACATTTACGGTTGCACAAAAGAAGAGATGTGACAGATATTAATGAATCTTGAAGGGAAGAAAACAATGAAATGGTGCAAATTAAACATCGAGTGTTGTGGTTCAGCAATTGTTCAAAGGCAAGTCGTGGCACCAATAAGACATCACTAATGAGGGAACTAAGTCACGAGATATTGTTCTAGAATGACTAGTTCCTCTCCTTCTTCATTGCATACATCGCCGACTAGAAAACTCGGCTGACAGCGATGTGTTTTGAAGGCCGATAAAATCCCTAGCAAGTCTCCGAAAGAGAAGTATAGCTGTAGCTCCCTTGTTATATATTACTACATATAATGGAAATCTATTCCAGTGAAGGGGTTCAGGTATAAAGTATGAACTGCAGACTATTTCTCTCTCCCATTGAATTTCGAAACCTGATAACTCCTGAAGTTCAAAGTGTCGGTGAATAAAATGCTATTGGTGCTCCTCTTACACTATTGGATGGATTTTGTCGATTTTAATTATCTATGTACAAAGAATCTATGAAAGATACATATATGTAAACAAATGGTATCAATTTTTAAGGGTAAGGCCCCTAACATACTAAGGGAGAAATATGTGATACGTTTGTCGAGCTATGGAAAATCCTTTTCTTTAGCACGGAGTAACGCTGACGTTAAGGCATAGCTGACGTTGGTCGGCTAGCGATTGTTTGAAAACATAGCTACCTCACCATCTTTATTCCCCGCTCCCACAGGTAACCTAACCTAATTGTATCCTGTAAAATTTATATAATGTGAATGAAATGAAACAATTAATAGAAAGTCAGATGTTAAAATTTATGCAACTTTATTTCTATCAGCGCATATCAAACCCAAAGACCTTTTATATATTATATGCAAGGTTCTTTATCAAACTGCCTTCCGTATGACATAATAAAATTCGTGTTTTAATTATCTACACAGAGATGGCTCGACTGTGTAGCAACATATTTCTCGCCCTAGTGTGACGACGTTAGGCTAAGCTAAGCTGTGTTCACATATTACATAGTTCATAGCTGACGTTGTAGTGTGTTACGGGCCTAACTGGCCTGTATTGGAAACTTATAATGCTGACGTGTTCAAAATCAGCTCTTCCAACTGACAAATCTTTGTTTCATATGCCAGACCGTGCATCTCTAATATTATTTTCTCATAGGAATTACGAGTAATAATAATTGTATACAAATGTGTGTCTTGGATTGAAAATTCCTGGAGAGAGAATTTCACAGCTCTAAAAAATGAACTTATTTTTAAAATATCAACATGTTTTTCTGATCCGCTGTAGCTTCACTTGTACACAGTATTCCTTGATATCAACTTGGCGTACTCTGGTTCGATTCTCGTCGAGAAAGTAGAGATTGTTGTCCTCCCAGAGAGGCTAGGTTTGCCTCTTGTATAGCATTTGTTTGTATGCAGCTTCAAGCTGTGACTTTGCTCTACAATTAAAAAATATCCTCCCTCCACTTATCGACATCTAGTCTAGTTCGCAATCCTCATTGAAGGCAATATCCAAATTATAAAAGTAGATGAATACGAAGAGCAATGTAGCTCCTCCGTAAACCTTGGATGCTATATATTGCATGTATTATTGCCAATGTTTCATTATGGATTGTTCATTGAAATATTCCAGTTTTCACAGAGACCTGAACCCGGACTACATGCGTGACAGACCGAAATCTAAACCACTTTGCTAATGACTTATCGAGACTGTTAACGGTTATTAAAAGTCGATTTAGAACGCGATATGGACTTGAAATTCTAAACCGAGAAATAAACCATTTCTGGGTCAAATAGTAATTGAGGACTACTGGAAGTTTGGATGGTTTACTTTTTTCCGTTATTCTAAAATGTTAGCTTATACGCTGGCCCACAGACGCGCAAACACTGCAATTTTGTGGTTCAGTGCAAGAATCCTGTAAGCCTCAAAAAGTTAGATAATGTTAACACGGATCTCAACCTTTTATTTATCGTACCTCTTATTGTGATACATGTATAGGACTAGTATCCACATTATAGGTAGGAAAGAGATGATAAGATACTTCATTACCATTATGTAGAGAGACGGAATTAATAAGTAATGGGCAGAGTCTTAGTAGCCATCCTTCTCTGTGCAGGCAACAATCTCCGCAAGACTGTCCACAAGTAGTCTACATTTAGGCGCTATTGTCTACTGCACATGCGCAATGCGTTGTATCTGGAACAAAATTATGTAGCTCAAATTTTCTTTCTGGGTCTGTACCAGAGTGCTGCATTGGAGTTAAATCGCTCGCTTGAACTCGGTCGAGTGTCGCACCCTCGAGTGAGATACGATCGGTCGTGATAGTATTAGTATTAGTATTTATTTAGTATTAGTATTTAGTATTTATTTATTTAACCTGGTAGAGATAAGACCGTCACGCCTTCTCTGCCCCTCTACCAGGGGCTCTTAATAAATAGAAGCACAGTACAAGGTCATCTCACCGACATGTCTTATCTTGTATGGAAGGCGACAGATAAGATACGGTACACATATGTTTTGCTCACACGGTAAAAATAAGGCTTTATTTTCTGCGTTTATGACAAACGTTTAATGGAACAGTCAATGGAACGTACCAAAACAGGAACATGAAGTTATAAATAAAATAGTATGAAAAACTTCGATATACAGTTATTATTGCTAATTAATAATATTATTCAGTATTTGATTTACCACATATATAATATGATAGGTCCATACATAGTGGTCCCCCTATATACTGCGACAATGTAGAAACGCTTTACAAAATATTATTGATATAGCAGTAGATTAACAATATTAGTACGGAGATAACGTCACAGAAAATATAATAAAACGAATAATCATGCTGCACAACTGTTACAGACGCAAAGATTGATACACTAATTATTATAGATTATTATTATTATTATTATTACTATTATTATTATTATTATTATTATTATTAATAGGAAACTGGATACAGTTCTTGCATTATCGTGATTATGTTCTCCGTTTATGATAATTACATTTACATCCAATAACATCTATCAGATGTGGCAAAAACAAAAGCACTCCTGTGTGGGAGGGGGGAAATTACCTACAAAATTTATATTACATTTTAAAGCAAGTTTTGTAGTTGTATTATGAAGAGGTCAGTTAAACACTGCAAAGTTTTGAAATGATAAACATCTATGATGTTACTACATAGTTCATCACTGTAACGAGAACGAATGTCTAACGCTCGGCTTATACCGTTCGAGGATTTATCGCTCGTGATAATTTTACCCATCATGCATGTGCGCTACCTATCGGATTATGCTATGAACTACTTGGCGCTCGAGCGAAAACGTCCGATGCAGACCTCTGGTCTGTACAGTACTTACAATTTTCTTCAACTTCGATTTTCTCAGATTGGAATTACAGGGTTCTTGCCCTCAACTACAGAATTAATATTTGATCACTGGTATTAATAATGGAACAGTTTTGAAAGTTACGCATTTTCTTAGTTATTTCTGTGAAAAAGAAAACTCATATTCCTATAACATAGGAATTTAGCGATTTATCCTTCAAACCTTAAAACCTTGCGTAAGAATTTCTTTAACATATTGTTCCTTATTATAGAACCTTCCTCATTACAAAGTGGGCGTATAATAGTTGCCAATTTTCTTTCCTTGTTCACGTTTTGACCTATTTCATGTTGTTCCATTTGAAATATTAAAATTAATAACTCTTTTTGGCTTGATCTGAAATTGACTATGGGGTACTGTTATTTTTATTTTTGTTTTTAAAGTTTCATATTGTTCTCCCTACTAATTTAACTTAATTTCAATATTCTCTTTTTTTAAACCTCTGTTCCATGTCGAATATTAAAACTAAGTCGTCAACAAAGAACGTTGTTTAATCAGAATTTTATTACACAGAGAAGAGTCAAAGTAGAAAATTTTGTTTGCTGTATGAATTCATAACGTTCACTTCTGTCGTCAACACGGAGGCAGTTGTTGTTTGTTAAAAATATTCCACGCTAATAGAAAATTACAGGATCGACTCACAATGTGTGCCCTCTTCAATTTAGAAAAAGTATGGACCTATTGATGACCGATGAACAAACGAAAGAACCGAAGCCGGTAGTTGGACAAGGGTGACTCTAATGTTATTGTCTCTTTTTTTTTTTTTTTTTTTTTTTTGGTGACAGAGAGAAAAAATGAGCCGAACAACAACAGACTAACGATTTCCAGGTACTGGGTAAAACAAACGTTGCGGTTTCCTGCTGCCCACATCATATAAACGTCAGCTATTTTAATGCGGGAGGAAAAATAGAGGAGAAAATTTCTCGTAACCTCAAAATGCTATTATCTGTGACATATACTGACTCCAAGTTCATTTGCAGGTTCGAAATTAAATGCTGCGTATACTGTCACTGCCAGACGAGTCAATTAAGAGCCGACAAAATTTCGTAAACAATGATATCCCCAGTATTTCCGTACGAATATTTGTATTTACCATTTCTACTCACGCTAAATTGTTTACTTAACATTCCTGTGTATCTTTTTCACACTCTCCTCTTTCTTATCATGTAGCCTATAAAGCTGTTGTCTTAAGAGTTCTCTTCAAGTCTCTGCTGTGGATTTTCTACTTTCTTGCTAGGAAGTATCATGAAATTCGTACTCTTCGTGTGGACATGGACCCACTTATGGTTGTCTTGTTGGCTGTTGCATGGAGAGGAGGAGGATGAGTATGATTTAAAATTACTGGTTTACTGTGCGCCTGAGGTTGCTACAAATTTATTCAATACAACGATACATTTTCAGGGATTGTCTTTGGTAATCGTGTTCTTGTACAACTTCATGCTAACGCAAACTTACAGGGAAACTACGCATATAATCTATTAATAATTTCTCTTCAAACTATTCTTTGGAACTCACGATACAAGGACGAATACTGTAGACCTACAATACAAGAACAATATTGTAGAAAATCTCAAACCTCTTAATGTAAAGGTTCAGGGCTTCTACCACGTTGCCTTGGTGGCTGACGTTTCGACCGCTGTGTTGTGGTCATCTTTAGAACAGTTGTTGGAACTGCTCTGAAGATGACCACAACACAGCGGTCGAAACGTCATCCATTAACACCAAGAAAACGCGGTAGAAGCCCTGAAGCTTATCCACACACCATGTACACCAGCCGCGGAAGCCTACGCGAACTCTTAATGTAAAGTTAAACAGGAATTTTGAGGGAACGTGTACTTAAATGAATGAAGAAAATACTTACATATTTGGTAATATTTAAACTGTAAATGAGCAAAAAATTGATGTCTTAAATTGGTGTTACTTTACAGCTTTATAATTATAATGAACCATTTATAAAAATTTGACCTGTCAAAGACAACGTTCTTGGTTTTTTTTTTATTTACTAGCTATTACATATTAGATTGTCGTATATTTTGAAGGAAATAATAAACTTTAATTCAAGTAATTTTTTATAATAGAGTGATAATTTTTTAACACAAACAATGACATAATGACTATTTAAAAGTGTATTTTAAAAAATAGCTTAAGTACTATATTAAAAATGAAATTCATACGTAATTTGTTTTCAACATATATACACTCGTCCACACCTATGGAGTAACGGGTAGCGCGTCTGGCCGCGAAACCAGTTGGCCCGGGTTCGAATCCCGGTCGGGACAAGTTACCTGGTTGAGGTTTTTTCCGGGGTTTTCCCTCAGTCCAATATGAGCAAATGCTAGGTAACTATCGGTGCTGGACCTTGGACTCATTTCACCTGCATTATCACTTTCATCTCATTCAGACGCTAAATAACCTGAGATGTTGATAAAGCGTCACAAAATAACCTACTGAACCTACTAAAAAAAATATACACTCATGATTTTAAGTGTAAATTTTCAAATGTTTCTTCAAATACGTAGTAAAAGTAAGTAAAAAAGGAACTAAATATGTGAAAATTATGTCTCATACATTAAAGTATTAATAAATGGAGAGGTGAGAATGTTATAGCCCTAAGGAACACAGACAAAATTTTGCAGGACAGCGTATTGAAAGAGTCCAATGCTATTACATGCGGTATCATAATTTCTTCGGCATGTACTTATGTCATTTGTTGAGCAATTTTTTGTAATATTTTACTGGTAGCTTCCTCATATTATATAGCCTATAAGAAATGAATTCGCACAAAAATTATTTTCAGTCAAAAGTGTGACTTTGGACTATCTCATTCTCACCCCTTCAAATGTTGCATCATAACGCTATAAAAGTAAATCAATATGACTACAACATTCTGTGCATCTGCAGTTTAAATATTAACAGATTTATAATAATTTATTCATCTATTCACCTACAAGGCCTAACAAGTATTGGGCCTAAGGTCTTCCTAGTGTTCTCTTCCCTCTTGGGCAGTAGGTAGAAATGTGACTAGGAACGCAAGTCCTTTCCATGCGGTAAACAAGTTGCTGCCATGAGTTCCGTAACTATAGATGTAATCCAAAATAGAAGATATTTCAAGCTCTTGAAGAACATCTTCGTTCCCCTTGCGGTCTAATCTAGTATAGCCAGCTGTTCTTCGCAGGAATTTCATCCCGTTGGCTACTATTCGGGCTTTATCTCTTTCCCTCAAAGTCCAGACCTCACAACCATAAGTTAGTACTGGTCTTGCCAATGTTTTATGCGCTTTAATCCTCGTATGTTTCTGCACTAGTGAGGGTTTAAACTCTTTATTGATGACTGCCTCTGCTCTGTTATAATTTAAAATTTTAGCAGATATGTCTATTTCATTTTCATAACTAACATGATATCCTAAATATTTAAATGAAGAAACTTGTTCAGTAGGGTTATTATGTTGTTGTTTTCTAATGCCAGGCGTTTGACAATAAAGTCATTTGACCTCTTGCACTCCAATATTTTTCAAAGATATTATCATGGTCAACCACTGAAGCACAGATTTTGAGATGTTCCGAATCCATTTCTTGGTTTGAGTTGCACAATGGGCAGTTAGGGGACTGATATATTCCAATTCTATGCAGGTGTTTGGCCAAACAATCATGGCCTGTTGCCAATATAAATGCAGCTACAGACGATTTTCGTGGTAAATCGGGAATTAACTTTGGATTATGATGCAGAGAGTTCCATTTTTTCCCTTGAGATTGTGTTATCAAATTTTGTTTGTTGAAGTCTAAGTATGTAGATTTAATAAATCTTTTCACAGAGTAATATGTAGATTTAGTAACAGGTCTGTAAGTATCAGTGCTGCCCTTCTTTGCTAATGCATCCGCATTCTCGTTTCCCAGGATTCCACAATGGGATGGTATCCATTGGAATACAATTCTTTTATTGAGTGATATTAATTGAGAGAGCATTTTAGTTATTTCTGCTGTTTGAGATGAAGGTGTGTGTTTGGACACTATAGATAAATAGCTGCTTTGGAGTCTGACAATATAACTGCATTCTTAAATTTATTGATGTGGCATAGAAGATTCCTGAGACTTTCACTTATTGCAACGATTTCTCCATCAAAACTTGTTGTTCCATATCCAAGAGATAAATGTTTATTATAAACATACAGTATATTTTGGTACGAACAGGAATTCGTCCCTTAAACGCCATATGTTTGGTTTTTGATGTTGAAATTATCATATTATATTTTTCAGCAAGAAGTAGAATTTGCTATATTGAATGTTGTAGTCCATTTTCTGAGTTTGTCAGAAGTAGGTATAATGTCATCTGCAAATAGTAATAGGCTATATCTAAATTTAAATGTCTGTTGATACAAATGCCGCCATGTGGTTTTTGTTTCCATTCTCTTACTAAAGCATTAATATATAAATAAAGGAGATAAGCAACATCCTTGACGCACTCCTTGATTTATGACATTGCAGTTAGTAAGTTCATCTGTTACTTTTATTGTAATGTAGTTTTCTTTATAAATATTAAATATTGCTGTTATTAATCGATTGAGGGTATTATCGTTTGACAACATATCTATTAATTTAATCCTATTTATAGTATCAAAGGCTTTATGAAAATTAACAAATAATGCTAGATCGGTTTCTATTTCGAATTCTCTATTCTTTTCAATAAGTAATTTTATTGTGAAATAACCGTCGGCACAAGATTTGCACCGCCGAAATCCATTTTGTTCTTCAGTTAATATTTCACTATAGAAATTATACAATTTATGCTGTAGGAGTTTTGCATACATTTTATTACCTGCATTTAAGAGACTAATATCTCTATAATTTTCATAATTCTTTCGATCTCCCATTTTATAAATATTGGAATCACAAAGCTCTGTTTCAACTTTCCAGTGGATGCTTTCCAATTAAAATACTATTATAAAATATCAGTAAATGTGATTTAAATTCTTTAGACGCATTATTTGAATATATTGGACTCAAAAGTACTACATCCGCCATATGTAAAGTTTCAGATGTTATCAGCTAAGCATATCAGTAGATTAATCTTGGAATGTAGGCTTTCACGGCCGGTGTTATATGGATCGATGTTATCCGGGCTAAAGGGCCGTGGTCTGTTGGCGCTGTTGCTACCATACGTTTCGTCTGCTGCTACGGTAGAGATCGTCAGATCTTTGCGCTCCCGTGTGCCACACCACTGACTATGTCTGCCGTAGCAGCAGACGAATCGTATGGTAGCAACAGCGCCAACAGACCACGGCCCTTTAGCCCGGATAACATCTATCCATATCAGTAGATTAATTAGATGTGTGTAGAGTCATATAATATTTTTAAAATAAAATGAAGTGTGTAAAATATCCCGCTAATATATAAGGTCTAATAAATACCAATAATGTATACATAACAAAACAACACTTCGTAGGATTAGAAACAGCTGGATAATATTTCTGTCTGGGTGAAGATTTTTGTGCCATAAACCTTCGAAATAAGACTCGGATTTACTTAATCTTTCAAAGTAGTCATTCTGATAAGTTTAGAGTACACATGGATCCTTATCTGTAGGCTTCGAGACTTCGGACCCAATAGAGCAGTTCAGTGGGAAATCCGCATAACGGCGTACTGAGTATAGTGGTAAAGCGTGCAGTGGGTGGGGGTACTGTAGAATGGATGCCAACAAATATGCAAAGCAAAACGCTCTGGATTTGAAGATTCTGACGAATAATTTGGTTTTCATACAAACTGTGTCTGAAACTATTACACGATTAGAAAAGTCAGAGCAAGAGATGCCGGAAGCCCTCATATTAGTTGAGGAAATGACACAGAGAATTAATGAGACACCAAGTACACCGGTTACTGAACGTGTAAAACAGAAGTGGAAATCAATTTTATGTAAAAATAACGGATATGGAACATTGTGTAACATAAACAGCAAATTAGTGGACATAGAGTCACCCGAGAATAAAGGACTGTCTCTTAGAGACTGCAATGATGTTAGTTTTTTTTTTGCTCCTATCACGTCATGCGACGTAGAGCGCAGCTTTACACAGTACAAACTGTATTTGGCAGATAATCGAAAAAGATTTACGTTTGAGACACTGAAAATGTATCTTGTAGTAAATTGCAATTCGGTACTGCAACTGTACTTCCTAAAGACGACCAATAAGATAAATGAAGAAATTAAAATTGCTACATGTTTATTTCCATCATTAACACTGTGTATAATTAAACACAAATGCTTATAAAAGACAGGAGAATAAATTCTTTTCACATTCTTTTGAATTGTCATTGTGTAATGTATATTTACTTTCAGAATGCACGTATGTGTCTGCTTCCCCATATTACCGTACTCTACTCTAAACAGCAACGTTGTTACCTCAACTCATCTCTACCTTTCACTACCTGCAGCAAGTCAACAACGTATAGTACATGCACAGTAAACTTATTGTATCGGGTCGCAAGTCTCGAAGCCTGCTTATCAGTATGTTTTGAACCTCCGGACCTTAATTCTAACAATGAGCGTGACACCATTTGATAACCTGCAACGACACCAAAAATATTAACTTTAAGTTTACATACTCATCGACAAAATAATAGTAAAAGATATTTATTGGTTGGAACTGTAAACACGAATGCCTTGAAATTTGTGGGTGCGTTGTAAGCACACACCAAATGCAGAGGTGAAGTGGTGGATAAGCTCTCAACTCACGGAGTAAATCTACCTTGCACGGAACGTGACCAAGAATCAGATATATCGACGTGCGACCGTACATCAACATATTGACGGCATGGTCGTATGCGCGCACACGTACGTCGATGTGGGCTCCTCCCGTCTGCTCTTAAAAATGTCTGTATTTTTCAGAACGCTGCTACCATTTCAACACTCACGTTATCCGTGCAGCTCTGTGGAATAGTAAAGACGTAAAGCAATGATTCGAATTTGTTTTTAGTAACATTTATAGTTTAGTTGTTACTTAAACTATTATGTAAGAGGCTCAAGAAGCTTAACTCAAGAGCCACAATTCATTCCCTCCTAATAGATCGTCGAACTTAGAAAAAGAATATGTTCCAGTAAATTTGATGGTACATATTATGAAGAAGAGTCGGTCTGGGTAGCGTAGTCAATATAGCGCTGGTGTTCTGTGCTCGAGGTTGCGGGTTCTATCTTGGCCCAGGTGGATGACATTTAAGTGTGTTTAAATGCGACAGTCTCATATCAGTAGATTTACTGGCATGTAAAAGAACTCCTCTGGGACAAAATTCCGACATACTAGCGACGCTGATATAACCTCGGCAGTTGCGAGCGTCGTTAAATAAACCATAATTTAATTATGAAGAAGATTACTTCCTTCTGTGACGTCATTCTGATTCTAATAAAATGTCTTGATACAAAGATGTAAATCTTAAAGGATTTTGGGTGCATAATTACGAAATTCAGTTATTGTTATTCTCACTTTATTTCAGTCCGTTGATCTTGTAACAAATTTTATTTGTTTATCGCAATTCGGGAAAAGTGGCACAAGTCAAAAATGATAATTTTACAGGAGAAGGAAAAAAAAACTGTCTTCAAACTGGTTTATGTCGATTTGATTTTCTTCTGTATTAATTATTGTAATGGGAGAAATACTTATGTCTGTTTTCCCAAGCGAGCAGATGTTCCGTAAGTTGTCAATAAATTAATAAAAAATATTTGTGGAAACTGACTTATGCCACTTTTCCCAAGCACTCTAGAATTCATACAGGGCCAAGAAGGGCTGTTATGATAAAAACTATCAATATTTTTCTATAATTTTTATATCGAAGCATATACAAATTTCAAGAAATGAAAATATGTGCTCCTTTATACATAGATCTATATGAAGAATTTGGAATTAAATTTAAGTTTTATATGTAATAATTGATAAAATTAAAACAAAACCATTGTATCATAATAACCTTCCGTGTGGGCTATTGTGATACACTTATAGGGCTATTCTGATACAGTGCTATAAATCTGGGCATATTACACAGAGCAATGAAGTACGGTTATTGTGATACACACAGATGCCTAATGTATCTCTTGTAAAAGTCTGGCTGGAATCATTTTAAAATTGACTAAGATTTAGCAACTTTTGCAGTGACTTCTTTTTCCCCATAAACAATTAGCCTACTAGCAAACAATTTACTGAAACTTTATTGTCAATGCTAGAAAATTGCTATACGTCGAAATAATTTTTTGTAGGTTTTGGAGTAACAGATTTAGAAAATTATGATATAGTTTGTATTGCTAAAATAAATTAAGATAAGTTTTTAATTAATGATGAATATATTTTCCAATGTTCTGTTAAATTTTAGCAGTAAGAAGAAAAAAAAGCTACAATTGTTAAGATGAAGGATAGATGGAGCTGAGAAAAATTTCTCCCCTGAGCAGGGACCAGAAACCCGAATTTTCAGCTCCACGTGCTGACGCTTTATCCACTAAGTCACACCGGATTCCAGTTACGATGTCGGATTGAATCCCCTCACTTTAAGTTCTGCAGTGGTTGGGAAAAGTGGCATAAGTCAGTTTCCACAAACATTTCCTATTAATTTGACAACTTACGGAACATCTGCTGGCTTGAGAAAAGAGACATAAGTATTTTTCCCATTACAATAATTCATACAGAAAAAAACCAAATCGACATAAACCAGTGTGAAAACAGTTTTTTTCTTTCTCGTGTAAAATTAACAGTTTTGACTTGTGCCACTTTTTCCGAGCACTACAGATTTCTACCTCTTAGTTTCCCTTTAGTGGCCAATCCTCATGCACTGTGTTACAGATGTATGACAGTGGAACAATGTCCAACACACTATGTGCAGAGGTGCACTCATTACTAGTGAACTTAAACTGAGAAGATTTAATTCGGAACCGGAACTAGAATCCAGTGTGGCTTAGTGGATAAAGCTTCAGCACGTAGAGCTGAAAACCCAGGTTCGAATCTCAGTGTCGGAGAGAAATTTTTCTTCGCTCCATCCATCCTTCATCATATGGTAACGCAGAATTCCTGCACCGAAATATATGTACTTCAGTACTTCACGATAATAAAATTGTTAAGTAAATAAGTAAAAATAAGTCTATATGTAGAATGTTTTAAGTTATACTGTATTGTAGGTTCCAACATGTGACTTCAAACATCCTTAAAGAGCTGAGAAATTATGAAATACCTCTCAAGAGGTAAAAGTTAAAGTAAATTTAAAAAATGATCAATTTGGCCAACTTCTTTCATTGTAAACATAATACAGTATTTTAAGAGCCCTTCTAGCGTATCACAATAGTCCCCTATATTCGTACACCAATCACTGCTAGAGTGCACAACATTCACAAAAATGAAGCTGACAATTTTATGAGTAAAAGGAAAATTTAAAAAATATTATATCTCAATTCATTCAAGTGGAACAAAAAAAGTAATCGAGTATCGCATCAAAGTTATTTCAAGAAACAAAACTGTCTTTTCTTTTAATATATTTATGAGGCCGATAAAGATTTTTTTTTTAAACTTCGTACAATATTAATCCTTAGAGAGCATAAAAATGTACTTCCATAATAGCCATTTTAAACATTTTCGAAATGAGCATTTGGTACATTTTAAAGTTTGTATCAAATTACCCCGACATTTTTACTGTATGATATTAACCCTACTTGACACTGTAGACGTTAGACACAATCATAGGGATTTCCTAAATTCTTCTACACAGTTTTATTTACGCTTTTTCAAATCCAGAGTTATTTAGCGTCTGACTTCAACGTGATCTAGAAATTTCCCAAAAATTCTTCACTCAAACCTTTATTAACGACGGTGTCCTTTTAGGTGCCGTAAATCTACGACATTAGACTCACAGCCTTACTTCTTTCCAACGGAAATAATGCTAAGTATAAAAATCCAATGTTGTCGGTTAAGTTTGAATCCATGAATCATACATCCAAAGGCTAGCATATAACCACTAGGCCACCAACCAATACTATAAATAAAACAGGCAAGCACAAGACCAGTTACACCTACTCAGTCATCGTGGAAAGGTGATAGTCCTTCACTTCGCAACCTGAATTCGATTCCAGGTGCGTTGGAGATATAGACGAACCATGCGGTTTACACTGTTTTATTTCCAAATACTTCAATTTAGCCCAACTATAATACGTTAATCGTAACATTTTATTGTCAAAAGTTTTATATTTATATGCTGCGACTGTAAGAAAAGTAGGATTACCAGAGTTTTATGGAGCCGTGTTATGAAACAGCAAGCACATCTAAGTGAAACAATTCGCGTACGTTTCCCTATATGTTCTTTTCTCTCACAAATATTTTTTTTATTAGACTCGCTGATGTTTCAGTCCCTGTATCATTCAAATTAACGATCTCCGTTAAACGAGCGTAACATTTCGTTTTATGGAACTAGAACATTTGAGCAACATACACTACACGAATTTAAATTAATCTTTTATTGTAAAAAGTGTACCAGTTTTAGAGTAGATAGACCTAAATGAAATTTCCATTGCTTCAAGATGATCAGCTAAGCTGAAATAGAATCTTGATATTCTAGTTGTGAATTCATTTCCTCTCTGACAAAATTCTGGGTTAAATATATGATTTGACGTTGGGATTTCGAGTTCATTTATCAGTATGGTCAAGCAGAATTTATGGTTTTAAAATTACGTACTTAAAGGAAATTAATTTCCTTGGAGTCGTTTCCACCATTTCTCTGCAGGTGACAGTAATCTATATCATATAAAGAAAGCTTACTTACTTACTTACTTATTGGCTTTTAAGGAACCCGGAGGTTCATTGCCGCCCTCACATAAGCCCGCCATTGATCCCTATCCTGAGCAAGATTAATCCAGTCTCTACCATCATATCCCTCCCCCCTCAAATCCATTTTAATATTATCTTCCCATCTAAGTCTCGGTCTCCCTAAAGGTCTTTTTTCCGCCGGCCTCCCAACTAACACTCTATATGCATTTCTGGATTCGCCCATACGTGCTACATGCCCTGCCCCTCTCAAGCGTCTGGATTTAATGTTCCTAATTATGTCAGATGAAGAATACAATGCGTGCAGCTCTGCGTTGTGTAACTTTCTCCATTCTCCTGTAACTTCATCCCTCTTAGCCCCAAATATTTTCCTAAGAACCTTATTCTCAAACACCCTTAATCTCTGTGCCTCTCTCAAAGTGAGAGTCCAAGCTTCACAACCATATAATACAACCGGTAATATAACTGTTTTATAAATTCTAACTTTCAGACTTTTTGACAGCAGACTAGATGACAAAAGCTTCTCAACAGAATAATAACAGGCATTTCCCATATTTATTCTGCGTTTAATTTCCTCCTGAGTGTAAAAAAGTATAAAGAAAGCTAAGGGAAAAAAAGCTACTGAATATAAGAAAACAAAAAGACAAATTTAGCACTAAGAGTATTATTATACATTTAATAGATTACACTGTTTAACAATGAAAAATGTAAATTGAATAAATATATGCAATTCTTATCAACTTTTTTGTGCTCATCATGAATATTAAAGAGAAAATTATAAATTAACTCTAGTTTCCATTTTACATTGTTTTGTTTTAGTAGGGGAATTTTATAGGAATTTTAAATTATGTTTAAAGGCAAAGGTATAAATAATTTTAACAACATTTAAGTTCGTTTTTCACGTTAGTACCAGGTGGAGAAATTATTGTTGATATAAGAACATGACGATTAGAGTGATTTCTGTTAAAGCGAACAAAAATGCCATGAGTTTATGTGAACAGTGCTGACACCTTCTCCTATGTGTGTGGAAAAGCGATATTTTCTTCATAAAACCTCCACTTATCAGAAAAGCCTATCAGTGCTATTTTCTTGAAACTCTGGGACCAGGATAAAACCTGCCAGTAACCTAACAAATTGAATTATTATTATTATTATTATTATTATTATTATTATTATTATTGTTATTATTATTATTATTATTATTATTATTATTATTATTATTAATATTATTGGTGATGCTGGTGGTGGTACTGGTTTATTATTTGTATTGATGAGGTGGTGGTGTTGTATTTTTTTTGTTTTACTGTAGTCTCTCTGATTAGTGTAATATATAGGCAGTCGGCGATGTATGCAATGGAGAGGAAAAGGAACTGGCCATCATCCCCCATCGTCTCCTGGTTTAGTTTCCTTATGAGTGGTACCTTGTTGCCTAAACAACAACTGTAGCCTTTTTCTTGGATTCCAAAATATTTCTTCAATATTAAGAAATATGAGCCAAATTTACCACGTCCAGTTAAGAAAGAGTTACGGCGTTAAGGAAACTGTGAGTTTGTCTAGAACTGATGGAATTTTATGTAGTGAGATGTATTTTATCGAGATTAAAGCGAGTATTCGCTATAGATCATACTACATTTGCATTACAGTTCGGGAAACCCTCTGATGATGATGATGATGCTGCTGCTGCTGCTGATGATGATGATGATGATAATCCGTGGCACTTCAGCCCACGAAGGGCCAAGACCGACCAGCCGGCTGCTAGCCTTACTGCCACATGCCGAAGCAGAGATGGACAATGATCCAAACAGAATGGAGGTATCGTGTGGTTAGCACGATGAGTCCCCCAGCTGTTATAGCTGGTTTGCGTAACAGGATTACGCTACCTATCATAGCTCTCCAAGTGCATCACGATGCTGGGTGGGCACCGGTCCCATACATTGGCCGAAATTTCATGAGAAAGTTTCTTCCCCCATGAGGACTCGAACCAGCGCGCATTCCGTAACGCGAGGCCTAGGCAGGATGCCTTAGACACGACGCCACGGCGCGGTACTTCTGAAAATAATATAATCATTTAATCTGCCCAAAAGTAATTGTTCGCACTCATGCCGGAGGGTAGACTTCAGCCATACCGGACCTTGATGACATCAAGTATTCTTTGTGACTTTAAGAGAATATTGGCAACTTTTGCTTATGAATATACTGTTTTATTAAACAAATGTATAACCTTTAATGAACTTGTTTATATTATATTTTGTATCAATAGAAGTCAATGAAGATAATATTTGCAGTTGATCATGATCTTGTGACTATGCTAGGAGATTTTACTACGTTTATCGCTCTTTGCCAGAGTTAAAAGTTTCTTGAATTCATTGGTATTTGAGGCACGTGTTTTAACATCGTTACCAAGGTGTGCAATTTTTGCGACATTTTCCCTTTATTTACTCAGGACTTTATACCGTTCTCAGAAGTGTGCAAACAGCCTACCTATTCCTTTCCTTTTTTTGGACGAGGATGTCATTCATCATTTCTTTCGGACGTGGTTCCAACACTTTTGTTTGTCCTGCTCTTGCATTTCTATCATAGTTTACAGAATTCCAGTTCTGTGTCTGCTCGCTCCTCTGATATTTACATCTATTATTGATGGGCGGAAGAGTGTTGCTCCAGCCGTCGCGTTATATTTCAGAAAAGTCCTTGCAGATTCGCATTTCAGCTCAAGTCCCAGCTGTGATGTCGCTGCTAACATTACAATTTAGAATTACTGTCACCCTACTCGGCAACATAACAACTGGGTCAGAATTATAAATCTCCGATATTAGTTATAATAAACGATGCTTCGTGTTAACAAATAATGCTGGTGTTTTGTGCCATGTAAGGCCAGGCATTCCTTGTTTTAATCTATAGGGAGCAGTAAAAAATATAACACTGTGTGCAGATTAATGCTCACACTTCTCTACATATTTGTAAATATTAATTTTAATGCTAATACAGGACAGTAGAGGTTGATGGTAATTGTTTTAACTAAAACTTCAGTAGATTCAGTGTATATTCCGGGCAAGTAATTGGAAATTTATATTCGATGACGTTCAGTATTGGGAAACTGACTTATGAAACATAAAAATGTGAAATAGGAAACGATTACTTTTGGAATAGTAAATGAAACTCAATAAGAATATAAGCACCTTTCACTCCTTTTTTTTCGGAGGAGAGGCCCGAAGGGTTCCATCGAACACCGAGGCTTATTGTGCTTACCATTCTTGTTCTGTGAATGGTAATTGAAGGGTTCAGAGCCATAGAAGTGATCTTGCACCATTTAATTAAAAACGGAGAAAGCAAGGGTTAAAGTTAAGTGAATACTATAGTTTAAAGATTGACATATCATTTAGTTTTAAAGTGTATACTTTACATCTGTCATCGATTTGCAAAAGCGGACACGTCCAAAATAACAAAGTGTTGGAAAATCGCAAAAAAACCGTAACATACTTAAATTATTTTTATTTTAGTAGGTTATTTTAAGACGCTTTATCAACAGGTTAGGTTATTTAGCGTCTGAATGAGATGAAGGTGGTAATGCCGGTGAAATGAGTCCGGGGTCCAACACCGAAAGTTAACCAGCATTTGCCCATATTGGGTTGAGGGAAAACCCCTGAAAAACCTCAACCAGGTAACTTGCCCCGACTGGGAATTGAACCCAGGCCACCTGGTTTCGCGGCTAGACTCGCTAACCGTTACTCCACAGGTGTGAACTCACAGACTTAAAAATTTGAATTTTTATGAACCCTGTATGTATGTTTCCACAGTGATCTAATTAGAAAAAAATATATGAACAATTTAATTTGTTAACTTAGTTATAGTTTTTGCAATTTTCCATCACTTTTTGATTTTGTACATGTCTCTTTTGCAAATGGACGACAGATATTACGTGCTATATGTTTCCATTGAATTATGGTAATAACTTCATTTTAACCCTTGTTTTCTACGGTTTTAGTAAATGGCGCTTGGCCCAGTATGATTCTGAACCCTTCAATTGTCGCCGAATGGTGGCGTCCTTGTACGAATACAACACGCTGCACCATGAACTTAATCCGGGTTATGGTGTTGATGATAATGACATGCGAGGAAATAATGACGAAATTAGTCGGAAGGTTCAACGCCAAAAGTTACCCATCAAATCTCCTTCAATTGGTTGAAGAAAAACCTTGGGGGGAGGGAGGTGGAAACCTCAACCCAGTAACTTGTTCCAAACAGGAGTTGAAAACAAGCCCTCTCGTTTCAGAGTCAGACGTGCTAACCGTTACTCCACAGCGGAAGACAGAATTTACGCTCACATAAGCACTCGATTAAACTTCTAATTCTGTGATTCCCAAAATGTTGAATATTGCTTATTCAATTATCGTATGTATTAATGAGGATTGCTGTCACAAATATTTTGATTCTCATATGTACTAATCTTTACCTTCCTGTGGCTTATCAGGTATACTCGTCTCAGGACGGGATCAGGATCTGTGAGGGCTGGGGCAGGATGGTCCACTTGTCAGCATCGGATTTAATGGTATCACTTGGACCAACTATCGGACTTGGACAGTCATCGCTTACATAGGCCGCATAATGGTTCATTTTGAGTCTAAGTGCAATTATCCGTCCTGGGTTCGAACCTCTGCGTTCTATTTTAATCTTATTTTTATGTATTTATAAAAGTTACCTTGTCTCCTTTCTTCTCATGGCATTGTTATTTTTCTCCTTTGTTAATCTCCCTTCCATTTTCGTTTTATATTTTCTTTCCTCTTCGACACTTTTCTTCACTACTTCCTTCTCTCATCATCCTCTTCTACTCTTCACCATTTCCCTCCTTCTCTTCACCATTTTTCTCCTTCTCTTCACCATTTCCCACCTCTTCACCATTTCGCTCCTTCTCTTCGCCATTTCCCTTCTTCTCTTCACTATTTTTCTCCTCTTCGCCATTTTCCTCCTTCTCTTCGCCATTTTCCTCCTTCTCTTCACCATTTTCCTTCTTCTCTTCACCATTTTCCTCCTTCTCTTCACCATTTCCCTCCTTTTCACCATTTTTTCTCTCTCTTCACCATTTCCGTCCTCTTCACCATTTTTCTCCTACTCTTCACCATTTCCCTCCTTTTCACCATTTTCTCTCTCTCTTCACCATTTCCGTCCTCTTCACCATTTTTCTCCTACTCTTCACCATTTCCCTCCTTCTCTTCACCATTTCCCTCTTCTCTTCACCATTTCCCTCTTCTCTTCACTATTTCCCTCCTACTCTATACCATTTCCCTCCTTCTCATCACCATTTTCCTCCTTCTCTTCACCATTTCCGTCCTCTTCACCATTTTTCTCCTTCTCTTCACCATTTCCGCCCTCTTCACCATTTTTCTCCTACTCTTCACCATTTCCCTCCTTCTCTTCACTATTTCCCTCCTCTTCAATATTTCCCTCCTCCTCTTCACTATTTTCCTCCTCCTCTTCACCATTTCCCTCCTCTTCACTATTTCCCTCCTTCTCTTCACCATTTCCCTCCTTCTCTACACCATTTCCCTCCTTCTCTTCACTATTTCTCTCCTTCTCTTCACCATTTCCCTCCTCTTCACTATTTTCCTTCTTCTCTTCACTATTTCCCTCCTTCTCTTCACCATTTTCCTCATCTTCACTATTTCCCTCCTTCTCTTCACCATTTCCCTCCTCTTCACCATTTTCCTCCTTCTCTTCATCATTTCCGTCCTTCTCTTCACTATTTCCCTCCTTTTCACTATTTTCCTCCTTCTCTTCATTATTTCCCTTCTTCTCTTCACCATTTCGCTCCTCATCACTATTTCCCTCCTTCTCTTCACTATTTCCCTCCTTCTCTTCACCATTTCCCTCCTCTTCACTATTTCCCTCCTTCTCTTCACTATTTCCCTCCTTCTCTTCACCATTTCCCTCCCCTTCACCATTTCCCTCCTCTTCACTATTTCCCTCCTTCTCTTCACTATTTCCCTCCTTCTCTTCACTATTTCCCTCCTTCTCTTCACCATTTCCCTCCTCTTTACCATTTCCTTCCTCTTCACCATTTCCCTCCTCTTCACTATTTCCCTCCTCCTCTTCACTATTTCCCTCCTCTTCACTATTTCCCTCCTCTTCACCATTTCCCTCCTGTTCACCATTTTTCTCCTACTCTTCACCATTTCCCTCCTTCTCTTCACCATTTCCCTCCTTCTCTTCACTATTTCCCTCCTTCTCTTCACTATTTCCCTCCTTCTCTTCACTATTTCCCTCCTTCTCTACACCATTTCCCTCCTCTTCACTATTTCCCTCCTTCTCTTCACTATTTCCCTCCTTCTCTTCACTATTTCTCTCCTTCTCTTCACCATTTCCCTCCTCTTCACTCTTTCCCTCCTTCTCTTCACCATTTGCCTCCTTCTCTTCACTATTTCCCTCCTTCTCTTCACCATTTCCCTCCTCTTCACTATTTTCCTCCTTCTCTTCACTATTTCTCTCCTTCTCTTCACCATTTTCCTCCTCTTCACTATTTCCCTCCTTCTCTTCACTATTTCCCTCCTTCTCTTCACTATTTCCCTCCTTCTCTTCACCATTTCCCTCCTCTTCACTATTTCCCTCCTCTTCACTATTTCCCTTCTTCTCTTCACCATTTCCCTCCTCTTCACCATTTCCCTCCTTCTCTTCATATATTCACCATTTCCCTCCTCTTCACTATTTACCGCCTTCTCTTCACTATTTCCCTCCTTCTCTTCACCATTTCTCTTCTCTTTACTATTTCCCTCCTTCTCTTCACCATTTCCCTCCTCTTCAATATTTCCCTCCTTCTCTTCACTATTTCCCTCCTTCTCTTCACCATTTCCCTCCTTCTCTTCACCATTTCCCTCCTCTTCACTATTTCCCTCCTTCTCTTCACCATTTCCCTCCTTCTCTTCACCATTTTTCTCCTTTTCTTCACCATTTTCCTCCTCTTTACCATTCTTCTCCTTCTCTTCACAATTCTCCTTGTGTTCAACATCTCCCTTTCTCCTCACCATCTCCCACCTTCTCTTGATCTCCCTTTTCTGTTCACAATCTCCCTCCTACTCTTCGCCATCTCCCTTCTCTTTTCCAACTTCGGGTTTCCGTTCATTATCTTCCTTCTGATCGATCTTTTTTTCATCCACATCCACTTTTTTGATCCATCTTCTTCCTTCTCGTCTATCTCCAATTTCATCTAATCCAACTTATTCTTCTCGCCAATTACTTTATGACTGCCTATACAAAGAAACTCGCTTCAAGGAGGCAGGTCTAATCTTCTGACGTCGTTTGTTAATAGCTATAGTAATTCTAAAATTGGTACAAATTTAGAATAGATAAAAATGCCTACATATTTCTTTCACTAAGGGAGAAATATAGGCCTAAACACTACTTACTTAGAGTGCAATTGAAATTTATTTTCGTATTACAATACTGTCATTGAAATAAAGAGACACCGGCTAGCTCGGTCGGTTAAGGCGCTTACCTGACGATCCGAAGTTGCGTTCGGGCACGGGTTCTACCTGGTTGAATTTCTTTCCGGAGATTTTCCCCAACCATAAGGCAAATGTCAGGTAATCTATGCCGAATCCTCGGCCTCGTCTCGCCAGATATCATCTCGCTATCGCCAATTCAATCGACACTAAATAACCTCGTAGTTGATACAGCATCGTTAAATAAAAAAAATAAAAAAAATTGGAATAAAGTAGAGAAGATATGTGGGATTATACACTAACTTTTCAGAAAGTACCTATGGCTTACTGGGCATTTTATCTGTAGGTCTACTTTTGTAGGATGAAAAAAACTGATCCTTATTTAAATTACACTCTCATTATATTGCATCTATTATTTTCGGTGTAATGGAGTAACGGTTAGCGCGTCTGACTGTAAAACCAGGTGGCCCGGGTTCGAATCTCGGTCGGGGCAAGTTACCTGGTTGAGGTTTTTTCCCGGGTTTTCCCTCAATCGAATATGAACAAATGCTGGCTAACTATCGGTGCTGGGCCCGGACTCATTTCACCGACATTATCACCTTCATTTTCATTTACACGCAAATAACCTGAGATGTTGATACAACGTCGTAAAATAACCCACTACAAATTATATGCGGTGTTCAACGTTTGTACCATATAAACACCTGTGATTTCATTCTTGTATCAGTTGATCAATTTCGTAGAATAAGACAAACCGTATAGAAACAATGAATGTTAACTTTCATTGCTTTATAATTTAAAAGAAGATGAACTTTGTAATTAATATAATTTTAATTACTTTATTGTGGAGTTACTAAATTGGCGATATAGAAGTAGGGTATTTATTGAAATCCATTTCTACAATAATTATATGTTGTCATTTTCTTGATGATACGATAAGGGATTTAAATATGTTTATTTTAATACATTGCCCAGTAATTCGAGGAAAGTGTGGAGATTAAAGAAGGTTTTTTATGCTCTCCTGTCAGTTCAAATCCTGGATCCCTAAATGTGCTCACATGAGGATGGTAGCATAATATTAGGTAACTATTGCTTCTTTTCTCGCACACATCTTCTATTATTCCAAAGAAATTATTAGAGCTTTTCATTTCAATTTTATAATTTTATGTCCAAATACAGAGGCAGTCAGCATCCTGGAAGGTTAGAAATATTTTCTTCTTTGCCATAATGTAAGTACCTCAAAGTCTTCCTTAAATTTGATTGCCTGAATTCATCATTGTACTTATTTTGTAGAAACGTGAGCAATATTTTTTCTCGACTCGTATATTATTGCTTCTTGGTTATTAATAACACCAAGGAGACGAGAATGGCTGTAAATTAATTTCTCCGACTATTGAGTTTGTACATAACAAAGCACGTGCAATATATCAAAGTTAGTGAATGGGAGAAGTATAGCAATTGTGTAGGTTACAATACAAATTCCATCTCCCCATGCTGAGGAAAATTACATCAGAGTTGTTAAGTCGTCGTTCTCTCTCGCCCTTTAATTTCTGTTGTCTCTTAGGAATACCCTCGTTATTAACTTTAATAAATTAGGCCTGATGTTCGTTACTTCGATCCAACAAACATTCCATTTCAATTACCCATAAAATACAACCAGTAGGCGTTTACAAAATGCAAAATGTCTTTTTGGGATTTACTTGTATGAGTCAGTAACTTTGATAATTAAACTAGCTTCCGGTAAAACGGTGTTGTAATAAGATTAATTAATTCTCTTTTCATTTTCTCTCACTGAATCCATATCAACTTAACTAATTACGATGCACACTAACACAGCTCAAGTTTGAAATCATTGCAGTTTTATGAATGTGAGCCACGGCTTTCAATAGTTTTGAAAGGCTTGGAAACCTGTATAAATAGATTTATTAAACACCGGCAACAGAATTGCTTGAAAATTTGCTCAGTTTGCATAACTATTTTTGCTATTGAAATAAATTGCTGCTATAGTAGAGGAGGCAAAACCTATCCTGTGACCTTATCGTGTCCCATGGCTATATAAAGGGTTCAGAACAATAGTGGGCCAAGCGCCATTTACTAAAACCGTAGAAAAAAAGAGTTAAAATGAAGTTATCAACAGTAATCTCACTAGAGGTTTTCATTTATCTAGAGAAAATCAAAAATCGAGTGGGATTTAATTGACTATTACACGATTAGAAGAAAGTATATAAAGATTAGAAGTAACGAAGTACTCCAATACAATAAAATATTAATTGACTTACGAAAATATAACTGTCTTCAAATGTATTATTGTACCATCTCAACATTACAAATATTATGCTAGATGGCAGCAGTGTGTTAGGATTAGCTGTTTTCTTGATATCAGTTGTGCCAACTATGGAATCTTCATTGAACTCTGCGGACGGTTACTAGTCAAGAAGGCTTTGTTTGTTTCAGTTTCATTTTTATTAAAACAGTTGCATTTCACTTCAATTATTCGGATCCCAGTAATCAACGTCACTTGACAGATGATTTTCAGTAACTCTTATATTAAACAATCTCTGATACGTAACTATCCATAATATCATATAGCAGAAGCTATAACATAACCTAAATAATATAAACAAGTGTTAGAAAAGTTTTAATTAGAGATGATGAAATAAACAAAGGTTTTAATTAACGATGATGAAATAAAAAAGAAACATGAATAATTTTAAAAGGAACTATTATTGAAAGTACGATTTTCAAATTTGAATGTTTTAGTGGTTGGTGGTTCAGTTGATGTTGTATTAGACGTGTGCGTAAAAGAAGTGGAACTCGTTGATGTGCATGGTTTATTCCTCAACTTATTCAGGATTTCCGAATGGTGCTCTTCATTTATTTGTAAATAGGATTTCAGGGAAGATGCATAGCTATGACCAGTGATCTCTATTAATTCTTGTTATTGAATGCCAATGCGAGTTATATTTGAAAGTGCTGTGCATCGACTGGAGTGGTTTGTAATTTCCTGTTTTTTGACGTCCAGACCAGTGCAGTTTGAAATGTTGGCAAACAAAGAAACAAATGCTAGGGTAGTGATAAAAGTAAACAAATGCTAGGGAATCGATAAAATTAAACAAATGCTAGGGACGCGATAAAATTGTGCGATAACCAGCCACGATTGGTTGAAAGACGTCCTTTCGTAGCGTTTTATTGGGAAAAAGTAGTGTGACGTAGTAAAAGTGCAATAGTCACCATAATTTAATGGAAACATATGGCAAGTAATATAAAGTATACACATTCAAACTAAATGATATGTCAATCTTCATTAAACTATGATATTCACTTAACTTTAGCCATTGTTTTCTCCGTTTTTAATAAATGGCGCTTGGCCCACTATGGCTCTGAACCCTTCATATCACCAATGGGCATGGAGGGGGAAGATAAGTTTTAGACTGAAATGGATTTCCATGTCTGTAGGTTCGTATAATATTAACCAATATGTAACAAACTCTCTGATAGCTCGTTCTTTTCCCTCTCGCACAGCTCACATGCCAGATATCGCCTTCTCATCTATACTACTTTTAAATTAATGAACTGTTGCCAACTCGATTCTTGAAACCCCGCTAAGCTATAGTGCAGGAACTGCTTAAATGCCAAATTTTCAATGTCAAATAAGATTATTTTACCGCTATGGCTGTAAAAAACCCGCTAAATCTCTATATGAGCAATACAAATTTCATGAATTTTACCCGCTAAACTAACGCTGAAAGACGCTAAATCTAGCGGGAAAGTTGCTGAATTGGCAGCACTGCTCCTGTTGGTGTTATTACTAGTAATTCTAATGTTGTTTATCCTACTCATTATTAGTACTGTTAACATTTCCACCATTATTTCCCTACAAACACAATTCTTAAGAAAGTTAGAAAACTCGAATATTTCTCGGCTTTTGAAAGCTTCACTCTAACCAGTGTGGCCAACTTAGAGGAATGAAAATCCGCTAACATCCCTCGAAAAACCGCAGAATCTGAATAAAAATCGGCAGATTTTTTAATTTGGTTATTTTTATGACGCTGTATCAACATCTGAGGTTATTTAGCGGCTGAATGAAATGAAGGTGATAATGCCGGTGAAATGAGTCCAGGGTCCAGCACCGAAAGGTACCCAGCATTTGTTCCAATTGGGTTAAGAGAAAACCCCGGAAAAACCTCAATCAGGTAACTTGCCCCGACCGGGATTCGAACCCGGTCCACCTGTTTTCCCGGTCAGACGCGTTGGCCGTACTCTACAAATGTAGACTCGCCAGATTTTAAAATGTTATTAATACTACTTAGGTCTATTAAATTAGAGATATTCCTGGCATTTAAACTCAAAGAATGTAAAGTGATGCACGAACAAATATAGAATTTTAGATTTTTTAAGCTGCTTTGAATATAAGTGCCCATAATATATGAATACGGATTCATTTCCCAACAGTTAAGGAGCTTTATCCATTTTATTTGGTGCAAATAAACACAACACCATTAATCACATGCCAACATACGATTTATTGTGTCATGAGTCATGACATTAATCGAACTGCGTTGCCTGCTCCACCACACAAAAGTGGAAACAAGAGAAGCATTATTCCATCGCAGTTTGGTAGTAGAATAAGGGACAGCCACGAAGAATAACGCGCGCGATTCACACCAAAACGCAGAAATGTGTGGCAGCGGAGAGAGAGACACTTTTAAGTATTTAATGTAATAATTGATTTCGACTTCATAAACATTAGGTACTCATAAATTTGCAAATTTCTATAGATTTTGAATAGTCATTTTCGTAAAATAGGTCGAAGTTATCGGTCGCTTCAAAAATCTTTTCATATAAAAATGTTCTACTCATATCTTTCTGAGTTGCTACTTAACGCACAATTTTGTTTATTTATTTATTGATTCATTCATTCATAGCTTACTGCCCAAAAACAGGTCTTTCACTGGAAACCCAGAATTCTCCAACCTTTCCTATTGTCTTTCTTCCTGCTAGTTTCCGCACACCATCCATATATCTTAATGTTGTCCACCATTTAATATATTCTTCTGTAACGAAATTTTCTCCCGTTCACTATTCCTTCCAGTGCATCCTTGAGTAGATAGTTTCTTCTCAGCCATTGACCCACCCAATTGATTTTTCTCTTCCCGATCACCTTCAACATTATTCTTTCTTCGCCCACTCTTTCTACCACAGCTTCATTTCTTATTCTGTCTGTCAATCTCACACGTTCCATTCTTCTTACGTTAAGTTAAGGCTGGTTCACAATAAACCGTGAACGGAAACGACAACGAAAACGAGAACGGAAATATTGTTAAAATAAATGTATTTAAATGTGTACATTCACAATTAACTATTGTGAATGCCCACATTTAGATACATTTATTTTAACATTATTTCCGTTCTCGTTCTCGTTGTCGTTTCCGTTCCCGATTTATTGTGAACCAGCCTTTACGGTGGCTACGGGCAGGTTAGGACGACACTTTGCACGTCGGCCATACCGAGGCCTATTTTGTACCCCGAAGTGTATTGGATGGATGAGGATGAGGTGTACCAGCCAACCGGCCGCATATTACCCCTCATCCGCTCACGCAATGGAGGACTTCTACCCTTCCCCGCTCTAAGTTCATACCACCAAGGTGACCAAGCAGCAAAGGATCCATTCCAATGGTCCTTCCAAGGTACTATCCTTTTTGGACTCTTTTCTCGCAATATATACAAATAACTCATTTATCAAAACCTATCCCGTTGCAGTGAACGAAAACATACTGGATATTTTGAGGTTATAAATTTCAAATCTTTTACGAACATCACATAAAATTTGTTTCAACTGAGAGATTCTTCTTTCTACGTCATACAACGTTACAAGAGCATATTTATAATACATTATTATTATTATTATTATTATTATTATTATTATTATTATTATTATTATTATTATTTAATAATCCCATGCTTACCCGTTTGTAATTATACCCTGCTTATGCATCCACGTGACGTAATAGATGTACCAGAAGAAACAACTCGATCCGCTGTACATTTGGAAACGAAAATGCGTTGCCTGTTCATAAGCAAGTAATAAATTCTAGCGTAGCATTATTTATTCTCATATCATTCCTTTCTCGACACTGCACGTCTTACGAATTAAAAAAGAAAACAAGTCTCTGTTCTCGATATAGGTTAGAAATAAAATAGAAAAAAAAACTCGCATTCTTCACAAAATAGTTGTATGTCATAGGGCTGTGTCGGTTTCAAACATATTACAGCAGAGAAAAAAACCTATCATGTGAGAGAACTGCCTTAGGGTGAAATGGCTTATATTATTTTCACTCAGATTCTTCGTAACACAATTCCTTGCTCCAGTTGTCTTCTCCTGCGCCTGATAAGGAAATTTCGATGTTTCTGACGCAGGTGTGAGGAGCCAACCAGTAAAGCTTGGAGATAAAGTCATCTTACTTGAAGGTTGTTTCACATTTTTTTCTCTTTTCTTCCGTTTCTCTAGCTCTTGTATTGACAAAAGCTGTGAATCAGACGCACAGAAATTGGAAAGCAAGAATACTTTTATGCATTTTCTAAGGTGAAGTTACAAATATTCAGTGTATGAACACACAATGACATTCTATAAAATATTTTAGGTCTTAATTAACGTAATGCAAACTATGAGTTCTATTCAGATGTGATAAAATCATAAACTGAGAACAGAGAAAAAGTGGAGTTGAAAAAAAAATAACGAAAAAAGAGTAAAGAGTAGTACTGCATAACCGCAGTAGGTATTCCGGTACACTGACGTTCAAAGATATCTGACTCTACTAATCGATAGTAATCGGTAATTTGTTTATGTAAGTGTGGCTTTTTAGTTATTATTTTTATGAATAGATGGCAAAGATAAAAACAGTGTTGCCAATCGTACGTAAATATACCCGCATTACAGAATTCAATTTTTCATACCATTCTATGATTGTAAAACAACATTGAGTTTAGCTGGAAAACGCTGTGGTGTTTGGTCAAAACATGATAACTCCAAAAAAAAAAACCTGTTTTGAGATACAAGCATTTTTATTTTCACTTTTCGTATATAAGTTACAAATGATAATTCTAGTTTACATACTTACTTACTCATGGCTTTTAAGGAATCAAGAGATTCATTGCCGCTCTCAGATAAAACCCGTCATCGGTCCCTATCCTCTGCAAGATTAATTCAGTCTCTATCATCATATCTCCCTCAAATCCATTTTAATATTATCCTCCTACCTATGTCTCGGCCTACCCAAAGGTCTTTGCCTCTGGCCTCCCAACTAATAGTCTGTATGCATTTCTGAATTTGCCCATACGTCTGCATGCCTTGCACATCTTAAAGGTCTGGATTTGATGTTCCTAATTATGTCAGGTGAAGATTACAATGCGTGCAGTTCGACGTTGTGTAACTTTCTCCATTCTCCCGTAACTTCATCCCTCTTAGCCCCAAATATTTTTCCTAAGAACCTTATTCTCAGACACTCTTAATCTCTGTTCCTCTCTCAAAGTGAGAGTTAAAGTTTCACAATTATAGAACAAAAGCTTCTCAATCGAATATTAACAGGCATTTCCCATATTTATTCTGCGTTTAATTTACTCCCGAATGTCATTTTTATTTGTTATTGTTGCTCCAAGATATTTGAATTTTTCCACCTTTTCGAAGGATAAATTTCCAATTTTTATATTTCCATTTCGTACATTATTCTGGTCATGAGACATAATCATATAGGCCTACTTTGTATTTTCGAAATTTACTTCTAAACCTACCTCTTTACTTGATTCAAATAAAATTTCTGTGTTTTCCCTAATCGTTCGTGGATTTTCTTCTAACTTATTCACATCATCCGCATAGACAAGAAGCTGATGTAACCCAGTCAATTCAAAACCCTCTCTGTTGTCCTGAACTTTCCTAATGAATTTACATACAAATATGAATGAAAATAACATAAGGTTACATGGCGATATCACGACTGTACCAAACGAAAGAGAACAGTTTCTTTATAAGGCTGCGCTTTCAGCTAAAAGGAAATGCCATTTTTGGGGTTCTCATGTTCTGACAAAACACCAGAGACATGTAATATGGAATCATTATTCAATTAACCGCTTGAATATGATACTCACCAGTCACTACAATAACTTTCACCAGTCGCCATAGCTACGTCTTATTTTGTAAATTACACTTTAAACAGGCTTGTTATTATTTTTAAATTGTCACCTATAATGTCAATGCAATCATTATTACATAAGGAGGCATTTAATTTTATATGTTTCATGTAGAAGTTGCATAGACATTCAGGAGGCTAATTACAGAGTGTGCAATTTGGTCGGCCAATCACGCCAACATTTCCTAACCCCCACTGGACTTTTACAAGTCATAGTCCTAACGAGTAACGAATTCGCATCAGATTCAATTATGATAACTTTAGTCGATCGGGCAGAGAACCAAAGACTGACGTACCCCAGACCTTCCATATATGCAATGACTGTGTGTACATTACACATCAATATATGGTCGAGTTGGCACATAGGTTCGCCCCTCCATTCCATCTCCCCACTCCGCTTTTCACCTCTACTCCACGTAGCTACTGCAAGCTGCGATTGTCAGTTTGGTCCATTATTATTACGTTAGGTCATCGGGACCTACCAAAAGGGTCGAGAGAGAGAGACAGAACTGGAGGATGAGGTCGGAATTTTATTCCGTGCATGATGCAATGCAGCTATATCGATTAGATAAATCCAAATCTCTAGAGAGTTACCTTCACGGGATGTCAATTTACATTTATACGTTATTCAAATCACGGTGTTACACACCTGTATGTGTTGTTTGTATCGCCATTGGAATCCATTATCGCAGATTTCACTGTTACACAATCGCGGTATAAAAATTGTTTAAAGCCGACCACTTGTGAAGGTGTTTTAGAGTATCAGGTAATTGAACCCAGTGTTACGGTTAGCTAATGCACTAATTAGACATAGGATGATGCATTAGGAGAATCTGGACAATAACGTTTGCACATGTAGGCCGACATGTCAATAGGAAAGCTAAACTTGTTGCTGGATAATTGTGTGTTAAGTTATTAAATTAGTTCGTGTCCGTTTGAAAGTGTTGACAGACAGAAATCAATGGGGATTCATATCTGATTTAAATATAATTTAGTATGTTGTGAATTTAAATAATATTACAAAGGAATAAGAACTTCAGTTGATCAATTGTCTTGGTTTTAAATCGCGGAGGATTTAGTAAGAGATCTGTCCAAATATAATTTTAAAATAAATTCATTCTTCTCGTTCACTTCAAAAGTGTAAAAATTGTGTTTGAAGGCGATAATATACCTTGGGTTGCTACACGGTCTCATTTCGCCATGATATCCGCCGTCTTCAGCGGTCTACGGTGTACCGTAATGATACGAGTCAACTGTCGCAATAATTTCCAGCCTAATGTTCCCGCAACTGTAACTTCTTGATCACAACCGCAGGCAATTCAACTGTTACCACAATCGCTGTTCACCTCCACAACCATCTCAACCGCCACAATCTCGATAGCGATTATAACCGCTCTCACCTTAACAGCTATCACAACCGTCGCCATATCAACAGCCATCACAACCGATATTATTCGCAATCACAGTCGCCGCCAGAAACTCAATAGTCATCACAACCGTCATCACCTCAACGTGAACACAATCGCAGCCACCTCGATCGCCATCGTAATCGCCGCCACCTCAATCGTCATCACCACCACCACCACTACCACACCACCACCACCACCTCCTTATCCGTCATTCACAACCGCCGTAATGTTATTCGTCATCACAACCGTCGTCAATTCAAGCGTCATTATATCCGCCGCTATCTCAAAAGTTATCAGAACCTCCGCCACCTCATCCTTTCTCACAACCGCCGCCACTTTATCCGACATTACAATCCCCGTCATCTCGCCCGTCATAACAATTGCGGCCACTTCAGCCGTCATCACAATCGCCGCCGACTTAACTGTTATAACAGCCGCAGCTACCTCAACTATCATCACAACCACCATCCATCATCACAGTCGCCTTCGTCACCTTATCCACTATCACAACTACCGTTGTCACTTTATTCGCCATCACAACCGCCGTCGCCTTATCCGTCGCCATAACCACCGAGATGTTATTGGCCATCACCACTTCAAAAGTCATCTTAATCACCGAAACTTCATATGTCCTCACAACCTCTACCACTTCATCCGTAATCACAATCGCTGCCAACCCATCCGTTCTTACAACCGCTGCCACCTCATCCGTCATCACAACCGATTCCTCGTCATCTTAACCGAGGCCTCCTCAACCGTCCTCACAATCGCGCCGCCTCATCTGTCATCACAGCCTCAGCCACCTCATCCGTCATCATAACCTCAGCCACCTCATCCGCCCTCAAAATTGTCGCCACCTCATCCGTCGTCAAAACTCGTTGCCATCTCATTCGTCCTCACAATCATCGCCACCTCACTCATACTCACAAACGCTGCCACCTCATCCGTATTCACGACCGTCGCCACCTTATCCGTCCTCAAAACTATCGTCACCTTACCTGTTCTCAAAACTATCGCCACCTCATTCGTCCTCATAATCGTCGCCACCTCATATGTCCTCACAACCGTCGCCACCTCATATGTCCTCACAACCGTCGCCACCTCATCAGTCCTCACAATAATCACCACCTCATTCGTCCTCACAATAACCGCCACCTCATCCGTCCTCACAACCGTCACCACCTCATCCGTCCTCACAACCACCGTCACGTCAACCATCCACTCAACCGCCGCCGACTCATGTGTAATCACAAACACTGCCACTTCAACCAACATCCAAACCACCACCTAATCAACCATCACAACCGTCATCCCTTTGAACTGATTAGATTACCTGGTTGGGTTTTTTTCGAGGCTTTCCCAAAACGTGAAGCGATTACCTGGTAATGTATGGGGAATCCTTGACCTCATGTAGCCGAATAACATCTCACTTTCACCAATTTCAGCGTCGTTAAATAACGGAATAAAAATGTAGGAACCACCGCGACCTCAGCCGTCATCGTAGCCACATCTACCATTGTTAACCACCGTTAAAATTATAATCAATAACACTAGCATTACTACCATGATCAGTAAAACAACACAATCACGACTTTTATCACACCTGCTGGTACCATCGCAACCTTGCTTACATCATTATTTTATGTGGTTATTTAACGACGTTCTATCAACTACGAAGTTATTTAGTGTCGATGGAATTGATGATAGCGAGATATTTGGCGAGATGAGACCGAGGATTCGCCATAGATTACCTGACATTTGCCTTACGGTTTCGGAAAACCCCGGAAAAAACCCAACCAAATAATCAGTCGAAGCGGGAATCGAACCCGCGCCCGAGCGCAACTCTTGATTGGCAGGCAAGCGCCTTAGCCGACTGAGCTACGCCGGTGGCTTACAATTATTGTCATTGTCATTGTTATCACCATCACAGAGCCTACAATCATCAAATGCATAATTACTACATCTCTTAACTATTAAGAAGAGCATTATTATTATCTTGATGTTCTTTTGAAAGGAGTGCGGTTGAATATTCTCGCTCAGTATTGCCACAGTCTAGTATATACAGTCACGAAGCTTGAGTTTAAGAGGGTACTAGGAACAATAGCTGTGCAGGTACTATTTCGCATTGTCTGTAATGAGGCGATAGTAGCGATCCTAGTGGTTAGCAACTATCTATGTATGCATATTTACTACATATTGAGCTTCGTGACTGTGGTATTGTGGAGCAGCTGTCTCGATCTATCATGTGAACCGAGCTCAGAGCTTTGTCTCTTCAATTATTTGTCGACGCTGCAAACTCTCGGTTCTCGCTCTCGCGCTCGTCAACCGAAGTTTCGTTTTGCCGAATTTAGCCTGCGTGGCCATGTCCACGTCGTTGTTACTTCACTGCGGATCGATTCCGCAGCGTGACCTTTCAAACCGCTAAATTCGCCTGCTACTGGACAAATAAAGTCTTTCAACCTAGAGAATT
The DNA here is from genome assembly GCF_040183065.1 of Periplaneta americana. Lineage (NCBI taxonomy): Eukaryota > Metazoa > Arthropoda > Insecta > Blattodea > Blattidae > Periplaneta > Periplaneta americana. Next base: position 60,342,992 of record NC_091133.1, read on the forward strand.
CGCATTGTCTGCCAAAACAATAGCATTAACCCACAACTGTCAGCGGTTTCTTTTTCCAATTATTCACGATACTACTATCAGGTATTAATGTAGTGCATTGTGTGTGCCGGTTAACAGATATTTTATTATTGTTGAAGATCAGGGGCTTATTTTCCCCTCTAGTTACGAAATAAATGTGCGTGTGATTTCGCTTCTTACAGTAAGCTCCGCTGTTGATCTAATCAATACCATTTCACTGAAATAGGTCATTACATTACGAAAACAATAAAAAATTATCTGCAATTGAAACCATTAATTTAAAGTGTGAAAATGAAGTGAAATGTTTACTTCTGCATACTCCGGCTTTTAGAAATACGTGTAGTATATTATTATAAATGAATCTTATATTAACTGCATTTTGACAGACGTAAAGTGAATGACAAAATCGCAGATAAATCTTAAATAATCCTTGGCGCTACAGCCAATGAAGGGCCAAGACCGACCAGCCGGCTGTTGGCCTCACGGCCACATGCCGAAGCAGAGGTGGACGATCATCCAATCATAATGGAGGTATCGTGTGGTTAGCCCCCAGCCGTTATAGCTGGTTTGCTACCAATTATGAGAAAATTTCTTTCCCCATGAGGACTCGAACCAGCGCGCATTCCTTAACGCGAGTCCTAGGCAGGATGCCTTAGACCACGACGCCACGGCGCGGGACAGATTTGCTCCTACAGTTTTCAAAATACACGTAACTTATAATATATACGAAAAAGAAAATTAAGACGAATATTAGAATGAGGCAATGATGGTATGTGAACACATTGCTATTTTAATATCAGATTTTAATAAGAGGCAAAAAGAACAAGTTAAAACTATAAAATATGATATTTTAAGATTATTTCGTAGATATTGATATAAAGAAATAACAAAAATTAAATCATTTCGAGGGAGATTCCCCGACAGATGAAAAATAATAGGCCTAAGTAAGGCCGCGTTCACACGATACGGGAATTTCTGGTAATGGACTTTATTCGAAGCAATTTCTTGCGGATAGCAATGTACACATGGCTCAATTTTTTCCCGTGCATAATGAAATTTAAGTTATATAGGCCTATGGGAAAAAAAAAAGTCGAACTGTGTGTACGCCTACATTGCTGTCCGCACGAGATCGACTCGAATAAATGCCTGTTTCGAGTAATTACTGTGCCGTGTGAAAGGATCCTTAATAGGCCTAGGCTATATTATTTGTCCCGCTTCGTAACGTCGTATATTTATAAACTTAAATTTCATTACACACGGGAAAAAGTTGAACCGTGTGTACACTGCTGTCCGCAAGAAATCGATTCGAATAAATAATGCCAGTTTCGAAAAATTGCCGTACAGCATGAACGGGCACCCAGGCTTTATGCCTAGAACTAGCGTTACGGAATACGAGCTGGTTAGACTTTGTATGGGAAAGGAATTGTCCGTGAAATTTCTACCAGTGAGCAGACCATTCACTGTACATTCTTCAATCTTCCCTATTTTCCGCTTTCCTCTTAGTCTCAGAATATTATTCATACGAATATACGAGTATCTTTGTTGTATGTCAGACAAGGATAAAATACTTGAAAAAGAATGATGTGTCTAAGAGCGGTGAAAGGATCTCTTGATGAGAACTTATTATAAATGAAGATGTAAGACAGGAATTAAAGTATCTAGATCGATTTCAAAAGGAAAAAGAGAAAAATGTTGTTATAACACGTAGAAAGTTCGTTTAATAAGCGCAACCCTAAACAAATACTTTATAATGCCAGACGTCAACGATATCGCAGAAGATCATGGAGAAGCTGGAATAAAGTTAGACCAGACGATAGTGTAAGTCTATAACCTAAGACCCACCGTTGTGGAGTAACCGTGAAACGAGCAGACTAGAGTTCAAATCCTGGTCGGGGCAAATTAACTGGTTGAGTTTTTTCCAAAATTTTCCCTCAACCATCGAAGCAGAATTGCTGGGTAAATTTCGGCGATGGATCTCGGACTCATTTTGCCATTCCTATTTATCATAATCTTCGTTTCTTTCCTAAGTTTCGAGTTTGCTACGGCTAAGGGCTGCCGCAGGACTTGGATCCCGTGGTATATGGTTAGTCGTTGTTAGTGGTAGTGCTACGCACTGTGGGTTCTCCACTGAACTCGTGGTTTCTCGTGAGTCTGGGATTGTGGGATCACGGTGAGGTCTACGCGGAGTGGTAAAGGGATCATGTAGGCCAGTAGTGTCAGAGTTGTAAGCTCCAAAACCGGTTGTGGAGCTAGAGAGTGTAGTCTGAGCGTGAACTTGCTTATGTCTGTGGAAACACCGGAGCACGCAACGAGTCATAGTGGAGCGCTCCGCTCCGTTTAGTCTCTGTTTGAAAACGCTGATGTAGACTGTAAGGCGGATTTGGAGGCGGCTCGCGGCGGGGTCTGAGCGCGGAGGACCTTTGAGCGTGCACACCATTTAATCCGAGGTACTACAATGGGCCAAGCCAAGCGACCTGTGTACGAGGACAGTCCCAGTCCGTGCCCTCCCCTAAAGGGGAAATAAAAGATATAACTTAACTCTTTTCAGCATAGTGGTTGTTCAGAAGAACCACAGTTTTCTTTCTTTCTAAATTTTATGACACATATGTTCCACCATGGAACTACCTCTTGAGGGTACATAGAGGTACTGTCTGTGTTTTGAAATTGTGTGTAGAGTAAAAAAAAAAATGATCGAAGCTTTATTATGAACAATGATATGAAAAACATAAAAAAATTACATTTGTGCTGCAAAGGGTTAAGGAAGATGATGAAAAGAATGTAATGGTGGCTATGTCGGTAACTTTAATGGTGGTAATGCTGATAGTGTTGATGTGAATAGGAGGAGGTTATGGCCGTGATATAGTTGCAGTGGCAGAAGTGAAGTGACAAATTTCATATGTGGCATAAAAGGAGAAACGAGGAGAGAGAAAGTAACGATAAAAATTAATAACTATTATTACATATATTTTGCGTTAGCTACTCCGAAATAGGATATTTAGCTTAAAAATCATTTCAATCAGGATTGACAAAAATTCAGCTAGTTTACTGTTTTTGAGCTTCAGATATTGCTACCACCAAAACCGCTATCGTTACTGCTACAACTAAAACCACTATCGTCACCGCTACAGCTAAAACCGCTATCGGCACCGCTAAAACTAAAATCGCTATCGTTACCGCTACAATTAAAACCGCTATCGTCACCACTACAACTAAAACCGCTATCGTTACCGCTACAGCTAAAACCGCTATCGGCACCGCTAAAACTAAAATCGCTATCGTTACCGCTACAATTAAAACCACTATCGTCACCGCTACAACTAAAACCGCTATCGTCACCACTACAACTAAAACCGCTATCGTTACCGCTACAGCTAAAACCATTATCGTCACCACTAAAACTAAAACCGCTATCGTCACAACTACAACTAAAACCGCTATCGTTACCGCTACAGCTAAAACCGCTATCGTCACTGCTGCAACTAAAACCGCTTTCGTCACCGCTACAACTAAAACCGCTATCTCACCGCTATAACTAAAACCGCTATCGTCACTGCTGCAACTAAAACCGCTATCGCTACCACTACAAGTAAAACCGCTATCGTCACCGCTACCACTAAAACGCTATCGTAAACGGTACCACTAAAACCACTATCGGTACTGCTACCAAAATAACCACTATCGTTACCGATACATAACATACAACATATCGTAACATAACATACCAAATAATATGTAACATAACATAACATAACATAACATAACATAACATAACATAACATAACATAACATAACATGATGAGTGAAGAAAATGAAGTATCTCCCGTTGACCTTTGGAAAAAGAACTGAGGAACAAACTAGTAAAGTGCTTATTGTGTAATGTGGCATTGTATGGAACAGAAACTAGGACATAACAACGATGTGAAGAGAAATGAGCAGAAATATTTGAAATGTGGATTTAGAGAAGACTGCAGCTTGTGTAATAGATAGACTATAAGATGTGAAGCTATGCTAGAAAGGATGGATGAAGAAAGGATAATAATGATCGTGATCAGGAAAAGGAAAAATAATTGGTTGGGTCACTGGCTAATAAGAAATTGCCTATTGAAGGAAGTGCTTGAAGGAATGGTGAACGGGATAATAGCTTGGGACAGAAGAAGAAGAAGATATCAGATAATAGACAGCATTAGGATATATTAATCATATAAGGAGATTAAGAGGAAAACGGAAAATAGGGAAGATTGGAGAGGGCTGAATTTGCAATGAAAGACATGCCCTTGGGTAAGCAACAATGAAGTAATGTTATACAAATAAATTTGTGGCTTTAAATTAATTTTGTAAATTAGAGTTATGAGTTCTGTAGCCTTCACGTTTTTCTCCGTTCTTCGCAGAAAATTTGTGTGATTTATTAGTGTTGAAACGATACTGATACAGTTTTACCAAACCTATGTAAGTAGTATCGATCAAAGCTGTGTACCAGATTTTTTAGACGTTTATCTCAAAATTGTTGTTGACATAATCAGGTTTCCTTAAAAAGCCATTGTTTTTATTACAAGAGACTTGAAATACACATAAAAGACAAAAAATACGGACATAATAGTAAAACTGAGTAGAAGCTTATGAGAATTGCATGTAGTGAAGACGGCTGCAGAATTCTGATTCAGATATACGGAGAGACGCTGCTTAAACTCTCCGAAGGGAAGCGAAGTCGTAAACTGCCGAGATAGTAAAACGGGATTGGTTTCCAGAACAACATGCATTCTCTATACTGGACTGTAATTCTGTCATGTTAATACTCGCGGAAACTGAAAGAGACCAATGACCTTCAAACGCTGTTCTCAATTGTTACAAGTGCCTATTGAATAGATAGTCTTTGTGAAATAAATACTGACCCTGTTATAATTCCTGTCACCACTGATATATAAAAATATGTATAATAACATATCTCATCCACAATCTTTCCAACAACACTTCAAACACTTCTCCAAAGCTATCGTCAGCAATGTCATCACAAAAATCATCATTGTCGCCACTAACCACAAAAGCACTGTCACCAACCACTACCACCAAAAGCACCACCATCATCACTACCATCGAAAGCACCAACATCACCACTACCGCCAAAACACCACCCGTCAGCACTACCACAAAAGCATTAGCGTCACCATTACTTTCAAAAGTATCATTGTAACCAACAATATCAAAAGCACTATCGTTACCGCTCCTATCAAAACCACTATCGGTACCGCCACTACCAAAACCATTATCGTCACCACTACTGCCAAAACCACAATCGTTATCACTACTATCAAAACCACTATGGTAACAGCTACCACCAAAACCACTATCATCACCGCTAACAACAAAACCACTATCGTCACCTCTACCACCAAAATCATTATCGTCACCACTACTACCAAAACCACAATCGTTACCAGTACTACCAAAACCACTATCGTCACCGCAACCACCAAAACCACTATCGTCACCACTACCATCGAAACCATAATCGTCGCCACTATTATCAAAACCCCTACCGTCATCCCTAACCACCAAACCACTATCGGCATTTCTACCATAAAAACCACTATCGTAACTGCTATCAGCAAAACGTCTATCGTCACCGCTACCACCAAAACCACTATCGTCGCCACTACATCAAAACCACAATCGTCGCCACTATTATCAAAACCCCTACAATCATCTCTACTACCAAAATCACTATAGTCACCTCTACCATCAAAACCACTATCGTCATTGCTATCAGAAAAACCTCTATCTTCACCGTTACTATCAAAACAACTATCGTCATCTCTACCACCAAAACCACTATCGTCACCGCTACCACCAAAACCACTATCATCATTTCTACCACCAAAACCACTATGGTCACCGCTACAACCAAAACCACTATCGTCATTTCTACCACCAAAACCACTATCGTTACTGCTATCAGCAAAACCTCTATCGTCACCGCTACCACCAAAACCACTATCATCATTTCTACCACCAAAACCACTATCGTCACCGCTACAACCAAAACCACTATCGTCACTTCTACCACCAAAACCACTATCGTTACTGCTATCAGCAAAACCTCTATCGTCACCGCTACCACCAAAACTACTATCGTCATCTCTACCATCAAAACCACTATCGTCACTTCTACCACCAAAACCACTATCGTCACTGCTATCAGTAAAACCTCTATCGTCACCGCTACCACCAAAACTACTATCGTCATCTCTACCATCAAAACCACTATCGTCACTTCTACCACCAAAACCACTATCGTCACTGCTATCAGTAAAACCTCTATCGTCATCGCTACCACCAAAACTACTATCGTCACTTCTACCAAAAAAAAACACTATCGTCACTGCCATCAGCAAAATCTCTATCGTCACTGCTACTACCAAAACCACTATCGTCACCTCTACCACCAAAACCATTATGGTCACATCTACCACCAAAACCATATGGTCACCACTATTACCAAAACCACTATCGTCACCTTTACTACCAAAACCATTCACTTTACTTCCACCACACGTCTACTACGAAAACCACTATCGTTACCTCTAATACCAAAACCACTATTGTCACTGCTATTACCAGGATCACTCTAGCGTCAGAACTAGCAACATTACTAAAATAACGGTACACATACAATACAAGAAACGTAAGGAATAAACTCTCCACTCAACACAGTACCATGCAAGACAAGCAACGTAATTATGAGATACATCTATATTGAACACTTCACGTACAGTATATGCATTGAGAAAAAGAGTTTGGAAGATAATCTCCGCTTTCCTGTCGCAAGTATAATAATCTTGTGTGACTTTCAGACGGACGGACGTGATACGACTAGAGAAACATTGAATTTATTTGCGTAATGTTTTATGAATTTATTGTCACACTCGGTATAATAGAATTAATTATCGTCTATTCGAAGTCATTTCCAGGGCAACTGAAGAGGCTCATTGAAATGAGCGACCATCTCTGGAGTCAATCATCTACCACTTCTTCAGTATTAATTCACAGTCGTCTTTGTTCGACCGTTAAAATGCCTGTGATTAATGAGGTTGCCATATTTTCTCCTATTCACCGAAACGAAAGTTAAAAAAAAAGAGAGACAGAGAGAGACTTCGGTGTTTCTAGGGTGAATCGCTGCTGCATTGTCTGGGACCGGAAATCCTATTCCCAGGTCCTCTATTATGCTGCTCGCTCTAACAGGACACCACTGATTTCGCAGTCCAGGGACGGAGGGAGGCATGAAACATTGCGAAAGTAAAACTGATTTAAAATGAGGATATTGTGAGCTCCAAGTCCCATTTACACCCATTTATGCCAGAAACAGAAAACACCAAAATTACATTAACACATTAAAAATAAATCCCAGGCCGAAGTATTAATTCAGCTGCATTCTCTACTTACGGTATACTGATTAAGTTTGCTGCAGTTGTACATCATGACCGTGTCAAGTTATGTGATGAGTAAAGCTGTAAATTTAAGGGTCTAAAATATGTATGATTTGGCACCTAAAATAGACTATAAAATATAATAATAATATGCTTATGAAATAATAAAATACGCTCTTAAATATTATATAAGAGAATATAATATGGTACGGTAGTCTAATTTATATAATGGACCATAAATTGAAACATTTCTTTTTCAGATTAAATTATTAACTAATCAAATACGTAGGCCTATTGAAAAAATGAACAATTAATATTATCAATTAATCAGTATTAAAATATTTAATGAAAAACGAGTAAACAAAAGTTACAGACTCAAACAATTAAAGCGCTTTCATTCAAAATTTATAACCAGAACCCGGATTTTTAGTAATTTATAACAGTTAAAATAGGTAGACAAAAAAGGCAATAAAACGTAAAAAAAAAGACACAGTAATCTTTTAAAATGGCATTACAAATTTTAAAAAGGCATAATATATTTTAGCAATAAATTAAAATTATATCAACATAACTCTCACATTTACTTCCTATGTGTCACATGTTGACTTAAAAATACATTTTTTTGCGATTAACTGTCTTTTCACAAACCTTGCATAACAAAACTGTTCCATCGGTTGAAAACACATGGGCTCCAAATTCACTAACGTAAGCATGAAGTTTACTTTTGAATGGTTTACTGAATTCAGGCATTCTAGCAAGATGGCGGCAACATTGTTCAAAGTTTAAAATGCATACATCTATCGGATATAAAGATGAACTGTGAAAAATACTAAAATATCATTCAGAAATTTATACACATGCATTACATAAAGAGAACAATATCTTAGAAGTAAACAGAAATAATTTAAATTAACTGATACCGCAAGAGCTAATTAGTAATGCATATAGAGTGTAACTTTACGTTATTAAATTTCTTAATATACTCTGCAATGCATTACAATACATTATATTATATAATATTTTGTGTTTTTCTTTGCAGGTAAGTCAATGAGATAATCCCACGAAAGAATATAGACGGTTGTATCAAAGAAAATAAGTGAGTAACCAACATTTAACATTAAAAGTTTAGTGTGTGAATGAGATTTATAGACACTTCGATAAATTATTTGTCTATTACTTTAAATTCTTTTTCCAGCTTTCTGATAATTTTGAGTGGGTTGAACACAGTAAATATCACTTACTAACTAAAATATAAAATATGCTGATGGCTGACTTCTTCCTAGTTACAGTCCTTCCTTGGGTGGGAGGCTTTTCTTTCATTAATAATTGTCATAAGTTTTATATCGTCAATTTATTGTTAATATCATCATTTTCATCATTTTCTTGTTATTTAATATAATGTGATCTCTGCGAGATAACACCTGATGTACCCGTGAAGTTTCGGTTGAGTTTTAAATCTACTGAAGTGTTCTGTTCCTATAAGGAACCGCCATTGATGTTTCTTCAGTATACAGCAGCCAAGTTTAACTATGTCATCTGCCTTTTTTTTCCACATGAATTCGTTCATGAAAATGAATCAATTCAAAGTTAATTAAATATCGTTGTTTTAAATGTAAACGATTTTTATATAATGACGAAAGAGAAAGGGTATAAAATATATTCTTATTAGCACAGACCAGGCATCGCAAAAGGTCAAAAATTCACGTTTCAATATAAATACCACCCGCTATACACACAGTTAAGACAGGGAGTGAGTATCATCGATCTCAGTATGTTAGACAGCAGAAGCGGTTTGTGATCGTCACTACAGTACGATTGTTTAGTCCTGAGAGTCGCCAGCGATCTGCGCCTGGGTCAGGCGAATCCATTAAGTTACGCCAAGGGATGATCAGGTTAATCTGTTGCCTGCAGTCTAAGCGAACGGATGTCACGCATGTGGTATAGCGTTGTGTTTCCAGTAGAGTTAAGCTGTACTGCATTCCTTTACCGACCGCTCGCCCTTATCTCTACTCCGGAATTCTCCTCACTACTCCTATTACTTCCCCTCTTTCGTGTCGCTGAGGCATCAGGACTAAATAATCGGTCTATACCTTTCGTGTTCATAACAAAGAAATAACAAAAGAAAGAAGTAATGAATATCTATTTAGGATTACATTATTTTCATCTTCATTCTTTTATGTTTTGATTACAATATTTCCATTCGGTAATATCTCAGAATTAGGGGTTGTCTCCTAAGTAGCCACTGCCAAATGTGCAGGAAGATCGTTAAGCGTGTCATTTTTTATTTTAATGTGTTTGATTTCGAGAAAAATTATTCACAAATATATGTAGAACCGAACAAAGCTTGGATTGTGGCAGCAAATGATCTAAGACTTGGATATTTAGAGTAGTCAATATTTTTAAATATAGGCTATCTAAACCAACACAATCCTTATGGTTGCTTTTCACAAAGGTGCCATTTTGGAGATCAGCAACCTCAAATTGGACGGAGTTACACAACAATACACCAATCGACAATTTGAAAAAAAAAATGAGATATTTGCACAAATCTGTTGTTGGCTGGATTATTTAACTCAGAAAAAATAAAGAATACGATATCTGCATTTTGCTGCTATTTGTAAACAAAATTCGTTTATTGCATAAAATGTATTTGTTTATTTTGCTTTGGAATATTAAATCAACTGCTGGTTTGTTATTAAAAATAGGTTAGTCCTTTTTCAGTATTGTTTTTGCTATTTTTAATAGTATGAATGTTACAATACATTCTTGCATAAAATATTTAATAAAAACCAGATTTATTTCAATGATCAGTATCTCGAAAACAGATTTTTGGCGGTTGGTCTCTTATTGCGTAACTCTGTCCAATTGTAAGTTTGATCGTATCTTCGGAATGGGTGTGTTGAAAGGATTTGAAAATAGAGAGAAATCATTTTCCATATGTTAAAAATCACATAACCTTCTATCTAAATTCTGAAAGTGATGTTTCCAGGATGTCGCAATATATATCTACTCTTGAATCAGAAATATTTGAAAGTTACTTCGGATAAGAAAATGGAGAAACTCATTTTTTTCAATTGCACTTTCGAAACATTTATTATCACGGAAAAAGATATCACCGCGTCATACATGTCAACTATGTTCTGATCACGTCCTTGAATTCGGCAGTTTAGCTTGTTCAGCTGTTCAGAAATGTCTGTTATGAACGCCAAAATCACTATTCAGGTAGTTGCCTATTGAATAAAAGAACGAGCCACTGCTGACAGTACAGACAACGCTAGAGGAAGAGGTTCAGCGCAGAGAGGGGTGTTGGTTGTCACGTGGAACTTGCGTCAGAGTTCAGGCGCTGTTTCACGAAACACAACTTTACGATGCCTGACATAGACGGTCAACTATGGACATACACTACAGACGTCTGCCATTTTTCGGGGCTGAACTGCAAAATTATGCAGATCTAATCTGATAAAAATGAATAACAATACCGATTTGTTATGTCGGTTTACGCAGTCGAAGTATAGGCCTACATTTAGTGCCCGCGTATCTGTTAAATACTGAAATAAACGTCTCACATAATTCTATGCAATTACAGAGTACATGTAGGATCATACCTGTCAACCTAGCAGAGATAGAATACGGGCGATAATATTTAATAGGGAGTTTCCTTTTTAATGATGATGATAATAATAATAATAATAATAATAATAATAATAATAATGATAATAATAATAATAATAATAATGGTAATAATCATACTAATAATAATAATATGATGATAATAATAGCAATTGGGTGAAAATATAACATTAAATGCAAAAGTTTCGCGATCACATCTAAATCCCGGAGATTATCGTGTGAATGCGGGAGAGCGGAAAACGTGAGCTGATTGCGGGTAAAAGTAGGTAGGCCTGTAATTTAACCTTAAAACCACAAACTGATTACAACAAACCTACAGCAGCGACATTTTTCCGATATGGCTCGTCTTTTTTGCCACACAGTATCCTACATGGACAGTTTATATTCAGTGGACATTTACGGTGCTGATAGCTGTTGTAAAGTCCTCATTTTTACTGTATGTAGCAACGTTGACCTTCTAGAGATAATAATAATAATAATAATAATAATAATAATAATAATAATAATAATAATAATAATAATAATAATAATAGTTTGAAAGCAATGATTCTTTGAGTTCATTTAGTAATTAAATTTGCTCTTCACCTATATTGTCATAATATTGTTGGATGTGTTACACGCAGTAATATGTCCTAAGATCTAGTTTCTTTAATTGAGTTACGGTCTTACTAATAAAAACTCTATATACGGACGTTTAACTGTCTTATACTTATACAATGAGTAGCTCGTTTATAGGTCGTGTGTAAATTCCTTACTAATAATCACTACATACGTCGTGTATAACAGTATAACTGTTACACAGCTACGTCATAGTTTCGTCATTACTGCGTTACGAAAGGTAATAGAATATCTGAGGTTCTCTATTGCATCCAATAGAGCGCTCTAGTGTGGCGTGTTAAATATCGATAGTGCAACTGGCTCTAATCGATTACCACACTAAATTTTGGTCAAAGAGTACAAGCTACAGCAATATTATTCTAATTATTCTGTGCTCTTTGGTTTGTTCTTCTGTGGTTACAAGGTAACCATCATCATAAAATGACAGTCGATACGAACAGCTGTTAGAGGGACGGCCATTTTTACGCTATATACAACGCTTAAACAAGGGGTTTCGTGTATAGAACTACTGCAAAGCAATTCCCATTGCACAGTTACAGCCTGTTTATACGTCCATAGCTTATTCACGGTTTATTAGTAACGTTTTCTGTCTCAACTCTGCATAAGTCTCGTATAAAAACTATACACGGTTTATTAGTAAGACTGTTAAAGTCTTCGTGCATATTGACCATTAACCATTTTGCGCTTCTTTAAAATTCAATAATGAGCATAACATTTTCTTCCCAATCACACTGAATAGTTGGCGTGGTAGATCTCCGCGTATCGCTTGAACTTGTTTCAGACATGTTTCCTCTGTACACTAATGCTGTAACTCCACTAGTCTCATGGCGTCTGGCGTCACACGATGCAGTCAGCCAACTTGCCACGCGGGCGCTCTTGCTGGTCTTTGCCCGTAGAACGCTATCGTGAATGGGTCTGCGTCTATAATTTACTTGCTAACTAACTTCAAGATTGGTTACCTAATGATGCAGTAAATTAGCTATATCTATATTTGTTCCCTTGCAAGCGAGCAGTAACGTATTGCGGAGCAGTGCAATAAAGAATAATAATGCTGTACAACAGCTTGTCAATACGAGAGGAATTAATTTCCAACAGAAAGGATGAAGAGTGTAAGAAAATCTAAAAAAAAAAAAACATTAATTTATAATATAATAGAAGAATGAGGCGTACAAGAATATAAACTTATGGACAAAATTAATTTGAAACGGAAGATGTCAGTGACAGAAAACCCTATAGATACTTACATTTGTATAGTCACAACACATATTTGTTACAATTTTAATCCCCTTTTTCTTTCAAAAGTTGTGTTTCTGCATACGAACTAATCAGAATTGTAAACCGTTAGGCCTGTATTACACTATCAAATTTCTATGTCACAGAATATGATAAAATTTTTGATCAAATAAATATGATCAAATATAAGATTTTGAGTATATTACACTGTGTCAAAGCTTTTATCATATCTTTCATCACAGTTCTAATAATGGATCCACAACAGTTCTATGTATGTTCCAACTGTAAGAACACTAATGGTTATTGCATTAATACTAAAGAAGAAATCAAGGAAAAAATATATTTCGTCGGCTTAGAGTGTAAACCTGCTAACTAACAAAAAGGAAATTTTACAGGAGAAACAAAAATCTGAGTAGAAATTAACTCATATTTTAGGACGAAATCCGAAGTACAGGTGGTATAGTTTGAGAGGTAATTTATACTCAGTTTTTTGTTTCTCCTGTAAAATTTCCTTTTTGTTAGTTAGTAGGTTTACACTGTAAATAGATGATTTGGATTAGAGATTGGGTAGGGAGATAAGATACAAAAGGAATCCATCAGACTCTACTGAGAGAACTTCATTGTGAAGATGTGACGTCCTCTATACAGTATACTAATGATATAATGAATGATGAAACATTTCATGCGACTCATAATGACATATTATTTTATGTTACAATTATTAGCAAAATAATAAATAAATATTAAAAGTTTTGTGGTTTTCACAGACCATGTGTACTTAATGTCCGCCATTTTCTTTCTTCTCAGTCATAGATTTTATCAAAGGTATGATGATGACCATAACTTTTATCACAGAACTATGTCACAGATAGATGTGATCAAAGATGCTATATTACATTGTAAAAGATTTTATCATATATATTTTATTAAACTTTTATGACACAGAAATTTGATAGTGTAATATAGGCCTTAGAGAGTTTTGTCACCTTACGTATCTTATTCTATAGCAGTAAAACTGATGGTCGTTAATATATTTTATTTCATAATATGAAAGAAAATTTATATAGGTGTTCTATGCTTTAATGCATCAGGTTGAGGCATATTTTATTCGGAACCGGAGGTCTACGTGACTGCACAGTCGTGTTATTAATTATAGTATAATTAATCTAAATATCTGAGACCCTTTAAAACTTGAGCTGCCTGATCCGTGTAATATATTATACAATAAAGCACCATATCGGAGGATGCCTTTGTATTCGTTGAACAACACTAGATGTAAGTACACAATCTAGTCAGGATGTTAGATGCCACCCTATCGATCAAATCAAGGCTATTGTATATATTTTCCGCACCGTCAGCATCAATTGTGTCTTTTAAAACGTACTCTGCTGAGTTTATAATGGATGAGCCTAGCCTAGCACCAAGGAGACAAAAATTGTTATCTTCTCGCATCTTGTCGTTCTATATTATCTTTTATAGAGTCTTCGTCAGCATCTTCCTGAATTCTTCCTCGGATATGATCATGCAGGTTTCTGAATTTAACGTAAATTTTTTTCATCGATCGTGTATACAGAGTGTCAAAACTTCGACCTGTGTTATATCAATATTTCTGAGAAATAATTCCAAATAAGTCTGTTTATAGCAATTGTTAGACATTTCTGAAAAATCAGAATTACGTTGTTTATGTAATTACATCCCGCATTAAGATGATTATCCACATTTGTTAGGTTGACTATGGAATTCTAGTGCGATTGACACAAGGACATTGTCGCAATTTCAAAGTTGTCGCGACATGTAAAGGAGTTCGGAACATTACATTTCTCTAATGTTAAATTTACCTTGTTTCATGACCCAGTTTCTCAGAGTTTACTATGTAAACGAACCTGCAATTTTTATCAGACGTGCATACATACATATGTGTGTCCATTTCGTCTGCATTATTCGCCGGGCAGATCACATAACACCATCCCTCGAAATGTTGTACTGCCTCCGTCTAGAACAGTGGTCGTCAGCAGTCGCTGAAATGGGTCGTGCACAAGGGATAGAGAGACAGCATACCCGCCAGCAGCCACGGATGTACACTAGGGCAGTGTCTTGTCCGCGGGTAAGTGACGCTAGCCCGAGAGTGCAGTGTACTAATGACCGCTAGTCTAGAAGATTGTAGGAAGATCCACTGTCTTTCCCTCCCCTTTCTCATATTGCATTAATTCTCCACTCCTGGCTATCTCCCTATATCATATATACCTCAGATAGGTCGGCTTTATAGGTCAGGTTTACTACTCTGCCATCTAGTTGTTACATAAGGAGTCACGTCATAATTCCCATTTGAATTGCATTGGCGACTGTACTGCCATCTCGTGTTCGTTTACGGCGGACGGGTGGCGATCCTGGCGGTTGTTCTCTTCAAAGTGCAAACGATTTTAACATAGCGATGACCTATCTGTTACATATATGATCTAGGCTATCTCGCGTCTTGTTTTCAAAAATCAATCCTTCCACTATAACCTAGACACACGATCACAACACTCCTCAATATTATCCATTCCCTCCCACCGAACACCCTCATATTCATCTTTTTTCACTGTGGCTGTTCCTCGACTTTGGAATTCCCTACCGAGTAATGTCAGAGACTTTCAGACATCAAACCAATTTAAGAATAGATTAAGAAAATATTTTTGAAACAATTCTTGTTAACAATAATAGCTGTTTCAAGTTTCTCAATGATTCATAGTTTATATATCTATCACGGAATAAATATTTAAATTATCTCAAATTAGTATTTTTATTATTATTACTATCTCTTACTAATGTTTATTATTGTCTCACTAACATTACTTATCTAACTTTCATTATTTACTTTCAGTTTCATTATTCACTTTCAAGTTGTTTTGCGATCTAGATATTAATGTAAGTTATTATTATTTCCTTTTTCTTCTCGTATGCTTTGTTTGTCCTTGTTCAGAATTTTAGCTTTTCTCTGTTGTTCTTTAAATTCTTTGCTTTTACCTATCTCATCTTTGTTTTCCCTTCTACTCTTCTTTGCTTCTCCGTCTCTCATGATTTATTTTTTACCTCTCTTCATTTTCGTATTTTCCTCTTCTATTTCTTGCTTTTTCCTCCCTTAATCTTTGCTTTCTCTCATATTTTTCTTTTTCCCTTCCCTATTCTTTATTTTTCCCCACTCCTACGCAATGTTTATTTCTTTCATTCCTTGATTCTCTTTCTCTTATTCTTTGCTTTGCTTTCCATTATTGTTTGCTATTGTTAGTTATTATTATTTTTTTTTTCTTTTCTGTTCCATTTTTTATTTGCTTTTCCTTTCCATTTTTCTTTGCTTTGCCTTCTATTATTCTTTCTTTTTCTTTTCCTTATTTTTTACATTGTCTTTTATTCTTTGCTTTGCCTTGCTCTATTATTTCCTTTTCTGTCTCTTAAATTTCCCCTTTCTCTCTCTCTTTTATTCTTTGCTTTTACCTCACTTTTTCAGTTACTGTATCTCCCATTCAATTGGGATTAGAGTCCGGCTGGGCGGAAGAGAAGGTATACTGATCTTAGCTCTGTTAGGTTAAATAAATAAATTATTATGCAGTATTTTTCTAAATTTTAATATAAGCCTTTGGTATTTTATTAAATTTTTTCTAATAAATTACTGAAAATTATGAAGAGAATTATACAGTTCATAATTTATTTCTTTCAAAATATTGAGTATAAAAGAAATCCGTACTTTAAAATTGAAAACAGTGAAGAAGATACGTGTTAAAATTAAAGAAATGGTGCCACAGGTTCATATGCATGTTCCCTTCTTATAAAAATATTGAAATAAAATTGTAATATGCATTACACATGTTCTTAATACCAATCCTTGTGAGAGGAAGAAGTAAATGCCTAAATAAACTGAAGAAAATGTAAAAAAGAATGAATAGATTAATAATGCCAAATTGGAGCGGGAGTATGTCACTGAATATTTGATTCAAGAGCGTTTCGATCGCTTTACCCATGTAATGTTAAATTATGCCCGATGTCTCAATTTCTATCAAAGGATAGTTGTATATTTAAGAAAAAAGGAATGGTATAATGTTATAAGTATAACCTGTTAATCACTGCAAGGGCAGATGTTACAGACAGTACCGAAACTAATAACTACATGCTCCAAGGCAGTCCACCATTTTCGGGGCTAAACTACAGGATTACACAGATGTGATCTGATAAAATGTATGAAACTCCTGGTTTGTTATGTCGGTTTGCGCAATCGAAGGATAGGCCTACATATGAGCCGTTGAGAGCAGAAGTGGTGTAAGTCAAAAATGGGTAATGGAGGTTAAAGTAGACACTCTGTAAAATACAGCGCACAATAGAAAGTAATATTCAATTTATTTAAGCTATTAGTAGTCAGTGGATAACACGCAGGACATATTAATTGCTACCTTGCGCTGTATTTTACAGAATTTTTACTTTAAACCTCATTACCCAATTTTGACTTACACCACTTCTGCTCTGAACGGCTCATATTATTGTTACACGAAAGCCATTCGGGAAGCAAGAGTCAATCAAAAGTTAAAGAGAAATAAAATATAAATAAGCTTAAAACAAATAGTTTATTATATCCAGTTTTCACTTACATCAATTTATTTCTGTATGTACTTGCCATGAGAATCGAAACATTTGTAATGATACAGTATTGTCTACAGCAGAGATCGTCAGCACAGAACACGCTGGGGCTAGCCTCTCTTACCCGCGGAAAACGCTGTGCACTATAGTGCTCTCGTAGCTGCTAGCGGGTTTGCTCTCTATCTCTCCCTGTTGCAGGACAGTGTACATGGGACGACACCGCGTACCCATTGCACATTTCAGCGAGTGCTGACGACCACAGGTCTACAGCAAAGAAATTTGTGGCCAATGAAGATGGCCAAATCTTCACTGTTGTCGTCAGGTTTCCGCCGCTCACGAAACGCCGTGAGTTTCCTTGTAGAAACTGTTTCATGTTTCGGTGGCGTTTGCTGGGTTATGGGTATAGACTGTACAGAGGGCAGTCTTATAAATTCCGATTTCAATTTAACTATCGACGCAGTTCAAATGTATTGTGCTGTTTTGAGGGTTTGAGATATCATGTACGAGGGCGACACAAGAACTTAAGAGAACACTTAGTAAGTTATTGATTACGCACCGCAATTTTGGTGGAGTCTTGTCGTCAACTACAGCATACTGCAATTCTTCGCTTTGAGAAATGAATCATAAACTCCTACCTCAGAAAACGGTGTCGAATACAATTTTCTATGAAATTATAGTGCTTGTATGTAGACCTGATCCTGTTCAGCTTAATGCGCAGTGATATCGATGAGTTCATTGACAAAATATGTTCACTTTGAGGAGTATTATGTTAGTTGTGGAACGTTACTCAATGCCGCGAGATCTCTGTATGATGTAGGACGTCCGGCTGCATAATAAGTAGGGCGAGGGAAACAGCCATATGCTGCTCTCCCCTCCAGTAACTCGCCCTCTCCTCATCGGTATCAGATCCAAATACACGCACTGTACTGTTTGAATTATTTGGCTTAGAAGAACATTAGAAATGCACACCTCTGGTAAGAGATGATGCGTTTGTGTGGTGGTTATTGCTATTTTTTTTAATGAAGAAATTTAATCATAGCATGAACTCCAAACTGATTCTGTCGATCATTTTCAATCAATAATTCACGACAAATAATCAGACGAACTCAAAATCTAGCTACTGACTGATTAATTTCAACCGATTGCATGTGCCAAAACATATTCGAAACTAGTTATTGTGGGTGATTTTAGATTGGCCCTTAATTTCCGAATGTTCCTCCTTTAATACGATATAATTAGGTCTACAAGAAAAAAGTAGGAGCAGGGTGAGAAAGGAAATAAAAAAGGAATACAAAAAAAGAAAGTAGAGTCTAATAGGTAAATGGAAGTAGGAAAAAGAGGGCAGGGGTATTGTTAGATATGGTGAACAATGAGTGACAGACAAAGAGAAGAGTAGTGGCAGTTGTAATGAGAAATTAGTGGAAGATAGGGCAAAGGAGGAGGAGTGGCATATATGGTGAGGAATGAGTGGTAGAAAGAGAGAGGATGAGTGGTAGATATGGTGAGGAACGTGTGACAAAGAGAGAGGAGGAATGGTGAATATGGTGAGAAATTATTGAGAGAGAGAGAGAGAGAGAGAGAGAGAGAGAGAGAGAGAGAGAGAGAGAAATTTGCAGTGGAGGAGTGACAAATAGGGAGTGGAATGAAGAGTGGCAGATATGGTAAGGAATGAGTGGCAGATAATGGAAGGTATGGTGAGGAATGAATTGAAAATGTTGGGTATAGCAGATATGCTGAGAAATTAGTGAAAAATAGTGGGAGGAAGAGTGACAGATGTGAGAAATGAGTAAGATTTTCATTATAACGGCGGTATACATATATTAATCTTGGTAAGATTCAACGTGGACTATCGATTAAGGGACAGATTCCTCTAAAAAGGGCAGATATGGTGAGAAATGAGTGGCAGATAAGGTAAGGAATGAGTTGAAAATAATGCAAGTAACAACTACAGGGTGTTTCTTAATTCCTATTACAAACTTCTAGGGATAAATCGCAATATAGCGAACGCCAGTAGGGGAAGTTATCCCCACCCACATGAAATGTGCATTCGACACAACACTCGCCTATCACGTAGAGTGTCTGGTGAGCTAGTAGGGGAAAAGCGGAGAGGGGTCGTGGGCGGAGCTTAGCGTTCGCTGTATTACGATTTTACCACTTCTAGATGAGACTAAGTAGATAAAGTTTTGATTAGGAACCGTTCTCCGGAAATGTATCGTTTCGATGCAAAATAAGTTTGAAGATCGATTCCATTTGAAGAGTCCACTGCAAGAATGATGGATGTCACTTTCTTGTCGAAAATGAACCAAGACTGTCAATGCATAGCTTAAGATATATAGAATGTACATACACAGTTATATGCCATTAACACTGATAGTCATTGTCCAGTAATGATCGGAAAATCACAGTTAAGCTTTGAGCGCTAAGGATTTCAAACTTTCAATTGCTTCTCCTGAAAAATGTATTCCAAATGACATCCATCATTCTTGCAGTGGACTCTTCATTTAGAATCTCCCGCTTCACGGTACGCAAACAAAATGAGCTGAGGGCGAATTATGCAGTCCTCTGATATCGTGTGTCTTCTGTTTACAATCATTTCTATGGAGTCGACTTTCACAACAGTTGTGATTCAGAGCAGTACAGGACAAGACAGCAGTCCCCTGATATCGTGTCGTCTGTTTACAATTAGTTCTACGGAATAAAATCTATTCGATATTCGAACTTATTTTGCATCGAAACGATACATTTCCGGACATGGGTTCACAATCAAAATTTTATCTATTTAGTCCCATCTACAACTCCTAGAAGTTTTTAATAGGAATTATGAAACACCCTATATATTGTGAGGTATAAATAGTGGGAGGAAGAGTGACAGATATAGTGAGGAATGAGTGACAAATACGGAGAGAGATAGGAGAGGAAAAGAAGGGAGTGGAGTGACAAATTACGAAGCTAGATGTGGATAATGGAGAGGAGAAGTGTAACAGATATGGTGAGGAATGGGTGATAGATATGGAGGAGCAGGATTAGAAAATAGGACGATGGCGGAGAGGTTGAGAGGAAGGAGTGGATAAGGAGGAATGAAATTTAGGAAGAAGGAGGAGTAGTTTAGTTAGAGAAGTGATAAAAGAAAGAGAGAAATGAGGAAGGACGTGGAAATAATAGAGGAGGAAGAAATGAGACGATTAAAGGGGGGAAAGGAGAAATACGAAGGGAAAGAGAAAGAAAAATATGCATCCTCGCCCCTCTGAATTATCGATTTCATTCTGTCATTAATCATAATTTCACTATTATGTTTGAGCTAATCCTACTTCTCCAGATTATTTTTAAATTGAAAAATAAAGTGAAAGGAAGTCGATCATTGGGACGCGACCATTTTTAATTCATTAATAAAGCTGGAAGCAATGTGACTGGCTACAATCCAATAAATTTATTTTATGCAGAGAATGAATGACAGTAGTGAAATGCAATTACCCATTAGGCCTAATCAACTGATTTTAACTAGCACAGCGTCGCTGTACGTACAATTTGTCAAGAAGGGTTTTGAGGTCGGCGTTGTGACAGCGACTGTAGCGATAAGCGGGCAACGCAATTTATAAAGTTGTCACTTTTATTAATGCGCTCTCCTAAATATTGATAAAAACTAAACTATTATTAAATTTAACATTTCTCTCGCTGTCTCTCTCTACAGAATAAGTTAACTAAGTAAAAAATGCATGACAAAGTAATTTATGACCACATGAAGACTGCATGACGTTCAAAATTTCAATACAAACAGTAAGCTATTAGGAAGAAATTTTTGAGTATTTATGGTACCAAACCTTACTACAATATCTAACTTATTAGCCCATTTCTTACACAAATATATTATAATTATTATTTTGAAATTTAACGACCTGACTGACACTTGCACCCGTGCGCTAACAACTGCAGGAAGATTTGAGGGAGGTGGGATAGGATGATAAAGACTGGATTAATCTTGCACAGGATAGGGACCGATAGCGGGCTTATGTGAAGGTCGGCAATGAACCTGTGGGTTCTTTAAAAGACATATTTTGTAAGTAAGTTTGTGAACCCACCTCTCTCAAATTCATTTTAATATTATCCTACCGTTTATATCTCGGCCTCCCCAAAGGTCATTTTCCCTCCGGTCTCCCAACTAATACTCTATATGCATTTCAGGATTCGCCCATACGTGCTGCATGCCCTGCCCATCTCAAACGTCTGGATTTAATGTTCCTAATTATGTACGTGAAGAATACAATGCGTGCAGTTCTGCGTTGTGTAATTTTCTGCATTCTCCTGTAACTTCATCCCTCTTGATCACAAATATTTTCCTATGAACCTTATTCTCAAGCACCCTTAATCACTGTTCCTCTCTCAAAGTGAGAGTCTAAGTTTCACAACCATACAGAATAACAGGTAATATAACTGTTTTATAAATTCTAACTTTCAGATTGTTTGACAGCAGACTAGATGACAAAAGCTTCTCAACCGAATAGTAACACGCATTTCCCATATTTGTTCTGCGTTTAATTTCCTCCAGAGTGTCATTTATATTTGTTACTGTTCCTCCAAGATATTTTATTTTTTTCACCTCTTCAAAGGATAAATCTCCAATGTTTATATTTCCTATTCGTACAATATTCTGGTCACAAGACATAAACATACACCTTGTTTTTTCCGGATTTACTTCCAAACCTATCGCTTTATTTGCTTCAAGTAAAATTCCCGTGTTTACCCTAATCGTTTGTGAATTTTCTCCTAACATATTCACGTCATCCGCATAGACAAGAAGCTCATGCAACCCGTTCAATTCCAAACCCTTTCTGTTATCGTGAACTTTCCCAACGGCATATTCTACAGCGAAGTAAAAAGTAAAGATAATAGTGCATCTCCTTGCTTTAACCCGCAGTGAATCGGAAAAGCATCAGACAGAAGCTGGCCTATACGAACTCTGCTGTACGTTTCACTGAGTCACATTTTAATTAATCGTACTAGTTTCTTGGGAATATCAAATTCAGTAACATTGTTATATAAAACTTCTTTCTTAACCAAGTCATATACCTTTTTGAAATCTATGAATAAAACTGATGTACTGTATCCTTATACTCTCATTTTTTCTCCAAAATCTGTCGAATAGAGGAAATATGTCAAGTAGTCGATCTATTACGCCTAAAACCGCCTAAGTATATATAAAATTCGAATCATGTAATTTTATTTTATTTTATCATTCGGCAACAAATTCGTTTTACTATGTCCATGTTTTATGTATAATCTGTTTTTTAAATATTTTAATATGTAATCAACATGTATTCTATCAGTCATGATTATCTGTTGCCGCACAAAGTATTCATATTCTTGTGTTACTAATTGTCACGTGTTCTGAAGATGACAGTTTACGCCAAAAACGTTTAACACTGTAAAACAATGTTGTGAATATTTATTTTGTTAATTATAGCATCATGATTTTTATAAGAAAATTCAAGATCCATTTTCCTCACAAAATTTTGTAGTATTATCTAAAAGGAAAACGTAATATCGACAGACTAAGAAATAGAAATGGTTATATACAGAAAGTACAAAATCATGAAGAATTATACTGGTGTTCTGATTGAGTGGTACAGTGTATTTCTTCGTCTGTGTATTTTTATTATTTTAATGTTCTCATTTTCTTTATTTTCTGTTTATTTCGTTTTTACTTCTCATTTTATCCAGTCTTCCCTTTTTTTCTGTTGTCTGTGTGAATTTCAGTTCCTCCAATTTCTTCCGTCATATAATCGATATAGCAACCTTGGATTGACTACATTTATGTAATCCTATTTTGTGTGCGTGTGTCTGTGTGTGTGGTGGGATTATAAAAAGTCCGTTTTCTTGGCACAGTCTTATTGGTTTCGTTGTATCCGGGAATAACAGAAGAAAATGCTTCTGTCAGGGCAACGGTAGTTTGACACGTATAAAGCTTCAAACGCAACATTTTGAGGTGGAGGGTGAGGTAGAGAACAGAACAACGCCAGACGAAATTTGAAGGCAGTGGCTTTCTGTTATACACGGGGATACGTGTTACCATTTCTGCAGAAAAATAACAAAACCGAAGCAAAGAGGTCGTGTTGTATATCTATATAGGCCTAAGTCCTACTCCTGCCATTTTGCCATGTCATTCAACTACGGAAATACCAAGCCACGTTATCGAAACGCTACAGTGACATAAATAATTTTAGTGAGTCTAAAAATTGTTGTTATTTATATTCCATGGAAACATGAAAATTTATCAAGTAGTATGTAATTAAAAGGTTAGGAGAAATTATGTTACGCCACAATGTCAGTTTTGCGATAGATTAAGCATTTAGAGTTTCTAAAGATTCTGTAAGGCAAAGAGACTAAAATGGGTTCACTACGGTATAATGGATTCTGCGATGTCACTATTCTGTATCCATTTATTGACATGCGTTGTTAACGCTATTATCACTATATCCCCAAAAAAAAAAAAAAACATCTATTAGAGATGAACAAAACTAACTCCCGCTCTCGCTCGCTGTGTTCGTTGCATTTGTCTTTAGAGTCTCGTCTCGTCATTCTCGTGCGCTTCGAGTCTCGCTCATCATTCTCGAAATAGCATTTGGTCGGCGTGGAAAGATTTCGTAACTTTGAATGAAACACATCGTTGAAATAAATAACATAAATGTATGAGACAAAAAGACAAAACAGAACAATATCTTATTTATCAAAATGTTCTGGTTCTATTATATGATATTACCTATGGTTATAAAAATATAAAAAAATTGTCAAATAAATTTGCATTTCTAAGAATCATAAAACTTAACGTTAAATAAAGCGTTAATATATATTTTTTACTTGAGACAGTACATTTGATCTCAAACATACGAGAAGAAAATTCCTAGCCTTTTAATAAGGACCTAGTAATTAAATAAAGATTGGGGAACGGATTATTATACACTGAAAGGTAGAGATGATGTTTCAAAGAAGGTACTTGATTGTTTATACATATAACAGTTGCCAAAGTAAATAAAAGTTCAGTCTGGTATGAACAACTGTGGCAATTCAAGGTTGCTTAACGTTCGGGACTTCGGGAGTGATCAACTCTCGAAGTCTTGAAACACTCACAGGCAGTCTTTACGTCAACGACGAGACGTATGCAACATTGTCGTGCGGGTTTTCCGCGGTGTTAGTCTTGGTTTCTCGATCGTTATTCAACTCTAGTACCTATATGTTCTTTCTAGGCACACTACTGTTGAAGTATTTAGTTGGAACAGAAGTTCTGTATGAAGTAACGAGTAACTTACAACTTACTTAACAAAAAAGGAGAATATAGTATAGATCAGCGTTGTGATACAGAGCCTAAACGGAGCGGAGCGCTCCATTATAACTCGTTGCGTGCTCCGGTGCTTCCACAGACATAGGCAAGTTCACGCTCCGACTGCACGTCTCTAGCTCCACAACCGGTTTCGGAGCTTACAACTCTGACACTACTGGTATAGATGAAACAAATTTGTAAAATAAATTTAAAAAAATGTTAGGCTATTCGAGGAAATCTCTCTGATTGTGTGCAACGTCTATACAGGAATTAGGGTAGTATAATTGGGATAAATTAACTCAATTTGCTATAAGATTGAGGTATGTATAATAAACGAAATTAAACAAGTTATGAATAATGAACACTATAATAATAGTCTAATAATACTAATAATAATAATAATAATAATAATAATAATAATAATAATAATACTTACAATTGGATTTAAGACTATGTAAACACAGACGACAGATTGTTAAACGACATTTTGTCGTCAATTCCTCTGAGTGGGAACTGCACGGCAACAGTGAAAGACAAAACTGTCGCGTCGTTGGCATGTGTGTTCACCGGACTCAGTTTTGTTGTCAGCGTCTTCATGGATGTAGTAGAAATAGCTGCTTTTCATTTTGGGTCTTGTAAACTGGAATTTAAAACGACGACGTGTACGTCAATGAAATACTGTCACTTGGAAAGTTTTATACCAGGAATTTTCCTGATACGTTTTGTACTATTGAGTTATAGAAAGAGAATTCGCTATTTCTTCAGTGAACTAATAGACCTACTAACCCAGCAACGGAAATAAAAGTGAGACTTTTTTTCGCATATTTATCTCTGATGTGAGCTGTTGTCTGCCGACAAAAATATTTCTTTAAATTTTCTTTGCCAATTTCATTTTCAATTAACACTTGCGATAAATTCGTGACCACATTTCTAATTACATGTATTGGTAAAAGTCCTCCATGGATGAATGGAATACAGGTGAATGATGAAACAAAACTACTTGCACATAGAACCCTCTTATGAAAGGATTACACTAACTCCACAAATGATTATACATGAGGACGCTAACCGGCCGATAAATAATCTGTAACTAATGTTTCCGAGGAAAATCGTGATGAGTTAAGAAATTTTGTAATTCTTAAAATCTACTTTATCGTACTTGGTCGAATTAAAACCAGCAAACATAGGATTCAGGGATGAGAACAGTATTACCAGGTCATTGAAACTATGAATTAAAAATATTTCGCAACTCTTGTGCTTCTGAATTTATTATAAACCATAAGTGAGAAATTAGTAAGAATAAATAATTGAGAAAAAGAATAGTTTTGAGTCGAATTTCGAAAATTCATGTCATAATTCGTTATTACGCTAAGCCATTTACATGTCAACTTTGTTATTGGTGATCTATCGTTGATTTAGAGATTCTGACGGTTTCTTGCTCAGTTTAAAGTTAGCTATAAGATAACCTGAAGATAAAGGGAGGTTAAAAGAACTAAACGGTATGCGAGGAAGCTTTCTTGCAAGAAGATTTGGAACTGTGAAAAATATAATATGCGAGTTCCTAGCCGGTAGATCACTTGTCTCACTCCGTTCATCGCTGTGCTTTTGGAGAAATTTTTACGGGGAAAAGTCTGAAAATGGACGTAGCCTAATAATCATCACATTAAAGAGAAGTATAGCACCTCTGATTGAGGTTCTGGCTGATATTTACAGATACGAAAATAAAATTTCGAGCTACTTTTGATGATAATTACAGCGTGAGGTGCTCACTATTTTAGATCACTTTTCATCGCGTCATTTCAAATGCCTTTCGGATTGCGTCAAGAATCGAAGAGAAATATATTTCAATTGCTGACAAAACGATGACCCGTGGA
The DNA here is from genome assembly GCF_040183065.1 of Periplaneta americana. Classification (NCBI taxonomy): domain Eukaryota; kingdom Metazoa; phylum Arthropoda; class Insecta; order Blattodea; family Blattidae; genus Periplaneta; species Periplaneta americana. The sequence continues at coordinate 60,369,706 of NC_091133.1, forward strand.
CTAACGCTTAGGTTACAAGAACAGGAGAACGCATGCGCAGCGTGTTGTGAGCGAAACTTGCACAATAAGGGAGCGCCAAATTTTATTTCCGTATCTGTACATAGCTTACATTTATATTATCAGGCAGTACATCTCACTTGATGGTATGTGTCAGAATGTCAGAAGAACAACAATTGTTTGCAGATATCTGAAGTCTGATTAGTATAATTTATTAGTATACTATTAGTATGGTAAAAATCTGAAAGTTAGAATTTATAAAACAGTTGTATTACCGGTTGTTCTATATGGTTGTGAAGCTTGGACTCTCACTTTGAGAGAGGAACAGAGATTAAGGGTGTTTGAGAATAAGGTTCTTAGGAAAATATTTGAGGCTGAGAGGGATGAAGTTACAGGAGAATGGAGAAAGTTACACAACGCAGAGCTGCACGCATTGTATTCTTCACCTGACATAATTAGGAACATTAAATCCAGACGTTTGAGATGGGCAGGGCATGTAGCATGTATGGGCGAATCCAGAAATGCATATAGAGTGTTAGTTGGGAGGCCGGCGGGAAAAAGACCTTTGGGGAGGCTGAGACATAAAGGGGAAGATAATATTAAAATGGATTTGAGGGAGGTGGGATATGATGGTAGAGACTGGATTAATCTTGCTCAGGATAGGGATCAATGGCGGGCTTATGTGAGGGCGGCAATGAACCTCCGGGTTCCTTAAATGCCAATAAGTAAGTAAGTTTTAGTATAGTAGGCGATGTATGCATTGAAGGGGAAAAGGAACTGGCCACCCTACACCATTATCTCCTGTTCTGGTTGCGTCATAAATGTTTTGCCTTGTTGATATCACTTGTGAGGTTCAGTCCTGTCTTCGGACAGTTGACTAACAACAATATGTTGCAGAGCATCATCCCGAACAAAATTCAGGAGTAACAGGGCAGGTGATAACATGTTTTCCGGTACGGAGGTGAGCGTCTCAATCCTTACTAGACAAGGGAATCATATTCTTAGACTGTGCGAGTAAAAGCCGAGTTAGCTTACTATATACATAAGTTTCCCAAAATGGCAGGCGAACGGGAACGGCCCGATATGTGTACGCATTAATTTGGAAAATGCCGAAACATATAATGGGGAGTTTATATAGGTCCATGCCCGTTTGTTTCAGCAGTTTAGGAGAACCTCGAGAGCCACAATCAGCGTAATTTTTTTTTCAATTTAAGTGACTAGCCACCTAGTCTCCTGAGCATGATACATTTTAATTTCGTATTATATTTCGTAGTAACTAGAATAATTACTGTAAATAATTTCAAAATTACGAAATGATGGAAGTATACTCGCGTCTCGAGGAAATCTGTCCCCACCCCCTCTTTCTTATAGGCCAACAATTTTTCTTAGACTGGCCGACATTCTATACTGTTTTCGCTGTAAGAAATATCCTAATGTAAACATAAGCACGTTGCTGTCATACCCGTGATTGGCTCCCAGTCGAAACACTCACATGACGCAGGAAAATATAGTTCGTATCTGGAAACCATAATCTTGTATTATTTGAAAATAAAAAATTGAATTCTAGTTATTAAATACGATCAAACATAATAACTTCACTCATATGTATAACGCTATGTAAAATAAAAACTACTTTTATATTTTGTTATGTAGTATGAACGCGGATGAATACCAACAGTAATACCGAGGTAGTCTGTTCTTGTAATAAGCTGGCGTCGCTCGAGCTCGTAGTTGTTCACGTAAGCACGTGGTACTGAAGTATGGCTTCTGCATCATCGGTGTGTGTGGTTATTAAACATAAGAGTAGAAACCCTCTCAAAAGGGGAGAAAAAGAAATAGTCTTAAATGTATATAATAAGTTAAGTGAGTTTTAATTACAGTAATTATAAAGTAAATGTTTCCTAAGCAAACGAATGCATAGTAGTGAGGTTAGGCCTACTTGACGAGTAACGGGAAATGTTTAACATGAAACAAAATGTACAATAGTAGGCGGGAACATGTACTGAGAATCTATGGCGCCAAAAAGTGGCCAATGAAGCCTCACTTCAGTCACGTGCTATTGTTTATATTAGGATTTTTCTTATAGCGAAAAGATTATAAGTGGGGTGTCCGCTTAAACAGAGCAGAAGTGGTGTAAGTCAAAAATGGGTAATGAGGGTTAAAGTAAACATTCTGTAAAATACAGCGCGAAGTAGCAATTAATATTCAATTTATTTAAACTATTAGTAGTCAGTGGATAGCACGAAGGACATATTAATTGCTACTTTGCGCTGTATTTGACAGAATTTTTACTTTAAACCTCATTACCCAATTTTGACTCTCACCACTTCTGCTCTGAACGGTTCAAATGTCGTTCGGCTAACAGTGTACATCTCTGTGGTTTTATATGAATTTATTTAGAGTTACTGAACATATTTTTCAGCATTAATTGATTTCTGATTTCTTAGCATTGAACATGAATTTAGTCCATTGAATAGTTCGTGTTGCAAGATGTGTACAAGATGTACAGACTCGAAGGAAGCGAGAAAGTTGGAAGTGAGTTCTTACAGAGCCCACTTTTTTTTTCAGGGTCGCCGGAAATTCAAATTTCCGTCAAAATATCGAAATAATATATTCTGTGTATCGTTGCAAAATGATTTCTGTATCTCTTTAAAGGAAGGAAAAGTGAATTTCCGCAATTCTTGAAAGGACTTTTTCTAGTTCTCTCAAAACGTGACTTTAAATAAAGAACATTATTGTTAGTGTTATATACTTTTGATCACAAAATATCGGTATTTGACCTAAGTTATTGAATAATCTGTATTTAAAATGTATTCAAATAGCGAATTATGATTTTTATTTTTATTGCAGTTTCAAGAAATCGAATAGGTTCTTTTCTTTTGGTATTTCATAGCTAGTATTTTGGCTTATTGCCCTTTCATTATGTGAGGCTAATCTTCGAATAATTGCACGATTTCGGAAGTAAACTCTCTGAAGAAAGATATAAGTAATTATAATGCAATTTCTGTAAGTAATAAAAAATTACATCAGTATTTACCGTTGACCTGTGATCCTATTATAGCTTATTGTGATAAATAAAATAAAATATTTATAAGATGATTATTCTCCCTGTATCCAAAGGTATATTTAAAATTTCAAAACCAATGGTTTCCACAATTGGGCCACATATTTGTTGAAATTTTCATTTTCGACTTCTTAGAAATTAATGCGATAATTTAGGAGACTTTGAAATAAACGAAAATGTTGCAAACGTTGTTTTAAATTATTTTCTATTGCTAAAGAACCAAATACTAACTTACGTTAATAATTAAAATAATATTCGGTTACAGAAACAATTGTACTAGATTGAAATATTCATATTTCAGACTTAGAAACAACAACCAATAAACATGGGTGTTATAAAAAGTATTCATACAGCGTGTTCGGGTGAGTATGTTACAAATTTTGGGGACTGATAGAATTCATAAGTAAGAACTTTTACAAATATTTCGCGCTCCTCCTTGCAGTTCTATTCGCCTTTTAAGGCGTCTTTAAATGATTTGCGGTTTAGAATACTGTTATACATAGCTTCACGATTTGTTGTATAACCAAAATCAAATTTGTGTAAATAACTTATTTGTTCGCTAAATACAGTATATTTGTTCCTGACTCCGTGGGGTGGAAATACGTCGTCAGTTATTACTCATCTTTTCTAATGAATGAATTTCATTTCTCAGACGTAAAAGTTTCCGAAAAAATCTTTGTAAGTGAAAATCTCGCGGTAGTAACAGAGATACTGAACTTACCAGAGACTTTCAAACAAACATCGCCCTGTTCATATTACCTTTGCAGAAATTCTCCAACGCATGAAGAAAGCAGAATATATATAGCCTTAGAGCGACTGTTTGATACGAACCAGAATAATTCCGGGATTTGAGAAAATAAAAGAAAATATGAGTACAATGACTTCAGCTGTAGTTATCACTTACCTCCTAGCACCCCATCTTGCATGTGAGTAAAATGGTTGATTAATGACCAGAGGAAAAAAGTGACGATTTCAACAAGATGGAGTGCCGTACAGAAGTGTGGCTGAATATTGGTTCCTAGATAAAGGCTGCTCCTTTAAACACTGCATTTTACCACTCGAAGTTTGTAACAAACCAATACGAACGTTCTGTAAGTTGTAGTAAGTCCGTCTAGAATTGTCTAAAAATTATTCCATTGTGCCGCTCTCCTACGCTCTGCTTGCCGTACCAATGATTTGGAGGGAACCAACAAATCATAATACAGAATGTAACTTTTGTTTGACTCCATCAGTACAGAGTATGACATCTCAAAGCAAACATACAATCTCCTATCTAAACATTCCGTCAGCCCATCCGACCAATCCCTCACAGTTCCGAATTGCCTGTGCCAAAATCTCCAACTAATTTTGTTCTTCACCCGAAGAAGAAGCTGACCCTTATGAAGCCTTCGAATACGAAAACAGTTCCTCAACAGTGCACCATTTAATGACACAAGGAGAACTAAACGATTTAGTTAGAGATCTGGATCTTATTAGATCCAGACTAATGGTTACAATTATTTAGCAGAAGCCATCAGAGTGACAGCATTCATGTTCGGCATGAACATTATGTTCCATCCTATTCGAAAATGGACAACGTTCTCTATTGTAATGATTATTCCCGCGTGAATTAAAGTGATTTCAGTGATGAGCATGATGAACGCGTTCATCAAGAAATTTCAAGTATGGAAAAAATAATGGGTGTTCATTTCAAATTGTGTTATAACGTCACTGTTGTGAGTCAGCGATTTGAAACGATTTTCATCTTTTATATCAGAGAAGTTCCCTATTAATCAAAGCGTTCAATCTGAACTTGAGAACGTGTACGGTATAACTTGAACGTCGTAGCAACAAATGGCGATCTGTACGGTCTGTGTGCTACCATAACCTCTTTCGAACTGTTTTGCGCGGGAAAACTCGTACGTAAGGTATTTATTATCATCGGTTGCGTACGGCAACATTCCACAACACAAATCAAATACTCCGTGTCCATGTTGACCGTCGAAATTAATGTCAAAAGTACGTAAGTAATCGTCTTAACCCTCTCCCCATATTCCGACAGTAAGAAAAAACTCACCTCAGCACGTGTTTCCAAACAGTTCACATTTCTGCCACTACAGGTGTTACCGTACTTATCGGCAAGTACTCTTCAGAATGAACGCCGTACTTGCTAGGCAACTTCTCTGGCACATAGGTAATACGCCTCTGCGGAAGTGTAGGAAGATTGAATTCTCTAGGCTCATTGGCTAGCCACATGACGGCATACAGCGAGCCATGACACTTTGAACTGAACACGCAGTATATGAAGGATAGTGGAGTACCAATATGCTAGCAGACTATTGTTGGACTTCAGCTCGTGATATACCTGATGCCCAGTATAAAAGAAAGTGCAGAAATAGAAAGCTGTAATCTTCTGAACAGTGAGTATTTAACCTTATTATTATTATTATACAGAGTGATTCGAAACCTCTGCGACAAACTCTAAGAGACGATAGGTCTAACAATAAGGAATCCTTTTTCTTAAACAACCTATGTCTTTTGACGCGTAGTTGCGAAGTTACCATTGAAAATGTTTTTGCGCGGGCGTATGTCAATGTATGCGAATGTGTGCACCCTGTTTTTTTTGTTGAGATGTTTGTAAAAGATGTGAAGAGTTGTTGTTATTTGTTTACGTTTAATGTGCAATACCTTTCCCTATCAGTTCAGTGTAATCATCAATATTGAGAATGGATGTCTACGCGGTCTTCCACCAATGCGCCGGGGACGAAGAGACCCATCGTCTCGATGACGCTGATAAAGTCGAGCAAACATTGTGTGGTGAGGGTGATTTCTGTTTTGAAACTGTTGTTGGTACATGTGGAGAGCTCTTCTTCCGTTTCCGCGAGCCTCCCCATAACACATTATTCGGGATAAGTGTAGACATGCATTCTCAATTGATGATTAGACTGTACTCAAAGGAAAAGGTATTGAACATTAAACGTAAACAAACAACAACCCTTCTCGTCTCTTACAAACATCTCAACAAACAAACAGGGGTGCACGCATTCGCATACATTGACATACGCCTGCGCAAAAGCATTTTAAGCGGTAACGTCGAAACGATGCGTCAAAAAAATTAGGTTGTTTAACAAAAAGGGTTCCTGATTGTTAGATCTATCACCCTTCAGAGTTTGTCGCAGAGGTTTTGAATCACCCTGTATAAAGCAGTATTTTGAATAATATATATGTGTGTATATATTTATATATATATATGTATATATGTATAAAGTTCTCAAAAACCGTAATCAACAACTGTTTTTTATTGTCATATTCGTATTCAGGATGTTCAAATTATATAGAAAACGTGTATCACATGTCCAGCGCAAAAAAAAAAAAAAGTTAAAATTTGTTACTCAGTGTTATAGGTCCGTTGTAATGGAACGAAGAGTAAATTGTGTAGGAAATGCGATTGCAAGAAAGTTGTACTTTATTCAGTTCCGTATACAAACAGCGTTCGTCTAATCTCTCCGTAATTATAGGTAAGAATCTGTAAATACAGTACCAGCGCACACAGTTTACATATTTAATAGCTTCTGCTGCTATTAAGGTCATTTCATTGATGTAATGACCTTACGGAGCAACCGACTGCTGTTTTAGGAGTCTCATTCTGTTGACAAGACACGTTATAAGCTTTTCCGAGGGCCATGCGAGGAAGATGTCATGCACGTACGCTTTTCCTGGCAAAGTAAGTTTCCCAAAAGTTGGCATGCATTTATATAGCCTTCCAGAATGACATCGCCACGGTCTTATACCCGTATATGTATGCATACGAACTATATGTATAATGTATTATGGAAATGGTTCTAGACTCCACGTTATCAAAGCCACAGTTTCAGCACGCTGTACGTTAATTATGTTTGTTTCTACACATACACACGTGTACTGTATGCGGCAAATACTATTCATCAAGTTTTAATCAGTACTGTACGTAATTAACTGACTAACCTATTTACTGTGCCAAGTGTTTACATCTGTTGTACATAGGAGAAGATTCATTAGCGTATAAATATATATAAAAAGGTTATCAGAAAGACGGTTCTTTACTTTTATGTCTGCAGTAGTTGTCATATATAAATTTTATCTTTATGGTATCATTGTGCAGGTTCTGTGCTAAAAGTTCCCTCTCTCCCCCAACCAAAAAAGAGAATATCACGATTTTATTATACACAGAGATAAATTGTAATATGTGTCGCTTTGTTATGCAGTGCTTTAATATTCACCCATGTTCAGGTTTTTAAAGTAAAATATGACTGAAGTTATCTGAAATGTTTCAAAATCAGAATAAATAGCTTAAAGGTATGTGATGTAAAATCGATATTTTTAGGAAAGAGATAAATTTAGCAATTAAACAATTCTGTAGTATGTCGTCTTTCATTTGAATTTGCACCCAGACGACATCATAAGAGAATAGAAATCTGACATAAAAGAGCCCGGGTTCAATTTCTAGTTGGAACAAGTTACCAGTTTGAGGTTTTTCCTGGAGTTTTCCTTCAAGCCATTAAGAGCAAATGCTAGGTAACTTTGAGCGCTGGACTCTGAACTCATTTCGCGGGCATCATCACCTTCATATCACTCAGACGCTAGCTAACCATAGCAGCTAATAAAACGTTGTAAAACAACCAATTAATAAACCATAACTAAATTCGAAAAATACGAATATTTGTAAAATCTAAAACCTGGATAATTTTACCCAAAACAGTGGACTATCGCACGAATTCTAAGGTACCGGTTCCTGCAAGACGAGAAATCTAAATATGTAAACCAATTTTTCAGTTGTCTTTTGCTTCTTAGACTGGCCTTCCTTACCGATATACAGAGTGAGTCAGGAGGAAAGGTGCATGGTTTGAGAGGTGATAATATTGGTGATTCTCAACAAAAAGTTTATAATTATGAACATACCTATGTCCTGTTCCTAACGTTTTCGGAAAAAGCTAATGGAAACAATGAGGAACATGAAAAGTACAGATGATAGTAAATTAAAACATTGTTACCCTACGTTCTGTTTCATTGTGTACTTTTCTTTACAGAACATGTTCAAAATGTCCACCGTCAACTTCAATAAACTTTGCAGCTCTTGTAGACAGCTACTGTATTGCTGATCTGAGCTGATTCGGACATTCCTTTACATTACCACAAGCGAGTAATATGCGAGCGAGAAGTTTCCACTTTGCGCTTGTAGACTTCACTCTTAAGCCAACTCCATGCACACTAATCCAATATAGTAATGTCGGGTGACCTCGGTGGCCAAGAAATGACTCCACTGCAACCGATCCAACGTCCAGGATATGTTTCATTGATCCTACTACAATCTAATGTCGTTTTGGTTGTGCCCGCATATGAGTGCTGATGAAGGACACGAGACTGACGTCCTTGATTTTCAAACAGTTGTATGTCAGATTGTATTAAGGAAATGGTATATGTTCATAGAAACATTTTTGTCCAGAATCATCAATATTATTATCCGTCACGCTATGTACATTTCCTCCTGACTCACCCTGTATTTTTCGAACAATTGAATAATGTGAAGAGTAGCTTGCAAAGCCGATATATTAGCATAATAAGAGCTAGAAATACAATCGACAAATTAATAAGGAAAGTTTGCATCACTTGGAAAAATAAATTTGATTCCTTTCAGTGTATTATATACCTATTTTAAACGTAGCTACATACCGTGTGATAGAACTATTGAGTTTGTTTCTGTAGACATGCAGTTAAATTTTGCAGAATTTTAAACAACAGGTTCTTGAGTATACGTTGGCACTATTTTAAGCGACAGGTTTTCAAATATTTTCTGGAAGAAAGTGAACACAATTACGACTGTCAAAGATGGATACTGAATCCGTTTTAAACTGTAGTGTTTAACTGGCTGTAATAAAAAAAATATATATATTAAGTAAAGAATATAAAATAATATATATTTACTAATGGAATGTTGAAACTATACTTTTCTCGCAGAACTTAAACCAGTTCTTAATCAGATAGAATGCAAGATTAGCTGAGAAGCAAGAGAAGCTCTTAAATTTTCGATAACATTTGGAAAAATATATTTATTCAAAATAAGTTTCTAATCCATCATTGTGATCGAAACAAAAATGAGAAATTTCCTTGAAATTAAAAATTGTATCAGTGCATGTTTCGAATATAGGGTTCAGATTTGAGGAGCTATTTTCTCAAAAAACAGGTACATGTACCGCATTAATTATATTTACTTTTTAACTACTGAAACTTTATTTTATGCTCAACGTTGTGTTTATGTTCCTAAATACAACATAACTCTGTGTTAAAAGCCCTTTTTTGTTTTCACTTCTTAATTAACTCACGACCCCCATCAACTCTTTACACGACCTCCCAGGGAGTTGCGACCCGCACCTTGAGAACCACTGTTAGAGTTCTATTTGAGGGCGATAGTTGTGTCTGGTCTACTGCTCTGTACTAGCCTCTTATCGTATTGTACAGTTCTAAATATATAACATATTAGCCCAGTTCTTCTTTACACACAAAAGTTTTGAGCCCCATAAAAGTTTTCAAGATCATCTCGTCAGTGCTTAAATTTTGTGCGTCTTTTTGTACATATCGTGATGACCATCAGAACCTTCTGCAGTCGTACAGGTTTCCACTATTCAGACATATTGGTGCATCGCCTGCGAAGTCAAAAACTTTCCGGCGAGAACCGGCCAAATATTTTGCCAGGAGCACTTACATTCTGAGTTACATTTCTTTTACGTAATATAATTGAGATACTGGCTGCAATAACAGCTTTAGTTGAAAACCCATATTATGAAAAAAAAAAAAAAAGTCAGAATTTTAGAACACTGTAGAAATTTTATTAGTAGGCCTACATATAGTAGCATAATTTGTTTTGTATAACATTTTAGACCGGGCTTGGAGAACTGGGCGATAATTGTGGCGTTGCGTCACTCATCGAATAAGTCACTCAACCCTTCCTTCCATCCCCGCGTCATTGTCTGGTAGGGGAGGGGATTTATATTCAGTGACTCTCTTATGTGATTGCGTACGGGCCACAGATACGTCATTCAACGCCGGTGAACTGTGGACGGGGAACCAACGCTTTCCCCCATGCTTTCCACCCCTCTCTTGCTTGTTCTGCATCCCTGTTTAGACTGTATAAATTATTCAAATCCAATATCTGTTATCATTTAAACACAACCCATATTTAAATATTTGCAAATAAATTATGGAAATTTAAGTAATCATTGCATAGAATGTCTAAGACGTCTTAAATTAGAAAACCTAGGCATTAAAACCAGTAGAAAAGTAATATTTCATTAACATACCTACACGAAATTCATTGAAGGAATGATAAGCAATAATAGTACATTAAGGCTTCAGCTTATGAAAAGAATACACAAAAAAAAAAAAAAAAATTACCCGATAGGACTTTACATTTTTTTATGTAAATACACTGTAGAAACAAAATAATATTTGTTTTGAATTTATAATAAGAAAAATAGAAGATGTATTAAGAAAATCAGTTTTGAAACTATGCTACAGATGAATACTTCTCTACTCTAGTGTCAAATATTTTAATTCGTCTTCACTGCTATCAGGACGAATAGAAGAAAAAAGTGTACGCACTTCTATGCCTTCCCATTGTCGGTGGCGGACCTGACAACTAGTGGCGCTTCGATCGCTTAGCTCCATCTGTTGTCTGAAGTCAGACACCTCGAAAATATATTTTCTCGCACGTTTAATGACGAAAGTTGCTAGGGATTGTTAATATGCTTTGTTGTTGAGTTATGTAGATGTCTTCAATTTGTTGTGCTTTGAATTAACCAGTGATAAAAAAAATATTGTGTGGTGGTTTACAAAATAATTACAGGACATTTCTTTTCATCTCCTAAAGAAAAAGATGAGTTTGGAAAGTGAGCCAGAGCGATTCCGCGGAAAGATTGGCAGCTTTCGGTAAATAACCGATCAGATTGTTTTAATATATAACGTAATAAAACAGAAATACCGCGAGTGCGTTGAAAATTGCAACCAAGAGTTGTACCTCACATTTTCCCCAATTTACTGAAATTATGAAATATATGAAAATAAACGTTGCTGAGTGGTAATATTCGATGACGTCAAATTCAGAGAAGAAATTCAATTTAATAATTATTCCCTTAGAGTGGACGTATTTGTTGATTTCGGAGATCTCACTTCTGATGACCAAAAGGAACAATTAGCAATTCATGCAATAGTATTTATGCAAGTTTGAATTCAACCAATTGCTATTTACGCTAGCAGAAATGCAACTCCAGGTGATATTCTCGTTAAAATTTTTATTCAAGTTATACTACAATTAGAAGTAGTTGGGACGACAGTAGTCGGTTTCACTTGTGATGGAAGTCAAACAAATAAAAAGGCCTGGATATCTTTGGAAATTAATGGAAAAAAAAATTCCAGCACAATGCTATATCCCTAATCCTTCGAAAAAAGGAAGATATGGGCATTCTCAGTTTTTGTGCGTATATTGAAATGCATAAGAAATTATTTCCATGATAAAGTCGAACTCTCTTACAAGGAGAAAAACATCAATTTCAGTTTTTATAGGAGAATTTTTGAGGAAGATTTATCTGGATGTGCCGGTCTTAGGGTTTGCCCCAAGTTGACAACAGCTCTTTAGATCCTTCGTCCTTTCAGAGAATGAATGCCAGACTTGCGTTCCAACTCTTCAGTGACAGTGTCGCCAAAGGTCTCAAATTTTATCGTGAAGTACGGTCATCGGGTTTCGAGGGCAGTGAGGACACTGAAGAATTTACAAGGCATTTAAACTGCATTTCCGACTCATTAAATTCACACATTCCTGCTAAGGCTCTTTATAAACACTCTTCTAACCACAAATTCCTTATTGATTTTCTTCAATATCTCAGAAATACAACCAACACATTTGCTTCTGGTATAACAATGGAGTCTTTAGTAGCAACCTTGCAGAGTACCTTAGAAATGAGTGAATGGCTCTGGAGCAAAGGATATAAATATGTCCTAACAGGGAAACTCACCCAAGACCCCTTGGAACGTCACTTCGGAATTTTACATTCACTCAGTTCACCCTTTGACGATAGATTTCCTCCATATGCATTTATTACAATTTATTTATGTCCCTGCAAAGCAGGTCCTTAAAATTGCAGGAAACTGTGAACCAAATTCGCACATTAGCTCGAAATACGGAATTACGTAACAAGGCAGTTACGAAGTCTGTAGTAACTTGTATAAAAGAAAAAATTGTTCTTTTTGAAGAAATGCATGGTCAAGACTGGGAAAGTGCTGTGCCCGAGTTGGTAAATAACATTCCTGCCGTGTTGATTGACAGATGTTTAGTGTATCATGTGGCAGGTTATATCGTAAATCATTCCTCTAAGTTTATTGCGTGTACCCTCTGTGTCCATTCCCTTCGACAGGAAAGTAATGTGTCTAAACATTGTGCAGCTCTCACCCAAATCAAGGATTACGGATCCGGTAGGAACGTCAGTTTTTTAACCCATCCCTCCCAAGCTGTGTACGACGTGCTTCTTCAAACAGAAATGGAAATTAAAGAAAAGTTTAGCTCAGCGAGTGCAATGTGGGGTAATATCTTCTATGACTATCTTGACACTATTGACGCTCTTACGATCCAGTCTTCAGGAGTAGGTTGTTGTTACATCATGGATATTATTCCTAAATTGGTTTACCACTGCTTAAAATGCCGACTCTTCATCAGGACAATTGCAAGCTCGTAAATCCGCCAAGTCATCTCGCAAACGCTCGAAGGTAGCAGGCAAATTCATACGGTGAGTAATTTAATTAATTTATAAGCACATAAAATTTGTTTCAACTTAGGTTTTCTTTATCATTTTGAAGAGTTTTCTGTCTCTGAATTCGCAACTTGTTAAATACTGAACTTATCGCTTTCATAGCGTTTCAGATTCCATTGTATTTTCAGTTACGAACGTTCATAATAGCATTAACTAAGAGAAGGCTATTAATTATGAATAAGGGACTATGCAGATATTCCTAAAGTTACGAATAGATGGGTTAAATGGTAGAAATTTGCTTCTAAAAAGGACTACGTTTAGCGTAATAAGAACTGTGAACTTCCTCGAAGTCAGGAGCCTAGCGATAGAAGCGCCGCGTTGCGGGGGACCCGTGTAAACTCGCTGAGTGCGTACACTATTCCTTCTATTCGTCCTGCTGACATCAATATTAGGATGATCTCCATCTAGAACTAGTTCAGAACCAGTTTTGTAATTTTAAGCCAGGTCGAGGAGGATTTGTTTTTAAATTAAGCTTTTTCTTTGGTAGTATATTATGTCCTACTGAAAAACTGAATGGTTGGAAAACGGTATTGTAAGTAGGCCTACACGATACTGCCAAATAAATAAATAAATAAATAAATAAATAAATAAATAAATAAATAAATAAATAAATAAATAAATAAATAAATAAATAAATAAATAAGTAAATAAGTAAGTAAATAAATAATAACGATTTATTTAACGAAGCTCGCAACTGCAGAGGTTATATCAGCGTCGCCGGTGTGCCGGAATTTTGTCCCGTAAGAGTTCTTTTACATGCCAGTAAATCTACTGACATGAGACTGTCGCATTTAAACACAATTAAATGCCATCGATCTGGGCCGGGATCGAACCCGCAATCTCGAGCATAGAAGGCCAACGCTATACCAACTACGTTACCCAGGCCGACACTGCCGAAGACCCTGATGTATTAAATATGAGTGTAAAATATTTTTGTATTGCAAAAATTTTGAACCTTTTGACTGAGCAGAGCACTTCACATAATGATCTCTCCTGCCATTTAGAGTAAACAAAATGAAATACAACTTATACAGTCGATAGAGAAGAAATGAAATATTATGAAAATACAATTGCCGAAATAACGACTTTAGTATAGTTAAGCTGTTATTGCACCCAGGACCTCAATTGTGTTATCAACGATTCAAGATTTCTGTTTCTCTCACAAAGAAAGCTGTCCTACGACACTTTAGAACCAGCGAACCTCTGATTACTGGAATCGCAACCACTCGATCAGCAGATACTTGAAAAGAAAGGGAAAGATTAACTTTTTAATTTAAAAGTACGAAGAATAAAATTGTGCCCTTGCTTAAAAGAGAAATATTCAGGAAATCTTCTGTAAAAATGTCTGTTATGTGCTGTTAATGGGCACCAGTAGTATAATTACAATTTTAAAATAAGTTGCGTAACTGCACCTTTGGACCCCGACAGTGCTGAAGTACTTATATTAGTTATAGAACAAAGAGGGGCCAATGCGTCATTTATCAAGGTTTGGGTGCAGAATAACTACATTTCTTCCAATTACTTGGTGTGATATGAATTAAGTCTGTAGCTAATTAGTGGCTGCCTTAGAAAAGAGGCAGCAGAAGAAGAAGAAGAAGGTAAGGCGGGGAATAAGGCGCGTAACTGCCCGACCATGTTCCCAATCTACGGTTAGACAAGAGCCGCTGATTTCCCCCGAGTTTCCTGCTTGCCGTGATGCGACACTTGCCGGCTCTACTACACTGCCTAATCTCATCTCATTTACATGAACATTACTGTGCCCGGACTATTTCTAACAGATGATATGCTGTCTTGTAAGCGTGATGAAGACACAAATGTATCCGCTTAGTAGAAGTATATTTTCGTCTGTTGAAATTTATGTTTATTCATTTGTATGTTTGTGGACGAAATAGGTTCGAATGTCGAAGATATTTTCCACTTCCCTCTTATGAAAACGTAGCTATTATCAACATTGTTATCATATCTTTGTCATAGTTAACGCCATCGTTATTGTCATTGTCATCGCCGTCGCCAGTCCTGTCAACAAAACGTGTCGCAGTACCACGACCTCCACTGTCACCATCACCAATAGTTCAAGATATCTTGAGTTGTGGCTTTTCTGATAAACGCAAGGGAAAGCGATACTATTTCTTATAAATAAATTAGTCATTTTCCTACAACGAGAAAAGTAATTCTTTAGGTTTGCTGTTGCCTGTTTCCTAGAGCAGGGTTTCCCAACTGGGGTTCCATAACCTGACGATAGGAGTTCCGCGGATACTGTTAAATCTTTCATGAACAGTCGTAATTCAACCATACCTTTCTTCCTGTCACACATTGCACCAACTTAGCTGAAAAAAGTCTTCTGAAAGTTACCGTTGACTTGCTTTCGTACTTATCTCACTTTCAGACTCAAGCATTCAAGCATGAAGATTTTATACCACTAATTTCCGAACATCTGGAATCCGTGTCGGGAAATTTTGACAAGTACTTGCCTTCTTTATCATGGATATTTACAACTGGAGCAGGATTCCTTTCATAGATTGCCATAGGACTGTAGAAAATTTGTTGGGCTTTGAAGAGGAGGAGCAATTAGCTGAAGTGAAGTGTGATCGGACATAAAAAGTGAAACTCAATGAACGATTTTTAGGTATATTTTGGTCAATGGTGAGAAAAGAGTTTTTTGAATTCTCACAGAAAGCTTTAAATGTACCTTATTACACCAATCCTTCATATCTTACTTGTGTGAACAAGCGTTTTCTTGTTTCACAAACATTAAAGTCTAACAACGAAATAAGCTTTTGAACGTCGAAAAGAACTTAAGAGTTTGCCTATCAAAATTTTTACTAGAATAAAGAAGTTGTTTTGTAATAAAGAAGCACAGATTTCAAACTGAACTGGCAATGAAGCCAAATTATACACTTGAGGAACTGTTTATTTTTATTTGAGGGTGAATCTATTGAAAATGGTTTTGCCCATGACCTTCTTGTATCAATATGGAAAGCCCGTATTATCTCAGAGACTCCATCCCTGCCTATTTTAACTATTGCAGATGATTATAATATGAAATGAGGTGAAGTGGAGAGGGAAACGGGAGTACAGACCGATTATTTAGTCCTGACAGCTCAGCGACGCGAAAGAGGGGAAGTAATAGGAGTAGTGTGGAGAGTTCCGGAATAGAGATAAGGGCAAGCGGTCGGTAAACGAATGCAGTACAGCTTAATTGTACTATAAACATACCGCTCTACCGCACGCATGACATCCGATCGCTTCGAAGGCAAGCGAGTGGCTAACCCAAACACCCTTTGGTGTAACTAAATGGACTCGCCTGACCCTGGCGCACGTCTCCGGCGACTGTCAGGACTAAATAATCGTACTGTACCCAGAGGAAAACCCTCTAATATCTGTTCTGTATAACACAAATTCCATCACAACCTGACAGAGAACCGAACATGGGTCGCTTAGCCATAGGCGCAGGTCACCTGAAATGTTAGCGTTATCTACAGAAACTTATTGTAGTACTCACTAATCCAGGCATTCGAACAATAGCCTGAGTGAGTCAAGAAATGAGGAGTTAATTACACGAAATGTATTAGCAATATGAAAATCAAATAGCTTGAAAATTCCATGTATAAAATACACCAAAACAATAGTGTTTATTTAATTCGTAAAACTGAGATTCCAATTCAGTGCTATCCTCAATAAAAAGATAAATTTCCATTCCCTGTATTTTATTTCTTAATTGTGATGTTCAAAGTTCATTAATGATATTTGAATAATGACTGCAGATTCTGTGTTATATATACAGTGGAAGATCTTAAGTTCGACAGAAATCAAGTTCGACATCCTATAGTTCGACTGCTTACGTAGGAGAATTAGACACGCCCCTATACAGGCAATAAGAAATGGGTTTGCCATTTGAATGGGAATCGGTTCTGTGTCTTGTAGTGATATTTTTGTTAAAGGAAGACAGAATGTTTTATTGATTAGGACACCCATATTTAATCACAGATTTTAAATTAATGAACTCTTCTTTTTCTATTTGAGAATTGTGCTGTTTGTGAGACGGAACTGTCGAAACCCACTGTGGTACTAGAAGCGCATACACAAGTCTCGGGGCGGGCAGGAAATGCAAGTACAGTACTGTAATCGTTGATGGATAACCAATAAGAAATTGTATTCATTTCACCTGCCACACCCCCTACCCTTATTGGACTGAACTATCAGTTCTGTTTTGTCGAACTTAGGAGAGTCCACTATATGTAATCGTGAAGTAAAGTTTATAAATGCAAAGATGCGACATATGTCAGTATCTTCATCTACTACTACTTTGATTGATTAGCATTCAATACCTGTTTTAGTATCCTATTCCCCAAATAATTTCAAAGTATGTCACTTAGATTCAAGAATATATCTTACAATTTACTTACAAATGGCTTTCAAGGAACCCGCAGGTTCACTGCCGCCCTCACATAAGCCCGCCATCGGTCCCTATCCTGTGCAAGATTAATCCACTCTCTATCATCATAGCCCACCTCCCTCAAATTCATTTTAATATTATCCTCCTATCTATGTCTCGCTCCTCAAAGGTCTTTTTCCCTCCGGTCTCCCAACTAACACTCTGTATGTATTTCTGGATTCGTCCATACGTGTTACATGCCCTGCCCTTCTCAAACGTCTGGATGTAATGTTCCTAATTATGTCAGGTGAAGAATAAAATGCGTGCAGTTCTGCGTTGTGTAACTTTCTCCATTCTCCTATAACTTCATTCCTTTTAGCCCCAAATGTTTTCCTAAGAACCATATTCTCAAACACCCTTAATTTCTCTTGTTACGAACCCATACAATAAGCCTCGGAATGGGACTGATTCTCTGGCACGGCCATTTAAGAATATAACGTTTACCGTAAATAGTAGACGACAAAGGTCCTATTTAAGTTACTTGCGACAGATTTTTTTACAATAATGATGTAATAATTATCCTTCCAAAGCCTCGTATTTCACTTATTTTCTCAGAAACAGCGTTTTATACAAGTATCCGGAAAACAAATCATTCTTTTCCATTAAAAGTATAGACTGGAATATAGTCTCTTCAGTGACTCATCTTTATATTTGAAGTAGTATACAATCAAACATAATGTACTGAATTACACGTATTGAATAAATATATAATATTTCAATTAAATATTCCAATATACTGTAGTATGATGTTTTAACTTTAATAATGAAATAAAATAGACACGAGGCAATGTTTCACTCACATTGAAACAAATTAAGAATTATATTTTCGTGGGCCACACATAAATCCTTTTATACTAGTTGCTTTGACTCGAGGAAGAGTAACATTAATTTCCTGTGGGAGTTTTTCTTTTAAGTTTTTCATTTCATTTTCGAACTGACGAACCGTTTCACTTTCATAGTCGCAATAAAGCGTCATGAGTTTAATTTAGAAACTTTACGTTTCTTTGTTCTCTTACGTAATATTATTTTCCAGGTGTATGAGTATGAATGTAGAAACATTTCCAGCCAGAGTATAAAAGTATCACTTTTACTGTCTGAGTAACAAGGTCACTGTTTCTATACAGAGTTATGAATTTATTTTCTGAAAATTTGTGTTTAGTTTCGTTGCAAAATCTAGAATACATGTTGATGTACATTGAATTGAGGGCAACAGTCGCAAGAACCACCTTTCATTCCTGTAAGTGAACGCTTGCGTATGCCTAATAAATATCATTGTTATAATATGAGAGCTAATAAATGGTGAATTATTAGATATTTCTTTCCACTGTAATGAATAAACTCCTAAAATGTTAAAGATGTAATTCAAGTCACAAGTGCGGTGGTGATGAAGACGGAAGAAAATGATTAAGTTCTGAATAGAAATTCTTGAATTAAATAAAAAAATAATAAACAGGGTAATTTCGGTTCTCGAGGTCCTTATAATAATGTTATGTTAAGTGTTTGTATGATAGACAGACATATAGACAGACAGACAGACAGACAGATAGATATACAGCCCATAGACAACGTCAAAATACAGATATATAATACATGGCCTACAATAGATTTTGTAATAAAATCAAAATAAATATAAAATTAACAATTACAAAATCAGATTAAAAGTGTTAAAAGAAATGGTGTAAGACCAGATTAAAATGTACAAATAAAAGCAAAATTTATATATATTTTTTTCATTTAGTAATGAAATTAATTTGAAAATTAAAAATTATTTAAGTCTATGACATTATATCTCATTGTATTCCTATTAAATGATTAAGATGTCATTTACATGAAATTAATAGAATAGCATCTAAAACTTAATATTACTAAAATCATTGACATTTTAGAGTGGACTTGCCTTTCTCACTAACCTTCTGAAAGTAACATATGACTTACTTCTCATATTCATGGGTAAAGCGTTATAAAGTTTATATGATATGGAAATAAAACTATTGCTTATAGTATTATATTTGTACTTGGTTAAATATATATCAAGTCTGGAACGGGTTGAATAAATATGAACAGATTGAGTAAGTAGGAAGATTATGCACATTACGCTTACCATACAGAATACAGTCGGGGATAAACATTGACGGTAATGTAAGTAGGCCTATTCCTAGTTTAACAAAAAGTGGTTTATAATGAGTTCTAGAAGACACATAACAAATAATACTCATTGCTCTCTTTTGAAGAATAAACAACTTGGAAACCGAGGTATGGTTACCTTACAAAAGGGTCCCGTAACTTAAGTCACTATAAATATGGACATCATAAAACCATAAGTAAAGATTTATAACATAATGTTTGTCTGAGGATTCGTAACATGAAAATTCCTTTATTAATTTTATTAACAAGATATTCAGTGTGTGTATTCCAGCCCAGACCAACTTCGAGGAATGCCTAGAAATTTAACTCGGCAAAACAAGTCAGTAATATTTATGTTAAAAGAATACTTAAGATATATACAGTCTTACTAGAGTTGATGTTGAGTATGTGTGTTTTAAATTTTTCCAATTGTTACCAAAACTCGGAAGTTCCTACCTTTTGTCCCGTGCGCCTGATTTAGGCAACAGGCTCAAAGTGAACACTCCACTCACAGAATTAAGCTGCGATATACATTTTATTATTTATTTCGTGAACTTTCCTTTACGTAACTCCGCAAATGTCACGCAAATGATACCATATTTTTCTAAAAGGCCGACTGGACGTCATCAGGAATCCATTGGACTCCATCTGCCCCCCAGATGATAGCGAACACACAGACTGAAGAATACTTAGAAAGAAGTGCATTTTTCTCAACCAAATGAGCAAGGCGGCATCCACGCCAACATTCGGACAAAACCGACCAAAAGAAGTTTTATTTCTTAAGAGAAAATGAAGCCTTATCTCTAACTCAGAGTATAAATGATAACATCTGGATGTTTTAACAACAATAAATATTAAGAACATTCAGTAGAATCCTTCACAGAAAAAAATACATCCAGTCGATAAAATTTGATGAGAATAGAGAGAGGAAAAAACAACTGAAACGTGCCCTTACGCAAGCATCTCCTTGCAAGGGGATTGGGGTTATACCTAGGAAAGCAACTATGTTAGTTCCAAGCCGGTAATTCACCTGCCTCACTCAATTTTTTGAAGGAAGCTAGAAAAATGTCGATGAAAAAAAGCCCAAAATGGACGTAACCTAATAGGTGTCATGTTCATGGCAGAGAGATATCGCAAAGCACCATCGAAACCTTGGTTTCATTGCAGCAGGGGGAGATTGTCTAAGATGACATCCGGGAGGGAGCGAGAGACGAACGTCTCTATCCTCACTAGTCAAGGGAATAGAGTCCTTAGACTGAGGGAGTGAAGGCCCAATTTGCTCCTCGGGATTTTGAAAGGAGCAGGAGAAAGCCAAGGAAGTAATTTTTAAGCTTTAAGGGGAGGCAGAGGTGAAATTTTCGAACAAAACTAAAGAAAAAACGAAAATTTGGTTTTTACCATTTTTATTATCTTTATTTTGATATTCCGATGTTACTTTTTGATTTTGTGCCCTTATAAGTATGAAATTAAAACCAAGATAACTGTATTACTATATTATTCCCATAATAAACTAATACTTATCATTATTTATATACCTTCTCTGAACATATAAATAAAGAAAAATATTGAAAATTTCTTACAATATGGTGCAGGGAGCATTTTATATCAAACGATATAAAGTTTTATATAATTATTAATACTTACAGAACTGTTGTACTTAGAAAGTTGAAACTTGGTATGTCCATTACTAATAACCAAAGCTCGGAACTTGGGGACTTGTGTGTCGTGTGCATGAGTAAGATTAAGGTACAACGTACACAAAGCTCACGCTGCAAGTACTCAGGGACAGTTGTGTGTACTAAGAAAGTGGTCACATCGAATGACAAGAAGATCGACGAGGAAACTGTGTCATGTCGAATCCAATGACATTGAGAGAATTACAGGTAAACGGTCTGTTTGAGGAATTAGAAAAATACATATTATTCGGATGGGTATTACAGAAGTTTGAAAATACATTTTTTAAGTTTTAGGTACAGAATTTCGTGGAGGAATTCGGAGGAGATACGTTATTTTCTTCGAACAGAAAGATTATATTTTGTAAGTTGTGCCACACACAAACTAGAGGCATTCACTGAAAGATAGTGCAGTCCCTTAAATTGTGCAGTTCCTTGAGTTTGTGGAAAATTTGTCCATAGCCATTGGATCAAGAAGTAGTGACACACAAATTGAAAAATATTTTCGAGAAAAATTGAGGATACACTTATTTTTCTTAGACACGAGATCAGCTACCAACTGCTCAAAATCGAACGGAAAACAGTGACAGTGAAAATATTCAGTATTTTAAGTTTGCTCCCAGTGGAAATAAATTTTTCTCGCTTGAAATTAGGTTTAACTAACAGGCGAAGAAGTTACGATTTCGAAAATCTTGGAATATATGTAGTCATACACTGTAATAAAATGTACAGAGGAGAACAGTAAAATTTCTCATGTTTATTTTTATTATAATTATTTTATAAAACAAAAATTGGACTTAAATAAAAAACTAAAGATTATATACAATGAAAAAAAAAAAGTAAAAGCCGAATTTCTCCATACATTTCAACCAACTCACGTATTTTCAACACAACTCCATCATCAACTCTTAAACTATAAAATTACGTGTTTCAACCTATCGTAATACTATCAATATGTTGTTGCATCAGACCTGACAGTACTTCCGCGCTGGAAGCGGGAGTTTGTTGATATTGAAGTCCGGTCGCTTAACCACGTGCAAAGACACAAGTCCCCAAGTTCCGAGCTTTGCTAATAACATACTTAGTATCCATGATCAATTTCAAACAAATCGGATAAATTTTGTGGATTTTGAAATAGTCACCTCTGCCTCCCCTTAACGAAGTTTGGTTACCAATCGCCAGTTATAAGGCGTATTCTGTTTAAAATGACAGTATACGGTCGAGTGTCCGCCTAAAACAAAATTGTTGATCTTATTGATGGACAAGCGTCCACAACCTAGGCTGGCTTCGGAATTTACGACCGTTGATTCTACGTAACATTATAGCTGCCAGTCGTAACATCGTATAAATTGTATATCTTGGTTGAAAGCATGTCTATGCAAATGAAAGTACAGAACAACAAACTCGCCAGCACTCCACACTGACGCTCACCCTCAAGGCATTATGTGGGAAAATGCTGAAATAACGAATGAAATAATATCTGCATTGTTCGTAACCAGAAATTACTTTCAATTGGTAATGGATATTAATTACTCTCATATTATTTTAAATTACATTTCAAAACGAAACGCACATTTTAATAGAAAAAAGTACGACTGTAGTATACATAAAGATAAAGTCCCAATTTTTGCTGTGTTTGAGGATCAGAATCGTGCCTTCGAATCTCATTTATGGCACGAATATTACCGGTCTGGGAGACGCAAGCGGTGGAGGTACGGAAGGGTTTCGAGTTCTGCCTCAGGAATTGATGTTGTGTTTGTATTAGTTTAAGAAAAAGGGGAACAGAAAAATGGAAAATGTGAAACAAAATAAAAGTTTAGGAAAGTTACGTATGGCCAAAAAAATTCACTTATAGGCCAAGTGCTCTGCACAAGGGCAGGTCTTTCACTGCAAAACCAGCTTTCCCCAATCTTACCTATTTCCTACCTTCTTCTTAGTCTCCGCATATGATCCATATACAGTCTGATCCGTTTGGGTATGAATAATTTTAATTAATTATTATAAAGCTATTATGATAGTAGGAAAATTTTCTTACTGCTTATATTATGATTAAAAGATGTCAGTTTCCATATATGACGATCAACAATGCATAATCTGAAAGGACAAATGAAAATTGTAGATGATAAAAATGGCTACTACAAATCAACAGCGGGTACAATGTGTTCTTTTGTATGCTAAATTTGAGAATCTTAAAAGAGTCCAAAGGGAATTTCGACGTGAGTATGGTGTGCGTAATGTACCTGAATACGATTCCATAATATTGTGGTATCGAACATTTGTAGAAACAGATCTGTGTTGAAAAACATGCAGGAGGTCGCAGGAGAAACTCATACGAGAAGCAGCTATCACTTGGCTTGGTCCCCAAACTCTCCAGATCTAACCACTCCTGACTTCTTCGTGTGGGGTTTTGTTAAAGGCATCGTCTATGCACAGAAACTCGGAAATATGTTACAACGGACATGGGCTGAATTCATCACCGTTATGAGTTGTGCAGGGTGCGCAATAGGGGTCATGTTGAGCTCTGAAGAGTCTCCCATCTTTCAATGTTGTTTGCACAAAGTTTCAACAAGTAAAGTTCAGTAATAAATGTTTTACGGTCTTTTAATTTTATCCATATTCAAACGGATCACCCTATATGTTAATGTTGTCTGTCATCTGATATCTTCTTCTGCCCCGAACTCTTCTCCCGTTTACCATTCCTGCCAGTGCATCCTTCAGTAGGCAGTTTCTTGTTAGCCAGTGACCCAGCCATTTTTTTTCTCTTTCCGATCAATTTCAGCATCATTCTTCCTTCACGAAGTCTTTCCAACACAGCTTTCTTTCTTATTCTGTCTGTCAATTTCACACGTTCCATTCTTCTCCATATCCACATTTGAAATGCTTCTAGTCGTTTCTCTTCACTTCGTTTTAATGTTCATGTTTCTGCCATATACAATGCCACACTCCACACAAAGCACATCACTAGTCTCTTTCTTAGTTATTTTTCCAGGGGCCCACAGAGGATGCTCCTTTTTCTATTAAAAGCTTCCTTCGCCGTTGCTATTCTCATTTTGACTTCCAACCAGTATAAAAAAGTTGTCTACTATTAATATCTTCTCTGTTATTTGAGATTAAATTACGAACAACTTCTTACTCCACATCAAAGGAACTTCACGATGTGTCTGCAATGAGCTTAAAATAAGCAGTTGCTGTAAGGGTGTAAAGATCTCCGTTAGTTAGAACTATTGCAATTAAATGAAGAAAATATTCCTCGTGCAACTAACGCGAACTCGAGATTAGAAGGAAGGAGGAGTTTCATGGCTTTATAACATCTGTTCTATGTAGTCGAGAGCTGTCAGTTCCAAGTATGAAGAATTTCACTATTCCTTTATATCAAGGAAAGGATAGAGAGAATAATTAATGTAAATTGGATTGAGAACCTTTCTGGCAGTTACGGAGACAAGAATAATTACTATATACTTCACTTCTCACTACTATTTTGTAGCCAGTCGTACTTTTGACTGAATAAAACTGTCTTCACATTATTGAAATGTGCCAGACTAATGTTCATTTCAAATTCGAGTAAAAGCAACGGCTGATTATACAGAGTGATTTGTATAGAACTAACACATTTCTTCCTTTAGTTCAAAACGAATGATGCTAGCCACACTTTGTTATAGGCCTACCTCAAATGTAGAGTATCTTTGGCAGATTACTAACCTCTATAGCAAATGTTGAAAATGTACCCGATATCCTGCAACTTAGGGCCGGTATTATAAACGCCATTTGAAACTTACGTTCAGTTTAAACTGAAGTTTTCGTTCTGCTTCGTATTATAAACCTTAACATCCAGTTAATCTTGAGTTAACTTGAGTTGAACTTGATCGGCAATTCTCTGCCGTTTAAACTGCAGTTCAAAGTTCAACAGTGCAAGATGGCGGTTCTCGCAATATCCTACACACGGATATTGCAGATGTTTTCCAAGAACTTATGAGTAACGATAAATGAGTGATCAATATTACTGAAAGACCACAGCGGCCAACAATTTTTCGAAATAGAATGTACCACTGTGAAACATATATGAATATAAGTATCAAAACAGATTCAGGCTTTCGAAGTAGATAGTCCTAACCTTCAGAATTAGGCTTTATAGCCCTAACTTTGTTTCGAAAAATTGAAACTCGGATACAACGTGCAACAGAAAAATGAGAAAGTGCAAAAATATGTGTTTGAGGGATCGAATTTAAAGATTATTTGAAAAGTTAAATTATACCTCTTTTACTTTTGAAAACATTCTACTGAATCTCTCATCAGTTACTAGTCACGCTGCGCTATTTTTCCTCTGGTAGTAGGCATACTGAAAACGTTGGAAGATTTCGGAGGTGTCCATAAATCTACTATAAACCTATTGAGCATTTTACTGTGTGTGGCAGACAGTCTTCTGGTTAGATTTACTATGGGGACTGATTTATAAACACACTCTAGATATCCTACAAGGAAAACTAAGTTCGGACTACTCGCGGCGCACATGCTATACCCCTGTTACCTCATTGCGGTAGGCGTGAGAGCATGCTGGGAACGGGAGCATACGATGTCTGCGCGAGACAGTCACGACCGCTGGTTTCTACGCACTGAGTTTTCCTTGTTGGATGCCTATAATAATAATATTACCTAATTTTACTAGATTCATAAAAATGATTGTATTTTTTGACTGAGTTCTGTTTCATAAACATTCTAGACAACAGATAAAGTACGCATACTAATATTATTATTTCATTACTCAGTTGATTCTGTATGGAGTTACGTCGCGGATGGTCATGCAAGGTTTAGTTTGGTTGCATTGTGTTTGGGAGTATAACGTTGGTAGCCAGCGTTAAGAAAATATTTGAGATTAAGTCTGACAAGCATACTGAACTACGCGGTATTGGTCCTTTATAGGTTTTTTTATGATACTCTCTCTGATATCGAAGAACAAACATGTTTCTTAATGAAGATTCTTCACGAGCGTCAGCTATTTTAAATCAATTATGTAATTAAACGGCAGCGATCGTCTTCTTTTCTTTCCTAGCAGTAATACCAATCGTATTTCACTACGGTTTGACTTAACCGAGACTCTGTAATACGGCACTTTGAGTTAAACTCACGGTTAGGTTTAACCTAGGTTTAACATAATCTTTAGATTAAACGTATTAATAAAACTGGGCCTTAATGACTTACAGAGTGACCGCTTCAGTCGTGCCCGGACGTACACAACAACAATGGGCAGCCTAGATGCCTTTTTCACTCACCAGAGTTCCGTTGTTTCCTATTTGTTTACCAGGCCCAGTATTGTGTTTCTTTGAGGAAGATTACGAAAACCAAATTCTCTCTCTTGTATCCCCTTTGAGTAGCTGTAATTGAATTCGTAATCCAGTATTGCTTCACAAGGAAGAGCCGTTGATTTATTTCGTACTGCATTTTCAGTGACTAAAACGAAATGTCGAAAACAGCTACAATAATTATAAAAAAAAAAAAAACCTCCCAGTCAAGCATACGCCAACCGAAGCTAACTATCCACGAATTTAATAAAAAAACTGAGCTATATTATAGAAAAACACATACATTTTCGGCTACTTTCATTTTAAAAGTTTCTGCGACGTTTTGAGAAAGAAAACAAGATAAACTCTAGAAAAGTAACAAAATTCGATGTCGGTCTACAGGATGAGTCTACAATAATTGAAACAGCGAACATTTAACAAATATAAACAAAATTATTTCAGAAATCCACACAATGCTGACTGTTTATTCAGCACCGATCAGTCTCGATCTGAATACGAGATGATATCTGGTAGGACCTTATCACAGACAGGTGAAAAGCACAGCCATGCAGTTGTGTAATCATTATTATCTTCTATATAGGTCCATATTTCATCGGATGTCACCTTAGGTGCTGGAATTTACTTTTGTTTCCAAGAACCGAAAGCAGAGTTTGGACCCAAAGTTAAACAAACTATTGAAATGGAAACTCCGTGTAATCTTGTGGTTGATGCATCGTGAGTGTCTTGACCAGACCTGCAGAACTGTAGCTCCTCAGAGCGACTGCTTTACTCCCCCTTCTTACCTCTCCTACCTTTTCTACCAGTGCGATCATGACATTCTAGTTACGTTTGGCTGCATCAACATTCATTCTCGCGGCGGCAAGTATACAGTACGCTATCAAGAATTACAAATGAACAGGCAATAAAATCCTTAGGAACATACATTTAGAAAGTAAGAGAAAAATGAATGAGGGAAATAAATAAATTGAAAGATATGTAAAATTAATTTAAAAATGTGTGTGTGATACAATGTAAGAAGGTCTACCTATGTACATATGGTCCTATTACTAGTAAAGCCGATTAAATCCACTTTTTGTGTAAAATAAGTTAAATACAGTCCCTGACTTGTCTTTCTGTGCTCTGTATTCTACTAAAATGAAATAAGTCCGAAACGTTGCAGACAGGCAACAAACCAATTGAAGATATTATTACAAAACAGGCCTAGTCATTTTTAATGAAACTGAGTTAAGGACACATTTGCTACTATTTCAAATGTTTATAGACTCCAAAAACGACCCATGTCAGGTGCAATAGCCACAAGGATAAACACCAGTTGCACAGAAACAGCTGACATGTGTTGTTCTATTTATTTTTATTGTTCTCCTGAAAAATGACAATTCTGACAAGGGTTGTTCTTATAATAATGTCTTCAATTACTTTATTTGAACAATTTATCATGATTTTTCGTGCATTGATAAAGTTTTAATTCCTGTTTTTACAAAACTTGTATTACTGGTCTTAACTGGTTTTACTAGTAATAGGAAGATAAATGAATTGTAGGCTGATAAGTGAGTGATAGCTATATGACCGGATGTCAATGTTGTCATTTAACATTGTAACACACTCCAGCCAAATAAATAAATAAGTAAATAAATAAATAAATACACGTACTGCAGTTTAAAGAGAACTGGAAATGGGAATATGATTATTATGTTGTTGAAGACGAAAGAATTGCTTGTTTACTGTGTCCGATTCAATTTATTTCTACTCGTCATTTCAATATTAAAACACATTTCAACAAAGCACATATTAAGAATTATGGGATGCACAAACTTTCGGGTAAGTTCATTATTACGAACTGTATATTGATTATTTATTTATATAGTGTTAAATTAAGGACGTCACTTGTTGTGTTCATTTTGAATTAATAGTGACTTTCAAGGTTCATTACTTAAATGCTATAAATTTATGTTTCCGTAGGTGATGATAGGAGGAAAGTTTTCGAAAATCTAAAGCAGGTTAGGTGCAAAGAAATCTCAAAGAAACTACCGACAGGTAATCTAGCATAATTGTAAATCTTGATATGAGATAACGCATTATAAAAACAATGAATTTATTACAATCCTTTTTGAAAATTACATGCCTCCATTGATGGACCTTTGACGGCCAGAGAATGTAAACAACTCTAAGCGGAATCGATCATCCCCAATAGAAATGGAGTGAGGCTGACGTCATATTTCCTCTACTTACGAGTTCTGCAGGCCTGGTCTTGACAAAATGCATGAGCTGTACTGCGCAACTGTACAAGCCTAGTGCACGTCATCACGCGGTATCGCAGATATCTCAGCTTCTCAACTGTGTTCTCGGACGGGCACGGTCCATATAAAAAAAAGTTATGTTTTATTTAACGACGCTCGCAACTGCAGAGGTTATATCAGCGTCGCCGGATGTGCCGGAATTTTGTCCCGCAGGAGTTCTTTTACATGCCAATAAATGTACTGACATGAGCCTGTCGCATTTAAGCACACTTAAATGCCATCGACCTGGCCCGGGATCGAACCTGCAACCTTGGGCATAAAAGGCCAGCGTTATACCAACTCGCCAACCAGGTCGACCGGTCCATATATTATATGTAGCCTATTGCCAAAGAGGGAAATATTTTTGCCGGCCCTGATATATTCCAACAGGTTGAGAAAAATCCGAGAACATGGTAAAGTTAAGTTAAATTAGAAAACATACCTTGTTCCTGCGGACTCCTTTCGAATCACTCCACGGGTTGCCGGAACACAGGTTGGTAACCGCTGGACTATACTATCGTTGTTCCTTAAGGCATCACAGAAGATCTAAAGACATGGAATACATCCTCAGTACCTAAGAGAGACGAACAATTTCTACTCCATTATCTCACACCTAAATTACTTCGCTACATTTTAAACTACAAACGGTACCTTCTAAGCCACTGAAGAGAACTACTTTTTGATATGATATTACATATTAGTACTCGAAGTAAGAATCAAAGTGTTTTTTGAGGCCTGCAGGTCATGCAGCCTCTACTCTTTATTTCCTTTTTTTAAAAATACTTTTTACATCATATCCAGACGTTGAAATATTAACACTTTTACATTTAAAAATGCTGCACCCTGAAGCGAACTTACAGTACGAAACTCGAGAACAGATTAAACACACAATTAAAAATAATTTCTCCAAAGGAATATGGGTTCATCCAGCGTGAAAGCAATTATAAATTCTCAGTAGTTTTTATAAATTGCTTTAAATCGCGAATAAATTCAGTCATTTTTAATATATATTGAATTATCCTGAAAAGTTTTAGGTTTATTAATAACGACTCAATGTCTATGAGGACAGTCATTCAAGGTGTTGATATTTCGAATCCCGTTTTTTTTTTTATTTATTCCTTTCTTTAAGTTTCAGTTTAGAGGAGGGAAAAGTGTATAAGGAGTAAATTTCATGCTGATATTTCGACTTATCCTTTCTCGATAATAGTTACTTCACCATTGCAATAGTGCTCCAATTTTCTTTGTACAGCCTCTGTAATTTAAAATCTATGTTAAATGAACAGTAACACTTTAAGAGTCCAATAGTACAGCCGAATGCTGAAAAGCTAAGAGCTTCAAAGAAGATGACCTAATTTCTTACTTACATCTCTCTTAAAACGCCGTTCACTAATAAGTATTCTAAACGATAATTTAGTTTCCATTACAGGTTGAATAGCATTATATATATATATATATATATATATATATATATATCTTTCTAAAACAGAATCAAATCTCAGTTTTAGTGGTTTTCTTCTCAGTTGTTGCAGTACAGATTCTTGATTTGAATCTTTGTGATCCTTCACTCCTAGTCAGAGCTATAAAAACATATCTTCCACTTTCTTCATAATATTAAACTATTATGGCAGAAAAAATAGGGAGTTTCTCAGAAGTATCCAAAATGTATTACAACGGATAAAAAAGTCTTAGTACACAGTACATATACTCCGTTCCATAATGTCTCACAGGCGACGTAAACATTGCCGGATAAGGAAGGAAAGTGGATAATTGCTCTCCAACTATTGTCAGAGGTCACATCCCAGGCCTATCTAAAGCGTTCTACCTCGTCCCATTGGTTGAATATCCTTCTCCATTCCTCTGCCGGCATTGTTTACTTCGTTTATCAGACATTATTGAATGCAGTATAGTCGAAGGACAAATTATAATTTAGCGATATGTCATTCCTGTACTGAAACGTATTTGGTCTGTCATCGTTAACGACGTATACAGTAGCCTAGTTACCTAAATATTAATGCATATTTGTGCCATATTTTAGAACTTTTTTGTCGTCTCAGAGGTAGTATTGGCTTCTACATTTTTAGGCTACTTCGGTTCTTTTTTACAATACTTACTCGTAACAAATTTTAAATGAGACTTCGGTTTGATGCGTTCCCGAATATTTGCCAGAAAACGATAACTAGAACCGTAATTTTCCTCTGAAAATTTTTTCCCGAATGTCCAACATTCCGAATGTATATAAACCTTCCCTGGAATTTGCTGAAACAAGGTTGCTATAGTGAAAGCTGTGCAATAATTCTATACGCTTCGGAATAAGGGTCTAAGGTACATTGTTTCCGTATTCAGATATAACATTCTTCCGGGGGAGTATTACATTATAAACAGTATTTTGTTGTCATTGCTTGGTAACCACAGTCAGTTTTTCTACACAATCAATATTTAAAGACAAAATATGAAACCAAAAATTACAGTAGCTTTAACTATTGGGTCTAGATTGTTAAAATTGCTTCTTGATGAATACATTTATGTACAGTGGACTCCCCTAAGTTTGACTGAACAGAATTGAAAGTTCAGTCCAATAAGGGTAGTGGATGTGGCAGGTGAAATGAATACAAATTCTTATTGGTTATCCATCAACGAATACAGTACTGTACTTGCATTTCCTGCCCGCCCTGAGACTTGTGTATGCGCTTCTAGTACCACAGTGGGTTTCGACAGTTCCGTCTCACAAACGGCACAGTTCTCAAATAGAAGAAGAAGATTTCATTAATTTAAAATCAGTGATTAAATATGAATGTCCTAACCAATAAAATACTATGTTTTCCTTTAACAAAAGTATCACTACAAGAGACAGAACCAATTCCCATTCAAATGGCAAACCCATTTCTTAGTGCCCGTATAGGGGCCTGTCTAATTCTCCTACGTAAGCAGTCGAACTATGGGATGTCGAACTCAAGAGCTTCCACTGTACTACAAAGTGAAATCAGATCTGGAAGTAAGGTTTGGGATTGGTCAAAGACTACTCCAGAAAGAGTGAAGGCGGTCACCGAAGGACGTGGGGGAAATATTGTTTAAAAAAGAAGGTGATAGTATTTGAAGAGCACAGGAGAAAAACCATGGTAAGTCCAAAATTATCTACTTATTTTCTGTTTTAGATGTCATGTAATAGCTCAGGTAGTGTAGATTTATGCATTTTAAGTGTATAGAATAACAATCTCATTAGTCCAAATAAATTTTGAAGAATTGATAATAACCCAAAGACAATGGGATATAGATTTAGATTTTTTTAGATTTATTTATTTAACCTGGTAGAGATAAGGCCGTCAGGCCTTCTCTGCCCCTCTACCAGGGGATTACAACTATAACATGAACAATAAGATTACAATTAATATTAAATTTACAATTACAATTACAATTACAATAAAAATTAAAGTACGACAAGAATACCTGATTAATGAAAGCTAGACATTTTATCATAGAAGTTAAGAACAAAGAATATTTTTGTATTTACTAAATTACAAATTAAACCTACAATAACAAAATTCTATAGTGATGAAATTACCGGATATTGAGATATTTTTTGGTAGATTAAAAGAACTATTTACAAGAAACCATGTCTGAACGAGTCTCAATTACTGACCAAGTGCCTAGTAAGTTTGCGTTTGAATTGAATTTTATTTCGACAGTCCCTGATGCTAGCAGGTAACGAATTCCAGAGTCTTGGCAGGGCTATTGTGAAAGAGGATGAGTATGAGGAGGTGCGATGGGATGGTATTGTTAGTATTGTTTCATGGCGAGAGCGTGTGTTCAGATGTGGTGGGAAGAAAGGTAAGTGAAGCGAGACGACAGGTACGAAGGAATAGAAGTTTTAAAACTTTTAACTTGCTCTCCTGTAAAAACAGTAAAAAAAAACGTGACTTACAATGTTTATCCACTGTACTCTTCACTTACATTGAAGGTGATAGTCACCACACACATAGACACTCGCCGAAAAGAGGAACAACTCAAGCGGAGATTATTAAAGCCAATTTTAAAGGAAGAGTTCATTAACATCCAAGACTAAATCTGCGTAGAAGTCAGTTACATGAAGTTCGGCTTGGCGTTCTGAATGTTTTGTCAGAGAGATGAAAAATAACTTAAGAAAGAAAAGGAAGAAATATTTACCATAGAATCCAATGTCCTTGGTAGATATGACTTTTCTATTCAGTTTCAACAATTTACAATGATTCATTCGTTCATAGTCTTCTACCCAGGGCAAGTCTTTCACTACAAACCCAGCATTCTCCAATCTTCTCTATTTTCTGCCTTCTTTTAGTCTCCGCGTACGATCCATATATCTTAATGTCGTCTGTCATCTGATATCTTCTTCTGCCCCGAACTTTTCTCTCGTTCACCATTCCTTCCAGTGCATCGTTCAGTAGGCAGTTTCTTTTCAGCCAGTGACCCAGCCAATTTCTTTCTCTCGTCCTGATTTTAGAATGATAGACTCTCTTATTTTGGTAAGATAGATTACAATAATTCGTCTATTTGAAATCTTTATAATATTCAAATCAAACTTATTCTTCTAAACTGAATCCGGTAAATCACTTTATATATATATAGCAGTGTGAATGTGTAATTGTTTATCTATTAATTTAATTAAATACCTATTACAGAAAAACGTATTATTAAAATTGAAGAGCTACATTGACTATGTCCAACCATTAAAATTTAACATTTCACATTCGGGAAAGTAGTATTCGGAGAAATTGATTGGGATATTGCATAAAAGATTCTGTCCTTTCGGGAAAATGATCATTCAGAATAATGGATTAGGGATTTGGACGGGAATCGACAATGTGTTGTGGAAGTTTGCTTGGCTCGAAGAAGCATGTAAATTCCAGCTAGCATAACACCAAAATATAATACAAAATACGAGTGTCGTCGTCGTTTTCATCATCGTCGTCGTAGTATTCGTCGTTGACGTCGTCGTCGTCGTCGTCGTCATCATCAATAATAATTTAGTGCTTGACAGAATCTTCTTTTAATTCTTTGACGTGGAAAAATATATGTTTTCTTTATTATAATGTAGCTAATACTTGCGCCGTTTTAAAAGTACCGTAGTACGAAAAATTTAGTATTATTGCAAGGGTATCAGAACGAGAAAACCGAAGAGAAACCTCCCTCTGAATGAGATCTGATTTTTTTTTTAGCGTATAGATCCTGAGTCCGTACGTAGCTTTGAAACGTTTGATTCTTTTACATGTATGATTGAGGGCAAAATTGGTAAGAAAAAAACTCCCACCACGTTCTCTTATATTTTTATTTTAAAAAACCCTTCATTATTGCTTTCTTCCCCATTATATCTAATTCACTCATTTTATATGAAAAAGTTTTGAATTGCTTCATGTATTATGTAATGTAATTAAATCAATTTAATTTAATTTCATATCAGTTGCTTTATTTCCATACCGTAAAATATGATCAGATAGGCCCTAACCGAAGCTAAGAGCAGGTCTCTTGTTCAACAATTCTCGAGCTTTCATTATTAGTATAATCCACCTTAGTCTTCGTATGAGCTTCCCATCCAAGCTATTCGTGGTTCGATTTCGGGCATTGACAATGAAGGAGAATTAATCTTCTGCTCGCGGGACTGGGGGTTTGTCACTTGTTACCTCTATTGCCTCAGCGGTGACTCTGTGCTGTCCACACGACCAGGGAGGCTCGCAGTGTGTGGCTTTCAAATGTTGGTCAAGAGAATACGGAATGGAAGTAGGGGAGAGTCTGGTAGTATCGGACATCGGGTAGTATCGGACATTGCGTTTCTTTCATCTACCACCATATGGTAGTACCTGAATGACATGGTTACGTTTCTCTATGCGACATCACAGAAACGTAACCATGTCAATCAG
Organism: Periplaneta americana; assembly: GCF_040183065.1. Lineage (NCBI taxonomy): Eukaryota > Metazoa > Arthropoda > Insecta > Blattodea > Blattidae > Periplaneta > Periplaneta americana. The sequence continues at coordinate 60,404,275 of NC_091133.1, forward strand.
GTACTATCATCGTGTGGTAGATGAAAGAAACTCACTGTCCGATATTACCCGATGTCCGATACTACCCGACTCTCCCCTAATACTGTGCAAATTTTCACTGCTTGTTCCTTGGATAGAGTATAACAAACAATTCTATTACCATATACTTTTATCGGAAAAAAAGGTTTCCCTTAAAGGTTAACACTTTTACTCAGAATATTAAAGATGTTATTAACTTGTTCTATAGAATAATATCTGTAATATTGACAATGGTTGGTTTGATCCGGTGCTGTGGGTTGAATTCGGCGTAGCTCAGTGGTCAGAGCGCTTGGTAAGTAGAACCAAGGACCCGGGTTCGATCCCCGGCGCCGGAGCGAATTTCTCTCAAATATTTGTTTTACTCGCTAAGTACTATCCTTAGGATTCGGAATTTTATTTTTATCATTACAGAAACCGATAAGGAGTGATTTATCTCTTATGGCAGTCATATCAACTTATGCCCATAGGCACAAGCGTGCGCTTTAGATCTCAGAAGAGCCTGAGCGCTTTTATCAGCGGAAAGGAAAGAGACAGACGAAATAGGTAGTATATGCCGCTTCTTCGAGCTATATACAGGGATGGCTAGTACTGATTCAATGAATAATAGGAATAGAATTTATTAAAACTGTATCCATGTTAATTTTTATATTTGTCTGAGAAGTATAAGTGAATTATAAGAATGTGAGTTTTAATTTTAATGCTCATTTTCACAAGTTTGCTTTTTTATTCAAAATGAATATTTTCTCAACATTTTTAAATAGAAAATTCAAATTTTCAGATATGTTTATTTAGTAGCCTTACAGGTACTGAAACAATGTTTTCATAAATCTTATATATTGTAAATACGTAATATTGAAGATAGTATATTGGAAATTTTGAAAATATTCGCATGTAAACTGTTTGATAAGGAAATGAATTAACAAAAGCAAGTACTGTTACATCATAAACAAAAGATATGTGTCCATGTGTTGTAAAAACGTCAGCTCTATAGCTTAGCAGATTTCGAGAAAATAATTTAATATTCTGATTATAGGAAGTTGCGCGCCAATATCACCTTAAAAGCATAATGCGATAAGAGTTTTGTTATGTAATATTAGTTACAGTTAAAATATATACTTAGGTAACTTTGCTTTGTACTATAATATTGGTTTGATTAGTTCATTTATTACATTTATAAGGCTAAAGATACCATCAATATGAATTCCAACATACCATGTCATACTCAATCTCTTTCTTTGGAATATCACTTTCTTTATGAATGATATGTTTCATTCACTTAGTATAGTATAATTGTACTATTATGGAATTTATGTGAATATATCCTCTTAACTCTTTATTATGTTATTAAGATTTAAAACACAAGTGCAATGTTAAGAAATTGGTGTTAGTACTTTTGTTTTACAGACAATAAATGAAATATCAAACAGAAGGAAGTCATATAAAAATAACGACATAAAATTTCACGTTCCGTTTGAAGTTTGTGCACTACTGTTTTCTTAATCCAATAGGCTGCTTAGTCATATACATAATTCTTCCTCCTTCCATAACCTAGCGCTTGATGCCCGCGGACGACGTCAAGGTCAGGAAAATGTGCTTGATTTGACATCACTGCTTTATGGTTATGTCCTGCCACTTGGAATTCTGGCATCCCTAAGGAAGGGAATGCTGCTATTCAGATCCGAGTTGGTATGTATCCGTAGGTGAGGCGGCGATACGTTTTTGCATAACTACGAATATTTTCAGCCTAATTTTCTAATTAACCATGCACTTAATTACAAAATGCATAATAATTCTTTTTTATTTATTTTAATATACTCTACTGTCCCTTTCAATCAGCACAATTATATCAATTCCACTCTGTATATTTCCAAAACTGAATGAGAGTTTAAGTTTGTATGAAAGCGGGACCTTAAACGTAATGAAGAAAGAAAGATTCAATAAATATAAACGAGATTTCGTGTACTATTGTAAACAGAATCATAACACTGAAAATAAAATCGTGTCCGTTTCTCAATAGTTTTCGCAATGGTACTCTTTTGTTTCGCCAGTTAACGAGTGAAAAAAGAAAAATATCGAATGGTCAAGGCCTTTATACTTTCGATAGCCGGTAGCATCTAATCGCTGCGCTGCGTTCCATGGATTGTGGTATTGAGCAGAGTGGAAAGACGTTTGCCGTATCACCGCAGTGTACGGGGCCACAAGCTTACGTGTGCGTGCGTGTGTATGTGTATATGTGAGTGTGGTGGGAGGCGAAGTAGAGATGGGGCATTTGCAGACCCCTAGAAGGGGAGGTTTCGGGTATGGAAGGGGTGAGGCCAGAAGGAGTTAAAAAAATGAAAGAAAGAAGGAGAAATGGTCTTGGAAAAAGTTTTCTAGCGAGAAGTCGCGATGCCAAAAGAAGAAGAAAAATTCTGTTACAGTGTCGTCGTCTCGAAACACTTGGTCTGGCGACGCCTGTCCCATCCTTATCTGTTTGGACATAGCCGAAAGCAAAGTTTTGTTTCTTTTTTTTCTCTCTCTCTTTATCTGATTAGGAATGAAATACTTCAGATAAATTCTTATCCAAGTTTTCTATGCCTACATTATTTATAAGCTACTATTTCATAACGTGTGCCCATAGTTTCTTATAAGAGTGATACTTTTCAAAACATTTCTGAGAATATTCCTCGTAAGCTTCATGCATTGTAGCATTACATCGTTTCGTCTTCTTCTTCTTCCTCCTCCTCCTCCTCCTCCTCCTCCTCTTCTTCTTCTTCTTCTTCTCCTCATCCTTTTCCCCTTCTTCTTTCCTTGACCTTTCCCTCTTGCTTTTAATTTTTATCTTCCAAGACATTGTGTGATATGCAGTATGTAACTGCTGCAAAGTTTCTAGTATATAATTGACACATTGTTTTCCTATTTTTTTATTCCTCCACTTTTTCTTCCCTCCTGCCTGTCTGCACATCTTTGCATCCAAGAATTACGTAATAATGGTGCCTATACGGTTAAAAAGCATTAACATTAAAGGTTATATTATTTATTTTCGCTTTCCATATTCTTATCTTTCTTCTTATTGTCTCTCTCTGTCCGTTCTTTGTCCTTGTCTTTTCTGCTTGTTCCGGTATTCTTCCTGTCCCTGTCTTTCTTCATGTACCTATATTTTTTTGTTCCCTGTCTTTCTCCTTTGCCCCTTCTTTCTCTTTTGTCCCTGTCTTTCTCCTTTGCCCCTGTCTTTCTCCTTTGTCCCTATCTTTCTCCTTTGCCCCTGTTTTTCTCCTTTGTCCCTCTCCTTCTCCCTTATCCCTGATTTTCTTCTTTGTCCCAGTCTTTCTCCTTTCCCCCTATCTTTCTCCTTTGCTCCTGTTTTTCTCCTTTGTCTCTCTCCTTCTCCTTTATCCCTGACTTTCTCCGTTGTCCCAGTCTTTCTCCTTTTGTCCCAGTCTTTCTCCTTTTGTCCTTCCCTTCGTCTTTTTCATAATATTTTTATTTTTCTTGGCCTCTTCCGAGGAAACCATTTTTGTATTATACTTACACCTTTTTAAATTTGTTTTTCGTATATTTATTATTATTATTATTATTATTATTATTATTATTATTATTATTATATTGTTCTCTTTCTCAACTATTTACTCTTATTATTCTTATTCAAGTATTTGTTAAAATAGAATTTCATAATTTTGATAATTTATGCCTCATGTTTCATATAAGTCAAATATATTAAAACTCATGGTAATCACTAATAAAACTACCATTTTGTTTACTTCGTATCAGTAAGATTAGAGCACAACTTCGCGATGTATTTCACATACCTTACTGAGTGTGAAAACATTGTCTACTTTTCAACTTTGGTAAATAAGGAGATTAATGAAGAATGCTACCAACTCTGAAAGTGTAGATCCATTTGGTCCGTTGAATTCGATACGGTATGGATTAGGGTGTGCAAAGTTGAACAAGTCCACACGTGCTTAGGCCATTGTGCTATCTCCAAATTTAGATGTGGGCGAGAAAAGACCTACAAATTTTGCCCGGAACCTCGCCAGGGACATATGCTGCAAATCTATGACATAGGTATCCTTCTCACACATTAAAAATCCTCACCCTAGGCTAGATTTCAACTCGTGTACCTAGGACCCAACAGCATGGTGACAACTATGTAGTTGAGGATGACAGTTTGAATTATTGTGATGATAATTGTGATCCAAAATTGCACATTCAGAAGTGACGGGACTCGTGGCTATATGGTCTACAATGCCCGAGACTTTGATAACACAGACAAATTCTGCAGGAAACATAGGGTATTGCTTATTACCAGTTCACAAGTAGCCTAAGGGAATTGAATAGGAACTAATTGTTGAGAGTAAAACTGGATTACCTTAAGGGGATACTTATGTGAGTTTTAAATCTTTTACGACTTTTATCCAAAATGTATGAATTTTAAATGACATAAACACGCCTACAATACTATCATCTGTACAAAATTTGGTGCCATTAGGACTAATAGATTTCAAATGATATTTTGTAAATGTATTTTATATTGATATCACTAAAAAGGCTCCTTACGTCACAATTTTTAGTTTATATTAGCTCAAAAGCTTCAAAATAGTCATGGGAACATAAATTAATTAGCTTTTTGAGCTCGGTATAAATAGAGAGTCACAATAAATTTTTAAGTGAATTTTCTTAATTTTTCACTATTATTTCACCATAGTGTCCCCAAGTTTGAAACAAGAATAATTACTGAGTCAGTAAGGAAGACTGTTATACAATTAAGTTATTATTTAACAACATAGAATTTCTCTTTAAAGTTGGATTATTGTAAGAGCAAAACAAGTTTTATTTCATATTGACAATATAAGGCTTTAAACAAAACTTTCGATTTAAGAAGCTAGGTTTTACTCTTTCCTAGACTAGGCTGCAGTGTGTTGAGGATTGAGAGGTCAGGGGAAGTGAGACTTGTATGGAATCTTACGAATAGGAGAATGAGGGAATTGGGAAATTGGGGTTTGGATTGTTGAAGACTTACAGAGACTTACATTGGGCATTGGGAGGCTTACACGACTAAAAACATCGAGGGTTAAGGGTTGGAGATAGAAAAGGGGGGAAGCAGCGGATGGGGGAATACGGGTTATGAGAGAGAACTTGTGGTTCTTTATCCTTCGCCCCTTCTGATATTGATAATGCTAGTCTTTCCGAACTTGACAGCCTGAATCGTCTTATCGCGCATAAATCATCAAGTGGCCGACCTCGTATTCGTGAAGGAAGGAAGCGACAATATTGTGACTATGGTTATAGATAAATATGCCCGCAACTCCCTCTGTTTCTGTTTATATGAAATTTATCTATTTAATTCACAAAGAGCGTGGCAACATCTATCTACGAATTTTTTTTCTGATGAATTATATTCTAGGCCAGTGATTCTTATTCCGGGGGCAGCGGGCAAAACAACATCAACAACATTAATAATAATAAGAATAATAATAATAATAATAATAATAATAATAATAATAATAATAATAGTGATGTCCACACCTGTGGAGTAACGGTTAGCGCGTCTGGGCACGAAATCAGGTGACCAGGGTTCGATTCCCGGTCGGGGAACGTTTCCTGATTGGGGTTTTTTCTGGGGTTTTCCCTCAACCCAATGTGAGCAAATACTGGGTAACTTTCGGTGTTGGACCCCGGACTCATTTCACCGGCATTATCACTTTCACCTCATTCAGACGCTAAATAACCTAAGATGTTGATAAAGCGTCGTAAAAGAACCTACTAAAAAACCTACTTCACTGATGAAGACGTTTCGGAGGAGTAGAAGTTACTCAAAGAATTGAAATATCGAGGAATGGAGTCACTGAGGAAAGAAAATTAGGTGAGGTAATATAAATGCACTTTAAATGAACATTGAGAAAGTATTTATCTGGAGGATTTTGCAGACATGTTGACATCAGAACCGATTCACCTTCATCTCATTCAGACGCTGAATGACTTGGGATGTTGATAAAACGTCGTAAAATAACCTACTAAAATAATAATAATAATAATAATAATAATAATAATAATAATAATAATAATACCGGTACTAAAGATGTAATAGTTTCCCATATTTAGGTTACAATCTTTCCATTTTTGAAGAATTGGACATATCACAGAAAATTAATTAATAAACAAGAGCTACGGGCATTATAAATAGTGTGATGAAACCATCCTTGGTTCAGAAACACACCCGCATACGTCTCTATAACATATTGGCACGACCAATGCTCAGTTATGGCAGCGAAGCATGGACACTGAGGAAAGCAGATAAAAGCAGAATAACGGCTTGTGAAATGCGATTCATGCGAAGAACAGCGGGCTATATGGGATCTGAAAAGAAATTGTGAAATTTTAAAGGCACTAAAAACTCAACCAGTTTTAGATTACAGTGTTCAATATCACTCTAATTGGAAACATTATTTGGAAAGAATGCGTAATAGTAGACTCCCAAAGGCAATTAATAATTATGTACAACATGGCCAAACATTTGTGGGTCGTCCTGGTAAGAGATGGCGTGAAAATTTTATGTGAGGCCGTAACAGGCCTTGTGGCCTAACACTTATCAGGCAGAAGAAGAAGAAGAAGATAAAACTATTTTTAAAAGCTGTTATATAAAAATTTTAAACATAAGAATGTTTTGGATTAAATAGACATTATTTGTTTTCTTTTTAAAGTGATACAGAATTTCATACAACACAGTTCTATATTCTGCTCCAGTGTTAATATCTTCAATTTGATTAAATAAATTTATAGCCTATGTGTATGAATTAATCAACCTATATTGTATTTGTATTCTATAATTTTGAAATATATATTAGTCCTACTTTTCACGTGCGATATTATTCTTCTCTAGTGTTAATATTATATTATATAATTCCATTGCCGCTGTAATTATATTTTAGTTCCTATTTTATTTTACTTACTTATTTTTATTATTATTATTTTTTATTTTAATATTATATCTGAACTGCAACCGAGCACGAGCGCTGCTCATTCGGTCTCAAATTTTGTTAATACTACTGTATCTTCTTTTTATATTGCTTGTATTATTTTATTTCTATTTCTCTTGTTTGTTTTGTAATTATATTCTTTATTCTGTATATTTAAATTTAAATGAAATAAATGAGAAATAAAATAAAATAAATACATAAAGAAAAACAACTTATTAAAGTGTTTCTCAGCCTTTTGAACGAGGGGGGGGGGCATTTTCCTCGCATTACTTTAGTGCGGCTCATTGGCCTTTGGTGTAGAACAGGATTGCAGAACTGGGCGACAATTGTGTCGTTACGTCACTCATCAGAATACGTCATTCACCCCTTCGTTCCATCCTCGAGCGTCATTGGCTTGGTAGGAGAGGGAAGTTTTATTCAGTGTCTGTCATGTGATTGCGTACGGGCCACAGATACGTCATTCAACGCCGGTGGACTGTGGACGGGGAACCAACGCTTTCCCCATGCTTTCCACCCTTCTCTCGCCGTTCTATATGCATGATGTAGAATGTAGTAGCGTAACATTTGGTTTATTTTAAAAAAAGTACGACGATGTAAACGGATTGAATAAATATTGTACAGTACATTGACTTTGGTTAAACAATTTTTACCCAATAAAAATTTTAATTTCAGATAAATATTTATGCGAAAGTTAAAACAACGTTACATTATCTCAAAAACCGATGGTGCTACGGCTGTAAAATTTTGCATGTAACTCAGATTTAAGTGCAAAAGACGACTGTATATTCCCAATATTCATATTTTCGTTGTGGCCAAGCCTATTCCGTTCAAATATTGGCACGATACTCCTCCATGTGGTTGGATCTCGCCATAATCTCAGAATCTGTCATCGTCATTAGGATTATGTTATTGGGGTATTGTTAATGAATGTAGGTCTGGAGTAACGTGTAAAATATTTTAAATTGTTAATCATGAAAATAATGAAACAATTTGTTGTTAAATTTAAAAGATTCCCAGATTAATGATCCACTGATATTTCGTTTACAGTATTTACATCCACCATAAATTTTCATCCAGTAGAGATATTAGTCCACAGTAATATTATGTCCACAACAATTTTGTCCATCTACTTATGTAACTTATAAAAATCGTTCACTGTATGATTTTGGCCACCATATTGAAATGTTCTCGGACATTTTTGTCCACTCTATATTTTCAGTCTACATTTCTTAGTCCACAGAATTTATGGACTTCTGGTCCATTGTAGAATTAATATATTATACAGGATGTTTCCGAGGTGGTGTTACAAACTTTCAGGGATGATGGCGAAAGGCACATGTATCAGTTTGAGATAAGGAACCCTGGTCCGGAAATGACCGAGTCGAACGTTACAAGCAAAAATAGTTGTGTGGAAATGAAATAATTTTATACCTCTGTACACCTTATTTATGTGTATTTATCTGTACATCTTATACATACTGTATTCATCTGACGTTGTTTACGTTGTCTACTTACAGTATTCCATTCAGTCCGCTGTCTGGGGGATGGGAGCAGGAAACTACACTAAAGCATGCAGATAGCGTGATGTGTAACGGACATGGTCGGTCCTGATATGCAAGTAGACAGCAGTGTATGTATACAAGTTGCAGTGTCCAGTCGATCAGTCCTAGTGAAATGGAAGAGTACACGAGAGCGGAATAAGAAGACCTGATTTTAGAATTTAGATAAGCCAATGGGAACAGTAGACAGGCTCACAAATTGTATCGGGTCCTAGTACCCACGTAGGAAACATCCGGCCCATACCATCTTTCCACGGCTCTTCCAAAGGTTAAGGGAAGGAGGATACGTGGTGCCAAATTACAAATCCATTTCCACACAACTATTTTTGCTTATAACTTTCGACTCAGTCATTTCCGGACCATGGTTCCTTATCTCAAATTGATGCATATGCTCTTCTTCATCATCCCTGAAAGCTTGTAACACCACCTCGGAAACAACCTGAATACAGAATTATATTAGGCTACTTTATTTTAGTCATATACAAAGAAATTGACTACAAATTTATTTTTAGAAGGAAATAAAGAAACATTTAAATAGCATAATTATGTTGTACTTCTCACTTCATCCCTTTTTTCGGTATTGTACAATTTTAATCTATAGTTGATGGCACACAAATATAAACACGATCACATTTTGTGTTCTGTTGATAGTACGTAATAATGAGTTTCCTTCTGGTGAATTCAGTAGTGATATTCAATGGGCTGAATTTCTTCCCTTATTACGGTTGTGGGAGGTTCATTTGGATGTTGTTCGGCCCTTCTTTTGATTCTTATCATAATGCTTTACGCACCAACTTGAGCTCTAATCCCAATATGTGTTTGCTTATCTCCCTTAAATACAGAAATACGGACATTTATATTCTTATTTGTGACACAGCGGGCATTGCATATATCACGAGTTTCGCATCGCGAATACGATCGGTCTTCATTTTTGCTGAATGAGTGGAACTGATAGGCTATATTTAATTGTTATAAAATATTTTATTCTTGCCTATAGACGAAGGAAGTAAATAGGCTATGCTATTATAATATTTTTTAAATTGTACTGTATAAATTTTATTCCTCATTAAGGAGAGAATGTAGGTGTTTTTGGTGAAAAATCTCATTATTTCTAACATTATAATGTGAAAAATCCAAGGATGATTAAAAACATTCTAATCTATTAATGTGCAGAATTGCATGATTCTACCTTAAATACATTCAGAGAAAAAGTTACATGAAGTGCACCAATTGAACATGGCGGAGATAGGGACCTACCGATACCTACATTCTCCCCTTAAGAGTTCTGGCACAGATATTAAATCGGATTTCACTACCATAGAAACCATAAGAAAGCACATTAATGATGATGAAGTTGTTTGTTATTAACTGCAGTTCAACTTGTCTTGCATTTAGTTGTATGAAGAAAATTTTTAACCGATTTTGGAAAAAATGGACAAAAATGTGGAACAAAGAAAATGGACAAAATATTTGTGGACCTATGATACGAATGGACAAAACCTTTATGGACAGAAAAATTGGACGAAATGTCCGTGTATCAAATAAAGATAGACTATATGACTGTGAATATTATAAAGTGAAAAATCTGATCTGGAATGATTTAAAAACAGCAATTGTTTTGTTCGCAGTGTCCATTAAGGAAGGGGATGGATGAAACTTTGGTCATTTTCCAGAAAAAAATTCAGTTTAGATTTTTACAGAAAAAATATTCTTTGATTTTTTTGTATCTTTTGGCTAATTTCAGAAACATAATCGTCTTAAAAATTTATGTTTTAGTTATATTCCACAAATACAAATAAGTTCATATGACGGAAAATATACATTTTTAATCATTTTTCCACACTATTATTTTTGGTTGTTACTCACATTCAATACATTTCACGCTGAAAAGTTGAACATTTTACTGCATGTTTCGAAAATTATGGTTAACAAAACTACAGAGCCTTTTTTGGATAAAATTAATACTTTTAAAGGTAAAAAACTAAAATATTTTATCCACACACTAAAGAAATTACATTGACTACCATGCCCTTATACTCGTACATTCAGAATTCAAAATATGGCTCTGCTCTTAAATTATGTGCACGGCAAAGATGCTGCAATCTTTTTTAAGATATTTAACTTATATTTTGTGGAAGTAGATTATTTTGAAAAAGTAAGAAATTAAAAAAATATATATATCATGACTCAAAAACTATTAAATTGTCACTAATGAAATTTGGGCACATTAATAGGCTACTAATAACTAGAAGCTCTATAGAGAAATAATTACATAACATCTATCTTAGAAAATGTACAAAATAGAAATTTCACCCATTTCATTCCTTAACTGCTCTTTGGTGGGCCGCGGTCGCCCGATTCAGAATAGCTATTCTACTCTACACTAAAGTAAAAAGAGGAAAAGAGGATCTCATCATCAAGAAGGTTTTTTTTAAAAAACATTTAACTTATATTTTGTGGAAGTAGATTATTTTGAAAAAGTAAGAAATTAAACATATATATCATGGTTCTTCTGTATTTCCAATGAATTTTTCAGTGATAACCTATCTAACTAGGCTTTCTATTAAAAAATTAAATTAAATATAAATATCCATTTTGAATTGATTAGGAGGCCGAATTTTATACTCTCTTGGGACGGCTGTCAAATATCAAATTTATTATTATTATTATTATTATTATTATTATTATTATTATTATTATTAATTGTGTAATACAGTAATTTTCATTGATGACGTCAATAAAATATTTCTACTTTACTTTATTGTGCTATTATTTGTTGGTCAGATCATTTGTAATGAATTACTAGTTGTTTCACCATATGGTGCCACGTGGATTTTCTTTTCTCACTGGGTCTATTCATTCCTCATTATTGCGGAATATAACACATTCTTTTCTAATCTATGGAGGCGTGGACTACCTACCGTGGTACATGCGTATCACACTTGATACCGTGTATATTGATTTTCAAATAACAATGTCATAGCTACGTATTGTGGCAATATCAATGAAGCCAGATTTCACACACAAATGTAAACACCTCAGTAAAATTTATCACACTACTTCTACGCTAAGTTACGAAGAAATATTTTTCTAGGAAAATGTGTGACTTGCCATTATGTGGCTCTGAGTCCTTAAGGCTGGTCCTCACAAAACCGGGAACGAGAACCAAAACGAGAATTGGAATCGGAGGACGTGAAAGTGAAGATTTTTGATTCACAATAAACCGAGAAAGGAAACTGCTGTGCATATCGATATGTATGTCAATAACGATATGTAACGTCGATATTATGCATTCTGTTGTTATATGTGTATAATTGACCAATGACGTTCTCTCATGAGAACAAACCAGCCATCATAAACACAGGTTAACCTAATTCAGAATTATGACACGGAATATTTAATAATTCAATTCTTGTGATAATCTGGTCACATTATACACGTAGCATATTAATTTAGTTAGAAACGATGCATGAAGAAGAAATTATGTCATGGTCTCCTTGATACAAAATATACGACGATCAAATAGCTTTATCGTAGCCACAGAATGAATCTAGTAGACTGTGATTGGAAACGAGAACGGCAAAGTTGAAACTTGGGCAATCTCACTTTTCCGTTCCTAGGCTCCAGCAGGCTTTTCGTTAATTGTGAATGCTCACATTTAAATATATTTTAATACATTTTTTCCGTTCCGGTTGCGTTCTGGTTCTCGTTTCCGGTTTATTGTGAACCAGCCTTTAATATGACGAGAGTACATTGCTAAAACGTTTATAATTTTTTAAAACTGTTGTGCGTCTTCAACTTTATGGAGCTATATTTTATAATTGAAGACATGAATGGAAGAACTAGATATTGACCATATTTGGCGAAAATGGGTTATGTGATCTGTATTGTTGAGGAATCCCTTTACTGGATACCATTTGAATTATTCTCCAAAAGTGCATGTGTTTGTCAAAATATGGCAATGAAGTTTTAGTCACTTCCTGTTTGAATGCAAGAAGATAATGACCATAATATATTTCCTGCTATAATCAATCTGGACTTCTAAGATGGTTGAAAGTGAAGATCATAGTGAATGAATGTGAGTTCTTAATATGGGGATATATTTTGTAAAAGTCGACATCATAAAATGTTCATGTATGATGAAACCATTGGGAAATAGGGAGCAAACGAGACTGTGTCACTCCTAAAATATTACATTGAGAACTATGTGAGCAAGGAAGTCAAAGAACTGCATATCTTTACGGACAACTGTGGTGGCCCAGTTCTTGAGTTTGCTTGCAGTATTGGAGCGATTTGTAAAAATACATATCATTTTCATGAGCGTGTACTTTCATAGTTGCCTTGTGATAGGCATTTGCACAAATCGTGAAACTTAAAAGGAGGAAAGAGTATTTATTTGTACCAGAAGAATGGTATAACGTTGCGTCTTCTGCAACCAAGAGTTTCTCAGTTATTAGAGTATTAGGGTGCAACAAGAAAATCATTGTTAATTTTAAAGAGCATATGGCACCATTTTTTTCAAGAAAAAAAAATAAAAAATGCAACAGGATCCTTTACAATAAGCCGATATCAGAATATCATTTATGAAGAAAGAGAAGTATCTGTTTCCATTGATCAGATCAACGTTGTCCAAAACAAGTTTTGTATATTTATTATGCTCACAAGACTCTAGATTTTAATGCTCCCAAATCATATTCTGCTAAATTGCCTATGGATTCCAAAAAATATAATGGCATAATGAAACTGGCACATGCTACCTGTTATTGTGAGTTGGTACAATGATCTTAGTAGTAATCACATTGCCTTGAATGAAGCGGAAACTGATACCTCATATTCTGACTGATCACTTTGAAATAAAAATCATATCTTTCCATTTATATTTTCTATGTTGTATTTATTGCTTAAGATATGATATTGTGATTATAAATGAAATTGCAACATTATTTGGCATCATATCTTTACTTTTTAAAACTTGTAAACTATTTGAGTCCAAAAAATGGATATATCCACCACATATTTTCCACTTTTTTCATATTTACATATAAGTCACAGCTTCAAAACGTTGTGAATCCACACACATTACAGAATACTTTTATTCTGTGTAAAACATTTAGTTGATTCTGTATTTAAAAAGATGTAAAACGTTTTTCTCATTTTTTTCGGAACTTTGCTTTTGGTCATTATCTAGTTCTTGCACTCATGTGCTCAATTGTCCACGTCAAAATTGAAATAACAGGAAATTGTATATTATTAACTAAATAGCAATGAGAGTATTTGAACTTCCCCTTTGTCCATTAACGATAAGTCATTTTATTATACGAAAATAATATAAGCTTGTTTGGTATGTGAGGCATGTGATTTTCAACATCGTACTGCATAACGCCATTATAGAAGCGTTTGGTTAAACAAATGCTCACACCCATGTATTAAATGTAATAACTTCTATTATTATTTACACACACATCGAATTCCAATATCATTATGTAATATTACATAGCCCTGTTTGAGATTCATACAACTGGTTCGACACAACTTGTTACATGCACTTGATCGCGGATAACATGTTTAGTGCTGAATGGCATGTGAACATTATTACAAAGCTGTTGCAGAGTCTGTTGAAAATCTCCAGTCAAATCTTTCATTCTGAAAAGGCAATTCGATGTTGCCACATACACATTATTACCCCAATGTTTGTTCCATCAACATCGTGTATCTACTCGTGAGCTTGAAGTAAAGCTGTCAAAAGTGTTTCATGTATGTACCGGAACCAAATAGAGAAGCACTACTGAAAACATGTTTACTGATACAACTTGTCGTGTTAATTAGCCTACAAGAATCAACCTGGATAGTACTGCACATCAGATTTAAACTATTAATGCGATGGATCTTTGAAATATGTAACTTCTACATTTTCAGTCCTATGAAATTGCAATTTTTATCATACATGCATCATAGAAATTTTCATTCCGGTATCTCAATTAATTTTAAGGTTATTAGTTTTTGTTGTATTAAAATCGTACAAATATTGCTCTAATTTTATAATTCAAATTATTTTCCAAACAAAATTGTCCTCTATTCGTAATATGATATATGATATATTTGGTGTCAACATTTACAACCATGTAATTTGGACCTCACAATTTTTGTATCCGGTGCCACAATTACATTCGTTACAGATATACCTTTTGTAGATGCTCTTATACTTGATTCGACCCCATTTAAATTGATCAGTATTCTTCCATTAACTCCTAACAACTTAACTTAGATCGTTCAAAATTTAGACTTTTACGCTCTGTTCTTGATTTTCAGTACACTTATATCGTACACACACTGTTTCAATAATAGCCTACTTGTTTCTAAAACGTACTATACCATTGTCCAATAAGTTCGTTATTATGTCTGTTTCTTGTGTACCTATTCGTAATACATGAACAAGGAGAGTGACTCTATGCTTTTTGCATTTAGAAAGCAATTTTTTGAGAAAAAATTAACTTTTTTTAGTTTTTTTAACCATTATTACAGTAGAACCCAAATTTTTCGTAATCCTATTAACCGATTGGTGGATTATACGACTGACTTTCTCGCTCCTTTTTTCTTGCTGCTGAAATATGAAGTACTGTACCTTATATTAGTACGAATTTTTTCTACAGAGTGTTTTTTATAAACCTTTACTCTTATACAGTATGGTCTAATCAACGAGGAGCCGTACTGTCTAACTTCTATTCAAATGTTTTTCACAGGTGTCAAAAGAAAACATTTGTGCTACGAAAAAAAGTGCAAGTAATTGAGTGATTTCGGGGAAAAAAAAAACAGTGGTTCATGTCGCATCACAATACGAAATGGGAATTACAACTGTGCACCATTTAATGAAAAACTAATATGAAGTGTATAAAGTATGTAAATCTACAACATGAGACCTGCAATATTCCCATCTTTACACAGACAGTCGTTATAAGGAGTTTTGTCGTTGAAAAGCAGACTTAAATTAGTGAACTACTATCTAGTGTGATAAAACAAAAGACCATGGAGGAAATTACGAAACTGTATTACGCACTTAATTTATGAAAACGTTACGTGATACGGATTATCCGATTTTTTTTCAATTACTCGTTCACTCCATCTCCATTACGACGGATTATTATTGAGGTTTTACTGTACTTGAATAATAATTGATGATCATAATTGTAATTAGTAAAATAAAAAGGATACGTCATTTTATTTATAACATATTTATGCACTTCCATGAAATACAGTATTTCAAGCCATTTTGAGAAAAACGTTATTCACTACAGTATTTTGAAGTACAGATGTCCCAAAAATCAGATAATTAAGAAAACAACTGATAAATAAAAAGTCGCACATCACAATATGCTTTCACCTTATAACTGCTCAGTTCCGTATGTTCGGGTTTAAATGATGTAGAGGTGTACAAACTACAGATTATGGAATGAAAAGCATCTAACTAATATTTGGAACAATCGTCGAAATGAAATGATTATTATTTCTTGGATCGTCTCAAAAGCATTGGATTATGTAATTTTCCTTATTAGAGTGGGCTTTATTTTGTTCTTATTCTTAGCTATATCATTTGATTAAATATTCAAATTAGCTTCATTCATAACTTGAATTTATCGTCCAGTTCATTTGCTTATATTTTTGAAGTCATAACCATCGTAAGTCTATTTTGTGTAATATGTTACTAGTCAGCGATGCGCGATTTATGCAGTGAAGTGGGAAAGGAAGTAGACACTCTAACCCATTATCTTCTGGCTTAGTTGCCTCATGAGTGATACCTTTATGGTGTCACTTGTGAGGTTCAGATCTATCTTCGGACGGTTGACCAATAACAACAACCTAAGTTTGTACAGAATTATTTTAACATTGTTTTATATGATTAAGTAGGGTCACCAGACGTTCTCTTTTGTCCGGACATGACTTCCCTTTTAGGCCTTTGTAAGGGGTCCGAGTGGATTTTAAAATAATCAAGAAATGTCCTCCTTTTCGTAACTTGTATGTCTGATATTTTGAAATTATCTGATTTGACGCCTTTTTCAAGAAATTTTCCTGTAGGTGGCAGCAGCATCGACAGAATATACTCTTTACCAACGGTCATAACTCTCTTTGCAAACAAAGTAATATTAAATTCAAATTTTGTGTGGTCTTTTTATGTATTTTTGTAATAATTATAGTTCCCTTGGCTTTCATATGTAGCTAACTGTAAAACCATATTTTATTATCACGTTTTATCATAAGTTTAGGTCTACTGTAATAAAATAGATATTAAGTATAATATGGGCCTAAGCCTGAATCTAAATAGGGTAGATATTTTCTGTCCTCTTTAATAATTATAGTTCCCTTGACTTTCATGTGTAGCTAACTGTAAAAGCATTATTATTATTATTATTATTATTATTATTATTATTATTATTATTATTATTATTATTATTATTAAGTGTTATCATAATTATTTTTGTAATATTAACATAGTTTTAAGTATGATATAATCCTAAATCTGTACTGTAAATATTTCGTAAGAAAATATATATTGACGTAATTTATAGTATAATATAGGCATAAGACTAAATCTAAGTACTTATTTTCTGTCCTCTTTTTTCGAATAATGTCCTTTTTGAAGCTTCGTGTCCTCTTTTCTGTCGATCTGAATCTGGTTACCCTATAATTACGTCATTTTTGTCAATAAATTGATAATAATCACTGTTAGAAAAATGTTTGTGATCTGTGATTCTTTAAGAGAAGTAACATAGAAATTCTTTCCACACGTCTGGAAATTCTAGCTAAATACGTTTCTCATATATTACGCATATGTCCAAGTTTCCATTGACACCAACTACAATATGCATAACCAGCTGACAGTCCGATTCGAGCACCCTTCAACTAGACATTTAGTTGGGCTTTCTATCAGTCTGCAACCTTTAACTAAAAAAATTCATTCGTCTCTTATATATGCATTCTAGTTTATTTTCTGACCAGTGATACTTAATTCTACGACGATTTCTGCCATATAAAATTCGACTTTCATATTCAAAAAACGTACCCTACAAGGCCGCAACTCTGATAGAATCCTTTCGCCACTTCTAGTAAAATACGAGACATGTAAACAAGGAAAACTTGCGAGCTACAAGTCAGGGTTTTATGCTGTAGTATGAGTTCTGACTGTGTATGAGTGAGCCGAATTCTTTTTCAAATCTCGAGAGTGGAAGTTTCCCATCTCTGCCCAAAGGGAATGTATTAGACGAGATGAGGACAGTTGCGTGGAGTTTCATGGTTCAGGTAAAATTTATTGCGTGTCTTAGGTCTGATGATCAAAGTTTGCTGCTGAAACGCATTTTAGAGAACAGTTGAGTGGTTTCTCATCAGCCGGTTTTCGTCTAGGCTGAGATCACGTTTCAACCCATCGTTGAATGCAAACAGTTTATGTTTAAACGCACTGAAGATACACGTTAAGTTATTTATTCGCCAAAATTAAGTGAGAAGACGGCAAAAATATTTACTCCCATTTTTTCAGATATTCCTGGAACCTCGATAAGAAATTGTCCACCACTTTTTAGAGTTCTCTTGCAGAAATGGTGGCAATATTTTCACAGATATTCTATTTTCAATAGTTATCCTGTCGGAAGTTTTGCTTTGTGCAATTCTTTTTCTTAATTTTCAAGTATATAAAAGGCACATGCTATTAATTCCAAGGATCTAGAGCCCCAAATCATTACTAATAATTACATTTTATTGTCGAGCACTTCACGCGGCATTGAAATTGTGATAAAATTAGTAGAATTAAGACTTCTCTTAGTTCAAAAAGGGATGTGAAATTATCACATTTCAATGTTCATTAGCCCTAACAGTTCCACAGTGGAAAATTCGTTGTATTATTCTTCCATTCTAATGACTCAACATAGTTCCACTTTATACATATGGAGTGATACGCCGTGGAAAAGGTGGATCCAATATCGGTTGTTTAGGACATTTACATATGCATGGAGTTGAAACAAAGCATCACCCGAAAACCGGAAAAAAAGTTTAGAGTTGGGGTTGCCATAATTTGGGAAGCTAAACTACGGACACATTAGTAACTTATGTAAAAATAGTACGTATTTAGTTATGTTATGTTTATGTTATGTTATATGTTATGTTATGTTATGTTATGTTATGTTATGTTATGTTATGTTATGTTATGTTATGTTATGTTATGTTATGTTATGTTGTGTTTGTATATTCTTTGGAGCACTATTGTAAATAAAGCATAACATTAAGGGGTTAGGTACAGCTTACAGCAGTAAAAGTTTGGAAATATTCAACATTTTTTTTCTCCATTACTGTATCTTATACAATAATGAAAATTAGTATGCGTAAAACACTGTCCTTCTGCTATATGAGAAAAATGTTTTTACGATTAAAAAGACTTGCATTTTGTTTTCAAAATTCATTTCACTGTGAAGTGATGAAGTTTTTCCCACATAACTCAAAAACTATGCAACATTCTGTGGTGAAATTTTTGTGTGCATTTAGGTATGTTATATCTACAATATGATGCAAGTTCACTTCTCTACCTTTGATAGATTGTCTGGTAAAAAATAAATTATTTTAAAAAATGACCAAATATCAGTATTTTCTTCTAACACAAAATAAAAAAATATTTATTTAGGCATGTAGTTGAATGAGCGTGATATTGTAAACATGAGTTTCAGCAATAAAATAAAAACGAGAGAACATGCAAAAGTTAAATAGTTGATGAGTTATGACGGAAACGCTCATTATATATATTATACAAATATTTTATTTAAATCGTAACAATATTTTTTCATATAGTAGAAGGACAGTGTTTTACACATACTAATTTTCATTAATGTACAAGATACAGTAATGGACGAAAAAAATTTTTAATATTTCCAAAACTTTTACTGCTGTAAGCTGTACCTAACTCCTTAAACTAAAACTTGGAGTAACAAACAAGTAACAATAAAACATATTAACATTATGGAAAAAAAAACTTGGTGAAGTCTGTAGAACATTTAAAATGTAATATTGTATTAAAAGTTGATAAACATTATTCTTCCGAAATTAGCGTATATAATTGAAATAATGTGTTGATGTAAATTGAGTAATTTTCTGAAAATTACATCAGTGGTATTAAAAGAGCTGTTTCAAGAAATGGGAGTGAACACGTGGAGGAAGTGCTTCTTCTAAAGTGCTAGACGACCCCAAGAGGGGAAATTGAGAGATAAGACTGAAGTAAAAGTTCTTTTAAAAGGGGTGGAAAATCTTGTACAAAATAGTTACTTGAAATTCTTTTATCAGGGCCAAGAGATTAAAGATAAATGTGTTAACCTCAACTGAGGAGTATAAACGAGTGTTAAATATAACAAGGTGTATAAAAAACTGAAAGCAGAGTTAGTCTTAACAGTTGAGAGATGAATGGAAAATGTAGCCTAAAGGTTTTCATGTAGTCATAATTTCCAGAACGGCTATTAGGATCCATTCGTATCTTATGAAATGGCTAGTTTGTTGCGGTCGGTTAGGACATTCCTCGACTCTTTAAGTGTGAAGAATTTTATTTATGTGGGAGATGCCTGAAACATGGAGAAAATTACCCTTGATAACAATATGACAGAAGACGACCCAATAAAATTTCTTCTTGATAGCCATTCCTAAACGTAGATCTAACGAAGGTCTAGCGTGTTAAAAATTGACTTTATACTCCTACGGTAGCATGCAAAAAAATACTGTAAACACTAGTATGAAAAGTATTTTGGTACTGACTTTCAATTGTTTTGCATAGATTATTAATTGTTTGCCACCAGATGTCATACGACAGCGATAGTAACTGATCAATAAAGCGATTCAAACAGTAGCCTTGTTTTTTTTTTACAAAAAAAAAAGAAAAAACTTTCGTACAGGTATCAAGAACCTTAAATTAAGTAAATTGCTTCAACTATTTTATTGATACCTAAGAAGAAACAATTAATAATTATATGTACAATAAGTACAGTTATTTCAATGACAAATGGAAGCAAGTCGTACAATTAGGAATAAAAAGAGAGCTTACTTGAAGGAAAAACTCAATGATTTATGTTAGGAGAAAAATCTACAAAAGGTTAGAGAAAACACTGAAATTTTACTTGAAGCTAGGAAAGGGATAGGTTTGGAAGTAAGTCCCGAAAATACAAAGTATATGATTATATCTCGTGACCAGAAAAATTTAAATAAATCATTAATTATAATTATCTCTTTTAGAAACAGTCATTACTAAACAAAATCTCACAGGGAACTAAAAAATTACTGTAGGGTATATTATTTATTATCACTAATCCTAAACCAGAGCCCAAAAGTGTTTTTTAAGCTATTTAGAATTGTTTTTCTAGTGTTATAATTATTTCATAGGATGTAAATTGGCAACTTCGTTCAACCAGCTCTTTGTAACCACAAATTTCGGCCACGAATGGAGAAAGACTTCAGACTTTCGATGCTTTAAGGACATTGATAAAAACTTTCAACTTTATTTAGGGATAGAGATAATTTTTTGTGTCCCGTGAAGAGCAAAGGCCTCCTGGTGAGCTAATCCGCGTTAGAAGTTGTAAGTACTTGATTTTGTATAGAACTTTATTTGTAGTGCGTTTTTAGTTCACGGTATTATCTGAAGCCTTTGTACAGTTTTATTTCTCACACAGTGCTGTTGTTTCTTTTACTTCTTCCTCTTGCTACTCGGGGCCACTGTTGACCTGCTCGCTCCTTGAAGTCCTCGCGCCGAGGTCTGCCCTGAAGCCGTTTGCCTGCACGGGAATCCCACATGGTAGTCTTATCAAGTCCATTCGTCTCTCAGTCTTGCGACTTGGTCTTTCCATTTCTACTTTGTTCTAATGGCTAGTTGTGTAATGTTGTTGATGATAACTGGTGTTACGTCACTTTTCATATATATTCTCTCAGAGATACATCTAGGATCTTAAGTTTCATTTTTCTTTGACATATTTGGATTGACATCTTCTGTTTTTCGGTTAGTTATCATGTTTGACACCCATAGAGTAATATGGGGTGTCCTATACACAAGTCTCCAGTGCTTCAAATTTGTTTCTCCTGGTAGTGTTTTGTCTAGTAGTATAAATTGAAGGGAACAGAATGCTTTCTAAGTTCGAGAGTTTCGTCTTTTTATTTCCTTATCCTAATTATTCCTCATTATTTATTTATTTAATCTGACAGGATTAAGGCCATAAGGCCTTCTCTTCCATCCTACCAGATAGCACATATAGATACAAAAAAGAAATACAAACACTGATGAAAATAATAAAAATTAAATTAAATCCCTATAGAGGCTAAACAGAGTCAAAAGAACACTATAGAGCTTTCATTGAGCTAATATAAGGAAAAAAAAAAAAAGAAAGAAAAACAGAAATAACAATGATGATAGTGATAACTAATAATAATAATAATAATAATAATAATAATAATAATAATAATAATAATAATAATAATAATTCATTACCTATTAAATGTCAATTTTACACCAGCATAGTTACAATATGTATTATATGTCATGGGTTAAGCCGAAGTTGCGCAACCTGACAAATGTTCAACAAGCAATTCCATGAACTAGAATGTGATTCTTTAATTTAAATTTGAATTTTGATATTGTCCGATAGTATCTGACATGGTCAGGAGGAGAATTCCAGAGTCGTGGAATCGATATGCTGAAAGATGACGAGTAGAAAAATATTATGTGCAGAGGAATAGAGAAAAGGTACATGTTCCGGGTTCGAGGTAGTGAAAAGTAAATAAAACGAGATGCTAGGTAAGAGTGTTTGTATGATTTTAAATAGCAATAAGAGGGAGTTGAAGAATCTTCTTTCTTTAAGTGGATTCCAAAATAACAATTCTAGTGACGGTGTTACATGAATCAATTTTGTAATGTTACAAACGAAACGAACGCAGATATTGTGAACACGCTGTAGTCTGTGGGCAAGATCAGTATTTAGATTCGTGAATAGAGAATCGCAATAATCGAAATGGGCCATCACTAAAGTTTGGATCAGGTAAAATGTTGGTTTAGTGTCTGAGGGGATGAATTATTGAAAATATTTCCTTATGTAGATCACTTTACTTTGAAAATTTAAATTTTAATCTCGTTCCTGGAATTCCTTGTCACAGGAAATAAGGAGCAGTCGGAGTCTAAAATCTTTTAAGGGCATTCTACTTAGAAATGTTTTTATTGAACAGAACTAGACTCTTGCGGAAGTTTCTAAATAGTCTTAAATGACCAAGTTTTTATTTTTTTTCTCCTCTCTCTTCTTTTTTTTTTTTCTTTTCTTTTTTATGACCTTGATACATTACTTAATCATTTGTATTTGTATGCCATTTAGTACGACTTTGCTAATCAACATTTTATGTCTTGTAACCCACATGTATTCTCCTATTAGTATATTAACTGTGTAATATATCTCAAGTGAATTAATCGTCGAATTTATCTCGAGCATTTTAGGTCTTATAAATTGTGTGTTTGTGTGTGAGTGTGTATATTCCCCTTATGTTATGTAATTGATTTTGATTACGTGTAATGTTCTACTTTATTTTATATATTACGTAACCGATCTTGACTATTTGTAATTTTCTACTATATTTTATGTAATTTCTAAGGTATTTTCTTTTGTGTTGTTTTGTAATCTAATTTTGTATTTCATGTATATTATTGAAACCTGGTTGAGTGGAAGAGAAGGTCTCATGGCCTTAACTCTCCCAGGCAAAATAAACCTGCTATTACTACTACTACTACTACTGCTACTACTACTACTACTACTACTACTACTACTACTGCTGCTGCTGCTGCTGCTGCTGCTACTACTACTAAATATACTCCTAAATTTTTTACTGTCTTACTATATGTAAATGTGGTATTATTTATTTTTGTATTTGATACAGTGGCTAGATCTATTTTGTTTAATGCTCGTTGGTGGCTCATTATTATGGCTTGTGATTTGTCTGGATTTAGTCTGAGTCCAAATTTTTGCGTATACTTCTTTAGGTGTGGGAAGACCGTTCCATCTACTGATAATGGAATTTTTGGACCATTTGACATTAACTGTGTTTTGAATTGTTTATTGGGAGGCCTGCGGTTTTGCTGTGTGGACACAGTTGTTGGAGCATTGTCTGTAGTTCTCTTGGTGATTTGGCGGAAAGAATAATAACTATATTTTCTTCAAGTGCAAGATATTAATAACCAAACCAGTTGCCACAGAAAAGCACACACAGTGACTAGTTCCAGCCTGCAACCGTGGCTTCACACAGAATTGAACAAGCGCCGCACTCATTCTGTACACTACATAAACCATTCATTTGCAGACTGAAAATAGGTTCTGTAATTTGGAGTGACAGTCATATTTAATAACCATGTACAGCCCGATATCAGAATGAATGGTTGCGGTTTCCCAGGTAAGAGCAGTGTTATTTTGCGGTACCCGCTGCATTAACAAATATTGAGGTAAGCTTAATTTCCAAATCACACATACCAACCTTGTTTCACACAATGTTTAAAAGTCTTCATATACATTCTGTGCAAGTTATTGGGTTTGCGAATTTAATGTCAGTTAAAATTCAAAACATAGATTCAGATTATGCTATGTTCTGGTGACAGTTTTTTTGATTCGTTTTCTCATTGTTTGGTTTCGATATTTAGGAGGATGTATATTATAATTTTAGATGTTTTATAAATATGAATAGATGTTTGCTAGTGGTATATTATTACAATTTGATTCATGTACTTGCATTAGTCTGGCATCAGGTTATAATATGTCATTTGAGTTATCCAAGAAATTGTAATATCGAGAAATGTCACTGATGAAAGAAAATAAGGAATGAAAAGTTATTCAAATAAGTTAAATATCGAAGAAGCAGTCATTGATGGAAAAAGTTTCGGAGGAGCAAATGTTATTCAAATAATTTAAATATAGGGGAATGCAGCAATTATTGAAAAGAGATTCAGAGGGGTAAAAGTTGTTAAAAATAATTGAAATAGAGAGGAGTGAAGCCATTGTTGAAATAATATTCGGAGGGATAAATTTATTCAAAGAATTGAATTAAGGAAGAATACAAACACCGATAAGAAGTTTTGAGAGATGGAGATCATTCAAAGAATTGATATGTCGAAATATGTAGCCAGTAATGAAATCAGAATCAAATATACATATTGATTACACAACTTTTAACATTATATCACTTCGGAAAACTTATTATGTGTCTTTTTTCGTGTTAAATTTTACATTACCTCGTTAACATGTTTCAGCCTGTTATCGGCCACCTTCAGAACTGGTTGTTGCTGGTATTGGCGCCTTTTGTTTGTGTTTCCTGTGTGAACACACACACTCTTTGACTCCACGTTACACTACACAAACACAAGAAACAAAACAAAAGGCACCAAGACCAGCATCAACCAGTTCTGATGATGGCCAATAGCAGGCTGAAACATGTTAACAAGGTAATATAAAATTTAACACAAGAAGGGACACACAATACGTTTTCCGAAGAATCAAATGTTAAAATTGAAGGGTTTATGAAAAAAGCCATAGTCCAAAAAATACAAATCTGAAATATTAAGCATAAGATGGCCGCTATAATACGGCCATCTGCTGGATTAGTAGTTAAGAGAAAAAACACCATAGTCCTATGTTATAGAAATGGTAATTTTCAATGGTTTTCATAAAACAACCATAGTTCAAGCAGGACGATGGTAAAATTTACAGATATTTCATTCATATCATCTTGCAATATTTAACCATGAAGTGTTAAACTGTAGTAGATTGGCAGTACGCAGCAAAAGCCATCTCAGAGAAAATAACCTGAGCACGTAAATTGTTGTTTCACGTGGTTATGGCGACATCTTTAGGTGCAGAAGTAACCCCATGGAAAAAACGTAAGCAACGAAAGGATAAGAAACAGGATGTAATAAACATAAATAAGATTAAAGGATAGGCACAATTCTACTAAAACAGAGTATTTTTTTTTAAACAACCAATGTCCAAAGTTACCTGCATTTACATATGCATTTCTATTTTTTTTTACTTCGTTATTTAACGACGCTGTATCAACTACGAGGTTATTTAGCGTCGATGGTATTGGTAATAGCGAGATGATATTTGGCGAGATGAGGCAGAGGATTCGACATAGATTACCTGACATATGCCTTACGGTTGGGGAATCGAACCTGCGCCCGAACGGAACTCCAGATCGGCAGTCAAGCGCCTTAACCGACCGAGCTATGCCGGTGGCTCATGCATTTCTATGAGGCAATTTAAATTATAAATTCAGTTTTCCCAAGTTTCTACAACACCTTAGGAAATGTCATGATGAATTTCATACTTTATGTGCCAACAACATGCATGCTACAGAGTTTTTTGTTTCTCTTGAAAATTTATGTTTTTGGACTATGGTTTAAAAAACCTTCAATTTTAATAATAAAATTGAAATATCACGAAAACTATCATTGACGGAAGAAGATTCGGAGGAATAAAAGAAGAAAAGTTGATGTTTTCATTACGAGTGACTAAGTGGCCGGGATCCGGCGGGATGAGCGCCGTCTTGAATCACTAAGTGATTACTTACGCATATCATATAATTATGATATACCGAAGTACATATGATATTTCCGGTGCCGGAGAGAATTCTTCTCTGTTCTATCCATCCTTCATCGTGTGATAATGCAGAATTCCTGCATGGAAATATCATATTTACTCCGGTACATCATATTGTGATTTAAGACGGCGCTCAGTCCGTCGGATTCCGGCCACTTAGTCATTCGTAATGAGTGCACCTCTGCACATAATGTGTTGGACATTGTGCTACTATCACACATCTGTGACATAGTGCATGAGGGTTGGCCACTAAAGGGAAACTGAGAGGTGAAACTTAAACTGAGAGAAACTGGATAAATCGTCAGCACGTAGAGCTGAAAACCCGGGTTCGAGTCCCGGTGCCGGAGAGAATTTTTCTCCGCTCCACCCATCCTTCATCATATGACAACGCAGAATTCCTGCACGGAAATAGCATATGTACTTCGGTACACCACAATAATACTATTATTTTGTACTTTTCAGTGAATATATTATGTATATTATCATTTTTCATTATAGTATCTAGTTCAAATATTGCCATTTGTAGCACGTCTTCACTTCTTCAAATGTAACTTGGTCATTACTACGCACTAAATCAAACTGCTTGAAGTTTATGACATACATTCGACGAATTGTAAAACATATATTTTCTGCCTGTAGTATTATTTCATTTTTTCTGCCACAGACTGTTATTTCTGTCAAATCATTTTCCTCGTACGAGATTCTATATAAGCATTCTTATTTTTAATAAATACTTCGCTTTGAGTTTCAGAGCACCTGTTACTTTAAGACTATTAGAATGGGATGGTAAAATATTGCGTTTAATTTTGAATGTATAGTCTGACAGCTGTCTACGGTTCTTATTGCATTTTGAGATAATACTGGCCAAAGTAGAGGAGGAAAAACACTCACAGGAGAAACATAATGTTTTTTTGTGAAAACGTAAACTATGAAAGCTGAAACTGGGATCAAAAATACCAAACGAAAAAACAATTTTTTAGAAATTGATAATTTAATTATCTTTCTTCCTCTACTTCGTACTTAATCCTAGGATATACTTTCGAAACAATTTTGATCTATATTAAAACTGCATCGTTTTGAAGTTACGTTTGGTTACCCAGTTGGTAGACAGCCAAATCTGTGGCCTTAAGTGTGCGTGGGCTTTACCCACACATATTTGGTACACCGAGTCGATACAAAATGCCAAGATTTGATATTCCGCGTCAAGACAGACAATTGAAAGAGGATCTTCCCTTCTCCTTTGTAAATTTTCTTCTCAAGTCAAATGAAAAAATTTGTTATTTTACGAGTAAGGCTATTATATGCACAATTTAAACTCTGACACTAATTTTCAAATATCGTTGTCGACTATCCCATTCTCCCTAACTACTCCGCAAGCAACGTCCATGCGTTCAAGGTCTGTCTGAAGATAGAGGGTTCTCGTTTGGAACATCTATGATAACTGACTATAGAGCATATCGTTCTTTGTCTGCAGAATTGCCTGTCCTGTTATTTCCTGCAGACTGTTTGCCATGCATTCTGTTAAAGACAAGAGTTCCTAATTGTGTAAAGGTCGAGTACATGTCTCAATATATGACACCAATGTAAACACTCAAACCCTCTACTACGAATAATTACATGGTGCTTTTGATCAACTTATCTCTTAACTGAAATCAATAGCTATACTCGAATCTGTTATCATTCTCATTAGCATGAACGTTTATCCTAAATTTCATCAGTGATATACAGAGTGTTTCAGAAATACTTTGGCAAACCTTGGGAGCACTTCCTCGCACCAAAACAAGAAAAAAAACTTCATATAAACATATGTCCGAAAATCCTTAGTTTTTTAGTTATTAACGAAAGAACATAATGCAACATCTGTTAGATATTGTCAACTTGGTAGCAAGTGTTGCAACTTTAATCAATTCAGAAACTCATAACAATGAAAGTTTACGTTCAACGCGTGTCGAGGTACAATCCAACAACTAACTTAAGTATGTAACTGATAATAATATTCATTTTCTTACATAATCGAATGATGTTAGCCACCGGCGTGGCTCAGTCGGTTAAGGCACTTCCCTGCCGGTCTGCAGTTGCGTTCGGGCTCGGGTTCGATCCCCACTTCGGCTGATTACCTGGTTGGGTTTTTCCGAGGTTTTCCCCAACCGTAAGGTGAATGCAAGGTAATCTATGGCGAATCCTCGGCCTCATCTCGCCAAATATCATCTCGCTATCACCAAACTCATCGACGCTAAATAACCTAGTAGTTGATACAGCGTCGTTAAATGACCAACTAAAATAAAAAAACGATGTTATCGATACAAGTCTGCTGATGCACCCATTGTATCCTAGATGGCTATGTGTTGCTAAGGAGTACACGCGTGTGTAGGAGCAAGAGGAGAACATTTTGAACATTTGTTATGAGTTTCTGAATTGATTAAAGTTGCAATACTTGCTACCAAGAAGACAATATGTAACAGATGTTTCATTATATTCTTCCATTAATAACTAAATAACTAAGGATTTTCTGACATATGTTTATATGAACTTTTTTTCTCGTTTTGGTGTGAGGAACATGCCCAAGGTTTGTGAACGTATTTCTGAAACACCCTGTATACTTAATCACGTCCTAGTGTCTTGAGACGAAATTTGTTAACCAACCTCCACTTATGCTTCTTGTAATATATTTATTCATTTATCTGCTAACCATAAAATTTCTTAATCATTTGCCGTTTCCATGTGTCTGTAGTGATGTGTAGAATAAACTATGACATCATTTTGTAAGCTAGAATTATTCTGTATTATGTGGACAAATATTACAGGAGTCTTTGTCTTTTAGTACTCACAGGAAAATCTTCTAAAATAATGATATCAAAATCGCTTTGAAAAATAGTATATCGATGGTGTAGAGCAGCAACCAAATATGTCAAAATAAATTAACAAAATTTATATTTGACTTTATCCCTATAAGAAAAGTCTTTCCGAATCTTCTTCAAATACATCTTATGTCCAGACATGGATAGAAACTTTACATGAAGATAATATGTAAATGCTATCATGGTTACATATGTTTATTATCTAGTAGATATTAAAATATTTTCATTTTGTTGGTAGTTTTTAACCGATAAGCAGAAATGCAATAGGTTTAGAATGAATGGGGAGGTCTATTGCTTATCTTACACTGTAGTATTAATATGTTACATCTTATTGATGAACGTTTTCGGCATATTTATGCCATCTTCAGATCTTAATAGTTGTCTTTATACATGCTTAATATTATGTCACATTGGTTAAATGCAATACATAACCAACAAACAACGAAATCATAATTACAATATTTTAAGGCGAATTAGTGTTTTGTGTTTTAACATATTATGAAGTGACATTGCACAATCAACACCTGATTGTGGACACAGTAATAACAAGTTCGCCTTAAAAATATTGTAATTATGATTTCGTTGTTGTTAGTTATGTATTACATTTAACCCATGTGGCATAATATTAAGCATGTATAAAGACAACTTTTTAAGATCTGAAGATGGCATAAATATGCCGAAAACGTTCATCAATAAAATGTAAGGTTAAGTGAGATATGGTCCATTGTGCAATAAGTACTCTCTACGAAAATGTCCAAAGTTTAAAATGTCCACATAGAAAATTCGTCCATGCCATAAAAATGTCCTTACCTGAAAAGGTCCACTGTCAGCAAGTCTTCTCCTTAAAAATGTCCTACATTTGAAAATGTCCACATATAAATTCGTCCATTTCCCTAAAATGTCCAACAAGGAAAACTGCAAGGAAGTGCCGAGGAATTTATTGTCATTTCAATTATGTTATACTTACATATTACATATGTAATACAGAAGATACATCTATTGCTCATCTTGAGGATCATTATATAATTTCAAATCGTATGATATCGCTCTAAGATATCGAAACATTTCATTCCTATCTTTGTAATCTTGGTAATTACCGACAATGTTGAAAATTCTGGTTTAATTATTTCGTTTATTTACTAGTTGCGTAATATTTGTATGCCCACCAAGGACCTGGATTACTAAATGTTCTGTTTCCGATTGCTGTTGTTGCAAATGGCTAATGAATCGCCAAATGTTCACGTGATGTGTCTCTACAAGTCGTTGAAATTGGGAATGGAATTCTTTAACAACATTATTCGTACGCTGTCTGCCATTAATTACTAATTCATAGACTTTACATGTTTCAGGAGAAAATCTAGGGGGAACTGCTCGCCTTTGCCCTCTTGCCGGATGACCAGTAATATATGTAGGCCCTAATTATTATTATTACAGTTAGTAACTCATTTCTGTTGAACAGCTTTGTATTTTGGACCTTTTTGTATGGACCTTTCGTATGATGGACTTTTCCGTATAATGTGCTTTATAATATGGTGGACCACATAGATGTTGGGCTTTTTCATTCCATGGACGAATTGTATGTAGGACTTTAAATGTTGGACTATTTAGTTTGTGGTCTTTTTTGTGGACCTTTTGTACTTGTGGACATTTTGTTATGGACCTTATAACCTGGAAGCAAATGTAACATATTAATACTATATTGTAAGATAAGCAATAGACGGCCCCATTCATTCTAACCCTAAGATATTAAAATACTTTTTTTTTTGTTTTGTTCTCCTGTAAAATTGAATATTTTGACATACGACGTTGCTGTTCAACACCATCGATATGGTAGGTATTGTAAATGCCCGTATTGTCCACACCTGTGAAGTAACGGTTAGCGCGTCTGGCCGCGAAACCAGGTGGCCAGGGTTCGATTCCCGGTCGGGGCAAGTTACCTGGTTGAGGTGTTTTGCGGAATTTTCCCTCAACCCAATATGGGAAAATGCTGGGTGGCTTTCGGTGCTGGACCCCGGACTCATTTCACCGGTATTATCACCTTCACCTCATTCAAACGCTAAATAACTCAAGATGTTAATAAAGCGTCGTAAAATAACCTACTAAAAATGCTCGTATTGCACAAAACATGAGTTCCCAATACAAACTTTGAGACAAAAGGAATCATGAATTTACATGATTGAACGTAGGCTGAGTCTTCATGTCCTTCATTTTTCACCAGATATAAACCTTTTGTCTTCGGTCCTCAACATCATAACAGATTCCCATATAATAATTTAATAATTTATTTATTTAATCTGGCAGAGCTAAGGCCAGTAGGCCTTCTCTTCCGCCCAGCCAGACTCTAATTCTAATTAAATACATTTGCTTACATAGTTATTACATTAATATCTAGATCATAAAACAACATGAAAGTAAATGATGAAAACTGGATAAGTAATGTTAGTGTGACAATAATAAACACTGGTAAGAAATAGTTATAATAATAATAATGATAATAATAATAATAATAATAATAATAATAATAATAATGAGATAATTTATATATTTATCTGTGATATATATAACCATTAAACACTGAGAAACCTGAAACAGCTATTATTGTTGACAATAATTGTTAGAAAAATATCTCGTTAACCTATTCTTAAATTGATTTGATGTCTGACAGTCCCTGACATTACTCGGTAGGGAATTCCAAAGTCGAGGAACAGCCACAGTGAAAGAAGATGAATATGAGGATGTTCGGTGGGAGGGAATGGATAATATTGAGGAGTGTTGTGATCGTGTGTCTAGGTTATGATGGGTGGATAAATTTTGAAAACGAGACGCAAGATAGACAGGAGTGGAGAAATGTAATATGTGAAAGAGAAGGGAAAGACAGTGGATTTTCCTACGATCTTCTAGACGGAGCCAGGACAACATTTCGAGGGATGGTGTTACGTGATCAGCCCGGCAAATATTGCAGACGAAACGGACGCACATATTATGAACACGTTGTAGTCTCTGCGCCGAAGTAACGCTTAGGTCAGTAAGCAGAATATCACAGTAATCGAAGTGGGGCATCACGAGTGTTTGCACTAACATTTTTTTCATGGAAAGGGGTAGAAAATTCTTCAATCGTCTAAACGAGTGGATTAATGAAAATACCTTTTTGCAGGTTTCTGCAACCTGAATGTTCCAATTTAAACTTTTATCCATATAAATACCTAGATTCTTTACTGATTCACTGAACGGAATTTCGGTGCCGTGTATTTTAATCGGGGACAAATTTGGTATGGTAATAGTGCTTAACAAACGTGAATGGCCCACAATGATTGACTGTGATTTTTCTGGATTTAGTTTAAGTCGGAATTTCCGTATCCATGTGCAGATTGAGTTCAGGTCGTCATTAATTTTAGTTATTGCATCATTTATTTCGTCAGTGTGGAATTTTATGTATATTTGAAGGTCGTCTGCATAGAGATGGTGTCGGCAGTACTTTAGAGATTCTGATATGTCGTTGATATAAATTGTAAATAGTAAAGGGCCAAGAACTGATCCCTGTGGGATCCCTGACCTTACGGCCTGCCAAGGGGAAGAACGATTTCCAGCTATCACACTTTGTTGGCGGCCATTGAGGTAAGAGTCAAACCACAGGACAACGTGCTCTTCTAGGTGTAGTCTTCTGAGTTTACATATTAATAAGTCAATGTCTACAGAATCGAAGGCAATTCATAAACTAAGAAATTGTTAAAAAATGTTAAAAGTCAGTGAGTGCAACACGCAGTTCATAGTACACACTGACAGAATTAAATTTTTATGTATAACTGGTATCCTGCGTTTGATTACCTAAAGCCTCCAGGCGGCCCACAACAGTGTAGGTATGTATGGAATTATATCCTCGACATCCGGCTCTACTATACAGTTCAGGTCTGCTGTTTAGTGAAACTGAGAAAACATAACAAACCTGGACGCTTGAAAATCAGTGTCCTAATAGAATCACTTCATTGCGAAAGAACAACATGTTTTTGTCATAAAGAAGGAGGAATTTTTCATGTCAAACGCTTGAAATATATACAGTCGTTCATCGTAATGCGTAGAGACTCGTAGGTACAGAACGCACTCTTAATTTGTTTTATTTTCGCTTGTGATGACATTTATGAGTTTTTATTTGTTAATTCCAACTTTAATCAAATGTGAAGTATCGTGATGCGTTTTAGTTATTTTAAGAATCAGAAGTAAGCAAATTCCGGGAAGCATGTAGCCATGGCGACTAAAATTATTATGTGGTGCCTGAATTGTTTAGTCAGTTCAAATTTGTTTAAGACTTCGAGTTATTTTATGTCACTGCGACTAATATATAATTGTAACAAAAACGGTTGTAGAAAGAAATTCGAATGTGCTTCTTAGATTAATATTGTTATATTTGTTGCGCATCTCAAGATATTGTCACTACATAACTGTATCTTTATCTCAGCTCGAATGGTTTTCTCGTTGCATATGTGGGGAAAATGTGGAAGTGGTGGCTGTCGGAGAGAGACGGCAGCGTGTCGCTAATAGGCTCGAGGTACACCTAGCTTGTATTTAAAGTAACCAAACGCAACACTCTACATCAGAGGTCTCCAAAAAGCGTATCGTCATTCGTGCTCTCGATGCTGCCCGCCGAACACAGTGTGCTGTAAGGCTAGAGAAGGGTGAGAGACTCGTACCTCTACAGATGGAAGCGATCAGTGGGGGATCGCGGCAACAATCTGCTTATGTTTACAAATAATAACATCAAAAGAATGAGAAATATCATACATTTGCATATTATTTTGACATGCTATGAAGCTGGAGCCCCGTCTGTTGCTGTTGAAACAAGCCATTGCAAACTCAACCTCTTCTGTTGAGTGGTGCCTTTCAGTGCCTGGAAAAGATCTTCTCCAGTTGTATTTTGTAATTACATCTAGAAGACATTCAGACACGTGTGTGATCTGTGTTTGTATTTTCCTGTTTCATATTTATTAAAATATTTATAGGCCTACGCATTTCACCTAAAATTAAACGAAAAACTATATGTTTGTCAACCGGAACTGAGTGTAAATGTATTGTAATATACTGATTATTATGTATAACCAACAATTATACAGCCCCAAATTAAATTATTTTCACATGTCCAACATGCCTGTAATTGTATTATTCTTTGTGAAGAATCGAGTATTGTTGTCGCATGTTGAATTTAACACACCCTTAAGAATTTTCGAACAAATTAAGCATTTCACATT
The DNA here is from genome assembly GCF_040183065.1 of Periplaneta americana. NCBI lineage: Eukaryota > Metazoa > Arthropoda > Insecta > Blattodea > Blattidae > Periplaneta > Periplaneta americana. Next base: position 60,438,536 of record NC_091133.1, read on the forward strand.
CTCCCCACTAACACAAAAAAATTAATCTTCCTATTCATCCTTGAATGTACGAGTACTACGTCCATGATTAGAAAACATTTGAAAACGGTCGAAGATGTCGACCAACACAGTGATAATAGCAGTCCGCCACTGCTCTTCATTTGCGCATAAACATTGAGTAGAGTACAGGTGGGGATGGGTGAGGCGGAACGCGCTCATTACGTACTAGCTTCGGTTTCGTTCAGGGGCTTACTCGCGAGTAGGCTTTTGGAGACTCCTGCTCTACATATATTTTACCAATTTGCCACTAACCATCGCTAGAGGGGGAATCTATACTTTCGCGACCTCCATTTCGATGGCCTACGTTGATGGAAATAATACTAAGTTTCATAATGTCTAAATTTTCTAAATTAAATGAAGGGAAAAATTTTCCCATGAAGTTTCGACCAGTATTTGGACAGGTGCCCACTCATCATTGTAATGTATTTGGGGAGCTACAGTGAGACACGAAATCCAGTTTCGAGAGCAATTGACATTGAAAAGCAGAGTTGGGGGGGGGGGATCATTTTGGTATTCAGTTGGTAGTTGGATCTTAAGCCTTAGCCTTCCATAGCGTGCCGCGCCACGGATATTCTGTACTTCTTTTCAATTAAATTATTCAATAATTATTTATTTACTAATTTCTTTAATTTTATTTGCTCATTTTCCGTGTACATCTTCGATATCAATGGTAAACTCATGAATAATACAAGGATTAATGAAAAAAATATTTATTTACTTATTTATTTATTTAGTTATTAAATTGTTATTCACTTATTTAGCTATTTATTTACTTATATACTTACTTATTCCATTCAATTATTTATTTTATTTTATTTATTTAGGAATTTACGTACTTACTGATTGATTGATTTATTTATTTTTCTATCTGTTTATCTATCTTTTTTGTCTCTGTTTTTTCATTCATTTACGTATTTATGTATTTTTAATTATTTATTTATTTATTTATTTATTTATTTATTTATTTATTTATTTATTTATTTATTTATTTATTTATATTTCACAACTGAGCAAATAACAGTTTCAGAGTAACAAAGTACGCTTACTTGAAGCCACTGTCTAAAATATTACCATTTTAATCACATTATTAATCTTCCTTAAACATTAAAATCCTGCAATATTGTTGTAATCTTTCACAGCTCGAATAGTGTGAATCCTGTCGATAAATATGACTCCCGCCACCTGATCCAGGGTCGTCACGGGGCCGGCTTGGTAATCTGTCACCCAACTTTGAATAGTGGCCGAGAAGACCAGCCTTGCTGTCATGTCACGTCGCTATCTGCGGCTCCGGATAAAGCCACAACACATAATTAACAACCTAATTACATATTAAATCAGTATATTAACTACATGCGATATTAAAGCTTCAACCGCTGCCTGTCTTGAGCTGGGAACACGAAAGCAATAATCGAATCGACAGCTCTGAGTATTACGATAAGAGGGATACGTAATTAGTGCTACTTCAGGGGCTCTTTTCTATGGTTGGTAGCAATTAACTTGCAGTTCGTCATGTTTATCATGTTTGGTATCGGTGACCAATCCACTAACAAACTATTGTGACATGAGTGAGGCAGCGTTCTCCTGCTTGTATGTGTAAAATTTTTTCTGCCCCTCGCTTTGATCCATTATGACAATATTTACAGAACAGTTATGTTTTTTTCCTTTGTTTCGTTTTGTTTGTCGCTTTTCCCTTTCCTCTTTCGTTTGCTTGTCGTCTTGCTCTTATTTCTCTTATTGTTTTCCATTTAATTTTTCTTCATTCCTTAAGTTCTGCTTATTTAATTATCTTTACCCTCTTTTCATCTCTAATGCTTTGATCTTGTATGTCTTTTTACTCTTCATTCATTCTTTAATTTTTCCTTTATTTACCCTCTTGATTTATATTCTCTTTTTCTTTATTCGAATAAACGGTTAATGGAACGGTGAATTGCCACAAAATTGCGGTTGGGTCAGTGTGAGATGTGAATTGCCACAAAACCATATGTGAATTGCCACAATAGTACATTATGCAACGAGCCTATAATGGTAGTAATTATGACGTGAGTATGTTTATGAAACGAGCGCAAGCGAGTTTCATAATTTTCATACGAGCGTCTTAATTACCATTATAGGCAAGTTTCATACGACTTTTTATGCTCGACTATATTTCTAACTTGAAATTATTCATAAGTATTCATGTTATTCTTATCTGACTGGGGAGCGGAACTGACCTTGTGCAATATCTCGTAAATTGTGAGATGTGCGCAGAAGCGAAAGTATTGATTTTTTCCGAGACACAAATGTCATTGACCTTGATATAATCTAGAGAGTAAACTAACATTAATCTTGATATAACCTTCAAATTGATTTATACATTTAAAAACGAGATGACAAACTGAATTTATTTGAATGTTATTTACAATTAACGCTAATTATTATAGTAACAGAACATAACCTTCTGCGACAGTATTGCATTTCCAGCCTCCGTGACGTTTCGCTAATTGTCTTTCGATTGCATATCCGAGAATAATCGATACTTGCGCTTTCATATTGCTACAATGGTGTTTTCTGATTGGTGGAACACCTGAATTTTAATTAATTGGTGTACTTTAATGAGGTCCATTAAAGGGCTGCTACCAGGTGTATAATTACTACATTTCGGCATGGTCGAGCAAAAAGTCATATGTGAATTGCCACAAAGCCAAAGCTGATACATTTGTGGTACGTGATAAAATAACTAACTCACTTTCTATATCGATTTGGAGAATAAAATCGTCGCCTCTATTTGTCTTTATGGTCATTGATTCCAGCACTTGTTGGACCTCTCGTCTTGTTTTAGGCAATGCGGGATATACAGCTGATCTGGCAAAAGGTATATTTCACCTAATAAGTTCAAGATCCGCTTTTGGCAACTCATGTTGAGGGTGGGTGCGTCTCGGTGTTGCGTGAGATTCGCTCAGGGTAGCCGAGGTACGGTTGTGGTGTAGGATGATGTCGGGAATAATACCAAGCCGGCTACTTATATAAAAGGCAGTGTAAACTCCAAAACTATAAGTTTATTGTCGTATTCACTTGGTAAATCCTAGAGTATGTATTTCCGGCTGACTTATAATTCAATCGTTGGTCGCACTTCTGTATCGACTCTATGGCGGCTCTGAATAAGCTCTGTCCGATACTATAAATTCAATACTCTGTCCAGTACACTATGATCGAAGCTCCTAAACGTTGACGAGTGGTCTCGCCGATGACAAAGTTCTATCTATCGAGTCTTCGCCGGAAGAAAGACTATTAAGTTTGGCCGCCGACACAAAAAAAAGATGTCGCGCCGTCTACACGAAGAAAAGTAGTTATCCTGTCGACACGAAACGAAGTAGTTATTCTGCCCTGTATGTAGGGCCGTCGACACGAAAAGGAGTAGTGATTGTGCCCTGTATGTAGGGCCGCCGACACGATGAGATGTTGTGTTCCTCTCCGCTCCCCGTCACCCTTATTTATAAAAACCTACCCTACGCTAAAACTAACTATCCTATTGGTTAAAAACTACGTCACTTAACCGGCCTAAAATCTATTCTCTATTGGTCCAAAGTGACCTCATAAGCTGAACCACGATCTCTTCTTATTGGGCGCGAAATATGTCATCTCTAAATTTAAACTTTGGATTTCCCATAACATCTAATTAGTTTGTAAATCTCTCAAGAATACCCGTTCTTTGGGAAACCCAAGCTTGGCAGTATCTTTCCCACGGGTCTAGCCCGACTTTAGGATTTTACGTTTGAAAGGGTGTCTATGCAAAACCCTGCCCAAGGTGGCCCTAAATCTGTCCGATGCTGACAGGTGACGAAAAGATGCGAAACATTTGTGTGGGAAGCTAATTCTAACGAAGTCGCCAGAACATCCCCGCGAATACATGTAACAAAAAAAATATGGAGATATCATTTCGCTAATAAATCGGTCTCTCCCTCTCCTAATTCCTGCTTCAATGTTCATTGTCATGATTTGCCAATTCAACACGAATGATTTTTTAAGAATCTTCAGATAAGTTTTCTATTGCTTTTCTTTTGCAAGTATTGCTTATTTCTTGTCCATTTAATGTTACCTCGCTATGCTCGTATGATTATGAGTAAAGTCACATTTGCCCATACCACATATTTCTTCAGTTAACCCTATTGTGTAAACAGCTTCTTTGGACACACCGCCATGTATGGTTGTTACTTTTAGATATATAACGAACATAAAATTTAAAATTGTTGAACACTAAAAGTTGTTTTTCACTGTACGTCAAGTACATTGCCATCACTAAGCAGGGTAGAACAGACACTGATACAAATATAAGCAACTTGATCTTCACAGGTACCAACAACAAAATTTACCGCAGGTAGTTTTATGGCAATTAACATATATTTCAGATACCAGCTCTAAAATTGACCGCAGGTAATTTTGTGGCAATTAACATATCTCGGTCTTGAAACTATCTTTACCTGTTCGGGTTTTGTGGTAATTCATCCGGACCCATTCACTAGTGCCGTTCTTACCATCACCTTTACTGACAATTAGGCCTAGCTCCACTATCAGTAGGATCTGAGTAGTACCACAGTATAAAAATGACACACCTTCAAAATAATGTTATGGTATTAATATTCTGAAATATTACCTAGAAATCTCGATTTTAAGTTTACCGGATAACCTGATAATGCAAACCATCAGTATTATACAGGGTGGGATGGGTAGGTTTACGTGCAAATATTTTCATATTTGTTTAACAAAAATACAAGTGAAATAACGCCCTATTTACTTTCTCCCTTGATCTTATAGTTTTTCCATAAATGTGTCACATATTTTACGGTATGATGTTTTATGAATGGTAGTATTATGAAACGCCTGTCATTTTAGACTATATGCACGTCTTTCGATATCATTATTATACTCCAGAGTAAACGGTTAAGGGTGAAATTCGAATGTATTATAGTACAAAATAAATCATGAATGTAAAAGGTGATTGTGTTTGGATACACGATACATTATTTGATAACCTGTTATACCACAAAGACCTTCATGGTAAGCCTGGACAGTAGACAACCCCCCCCCCAAGCTTAGCCCTTCGCGTGAGGCGTTCGTAAGGAAAACAAATCGCCTGGAAATATTAACTAACCTGAAAACATCGTATTTTTTCATATCTAAAAAAAATAACGTCGAAGATTGAGAAATTTGTTGCATAATGAGGTTCAGTATACTATCCCAGATTACCTCTAAAAGTATTTGCACCAATACCCCTCCCACTCTGTATAAGAGTAACGCGTGGGACTCTTGTTTTGGGATTGCATTGAGCGTGATTTCGAATTCCACTCGAACTAATTATATTTCGTGTACTTTCTAAGGCTTCACGAGCTGTAAGGCAAAGACGGGTAATCTCTTGATGAATTCTGGAACCCATCGAGTTGATACAAATCCATCGACAATAGACAATCCCATAGAAGGTACAGGGTCCTTACATAAAGATTTAAAAATTATTTCTGTCAAAATTCGAGTCTGGCCGGGTAGCTATGCGAACTGAGGCGCGTCCCCATTAGGCGGCGCGGTCCGAAGGTTCGTGAGTACGAATCCTGCCTCCTGCAAGAATGGATGTCCTTCGTTAATGTTTTGTCTTCCGTGTGTGTGTATGTGAAGGCCCTTTGCTCTGCTGAGTTCGAATTAAGAGAGGCCTACATGTGTCGGAGTCTAGTGTGTGCAGTTTAGAGATGAACAACGATCGAGAAAGCAAGACTAACAGCGCCCGCAAAGCCGAAAACCCGCACGACAGTGTTGTATACGTCACGTCGTTGACGTAAAGACTGCTTGTGAGTGTTTCGAGAAGTCGAGATTGATCAATCCCGAAGTCCCGAACGTCAAACAACCTTGAGTCGCCACAGTTGTTTATACCTGACTGAACTTTTATTTACTTTGGAAACTGTTATATATGTATAAACAATCAAGTAGTCCTAGCCTATTTGAAACATCATCTCTACTTTTCAGTGTATAATAATCCGTTCCCCATTCTTTATTTAATTACTAGGCCCTTATTAAAAGGCTAGCAATTTTATTTTCATATGTTTGAGATCAAGTGTGCAATCTCAAGTAAAAAGATATTAATGTTATATTTTATGTCCCTTAGAAATGCAAATTTATTTGAGAATTGTTTTTTTATTTATTTATATAGGCCTAACCGTAGGCAATATCATATAATAGAACCAGAACATTTTTATAACTAAGATACTGTTTTGTTTTATCTTTTTGTCTCATTTAAATATTTATAATGTTATTTATTTCAAATAGGCTATGCGTGTTATTCAATGTTACGAAATATTTCCACGCCGACCAAATATTATTTCGAGAATGATGAGCGAGACTCGAAGCGCACGAGAATGACGAGACGAGACTCGAAAGACAAATGCAACGAACACAGCGAGCGAGAGCGGCAGTTAGTTTTGTTCATCTCTAGTATGGTTCATATAATCGTCACCTCCTCTACAAGTGTTTATGTTTAAGTCCTACAAGAGGAGGAGTTTAAACTAAAACGAAAGAAAAAAAATAGTAAAATCTGTCCGATGTTCGTGAAGTACTATTTTATACAATTGGATCATAAAAATCAATATCTTTCTGTCAATGTCAAATTTTCGGTCTTGCATTTCTCAGTGGAAGAAAATAAAATCTGTACTAGTTTGTAGTCCAGACTATACTGAAGTCACTTCCGAAGATCTGAAACATTTTGTAGACTCCTGTTTCTATTTGACAGCTGCGTTATTCTGCAAGCAGCTCACAATCGTCGTAATCGCGTGTGCTGATTTTAATGCAGCTGGATCGTTACTTTCTATCATTTAGAATAGTAACAAGGATTAAATGCTGGAATCTGCAAATGGTCTGAACCTCACTGTTGCAATTACCTAACATTCCCTCTCCTCGAGGGTGGCGCTTCATTACTCTAACGCAGGATTAACCCCTCACCCCTACAAACCTCTACGCTGAAACCCCGTGGCCCTAGTGTGCAGATGGTATGCATGCAAATAGCCTTTTAATTTTCGCCGAGTATATGGAATCATAGGAATCAACCCTTGAACAATGTGCAGCCCTACTTTAATATGGACATGTATATACAGTGGCTGTTCTAACTAAAGCGTACGAGGCAAAATCTAATTTTATTCGTTGATTACACGTATAATACGGACATAGGGCAACGTAGACAAGGCAAAGTACATTTAATTGACACTAGAACACACTTAAAGCTATGCGTTGGAGTGCCGTTATTAAGGTTCTCAAAAGCCGCAGGAACATGTCTTGAGAGCAGTCCATTCAAAATTTATCATCTCTCTTCATTTTAACATAGTTTGGAAATCTCCAGTCTAGGGGAAAATCGTTGTTAAAATAGTACGTATTAGAGGGTTCTACTTTAACAAAAAAGCGTTGGAAAATCTGGGACTATTCCATCAAAGAAAACCACAATTCCAAGTCACATAGAGTTTGTGTGCATTCGCTGTGGATCTTTGGCATCTCGTCAGCCCACTCGAGTTGTGTGGATATAAGAGGAAATAATTGAGACGGTGTCGGGTGAAGTTCCTGGGTTGCTCAGTCGGTAGAGCACTGGTGCGTTCAACCAGAGGTCCCGGGATTGACACCCGGCCCCGGGACAATTTTTCCCTTGAAATTATTCAATAGGAGTATTGTTTAATTTAAAGACACTTCAGAGATTAGCCATATTCAGCGTCAAAATTTAACACGGGCGAGAAATTATAGATAAATTTTGCCTGGGACTTTCTTTTAGGGTTATAATCTTTGTCATAAAATCAGGACATGAGGAGCACAACTGTGAAGGGTGGGCAAAAAATTTGTCACTCTCTATAAATAGGCCTATCTCAAATGTAACTTGCACACTATTTATGTAATTGCGGTAATAAATCATACATCCACTCTACACCAAGTATGTGTCCTAAGTGTCCCCCATTATTCTCCTGACACAAAATAATGCGTCATTAGGCTCGGTGTTACATTCGCCTCAGCATTGTTGGTATAATCTGATGGAAGGAGCGTCGCACGGTGTCCTTCAATTCATCAGTGGTTTCGGTACAACATTACTCTTGACGAAACCCCACAGCACATTGTCACAGGTTGTGGAGTCAGGACTGCGAGATGGCCAGTCGAAAGGAGATGGTAAGATGGGTGACCCACGACCAATCCAGCGATGTGAAAAATCCTCATTGAGATACTCAACGGAAATGCCATAATGGGTCAACCATCTTACCTCTGTACTGGCCTCTTCGTAGTCCTGACTTCACAACCTGTGACATTGCGCTGTGAGGTTTCATCGAGAGCATTGTTGCATAGGAACGGTACGACAACAATTATGGATTGAAGGACGCCGTGCGACGCGCTTTCCAATTGATACAACAGCAATGCTGAGGCGAATGTCACATCGAACCTGGCGACGCATTAATTTATGTCAGGAGAATGATGAGTAGGCCTGAGAAATATATCGTCATTGTTCCTGCAATAACTCCTATGTGACATATTTATCGACTTTCAGATTTTTGCTCTATTAAATAACTTAAATAGTGATACAGCAAATAATAAAATCTCCTATATGCAATTATATTTCTTTGTTTCGAAAATGTAAGAATTCGCACTCTCCTATGTACGGCTGTCATAGGATAAATAAATATGTTTTTTCTTCCTACTGAAAAATTTTATATTTTGCACATAGGAGTTATTGCAGGAACAACGACGATATGCCGTTATACTACCAGTGCGCTCCGTGCACCTCTAACTTCGAGTACGTCTGAGAGTTGGGGTGAGTTAACGCAGTGTCTTTCGTTCGTTTGAACTCATGCTTATCATCACTGTAAGTTAGTTCTCAGCATCTGGGTGGTTGAAAACCACTCCCTTGATTTCGAAACACAACTATGTGCTAAAGAAATATTTAAAGACATAATTATCTTTGTTCAAGAAAAATTGCACTGTAGAAAATACACCTAATATAACATGGACAAGCGTCAGTCTTATTATTTCTCTATGTTAATATGATAGTTTATTACGTTTTTGTTTTACGTAATTTTCATTTCATATATTGTTGCAGTGAATAACAAACCACAATTTAAAATTTTCAAAGGAGAATGATTGCCTGTTGCTAGGAAACACAGCCTTATATCTAGAAAAAACTTCCTTCCACTTCTGCAGAAACAAGGAGGACGTATTTGAAATATTTTACACAAGCATTATCTATCTCAAAATCTGTATCATTATTATAAATTTCCACATTTGAAATTGTCACATATTTTACATAGAGCTAAATATCCATAATGTTTAATGACTACTTTTTTTCATCTTGTACGCTACATTTTTTTTTCCTTTTTCGTGTTCCAACTATTCGGTTCGTAACAATATCATTGACTACATCCTATTTTATGTCTGTAGAAAATACACCTAATATAACATTGACAAGTATCAGCCTTATTATTTCACTATGTTAATATGATAGCGTATCACGTTTTTGTTTTACATAATTTTTCATTTAATATATTGTTGCAGTGAATAACAAAGGAGAGTGATTGCCTATTGCTAGAAAACACAGCCTTATATCTAGAGAAACTTCGTTCCACTTCTGCAGAAACAATGGGGGAATATTTTAAATATTTTACACAACATTATTTTTTCTCAAAATCTGTATGATTATTACAAATTTCTTTATTTGCAATTAAGTCACAAATTTAGTCCTCGGCATCTTGCTATTATTCTTCTTTACAGGACGCTGAATGTTGCCTGTTACGAATAGCAGTATTCGGTCGTAATGTAACCGATCAACTAAAGTTCACTGCTGAACGAAACACATTGAAATCTCCCACCACAACGCAATTATTTACTGGTACCTAAAGTCAGAGGGGCATGAAGCGCAATGTAACGGCATACAATTCTTAGCCCTAATGATGAGGAACATACTGAACTTTCGGACACTTAGGACACACAGTATAAAGTGGATGTCTGTCGGCATTATGATGGGAATTACATAAATAGGGTATTTGCGTGTATATTTTAGGTATTTATAAGAGGTACCAGGAATTTGTGCGTACCCTGTATTTCCCTTTCTGAAGAAATCATACCGAGGATCATTTGCATCAAGGGTACTGAAAAAGTATATCTAAATTATGGTTAATTTTTAGTATGAGTACACTTCATCTTCATACGTTGTGCAATAGAAATGGAAAAAAAAACGAAAACAAAACCAGGAAATTAACAACAAATCATCATTCATTCTGTCACAGAACATGATCACTACGGAAAACAGGAGCATTTTACAAGATTACGGGCTATTCCATATGAAATCGATCACTAAAAAACCTCGCATTTTTTATACCCTAATTTTTTCCCTATTTATACAAGGTACTGAGGAAAGTGCATTTTCTAAAATATACTATCGAAAGTCAAACGGTTTTCGTATTGTTGAGCGACAAATTTAGCGTATTTTAGAAAAACAAGCCTCTTTGAGCGCTCAGAACTCTGGAACCATTTACTGCAGAACATTGAACGAGAGCTCATTTTGAAGCTGACATTTGGAAGGTTATGATAAGAAGTAATCCTTATTTTTATTGTATACAGAGAGAGAGAGAGAGAGATAATCTGATTTTACTTACTTTTAGGCTTTTTTCCCATTTGTAAAAATGTAAAAAAATATTGAGAAATAACCTTGCATTATTAAGAGGGATTCGGCATTGTTTGCTTAGTGACTCGGCAATAAGTTTCGAGGGTATTAAATAAATTATTTTCACACGCCTAGACTTGAACGTCGCAGTACCGCACGCACTGGCTGAGAGCTGAAGATAAGCGAGCATTGGGCGTCATTTTACTCCTGTGTTTATGAAAACTTGTGATAAAGCTAGCCCAGCTATGCGCTACTAGACGAAACATGACGTGTTTATGTCTCCTGGGCTTGCACCCCTTGGCTAGCTCCCGCCTCACAGTCAGCTGGTTAGCTCACGCGCGTACTATTTATTGTCTTTATTTGATATTTTCAATACTTTCTTATCAAAGTTGCACCAATAAAAATATGTGTTTATTTGTACTTTCAATGCGGAATCTAACCATGTATTTTACAAATATTTTTTCGTGGGCAAAGGTGTCTTAATTAAGAAAAATCTAAATTTCTCCATTTCCATAAAAAGTAATAAAAGCTGTTTATATGTCAATATAAACTTTAACTTTTCAGGATCAAAATAAACCATGATTTTGATCATTAGGTGGAAGGATTTCGGAGCCACAACAGTTTAAAGTTGCTAATTTTATGAAAATACGATGAATTTAAATATTTTTAATTTAAACATTATGAAGTTCTGATTCCTCAAACTTTGCACAAAGCATTGTATCACAGTTGTCTATGGACAGAAAAGTTTCATTGTATTTAAAAATTGCAATGTCAATTTTCTTTATATTTCGGTCGATTTGAGATGGAATAGCCCGTACACACGTCTTCTATTGTTTATGTGAAATTACTTTGTTCCCTGTTTGTAAACATTCATTTATCCACTATGTCTGGATCTGCTCCTTTGTAGGTTGCAGTGTCTGAATCAATGTGGCGCCACTTAATTAGGTCGAAGAACTCATTCATAAGGTCTTGTAACGCACAATTGTGGAGCCTGCATGTGGTACGGATGCGCGACAGAATGGGTTATAGGACGCTGCTCTGTACGGCGACAATACACTACACATGTCTGCTGCACACAAAGAGGGTACCGGGGATGTCAGCCGTTGTATCGCTCGTCTGTGAGGATGACGTAAAGATGTCCTTAACCCACAGTTGGTGATCATTATGATGACGTTGATTATTATTGTCATCAATCATTATCATCACCATCATCAATATCAAGTCTCTCTTTTTTGTATGAAACCTTAGGTTTTATTATGTTTGAGAAATGCATTTTGGTTTGGAACCGTGTGATGAAAAACTAATTATCTCTGACGAGGTTCCATAATCAGTTTATTATCAAAAAACATGGGTACCTCCCTACTCTTTTTGTTGTTGCACGCAGGTAACAACAGAGCAAGGAGCTCTCCGAACTTTTTTTTTTTTTTTTTTTTTTTTTTGTAAAATGGCTATACGGTGCAATAACGGTGAAATTAACTCGAACACGGATATATAAGGTTTAAACGTGCATAATTGTATGGGATCTAATATATTTCGATTTTGCTATGACGTAACGCGTCTAATTGTTTAAAACAATAGAAGAAACACTCTCAAGTGGCAATTAAAATGTAAATCATTTGGAACCCACTATAAAAATGCTCATTGTGCATTCAGTACATTCATGCTGAGTACAACTTTAAACTTCAAGGTTTTGAGATGTCGTAAACCTCGGATTTTTAGGCTGATTTAGTATAGGCTGAAACATACATTCTTTAACGTACCTAGGTTTAGGCAATATCACTGCTCGAGAGTTTCTCGTGTTGCATACATTTAGGGATTTTTACATAACATTTTTGCAACCTATCCTATTCGAGCCTAAAAATCCTAAGTTTAAGTCATCACACATTTGGGGACTGAAAATTCTTTGTAAATCTGAATGTGCATTCGTGTGCATTTGTACCGCGTGCACTTAGTACCGTCTTTCGTAAAATTTTTTTAAAGATTGCATAATTTTTAAACTCTCTTCACGCTCTGAATATAATACATTGTCACCACCCGCGTAGCTCAGGCGGTAGAGTGTTTCTCTTCTCTTCCCGAGTTGCAGTAGGGCATGGGTTCAATTCCCGCTTCAGCTGATAACCTGTTTTGAGTTTTTTTCCAAATTTCCTCAACTATAATGCTAATATCATGTAATTCATGGCGAATATTCTGCGTCATTTCGCTAATACGCTCTCGTTACTAATTCCATCGAAACTAAATAACCTAGCAGTTAATGCAACTTCGTTAATTAACCAACTAAGAACAGTGGCTTTCTGAATATTCTGCAACGCCGATACTTTCAACATGCAATATTAGCCGTAGAACTAAAAGTAAATTGAAAGATCCCAACGTAGAACCACAGCAAGATGAACACATGAATTAATAAAGAAAGTCATAGAAAAAAGAGAAGGAATAACGAGTGCTGAGATCTGGAACAATAGGGACTCGAATCGAATCTAAGAAGTTTGAAAAAGAAAAATAGATGATGATAATGATGATTATGAAGATGCTTACGACGATGATGACGATGATAGATTCAACATTGTTTTAACCTTCTTGATAAGTAAAATAGGCCTATCTAGTTATCACCATTATCATAATCAACATCAATTTCATTCCCTCTCATTCACAGTCAGTTCTATACCGAAGACCCATTCTATATTACTACATAGGAAAGAAAGAATATGGGGAAAGGTTCAAATATAAGGATATGAATCATTACATGAAAAGTAGGTCACAGAATATGAAAAATAAATTTCACGTAACCAGAAACATCTGCCACACTTGTGTTTTAGACAAATCATACTACGTCATGTAGTCGTAAAAAGTTGACGAATTTGACGCACTTAAAGGTTGTAAGTCACGTAGGATTGAAAATGTGAAAATCAATCGAATTGGTATATGTGTTTTTGATAAAAAACATTCTATATTCAACTTCTGTGTTTGAAAATTCCCCAAAGACTTAGCGGTTCGTGACCTATATACCTATATGAAATAGGAGGCTACAATGTGTGAGTTTTACGTAACTGTAAGTACCGTCATTTCCATAACTATGGTCCTAAAACACAACTATGGTCCAAGATACAACCATTCAAAGAACATTGTAGAAGTAACATAGACCGTTCGTAAATTGCTGCAGTGACTTGACATAAAACTACAGTACTGCAAAAATATAGATAAATGAGGTACTACGTTATGCAGTAAAAATTTAAATGGTTGTATCGTGGACCATACGTGTGTTCCAGGACCATAGTTATGGGAAATGACGGCATCTGTATGATATTTTCTTTTGCCTCGAACTCTCGTTCACCATTTCTTCCAGTTCATCCTTCAGTAGGCAGTTTCTTCTCATCCAATGATCCAACCAATTCCCTTTTTTTTTCCTGATCAGTTTCAGCAGTATATTATTAGTTCCCATTGATAATAAAATAACAATACCAAAATATTATACAGTTTTAATTATAGAAAAAGTGCAAGAAAACACTTTACACTTCCGTAATCGAATGAAATAATTAAAATAAGATAACGTATATTATTAATATTACATACATGTGCAGTGTTCTGCCCAAGGACAAGTCTTTCGCTGCAAACTAACATTCTCCAATCTTTCTTCTTTTCTGCCTTCCTCTTTGTCTCCTCATGAGATCTATGTAGCTTAATGTAATCCAGCCCATCCCATAATCTTTCTAAAGTCTTCCTTTCAGTGGTCTCGATAGATGCTGTAATTCTCATCTTCAGTTCATCATCATCATCATCATCATCATCATCATCATCATCATATATTAGACTTTCCAGCCTGTTACGGCGAAATCAAAGCAGTAGTCCATCTCTTCTGGGGTCGTCCAACCTCTCGTTTTTCGGTTGGATTGTATAGATATGCTTGCTTCATTTTCCATTCTTTGCCTACATGTTTACACTAATTACATTGATATCTAGTTATATGTGATATTATGTCTTCGCCTTTTAATTCTTCTCTAATATCAATGTTTCTTATGCGGTCCATTCTTGTGCATCCTTTTACATAGGGCAAGAATTTCATTTCAGATATTTCCAATCTGTTATTAACTTTTGATTTAATTTTTCCCATCTGTTCTTATCTTTTGATTTAATTACCCAAGTTTCGCTATCATAAGGTGAGTTAGAAGGGAAGGTACATTGTGTGAGGAGTGATATTGGTGATTCTGAACAAAAAAAAGTTTATATTAACATATGCTCTTCTTAACTGTATCTGACGTACAACTTTTTGAAAATCATGGGCGTCAGACTTATGTCCTTCATCAGCATTCACATACGGACGCAACTAAAGCGACATTAGATTGTAGTAGGATCAATGAAAGTATCCTGGGTGTTGGATCGGTCGCGGTGGAGTCATTTCTTGCCCAGAGAGGTCACCCGACCTTACTCCAGTGGATTACTGTTTGAGGCGTTGGTTTTAGAGCGAAGTCTACAAGCGCAAAGTGTAAACAAAGGAGGAACTTCTTTGCTCGCATTTTAAATGCTTTTACTTAAGAAAGGGAATGTCCGAATGAGCTCAGATCAGCAATACAGCAGCTGTCTAAAAAAGGTTCAAAGTGCCTTGAAGTTGACGGTGAACTTTTTGAACAAGTTATGTAAAGGAAAGTACTCAATTAAACGGAACATAAGCTAACAATGTTTTAATTTACAATCGCCTGCACGTTTCCCGTTCCTCGTTGTTTCCATTAGTTTTCTTCGAAACCATTAGGAACAGGATATAATTATGTTCATGTAAACCTTTTTGTTCGCAATCACTAACATTATTACACCTCAAACCATGCTCCTTTCCTCCTGACTCACCCTGTATGTATGAGTACATGCTGGTACAACTAGTGACTTATACAGTTTTGTGTTCCTTTTCTTGTCTTTTTCTCAAGGGTTCTTTGTATGGTTCCACACATTACTTGCAATTTTGCTGTTTTGTTGTGTAGGCCTATATCTATGTTTTCTAAGTAGGTGACATCAAAAATCACCCCCGCAACTTGAACGCGTCTGCGGAGATTTATCCAAGTGTTGTCGGTTACAGCATATTTGCCTATCTTGAGTATTATCGCCGCGCTCTCATGTTTAAAATGTCGGCATCATGCAATAACGTGCGGTGTTCTTTTAATACATAATTTTGCCGACCGATTGTTGCTCTGTAGGCTTCACTCTAAGCGTCACGTTGTCACGTCTACTTCCTCGATAAGAATAAGCGCTAGTTTGTTGTATTGTTAAATGGCTATTATTATAATTATAATTATTATTTATTTGACATTCTTAACTCTTAATAACAATTTTAATCACATACCTTAATGTTCGTCCTCAGCGCAAGACATTGCAACCTCGGTTTTAGTCCACGTGGATTAGACAAGTAGGTGTCATTTAATAATGGAAGCAGCTTATTGGTTGCAATATTGAAATTGAGGCGAGTGACTGGAGCGGCGACATACGAAAACGAAATTGAAAACAATAATGCAATTAAATTTCAAAGACCTGCCGAATGTTAACCATGAGAGCGCGGCGGTAATACCGTAAATCGTATTCGTAGACTGGTGTAATTCCAAGGCTAGAGGCTCATTTCATCAATATTCTAATTAGTAATAAGTTATTATTGCTATTATTGCATTTTTAGTCCTTATTGTCGCCTGTTATGTCGCCATTATATCGTAATATTGCATAAAACATTCCGTCTCACCAGATGTAATTAATTATTACGTGAGACAAAGATTTTAATAAATGTCTTCGCGGAACAAATTGCAGACCCCACATTGGGCAACCGCTGTGACAAAGAATACAGCTGCTACGTGATAGCAGAAACAAATAACTAGATGTAAAAGGGAGATGAAAATCACAGCTTTACTTAACTGTGATTCCAGCTGCTAGTAAACTCTTTTGTTGTCCCCTTTAATTGTAGTGAAAGTCTGTGTAAATGTTTTGTACAGCACTCCGCCCTCAGGTTTCGTTGTGAATTGTTGGGTTCTCGGTAGATAAATATACTCTAACGTCCCACTTTACGACAACAGACTAAGAGAAGCAGCTGCGCCTGTGGCAAAGCTAATGTGAAGAAAGTAACTGTAAAAAAGAAAAAGTCTGTCTTTGAGTTCTTTATATTTCAACGTCTTGCGCATCGCTGAAGAAAAAAAAAATGTTATGGTCTCTACACTTGCTTTAATATTATTGGGAACTTGCTCCTAGCTCGCTTTTCATCGTGTTGTGTAAATATATTCCACCTCTTCATTTACATATACGCAACGCCTCTGGTGGTGGAAACCATCCCCCAACCCTCTTAACATCCAGCCTTAGTGATATCTTATTCCAACATGTTAATATCCACATATTACCACAACCCATGGATAACTTAATAGAATATTCTGAGTAACACCTTCGTATCGTCATAACCAGGTTATGGAGCACGCTGCAGTGCAGGATGGTCAGATAACTTACCATAATGCATTTATAATTCCCATACATATTGTTTCAGTTAAACGGATAAATAAATACCAAGAACAGAGGTGGAAGTTCGTGCATGTGAGCGTTTGATATATTAAGTCGGTGCTGATACATGCACTGTAGAAGTCTAAGAGCTTCTTGAAGGTTATTTAGAAGTTAAAAGTATCAGTTGTTTTCAACAAGGGAGAAAGAAATACTGGATTAACCAGGAGAGAAATTGATAAGGATTTTTTATGTTCTAGAGGAAAAATAGCCACATTATGAAGATGGCGTCCACACCTGTGGAGTAACGGTTAGCGCGTCTGGCAGCGAAATCAGGTGGCCCGGGTTCGATTCCCGGTCGGGGCAAGTTACCTGGTTGAGGTTTTTTCCGGGGTTTTCCCTCAACCCAATATGAGCAAATCCTGGGTAACTTTCGGTGCTGAACCTCGGACTCATTCCACCGGCATTATGACCTTCATCTCATTCAGACGCTAAATAACCTAAGATGTTGATAAAGCGTCGTAAAATAAACTACAAAGATAAAAAAAAATGAAGATGGCATAAACTTTAGCTTTTGAGTATTAAGCCGATTTCGCCAACATTTTTTTTGTACGGAGGAGGGACCCGAAGCCTTACACATCAGCCTAAGGCATATCGTGCTTACCACTCCTGTTCTATGAATGATTGGGTAGTCGAACGGCCATGCTCTTGTACAGTTGTCAAAAGAAAAAGTGGCCGCTCTCTTGAAGCAAAGTTCCCTTGGGGTATCTTCGCTACAATTCGGAGACAGGCGATGTTACATGTTGTTGGACCACGTTGCCTGATATCTTCAGTTATAATTAAAGTACTCTGTGTGTTATTTGATAGCTTAATGGTAGCGTTCCGGCCTCTTATTCGTGTGGTTCTGCGTTCGAATACAACCTTGTGCTTTTTTGTTTTGATTTTAAGAGAGAGAGACAAAATATGAATAATTTCTCCTTTTTCTTTTACGATTATTTTAGTAATTAGCATCAGGTTCACGAATGTATTACGCCATGACTTTATCATTTGACATTGTGGCTGCAAACGGAAAGAAAAAAGATTTTATTCTCAATAAAAATATCTTTCGTGGCATAAATAAAACAAACTTATTGATGTTTGCCTTAGAACATTCAAACAATTAAACTTAAAAAAAAAAAACAAAACAAATATTTAGTCTATTTTCCCCTTATCTCGATCACATCTTGCAGTCGATTGGGCATGGAATTGACTAGTCTTTGCAAATAGCGACTGTTCTTAGCCACGACATTCCAGGCATTCTGGACATATGTAAGTGTTCTGCCCATGGGAAGGTCTTTCATTGCAAACCCAGCATTCTCCAATCTTTCCTATTTTCTGCCTTCCTCTTACTCTCCGCATATGATCCACATATCATAATGTCGTCTATTACTCTTCTCAACCAGAGACCCAACCAATTCCTATTTCTCTTTCTGATCAGTTTCAGCATCATTCTTTCTTCATCCACTTTTTCCAACACAACTTCATTTCTTATTCTGTCTGTCCAATTCACACGCTCCGTTATTCTCCACATCCACATTTCAAATGCTTCTATTCGTTTCTCTTCATTTCGTCGTAATGTCCATGTTTCTTCCCCATACAATGGCACACTCCACACAAAGCACTTCACTAATCTCTTCCTTAGTTCTTTTTCCAGAGGTCCGGAGAAGATGTTTCTGCGACAGACTCATGTCAGTAGATTTACTGGCATGTAAAAGAACTCCTGCGGGACAAAATTCCGGCACACCGGCGACGCTGATATAACCTCTGCAGTTGCGAGCGTCGTTAAATAAAACATAATAAATAAAAAGATGTTCCTTTTTCTATTAAAAGCTTCCTTTGCTTATGTTTGCAGTTTTTCTTGGGAAGGATAAACGCGATAACTTCCCGTTGCTTTCCGCACACCACTGTCTCTTTCGCATCTTATTAAATCCCAGGGGTCGCAAGCGTGGAGATGAGGAGAGTGGATTTGACTAATTGGGCCCTCCGGACTTAATCGAAATTCACCGCAAGGGTTAAATATTCGTTCTACCAGGATGTTTGACCCGATCAGATACAGGGAAATCCCAATTAGCCTTCGTCCCTCGCATACTGGACTAGTTTCTACAAATCATCAAAAAATCTTGGAGGGAGATTGGGCCAATTTTTCCGCAAATATTTCCACACTTGTGCCCTCATAGTTCAGTGGAAGAACGTCGGAATTTAGATGACAACGTCTCAGGTTCAATTCCTCATCACTCCTTTTCAGTTTATTGTGGTTCAAGACAGTATAATGTAATAATTTAAAAAGAAAAACTAACACCAGTATTATGCCACTGTATTGTTCCAAACCTAATATTAAATTTATGTTATTTATATCGCTAAAGAACGATAACTCAATAACTTATAAATTGTAACTTGAATGTTATTTATAACTTATCGCTAAAGAACGATAACAATGTAAATAACTTCAATATTATTTATACAATATCACTAAAGAACGATAACAGAATATAAATGATAAATATAGGTTTGATTAATTAATTACTTAATTTAATTTAATTTAATTTCTTCCTGTAACCACTACAGGTTGCCATCGACAAAGAGTACCATGATACAATAGAGTAAAAGCCTTGAGGCTTAGTGATAAATTGTTGTTAGAGTGAAAAATAAATAATTTGAATTATATTGAAACACATGATGTTAAACGAAGTAACGTCAAGGAGATGCGAATTAGTCATGGTCCATATGTATGATGCCTGAAAATAGCTATTGAGCCTTTGAGTGCTGCAATTGTTAGATCTCTTAAAATAATTTTATGCAGGCCAAAAGATTTACAAAAGTCGGCTAGGAACCGGGGTATGGTCCCACGGGCTCCTATCATTAGTCCGGTAATGACGATGGATTCCAGATGGTATTTGTCCTTATAAAAACTGATGGAAGGTTCATATATTTTCCTTTTTTCCTAGTGTACTTTTTCTGGCTGGTGTTCGTGCGATTCAAA
This sequence comes from Periplaneta americana, assembly GCF_040183065.1. Taxonomy (NCBI): domain Eukaryota; kingdom Metazoa; phylum Arthropoda; class Insecta; order Blattodea; family Blattidae; genus Periplaneta; species Periplaneta americana. Next base: position 60,458,680 of record NC_091133.1, read on the forward strand.
TCTCACAGTAGGGTCTATGATGTAACCTTCAAGAGAGGGAAGTTTAAATGCAATGATGTCAATTCTTCGATTACTGCCCTCACTGGATATGCAGTGAACTTCTTCATATAAGATATTATATAATATATTTAATTATTTAAAGAAAATAACCTATTTTACATAGAAAAATGGCTATTTGTATTACAATAATTACTTACATAAAATGCAGATTATTTATGTCGCGAAAGAACAATAACAGAATATAAATAACTTGAATATTATTTACAACTCTAGAGAATGAAAACAGAATATAAATGATGACATGAATATTATCGCTAAAGAACGATAACAGAATATAAAAAAACCTGAATATTATTCATATCGTTAAAGAACGATAACAGAATACAAATGATGACTTCAATGTTATTTATATCTCTAAAGAACGATAACAGAATACAAAAATATTATAACTTGAATACTACTTATATCGCTAAAAGAATGACAACAAAATATAAATAACTTGATATCGACAAAGAACGATAACAGAATATAAATGATAATTTGAATAAATTATTATTTATATCGCTAAAGAACGATTAAAAAATAAAATGAAAACTTCAAGAAGGCCTGAACCCACAACCTACGCATCATTAAATAAGCACTCTACCGCGGGTCTACGAGACGCAGATATGGAATAATTCCATAGTTCCGGAACTGCTTCTACAAGCACATGCATCGTGTAACATCGCCGTGACCCGAAGTGGACTTAGAAAATATTCGCTGTTCATGAGTGCGGCCACTTCTTTTTTTTTTTGACAACTCTACAAGTATAGCACGCCGCACCGTGAACTTAACCCGTGATCATGATGATGATGATGTGAAATAATGATGGCGGAATGAGTCTGCGGTCCAATGCTGAAAGTTACCCAGCAATTCTGGTTCAATTGGTTGATGGAAAACCCCGGATAAAAACCCCAACCAGGTAAAGGCTGGTTCACAATAAACGGAACTAGTTAATTGTGAATGCTCACATTTAAATACATTTATTTTAACATTATTTCCGCTCTCGTTCTCGTTGTAGTTTCCGTTCCCGGTTTATTGTGGACCAGGCTTAACTTGTCTCAAACGGGATTTGAACCCGGGCCCGTTCGTTTCACGATCAGACGCGCTAACCGTTACTCCAGAGCGGTGGACCACCAACATGTTACTAAGCCACAGTTAACTAATTGTAATTGATTTAAATATGGAAGTTAAGTCATATTAAATTAGATTGCATTTCACCAAACTAATAGGCCTACGCACGTAAAATAAAGTAAATTAATTTCCTCTCCAATTAAACCATCACGGCCTTCTTAATCATAGCAAAATCATAATTTCGATTTAATTTAATTTCTATTTGTCGTACTGTATATAGCAACAGCAGTTGAAATGTTATCGTTGGGGAAAAAATTAAACGAGTGACTCTGTATATTGTACGATTGAGTACTCTACATACAGATACAAATATCCTGAAATCCCATAAGAACAAAATCCCAATGGAAACGGCCTCCTACAGTTATATAGAGTGAGTTACAAACACGTGTATAATTTATTTTGCAGGATGGAAATGAAATAACGCTGTAGATTTTCAGAGTGAATGGGTCATGTTGTGTGTAACAAAAGACTGTAATACCATATTAGTGGAAATTTCATAGTTTTCTCAGAACAAAATATTTCTCCCAAATGTTTAACACCCTCTTATGTGGTAACTATTGCGAGTTGGATTGTGATTTTCGTCCATATTGATAGAAAATGTAATAAAGTATAATTTATCCCTATGACGCATTCCAATAGAGTGAACGGTTTTCGTGTAAATGAAATTAAAAAAAGACTCTAATTTTAAGCCATTGAACGATGTAACCAGACTGCAACGTTGTAACTAGAGAGGGAGTAGGGAGTGCTTGACCTTGGCAGATAGATGTGAGTTCGTTGACCTCTTATGTCTGTATTATGAGAAGAGAGGACAGTATTAGCGGCGATGTTGCAAGACTGCTGAAACTTCTAACGTCATTTTCTTATTGACGGTGCATTTAATCACTCTATTCATATGTGTAACCTATCGTCCCTTTCAATCTGAAGGATTATTTCACTTTCACTCTGTATAAATAATTTTTATTATAATTGTTTAATGTATTATCCGTTTAATGTATAGTTTGTTGTTTGGCTATTCTTATATTAAGCACTACTCATACCCGTGCGCTCCGCTGCACCTGTTAGAAATAAATATGAAGTAATTACATAATTAAAATAGGACGTTTGATCCAGGGAACATTCGTGTTTGATAGAAGGATAAATCGTTTAATATGTTACTTAATTTAAATTGTATTTAAATAATTAAAATGCGATCATTTTGGTCCAGAGAGCAATCATTTGGTGCAATGACAGTTCCTTTAACATGTTTCTTAATTGTTATTACATGCAACCATATTTTAATGAAGATTGACATATCATTTAGTTTTAATATGTATATTTTATATTACTTGCTATAGGCTATGTTTCAGAAGTTACTGTAATAATATTGTAGAATTATGTCTATCTAGAGAAACTACAATTTCCAATGGTGAAATGATTCTTAAACATTTAATTAGCTTCCGATATTACTTCATACAAACACAGAAACATTCTCTGTAGGCTATTTTTAATAGCTTTCGATTGTTGTTGTCCAAGGCCCCTTATAGACGAAGTCATTTGTTTTTATTTCAGTACAGCGCCTTAGATGGCGCTGTTATTGTAATTTTAAAACTCATTTATCTCATTAAATATCAGTCCTATCAAAATTTTGTATATAATAAAACTTAACGGAAATTATTTTTAAAGAAACGTTTGTTATGTAACATTTTTCACTAAAATTAATAATAAGGGAGATATTTCGATTTATTTAATTCAAGCTCCCTTATAACCTCCCTTTTAAATAAAGTATTTTGAATGCCATATAGCCTAAAATCTAAGTTACAATGAACTGAATTCATATTCCAATTTTCATATAAATCGGTTCATCCATCAGCGCGTGAAAAGGTAAAAAACATCCAGACAGACAGACACACAGACAGACAGACAAACAGACAGACATACAAACAAAAATTTCAAAAAGCGATTTTCGGTTTAAGGATGGTTAATTATACATGTTAACACCAATTATTTTTGGAAAATCGAAAATTATTAGAAAAATTTTGGCTACAGATTTATTATTAGTATAGATATTCATTTCAACGTCATTCGTTTGTGTTGTTTTTAGCTTTTCTGTATCGTGTATTTTTGTAGTTATCTATTCCTTTTGTCATTTTTTATTTGTATTTGTCTGTAATTTTAATAATTATTTGTATGCACTGTTTTGGTTATTCCTTGCACACTGTAAATCTTGTGCTAACTTTTATCTTGTGCTGAAATGTTATTGGCCCCAGGCTGTTGTACAGCACAATAAATATTAGTAAATAAATAAAACAAATAAATAATGTAAATAATAATATAATAATAATAATAATAATAATAATAATTATTATTATTATTATTATTATTATTGATATAATTATTATTTACAAAGCTTAGTATTGAATGCAAACTCACAAGAAAATTATGAATTTAATTGGAAGTATTTTTATCTTACTTCCTCTTTGAATGTAAAATATGTTATTTATACGTTATAAAGTGCACGGAAATTGATATTTTTCTCCAAAAGTAGAAATCAGTGTAATAGAAAAGATGATCTGAATACAGGAGGAGGAAGCGAACTAATTTTAATATTTAAGAAAAGAATAGGGGAAAAAAATAATTATCTGGAGGTTTTAATCTGGAATATTAATGCTAATGAAATCGTCTTCTCGATATCGGGATTGGATCAATAGAGTCGAAATTTCTCTCCCTCCAGCCGGAGACGATAACGGCATTAGCATATTAAGGTAAAGCAGGAGATTCTGCGGAGATAGACGGCAGGAAAAAAATTGATGAATCAAGCCAGTCATCAGCTTCACTGCCTGCGTGAATGAAAACTTCTGACCGTTATTTATTAAATCAGCTAAAGTGAAGATCCGTTGAACACAGATATCTGAAAATTCATTACATATTCATTAGTGAAATGTATATTAGTTTTATGTGAAAGCTTGCATACTTCTCGTACTGTACCAAAGATCAAAAGAGAGTGAAGCAAGTCATGTCAAATGTATGTTCTTGTTTTGCAATTCAACATAAAGCCTAGACGTTTCTCGTTACAGAGTAAGTATTGAACTCTCCAGAAGGCGTTACATTTCATATTTATAACTATTTCCTTCATGCACTAGTGACCAATGCCGTATAGAAACTCATTTAGTTTCAACCAATCACGTTCATATATCATTATCAATTCTATCACAGTGTCACTAATTCGTAATTGTCTGCATATTGCAGCACCTGATTCGCAGTTGTTCCTGATTAATACGGGGAATATTTCGAAAGCAGTGACAGCTCTTTTTTGACTGAAACCCCATGTAGAAATTAATGAGGGGCATCATAACCTCATTGTAAACAAACTACTGAACAACCAATCAATATGCTCACCATCAAATTCCTTTCACTTTCGAAGGATATCAATTCCATATTTGCACTTTCAATTAGAAGACATAAATCGACCGTCCCAAATACTAACATTGTAACTCAATTTTTTATGGTTTTGAGTTATACTAGTTAATATGGTCTTAAATTATTTCTTTTTCTTCCACTAATATCATTGTAGCTCTAAACCTTCCCAATCGTATATAAAATCTTATTGTTACTATCTGTATACACTGATTTACACGATCATTTTAAATCTTCGTTTGCTTCTCCTGAAAAATGGAAGGAAATGAGTTACAATGTTAATACTTGTGAGGGTCGAAATGTGTGTGAAGATTAAATATTACAAAGTTTCAAATTTTTATTCATTTTATTACATGAAAAATTGCATCAGAACATGCAGTTTAATAAAATTCAATACTTCACATCAACACGTATTTAAATATCATGCATGAACATGGATACGTGAAATACTTAAATTCCATTACTCGTCCATCATCCAATTCATGTCTTGACCATATTTTCCTAAAAACGGGAAATAAATTTTATACCTGGAGTTTACGCAAGCGCAATAACAGATCATTATATGACTTTTGCATTGTTGTCAATCAGTAATAAAAGTATTAGCAGAGAAGCCACTGAACCTTCGGACAATTATAAGCTAATTATAAACCATAAAAGCCTAATATCTCATATAAATAATATTAATTGGGAATCTATATCCTACAATGAAGACGCAGATACATGTTTCGATAATTTTTATAAAATACTCTGTAACCTAATTTGTAAATATTCTAATCATGTCCCTCTCAAATTCTCAAGTAAGTACAAAAAAATTAAACCTTGGATTACCACAGGTATTGTTAAATCAATACGATCTAGGGATAAGTTAGCTAAGCAAGTTAAACGTGACCCACAAAACATTGTTTTATTAAATTACTACAGAAAATATAGAAATATTCCCACTAATGTAATAAGAAATCAGAGAATCAAATATTATTCTGAAAAATTTAACAAAAATAAAAATAATCCAAAGCAATTTTGGAAGACCATAAACGAAGCTACTGACACCCAATGTAATAAAAATATTATATTAAAGACAATTATAAGTCGACTAATGTTTTCTTGTTTTCATTCACCGTCATATTCTGCTTCCTCCTTACACGTCAATGCGATCTAGGGGAGGATTTATCTTTAGAGCAACACTAGACTCTGTCACGTGGGAAACTCCTTGACTTTGTGTCAGCACGATGCAGGGCCACTGCGAAGACTTCTCAGAACTAGTAGAAAACAAAGACTTAATTCATTGGAATGAAGAGTAATCTCTTACGACGCCTGGAATATAACCACGGTCCGCTTAGTTTGGGAAGCGTAGGCATTATTCACAGAGCCATAGCGGCGGACTAATAATACTGACTTATTAGACTAATGTTGTAATTACTAGTAGTACCACTACAAGTGATGTACTCGTATTTATTCGTGATTACACGATGTCAACACGTTACGGCATATTCTGCCAATTAAATGCAAGGCAGACTGCCTTCACTCATATGCTGAGCCTGGTTTGTTCTGCGTGATCCTTGAGGTCTGTATATTCGTGTTAATTAACTATTAAACTAGGAAGCGTTTATATTGCCGTCATTGCTAAGATTCCCGTCAACACCTTGTAAGCCAATTTCGAGCGCCGCTACACTTACATGACAATTCGCGTGTTGCTAATTCAAGAGTTTCCAGCTCCCAGAGCACTTGTCACTCATGTACGTAATAACTTAATATTGCTTTAGCAAGCTATAATATATGAAAATTGCTTCTTCCCTCTCTAGACTTTGAACTTGACCACACTTACTCGTTAGTAGCTTTGTAGAAAATGCCGAGAAACTGGGTAAGTAGAGCGTAAGAAGTAAGGTGTGGGTGGATTTCGTTAATGTCAAAATTGCAATTCTTATGCGACAAACTTTACTGCAAGAGGAGATATACGCGCTTGAAATAGTCTGATATTACATTTAAGTTTCTGAACTCTTAGATCCCGTTAGTCTGTTCATAAGACACGTAGGGCCATATTCATAGACATTCTTAGCGCGGGCTTCCGGTGGATGATCAGCGAACTAATATGTTTCGTATTCATAAACCAGTGTTAGAGAGATATGATATGATATGATATGATATGATATGATATGATATGATATGATATGATATGATATGATATGATATGATATGATAAGATGTGATATATGAGTCCACACCTGTGGAGTAACGGTCAGCGCGTCTGGCCGCGAAACCAGGTGGCCCGGGTTCGAATCCCGGTCGGGGCAAGTTACCTGGTTGAGGTTTTTTTTCCGGGGTTTTCTCTCAACCCAATACGAGCAAATGTTGGGTAACTTTCGGTGCTGGACCCCGGACTCATTTCACCGGCATTATCACTTTCATTTCATTCAGACGCTAAATAACCTAGATGTTGATACAGCGTCGTAAAATAACCCAATGAAATAATAAAAATATGATATGACATATGATATGATACGATACGATACGTTACATTACGTTACGATACGATGCGATGCGATGCGAATCCTGTACAAGTAACCAGTCGATAGCCGGGGCTAGTTTAGCACGCTCGTAGCGTGGGCTAGCGAAATGTCTAGGAATAGCACCAGTAAAGTCTGTGGCATTTCTTAAAAGTGGAAATGTTAAACATTTACAATTAAAATATAAGCAAATGTGAACATTGGGAACACTGATGAACGACGCTGAGGAACTATACTTACTGTATGTCTAAAAATATCGATTTCAAAACAGGTGACAGAGTGCACTATCTTTAATATTTTCAGCCATTATCGCGTGAAAAGGTAACAAACATCCAGACAGAGACTGACGTACAAAGAAAAATTTCAAAAACTAGATTTTTGATCTCAGGATGATTAATTATACATGTTATTATACTCGAAAAATTTAAAATTACCAGAAAGATTAAGGTTACAGATTTATTAATAATATAGATTTATTTATTTAATTATTTATTTATTTATTTATTTATTTATTTATTCATTCATTTATTTATTTAAATATTCGTTTATTCGTTTGTTTATTTATTTAGTTATTTATTTCTTTATTTAGTTATTTATTTCTTTATTTAGTTATTTATTTAGTTATTTATTTCTTTATTTAGTTATTTATTTTGTTATTTATTTATTTAGTTATTTCTTTAGTTATTTATTTATTTAGTTATTTAATTATTTACCTATTCATTCATTCATTTATTTATCCATTTATTTATTTATTTATTTAGTTATTTATTTATTTAGTTATTTATTAAGTTAGTTATTTATTTAGTTATTTATTAAGTTATTTATTTAGTTATTTATTTATTTAGTTAGTTATGTATGTATTTTTTAATTATTTATTTACTTATTTAGTTATTTATTATTTATTTATTATTTATTTATGTATTATTTATTTATTTATTTATTTAGTTATTTATTTGTTTATTCTGGCAAAGTTAGGATCACAAAGCTTTCTCTTCTTGTCAACCAATATAAGAATAATACCAAATATAAAAATGGTAAAAATAGAAAATAAATATACAATTAATAATGTAATAATAATAATAATAATAATAATAATAATAGTAGTAGTAGTAGTACCTTAAGTAATGTAAATCGAAGTAGTTGTTAAAATACTATAGAAAATGTATATACAAAAATAATAATCGTATATTAGAAAAAATTATATTTTAGAAAAACTCACAGTATAAGTAGTCTAGCTGGCAACCAGGTTTTGAAATTAGTGAATGTCTCACATCCTCTTAAGGTATGAGGTATGGAGTTCCAATGACAAGAAACTGAAATGGTGAAAGATGAAGTGTTATGATGAGATATACTCAATGTACCGGTGATCTGAGACTGAGTATTTAGGTTATGGTTCGAACATAAATACACAAGACAGATAACCTGGGGCTGAGGTGCGCAGAATTTGAAATAGAAGAGAAAGACAGTGTAAAGTTCTGCGATTGTTGAGCCGGAGCGTCCACACCTGTGGAGTAACGGCTAGCGCGTCTGGCCACGAAACCAGGTGGCCCGGGTTCGATTCCCGGTTGGGGTAAGTTACCTGGTTGAGGTTTTTTTCCGGGGTTTTCCCTCAACCCAATATGAGCAAATACTTGGTAACTTTCGGTGTTTGACCCTGGACTCATTTCCCCGGCATTTATCACCTTCATCTCATTCAGACGCTAAATAACCTAGATGTTGATAAAGCTTCGTAAAATAACCTACTAAAAAATAAATTGAGCCGGAACCAAGATAAAGGTTAAAAAATGGTGAAATATGATCGAATCGTATCGTCGTACATTGCACACATATTATGAACACGTTGTAATTTGTTCGAGAGTTCGGTGCTTAAGTCAGTGAACAACACGCCACAATAGTCAAAGCGCGGCATTACGAGTGTTTGAACTAATGTATGTTTCAGAGGCGCAGGAAAGAAATGCTTGAGTGCTATGATGATTACGATAGCAACACTGGTGTATTCCTATCTGAAGTGTAAATATTGTCTTTAATAATGAATGATTTAATGCCTGAACGAACAGTCCTAAAACACAAGCCAACAACTGACAAAAATCCCAGTAAAGTTTATAGGGGAGCAGATGTACCCATAATGCATTGAAATTAAACACACATTCATGAAATTCCCAGAATCACCACACGACACGTTTCCATGCGTAAAAATATGTAACATTATTTAATTTGAATAACAGCAGTTACGCCTCGGTGTGAAGTAATTTTGGGCATTAATAAAATTTCGGTGGACCAGATGTTTCGCTCCCAATATGATTGCTGTTTAATTTAAATATTATTAATGGCACAGTTGAGTAAATAACACGCTATAACTTGGATATACGACATAACAAAATAGCCACAAAAACTGATTGAAAGAGATATACTGTATAGGCATGGGTGGGAGATGGAGAGGATGGGGATAGTTTGAATTCCCAGCTATATAAAATATGGAAGAAAGCCCGTTTTGTTTTATAGTTTGTAATACAAAAAAGCGTAGCATTGTGAAATGGTGCTCATAAATGTGAGTGGTGAGGCTGAATTTGTGCTGCCTCAATGACCGGCAACAGAGCCAATCACAGAAAATCGAAATATTTACTTTCCTAATCAATGTATGCATAAAATATAGGGACTCTGGAATGTGTAATGATTCACTTTAGCTGGCATCGACACAAGCCGACTTGATTGAATGCAGTAAAACGAAACGTTTGCATTGCCTGCTCCATCATTTGGGGATAAATCCAGTCTCAATCAATAACCGTTGTGAGATAAATAATGGCGCAGGCGAAAGTTTTGAGATAGTTGCCCACGTTGTACCTAGAAAACGCGATCTGACGATGAATAAAATATTACTGACTTCTCTCCCAGTTTTACTTTATCGTGTATTTTAAAATCAGATACCTGATGAAGAATTGTATGAATATAATAAAATATGCAGTAATATTTATTTATTTGTTTGTTTTGTTTGTTTGTTTGTTTATTTGTTTATTTGTTTATTCGTTCATTCGTTTATTCGTTCATTCATATATTTATTTATTTATTCTGGTAGAGTTAAGGCCATGAGACCTTCTCTTCCACACTACAGAAGTGAAATACATAACGAACAATGACAAAACTAGTAAAGTCATACTTAAGTATAAGAATCATTTTCATGCACATTAACCAGCTTACATGGGCTATTATGAAATATTAACTAAACATGATACATAATTAAGTTATTTACAATTCCTATCCTAATTCTACTTTATGATAGGCCTAAATGACAATTTATACACACACAGAATAACCTATAAAAACAGGCTAACACTCAAAAATCAATATCATGTAAAAGTATGTAAATTCTTAATTTAAATTGATTAACCGTTCGGCAATCCCTGACATACACACACTTGAGAATGCTGTACGTTATGAGTATTTGTCTCTAATCTTCCTTCATTAAGCATAAATAGGAAATAGTTTTTAGTATTTCATAGTGGAATACATAAAAGTCTACCTCTGAAAAAATTAACGATTGGTAGAATAAATGCAAGATCTTTCATAAGTAACGAGCCTAAAAAATTAAGCATTTTGGATAATTTTTTGAAATGATGTTCATCCTCACGAGAAAGAACCCTTCCCGGTGCCGTGCAGTCGATTTGGAAACAAACACCCCCTTCCTTCGCGGTCAGAGCTATTAAACGAAAGAATGGTTAGTGTTTTAAACCATTATTAAAGCACATAAATGTAAAAAAGTTCAAATTGTTGACAAATTATGGTGTACAATTTTTAAAATGTCTTCCTTTCTGCTGAATGCACATACCTAAGCGATATATCAACTCTTCATGGACTATGGTGAGCATGTCAGACGTAACCATTTGTATCGTGTGTTCAGTTCGTTCAACTAATCAGGAATGGTGCGTGGCTTAGTCGAATAGACACGATTCTTAATGAAATCCCACATAAATTATAGGGAGTGAAATCAGGTGATCACGGAGGCCAACGGATTGGGCGTGTGCGACCGATCCACCTGCCTGGAAACATTTTATCTACGGAATAAACGCTTAATTTGAGCGACAATGTTTCCAGGTTCAAACAAGGCAGCAATTTTTCCATTCTACAATAACGTAAAGCGGCTGCGTGGCATTTTACCATTCCGGTCTATCACAACAATGGGTATAGTCGTGGCCGTGTGCCATTGTCCTTGGCATATAGAAGGCCATGCTCCAGATTATTTTAAGTTGACATCAAATGCACATTATACATGGATAAGTGGCTTCTTCTGGCAGCGGGGGGAGGGGTGTTTGTTTTCAAATCGACTTTACGACACCGGGAAGGGTTCTTTTTCGTGAGAATGAACATCATTTCAAAAAATTACCCAAAAATAGTTGATTTTTCGATAGACTCGTTATTTATGAAAGACTCTGTACACAATAAATAAATGTAAAACTAAAAGAAATATTGTGTGCGCAAATATACGTGTAATACGTAAATATTGTGTGTTCGCAAAACGAGTGAGTTTTACATTCAGGCAAGCTAGTCGCTGCATGTTTTAATTTTCATCGTAGTTAGCTGTGCGTCAATGAGAAATAAGATACGAATGCTTTGGTAGCGTACATTTCGCCTGTAAGCTACACACGAACTTCAACTTATGAGATCATGTTACATTAGTGGTTTCTGTTCATAGATTCTATTTATATGACAATGACAATGAAAGAATGTTAAATAGGATGAGAAACACTTAAAAGGCATGCCCCCGCGCATCTTTGAAAGAGAATTTGAGGCTAATAGGAAGTGTTTATGTGAGCTCCAAGCCTGTTGGTCATTTGTGTCACTCCCATTTTCGCCGTTCTGTTTGAAGAAACATAGCAGAATTTTAAGGGAGAAAGCCGAAAATGAACCTAATATTAATTCCACCACAAGGATGCAGAGCTGACTGTGGAAACACGGAGAAAGCATTGGTTCCCCTTCCAAAGTCCACGGCCGTTGAATGACGTCTCCGTGATCCGTCCGCTACCATGTGGCGGATTACATCAAACTGGTGCTCACGAACAAAATAACGAAAATATTTTCGGTCACAATAATTGTAACACTAAACTTAAACAAATTCGAATTAAATGTGTTACATATCTAATGGAATGTAAATAAATACAATATGTTTAATGTAAGAAAAAGGATTTATAAATACTTAAATACACAATTTATCATTTAAATGTAATTGGTTACGATGAACAGATGAAATTAAATGTTTAAACAAAACATAGCCTTACTGTAGTCTTAGCAAATTAAGTAAACATATTAGTAAATACTTCCTTTCAAAACATAGTGCTGTAAACCAGCCCTATACATAAGAAGGTAAGAGAAAGGGACGGAAAAACCCCCGTCTATATCCTCTTCACTTACACCCCTTATAAACAAACAGAGCAAGGTTCTAAGGATTAATAGTGGATTTTAGGCGACCAGGGAGGCTATTTAAATTTTTTAAATAATTTAAATCACATATTACATTATTCTCTAGACTTGTATTAATCGTCAGCTTGTTGGAGATGTTGTGTATAATAAATTTTTATTTTATAAATATATAAAATAAAAAAGGTCTCTTAACCACTTTATTTATTTATTTATTTATTCATTTATTCATTTATTCATTTATTTATTTATTTATTTATTTATTTATTTATTTATTCTGCTGTAGTTAAGGCCATTAGGTCTTCTCTTCCACACCACCAGAAATACAGATACAATAATAGAAATAAAAAGAAAAAAATTACAGTATAAACAAAGTAAAGCCACACAAAAATTATACACAGGTTGCAGTCACACAAACATTAAATAAGTGATTAAGTATCGTAATTAATTATATCCTAACTAATTAACTAACATAAACGAGAAACTCGCAATTTTAATCTAGAGTAAAAAAATACAAATCAACACTTCTTTCAACACCTTAAAAAGCAAAAAATAAGACAAAATTTTCCAATTTAATTTTGAATTGCGATAAAGTCCGGCAGTCCCTGACGTCATTAGGTAACGAATTCAAGAGGCGAGGTATTTCTACAGTATAGGAGGATGAGTATGAAGATATTCTATGATGAGGGATAAAAATAAGTGCTTGATGCAGGTTTCGAAGAGTTGTAGTAGTGACATGATACTGTCCATAGTACTCAAGGGTTGTGTCCATATTATGTATATTTTTTCTGAGGGACGTCGAAGGAAATAAATGTCGATTTGGTAATGATGAGTTAAATTTTCCACATGAATTGAAGCGCTTGTAATGTAAACAAAACTGTCATAGATTAATAATGGAATTCGAGACGAAAAAAAGAGACATATCTATGCCTTCCAATTTTGTTGCTGAAGATACTGTAAATAATGAGGATATTTTGACTATATTATGGATGAATGACGTGCCATTATTCTCTGGGAATTGTCAGTGAATTATTTTGAAATATTGAGTGTCATTTACATGAATAACAGAATTACGAACGCAGTTAATGCAATTGAGTTGAATGTTGAAGCTTTATGAATACAAAATTTCAATACCAGCAGTGTTGGATTGTTGTTATTTCTCAGTATTTACATTACACAGTCCCGCTAAATAATTTGTGGTTTAATTTTTTACAGATAGACTGGAATTGTTCCTGATAATGAATTGCATTATGTTCCTTCCCTGTAATTTCATTTTATATCAATTTATTATTTACATTACAATTTTTACTTACACATTTCAAGTTATAATGGAACCTCGTTCTAGCTAGCAAATTGTAGGAGGGACAGTTTCAAGTGTAACAAAAGTAATTGCCAACTGGATTATATTCATAACTTTTGTTTAGGCTGTATCATTTCTCATAAGCAGTAAAATTTCTACATTCCATTTTCATTTTGTCATCTTATGGCTTACCTTGGCTTCTGTTATTCAGTTTCCTTTCCTTCTATGAATATGCATGGTATAGTTTCAATTCATACCATACAATTGAAGACTGTGTTCCCAAAATTCGCTCAGTTCACTTGGTCATTTTTAAGTTTATACATACATATGATTAAGTGTACTGTAAGCAGTATCATGAGCTGCTGCCAGGACGTCAAAAGGAGGATAGCTATGACAAAGGAAGCTTTTAATAGAAAAAAGAACATCTTCTGCGGATCTCTCGAAAAAAACCAAAGAAGATACTTGTGAAGTTCTTTGTGTGGAGTGTATTTTTTATGAACCGTTGAGAGCAGAAGTCAAAATGGATAATGAGGATTAAAGTAAACATTCTGTAAAATACAGCGCAAAGTAGCGATTAATATTAAATTTATTTAAACTATTAATAGTCAGTGGATAACACGAAGGACATATTAATTGCTACTTTGCGCTGTATTTTACAGAATTTTTACTTTAAACCTCATCACCCAATTTTGACTTACACCACTCCTGCTCTGAACGCCTCATATAGGGGAGAAACATGGGCATTACGACGAAGTGACGTGAAGCTACTAGAAGCATTTGAAATGTGGATATGGAGAAGAATGGAGCGTGTGAAATGGACAGACAGAATAAGAAATGAAGATGTGTTGGAAAGAGTGCGTGAAGAAAGAATATTGCTGAAAGAGACCAGGAAGAGGAAAAGGAATTGACTGGGTCACTGGCTGAGAAGAAACTGCCTATTGAAGGATGCAGTGGAAGGAATGGTGAACGGGAGAAGAGTTCAGGATAGAAGAACTTACTTACTTACAAATGGCTTTTAAGGAACCCGCAGGTTCATTGCCGCCCTCACATAAGCCCTCCATCGATCCCTATGCTGTGCAAGATTAATCCAGACTCCATCATCATATCCCACTTCGCTCAAATCCATTTTAATATTATCCTCCCATCTACGTCTCGGACTCCCCAAAGGTCTTGTTCCCTCCGGTCTCCCAACTAACACTCTATATACATTTCTGGATTCGCCCATACGTGCTACATGCCCTGCTCATCTCAAACGTCTGGATTTAATGTTGCTATTTATGTCAGGTGAAGAATAAAATGCGTGCAGTTGTGCGTTGTGTAACTTTCTCCATTCTCCTGTAACTTCATCCCTCTTAGCCCCTAATATTTTCTCAAACACCCTTAATCCTTGTTCCTCTCTCAAAGTGAGAGTCCAAGTTTCACAACCATACAGAACAACCGGTAATATAAGTGTTTTATAAATTCTAACTTTCATATTTTTTGACAGCAGACTAGATGACAAAAGCTTCTCGACCGAATAATAATAGGCATTTTCCATATTTATTCTGCGTTTAATTTCCTTCCGAGTGTCATTTATATTAGTTACTGTTGCTCCAAGATATTTGAATTTTTCCACAACTTCGAAGAATAAATCTTCAAATTTATGTTTCCATTTCGTACAATATTCTGGCCACGAGACATAATCATATACTTAGTCTTTTCGGATTTACTTCCAAACCTCTCTCTTTACTTGCTTCAAGTAGAATTTCCGTGTTTTCCCTAATCGTTTGTGGATTTTCTCCTAACATATTCACGTCATCCGCATAGACAAGAAGCTGATGTAACCCGTTCAATTCCAAACCTTGTCTGTTATTCTGAACTTTCCTATTGGCATATTCGAGAGCGAAGTTAAAAAGTAAAGGTGATAGTGCATCTCCTTGCTTTAGACCGCAGTGAATTGGAAAAGCATCATTAGAAAGGGACAGAAGAACATATCAAATAATATACGACATTAAGATATATGGATCTTATGCGGAGACTAAGAGGAAGGCAGAAAATAAATATTGGAGAATGCTGGGTTTGCAGTGAAAAACTTACGCTTGTCATAACACTATGAATGAATGAATGAATGGAAGTTTAAGACATCTATCATATTTTAAGCTTGTTTTCTTTCAAATTAACGCCAATCCTTGTCTAAATTTTGAGTTATTGTGCATGACACTTGAAAACTCGATCCGTCCGTAGGCCAGTGGACAAAAAACTTTCCCAGTCCTGTAATAAAAATGGACTTTATGCGTTTTGGGATCACATCCTTCAATTGTAATTTTGTACGTTGTTTATTCAGAAGTATATCTATGTAAATGCTGTAAATTAGACTTCCTCCTCTGCTCGTTATGAAGAAGGAAATCACTGTGTTTCGAAAATTGGATCTGTCTTAATGTACAGGTGATAAAAAATGGAGTGAAAAGGGGGTCCCTATTTTTAGTAGTCGTTACAAACAGTTTAACAGCTAAATCTGCTTCTAATGACTCTTACGAATCCCTACTAACCCCATTGTTTTGAACGCCTGAAGACAAATACAGAACCAATCTTCGAAACGATTATCATCTCTGCCACACAATTTCGTCTCTCTTCTTCCTCGTCTTCTTCCTGCCCCTATTTATTTAGTTTCTTCATCTTGATGTCTCTTTCTCATTATTGCATTTCCAATTTTCTTTCGCCTTATATTTTATTCACTGTTTCCAGTTCTTTCCTCGTATTATATGGAGAGAAGATAGGATTGTAATGATGCGAAAATTTATTTTGAGGTTTTCACGAAAATACATTTTCAGCAACTACAATACCGAAACAGTAGTTTTGATATTTCTTTGTTTTTAACTGTGAAGAGCTACTTACAGTATCCTAAGTAGTGAACGAATTATCATCTTACTCTGTATTATATGATAGTTAATTCATTCGACAACGTTGATTGAATATATATTTGTCGTTGTTTCTTAATTTTTTTAGAAGATTTACTTAATTAATTAATTCACATTCTATAATATTAACTGATCTGGTAAATGAAATGTTGTAGTCCACATATCTCCAAAGACCAGAGCTGCATAGTAAGTGAGTAAGAGACGTGCTGTATAATTCGCCGTATACGATATGTCCTCATTTAAGCGTTGTGTATATCCACACTAGAGATGAACAACGATCGAGAAAACAAGACTAACAGCTCCTGCAAAGCCGAAAACCCGCACGACAATCGCGTCGACGTAGAGACTGCTTGTGAGTGTTTCGAGACGCCGAGATTGATCATTCCCGAAGTCCCGAATCGCCACAGTTTTTTATACCTGACTAAACTTTTATCTATTTTGGCAATTGTTGTATATGTATAAACAATCAAGTAGCCTATTTGAAGCATCATCTCTACCTTTCAGTGTATAATAATCCGTTCCCCAGTCTTTATTTAATTACTAGGCCCTTATTAAAAGTCTATAACAACATTGAGACAATGAATGGCGCGCGCCTTCACGCGGAGTGGCGTATTCGCCCTTCTCGTACGGAGTAATATGAATATTATAAACCTGTCACAGACTACGCACTTTCTCCAACCTTACAAACAATGATAATTTCGATGTAGTAAGGGAGAGCCCGCCAACGTCTGCCAGGCTTATGTTGCAGATATGTGTCTTAAATATTCAGAGGAGTAAAAAACACAAAATTAGACCCTTGGCGGGCTCGCCCTTCTCTTACGGAACGCCTCATATGTAGTCTACCGATACTGTAGAAATGATTGCATCTAATTAATCTAAAAATATGTAATAAAATATCACCAGCACTAATACTACTATGATTACAACAATAACAATAAATCAGTAATAATAATTATAATAGTAATAGTAACAATACTAATAATATGCAGGAAATTGCTAAAAAATATTTCGTGTTACAAAATATATGTACCGGTATTGACACTGTAGAGATGATTGTGTAATTACACTAAAATTGTGTACCCACTGATACAGGGCTTGGCACATTACGTGATTCTGAGACGTGAGCGCTGTGTGCTTTAAAGAGCGCGTCTTGCGAGCGCTGTGACGTAAGCATACTGTACGTCATTCAGTGTCGGTGCACTGGTGACTCTGCAGTATGAGACGAACTTTGAAGACGGAGCTTCCGCTCATATACTAAAACGGCTCGCTACTCCCAATGCTTTTAATGTATCATGGGGGGAGGAGTTCTTTTTGGTAGGGAGCAGTGAATTAGCAAAGTGTTTAATTTGGCATAAAACACTCCAACTGATTAAGAAGTTCAATATCCAACGACATTATTCTTTACAACATGCTACTGAATATGACAAATATATTGGTAATGAACGCAATAAATTAATACAACTTAAAGAAAATGTTTCTCAGGTACATTATATTAGAGTATCTATTTGATATTTACATTGCATTATAAGTTATTATACATTTAGTAATATATGATATATTATAATACTTGTATAATTTAAAATTATATATTACTAAATGTACTATAATAACTTATAATGCAATATAAATATCGAATAGATACTCTAATATAATGTACCTGAGAAACATGTTTTTTAAGTTGTATTAATTTATGATCATATATCATATCATATCATATCATATCATATCATATCATATCATATCATATCATATCATATCATATCATATCATATCATATCATATCATATCATATATTATATTATATTATATTATATTATGTTATATTATAAATTATGTATTAACAGGATGACAATTATGCACTTAGTGAATCGGCTATGAGAATTAGCTACAAAATTTGCCACGAAATTGCAAAGGAATTGAAAACATTCAACGAAGGTGAATTCATCAAGCGATGTTTAATTATATTGGCAGATAAACTCTGTCCACAGCAAGTAGGGGAGTTGGAAGCCATACGCCTGTCTCGTAGAACCGTGGTGAGGAGGTTGCAGTATTTGCGTATGGGTTATGTAAATAAGCCTAATGATTTGTGTGTGTGCATAGAGCGAAGTTTATTTCATTAAATTAATAAGAGTGTTATAAATTGTGTAATGTGCAATGGATTGATCTAATATCCTTATAAACTATTATATACTGACAGACTGAATGACTAGAACAACCGTGGCTCTTGTTATATTAATGCAGGGAAGGTAGCTGTAATGTGAGTCCGCCACTGCGTGAGCGTTCTGCTCTGGCTTGGAATTGAAGTGCCTTGCGGAGCGAGAGCAGCTCTGGCCGGCTAGACTGAGCCGCTCTCATGCCCGGCCTTGCGCTAATACAATGTCACCAGCACAAACACTACTATAATGATAACAATGACAGTATAATAATATTAATAATAATAACAGTATAATAATACTAATAATAATAATAATAATAATAACAGTATAATAATACTAATAATAATAATAATAACAATAATAATAATAAGTGTAATAATAATAGTATAATAATACTAATAATAATAATAATAATAATAATAATAATAATAATAATAATAATAATAATAATAATATGCAAGAATCAATTTGTACTGCCAATGTCATATTTTGTTGAGTGTGTCAAATTACGACACGGCATTGCTAAACCACTTCTCGCTCTGTAAATCGCGCTGCATCTGAGCAGCCGAGCAGATAGTTCGCGCTCCATAGAGCTTCGAGCTGATGACTCTTGGGTTAGGGTTTTAATTCCGGTAGTGAACCAGTGCATTAACTAGGGAATTCATTTTTAATAGACGTTACCAATGTACTGGTACACCGCATTAAAAAATCGCGTTTTTGCTTCATGTCATTTAGCCGATGTCAAATCTCAGCAGTTCCAAGAATAGTCTAAAAATGGTTTAATAAAAATGTTTAATTCACAGCTGAAAATACGCCGCACCTCTGTTCTTTAACACTCATTTCTCACTCATTTATTTCTTACTGTGATCAGTTCACACGGCAATTTTGTTCGGTGCAGATTTGTTGAAATAGCTTGGGAAGTAAGTGAGCGCTCGCGGCATTGTTGGCGGTGGACGTGCTATGTCCATCCGAACTATTGTCAGACACATTTACGAGAGACGGGGAGCCCTCTGTTCTTGAGACAGGGATTCTGCGTGGACACAATGAGGGCTCCATCATCGCGCTATTCAGTTATTCCAGCAAAGCCTCCTGAACAGCACAGCGTATTCCAAAGCTTCCCCCTTGTTCAAATTAGGTCACGAAACGGATGTTCGCGGGATTTGTATCTCTGCCTCACATGAACAGGAAAGCGGCTTGGACATGGCGTGGCAAGAAATAGAAGTACCGTGTTGTGCGAAACTCGTAGCCAATCCGCCTTCAGATCTTTAACGGACCCAATAGCTGTATGTAATGCATTGCAGTATCATTACCGTACATTATTATTATTATTATTATTATTATTATTATTATTATTACTATTATTATTATGAACTATCTAGTAAATATTTTAACTGTACCAGTCTGTATTCGAGACGTCAGGATATTGATTACACTTTCTTTAATAATGCTATTAACGGTGTCATTGATTGTGATTCTTTTATACATAACACCTACCTTAGAATTCCCGTGAAAGGTTTTCGTGGTCAAAGAATTTTCTTCTCTAAATTATTTAAATCCCTTTCTCCAATAGCCAGATATATTATAAGTGTCAATTTGCAAGATCTTATTTGATTTTACTTATGCATGATATTCCTTACTTTTTATTTAATATCTTTTATTATTTGTTAGATATTGCCATTTATTTTGTTGCATTTGGTGAATGGTTAATGTTGACCATTATATTGATTGTATTTGATCTCACTGCCATTTTCTGTCATTCATTCTCATAATCATTTGTTCTGTTTTTTATTTTGTGCTAAACTGTAATTGGCCTTGTGCTGTTGTTTTGCACATTAATATTTGAAATAAATAAATAAATAAATTATTATTATTATTATTATTATTACTATTATTATTTATTTGTTGTTAGTAATATTATTGTTAGACTCTGTATTTCAGCTACCTATAAACTGGAATGAAGTTTCCTGATTCGATGTATATGTGACGTCACAGCGCAGGTACAAAATAGTTACGCATCCTCTGCCCTCTTCCTCTAGAATAGCCGTGGCGAAAATTTGACTCGCGAGCACATTGTGGCTCTCAATGATAGCTATGCATTTCTCTTGCTTCCTACCTCCTACAACCCCCACCGTCTCACTGGAGTCAAAATCTGTTCCATTTTTATTTGCATCCGACCTGCGAGTGGCGTATCGTCGCAATGTCTCTTTCGAAACCATGTACCTCTGCAAAAACGAAAGTTTCAAGTAGGATGGGAGGACGCATTTTTTGCTGCAAATATGACGAGAGTATTGAATGTATGATTTCTTCACAAGCATTACGAGCAAAACGGTTGTATAACTTAAAACGGCATTATACTACATGTTACTCATGAAACATTAAAAGGTTAAGTATTATTATTATTATTATTATTATTATTATTATTATTATTATTATTATTATTATTATCACCATCACCATCATCGTCCTCATCATCATCTCTGTACGTCGATCCTTTTTCAGCAGATGTACGAATAATGCGGTTAGCTCACTGGTTTACAAAATATTAAATGAAAGCTAGCTGTAAGGACTTGACAAATGAACTTTTCAAATATTTGCCAAAAAATAAATATCCGAAACTTCGTTCTTTCGCTTGCTCTGTTGAAACCATGTTCACTACAACTTACGTTTGTGAAAAATTATTTTCAACAATGAAAATAGTAAAAATCAAATTTAGATCACGATTGACAGACAAATACCTTCGTGATCAACTACGACTGGCAGTAAGTGACATAATTCCTGATTTTGAAATTCTGCCGCAGAGACATTCTGAAGACAGTTAATTTTAGGTTGTGATAATGTGTCCTATGTTTTATTGTTCATTTCCCTCTTCGTTACATGTAGACCCTACTAAACATTAGTTTGTAACTAACCTTGTACTGAAGGTATACCTGAATGAATTGAACTTTGAGAAGGGATAATTATGTTTAGGAAATAGTGTTGTCACTTCAGACCAATATACTATAATTTTGTTAATTCGGCCAGAGAAGACGATATTATGTTAGTCATACAGAGAATAAAATTAATGACTGTAAAAAATACTGCTGGAAAGCAACATCATATAAGTAACAAAATTTGATTTGTTATATTGAATTATTTCAACGTTACAATTTTATTGCTTGTTTGTTAAAATGTGTATGTGATAAAGTTACGCAATTTGTGTTCTTTTGTTTTGTGTTTTTTTTGAGAATATAATTTCAATTAATGCTCCGCCATAAATAATGTAACTAAAACCTTGTTCATCTCTCATGTTTATCGTACGGCTCGTCCTCCCCCAATACGTTACCTGCACTTTGTTTACGTTCTCACTGTACCTAAACGAGACGCTGTATTGCAGCCGTGGCGAAAATGTAATCGTGCGCCAAGCCACTGTGTAACCTGCAACATGCTTAGGACCTGTGGATGGAGGAGGACACCCGAAGGGGAAGTGAAGCAACTGTCTGACTTATTAACGGATTTTCATTTTCCTTACGTCAAGCACTTAAATATAATTTTATACAGTACAAGGCTACTAACTGATGTTTAGTACGTGTAACGAAGAAAGAAATGAACAATAAATGAACAATATCACAACCTAAAATTAACTGTCTTCAGAATGTCTCTGCGACAAAGTTTCAAAATCAGGAATTATGTCACTGCCAGTCGTAATTGCTCACGAAGGTATTTGTCTGTCAGTTGTGATCTAAATTTGTTTTTTACTATTTTAATTATTGAAAATATTTTTTCACAAACGTAAGTTGTAGCGAACATGGCTTCAACAGAGCAAGCGAAAGAACGAAGCTTCGGATATTTATTTTTTGGCAAAGATTTGAAAAGTTAAACATTTGTCAAGTCCTTACATCTAGCTTTCATTTGACATCACACAGTAAATCAGTGGGTTCAAATTGAAGAGCTAACCGCATTATTCGTACATCTGCTGAGAAAAGGTCGACGTGCAGAGATGATGATGATAATGATGATAACAACAATAACACTTAACCTTTTAATGTTTCATCAGTAACATGTAGTATAATGCCGTTTTATGTTATAGAACCGTTTTCCTCGTAATACTTGTGAACAAATCATACATTTAATGCTCTCATCATATTGACAGCAAAAAATGCGTCCTCCTTCCTACTTGGAACTTTCGTACATGGTTTCGAGAGAGACATATGCCACCCGCAGGTCAGAGACAAATATAAATGGAACGGAGTTTGACTCCAGTGAGTGAGAGGATGGGGGTTGGCGGAGGTTAGAACCAAGCGAAATGCACAGCTATCACTGCGAGCCCCAATATCTCGCGAGTCACGTTCTCGCCACGGCTGCTCTATTGTATTGGAAAACCTCGAAAAAACATAACAAGGTAATGTGCCCAAGCGAAATCCAGACCAATGCCCGAGTGCAGCCTCGTAACGCTACTTTCAAATTTACATTTGAATAATTTTTTTTTTACATTTCCTTTGTCAATAGTTTGATTTACTTCATGTTTGGCTGAAACCAACCGTACCCCTTTTGATTTTGCTGAGGGTGAATCAGAATTGGTTTCAGGTTTTAATGTTGAATATAGAAGAGGTGGGTTTGCAAAATTGAGCAAAACCGGTGCGGTGGTCCCCTACAGTGTTTTTCGCGCTCAAAAAAGCATAGTACTTGCGAGATTTATTTTTATAACCAAAGTATTAGGATTGTAACGATGATACTCAAAGTGTTAGTTGAATTCTTTAAGTTTGAATGAACCAATAACGGAGTAAATTCATTCAATGCGATATATTTAATGGACATTTCATGTGTCACATAACGAGGACGATGCTGTGCAGATGAAGTCAGTATTTAAACCAGTACAGGGATTTTCATTGTGAATAAACCAATAGTCCCCGTAAATCACCTTACTTGCGGTGCTGCGGTAGCGATGGAGGCTAGCACAATGTGGCCGTGCCTGTCCATGTACGCTAAAATACAAAACCGAGCCTAGTTCTAGATGCTACCAATTAATGTGTGGTTTTAACTGTATATGGCCTGCGAACATGTTTTGGAGTTGGAACACGGGGCAAATACGACCCGAGGTCGTGAGGCAGACATGTCCGACCTTGTTTCCTAGGTATTAGGTTACTATCCTACTAGCCGACTGCTAAGTGTTCTGGTTCAAACTGGCTTTTCAGGATTTCGTTTCATATTCTAGTTCAATTAATGAGTGTTGCAGTTCAGCTGCTATAGAAGCTTGAGGATTAATGGTGCTTTGATTTGTGGGAATTGTAGTTTGCAATTAGAGAAGGTTTGCTTACTGTCATTATCGCAGACTCTGAAAAAAATTTACATTCCTATATACCTATTGCAAGTTGGCCCTACACGCTCAGTAAGTATTCCATATGTGCTTGCGTTTTTCTATGAATTCACATATAATATATACCTACACATGTAAGTACAAACATACATTCTTTTCCCGAGGAGGGTCTCTAGGCAAGCATCGAAGTCTTAGGCTTATTGTCCAACCTTCTTATATTGAAGTCCTTAAGGGAACCAGGTATGATTAAGGGCCAAAATCCGATTTTTACTTTGTATTTTGAAAAGCAGTACAAAACGTGCTCTTTAAAAAAGTATAAATATTGTGGGGGATATTTCTGCAGATAAGTTCTCCAAATGGCTTCTTTAAATTTGGCGGTGCATCTATTTTATACATTCTTCTTTTTTAAATGCAGTTTTCCTTAAGTTAACATTTCCAAACTTAAGTGCACTTTTCTCTGAAACTACTGAATCAATTTACATGAAATTTTATAGTGTTTTCCGCAGCCTTCTTTTACATAGTAGACCTACGAGTTTAAAAATATCACACACATAATACGAGAAAAAAATATATATGCATTGAAAAAATGTTAAACAAAGTTCAATATTTTTTTTTGTTTCACTACGGTGAAATATTTAATTAAATTTCGCTTTAGAATTTAGAATATACATTATTAGGTAACATAAAAAATAAAAGGTATATGAATGACTATTGTAGCAAGTAATTTGCACCTGAAGAATGAGGTACACTTACCAAAGTGATTGTATGAGCATGGAAATTTATATTCCATTCTGAGCACTAAAAGCCTAGAAAAATTGAACTAAACTTTTCTACTGAATTTTTTTAATCGTACAGGCATCACTACCCACTCCCCTTAAGACAGCTCTTCAAAGTACGTGATTCATTGCTTGGTGCCATCTATCGATTCGGCAATGGCATCGAATTCTGACGAAGTCAGCAAACGCCCCTCGGTCACCCTGTTTATATACCGCCTCCTCAGATTGATATCTGTTCGCAATTCACATGCTTGCGTTCTGCTGAATTCTTTGATCCGAAGATCGCATCACCGCAGACTGCGCGACTCATCAAGGCGCCATGATCCGTCCGAGGGAGCTACATTTCCCGGTCTGCTCTAGTCCACTGTAGAAGCTCCTACCTGTTACCTAGGATTTGTGCAGCTACACCAGACAGATGACAGTTTCGGATTCAGTAGTTTTGGTCGGTGTATTGTTCAAATTTGTTGGATATGAATTATTATTACGTGCATTTATAATTTTATTTACTACCACGATCTCCTTGCCGACCAGAAACTGTTAAGATGATAAATGAATTGAAGCTAATAAAGAGGAAATGAGTCAGAGGTCCAATGTCGAAAGTTACCCAACAACTCTGCTCCACTTGGTTGAGGGATTATTTTGGGGTGAAAAAAACTCAACTATTTAACTTGTCCTAACCAGGATTTTTAAAAAATCGAAAATATTTGTGGATGTATAACCTGTGATGTGAAACTTAAAAACAGAAAATTGTTTTCTGTATTAATTGATAAGTTGTTGACTAAAATTATAAAACGATTCTGTATTATATATACTTTCAACTTATCTGAAATATTAACTTCAATATGACTTTTAAATTTAAATTTAAAAATATTTGCTCGTATACACAAAATTGCATTCAGTATATTCTTGTAGTGTTTAAAATTTACTGAAGAGCATGTTTTTTGATTTAGCTTTAAAAACTGTAATATTAGTCTATTAATATATCTAATATTAGAACCAATTTGATTAGATCTTTTCATGCACACAACAATATCGATATCACGAGCCTTGGTTAATCTAGAAATAGTTGGGTTGTCGTTATTTCTAGTTTCGTTAGAATATTCCGCGTTACCAGGAGTATATTCATGTAAATGTTTATATACGAACATTAGGTTAGCAAAAGGTATGTAAAGAAGGAAGAGAATTCCAAATTAATTTAATGTGGGCTTACATTGTTCTCTTGGATCACATTCCTCAAGAACACGTACCGGTACATCTTTTTCTGAAAACTCACCTCATTGTGCCTCCAAATTGATCATGCTTTCTATTTTTATGTACGACCCACACTTTTACGTCCTCTTGGTTTGTAAAACAACGTTTTCTTTTGTATTCTGTCACCTTCCGTACGAAGTAGACCTACTTGATTTAGCCATCTGTGTGAAGATTCTTGTACCTTATCAAGTAACTTATTATATAATAATTACAGGCTATGTATGTTTCTATTCGTTGCCAAAATCAAGGTACAAATTATCAAAAATCGTAATTTTCATCGTCGTAATGAACATGTTTCAGCTGGAATTTCCTAGGTCATTGTTTTAATCAACCTGACCGACGTTGATTTCATGACTTCTCCAATTCTTTTAATATCTCTGACTTCATATTTTGCTAGGTTATTTACTTAAATAATAATAATATTCTGCATTCTTTATTATTCTCTATTTCTCAGTGACAGAATCCTTTATTATTCCAAGAACTTTCAATAAAATTTTGTTTAAAATATTATTTTTTTGTGCATCCATTTTGGCCAGTGTCCGTGTTTCACATTCATACGTTATGTAGGAAATTAATGAGATCGGAAAATGAAGGTACGCATGAAGCAGACATAATAACAAGCATATTGACAATTGTGTAATATGTTTTTGTAACAAGTATTATTAGTAACAGTGTGTCGTGTGTCCTCGATATAGTCTAAAGTAAACGGAAAATCAAGAACAGAGTGATAAAGTGTCAATTGTGAAGGAACTCGAGAAGTGTAATATGAATTAAGTAAAGCGATAGAGATAATGAGAATAGGTGAGGAGTATGGCTGTGGTGGTTAGCTAGGATAGTAAAGTATAACATGTAGGAAATTAGTGGGATCTGAAAATGAAATGTACACAAGAAACCGACATAATAACGAACTTATTGGACAATGGTAGAGTACGTTTTAGTAACAAGTATTATTGAAACAGTCTGTATCCGATATAAGTATACTGTAAATCAAGAACTGAGTCTTAAAAGTGTAAATTTTGAAAGATCTAATTTAAGTTGTTAGGATTTAAAGGGAGAATACTGAGCAATTTAAATGGGGTAGAAAGCCAAGTGTAGGAGCGTCTACAGTAGGTATATCTATAACGAAAGTAATTGTGGCACCGGATACAATAATTGTGAGGTCCACATTACATGATTGTAAATGTTGACATCAAATATATCATATATCATATCACAATAATATTACATATGCAACGCTCGGGCTCTGTCTACTTTGAATAGTTGGTAAAAACGATAAGTAAACAATACTTAAAAAATTAAGCATTACCCTGCCGTCGAAAGGTATGATTGGGTCGACTGTCTCTTTGGTAAGGCGGTACAAAGAAAACACTCCAAGTAAATCATCAACTCTCTCTGTTCACATTTATTAATAACACTATAGAAAAATGGAAATGAACCAAGGTCTCCAGTCAAAATACAATCACTGATAATTCAACAACGTATCGACACTGGCTTGCCACTAAAGGTCAGTGAACTGGCATTCACCATTACACAAACTAGTACACCATCTGTAGTCACAGATTGTAATTATAAGTAGCTTGCTGGACACGTCCCAACTTGTCTGACATGGTAGAAAGGCACTAATACACAACCAAACACAACAAATGTAAAATCCCTTGACGAATGCCAGATTATTCATGTGTAATCTCATATTCCATATGAAATCAAAATCTTTCTACTAATCATAATAAACTTAACCTTACTGACAGGTTTTTACCTGTTATGATTCGTGGTAGGCCAGTCTCGAAACCAACTCAACAATGGTCTCTCTCCAACACTCACGCCTCCATAATCACACAACATACTTCACCGCAGCTTGGCTACCTTTCTGCCTGTAGTAAGTCACAAACCCCGTTCGAGCCCAGACTACAGCAATCCACGTCCCTCCCGAACTGGGTTATCCGTGATCCCATCACGGATAGCCGTTACACCAACCCACAGCTCTCCACAGCTGTCGTCCAACCTTACTCCACGAGAGTCTCCCCCAAACTAAATTTGCTCCTTATGCGTGAGAAAAGGGAGACCAAGAATGGCGGAAATAAAACAAGCTATCTACAAGAGGAAGAAAGACTAAAAATGGAGGGGAAGGAAGTCACCTATGAACAGTAAGGGTTACTAATAATAAAAAGAAAATAAGAAGACTAAAGAAAAAAAGAAAAGAAAGAAAGGAAGATAGTGTGCCGAAACTAAAACGGCACACATATTAATATATTATAAACAGAATAAACTGAATTCATACGTTAAAACAGGCTTTCTTTAGGAATGTAAATTTGTACCGTAAATTTTTTGAAAATGATTATGTTTTTAAAGTATACCAACGGGCGTGAAATACGCCATATATTAGGGAACTCAACTTTATTATATTAGTTATGTGATAACCATTAAGTCGAAATGAGTTGATGGGAGCCAATGACTACGTGAAGTGCTGGGATTTAAAAACTGCTCATATCTTTGAATGTTTATGTTTAATACCTTAATTGAAACCGGAACATAATCATTATAAGCGGAGAGATAAAAGCAGTCAGCAATTGCAGTCCCTGTCTAGTTTAAAAAAAGTTAAACCAGAGAAGTGGAATTCTTTTTCCAATGCTGCTGAAGTCGGAGAACAAGTGAAAGTCACGAGCCGGCTCAAACCTCAAGCAGTTCCCACACAGAACCTTTAAACTTTAATGATTCGGTCCTTTGAAGATCGCTCTGTGTGGAAATCACTTTGAGCTCTATGAAGCTTTAAGATAAACGTAAAGAAATAGCTTCACCAAAGACTAGACAATTCTGTCGCGAGCAGCGGAAGAATCTCTTTTCATTTACAAGATTGGAATAAAATTGCTGCAAATACAGAACGTAAAAGTTGAGAGCCAGAATATAGTTCAAAGGGAAACTCCACTACTCTATACTTGGGAAAACTTTAATATATAATTATATATTTTTGTTACATTGCTGTAGTAAAATTGGCAGCAATTATAATTCTCATATTTTTTTTTACAAAGTTCAGTTGAGTAGTAATTCACAAAGGAACTGTTAATGAACTATTCTCAAAATGCGCATACAAATAAAAATATATATAAAAAGTTGCAAACATTGTGAGGATGTGAAAACGTATTGAGAATGTTGCATTATAAAACAAAGGCAATGTGAAAGTAGATGATTTTCCATCTTCCATGTACTGCTCGACCACGTTAACAAGGCATGCGGAAAGTATACGAACTAGCCATAACAATTATCATTGTGTGTACAAACCGATTATTTAGTCCTGATAGATCAGCGACGCGAAAGACTGGAAGTAATATGAATAGTGGGGAGAGATCAGGAGTAGAGATAAGGGCGAGCGGTCGGTAAAAGAATGCAGTACAGCTTAATTGCCTAGAAACATACAGCTCTACCGCACGCATGACATCCGATGGCTCCGAAGGCAAGCGAGTAACTAACCCAAACACTCCTTGGCGTAAATAAATGGACTAGTCTGACTCAGGCGTACATCTCGGCGACTGTCAGGACTAGATAAACCTACTGTACAGTGGCCTACGTCACAGAGAGAGGAGGAGGAGATAAGGAGAAACAAACATCTGATGATTTAGTGCGGATTCTTATGCGTGTACGTTAAAACTGAAAACATCGAGTACTCAACGCTATTTATGTTGCTTCTTTTTCACAGTGAAGTAATTGAGTCTTACAGTAACAGTGAAGTGAGCGAATTTTTTAAATTTAAGCAGTGTGAATGATTTGTTTTCATACTGATAATGTAGCTGACATATCATTTAAATCTCCTTCTGAATTACCTTGTAGTATTGTATGTAGGTTTTCATTATCAAATGAAGGCCTACTTCTCGCAATAGTCTCTAGAGAGGCACACCATTCAAAATTGCATACATTCTTGCTTAACGGATTAATTACTGATTAGTATTTGCTTCTTATAATGAAACTAACATCTGTCCATTCTTATTATTACCATTAATTTCTCTCAATAGAATACAAAACCTGTAATGGCAAAATCTCATTACATTAATATTCTCATTGTATCAATATATTTTAGATTTATATTTTGCCCCCTATAACATAGTTCTAGTAAACTTCTAATTCTCATCATTTTAACTAACTAGTTATCTCAACTTAATTATAATTCTTTACATAGTGGACATAGACTGAATTTAATTACATTCTCTCATAAATTAACTTATTTTTTTTCCTATAGGTTTTATCTCAATTTAAAAAAAAACATGTACTAGTCGTTAAAACATAACTGAAGAATATTGCTGGAGAATCTTTTAAGTATAGTTTAAATATTAATAATTTTAATATGTATGTCACTATTGTATCGATTAAGGCTGGTTGCGTGAAAGAGAATGCCTTATGGCCTTAATTCTGCCAGTGAAAATAAAACATTCTATTCTATTCCATTCTATTATACATTAGGAAAATTCGGGTCTTGAACTGTCGTTGAACAAATTTTTGAACAACACGGACGGCAGAAAGTTCTGTTCATAAGGTAAAGTTATATTCTTATAAACAATACATTACAAAATTACTTTAAATGTTGGTGCACGTATATATCGTTATTCCAATAAACACAAAAGATGGCATTCTGTGTTATATGAAATTCTGGTAACACATTTCGTTTCAGAAGGCCGTAACCAGAGAGAAAATGTTCAGTACAAATAGTGTAGAATACAGGGAATAACATAACGAAATAAACTTAATCTTCTTTGGTGTCATAATTAAACATTATCAATTAACATAAGAAAAATACAAATGACAAGTCCGCCTTAGCTGTGCTACAGCTGGGGCCAGTGTTTTTGGCGTTTGTCCTAAAGTATAGTACCTAGTTTGTGAGCATGTTGCTAGTGCAGCTGAGATTGGTACTACTTCCTATACACGTCACATCAGCCATTTGCCATACACAGTTGTCAGACTGACTACTGTAAAGGTAAGACACTAGCACTTAACGTTCCCTTTACTTATTTCACACGCCAAAAACGGTGACGCGGACTGTAAATGAGTAAGTTTAGTATACATTAAGATAGATCTACACGAATATATAATTTACAAAATAAATATAAATCCCAGCGTATATAATAAAAATGCGCGCTGGAGTAAGGTCTATAAATAATAAGAATTTTTAATTGGGAAGCAATTAACAGTAGAAAACATTAAGTTTACTTGCTTCTTGAAGACAAAAATTTACAGTCCAAAAGGAGTGATAGATGAGAAGCGGTCCAACTCCAAGAGAAGACGGGAATTAAGTGAAGTCAGCCGGCTGAACTTAAGTCCTCACTGTCAGTCATGTTGGTTGCTTGGACGGTAGGAGGTGTCGCACGTCTGCATGCCATGAAAATAACGAAATGGGTGTGACTTCATTTATCGATTAATCAAGCACGAAGTGTCAGTACTAAACAACGCACACTACAAAGAAATGAAAAATGTGTCTATAGTCAGTATAGGGCCACACAAGTCAATGTACGTGAGATCTTGAAACAACAGCAATAAAATGAAAAATAGTTCATTTTGAATGCATCCAGAACTATGGTTCAGATTTTCTTCTTGGATTATACGATTATGACAAAGCTGAAATATTATTCTTCTAAAGTGCAGGCATGTATGCTGAAAAATTCATTATCTTTGATCATAGACTAATATCAACAAAGAAGGTCCGGTTTTATTTACAACAGTTGCCAACTTCATAAACTACAAGAAACTACTGGTGATTATCCAATAAGAACATTTTAAAACATTCATTGATTCATTCCATTCCATTTCATTAAATTATTCACTCCATTCCATTTCAATCCATTCACTCATTCATTCATTCATCATTCATTCATTCATTCATTCATTCATTCATTCATATGTTACAAATTACAGCAGGTACATAGGCTATGTTAGGTTAAGATATAACCTGAAAATATCATAAAAAGAGCCAACTAACAAGCAAAAATTCTGATGGGGCCAGATAAAAGAGTTAATTTTTTTCTTCCACCATGTTAATGTCAAAAGAAGTGCTTATAAAAATTTTGGCCACTCGACCGCAATTACGAGGCCGTCCAGAAAGTGATTTTCTCTGTGGTCGTTTATAGAAAAAAAAAGTACAATTTCATGGAAAGATTTATTGAAACAGAAACAGCAAATGTTGCGCTATTTGCTAACATAAACCTCACTGGAATTGTGACATTCGTTATACCATGGGATCAATTTTTGTATACTTGTGTCGTAGAAGTAATCCGCTTGGGATCGGAGTCAGCGTTTGACAGCCGTTTGCACCCCTCTGTCGATCCCATGATATGACAAATGTCTCAATTCCGGTGGGGATTATGTTGAAAAATGGCTAAAAAATTGCTGTGTTTGTGCCAATAAATTCTTCCAACGAAATTGTGTTTTCTTTCTGGTAACGGCCCCTAGCAAACTTATTTTTACGGCTCTCGTAATTGCGCTCGAGAAGCCAAATTTTGTATAACACTTCTTTTGACATTATTAACATGGTGGAAATAGAAAATTTAACTTTTTTATGTGCCCCAATCAGAATGTTTGCTTGTAAGACTAAAAACTAAAACGTAATAAATGTAGTATTACAATAGCAAAGAACTATAGGGACATCATTTTATTTTTACTTCAATTTTTATTGTACCTGAGTTTTTGAATGTACTTCACTACCACCCCTTCTACTAATGAAGTTCAACCGTCTTCCACAAAGATCCAAGACCGCATATACAATCATAGTAGCCTTACGGTCATAGTAAACAGTATGTTTCAAAAATATGTTCGCATTTTCCAGTGAAGAAAGAGCTTTCAATATTGAATCACTTTCGCACAGGTACTGTCGTCCATTTGCCTACGTCGTATCCCGGTTTTCCCCACCAGCTATTATATAGCCAGCTAGTGGCTGGGCTGTCTTAGCTCTTTTCTGAGAACATTAATTTCTGTTAGGAATTGGACGTCTACGTAATATTATACAACTGTTTAAAATAACTTAAATAAAAGGGCCTCGTTAAGTAATTAACTGTCACGTGATTTCCTCCCTTTCTACGACCCTACGACATAACCACTTGGACGGACAGTAGATAGCATATCTGAGTAATTTTATCTTTTCGGATCGGGCAGAAGTGAAGATTGAATTTAGAGTACGAAAAGTACTCTTTTATAGAGTAGGTACAGAATTATTTCAACACGAGTTATTAGCACGAAGGACGAAACTGGTAATTGGGATTAGGTACAATAGTCTATAGTGCGATAATATGCAAAAAAGAACTGAAGACTGTATCGAAATGAACGGCCACCATTTTCAAAATTGTGTTTAAATATCCATATTATGATTATTTTTCAATGTAACTTCATTCTCTATATTGTATGCTAATGTGCTATAGACAGTATAATGTACACTGCATAATGAATACGTCCGAATGGATAGCTCAGTTCACAAGCAACAACACTTAGGCCTATTATTAATACAGTACTGTATTTTGATTAAAGAGAAACCTAATGAAAATTTTATTATCAAACTCAAAATCGCGATATTTCCTACTTTACGTAAATGTATGAACTACTTTTCTTCCCTCCTATACCTAGTAAAGTGATTTGTTTGTATTTTACGCCAGTATCATCGAACTCCAATCGTGGAAAGAGGTAGCAAATGGTGTTTCCGGTTCCAAAGGTATAACCAGGTTAATATTAGAAATGTTAGCAAAAATAAAATGATTTCCCTGTATAACATTTTGAACAGATATAAAGGCAAGAGATCTAACAGAGATCACATTAAAATTAGGACTAAAATGCTAATCAATTATTGATTACGGTACAATATTGCAATGAAAAGAAATAGGCTATAGCTTGTGATTTGTGAACAGACAAGCAAACAAGAAAGCAATAATTATTGTATTATCAGTAGTAGATATTAGCAACATTAGTTATCTTACCCGAAGGAATGCTAGGTAAAAATCACAAGGAGTTAATTACTACTATATTTACTCTCTTTTTAAGTTGATTGAAGGCGAAACTATGTGCAATATAACGTTACAGAAACTTGGTTGTATTTAGACTACATTCTCAGAACTGGGAAATATTTATGCGATGTTTTAGGTGTGCTGAATTAGAATAATTACCGTTTTCTTAGCTTAGTTTTACTGGCATTGAAATATATTAGTTCAAGTAACTCTTCGTTTAACGTATCACTAATAAGTTTATACAAGATTATTTGCTGACAGGGAGGATTGAAAATTATTCTTCCGACTTTACGGGTTAAGGCTGGTTCACAATAAATCGGGAACGGAAACGACAACAAGAACGGAAATGTTATTAAAATAAATGCATTTAAATGTGAGCATTTACAATTAACGAGAAGTTTGTCGGTGTCAGGGAACGGGAACGTGAAAATTAATTGTGAATGCTCACATTTAAATACATTTATGTTACAATATTTCTGTTCTCGGTTTCGTTGTCGTTTCCGTTCTCGGCTAATTTTGGACCAGCCTTTAAATTGTGTAATCTCTGTGGGTGCTATTCATATATCCACGTGCATCAACGTCAGTTAGTGTAACCACCGGTTAAAATTGTCACCTAACCTCTGGTTAAGCATTTTTACAGTGGATCGACCTCGGTTAAGACTTAAATAGGAGGTTAACCACAGTAATCTCTAACCGGCCATATTCGAGCGGTTAAAAGAGATAACCAGTGGTTAGTAGAGCAAGTAAAGCAAAATGGCGGCCAGAGCCACAGATGTTTATTTCGAAGACGATTATTATTATACAGTACTTGCATTACTTGGATAGAGCGTGAGCGTGAAGTTTCTATAGTGGAAAGAGAGAATTCTTACGAGGAATTAGGTGACAGAAAATTTCAGGAGGGATTTCGTTTATCAAAATCTACAAAGGGAATACTCGAATATCTCTTTCTCTATGTCACTGGCTGAACAAAGAGAGGTTATTTATGGATCTTAGGATAATGTTCCCTCGTGTAAATGAGGTGCTTGATCGTATACACATTCCTATTAATCTTCTGTATCCTTTTTCTTTATAGATATTCCATCTTTTTATATAATATATTTAAATTCTAGTAATTAAGTCGAGCGACACTTCAACCACACATTGGGATATAATCATTTTTGCATTCAATTTTCTATTTTGTACGATTTTAACCTAACAGCAAAGAAATGCAACTCGCAAATATAACAGCGCCCAAAGGCAAACAAATGCAAAGCGAAAATGTAGGACACGTTCATTTCGATGTAGAACGGAGTGAGCGCAGTCATTTTTAGACGTTGACTATTATCTTTACAGCAGTATGGATGCTTTCCTTTAGTCATTTTGTAGAAACTGTACACCAGCATAGACTTTACTCTGGTTAAATGAGGTGTCAGCTAGCCATGTTTAAGTAATTCGTGATTATGAATGGTGCACACAAATTACATTTTAACCGTTACTGTTTAACCGTCGTTTCATAATCTACGATTACTGCGTTTTTAACCGATGTTGATACACTTCGCCAATAGACATAAACTCTGAAGCCCGCGCTAAGAATGTCTATGAATACGGCCCTGTATGTTTATATAGCTATAACCCACAGATTCCTTCCATCCCGACAGACACATTATTCTATTTCATTCTGTTGATTCCACAATTTCATAACCTTCAACTGAGAGTGCATCCATGTTACTTGAACACGGAGAAAAGTACGATATCTGCTGAACTGCTGAGGACGAATAGATTTCAATTTATTTTCTTCATTAAAATTACTGTTCTTACTTTTAATAATCGCCTATTTTCATTGTATAAAGATATTGAAAGATGGAAAATGTTGACTTAATGTAGAAAATATTTTTGTGTTGCTTTGTACAAAACGAACACAGTGTTAAACAGAGTGGATTTGTACCAATTTCAATCTCCACTCTAAATTCAATTTATTATTTTTTTATTTAATCAGCGACTGTTATTGATATGAAGTTTTGTGTGCGAAATACAGAGTTCTTTAATAGAATTTTCATGTCAAATGCAAATTGTAGTCGAAGTATAGAATACATTTCTAAAACATGACTTGTGTTATTATCTGCGACGAAATTTAACGTAGCTGTAGTGAAAGAGGATTGGATACTTTTTAATATTATGGATGTTACTCGTAAACACTCTTTGTAATATAAAACGTTATAAAGCATAATGCAAGTACTACCGGTAGTAAGTTAGTTTTGCTTGGTACTTAACATGCACGTCTATAACAGGCATGCTCCCAAGCCCTCTTATACGTAACAAAGCAACCGCCTACTACTTGAACGAGACGAACGATGTAGCTATCAGTGGCGGAACTTTGGAAATAGGTTTAACGTACTCGTGTACAATTTTTCTTTCAAGGAATATAAGTATAAATAACTTCAAGACAACAAATAATAGTATTAATCTTTGAAACTCAAACAGATAGTTTTCAATTTAGGTAACAAGGTAGCTCTATACTTGTATAACGAAAATGAACTGTTTTTTTTCTCGTAATCAATTGTTTCAAATTGTATACGTTAAATATGTTCACAAAATAAATTAATCTTCCTGATATTCACTGTAACATAGATGGCACTTTTTCATATTTATAAGATTGTTGAGGTTAGGTTCATATGTTGTTAAGGAAAGACGAAAGAGACAAACAAGATGAAAATCTGAGAGCAGTGTACGTGTATCATTTTTAATGTGGTTCATTTGAGAAAAAGTGTGTTCGCAGATATAGGTTGTACCAAAATCTGACAATACTAGTGCTGCAAAGTAATGTAACTTCGAAAAAGTGATATTTGGCAAAGATTTACACAATTCCCATCCTTCTCTACCGGAACATATTAAACAGTTATTATTATTCTGCAACTCAATTAATTCGTTTTGCAAATCAGAAGGAGCTTCGGACGCTTCCAACCTGAAAGGATTACAAAAAAGGCGCAATTCTGCTTGTATTGGCTGCAAATCTGAAAACTGTTTTTCAAAAGAGTAAAAGAACAGTTGGATAGTCATGTTGTGATTCACTTCAACTGATGCCAACGACGAGAAGTAAGAAAAATAACTATTTTGTCATTATTCTTCCCACATTTTTAGTCTTGACATCAAGTTGCGTATGGTGTCATTTAAAGTAACGATATTTTAGTTTTTTCCTTGCATACCTACATTTAAGTCATCAAGATGTGAATACAAATCTGTCATAAAAGCCAAATCAGCTATCTACTTCTTTTCCGTGAATTGAGGAATGATTGTGCCCTGAAAAAAAGCGAAAGCTATAGGACTAATTTATTTGTATACATAATTGAAGAATTTCAATATAATTCGTTGAAAGAAAATTATAATACCTGTTTTTTCAAGAAAGTGTCGATCTTATCACGAAGGAGAAAGATCCGCTTTAACATAAATAATATTAAGAGATAATAAATTACTACGGCTAATATGACTACACTTACCAGAGAAAACGTGACTTCCATAATCACGATCATGCAGTCTAAAATGTCTTTTAATGTTGAAACTGGAGAACGATTTAATTAATGTTTTCATAATAGGCATCTGACTCCATACACTCCTTCCTATACACAAAAATACTCGTATTTCACTTTCCACTCATTATGGAAATTGTACCGAGATCGACTTGCCATGATGAATCCGTCACTGAATGTTTATTATGCTCTCCTACTGTTCGCTACAAGCAACTGCACTGACTGCGCTGTGAAATGGTGGGAGAAAAGGAGGGGTGATGTTTGTGACTGAATCGAATGAACATTGAGCATCCTTGCTATTTTATTTATTTATTTATTTATTTATTTATTTATTTATTTATTTATTCGTTCGTTTGTTTTGCTTGTTTTGTTTTGTTATTTTGTTTTGTTTGTTTGTTTTCTTGTTTATTTATTTATTTATTTACTTACTTACTTACTTATTTATTTTGCTAATAATTGTAACATAAAATATAATACGAGTACAAACAGAAGAACTTTAGCTCGCCCCTGAAAGAGTAGAAGTCGTGCTCAGGGGCGGATATCTGAATTGAAATTAAGAAGTATATGATACAATTTGTCTTATGTCTACTACGGAATAAGAATATATACATTTAAATTTACGATTTTTCAATTTTTATAAAATCCATACATAACTTTTAAAATTTGATACTAGAACTATTAGAATTGACAAGATCAGGACATTTTTAAAACATAAATTTGTTATATATTCTTCGACCTAAATTACTGCTATGATTAAATATTGTAGTAGTGTTGCATTTTGGTTCAATCAATCTTAAAGAATTCATACCTTTCGTTTCATAACTATGAAAATACAATACAAAATTATCTCGATTTTCATGTATGAATTTTATTAATACAATATAATAAATTTGTCTTATTTTAAGAACATTAAAGTCTCAAACAATTTTTGAGATGGAAAATCAATTGGTTTATGAAGACATATTTTAATTATTTTCTTCTGTAATAAATAAAGTGGATTAAAATTGGATTTCAATAAGCTACCCCATCCTATAATTCCATACATAGGCCTAATTACCGATTGAAATAAAGTTAAGTATATTGTGCGTAATAAACTTATTGATAAGTAATTCTTCAATAAAACAAAATAATATGTTATTTTACGTAATTTATTACAAAGGTAATTAATGTGTTGGTTCCATTTTAAATGATTGTCAAAAATTGTGCCTAAATATTTAACTTCAGAGGACTCCTTAATAAATGGACATTTACACTGTATAAGGCAAAAATAAAATTAGAGTTATTTTTTCAGATAATGGGAATGGAATAATTATGATTTTCTCTTCATTGATAGAAAGATAATTTATTTCGAACCATTTTTTTTATTAATGTAAGTCCATTATTTGAATTATTATATGCATCATACGAGGTTTTTTTTCACCAAAAAGTAAAACTGTGTCATCTGCATACGAATAATGAACACCATTGTATTGTTTACTTTCATTACACACTTCTCGATTGTTCGTAATCATATTGTGTTCTGATAGTCTTATAATTCATATATAAATGTACGTTATATGCGATCACTCAAATTATTTTAATTTCTTGTATTTATAAATGAAACTATTTAAAATAAATGCTTTCCATTTATATTGCCATGGAATTTTATTAATTTTCTTCCATGATAATAATTTATTACGTTGTATAAAATCGTGTGAAATTTGTATTTCGATGCGAAGTAAATTACACCGTCAAATATGTACAATGTAATTTACGCGACGAACTCTGCTGAGATGTATATAGATTTTATAAGGAACGGCAGATTTTCGGCAGAGATAGTCTATGGTATATGAATCTGACTTCTGGAAAGGAATGCGTAGTAGGTATGGCGAATGGTGGGACTGGCTTAGTGAATTACAGTGGGGACGCAATTCATTCCATCACAGATGCACAAAAAGCTTCTTTGAGCTAACACGATTAGATTTGCTTCATTTTCCGCAAAATTATATGAAAGCCAAAATACTAACATTTAAAACAAGTGATTTTCATATTTTAGCACTTAATTTTGTCAATAAGGCGTTAATACCGGTAATGTGTTCTACTCCAATAATTTGACCGCATCTATGTATTTGGATTGGGTAATATATTGAACAAATTGCCTATAATTCCTGAACTTCACTTAAATGTTGTTACTCAGCAAGTTTTATAGAGTACCCGGGAGAAAGATGTTGAAAGCCGTAAATACGAACTTGATCGCCATTTTAGATGAAATTGCTAGAGGGGTCTGTTTTCCATTATAACACTGTGGATAATATGAGATGTAAAACATTTTACAGCTTCTTCGAGCGTCTGAGAATTGTTATTAATGTTATGGATGTATGAAAGATGATAATCCCCTGATACGGGCATCTCACAGATAATTTTAAGCACAGAATTCTGCAACGAAGAAAAGTTTGATCGTCATCCGAACTCGACGAACATAAAGTCTGTAATAACAATACACAGTCATTCGATGTAAGAAAGTAATAAAAATGGAGAAAATATTAGTTCAAAGTATTTTCCATTGTGTATACTATTGAGTTACAATATATTAAAATGCGGTTAACGTTGCAAGTCGTAAAATGAATATTCTCCAGTTACATGATACTGAAATTTTTTTAGTTTGTATTTGTGATGTGTACGAGATACTACCTTCATATTGTGAAACTTATCTGCAGGATATCAAACTTCACTATAGATCTCTATTCTAAGCAAGTTTTAAAGCCATGTAATGGAATTCATCGATAGTTTTTGAAGAGGATGATTCAAGCATCTATATAAGCTATGGTGTTGGTAAGGCCGCCTCGGTAGCTTAGTTGGCATAACGCTGATTTTTTACGACCGTCGACCCCAAGTTCAAATTCCAGTGAAGATGAGTTGTATTTCATGTGGAAAAGGACAAGAACATGAGGAATTTTCTCAGATTTTCCCGTTTTCCTTGTCGTTCCGTCAAAACACTTTACAATTCCACTTTCGTTATCATTCATTCATTTAGTGTTCTGCCCAAGAACAAGCCTTTCACTGAAAACCCAGAATTCTCCAATATTTCCCATATTCTGCCTTTTTCTTCGTTTCCTTATATGACCCAAATATCTTAATGTCATCTATGATCTGATATCTTGTTCTACCCCGAACTCTTCTCCCGTTCACCATTGCTTCCAGTGCATCCTTAAGTAGGCACTTTCTTCTCAGCCAGTGGCCCAACCAATTCCTTTCCTCCTTCCTGATCAGTTTCAGCATCATTCTTTCTTCACCCACTCTTTTCAACATAGCTTCATTTCTTATTTTGTCTATCCACTTCACACATTCCATTCTTCTCCATATCCACATTTCAAATGCTTCTATTCGCTTCTCTTCACTTCGTCGTAATCTTCATGTTTCTGCCTCATACAATGCCACACTCCATACAAAGCACTTCACTAGTCTCTTCCTTAGTTCTTTTTCCAGAAGTCAGCAGAAAATTCTCCTTTTTCTATTAAAATATTCCTTGGCGATTGCTCTCCTTCTGGAAAAATAGAATACCACTTCTTTCCGCATGACGCCGAATCGATTGTCTACAAAAATGAGCGTTCCTTGATAATTTTCCAAAGACTGGTAAAGTGGTGTTGGTGGTGGTAGTGATGATGGTGATGGTGGAGGTGGTGGTGTGTAGACTATTCTTAGGTTTGCATAAGCAGAGCCTCCTAAGTTCTTGTCTTCCTAAAGTCACTAGGCCTATTGAAATAGATCTGTGAGCTACTGCACATTTTCACTAGTGGTAAGATGCAGTTTTGCCTAGTCTGTCAGGTAGATTCCAGCTAACTAGCTCCTAAAATCTGCTAAACGTATGAGAAAATCCGATAGAAGAAAAAAATTTTGTATTGAATTCTATAACTCTGTTTACTGTGAAGATTATTTTTTTGGTGAACATTGTATACTATACTATCTAACAAAAAGTAATTGGGCACTGTTTTTGCCCCTTTATAACCTCGTGGTACGATCTCTTGTTGCTATAACAGCAGCCACCGTGTCGGGCATGCTCTCCACTAGTTTGTGTAGGATATCCACTGGAATGCGTCGCCATTCCTCTTGTAACATGGCACTCAGTTGGACAATGGAAGTTGGCCGCATCTCCCGAGACCTCAATCGACGGTCGAATTCGTTCCAAATGTGCTCAGTGGGATTGAGATCAGGACTGTGTGCAGGCCAGTCCAACCGGTGAACATTATTGCCTGCATACCACTGCATAGTAGACGCCGAAACATGGGGCCAACTTCCATTGTGCCAGAATCAGCAGCAAATCGGCTGAGTTGGCGACACTGGTATGGTGTTGAATTTGATGGCTGGAGAGAAATAGATAGTTTGACGAATGTTTGACCCGGCTCAGCCTGGCAGTACAGTCGGCATGCAACTGATTCCGTCATGAATGCACAATAGATCTATTAGGGTTGAAATATTTAGGGATGTACCGTGTCCATCCCGAAAGAAAGCCAATACCTCCAAGCGTCTGTAGTAGCTGCACCGGTAATAAGAATATTTGTGAAGTATGGTTAAATGTTTCTTTTTTTCAATGCCGGTTATAGACTTTCGCGTCATTTAACTCTCTAGGAGGAACGCGCCGCACTTCTAAACTCTGCCGCACAACGTTGCTCTTGGTGTACCATTCAAGGTGGTCCACAGCGCGAAAGCCTAATTTTACAAGCAAGCATTCTGGTGAGCGGCAGATAAAAAAGTTATTTTTTTTTCTTCCACCATGTTAATACTGACAAAAGAAGTGCTGATACAAATTTTGACCACTCGATCGCAATTACGAGGCCGTCCAGAAAGTGATTTTCCCTGAGGTCGGTTATAGAAAAAAATTACAATTGCATGGAAAGATTTATTTAAATGGTTACAGCAATTGTTGCGCTATTTGTCTACATACTGTATCCCCCACTGGAATTGTGACATATGTCATAGCATGAGATCAATTGGACGGAGTTACACAATAAGAAACCAAGCGCCAAATCCTGTTTCGAACTATTGTCCATTGAAATAAATCTTTTTTTTTTATAAAACATTTTCTGCAAGAAGTATAATATTCATACTATTACAAAAATAGCGCAAATAATACAAAAAAGCTAATCAATTTTTGATAAGAGACCAGCAGTTGAATTAATATTTCAAAGCAAAATAAATAAATTAATTAATTTTATGCCATAAACGAATATTTGCTCATAAATAGCAGCAAAATTCAGATATCACATTCTTGATTTTTTCCCTCCGAGTTAAATTAGCCTGCCATCGACAGATTTGTACAAATATTTAATTTTTTTTTCAAATCGTCGATTGGTTTATTATTGCGTAACTCCGTCCAATTTTTGTATTCTTGTTCGTAGAAGTCAGCTGTCTGGTATCGGAACCAGCGTTTGACAGCCGTCTGCACCTCTCTGTTGATCCCATGATATGACAATGGTCTCAATTCCGGTGGGGAATATGTTGAAAAATAGCTCAGCAACTGTTGTATCTGTTCCAATAAATTTTTCCA
This sequence comes from Periplaneta americana, assembly GCF_040183065.1. Taxonomy (NCBI): domain Eukaryota; kingdom Metazoa; phylum Arthropoda; class Insecta; order Blattodea; family Blattidae; genus Periplaneta; species Periplaneta americana. The sequence goes on from NC_091133.1 coordinate 60,501,823, forward strand.
GAGAAATTGTGTTTTCTTTCTGTCAACGATCCTTGGCGAACTTATTTTTTTCGGCTCTCGTAATTGTGGTCGAGTGGCCAAAATTTGTATAAACACTTCTTTTGACATTATTAACATAGTCAAAGAAAAAAAATAACTTTTTTATCTGCTTCCATCAGAATGTTTATTTGTTAGTTCACGAATTCAACTTGGACTCACCAGCATTCGAACCTGGACTTTCATCGTAGAAAGCCGTTCGACTAACCGTGACCTTATTGTTAAATGATAAATGACGGAAAGGAAACGGAAGTATCCGGTGAAGACCTGTCCTAATACTGTCTTTGTGTACAACAAATTCTTTTTAATTTTTACCGGTATTCAAAGCGTTGTACCCTTTTTAAACAGTATATAACTTCTAAAAAAATCATATGTTACTTCTTACTATAACTTTTATGCTGCTCTTACCGGCGTCCACTTTTAGAGGAATCCCAGTAATATTGTTATGGGCAGATTTTCACAGAGCGCCTGATCGACGTTCTTTCATGTTCATGTTTTAGCAGCTCTCGTCACTGAATGTAGTTCGGTGTCGCTGTGTGTTGTCCGCCGCAATCAGCCTCAAGCAATAAAATATCCATTTGCTTGAAGATTGGCGGTGAGGCAACTGAAATTGATCTATTCCAGGACATTAAGCCCTTGTTAGATCGTGTTACCTCCGCTGAATGACGACTCCGACCCAGAAAATGACTTCATTATCCTTCCTTGTTAATATGTGCATACCAAGGGCCGGCCGACACAGCTACAACACGCGTTTAAAATTCTATTACACACGGTGGTTCAGAAAGAAACCAACACTTCACTTCTTTACAAACATACAATTTTATTGTTGAATGTTATAAACCTGTTTTGTTTTTGATATGGTTTAAAATTAATAAAAGCATAGTTCGATTCGAATATACTTTATCTTAATAATGCTAAGTCTAGAGTTATTCCCTTTTCATTAATTTGTAAATGTAATAAATTGCCTAATTTTCCCTTAAACATTTAACTGCACAATTTACGGTTTTCTGCAATTAGCTATAATTGGACGGAGTTACGCAATAACAGACCAAGCGCCAAAAACCTGTTTCGAGACATTGACGATAGAAATAAATCTGTTTTTATTACAAAACATTTAATGCAAGAAGTATTATAACATTCATACTGTTACAAATAATAACACAAATATTTCCAGAAAAGACTAACCGATTTTTAATAAGAGACCAGCAGTTGAATTAATATTTCAAAGCAAAATAAATAAATACATTTTATGCAACAAACGAATTTTTGCTCATAAATAGCAGCAAAATTCAGATATGGGATTCTTGATTTTTTTCCGAGTTAAATTAGCCTCTCATCAACAGATTTGTGCAAATATCTCATTTTTTTGTCCAAAATCTCTTCATTCAAACCATGTTTTGTCCATTTAGTTAATTCAAAACACGTTTTGTCCAAATTCTAAATCAAAATTTACAATCTTTGATTTGAAAAATATGTTTAAACTTGATGTTAAACATTTTACATGTTTTTTCATAAAATCATTTAGTAATTTTTGTGAATGTAACTTGCAGAACAATGGAAATATACATTTTTTGCTTACTTTAAAAAATAGCATGACTGCGACAAAACACATTTTGAAAGTTACCTCCTTAATTCAGAAGTAACTTGAAACTTGGTGGGGAATAGTACATATGTATGGAAAAATCATAATTTCAGTAATATTTAAAATGCTGATGCTTAAAACGTTGTAGCTAAAATATAGCCTAAGCAATGTTTCCAGCGTTAGAATGCATCATTTAAGAATAGTCTGATGTGTGAGATTAACTTTAATGTGTATGGTGTTTTCTTTACTCTACATTACATACTATGTAAAATATATTAAACTTACATCTCAAAAACAAATGAAGACTGGATATCAAAAAGGCTATAAGTGCCAATATCGTTGAAAATTAGTTTTTTTTTTCAAAAATGAAAGTATGTCCCTGGCTTAATCTTCTAAGAAAAATAAGTCCCATTGAAATTTCATTTAGGCCGAAGCTTCTACCATAGATGTGCAAAACGTCTGATATTACATTAATAGCCTTTCAAGAAAGCTATGACATAGCCTTTTTAATGTTCAGTCTTCAAATTACATCAGAAAGCTGAGCTGTAATTAGTTGAAACTGAACGAATTCTTATACGGGATTGGTCACTGATTGAATGGGCGAAATAGTGAATATTATTTAGCATTATTTTGATGGTTGTGTTTTCGATCTCAGAAAAGGTTGGATATAATATTATAATTTCAGATAAAGATCTGTCTCAACTTACGCAGGATTATATTATGTGGAATTTAGAACCGGTACAATCCTTTTCTTATAATCTATGGAGCAGAGTAGGTATGACAACATGTATTATTTAATAAGAAGGAAGCTTTATTGCGGTTTATCGACAAACGACAAGAGCTTGTCAAGGCGCAAATTGAATTTTCAATTTATTTCCCCGAGTCCTGCTATCAAGTGGTGTTCAGTCTTGTATAATTTATAACCTGAACCGTCCTCGTCTCGAAGAGATCTTAAAGCGTTAGTCATCTCTTACCAAAAGCAGGAACTATAGTAGAAATAAAAACACAATAGAAAATAAAATTACATAAGTCTCTTTGAAATGTACGGTATATGTGAATTTAGCAAAATCTATCACGTAAGAAATGCAACGAAGTGTTTAAGGGACATATAATTGAAGTGTTTAGAGCCATAGTGGGCCAAGCGCCATATATAATAAAACGGAGAAACCGGGGTTTAAAATGAAGTGAGTACCATAATTCAATGAAACATATAGTAAGTATTATAATGTATAAACATTAAAACGAAATGATATGTAAATCTTCATTAAACCGTGGTATTCACTTCACTTTAACTTTTGCTTTAATAAATGGCGCTTGGCCCACTATGGCTCTGACCCTTCAATTATTGTCACTGTAACAGATTTAAAACCTGTAGTAAGAATTTAACTAGCTTCACTGAAGTAAAAAGAAGTCTGTATTGGGTCTCAAAAGGTAATGATTTTTCTTACAATACAAGGCGGATCCGGTTCGATTCTCGACAGACGAATGAAGATTTATCACCTTTACGTAGGGTCTTATTTCCGTATGTTCGCCTGTGCTGTTTTAAATGCAAAATTGGGAAAAGCTATCCATATTATGAGACAATCAAATTCCGAGTGAACGATTAGCGTTGCTTAAAAATTTCAGCGAGGGCGTTTATTTTGACAAAATGAAGTCTTTATAATAATAATAATAATAATAATAATAATAATAATAATAATAATATAATAATAATAATAATGATGATGATGATGATGATGACAAAAATGATAAACGACGATAAAATTAAGTGGTACAAGATCATGGATTCAGTTGAAAACAGCGTGTAGGAAGAATAACTTCTGTTCGTCCTGGTAGTAGTAATAGGAGAATTAGGAATAGTCGGCCGGAGTAGTGGTGGTAATAACAGCATCATTGGTAGTGGCAGTGACGGTTGCGGCTGTAGTAGCAATAGCAGTAGTAGCAGATTAGATGCAGAAGCAATTGATATGGGAACTACAAGCAAAAACTTTTACGTAGCTGCTGTAAAGGAAAATAAATTCGAAGTCAGGAATGGATTACTGCAGTTGTGATCAAACTTGGGTAGAATGCTACGTTAGCCAAGCACCTTACGTTTGTTGTGTGGAAGTCAAAATATTTATCTGTGTTTCCGAATTCAGAAATTGTATAGCCTAAAGACGTTCCCTAGAAATGTAGTATTGTTAATATAACAGTTACTTTTTTCCTTATATATTTTCCATTTTTTATTTCAGTACTTGTTCTCTCATATGAGCTTTTTAAAGCACGGAACAAAATATTGTGCGATTTATATTTTGCCAGTAGGCTATAATTGAATGACAAATCTAGCACTACAGCATGAATTTCGCTCACCACTAAGCAAAGTTTAGGTACACTAAATGCAAGGTGAGTCAATGAAACGCCCGATTTTGATGCTTTCCGGAGTAGGTATACTGTAAATCTTTGCATACCTGGAGACTTCTTTAACGCAAAACCTGTTACTTCAAAGGTCTGAATCCAGATTTTTATTGCATGGGCTGATGGTATCACATCATTGCGATGGATATTGTAATGGCGTCGAAATAACTGTTGTACAGCACTGAAACTATCATTATTTTTGTAATTTGCCTTAATAGCAAAAGCACGTTGTTCACACGTCCAAATATCCATTACAAATAAATTCTGTCGAATTAAGAATAGTTTGTTGCATGTAACAATTAAAATATCCAACACCAGGGTTGCCAGATTTTAGATCTACCAAGGAGGGACATTCTTTTTCTATCATAATATAGGGTACAGAACTTATGTTTTGTCTTAAAGAAAGCATGATATGAATATGGGCAGAGTTGACATTTTCATGACTACAAAAAAAAAGGGGGGGGAATAAAAATATCTCTTTATATACAATAGAAGAAACTAATATAAATCTCAAAATTGAAATTTTAATAAAAGGAACCTACTGTATTATAGATGCATGTTTCCTAGTATAAAACAATATCTATCTGACTATAAGTTACATCACGTTTTTCTGGCATCTTTCTGAAGGGCTTGTGGCAATAATATGTTATGTCAAATTATTAACTTAGTGACTTAATAGTACTTCTGTCTCGGAGATTTCCCAGCTGTTTTTTTTATCAATTTTAAAACACAAATTCCAAAAATATGGCACCAGATGTGACAAAATATTTAAAATTAAATGTTTATTAATTCATAACAATGACATAAAATTTACTGAAACCTGAATCCGTATTCATTTTGTGCCTTAGCATTTTACTGCTCCAATCAATAATTTAACATACCGTACAGTATACATTTTCAGAGCTTCCTACATGTTTATTATTGGATTTTAGCATTTTCAACAAGCTTTTTTCCATTCTCTTTGCCATGCATTTGTGACGAATGTCTCTTTTTAAATGTTTAAAAAACATATTCACCACCGAATTAGCTGTTACAAACCTTACACTTCCCAATATAATATATATTTTTTCAATATGAAAACCGAATTGTTAAGAAAATTAATTTAAATTTCTTGTAGCCTAATTATTTCAGCCTAGATCAAAACAGTTACTAGGTAACGACGTTAATTTTCTAAAGTAAAGGCTTTTTGCGTCCCGCCTCGAATCGAAGCGGGACTCGGGACATTTACATGAAAAGCGGGACATGTTCCGCCAAATCGGAACATCTGGCAACCCTGCCAACAACAGTCGAAAAGTACACGAACCTGAAAATCGACCGTTTCATTGCCTCACCTCGTATATCTCACCGGAATATGAACCCTTATACCTTTGGAAGCTTCATACACATGTATCCGAAAAAAGAATTCAAAACAATAGTAACGATATCAAGACTGTAGCGTAACTACTGTTTCCACATATTTCTCCTCCTACTCCATACCTATATTCATGCAACCGGGTTTATTTTGTAACCAGTTTTGAAATTACCCGGACACCCTTACACCCTATCTCTCCATTTACACTCCTCCCCCATGTTTTCACCCCCTCTTCTGATTCACAGTCACCCCCATCTATTGTAACGTCCCATGTTGCGTTTCCCACACAGCATGTTGAATTGAGCAACAATATGTATGTTTGCCCTATACAATCATTGTTATTAGTATTACAATTTAGACAAAATTGCTTTCCACCAATAACAACACTGCCGGCTTGAAATATATTATGTTCCGTAGTAAAACACGCATATTTTCAACAATGGAGCTAATGTGTACATTGGCAGAGGCGCGAATAGATACGGAACCTATTCAAAGCGGATGTCTATTCCCTCTCGTCCCTCTTTTATGGTTTATTGATGCCGGTCGAACCATTTTCAGTTCGTTTCTCAATTGCATAAACAGAGTTCAATAAAGGATTTTGAAAATTACTTTAAATAGAAATGGAATGTTTCAAAGCTACATTTAACAAGCAGTTCGTGTGTATATATTCCAAGCATGTTTGGTTTCCGAACTGTGATTGTTTTAGGATAATTATATATACAGTCAACTCCGGTTATAGTGAACCTCTGCGGATCAGCATATTTCGTTCATTATATCCGAGGTTCACTAAAACCGAAGTGTCTGTTTTTATTCTGTTGACGTTGCTATACATACAGTAATACCCGTTTGGGACAGACCACGTTGAATATTAGTACTAAAGTTCGCTTTACCTTCCAACTTAAACACTTTATGCTTTGGCATCCTGATGTTCACAGTTCGAAACTTGAATCTAATCTGGCCATATAAGTAGTAGGCACTGACTGATTTCGCACCTCTTTCCACTAGAGGTATGCTACTGTCTACTCGGCCTTTGAATTTCCCCGGGTTCACTTTTACAAAGATCACAACTTCTAATCACTAGATTGTGCACCAATATGCCTGGGTTTAATCCCAAATCTCTCCGCAGTGCACATGAAGAGAAGGCATATGTCACTGATGATAGTGATTCGTCCGTCGGATGGGGACGTTAAGCCTGTCGGACCCCATGGTGCTATTCGACAGGAGTAGGCTACGTGCCAGCAACGGGTTTTCCCTTCTCCCTTCCTCATCTTCATCATCACTCATTCCAGACACTACACTTACACGAACACTTACACATACACTCACCCTAGTACATGACATAACTCTTCACAAATACACATCATGTACAGTGTGACCCGCCGAAGTGGTGTACAACTAGAAAATGGGTCACAGTTCTGCCATCTATCCGCATCATGCGGAACCCGAATCACGCAAGTGAAGTGGGTGGACATTGGATACACACACACACTTTTACAAAGATGCGGGAGAAGGGATTGAGGACCATTATACTGTAATCCTTCTTGTATTTACCCTTTGGTCATCACTCTACTCCCTTTTACAGAAGAAAACACTTTTTCTTCCTATTCTTCTAATAACCTCTTTTAAAGGAGTAAGAACTAATCCTTCCTTTATCCCTCACTGCATAGCTATTCTTTTTAATATATTTAAAGCTGTCCAGGAAGCTGAACAAATCGTTCGTCTTTCAATGCACTTAAGGAGTAAAAGGTTTGAGATTTTGTTCTGAACATATTCTTGGAAGTTCATAGGAGAAAGGGTTTCCTAAATTAGGTACCATTTTGGCCATTTTAAAATTACATTTTCTTGGGGACGTTACATTTTTAGGTTCACCGAAGTGAGAGTTCACTATAAACGGAAATATTAAAGTACTTTTAATATATGCGGGTCGAGACCAACGATGTAGGTTCACTATAGCCGAATGTTCACTATAACCGAGTTAACTATATCCAGAGCTAACTGTACATTTTTATTTTTCCGTGTTTACCTCTAATGCATTGCCATATAGGACGTGTGTCCTAAGTGCTACCATAGAAAATGAATGTAATTGTTTACAGAGGTTCAGAATCTGCCTTGAATTCCGACATAGAATCGTAAAATATATCATCATTAAAAACCTGTTTATTAATTCATGACATCCTATTTATTTTAAACGATTATTTAACAATGGCCCAGAAAGGTAAACCACAACATCTTATAACCGTGATAAAAATCATAAAATTGTAATACAAACAGTATCAAATAACAGCAAGAATAATATTGCAAAAATAAACTAAGGAATAACATATTTATACATCTTGATTACACAACTTTTAACACCATATCATTTCGAAAAACGTATTATTTGTCTTTCTTGTTTTAAATTTTATATCACCTTGTTAACATGTTTCAGCCTGCTATTGGCCATCATCAGAACTGGTTGTTGCTGGTCTTGGCGCCTTTTGTTTTGTTGCCTGTGGGGGTGTGTTTGTGTAGTGTAAATGCGGAGACAAAGAGTGTGTGTGTTCTGAAATTGAGTTGTGTGTTGAGAATTTCTTTTGGATGTGTTTTTGTGTGTTTCTATATTTCTATTGTTCTAGTGTGTTTAGTTCATGGCTTTGTGGTTGGATGTGTAGAATTTCCATGTCTGTGTTGATGTCCCTGGATGTCTGTGATGTTTTCTTCATATGCAGAAAGACAATAACATATTTATGGATGAAGTCGTGAAAACATGGATTACGGAACTAGATGAACATTAATTTAAAATTAATTTGCTGCTCAGAAGATATAATCTGCAAAGAGTCTTATTCAAATTAAATATAAGTAAAAATTAACATTGAGCACCTCCTATGAACGAATGTTCAGATCTCAGAAAGTACGTGTTGTAGGACCCATGTTTATTAGACATTATTCTCTTGTTTTGATGCATACTAGCACCTCCTAAAATATCGGATACCTTTTTCTATCACCCTGTAAATAGTTATAATCCTAGTCAATACAAACATAAAATAATCCAACTAGTAGACACAACTTTAAATTAATTTTGCAGCATCCGCTTCATTTGCAGACCTTGCGGAACGTATTTTATTATCGACACAAAATGCCGCGGTTAAGTCTTTATAATGTATCTGCTTATGAAGTAGCATATTGTGTTATTTTCTGAATACAGGATACACAACACTGGTATAATGCAAAGGGATCCATTTTTTAAAGTTCCTTTTTTCTGAGTACCATTGGAAAAGTATCCACTGAACATACATGTAGCAAATTATAATATTTACTACAATGTCGAAAAGATGTTATTGGTGGTGGATGGCACTTGAGTCGAAAGGGAAGTCGACGTTTCACAGTAAGGTTATCGCTATAGTTGTCATCTTTTTCAGGACAGGCCATGTCACTACACTCTTTGCCATATTTGTTTGTACCTGAGCATACTTTAATGTTTCGTGTATTCTTCAAGCGAGAGATCCACACATACAGGAAAACAATACATGAAGGGTTCAGAGCCATAGTGGGCCAAGCGCCATTTATTAAAAACGAAGAAAGCAAGGGTTAAAGTTAAGTGAATACCATAATTTTCTTCATTCTCCTGTAACTTCATCCTTCTTAGCCCCAAATATTTTCCTAAGTACCTTATTGTCAAATACCCTTAACCTCTGTTCCTCTCTCAAAGTGAGAGTCCAAGTTTGCACAACCATACAGAATAGAACTGTTTTATAAATTCTAACTTTCAGCGTTTTTGGGGAGCAGATTAGTCGACAAAAGCTTCTCAACCGAATAATAGACATTTCCCATATTTATTCTGCGTTTAATTTCTGCTCGAGTGTAATTTACATTTGTTACTGTTGTTGAAAAGTACTTGAATTTTTCCACCTCTTCAAAGGTTAAATTTCCAATTTTTATATTTCCATTTCGCACTATGTTCTAGTCACGAGTCATATACTTCGTTTTTTTTTTTTTTTTTGGCATTTACTTCCAAACCTATCTCTTTACCTGCTTCAAGTAAACTTCCCGTGTTTTCCCTAATAGTTTGTGGATTTTCTCCTAACATATTCACGTCATCCGCATTAACAAGCAGCTGATGTAACCCGTTCAATTCTAAACCCTGTCTTTTATCCTGGACTTTTCTAATGGGATATTCTAGAGTAGGGGAGGACACTGGGAGCGAATCCAAATTCTAAACGCGGACGTTTAATATTCATCCGTCATGGCATCAATGCTGCGCGATGTTCGGCGGAGAAGAAAGGGATTCAAGAGAAGTCACATAGCTCCCCGTGAGAGAGTAGAATTCGCTCTTGGTGCCCAGCTCTGTTCTAGAGCGAAATTAAAAATTAAAGGTGATAATGCATCTCCTTGCTTTAGCCCGGAGTGAATTGGACAGAATCTGGCCTATACGAACTCTGCTGTATGTTCCACTGAGACACATTTTAATTAATCAAACTAGTTTCATGGGAATGCCAAATTCTTAACCGAGTTATATACCTTTTTGAAATCTACGAATAACTCCCATTTTTTCTCCAATACCTATCGAATACAAAAAATCTGGTGAATAGTCGATCAATTACGCCTAAAACCGTACTGATGATCAATAAAATCCATATACGACAACATTGGGTTTTACTCACGTTGAGTAACGCATCATTGGTTGGCATGTGTTACAGTTTCTTGTGATCGGAGCGACCTCTGAGAAGGTATAATGAATAAACTAACTCGTATCTTGTCTCTTCAAAAGAAAGCGCTTTCTTGGCACCGGCTGAGTATTAACTGAACACGGAAACTACGTGCGTATCGTCACAAATTTTTGGGTCACCACACACATCGGAAATTAATTGCAAAATTGTTCCTCAAAAGAAACATGAAAATGCTGATAATATCTCTCGCTTATTTTATTTCCCTGACCTTTGCCCCGAGCCATCAGAGCAAGCGTCACTAGACCTATAGCTTGATCCGAACCTTTCACTCTGATAAGTAAAGGGCGGAAAGATGTGCGTTATGCCTTCAGTTCAGTATCAACGGACTATATACTTGTCATTCACTCACGTAAACAGCGGCAAGAGAGTACAGTCTAGTAATGAGAACCTCATCACTCCATTCAATCGATGTATAAATACTGGAATGCAGTTGTTATATAGTTATGATTTAAAAACTTACCTCAAATGTTACCTGTCACCGCCTGATGAAAAAAGGATGCATTATACTGAACCACAATATACTGCACATTCGTAAATTATCGAAAAAGAAAGTTCAACGTCTCTCACTCCAACAATTTTTCCAACATCGAAAAGCTACTTTCCGTGTTACGAGATGTTAGAGGTACAAATGAATAAAGCGCCATAGTATCGTAGTTTTTTCCTTCACTAAAAATGTTACACGTAACTGTAGGCCTATAACAGGTATTCTTTTGCAGAATTTGTGGAATTTTTCTTTCACTTTTTCACCTATAAAATGTGGATTATCAAGTTTCTTGAACGGAATATTTGCAGAAATCATATTACATAAATACACATTAAATTCAGACCGTGTGTGTTTTTCATTATTTGATGTAAAAGACCTTTGTACGTTTTCGGTATGTTTCTTGGTGTTATAATGCCGCTCTAGTAATATTTTCTACGTATTTTAATATCACATTTGCGCACTGGACAGAAAATATTTTCCCCTTGCGAAATCAAAATCTCTCTTCCGTATTTATTTCATCATAATTTTAATTCCATACCTTTCTACTTAGGCATTTTAAATCACTTTTACACAACACTACCACCTGAACAAAGACAATAAACAATATTGTAAACACCTGGCTTTCTTCTTTCTCATACGACTAGAAGTTGACACTGAAGGTCATTTGTTGGTTTCTACTTGTACTGCCGCCCTCTCGTAGTGCATTTATGTTATTGCACTTGTACCTGTGACGTCATCCATACTTCAGACCAAACTAACGTGTATCGCGTGGTAACGCACATTTTTCCGCCCTCTACTGATAAGATATCAAAGCTATGCACCTGAAAATGTAATGAACGTGACATTAATGCCTTGGTAATGCTATCAAATTCTGTGTTAATCAAGTGTAGGCAACACAAACTATATAATCTTGAAGATTAATGGTTTAACTGCTGTTAAGCTATCCCTGCCATTGAGTTACATAGTTTACATTGCATAACTCATATTGCAGTGGAATATTTAATATTCAAGGCCAATTGTTTAGAATATTTAGTTGATATACTTCTCTGGATCTTGGGAGAAGGAAGAGATGGATATGAGTGCATGTAGTTTTCTTCAGACTATATAGGTGTTTTTCACTATGCGACGGATATATCCCTGTTGATTTTAAAGCTTGTTCTGGCGGAACAAAATAGTATACCGGGGTAAATAGAGCGGGACACTGGACAAACCAGGCATGTCCAGGGGAAGTGGCTGTGAGCTACGAATAGAAAAATGAGCGTCACTAAGTCGACACATACTTTTTCATTATACATTTTACGCCTTTTACAACAATTTAGTTCTTTTTTTTATCGCGTTTGTAATAATACCATATATGATTTTTCCTGCACTATCATTTCAAAAACATTGTTACCATACACGAATGAAATAATTTAACGTTCTCCCAAATAAAGGGATGTACTTTAGTTTTCTAGGATCGCTCACAGAAGGAATTCATTATGATCTTAAAAGTAAAATTTGACTTATTTATACATTTCATGCAATTAATTTTGATAAATTGGTATAAATTATTTGCACGTATATTGTTATGATATATATTATTATTTTGATATTAAATGAACGATATTTAATGGTGATACAAGGAGTAAAATATGTAAGACATTGTTTCAGTGGTTCACCCACGCCTAAGAAATTATTCTACGACAAAGAATGCTTACCTTTCTTTAACAAAATGACTCACTCTTCTCTACCTTTGACTACTTGCTTTCATGAGACCTAAGGGCTTATAGAACTTAGAAAGTGCGCAACGAAAGTACAATTTTGTATGTAACAACAAATTTCTCCTAAAAATAATAATATGAGGACATACTGTCAACCTAATTCCATTTCTCTCTCCGTCTTATGCTAGAAATAAATTAGGAAATACCATAAGAGTCCGTTCCTAGTAAATCGCCTTTTTTATTCTTGATTTCAAATAAAAACTCGTGAAATTTGCACTAAAGTAATTAATGGATGAGAATTTGTCATTCTGAAACCATGTCAAATATTCATCTAAATATTCTCTTAAAATTGTGCAAATACGGTATATTATCTTAAAAAAAAATAAATATGTTCTTACGACATTAGTGTGCAATTAATATTCTTTTCAATGTTTATTAATTTCCATTAAGTAGAATTATGTGGATTTGAAGAAGAATGGAACGTGAAGTGGACAGACAGAATAAAAAATGAAGCTGTGCTGGAAAGAGTGCGTGAAGAAAGAATGATGCTGAAACTGACCAGGAAGAGGAAAAGGAATTTGTGAGAAAAAACTGCCTATTGAAGGATGCACTGGAAGGAATGGTGTACGGGAGAAGCGTTCGGAAAGGAAGAAGATATCGGATGATTGACGACATTAAGATATATGGATCATATGAGGAGACAAAGAGGAAGACAGAAAATAGGAAAGATTGGAGGTTAGTAGTAAGGTTATTTTACGACGCTTTAGCAACAGCTTAGGTTATTTAGCGTTTGAATGAGATGAAAGTGATAATGCCGATGAAATGAGTCCGGGGTCCAACACCGAAAGTTACCCAGCATTTGCTCATATTGGGTTGAGGGAAAACCCCGGAAAAAACCTCAACCAGGTAACTTGCCCCGACCGGGAATCGAACCCGGGCCACCTGGTTTCGCGGCTAGACGCGCTAACCGTTACTCCACAGGTGTGGACGGAAAGATTGGAGAAAGCTGGGTTTGTAGTGAAAGACCTGTCCTTAGGCAGAACACGAAATGATGGTGATGATGATGATGATGATGATGATGATGAAGTAGAATTCTAACTTTTTTATTTTCTCCATATTCTATTTTAAGAGTCTCAATAATATTTTGTAATTAGTTATACATGGGTATATACTGGTTCGCGAACCAAAATTTGTTGGAGACGTTCTTTCAAATGGAACTGTGAACCACAGATGGGTCGTGGGGTCATCATGGAGCCGAGATGACGCACATCACATCGACAATGGGAAAAGATTCATACTTTAAATATATGAAACTATGACTATCTCTTGCACGGAACATTAAAACTGTGGGTCAACCGATACTTACAACAAGTTCAGCTTGATTATTGATTAATGAAACAAGTTCCTCAAGAATTAAATAGAGTGGGGAAAAAGTAAAATTGAAGCTTCCGATGTCATTGTCAATATGTTGCGAAATACGTTTTCCCTTGCGTATCTCGAAATATTTAAAAATTCCTATTTCCTTTATGTGATTGATAGAACGACCCAAAATATTCAATGGAGAAACTAGAAGAAGAAGAAAAAAGTATTTCAGATATTCCATTCCAGTGACGGGGAATGCCGGTGAATTGGAATTTTCTCGCAGGCACCCATAATTCATAGCCTGACATCCAGAGGACGGCACTAGATATATGAGCAACCACGTGACCCCTTATAAGTATCGGCGTGGAATTCGTTCCGGAGAGCGGAAGGTCGAGTTCTAAATATTGAACAGCCGGATAAAGTATACAATACGGCACGAAAGTCTGTAAGCGATGATAAGGAAGATTACATAGTTTGCAAATGTGATGAGATTAAACCAGTCCCGCTTGAGATTTGTGTTCGTGCATGTATACTGTATGTGGAATACATTACTCTTAAATGTGTGTTTCTCTCCTAAAATTCTCGGTTTATAAATTCCAATCCAATCAGTGAGTGATGAGTTAGTGAATTAATTGCAATCTCTCAATTGTTCTAGTCTAGTCAGCCGATCTTTCAATTTCATCCTAGTCAGCCTGTGTCTCAGTTCCAGTCTATAGTCTGCGTCAATTGAATATTTACTTCAAGGTCAATGCATAGTTGTTGCTTTGGTTCAGTCATAAGGGGTGCTATGAATAGACATTTCGCTAGCCCGCGCTACGAGCGTGCTAAACTAGCTCCGGCTATCGACTGATTACTTTTCCAGGATTCATATCATATTATATCGCTAACACTGGTTTATGAATACGAAAAACGTTAGTTCGCTGATCATCCACTGGAAGCCCGCGCTAAGAATGTCTATGAATATGTTTACGGAAAGAGAATTTCCAGCGAACTTTGTGCGTTGTGTGCTACAGCCCTGAATAACATTGACCTATATATATATATATTATATATATATATATATATATATATATATATATATATATATATATATTTTACTACACAAGTTATACTACACAAAATAGATTAATCCCAAGTGCAGGGCTGGGCACCAAGAGCGGATTCTAGTGTCTCATGGGGAGCCATACGACTTCTCTTCAACCCCTTTCTTCCCCGCCGAACATCGCAGCGTTAATTCCGTGATGGATGAATATTAAGCGTCCTCGTTTAGAGTCTGGATTCGCTCTCGGTGCCCAGCCCTGCCCTAGTACAGTATAACAGTCTTTTAAGAAATATAACCATTATGAAAACATTGGCCCCTAATGTTTAATACTATATAGTCTACTGCTAATTCCACAATTTGGGACATCTGACCTATTTCTACGGCTGACAACTAAGATCCAGAATACATAACAGATGTTAAATTAAAAATAAATACAATATGATTCGCGGAGAGAATATGGAACAATGATAAATTTAAAAATAAAGTACAATTTGATTTCGAAGAAACATGAGGTGGAGTATCGGTTAGCACGTCTAACCGCGAAACCAGGTGGCCCGGGTTCGATTCCCGGTCGGGGCACGTTACCTGGTTGAGGTTTTTTCCGGGGTTTTCCCTCAACCCAATATGAGCAAATGCTGGGTAACTTTCGGTGTTGGACCCCGGACTCATTTCACCGGCATTATCACCGTCATCTCATTCAGACGCTATATAACCTGATATGTTGATAAAGCGTCGTAAAATAATCTACTAAAAAAACATGAGAAGAAAGTACAATGAAGAGTAATGAAATGAAGCAATATATATATATATATATATATATATATATATATATATATATATATATATATATATATATTACGTGGTGTTATACAAGTGATTGTGTAAAATGGATAATGAATCTCTCAATACCATTAGACAAATTTTGTTAATGTCCTCATTAGAAAAATTAAGAGAAACGAGAATGGCTTTGGTTAACTTAAATGTAGTTCCCCTAGCGCCAAAAAGAAGTCCTCTCACTGAAATGAGGAATACATGGATTGTAAATAGATTCCTTTCATCATTAACGTTATTGGCTTGTTGATCATCCTTCTCAAAACGGACAGTGGGGTCAAGAATGAGGCTTCTTTAATTCCCGCGATCGATGGCTATAATGTCTGCTCTTCTGGGTGACCCATTCTCAGTGAAGCAGTGCAATTCTTCGTAAACCTCCCACTTTGCCTTCCGAAGAGTGGTTGCGATGGAGCTTCTCACTTTATGGTGGCTATTGTTCCTCAGTAGTTCTCCTTTAGGGCAATAACCCAAAACATACCGAAGGTTTTCTACTTCGCTGCATCCTGGATGACGACAGTTTTGATCTTGGAAAGAACAACCTGGCACAGATCGTACTGCTGCGATGTTTGTGGACATCTTTATGGCATTGGCCCACTCTGAGGATGATATCCCTCTTTTACTACTAATCCAAGAGTTTTTTTTTTTCGATCTTCATAAAATAGTTTAGTCCTCCGTGTAATACAATCGTTATTTAAAATATTAGAAATATGCACATCGTGCAAACGTTGACTCATAAATGTTTAATATACGCTTTCACAAAATAGATTAATTCCCAGTACAATACAGTTGTTCTTTAAAAAACAGAAATGTATGATTTCGAGATATTTTCCATATATATTAAATATAATATGACTGCGCAAAATAGATTAACCTCAATAAAATATAACCGTTCTTTGAAGAAATGAGAAATATACCCATTATGAAAACATTGGCCCATGCATGTTAAATATGTAGTGCAAATATTTTATTTTTCCATGCTCGCGGATATAGAGTTGAAGCGGCAGAGCACAGCGCAACTGTCCACATACGGGGGTGGAAAGATCAAATTATTCACTGTAATGTCTGCAAGGCAATATATAACGGCGCAACACAGTTTTATCGAAGTCGCCGAGATCTGTCACATGACGATATCGTTTGAGTGCTAGGAGAAGAAAGTTTAACAAGATGTTCTGTAGATTTTAGCACTTCCTCGGAACTTTGTTTATATTTCGATTGGAAATTTCACACATTTTTGCAGCAGATCTTGAGACTTCCTAAATTCAATGGTGGCAATTTTTTCGATATGTTAAACAAGATCTTTAAGAATGTTATACACATTGTAAACGGTTTTTTTGCTGTGTCTTCGCAAATCAGATTGCCCCATTCGTTTGCCTTTTTTAACTGATGTCCTGTAGATAGCGGATGATCCAGCCTAACCCTCCATAATGGCAAAATAAGCAATAAACTAAATTAGCTAAAATAAAAATGAAAAATAATAAAACAATACATTACACACGAATTTAGAGAGCAATGATACTGCACAATTAACACGCTGCTTTCAGTAAAAGACTGATGTTTTCCTTATATGCATATAGCACCACCATTTGACATCGCGTGACCTATGTTGATTCAAGACTACGTAGTTTGAGGTAGAGATAACGCATATACTCGCAACATTGCACGTAGTTTTAAGGTTCGCGGGACGGCGGGAGAAGCCTTTGGATTTGACCTTCAGATTCATTTTCTACTGACGCGGAGTTAAGTCAGCTGGTCTCTCAATTCCAGTCTAGTCAGTAGATGAGTCATGCAGTCAATGAATCATTTAATTACATTTTATCATTTACCCATTTCCAGCCCATTAAGTTAATGTCAGTAGTTCATATCTTCCATGTGCCTTAATGTCGTATAGATAGTATAATTATAACTTTACATAAAACAAAAGTTTAAATTTGGAAATAATTTATTTGATATTATCGTAATTTTTAAAATAGAATCATGAATACAATAAATATGTCATTACAAATATCAGATTCCATTTCCCCATGTTTTGAGGCTGTATACACGAATGTAAGTTAAAGTTACAAAAGAAAAACTAGTAACATATTCAGATGAAGGTTATTTGATGGAAATTACCCATACTGTGTTGAACAATTCTGTCGGTATTGAAAATGTCTTCAATTCTTTTCTCAATATACAAAGTTTTGTAACATTACGTATACGCAGCGCAATTCTAAATATAATTAAGTCCAATATAAGTTCCATTATCCAGAAACTTTACAAAAAATTAATACTAAAACTTTTATCTTAATTACTTTTGCAAAAGAAATTAACGATAGGAAATTTAAGTTAAATTTATGTTACTATGGTTACCGTATCACCAAATATTATGAAAATCTAACGCCTATTAAATTCTAACTTTAAAATCAGGCGTTCTCTGTACTCTTGTGAACTCATTTTATGTGGGTTTAGTTTATCTATTTTCCCTCACTCGTATGCTGTAATATTAACTCGTAAAAGTTACTGAATTCAAAACCCCTAATGTTCCCAATTTGCGCTGCCGTATGACGATTTAGTGCACTGGACTCTAATAATCATAATATTATTCTGCAGTGTCGAATATGAGGTCAACACAAGCACCGGCACATGCTCGAACAAGCATTGTCTTTCTCGGAAAATTGAACTCTATTATTGTTACAGCCTCACACGTAGCGATGCCCCGGCCTTAATGCGATATGGAGGATGTGTGCTCGCTAACGATGGGATTGTTATAGGTTGGATAACGTTTCCTGCTGCGAAGTGGCAGGAAATTATATAAAAGTACCGGATTCAATACTTTACGGGATTTTTGTGTTAACAAATACTTCAGTGTGATTGTTTTGTAATTTTGTGGCATTTTTCCTATCATACATGTGTAACAGACCACACATTACTTTATTAAAATTATCGTTAGTTGATTGCGATATATTGAATTAGAAATATAGATAGATAAATGTATTAATTGAGGAATATTACACGTGCAGATGTGATATTATCATAATTATCTCTTAAATCCAATGTACGAGTCTTCTGACCGTACGTACTTTGTATCTAAAACAAGTCCTACTTTGTAGGTTTCACCCTCCTCACCTACAGTTAGATCCAACCAGTCTCCAAAAGAACACAAAAATAAAAATAAAAATGACACAAACAAAACACATTACATAATATATCCTAACCTAAACATGCATAAAAGTGTATAATTAAGTATCCCTTCGTCAGTTTGCATCACGAACTTCAACAGCTGGAGTTCTAATCTGTCTGGCCTTCAAGAGGAACAATCCAATCCTTTGTTCCCATTCTCTATTCCCCATGAGGTCAAGACATGCAAGCGAACTCCTATTGCATCGAGGGTGGTAGATATTGTTTTCCGGATATGTTCCAATTCGACACACTGTAATAAAATATGTGTCCAGGAGTCCTTTTCTCCTCACAGTGGACAAAGGCGCTCTCTTTCGTTAACAATTTTTTTACCCTTCCACGTCCCCAATCTTAGACACGCTAAATCTGCTCTGTTGTCTTTGTTACAAGAATTTATGTAGTCACACCTCCCCCAGTTAAGCGTGAGATCTGATTGTAAATGTAGTGAGGACTTTTCTGAACATGGGAGCTCAATCTCTTGCCTCTCGTTATCAATTAAACGCATCTTCACATTACTCCATATACTCCTTCTGTTATTCTCTCCTTTTCCCCTACACCCATCCCATTCCTATATGATGCAGCCCTCTCTGCAGTTTATAAACCCACCCTTCTCTTTGTGAAACTTTGTAGCAAATCGACCGTAAAAGCGACTGGTCTCCAAATATAATTTTTAACCAGTATTTTATCACCCTAACTTTCATATTAATTCGTTCGTTTTGAAATCCAAACTCTTTAGTACCCAGAAGAATTAGAAATATGTATGTATTATAACCATGATATAACGAAATGGGCTTAATATAATATCACAGAAAGTACTGAACTGCAAATTTGAAACTTTTGAACCGAAAATTAAATTTAAATTATTATTTGTGGCATGTTTTAATTTCTGGACGGCTGGGAACATAACGAAGACATATAAAAGTAGGGAGAAAGAGAGTCGTGTGTGTGTGTGTGTGTGTGTGTATACTGTATATGTCTATATTATGAACACCTGCATTACACGGTATGTAGAATTGTAAATTGTCCTACGTTAACACCTGCTGTAAACTGAATGCAAGTAAATTTAGTAGACCTAATTAGTTGTATCCTAACCTAAGACACGTAGCTCCTAAATGACGCGTCAAACAACTTGGGTTGTCTGACAAAAAATGGAACCTCAGAGATTGGTGTAGAAGTTCTCAATCACCCTACAGATATATCAATTAGTAGCCTAAATGACAGTGTGATTTGAGGGTCAGAAAGATTTTACATAGACGGAGACAATGAATAATTTCAAGGGAAAATTTACTATTTAGATAACAAAAAACCACAAATTTAATTCGCACAGTAAGTGTGCACGCAGTGCTGGGCTCTGGCGTTCTGTCAGTCCACTTGAGGTATGTGGATATAAGGATAAAACTGATCTGGTATAGTTCCTGGGTAGCTCAGTCGGTATAGCGTTGGCGCACTCAGCCAATGGATCCGGGTTCGATGCCCGGCCCGGGAACAATTTTTTCCTTTGAAATTATTCAAGTCAGTTTTACAACGAGCTTACCTCAAAAGCCCGATTTATACGTAGAGATATGTCAGAGATATTAGCAGACAGCTAGAGATGTCCGCAAAGTCGGAGTCACAGAGATCTGCGGAGTCCGAGTCGGAGGTGTAGGCGCGGATTCAGAGTCGGAAGTGTGGGCGCAGAGTCCGAGTCGGAGGTGTAGACGCGTAGTCCCAGTCGGAGTTGTAGACGTGTAGCCCCAGCCGGAGGTGTGGGCGCAGAGTCCGAGCCGGAGGTGTCGGCGCGGAGTTCTAGTCAGGGTCATTGGCGCAAAGTCCGAGTCAGAGGTGTCGACGTGTAGTTCCAATCGGAGGTGTGGACGCAGAATCCGAATCGGAGATTGGGAGCCTAGTCTGAGACGCAGGTGTCAGTGCGAACGTGGCTATGGGGATGTCGAACACGTAATTTGAGATAGTGATATATTACATGGGTAGACAGAAATACAGAAAAGAAGAGAGGTAATGTAAAAAGGGACTGTGAGACAGTGATGTGGACATAGACTATGAGAGTCAGTCATATAGACGGTGATGGAGTCAGATAAAATAGACAGAGACTAAGTGAAAAATGTAAACAGATGACGTTCGTGAGAGAGATGGAGAAAGACAGATTCATGTATGTGGAGAGATAGATTGATTGACATGCTCATTCAATCCTCAAATTGTTTAATCAATACTATATTCTTTCTTTTTTCTTACGTATATTTCATTTTATTTTGTTCTATTTGTATTTTGTAAATAACCGAGTAAATATTATAGATTTAATTAAAATCTATGGAGAAGTCTGTGACAGATTTGAAAAGAGAGATTGACAGAGAGGGAAAAGAGAGACTGAGAGATTTTTTCATGTTCCGATAAGCCTATATTTTATAGAAGTAAGTAGTTGTACTGCCGTGGATGCTTTCATGTGCTAAGGAAAGTTATTGGTTTAATAAAATAGAGGCCGTGTGTCGTTCGGGATTGGAAATGTGATTAGTAGCGATGTAATGTGGTGGTGGCGGCACCACGAGGACAAAATTGGAGCTACATTGAGTGGGTGACCGACTGCCTTGAACATAAAACGGGGCAGGAAACTCTTTTTCTTTTTGTTATTATTATTTAAGCCCTCTCTACGCCGTCGAGAATAGACAGAGAGACAAATGAGCTCCGTTCATATCTGCTGAAAGATGCCCGTGGGACACTGTTTCGGCCATGTATAGTCGACGCCACATCGTGAAAGCCATCTCTCGTCGTCCCATATATATATATATATATAAAACTACTTTTTGGTTTTGACATCCAACTCCAAGGCTGAAATTCCTGCGACCCAGAGTTAGACATGAAGGATTATCGTTCACACTTCGGGTCTACAATCTACACCGACGACGACGCAACGAAGATTTGATTATAAATGTGAGTGGGACGAAGGGAACAGAAGAATGAATTATAATATCACATTATATTCACTGCTGCGTCGCAGTGCCGAGGAGGAAAAATGCTTCAGCGTCTAAATCAAAGACGTTTCATCTAGCGGATAGGAAATTTTCATTTATGTGCCATGTTACAAAGATTCATATTCAATTCAGAGATTCAATTCAGGCCATGTAATTCTGCGGACAGTTCTCCTCCGAATAGCCTAACATTTTTCATACATTTATGTAAATTACTTTTACATAATCTAGATGTTTATCAAAGTTACGTTACTGGAACTCGTTTATACTCATATTTAAAGGGCAATTGCCTCCTAGCTTTATGATGTAATATTCAGAAAATTCGGGTTTTAGTTTCTTATCCTGCTTATATTAGGTATATATATTATATATGTATATATACATATACATATAGTCCACACCTGTGGAGTGACGGATAGCACGTCTGGCCGCGAAACCAGGTGGCCCGGGTTCGAATCCCGGTTGGGGCAAGTTACCTGGTTGAGGTTTTTTCCGGGGTTTTCCCTCAACCAAATATGAGCAAATGCTAGGTAACTATCGGTGTTGGACTCATTTCACCGGCATTATCACCTTCACTTCATCCAGACGCTAAATATCCTGAGATGTTGATACAACGTCGTAAAATAAACAACTAAAAATACACATACATATACATATAGGGTAAAGTTGCCTATTTCCGTGATACCCCTAATCCCGTGATACTTTTTTTTTAAATTGAATGTCAGTCAAAGCTTTGCCGTACGACCATTGCCGTAAATCTTTCGCCTACTTTTGAGACCTCGGTGAATTTCCTAACTAGATATCCAACCCCGTGACATTCAGTGAAAAAAAGTATCACGGAATTAGGCAACTTTACCCTACATATACACGATGGGCATTGGGAACCTGACTGTTTTAACATACAAACGGCACCATGATGTGGAACATTAAAATGTTGACGAAATAATCGTTGTGTAATGACAATTGAGTCATCATTAAAAAAAAAGTCTCCACCACAAAAGCACGATGTTCAGCATTCCATAGCGCCATTTTTACAACAATGGCATATATTGAACTTGCAATGTATCATTCTAACCAACTTATTGTATGTTAAATATCGTCAGATATCCAAAGTTAGTTACACATTAAGAATGCATTTCTTACAAGTCTTTTCGGTGATTAGTTGTTATTATGATAGCCGAGGTACTCCGATTCAAGTCTAGTTGAAGACGGTGGACGTTAAATATTAACAAAATTCTTAGAATGACTTCTCAATGACGGAAAAAAGCTGCAGGTCCTCTCTCTTAGATGTAGATCTACAGCACGTAAAAAAATTCTGTTCCTGATACAGGGCCCTGACAAAATTTATGCCCTCATTTAGAATTTAAACTCTGAATTATCTCTGCAGCTGGAAGAACTTTGAATACGCTACTACTACTACTACTACTACTATTGCTATTACTACTACTACTGCTATTACTACTACTACTGTTATTATTACTACTACTAATACTATTACTGCTGTTACTACTGCTACTTCTACTACTACTACTACTACTACTACTACTACTACTACTACTGCTGCTGCTGCTGCTACTACTACTACTATGGGTACTATTACTACTACTGCTATTACTACTATACTACTACTGTTACTACTGCTACGACTACTACTACTACTACTACTACTGCTACTACTATTACTACTACTTCTACTGCTATTGCTATAACTACTACTGCTGCTACTACTACTATGGGTACTATTACTACTACTGCTATTACTACTATACTACTATACTACTACTGTTACTACTACTGTTACGACTACTACTACTACTACTACTACTGCTACTACTATTACTACTACTTCTACTGCTATTGCTATAACTACTACTGCTGCTACTACTACTACTATTGCTGCTATTACTACTGCTACTACTACTACTGCTGCTACTGCTTCTACTACAACTACAACTACAACTACTACTGTTATTTCAGTGGTAGTGGTGGAGGTGGTTATTGTAGTGGTGATGGTAGAGGTAATGGTGTTAGTTATAGTGGTGGTGGTGGTGGTGGTAGTGGTGGTTATATTGGAGATGGTTGTGATATTAGTAGTAGTGATGGTGTTTCTTATTGGTTATTTTCACGATGCTTTATCGACTCCTATGATTACATGGCGTTTGTTGAGATGAAGGTGAAGTTCTATTGTATAAAGCGATGAGATGCTACTTTTTCTGTATTATCATAGGATTGATTTTTCTTAAAGCACTAACCGTTAGTTGAACACTTCTCTCTACGTGTGGATCAATTTCCACAGATTCAGTTACTTTAAGACGTGATGATTTGCGGTCTTTTTCGATATTTGAAACTGAGATAATATACTTAGGGTGGTATTCATAGACATTTCGCAGCACGCGCTACGAACGTACTAAGCTAGCCCCGGCTATCCACTGGTTACTAGTACAGAATTCAAATCATATCCTAACGCTAACACTGGTTTAAGAATACGAAAAACGCTGGTAATCCACCGAAAGGCCGCGCTAAAAATGTCTATGAATACGGCCCTTAGATTCTAAATATAAATTAATATGTTTTAAAATGTTTACACTTCTAAATGTCTACATTCGTAAACAAAAAAGTTGTATTAGAGATGACTATAATGTACCAATTAGTTATTTATTCACGAGAGTGTAAGCTTGGGGATTATGGCAAGAGTGAATGTTTAAAGCACAGACCATTAGCGAGTGCGCTAATCTTCACGAGTGTGGTAAGCACAATTATATACGAGTTTGGTAGCATTAGAAATTATAAATAAAGTATAAAATGATTACAAACTTTTCGAGTAAGCTCCTGTCTCATGTGATGACGTTATGTTTTTTAAGAACTGTACCTTTTTTCCTTTTCCAAGGCAACCTAAACTTCTTCAATAAACTTATTGTGTACTATGTCATCGTCTTTGCGTTGCTATGTTTTCTTTGTAACAGGACTATAATAGTTATTTATGAGTTAAGTTCGTAAAGGTTTTCTTTTTGGCACGAGTGTAAAGTTTATGAAACACACACTAGGGACAAAAGATAACTTTACGAATGTGTGTAATACAAAATAGCACAAATTTATATTAAATAAGTATTTAAAGTTGTGGAAGTTATAAGACCACAATGCCATGGCAGTCTAAACTCAGAACCATTCAGAAGTAAATTTCCATGAAATGGCAACCAGTTTTATTCATGTTCACGATTTCATGGCCGTCTAAACCGGTCATATCAACAAAGAGGTTAGCGACAGTTGAATGATAAATCTTGTTACAATGAGTAGGCCTATTACATGTAACTTTAGAATAATAAGGCCTAAAATGTAGATATGATTGTTAAATTTGTTACTATTTTTTGTTAGTCCTAAGGGTAATATTTTAAGTAATGTAAGATCGAGATAATGCATTAATTTCTTACTGAATGGAGTTTGTACATTTAAATTACATTTTCTTTGGCAGTGCGTAACATGAATAGCAGTATTACTTGTTTTTTCCACACTAATGTTTTAAAGGCTCAATTTACACACTGATAACAGTGGGCAAAATGAAACTTTACGCACTGTCATGGACAAAAATATTTTTGCCATCCTAGCATTATGAACAGGTTGTTACTACATCGAATATCGTTCATAATTCGCTTATTATGGCACGCGTGCCGATAAAAGCAATGACGTATTCGCTACGTGACGTAATACCGGAACTCTTCGATCGGGATGCATGCATCTCGTCTGAATATCTTCTTCGCGCCGTGTAACAAGAAATGAAACGCAGAGCAAAAGATAACGTATCATTTATTTCGATCTTTAACAGTTTTGTATCACTTTTGTAATATCACACAAAACAGTTCTGTGGTTCAGAGAAACTGTATTTACAAAATAAAGCAACATTTTGTAACATAACCTGCAAGGTTATCCATTCCTCTTTACTCAATGTCAATGCCAGGCAATACTAATCGACACGAACATATGAAGACAATTTGTCAGCTATGGATCTCGAGTTTCTTTCAAACTTTATTTTCTACAATTTATAATGCTAAGATGCCATAAAGTGTTGTATTCAACTCGTGGATAAACTTAATATGACACTCGTGGAAACTGTCTAACTCACTATCGTTCGTGCGACAACCATTCACTCATGGCATAATCATCACGATTATCCACTTGCTTCATAAATAACTATTATATGAAGCTCTACAAAATTAGTGTCAAGATCTACATAAATTATAAAATTTAAAATTATGCCGAAAGATTAAAAACATTGGTTTTATGTGCAAATTAGGAAATTAAGGTGCATTTTATTTGGGTGCATAGAAAATTAATTCAACTATGTTTGTTTTTGCATAAGAGGTATAATAAAAATTATTTTTAATGGACTAAATCGTTGTTAATATAATTCTTATATTACTGACATTATCTTTTCGTGGAAGCATATTTAAAATGGCGGAAGGCCTGTGAATTTTAGAGAAGAAAAGTATCGGATAGGGATTGTGTACAATCTTACATGATTTCATTTAAGAGTTAGTATGTAAAATGTGTATACTACTGCGAAAAATGTGTTCCTTTCGCATAACATATATTTCTTAATTTCAATATCAGATGAAACATTATTAAATAAATAAACCAACTGTCTTAGCATGTGCATTTGCTTGTCTTCAATCTGTTATTAAGACAATAATCACGTCTCTCTTGAGTCTTACTTATATAATTAAAGTTTGCTCAGGATTGAAATTATTGCTCAAGATTGTGAGAACGGAAAATGAAGTAGTAAATGCGTAAAATTTTCGTGAGAAATATAATTATTGTTGCGCTATTAATTTAGTTTCTATATGTGATTTCTCAGAAGATAGATTGAATATTTTAGAGCTGTTAAAGAAACAGTCTTGGCCTCTTGGCCAAAGAGAATTCAAAACTGTCCTTCCTTTCTGATATATTTTTTCAAACACTTAGAACACTTGAAATAGTTTGCGAAGCCAATATGTTAACATAACATACAGAGATGAAATCGACGGATTTATAAGGAAACTTGTTGTCTGGTAGACATTACTGGACAAAAAGAAAATTTATTCATTTCAGTGCATTAAAAAACTCACATATCGTATGACACGACAAATTCTTAGTTTGTTTTTGTGGACATAAATTAACTTTGAACAATTTTAAACAAGAATTTTTAATATCTTCCGAAAGAAACTCAAAACAATCATGACAGTGACAGATAGATACTGAATCCATTTCTAACAGTTGCACTCAACTAGCCGAATTAAAACAAAAATAATTAAGGAAAAGACTTACTAAAATATGTGCTTACTGATGGTCGGTTAAAAGTATATTTCTTTACAGCGTAGATTAGTTTTAGATCAAAATAATGTAAGAATAAGTCAAGCTTGCAGAAGAAACTCTTACAGTTTTGATAACATTTGCAAACTCGTATTTATGCAAAATAAGTTTTCAGTCTATGATTTCCATAAAAAAAAAAGCGAGAAATTTCTTTCAAATTGGAAATGATGCAATTGTGTGCATATTGAATACAGAGCGATTATTTTAGAAGCTGCTTTCTCGAAAACAGACACATTAGGTATAACTACTGAACTTTTTTATTTTATTTTTATGTTCAATTTTGTTTATGTTTCTGTATACAACATAAATATGTTAATAAGGAATTTTTTGTTTTATTTTCTAAATCATCTCGCGATCCCCCCTAGCTTTACACGACCCCCAGGGGATCGCGACCCACACTTTGAGAAACTCTGCACTAAGTGATACAGAGCAGTGGTACACACGAGATCACTTTGGGAGTTATTGAAATTGATTTTATGTCCATTATTGTCATAATATGAAAGGAATTTGAATGGATGCGATGAAAATTGATTTGTTTTTAATTGTAGATGAATATTTATAAATCGTGCAGTGAAATTAAACGACATCATTAATTAAAACAACTCTCTACTCAACAGGATCCGAATCCTGAACTTTGTATTTTGCGAGTAAGCAGCTAGCACAGAGCTATCGGAAAGCTTGCGATGAATATATTGTTATAATCGGGGTTGTTGTACTGTATCGTGTTTGTTTGATAATTAATTTTAGGCATTAATTAGATTTGATTATAAGATTAATTTCGTGCATTTTGATTAGTTGTGAAAAATCTTCCTGTAATACTATTCAAAAATACTGGGTTGAAAACCGTTGTTAAGTCGTTCTGGTGTGATTCGTGCTCTGTAAGGAGCTTCAAGAATCTGGCCAATTTTTATTTCTGGAGGTGTACATGATGAAAATAATATATAGAAATAAATATATTGTAATGAGTTGAAATAAGCTGTTGATTATAAAATAAATAATTTTATCCTCGACCATGCCGAAATGTAGTAATTATACACCTGGTAGTAGCCCTTTAATGCACCTCATTAAATTACACCTATTCATTATAATTCAGTTGTTCAGTCAATGACAAATCACCTTTGTACCGTTATAAACCCGCCAGTATCGATTATTCTCGGATATGCAATCGAAATACAATTAGCGAAAAGTGACGGAGGCTGGAAATCCAATACTTTCGCAGAAGGTTATGTTCTGTTACTATAATAATTAGCGTTAATTATTTATAATATTCAAGTAAATTCAATTTGTCATATCGTTTTTCAATTCTAAATCAATTTCCAGGTTATATCAAGACAAATGTTCTCTAGGTTATATCAGGGTCAATGATATTCGTGCCTCGGAAAAATCAATACTTTCGCGTCTGCGCAAATCTCACAATTCAGGTCAGTCCCGTTTGTCACTTACATAACCATAACATGAAAACTTATGAATAATTTCATAAACAAACATACTCACATCTTAATTACTGCCATTATAGGCTCGTTGCATAATGTACTAAAAGAAGACTTCTGTTAATAAACTTGCACGCAGCATAAGTTCATTAATACAACCTTAATTTAAGAGGGAGTAGAATACCGCATTTAGAACAAATAGGGTAAAGGTTGGTAATATTGTGATACGAGTAATATTGTGATAGTTCTTTTTGAGAATTTATTACAATTTTACTTAGCGAGAGGAAGATCGATTTTTTGCGTCAACGTATTTAGGGAATATTATTATGATGTACCGAAGAAGATATGATATTTCCGTGCGTTGTTGTATGATGAAGGATGGGTGGAGTGGACAAAAATTCTCTCCGGAACTGGAACTCGAACCTGGGTTTTCAGCTCTACGTTCGGACGCTTTATCCACTAAGCCACACCGGATTCCAGTTCCGATGCCGGATTGAATCCCTCTCAGTTTAAGTTCCACCTCTCAATTTCAATAGGTTGATGAAACTCAAACCTTTTGGGATTATATAAGTACACGTCAAGAATATCTTAAATTAGATCTTCATTTCTATAATTTACTGAGTGACGGCTGTATAATATATTCAGTATATGTTACTGAAAACTACAAAACTTACATAAGTTAAAATTATTGTTATTAAAAATAAAAATTTTTATAGTCACTAATCATATATTTAATGGCATTGTGGTGTGGATATTTATGTGCGTGATTCTCTCCAATATTGTCTGGAGAGAGCGCAAAAATTACAGTTCCTAAGGAAAGACCAAAAGGTATTACTTACTGATAAAATAAGAGGCCTATAAGAATTTGTAGGCTCCCGATCATTTCAGCAAGGTCTCTTAGCAGGATAAAATGATTTTACCCTCTACATTTCAAGGTATTCACGAAACATGCAGCAGCTATACGAAGAAGCTATGTCTGTTGTTCGAAAGCATGGGAAACCTGACATTTTCTTAACTCTCACCTACAATCCACAATGACCTGAAATAGCTACTACTACCTTACATGAAAAATCGTTCTGACATTGTTACTTGCGTTTTCGCTTTTAAACTCAAAAACTGAAGATGGATAGGTTCAAGAAAAAGTATTTGGCATAAAAACCATTCAGAGAGAGCATGTTTGATTATTATGGAAGCATGATTTAAAATGACTGGTAGGCCTATTCTTCATTGAAAATAAATCTGAAGAATTTTTATTTGAACTTCTAATGAACTTAATTTGCAGCGTTTGCTGCACAAGCCACTAGTATTTTTTTTATTTGGATAATTAAAATGTATTATCGGAATGAATTTGTCTTTCAAATGACATGAACTAATGCCATTATACAGTACTGAGAATATCATTTATAAAGTGATTATTCACTAAATAATCCGTTGCGCGACAGATAACCATGATGTTGAAACAAATATATAATGTTTCTTGCATTCAAATTCGGTAGATATATTTGAACAAGATCTTTGACCTCACGAATGTTGACCTTACTTCCAAATGCTGCAGCAGAGGTGAATGATCATCAGAACAGTACAGAAAGTGCGTGTGGTTAGGACTATGATCTCCTAACCGTTATAGCTGACTTCAGATTTCGCTACTTAGAGTTAAGTCTCAATTTCATCACGATGGCCGAAATATCATGAAAAAATTTCCTTATTTCGCAACGGAAGTCCTATATTTCGTTCCATATTGTCTGACAGGAGAAGTAAATATTGCCGGCAGAGGTGGAGTTGCTATTGAACCAATGACAGAGGTATCATTCCACGCTTGTCTTGAAGTTGGGCGATCTGAAGCGTTTTAGCGCTGTCCAACTTCAAGACAAGCGTGAAATGAGACCTCTGTAATTGATGCAATAGCAAATACACTTCTCTCCTCCTCTACCTGCAATGTTTACTTCTCCTGTCAGTCATTATGGAATGAAGTATACACATGATGTCTTGGACTACAACGCTAAGGCGCAGGAAACTATTGCATTGAAAGTGTGCCAAATGTAATTAAACTAAGACTATAATTTAATTTCTGTACTCACAAAGAGTCGGTCAAAGATCTTTTTTTACAGTAGATATAGCTATCATGTAAGTAAAATGTTATTCTGGATTTTGAATTCAAGCAAGAATGTGTATTTGTTTCAACAACATGGTTACCTGAAACGAACCATAACCATAACCATAACCATGAGACATTCTACTCACACTCAGCAACAGCTTCACAAGATAATAATAATAATAATAATAATAATAATAATAATAATAATAATAATAATAATAATAATAATAATAATAATTCTTGTACACGGGATATATTTGCGTGAATAGAAATCGGGCGTAACTTCGTACACACTCGGTATTACTACATATGTTGCGTTCAACTATTCCATCCGCAGTGCACTGCCATCTTGTAAGGACTACACACCTTTCTCTTTCTTCCATCCTCGCCATTGTAGGAGCAAGACTTGACCCAAAGCGGACACGCAAAAATCAATCTTAATAACTACAATTGACCTGCGGAGGAATTAGTTGAACGCACCGTGTTATAACATATAGCATATTTGGACGGAGTTGCGCAATAATAGACCAAGCGTCAAAAACCGGTTTCGAGATATTGGCCATTGAAATAAGTCTGTTCTTTTATAAAACATTTTATCCAAGAAGTATTATAACATTCATACTATTACAAAAAATAGCACAAATAATATCGAAAAAGGCTAACCGATTTTTAATAAGAGAGCAACAGTTGAATTAATATTTCAAACCAAAATAAATAAATGAATTTTATGCAATAAACGAATTTTTGCATATAAATCGCCGCAAAATTCAGATATCGCATTCTTGATTTTTTCCGAGTTAAATTAGCCTGCCATCAACAGATTTGGGCAAATATATCATTTTTTTCAAATTGTCGGTTGGTCTATTATTGCGAAACTCCGACCATTTGTAACATGAAGTATATAACAGTGAAAAACCAGCAATCTATCAAAGAATTATCACAACTAGCTGAGTGTGATCACCACTATCGAGAGGAAAGTGTCGTCGGTTTGCAAGCAAAACATAATAAGTCAAAAATATTACTTCTGAGAAAAAAGTGTTTTCTTGTGACAAAACTGAATCTTCAAAACATTATTAGGCCTATATTTAGAAAGTAATATCTCCCTAAGACGTGTATTTTATTTTCAAATTGGAAGCCTATAAACATGTATTATATACAATACATACGCCTTTTCCTCAGAAGTAAAATTTCTGACATAATGTGTTTTGCTTCTACATCGAGGATGTATTAGAGGCAACAGCCGAAAAATGGAAACGCCTAACAAAAACGTATAGACCTATTAGAGTAAGTTTTATGAAACATTCATAGCAGAGTATACATTCTTCACATAACATTCCTTGAATGTCTAATGTTTTTGGAATACTTGAATAGGACTTCAGTTTCTGTATGGAAACAAGATATTAATCCTTTGTATTCGCTGCTATTGCTCCTATAACTCTGTCCTCAATTCATGACCGAAGTTTACGAATCGGATCATCTCATGTTTGATTGCAAGCTGCACATATTTCAAATGTTCGAAACTCCCAACGTCATATCGCAGAATGCCGTAGTTATCACGGTAGAGAATGAAAAATCTCCTTTTTGTTACATGCGAAGTTCAATTGAAACATTCTCTTTGAAGAGGAGGATTGATGTTGGAGAGACAATGTGATGTGTTTGAGGATAGTATTTTCAGAATACTGACAACGCATGTCGCGTCTTTTCAAAGAATTTTTCATCAATATTTGCATATATCTTGCAACTGACTTCTGTCACAATACGTAATATTACAAAAGAACTCCGGTGCATTGCTTACTACGTCAATGTAGCCGTGATGTACATTTGTGAGTCTGTGTTCAAGCAATATTCCATTCTGGTCCAAGTCTTCTGCAACTTAAAATTAAAGCAAGTTTTGCGAAATAATGTAAGTAGTGGGGCTGATCTGTTTGTATGAACATAATTATTCTGTCAAATATAATACATTGTTAGATAACTTATTGAAATATATTCGTCCACCATTCATGATTATTAAATTAGTTTATTCTTAACTTGTTAATAGGGTCCTGCGTTTGGTTACCTAAAAGCCTCCGATTAACGCGCAACAGTGTAGGAATTAGAGATGAACAACGATCGAGAAAGCAAGACTAACAGCGCAAAGTCGAAAACCCGCACGACAATGTTGTGTACGTCGCGTCGTTGACGTAAAGACTGCTTGTGAGTGTTCCAAGACATCGAGAGTTGATCACTCCCGAAGTCCCGAACGTCAAGCAGCCTTGAATCTCCACAGTTGTTTATACCTTACTGAACTTTGTCAACTATTATGTATGTATATACAATCAAGTAGCCTATTTGAAACATCATCTATATCTTTTAGTGTATAATAATCCGTTCCCCAATCTTCATTTAATTACTAGGCCCGTATTAAAAGGCCAGGAATTTTCTTTTCGTATGTTTGAGATAAATTGTACAATCTAAAGTAGAAAAATATTAACGTTATGTTTTATGTTTCTTGGAAATGAAAACTTATTTGAGAATTTTTTTCTATTTATATAACCATAGGTAATATCATATAATAGAACTAGAACATTTTGATAACTAAAATACTGTTCTGTTTTGTCAATTTCTCATTAAAACGTTTATAATGTTATTTATTCCAATGATATATGCTATTCAAAGTTACGAAATCTTTCCCCGCCGAACAAATGATATTTCGAGAACGATGAGCGAGACTTGAAGCGCACTAGAGTTAAGAGACGAGACTCGAAAGACAAATGCAACGAACACAGCGAGCGAGAGCGGCAGTTAGTTTTGTTCATTTCTAGTAGGAATGTACGGAGTACAGATCGGTCTTCTCACTTCAGATTTGATGTTCAGCGAACATAACATAACAAAACGAAACTAGACGGTTGGAAATGAGTGCCTCAATAGAAGAATTTGATAGCAAGCAACTCATCAGGAAAGAAGAAAACATATTCTACTAGTAAGTAGACATTTTTCTCCCCTGGCTATAAACCAAGCACCCCCTTATTTTCGAATGACACATTTTGTTTGAAACAGCCGAAAATGAGCTTCAGGAAACAGAATTCTTACAGACTTACTAATTATTTCAAACTATAAATTTCTTCTTCTTATTTCTATGCAAGCTATGGGCCGTATGACTCGTAATGAGACTATAATCTTATCTATAATTTTTTGTTAAATGTTAAATCTGTATATCCCTTCATTTAGCTGCATCAAAGTAGTTCTAAGTTCCGTTTACCTTTCGGTTTTAAGCCATAGATTGGTGTAGGGATCTACGTGTAATGTGAGATTCTTAACACAAGTTCTTTTAACCTTTTCTGGTAGTGTAGCATTTCTTCTACTATATTCGTATTCGTAGTTGTATCCGACTGTCTTAATGTTAAACTTTCTACTTCTTTTATTATCTCAACTAAAGATCTCGTAACGTTTCGTATATTTGTATTATCCCTAATCACTAGGGTTGTAATGGAGGCTGATAGGGTGCGTTACGGTGGTTTCAAGTTGACTATCCGTTCACCAGTCAGTACTCTAGCATGCGTTAACAGTGTACCTTCTGAATACTCCGTTCGCCAATCACTACTGTAGCGTGCGTGAACAGTGTACCTGCTGAATAATAATGCCGAAGGTTGAAGGTTCTCATTCGCATATTTTTGCAGCGGAATTTGGTGAGTGTTTTGAAGTGAATGACAGGAACATTACATGTAAATTATACAAACATGCGAGTGACAAGCGATATTGTATATAATATGCAACTGGCACAGAGGGATATTGATTTCCTTGTGGATTAATAAATCCTTCAAAATTATTTCCTTTGAATCTAGGAATAACCTCCTTTCCTGTGCGGAGTACATATTTGCTGTGAGTTTCAACAAGAGCCCTATACATCATTGCTGTAGTACTCCAATTCTATTTCACGAGAAAAGGACTTGATAAATTCCTGTTCACGATGCCTAAACAATGTTGAAAATCTCCTTGCAGCAAGTAGATTTTCTCTTTTAGTCGAGAGCCTAATACTTGCGCAGGCTATTTCGATAGATTCAAGTCTCTCACCAAATATTTCATTTCCGGTGTAAAGAACTGTACATTGAAATCCACATAACGTCTGTGGACATTAGGGCTTTGAGTTAGTGTCTCATCGAAGACTGTACTACCGTCATCATGTACTACGTAATTCGTGACGTTATGCAGTATTGCCACAGTTTAGTATATACAGTCACGAAGCTTGAGTTGTGAGGGTGCTAGGAACAATAGACTGTGCCGGTACTATTTCACATTTTCTGTAATGAGGCGATATTAGCGATCCTAGTGGTTAGCAAGTATCTATGGATGCATATTTACTACGTATTGAGCTTCGTGACTGTATATACTAGACTGTGGTATTGCCTTCTGATAGGAAATTCAGAGACTAGCCTACGTGTTCCCTAAATTGATCCATTACTTCCAAAAGCTACATATTTCATTATGCTCACAACATTATTTTTACAATTATAATGTAAATATACAGAGTGAACCGTAATAATGTCATTATTTTCGAGGGGTTATTCTTTGAGATATTTCAAACAAAAAACTTTCCTACAATTTTTTCTCGTTTTTGGTTCCTTTTCGAGATAAAAATTGTCTTATATATAACATTTTATAGCGTGTTTTGGGAAGGCCATTGATTTAATTCTAAATATGTTGAGTAAGTTTAAAAGAGAAGTATTTTGTCCTTTAAATGTACAGAAATTTGATCTGAATAATTGTAACTTTCCGTTGAGCAAAGAAATTATTCGATGTCATGTATGTTCGGATCATATTTCAGCACATTTAAAGGACAAAAGTGAAATTCTTTCAATAATTTGTTACCATAATACACCGCTCTCTTAAATTGACTGACCACATTGGGAATTAAATCAATGGCTTTCCCAAAACACACTATAAAATATTTCATATAAAACAATTGAGGACGTCACCTGAATAAGGGCGTATAGAGCAAAATGTAGTTCTGACATAAACTAATTTCAATGTTTGTCAGCTGTCAGATTCATCACAGTTGTGTTGAAAATGTTTTTCTTCACTGTTAAATTATAATTTTTCGATACAACTATGATCAACCTGACAGCTGACAAACATTGAAATTACTTTACATCAGAACTACATTTTGCTCTATACGTCCTTATTCGGGTGACGTCCTCAATTTCTATCTCGACAAGGAAGCAAAAATGAGCAAAATTCTATTATACTTTGTTGTTTGAAATATGTCAAAGAATAACCCCCTGGAATTTTTTTTATTTTACTTATAAAATATATTATGTGATGAAGCAAAATAAACGTCATTTTCGGCGTTTTAAAGGCGAAGTAATTAAAAGGAAGTTAACATTCCCCAAAGAGCAAATCATTGTACAATAATGTAATTATTATTTTATTCGTTTATGCATGATAAAAATAACTGTAGCAAAACATACAATTTCCCAGTTAAGTTTTGTGGTTTTAATAACACGCTTTCTTTCATGTTCCTTTTTTCTTCCAATTCCATCTTATTCTGCGTTTATTTTTCTCCTTCTTGCTACTGTTAAAAGTGCTTATTTTGCTTCCTTTTCTGGCATCTTATGTTTCTTGCTTGTCTCAGTTTTCACATGCAAAAAAACAAGTTTTTGCCCTAAAGTTTTTTAATATTAAACTTTGTTGGGCTTAGTATTGACATTGGATGCTTGTTCATTCCAGCGTAAAAGAATCGACTGTGAAATGAATTTCTTTTGCTCACTAGATTCTACGCACTAGTGTATACTGTCCCAAAGAAGTGCAGGAGGACGTTTATTCCAAAATTCCACCCAAGTAAATTGACCGATTCTTTCAAGTGTCCTATGTCTGTGTATGTTTCAGTACTACTAAATTGAATTTTTGGCATAATACGTTTGAAATCAATGTGATTTATGTAAATATATTATTTAATGGTGTATTTTATTTAAAGAAAAGAAAACGATGTTTTTAATGATGGACGAGTGGAACAGAGAAAAATTCTCTCCGGCACCGGGATTTGAACCCGGGTTTTCAGCTCTACATGCTGACGCTCTGTCCACTAAGCCACACCGGATTCCCATCCCGATGTCGGATCGAATCCTCACCCTCATGCACTGCGTCATAGATGTATGACAGTGGCATAATGTGCATAGTACATAGTACATAGAACTTGTTGTAGAAACCATGTCAAGTGCATATGAGAAAACGGGGTGTAATATGTCTCTCAAAATACACTTTTTACATTCTCATTTGGATTTCTTTCCTCCTAACCAGGAACCTGTAAGCGACGAGGCTGGGAAAATAATTCATTAAGAAATATCTGAAATGGAAAGGAAGATCATCATACAGCTTGCTTGCAGACTATTGTTGGTCCTTGTAAAAGACAGTCCCGGATCTAGTTATAAACAAAAGTCATTCAGAAAATTCTTTTAAATGTAAGTTCAAATTTCGAGATTTTTCTCATTATACGCATGAAATATTTTTATTTTTAATGTGTTTTAAACTATGTATCACCATTTTTGTATCCAGTACACATTTTTAAAGTACTATGAGGCATTTTGAATCACTAGTGTTTTGTAATTTTACCAGTAGCACTGAAAAATTAAAAAAGAAATAAGTTTTTCTTAAAAAATTTAGTCCATTTTCCCCGTAAAATGGTATGTGACGGGGTAATTTGGATTTTAAATTCATATTTAGGGCACACAGATTAGTAATATAAACCTAATTTATTTGGAGCAAGACAAATCGTAAAAATGTATTATTATTATTATTATTATTATTATTATTATTATTATTATTATTATTATTATTATTATTATTATTATTATTGAAGGATTGAATGTTATTCACAATTTATTTAATTGCTTTCACTAAACACAACTAATCTTACAGAAAAAAATATTTATTCATAATAATTACTGCTATTCACTATTTACGTAAATGACATCCCCTGGACTCTACAGCACTGTAAGCATCACCTCTACGCAGACGATTTACAAATCTATATCCATACAACCCCTGACTCACTCAATGACGCAATACAAAATCTTATCGAATCTATATCTGCATGGGCCAGAAAGTTTAGTTTGACTCTCAATGCAAGAAAATCACAAGCAATCCTAGTGGGACATCAACGTCTATTATGCAATATTACTCCTGCCCTTCCAGTCAAGTTAAACGACACAATAATCCCTTTTGCTTCCTGTGTTAAAAACCTTGGAGTTTACTTTAATACGTATTTAAACTGGAATAACCAAGTAACCCATATTACCAAAAAAGTGCTTTCCATACTACATTCCTTAAACAGCATTCGAAAATTCCATCCGCTATCACTCAAGAAAATACTAGTGGAAACATTAGTAATGCCCCACTTCGATTATTGTGATTTTCTACTGACTGACTTCACTGTCAACCAGTCGCAAAAATTACAACGTGTTCATAATTCTTGTGTTCGCTTCGTCTGCGATGTCCGTCGCGCTGACCACATTACCCC
Organism: Periplaneta americana; assembly: GCF_040183065.1. Lineage (NCBI taxonomy): Eukaryota > Metazoa > Arthropoda > Insecta > Blattodea > Blattidae > Periplaneta > Periplaneta americana. The sequence continues at coordinate 60,539,787 of NC_091133.1, forward strand.
ATCCTTCCAAACTCTAAACTGGCTACGGCTTAACGAACGTAGAAATTTTCATTCTCTTGTTCTCCTTTTCCAAGTCCTTCACACTTCTACACCTACCTACCTACCTTGCCTCCCGTTTCAGTTACCTGTCATCATATCATAATCTCTTCACACGCACGCAAAATAGCCGCATACTAGCCATACCAGCACATAAGACATCATCGTATTCATCATCATATGCAATCTCGCTCTCGCGCTTGTGGAGTATCCTACCCAGTGACATCAGAGACTGTCGGAATTTAGTAGCGTTCGAAAGAAAGCTTATTAAGTATTTTCTTACTGCGTAGATTAGGTTTAATTTGTACTTAATCAGTAAAAGAAATGCTTCTCTCTTCTTAACTTTTATAATAAACTGTCTAGCTTTTATTAATCAGTTAATCTTTTAGTACTTTGCTTTTTATTGTATCTGTATATTTAATATTAATTGTAATTATAATTGTAACTGTATTCTTAATTATAGAGTGTTAGTTGGGAGACCGGAGGGAAAAAGACCTTTAGGGAGGCCGAGACGTAGATGGGAGGATAATATTAAAATGGATTTGAGGGAGGTGGGATATGATGATAGAGACTGGATTAATCTTGCACAGGATAGGGACCGCTGGCGGGCTTATGTGAGGGCGGCAATGAACCTTCGGGTTCCTTAAAAGCCATTTGTAAGTAAGTAAGTAACTGTATTCTTAATATTGTAGTTGTAATCCCCTGGTAGAGGGGAAGAGAAGGCCTGATGGCCTTATATCTACCAGTTTAAATAAATAAATAATAATAATAATAATAATTAATTTCCCTAATTCCCATATAGACATTACCCCAATCGTAAGGACCTGCTCAATTCCCCATTACTCGTTTCTTCGCTTTGTGACAATTATAACTTCAGTTGTTTAATTGTGGCTTATTTGTTGTTTATTTATTAAAAAATCATGTCTTATCGCGTGACTTCTAATGCAGAACATAAAAATTAATCTTTGCGATATGCAGTTATTTCAGTCTTTCTTAGTTATCACTTAGTTTTGTTGCCGTACTTAGAATACAATACAAATTGAAGTGATTATGTCTTAAAAAAAACGAACTTGTGTCGAATGAAGTTTAAATTGTTAAAGTTTTGTTGCCAGCCATAGCGTTGCACCCGACATACATTCTTTTTGTATTTCGGTCTGGCATTAAACGGACAGACCTGGGACTTCGGAGGTTGTGTCAATATGTTGCCGTGACGTTGAGTCAATATAACGCCTAAGCTCCATCTAAGATAATACAGGACATCTCATTAACATCAGACAAACATCCATGTTCTAGGAGAGACTCGAACCCATGACTAAAGCTGTCGCGCAACGTTAAAGCTGAGCTCCCTCTCCGTCGTGTAAACGTAAAGCACAGAATTAATAATTGCTATTATTTATCTTCAGAAACAGATGTTACTCCACACTACATTCATTTAGCTACCGCAAATGCTGAGAGATTCGGAAAATGTCAATCTAATGGTAAGCCATAAAAGCCAGCAAAGCGGGCTTTCATTTCTTTCCCAATACTGCCGTTCCCTGGACCCGGGAGTGCATCGATCCAAGTTTCGACGCATAGCTACGCAACACTTGCCAGATCTCCCGGTGATGCGGGCTCCATTATGCAAATAGCATTTATTAAAAGTCGATGTTGTTATGGCCCGATTTAAACGAGAAACCCAGTCAACCATCTTATACTGACAATAACCTATCGATCTGAGATGTTCCCAATTTTTAGTATCGAAGAGGAATACGTTACAGATCAATTCATGTAGACCTGTTGGTTAGATCTCTTGTTAAGAAATGAAGACAGCAGAACAAATTTTCCATTCCTTTGCTATTGCCTAGCAGTCTTATAAGAGCAGTATATGGAACTGGTTTCTTATTTAGGAGGCAGTGAAAATTCCAGTCATAGTAGGAGAGCAATAGATAAAGTCGAGAGTATAATGTCCCATTATTTTAACTTAAAGGTGAACAGTTACTAATGCTTACTACAGCGTAGCAAAGATTGCATTCCTATTTTCTATAACTGAAATTTGTAGCCACGTCGACAAAGAGTATGAAATACTTATCTTTCGTTTTATCTTATCACTGAAACCTGATCTTAAGAGATAAGTATGATTCAAATATATTATTTCTATTGATGATGCTGTTACGACTGTTACTGGAAAAATTATTAATGAACTAGATATCTGAAATAAATGTTTGTGTATTTTCTTCTATCTACGGAAAGGTTTAGACACGATCAATTATAATTTACTTTTGGACAAACTACATACTATTGGAGTTAGAAGTATAGTTTTAAAATTATTCCAATCGTATTTTAAGATAACAGAAGGCAAATGACCAAAATTGAAGATCAATTTAGTGAATATAAATATATGAATATAGGTGTACTGCAAGAAACAATTTTGGGACTTATCTTATTTCTGTTATATGTTAATGATTTTCTAAATATAAATTTGAAAAAATTTAATGGATGTATACATTCTTATGCAGATGCTACAGTAGTTATTTTCAGTGGCTTTATTGGCAAGAAGCATATAGAAATGCTCATATAGGTGCTAATATTGTTAAAAATGGCTTGATTCCAATTTCCTTTCTTTAAATATATCTAAAATCAACCTTAGTTCCTTTTTCGTTAACTGCCGGTGTTCAAAATTTAAAAATTAGCGATGAATATAGACTGATAATACACAGTGATAATTGTTTAGATCCTAAAAGTTGTACATGTCCATCATTAAAAGAAGCCACATATGTGAACTATCTGAGTATCAATATTGATTAAAATTTAAAATGGCCTTATCACATTACTTATTTTGTAAGAGGCTTCGTAAAACAATTTATAAATTCGTTAATCTTTAATTCTACTTACCCATTAGAGTTTTACGAAATGTTTATATGGCTATTTTTCTGTTTATTATTCAATATGGCATTATTGTTTGGGGTTGAAGTACAGAAATGAATCTAAGTCCGTTAAATTTACCACAAAAACGAATAATTAAAATTTGTTTGAAGAAACGTTCCGATTATCCAACTAAATAAATTTATTTTGAATCTAATGTATTTAATACTGAACAAATTTATAATTATACTATGTTAAAATTTTATCATAAAAATTATTGTAATAAGTTTATATTACAGGCACATACTCATAACACAAGACGAAATAATAATTCAAATTAGTAGAACATGAATGTTCCACATCTGCTGGTCTAAATCATTGATTTGTCTACAGTAATGGATGTGCATTTCTGAATCTACATTCTCTCTTCACCCTTATAAAAAATTATTATTTTAATTATTACGTACATTACAAAATAACTTTAACAAAATCAATTTAATGTTACAACATTAGTTTAAAGTTATATACATTAAGTTTGAAAAAAGTACACGCTCAAGTTTGAACTTTCGAACTCATCCTCTGACAGAAGCCATCTGCAATGTTTGCCGCTTGTGCTACAGAGATATAACAATATTGTATCCTCCGACACATTTCCAGATATATCGCTGTGTCACGTGCAGACTCCTCTGTAGCCCCTTAAAGTTCTTCGGTTGAATTCTGAAACACTCTGTATAGGCTATTATAATTTTAAAGACAAACTTAGCTAAGATAAAATATGGTTTGACTATTGCTTTCCTTCTTTTCTGTTCTATCAATTTCTATACACCCATACTAATAAAAACCTAACATTAAATTAGTTTCTATAGCAGTCCAAAAACAAATGGACTCTCACTGCGAAGTGATATGCCTGTCGAGATTTACCTTGAGCTCATTGTAGTATTTGTACAACTTGACAGACGGGCTAGCTTTGGGATTTCCATAACTGAAGCGAAAATGAAAATTGGGTTTATTGAAGGCAATAAAATGAAAAATTTCACAAAAGTTAAAATAGTCAATATCGTAGAAATTCTTATTTTCATGTGGAGGTAATTTTGCGAGAAAATTGTCAAAATGCTTATATAAAATATGAACTATTTCCTTTCTCTTGTGAAATATTCAGTGCCCTGATAAGTTTACGGAAGATAGAGGGCGCTAAAGTTTATACTCCTCGACAGGTCCATAAACTACAGACTCAGACTAGAGGGTCTTAACTCCTGTGTATTCCCGGTGCTAGCATACGCTTGCCAAACCTGGGCCCTCACAGGGAGGCAAAAGATGAACATCGAAATATGCCAAAGGAAAGTGAAGAGGAAGATAGTTGGCGTTTCACTGAGAGACAAGGTCTCCAAACGGCACTGCAGAAAATTACAGCTTCTGAGAACATCACACAAAAAGCCCTCATAACGAAGTGGAAGTGGTGTGGTCATGTAGCAAGGCAGTAACAAGGCAAATGGGCGCGGGAAACCACCATGTGGGACCTCTACATAGGAAGGAGAACACAAGGCAGGCCAAGAATATGATGGGCAGATATATTCAAGCAGCAGCTGAGAGAGAACTGGTCAACCATCGCCCGCAACGGAAACGAGCGGAGATAGATAGTGAAGAAACTCATATAGAACTAAAATTTGACAAACTCTAGTGTATCTCACATAGTGAATGTGAATATGACTATTGTTCACGTGAAATAGCTCATCGTGTGAACCACACCAACCGAGCTTCCCCTCTTGTAGGAGGCCCTATCCCTTCATGGGACACAGTGGCTTAATTAATTAATTAATTAATTAATTAATTAATTAATTAATTAATTAATTCATTCATTCATTCATTCATTCATTCATTCATTCATTCATTCATTCACATATGAATTAACAAATACACAAGCCGAACGAGGGCTTAAGATACTCAGTAATTTATTCCGGGATCTTTCCGATGACAGAATTTTTTAATGATATTTATATGCGATGAAGAGTTAGCGTTTTACTCACTCCAAATAAAATAATTCTGCAATTATAAGGACAAATATAGAGTCGAGAAAAACGCTTCTGATGCAAGACCACGCTGTGTGTTTGATGATAATTTGAAAGTATTTTTCACTTCCGGCAGGACCATTGCTAGCAAAACATACTCTGAAGAATTGAAATTACTGTGAATACGACAGTCTACGTGAACCTTAGCCGTTTATATACAAGAGAGAACGAGTTCTTTACTAACATAACGTTGCAGCCCATCAATCACGCTTGACAGAAAGCAAGATTCAAGAACTGCAAGGCGCCGGAGTTACACCTCAACACCTTACAGTCCATCAGATTAGGTATATTCCGGTCAGTGCTTCATTTTATGTGCGAGCCTTATTCAGTAATTTTGATGGAGTATCGCAGCCAACTTGAACCACTGAAAAGAGATTGCAAATTCATCGGAAATGGTATAATGTAACAATTCACCTACGTTTGTTGTGAATTAATGAGCTGTTTACTAGGTATTGGTCCTGTGTGTATTGGTATTTGAATCAACTTTTTTTTCTTAGGCATTTTACTTTTCATAGTGTTTGATAGCCTATTTCCTGCTAGATAAATCCAATATTATAAAATAGACTAGACGGTTACATCTCCAGGAAGAGAGAAGAAGATGGATTTCCCACTTTGCACTGATTCAAAACTGTTACGAGTTCATCTATTCGTCATGTAAAAAAAACTCTAGTGACGTCTATGTTACAGTGACGGCTTTACTGGGTTCTGATTTCAGTCTAACAAGCAAACATTCTGATGGGGACAGATAAAAAAGTTATTTTCTTCTCCCACCATGTTAATAATGTCAAAATAATTGCTTATATAAATTTTGGCCACTCAACCGTAATCGCGAGGCCGTCCAGAAAGTGATTTTCCCTGGGGCCGTTTACAGAAAAAAGCATAGTTGCATGGAAAGATTTATTGAAACAGATACAGCAATTGTTGCGTTGTTTGTCAACATATCCCCCACTGAAATTGAGCAGTCAACGACGTAGGAAATACTGTCGTGCGGGTTTTCGGCTTTTCAGGCGCTGTTAGTCTTGCTTTCTCGATCGTTGATCAACTCTAATCTGAATGTATCCTATCAGAGGTCTGCATCGGACGTTTTCGCTCGAGCGCCAAGTAGTTCATAGCATAATCCGTTAAGTGGCGCACATGCACGATGGGTAAAATTGTCACGAGCGATAAATCCTCAAACGGTATAAGCCGAGCGTTAGACATTCGTTCTTGTTACAGTGATGAACTGTGTAGTAACATCATAGATGTTTATCATTTCAAAACTTCGCAGTGTTTAACTAACCTCTCCATAGTACAACTACAAAACTTGCTTTAAAATGTAAATATAAATGTTGTAGGTAAATGTCCCCCCCCCCCACACAGGAGTGATTTTGTTTTTGTCACATATGATAGATGTTATTGGATTTAAATGTAATTATTATAAACGGAGAACACAATCACGATAATGCAAGAACTGTATCAAGTTTTATAGTAATAATAATAATAATAATAATAATAATAATAATAATAATAATAATAGTGTATCAATCTTTGCGTCTGTAACAGTTGTTCAGCATGATTATTCGTTTTATTATATTTTCTGTGACGTTATCTCTGTACTAATATTGTTATTAATCTACTGCTATATCAGTAATATTTTGTAAAACGTTTCTACATTGTCGCAGTATAAAGGCGCAACACTATGTATGGACCTATCATATTATATATGTTATAAATCAAATATTGAATAATTATTAATTAACAATAATAACTGTATATCGAAGTTTTTCATACTATTTTATTTAAAACTTCATGTTCCTGGTTTGGTACGTTCCATAGACTGTTCCATTAAACGTTTGTCATAAACGCAGAAAATAAAGCCTTATTTTTACCATGTGAGCAAAACATATGTGTATATTATCTGTCGCCTTCCATACAAGATGAGACATGTCGGTGAGATGACCTTGTACTGTGCTTCTATTTATTACGAGCGTATCGCAACCGATCGTATCTCACTCGAGCGTGCGACACTCGACCGAGTTCAAGCGAAAGATTTAACTCCAATGCAGCACTCTGTATCCTATCTTCTTTTACATAAAAATGCACTTCCTCTCATTCATTGCGAAAGCACTAAGTAGAACAGGCTTTGACGAAGACATTGTAATATACCAATATGCGTCGCTGAACACTAGCTGAATTCATAACACGAAAGGAGGTTCAACTTATCGAGCAATACCATTATTCTTAATCCCAGGAGGTGAAATGAACTATAATTGAAGAGAAATAGCTACAGATAACTCGATGATGCAGGGTGAGCACGACACTGTTTCCTCAATGAAGATAACTGCAGGCAATACATTAACGGTAAACAAACATTGAGACTACAAGCAGGATGCAAACCCACGTTCACAGAGTTCCGACACAGCACGAGACCTGCTTCCTAACTGTTGTGTGCAGAAGGGCTATCGACTTTAATATTTACACAATAAAATCGTTAGTTCTACATGTGGCAGAGAGGACGTACCATCTTTTCCTGTTTTGTGCGTAACTTTCTCCGTGACGTTTGAACTGAACGACCTACTTCTGTAGGAGTGATTAAAGACAAATACTCATCTGTAGTAGAATGCACCAAGTTCAATTTCCGATTAATTTCCTGGAACGAGGATAAGTTTCATAGAGTTTTCATCCTTCTAGAAAACATCATAAAATATACTGCATTGAACAGAAAAACTTTTAGAAAATAGATCACGTTAATCATAGTTCAGCAGAGACTATCTAATGAGAATAAAGTGCTGTACTTTAAAACCGCATTTTCTTTACTTCTAGGAACCTGAAGTATGCATTAAAACATCTGTATTATTGTAATGGGAAGAAATATTAGGATAAATTCAGAAACTATCACTGTATTTAGTTTCATGAAGCGTTTATACTTAGCAATAACTGCAGTCCGATTAGAGCGGTAGATTCCGAGAAATCAAGATTGGAAAACAAGGTTTTTGAAAAAAATGTACGGATTTTTTTTTAATTCCCCAATCCCATTGTGTTGTTTATAATAAAGCTATAGCGTTTGCTTATTTGTACACTTTATATTGTATTGAAATATAATGCTATTTCAAATTCATTCTTTACCAATAAGATTTAATTATTATCATTTAGCGTTTTAAAGAAATAATTTCACTTGCTTTAAGGGGTTAGGTACAGCTTACAGCAGTAAAATTTTGAAAATATTCAACATTTTTTCCTCCATTACTGAATCTTGTACAATAATAAAAATTAGTATGTGTAAAACACTGTCCTTCTGCTATATGAAAAAAATGTTTTACGATTAAAAAAAATTACATCTTTTTTTCAAAATTCAGTTCACTGTGCAGTGATGAAGGCTTTGCTACATAACTCAAACACTATTCAACATTATGTGATGAAATTTTGTGTGTGTATTTATGCATGTCATATCTACAATATGATGCAAGATCATTTCTCTACCTTTGATAGATTGTCTGATAAACAATAAATTCATTAACAAAAATGGTCATATATCACTATTTTTAATATCACAAAATAAAATAAATATTACTTATTAAGGAATGTAGTTGAAAGAACATGATACTGTAAACATAAGTTTCAGCAATAAAATGAAAGAGAGAGAACATGAAAAAGTTCACAAGTTTATGAGTTATGAGGGAAACGCTTCATCACTGACAGTGAACTACCACCATTATGAATGTTGAAACAAAATATATATATATATATATATATATATATATATATATATATATATATATATATATATATATATAGTATTTTTAAATCGTAAAAATATTTTTTCGCATAGAAAATGACAGTGTTTTACACTTACCAATTTTCATTATTGTAAAAGATAAAGTAATGGAGGAAAAAAATGTTGAATATGTCCATGAATTTTACTGCTGTAAGGTATACTGCTGTAACCACTTAAGTGATTTAAATTTTTAAAATTAATTAATCATTGCTAAAATTTGTGTTCAAATCCACTGTCACATCTTATGTAGACATGATCAAAAATGTTTGGTCAATATAAATATGTCTTTATTTTATGGAGTGCGACATAAAATTGATTATACTCATGGTAAAATATCATATCATGGTGTTTAATAGCATATTATTGCCTAAAGAATAATATATTTTTCTTCGGACAATTTTGTATTGGACATTATTGTTTTGGACATTTTATACATTTGATGTTTTGCAATTTGGACACTTTTTAATTGGACATTATTGCTTTGGACATTTTACATATTGGACATTTTGCACATTGGGCATTTTAAACTTTGGACATTATTGCTTTGGGCATTTTTCACTTTGGACATTTCTGTATTGGACATTTTGCACTTTGGACATTTTTGCGTTGGACATTTTTGCGTTGGACATTTTTGTACTGGACATTTTGCACTTTGTAAATTTTTGTTTTGGACATTTTTCTTCGGACATAATGACCTGGAACGCTCTCACTAGCATCATTCTATTGATGATAAATAAATTAACAGTTAATACAACATCGTAATAGAACCAACTATAGCATGTCTTTCAAGTTTCATTATACAAATGTATTGCAATATTTTCACTGAGAATATGTACGAGTATCAAGAGAATGTTCTTTATCCTATTTTTGTCATTTAGCATTTCATGTGAGATTCTTTTGTTATTTTGGTTATGTCTCTTTGTACAGAACTGCCTTACAAGTTCTTGACCATGAATATCTTTTTTATTAATGTTTTATGGTCCAGAAGCGGAAACCTAATCATCTGCGAAACTGTATTTATAAATTGATTGAAATTATCTCATTATCTAACCACTCATATGAAAGTAAAACAATTAACATAAAAGAAGGAATTGTATAAAATTAAACGAATATAGGACATTTACCATTCAATATAAGCAATGTTTGTCCACTGCTGTGGAGTAATGGTTAGCACATCTGGCCATGATTCTAGCTGACCCGGGTTCAAATCTTGATTGGGACACGTTACTTGGTTGGGGTTTTTCCTCAACCAGCCGCCCCTGAGCACGAGTTCTACTCTTTCAAGGGCGAGCTAAAGTTTTTCTGTATATATATTATATTTTATGTTACAATTATTAGCAAAATAGTAAATAAATAAATTGAAGCAGAATTGCTGGATAACTTTCGGTGTTGGACCTCGGACTCGTTTCGCCAACATTGATTTACATATCATCATCATCATCATCATCATCATCATCATCATCATCATCATATGGATGTTATCCCTACAATTGGTTCGGATTAAGTTTACGGTACGGTGTGCTGTACTTGTATAAGAGTGCGGTCGTTCGGCTACCCAATCATTCACAAAATAGGAGTGGTAAGCACAATAAGCCTCAGGCTGCAGTGCAAGCCTTCGGGTCCCTCTTCCGTACGAGAGAGAGAGAGAGAGAGAGAGAGAGAGAGAGAGAGAAGCAATGTTTAATTTTGTGTAAAACTCCCTCCCTCTCCTCTTAGCTTTAAGGGATTCTGCAGTTACGTTACTTTAATGTGACCTTTACTGCACAGAGAATGTTGGATGAATAATGAGTTCTTGTTAGTTGTGTATGCAGACTACCTCAAGGGTAGATGATTCTGCATGCGTCGTCATGTTGGTACTACTCTCGTGTGTTGACTTGATCTCAGATCTGTCTCTGCAGGGGATATCTTATTGACAAGCCATTAAATTGCGTGACTGGAGTCTGTGAGGATCTTAATTATACAAACACGTACACAGTTACCAGGGTGATCCTTATTAATATACATTTACGTATCCTAATCATTTTTGTACAAATTAGAAACTGTGATTAGATTCCTATTTATAAGATATTAAAAAGTTGAAGATAAAAGAGTAAAATGTAAGAGAATAATTGAAGGGTGCTCTGAAATGACAACGTATGTGTAAGGAGTGGGTTTTTTGGCAGTAAGTAAAAGTAACATTGTTTTCATTAACAAAGAAATACCTTTGCGATTCTGCGTTTTTTAATTAGTATTATTGATAGTTTATATGTATAAGTGTATACATTTCGACTACAGCGATAGTTTACTACTTGATTAACTTATTATTCCCAGAACATGAATTTTATCAGCAATCCAAAAGTATTGGGAATAAATTTAAATAAGGAACAAAAAAAAAGTTTCCTGCCCAGGGAGGATTCGAACCACGAAAGTCTTAGTTACCAGTCTATCCTGCTCTGGAGTGAACAAGGCTCTGAAATCGGCTACAAGGGTCGGTCGGTTTTTTTTTGCCACTACTGTACATACAATTCCTCAATTATTAAAATTTACCTCATAATATGGCCGCAGTCTTTTGTTATGTGCAGTTTAAAAATTAACAAATTTATAATGAATTTTTCCGTGCGTCCACAACGAGTCTCCTTATTTGACAGTGAATGAGTATGTATTCCTCAGCAATCTTTAAGTTTTAGTGGCTACGCCATATCATCGATGACAAAGATCTGTGCACTCTGCACACAATGTACTCGGTGTATCTCATTGGGAAGTCTGCAGAAAGGAAGAGGCTACAATGGAGTAATGAATTACAAGGAGACTGGAGGGGGTCGTTCTGTTATTACATATTGATAAATCACAGGACGAGATACGCTCATACTAATGTTCAGCCATGTAACTATTTCGTGATTTACTATGTCCGTTAAAACTTTGTTCACAAAAGTTGGGGAAAAAAGTTGATTTACTGCGTCTTTTCTGCTAACCTCTGATATATAACCCAGATCAGTTCATAACCATGTGTTACTCAAATACTGAATGTTTTATTTAAAATCATAGAAAGTGAAGAATTTTGACGCACAGTCACAACTTTATTTATGATCTGAGTCTTTCATTATGTAGAACGTGATAAGAATTATTATTTTGGACATTAGTAGGTTGTCATAGATGTAGAGGCATCTAACGTCCCTATAAGAAAGATAGGCGAGGGAAAGGAAGCCTGTCCGTTAACAAGAGCTGTCCAAGTATGGAAAATACGTACACTAAAGTCTGGGTGTACGTAACTGAAGGAGATTAATTTAAATTAACTCAGAACTGCGTGCAACTGAGATTGAATATAAGACTATTTTCGAATTATTAGAAACCATTTTAACAGAACACAGAGAGCTGGAAGTACTTAAGGACTCTTTTAACTTGTCCAAACGTGATTTGGTCAATATAAAGTGACTAGAATTTTAATTTTTATTATAATAGCATGACTAGAGCAGGGCTGGCCACCGGGAGCGAATCCAGACTCTAAACGGGGACGCTTAATATTCATCCGTTACTGCATGAACTCTGCGGGGTGTTCGGCGGGGAAGAAATGGGTTGAAGAGAAGTCATATGGCTCCCCGTGAGAGAGTAGAATCCACTCTTGGTGCCTAACCATGCTCTAGAGTATACCATTAGGGAAGTCCAGGATAACAGAGAGGGTTGTCTATGCAGATGACTTGCATATGTTAGGAGAAAATCCAGAAACGATTAGGGAAAAGACGGAAATTTTGAAGCAAGTAAGGAGATGGGTATGGACTTAAATCCCAAAAAGACAAAGTATACGATTGTCTCGTGACCAGAATATTGTACGAAATGGAAATCTAAAAATTGGAAATTTATCCTTCGAAAAGATAGAAAAATTCAAATATCTTGAAGCAATAGTAACAAATATAAATTACACTCGGGAGGAAATTAAACTCAGAATAACTATGGAAATGCGTGTTATTATTTGGTTGAGAAGCTTTTGTCATCCAGTCTGCTCTCAAGAAACCTGAAAGTTAGAATTTATAAAACAGTTACATTACCGGTTACTCTGTATGCTTGTGAAACTTGGACTCCCACTTTGAGAGAATAACAGAGACTGAGGGTATTTGAGAAAAGGTGCTTAGGAAAATATATTTTGGGTTAAGAGGGATGAAGTTACAGGAGAATGGAGAAAATTACAGAACCCAGAATTGCACGCATTGTATTCTTTACCTGACATAATTAGGAACATTAAATCCAGACGTTTGAGATGGGCACGTATGGGCGAATACAGAAATGCATATAGAATGGCGGGTGGGCACCTGTCCCGTATAATAAGGGTCGAGATTTCATTAAAAAGAAATCGATCCTTTGGTTATTTCGTACTAATCCTGTATCAAGGCTTGTTTTAAATCATACAGCTGACGGGATAAAGGAACATTGAATATTCTCATTATCTGCCAAGAACTACTATTAAAAATATTACATTTATAAAGAGGAAATAAAAAGTACGATCCTCAAAATGCTGTAGTCTGTAAATCCATCGTCTTAAAAATAATGGGTTGCTTAATCTATATTCCTAGTGAGTGCAATGAACTTTTACAAGAACCAGGAGAAGAGGAAGAAGAAGAAAAAGAGAAGGAGGAGATTAGAAGGATATGCTGGTAATTATGGTCATGTAAGGAATGATAATTGTAGAATGAATTCCGTTTCCAAGTGTCATTAAATAGATTCTGCATTTAAAGAATTGAATAAACGTCTTTATTCTACATGCTACTAGCCATATTCATTTAGTTCTCGTAGTACCACATGGAATAAGATATGAAAGTGGGGTAATTTAAGTAGCAAGAACACACATGTAATGTTGATGCATCTGACTGCAGCCGTAAAGAAACATTGGATTTTCTTCTCATGCAGACCAAGATCCCTTAACGAGCATTAGATTTATCCCCTCTGTGTAAATAAACAAGGGGTTTGCTGGAGCTTTATGATGCTGCACGGCTGAGTTCTCTCGTCCGGATAGGGATTTCTGGAATAAAAGCTTTTTCGTACTCTTCTCAAGACCACTGTGACAAAATATATCCACTAGATACTATTACCCAGGTGATACTACTACTACTACTACTACTACTACTACTACTACTACTACTACTGCCACTGCTACAGCCACTACCGCTACCACTATCACTACCACCACCACCACCACCACTACTACTACAACTACCACTACCACCATAACTACCAACACCACTAGACACAAAAAAACATTGTAGGTAGTTAACACTACTCAATATTTGGCATTTCTCGCACTGATTTCTAAATGAAATCATGAATTCTTAATGATAATAAATAAATAATTTACGTCATATAGTTACAAAATTTGAGGCTTGCATATGGGCTATTCCATATGAAATCGATCAGTAAAAAACCTCGCATTATTTTTATACTCTAATTTTTTCCCTACTTATACAAGGTGCTGAGGGGAGTGCATTTTCAAAAATATACTACCGAAAGTCAAAGGGTTTTCGTATTATTGAGCGACAAATTTAGCGTATTTTATAAAAACAGGCCTCTTTCAGCGCTCAGAACTCTGGAACCATTTACTGCAGAACATTGAACGAGAGCTTATTTTGAAGCTGGCATTTGATAGGTTATGTTAAGAAGTAATCCTTATTTTTATTGTACACAGAGAGACAGATAATCTGATTTTACTTACTTTTAGGCTTTTTGCCAATTTGTAAAAATTAAGAAAAATATTGAGAAAAAAACCTTGCATTATTAAGAGGGATTCGGCATTGTTTGCTTAGTGGTACGGCAATAAGTTAAGAGGGTATTAAATAGATTATTTTAACATGCCTAGACTTGAACGGCGCAGTACCGCACGCACTGGCCGAGAGCTGAAGATAAGCGAAAGTTGGGCGTCATTTTACTCCTGTGTTTATGAAAACCTGTGATAAAGCTAGCACAGCCATGACTGCTAGACGACACATTACGTGTTTGTCTCCTGGCCTTGCTTGTCTCCGCTACCTCCCGTCTCACAGTCAGCTGGTTAGTTCACGCGCGTACTATTTATTTTCTTTATTTGATATTTTCAATACATTCTTATCAACATACCATCAGTAAAAAATATGTGTTTATTTGTACTTTCAAAACGGAATCTAACTAAATATTTTTAAAATATTTTTTCCTAGCCAAAGGAGTCTTAATGAGGAAAAATCTAAATTTCTCCATTTCCATAAAATGTAACAAAATATGTTTATATGTCAATATAAACTTTAATTTCTCAGCATCAAAATAAACCATGATTTTGATCATTGGGTGAAATGGTTTCGGAGCTACAACAGTTTAAATTTGCTAATTTTATGAAAATACGATAAATTTAAATATTTTTAATTTAAACACTATGATGTTCTGATGCCTCAAACTTTGCACAAAGCATTGTATCACAGTTCTCTACGTACAAAAAAGAGTATCATTGTCTTTATAAATTGTAAGATCAATTTTCTCTATATTTCGGTCGATTTGAGATGGAATAGCTCATATTGAGAATTTAGTGGAAAATTTCCTTGAAAAATGGAATATAATAAAGTGAAAATTGTAACGAAGTGTACAAGTACAGATACTACACTCACGTCAGAGTAGAAGTCCTTGACTCCTTTTTGATGCTTCTGCACTTTTCTTTGCGGTTTTGAATGATTGGACAGAAAAATTGATATTTTCTCTCTTCTCAAACAACTTTTTAAATTCTCGTTTGATCAGAAGTCAACAAATAGTCATTAAATAAAAAATGTAATTTATTTAAAACAAACCAATTAAATTTGTAGAACAATCCGGATGTGGAAACATTTGCAACTTTGACCGAAGTCACTTTACGAGTGCCGACAAGATAATATGCTTCATTGGTTTCTGTAGATGTCGAGTGGAGTTTCTCCACATACAAGAATGTCCTGACCTCAAAGCGCCCGCTACTTACTGTCGAAAACATTGAAATGTTGTGTGCAATCCAATACAACAAGTTGATTAAAACCCAGTAAATGGAATGAAGAATGTTCACGATCAATCATGTAACTAGTTTAAAACTTAATAAATTTATTTCATCAACACCTTTTTTGCACCTTTTTGTATGTATTTTTTAAACCTTCACCCTCCCCTTTTCGACCATAATTTACACCTTAAAATCCCTTCACTAATTAAAACAATGCAGCAAGTCATGAAGTCGTTAACTATGATAAAAATGGTGTAATACTAAAATTGAGAATGGAAAGAAAGTTAGCAGACTGAATGACGAAATTTAATGGTTAAAATATGAAAATTCAGAGAGATAAAATCATCGAGATAAAATCATCGAGATATTATTTAAAATATATGAAAGAGAGGAAATACGACACAATAAAACGGTTACAGATTAATGGAAACCACAGAAATGCTCGGTTCACGCGGAAACACGCAGAAATCGTTAACATATAAAACTAGGGATTGTTATATTACGAAGGAATTCAATATTGAATCCGTCAGTGACAGAAACAGACGCAGAAAATTAAAGTAGAGCTGGCTTTATGAATTGATGGATTTTTTTAGTACTCCACATTCGAATACGTGATTTTAAGTTAAATTTTGGAGCAGTGAATCAGTATTAAATTTGTCTTCAAAACTTAAACGACGATAAAATAAAAGGCATTTCATTAACACGGGAGTACATAATAACATAAAATAGAAAATACATTATTCATGCTGTCAACAGTAATTAGGTTATATAGCTAAAATGCTCCGAAAGCTTTACAAAATATCATTATATTGTATGCTGACTCAAGGGCCGTCAGTTTGAACAATGACAAAGAAAATATGATTCTAAGATATTTTATTTCAAACTTACTGTACCTGTGTATGCATTTATTGACACTACTATTTGGTATAAGGCTGCACTCGGTGGCAGTGGACATTCTGAAATGTTTTATGCTTTACACTATGTATTTGGACTGAATACTATTAAGTCATCGGAATTACTTGCAGGTTCAATCAACAAGTTGTTACCTGGTTGAGGTTTTTCCGGGGGTTTTCCTCAACTCATTAAGAGCAAATTCTCGGTAACTTTCGGCACTGGACCTTGGACTCATTACGCCGGAATTATCACCTTCATCTCACTCAGACGCTGGATAACCATAGCAGTTCATAAAGCGTCATTAAAGAACAATTAAAATGATGAAGTTGTTGTAGTACCATAAATAAATGACATTCCCGTTGTGATCTCCATCACGACTACTGGCTGAGGTGACTTCATCGCTTTTAGTCGGGCGTGGACAAGACAGAGACGGGCGTAAAATTAATTAATATTTTATATAACAATGTAAACATAAAACAAAAAAATTAATCAAACCTTTTAGGTCAAAATTTATATGCAATACATAATTGTATGAAAATGGATATTAATAATTTGTCTGACCAAAAATATGGATTACCCAACAAATTTAATTTAGAGAGATTTTAAAGTATTAACTATTGAAGAAAATTATAAATATAGTTTACTAACTTACTACCACAGAACTCAAATAAAATATAAATCTAATCGACATGAATATCGTACTCGAAGACAAAAGTCTACTTTCTCATTAATTGAGGCTAAATGTCTTACAAGTGCAGCTCTTAAACATGGTGCTACTTTCGGCCCAAGACTTCATAATAAAATTACAAACCATTTTCCAAATTTGAAATATTTTAAAATTGAAGCTTTTAAAAACGAAATTTATAAAATTATTCATGATATATAATATTAACAAATGTGTGTAATTTTTTTATATTTTATTTCTTTCAACAACGAGCATATTAATGTTTTTATTGAACATCACTGGCTTCTGTCTGATTGTCAATACATATAATATGTTTTTCTCTCTTTTTCTCTTTTTTTTCTGCTCTTGTGTGTTATTTATCGGTTTAAATTAAGTTACTTACTGTATTTAGTAAACTGTCTTTGTAAGTTTTATGTTATACTATTGGCTAAGACCACACCATACACGAGCCTAGCTCTTACGGTAGTGGCTAGAAACATTTTTGTTTTATAAATTTAATTTTTACTCACTTTGCTGGTTAAATAAATAAATATTTAGATAAATAAAATTTACAAATTAGAAAATAGCTTTAGAAACATAGAATCTAAAGATGATAAATTGACAAATAAAATACATTCAAAGAATTTGAAATGAATGCATAGAAGGATGTGAAATAAAATATATGGGAATAGATATAATGTTTATTATGGAATAAGTTGGTCTTTTGGTAGCAAAACAGTTGAGATACCCAACAGATTTGCTTGCTATAACTTGCAGTCTTTTCTTATATTTTTCAGCTTGTTTATATATTTCTGAGCGATTCAAATATTGTAAGTAAACCCTACACGTTTAACGAACTAATAGTCCGAATGCAGAGCGTGCAGCACGAAACTTTCTTCTAAAACTCAATTACTGTTGCGGTAATAATTTTTTTCTCATTACACTAATAATATCTTTGCATTTCTTCCCTTTATTGCAAGTATTGGTACCGGTACCAAACATTTTTTTACCACCGAAATTCTCCACACGTTCCGTCAAATTTCAGGCGTGTCGTCGAGATTAAGGAACGTAATCAATAAGTCACATAATCGGATATGCATTGCCGACTGACAAGTGCCTGTATCGATATACGATAACTAACATACAGTTTATTGACAAACCTGCATGTGGAAGCTTCAGTTGCTCGAAAACAGAGCGAGTTAGTAGGAAATTTCATGAACTTTCCATTTAAACGCTGGGTTGAACTGCATTAAGGTTTCATGTAAGAGTGTATGGCAGTCAGATACCAAGAAAACTACTTTACCTTTAACACCTTAATTCTGGAAGAGTTTAATTTATCTTGAAAGTCGCAGAAAATTTCTTCCGCTAAAGATTTTAAAACGTCAAGACTTTTCAAGAGAATACTGTATTTATCTTTAATCTTCTAAGCATCTTAATTTAAGTTCCAATTATATGAATCCAAAGAAGAGGGACTTGTGGTTGTGTTAGTGTACAATTTTCTTCTCTTTATTTTCGTTTGGTTTTCATCTTGTATTTATTTTATAAGGTAGACAGTGAGAAAATCTGTACTCCATTAACACCAAGCTTTTATCTCTGGGGGGAAAAGAAAGTTACACTGCTTGTTGGATTAATTCGTGCAAATACTTTCCGACTCTTCGCCTCATTTAATGTACGTTGGGAGCCGAGTTCTACGAAGCGATATAAAGAGTTAAGCTTTTTATACACACCTGCTTACACGTGTCAAATTGCAGGTGCTGAGATATTTAACCTGCTTAACGCTGTGTCGCTGACTGTAGTTTTATTGGGAGGATTTGCAGCAAAGCTGATACAATAGCGGAGAGTGCAAAAACGTCTTATTGATTATTTTCTTATTGCTTGATCTGAATCCTGCATATATCTGGCAGATACAATGTATATTTCTATGTAATGCCAAGGTGATAATGAGAAAATATAGGGATATCATTTTATTTTACTTCAGTTTTTATTTTGCCTGAGTTTTTGAATGTACTTCACCCCATCCCTTCTATTAGTAAACTTCCACACGTCCTCCACACTGACCCAAGACACAAGTCAAAATCGCCTTAAGGTCACAGTGTACAGTACTGAGTGACTGACTATAGTACGTTCCAAAAATATGGTCGTATTTTCCAGTCAATAAAGTGCATTCATTATTTAATCATATTTTCGCACAGGCACTGTGTCCGTTTGGTTACGTCGCTTCCCGGTTTCCTCCACCCCTTTCTGCTCGCCCCTCTGTAAAGGCTAATGGCTGGACTGTCTTAGCTTTTTTCTGAAAACATTTACTGTTAGGAATTGGACTTCTACGTAATATTAGAAAGTGTTTAAAATAATTTAAATGAAATGTCTTCGTTAAGTAAGTAACTTTCATGTGATTTCTCCACTTTCTACCACCCTGCAACATAACCACCTGTACGGACAGTAGGTAGCATGTATTGGTAAATTTATCTGTTCGGATCGTGCAGAAGTGAAAATTGAATTTACAGTACGTAGAGTAGGTTCAGAATTACTTCAACATACGCAGAATTATGGCCCACCATGTCGACTGATTTGAGTGATTTGGATTATTTCTTATGGAGTTACTGTAAAACAGTTGTGTTTGCTAAACATCCTACAGCAATAGAAGAATAAAAGGATTAAATTCAAGAAAAAATACATTGAATTTCAGAAGATATGCTTAAAAACGTTTTCGATAATATGCACAAAATAACTGAAGCCTATGTTGAGATGAACGACCAGTCTCTACAATCATATCCCACCTCCCTCAAATCCAATTTTATATTATCCTTATATCTACGTCTCGGACTTCCCATACGTGCTATATGTCCTGCTCATCTCAGACGACTGCATTTAATATTCCTAATTATGTCAGGTGAAGAATACAATGCGTGCAATTCTGCGTTGTGTAACTTTCTCCATTCTCCTGTAACTTCATCTCTCTTAGCCCCAAATATTTTCGTAAACAGCTTATTCTCGAACACCCTTAACCTCTATTCTTCTCTCAAAGTGAGAGTGCAAGTTTCACAACCGCACAGAACAACCGGTGATATAGCCCTGACTCTGTTATAAATTCTAACTTTCAGCCTTTTTGAGAACAGACTGGATGACAAAAGTTTCTCAACCGAATAATAACAGGCATTTTCCATATTTATTCTGCGTTTAATTTCTTCCCGAGTGTCATTTATATTCGTTAATGTTGCTTAAAGTTATTTGAACTTTTCCACCTTTTCAAAGGATAAATTTCCAATTTATATATTTCCACTTCGTATTATGTTCTGGTCATGAGACATAATCATATACAATGTCTTTTCGGGATTTACTTCCAAACTTATCTCTTTACTTGCTTAAAGTAAAATTCTCGTGTTTCCTTAATCGTTTGTGAATTTTCTCCTAATATATTCACGTCATTCGCATATACAAGCAGCTGATGTAACCCGTTCAATTCCAAACTCTCTCTGTTATTCTGGACTTTTCTAATGGCATATTCTAGAGAAAAGTTGAAAAGTAAAAGGTGATTGTGCATCTCCTCGCTTTAGTCCGCAGTGAATTAGAAGAGAATAAGATATAAACTTGCCTATATGGACTCTGTTGTACGTTTCAAAAAAGTATTGGCTGTTTGTTTTAATTCTGTAGAAATTAATTTGAAAACTATTATGGAATTACCGTATAAACTCCAGAATTCCTTTGATAGAAAAGTTGATCATGTATTAATTTGACCTACATGCTGACTCTTGGTCTATATATCGAACCGTAACTCAGTTAACTGATAGCTTAGGTACTGCTCAAGCGGACTCGAATTCGATATCTCCACATTGTTCGATTCATGGTAGAAAGCAAATTTTGAATGCAGTTCTGTCGCCTTCTCGTATTTCCTTCTTTTTTATCCTACAGCTCATCGTCTTTCAGTAACCTTCACTGAAATTAAACTTGAGGCTGTAATTTTCTCTAATAATTTTTGTGTATATACATTAAAATCCTACAGCTATAATTTTATTTATCACATAATTCTGTGTAGTTCATATTTCTTTTCTTTCAATAATTTTTACTCTATTACATAAACTTAAATATTAGCAGTTCCAATTACATGGAACACAGATAATTAATTCACTCCAGTATGAAATGAAGAATTAAATGGCTCCATTATAGAGATTACATATAAACCGTAGAGCTATAAGGGAATCAAATCAATAGTTAATTCCCTCAAACAGAAGGATTTGTATCTGTTATTCCGGATCAAACTATGGGCAATGTGAAGTATGAAATCGAGGATTTGCTGTGCAGCGTGGTTCACAGCAGGGCACTTCGGCAAATGGCATTGCCTGCTCATCCTCTAACGAAAACATTGAGAATCTGATTAAATTATGAACTGCACAACACAACCAGACATTCGTGAATAGAATTGGTGGATTAAATATAGACTCACATTTTTGTGGAACTATTAATACTTAGATATGCGAATAGATTAACAGATCATTGTCAAATGGGAACATTGCTGTGCTTTTTTAATTACTGGAAGTGCGAGTGAATTCATATTTATTTTTTGTAGACGTTGCATCAATTGCGAGGTCATCTAGCTTCAGTGGCACGGGTGATGGCGAGATGGTATTTTGACGAGATGGGACGGAGCATTCACTATGCATTATATTACTTGACATTCACCTAGCTAATCAGTTCAAACAAAATTCTAAATGACGCCCGAGCTGAGGTTACAACCAAGATATCAATTTCTTAACATGAAATATGCCAGTGGCTGATATAATTTTTATTTGAGTAGGGTAGACTGGGTCATGAGAAATTTTCAAAATATTTTATTTTTAAATAAATAACTTGCATACGTTTAAAATGGAAATTAATACATCGTATACATTATATATTATAGCATCATACTTACTTACTGGCTTTTAAGGAACCCGGAGATTCATTGCCGCCCTCACATAAGCCGGCCATTGGTCCCTATCCTGAGAAAAATTAATCCATTCTCTATCATCATATCCCACCTCCCTCAAATCCATTTTAATATTATCTTCCCATCTACGTCTCCGCCTCCCTAAAGGTCTTTTTCCCTCCGGCCTCCCAACCAACACTCTATATGCATTTCTGGATTCGCCCATACGTGCTACATGCCCTGCCCATCTCAAACGTCTGGATTTAATGTTCCTAATTATGTCAGGTGAAGAATACAATGCGTGCAGTTCTGTGATGTGTAACTTTCTCCATTTTCCTGTAACTTCATCCCTCTTAGCCCCAAATATTTTCGTAAGAATCTTATTCTCAAACACCCGTAGTCTCTGTTCCTCTCTCAAAGTGAGTGTCCAAGTTTCACAACCATACAGAACAACCGGTAATTCTATATCTAGCTAGTTATTTTGCTACTAATGTTACCCCTCCTGTTCTTGTAACATTCCAAGTACCAAATCTCAAAACCTTATTCCTTTGCTGTGGTCGTGCCAGAGAATCAGTCCCATTCCGAGGCTTATTTGAAGGATTCGTAACAAGCTGTTTTTTATGGTGAAGGTTGTTAGCCCTTCGTCCGACCCCCAAGCTGGAGGACCACCCCTCATCGGCTGTCCGCGACTGCTTATTCAATATATTCACAGCTACCCTCCATATCTGGAGGCCGTCTCCTCGATCCGCAACCTGAGGACGCGCCATGCCGTGGTGATAGGGACCCACAATACATGGATTATAGCATTATACAGCTACAAAATTAGTATTGTATAATGCACTGTTTTGACATAAATATTTTTTTCCAAACATGAGTGGTTTGTTACAAATTACTCCGCACTGGGGTAGCTTGTGACGTATGTGGAGCAACTAATGACAAAAAGAAAAAGGCTAATATTGCAGTAATTTGCTATCTGGTCACAAATACAGGATGTTTCATAATTCCTATTACAAATATCTAGGGTTTTAGAGGGGACTAAGTAGATTAAGGTTTGATTAGGAACCCATGTTCGGAAATATATCTTTTGGATACAGTTTGAATATCGAATGGATTTCACGTTTCCCATTTCACTAGGGACAATAAGCTCTTGCAGTATGCACTACAAGAGTGGTTCCACGTTCCGCGTAACGGGTCCCAGGTACTTGAGCTTCCTCCAAGAGGTACTAGTAGAGTTATGTGAAGATTTTCCTTGGCACAACGTCAGCAAATGTGGTTCCAACATGATGGCACACCCGCGCACTTTTCACTTGCCGTCCTCGAAAATCTCCACCAAACATTGGGGAAAAGTTGGATAGGTTGTGGTAATCCAACTGCTTTGCCATCACGGTCGCCAGATTTAATTCATTTCGACTTTTTACTTTGGGGCCAAATGAAGTACCTTATTTATGAGACTCCTGTATAATCGGAGGAAGATCTGCATTGTCTCTAGTGAAGTGGGAGATGTGAAATCGATTCTATCTTCAAATTTATTTTGCATCGAAACGATACATTTCCGGACATGGGTTCCTAACCAAAACTTTATCTACTTAGTCTCCTCTACAATCCTTAGAAGTTTGTAATAGGAATTACGAAACACTCTGTATAACTATTAATATATAGGTACCTATTATTAGAGAAAATTTCGTTCCGGCACCGGGAATCGAAACCAGGACCTCTCTGAGCTATGCCGAGAACCGAATTTTTCTCCAGTAATAAGTATGTACATGTTGACTACATATAGTCTTGATTATTCAATGGGAACGGCGAGGCCTCATACGAACATATATATATATATATATATATATATATATATATATATATATATATAAAAGCATTAGGTCTGTTATTTTAATATCGGCAATACATATTAAAATCTTAAGATTGGCATTCGTAAAGACATGGAGCTACGTACATCCATGATACAAATTTTAAACAGTCTAGTCCACGGACGGAATACAGTCCTTTACGAATAATATTTTATTCCTTGAATGAATTTCTATCCTCGCTGTCCTAACACATCGTCATTTCAATGATTATCAATTACCAGATTAACATCAGAATAGCAATTAACACACACTAAGATGGATGATTATTTGTGCACTTAAGTAAGCACAATTTTTACATTCTATACGCTGAATCCATTCCTGGCCCCTTTGTCAATCTTTACAAGGTTTCAAAGGCACTATACAAAGAAAATCTTCCTGATCTGTTTCACTGTCATCTATAATAGGGATAAGCTGTGATCTGCAGACTTTTCTTCCTGGTATCGATATCTCGTTCATTACCTTGTCCTGTCTTTGAAAACAATAACATTTTCCCCTTTAGCTGTGACTTTTTTTCTTTCGACATTTATTCTTCTCTAAGCACTTCCTTCACTGGTGTGTCTGTTAAAACAGCTGACTTGCGAGTTCTTCGAGAGGTCCGATTTATTTTGCACTTTCCCGCTTTCGGAAATGGACGAAGATCCTTAGGACTTGTTTGAATTCCGCTGGTGCTGGCTTGGGGACTACAGAGTGTTGCGGAAAGCTAAGGTTGAGCTACAGTTTTTTTTCTGTACGACAGTCCTGACAGTCGCTGGAAATGTGCGCCTTGGTCAGGCGAGTCCATTTAGTTACGCCGAGGGGTGTTTGGGTTATTCACTCGCTTGCCTTCGGAGCGATATGTTGTAATGCGTGCGGTAGAGCGGTATGTTTCCAGTACAATTAAGCTGTACTGCATTCCTTTACCGACCGGTCGCCCTTATCTCTACTCTGGAGTTCTCCCCACTACTCTTATTACTTCCCCTCTTTCGTGTCGCTGAGCTTTCAGGACTAAATAATCGGTCTGTACAGGAGAATCCATAGTTCGATCTGTAACGGAGGGACATTGAAAATTTCCATCTGTACATATGTTCCTGTTGAATTCTCAGATTCCACAGACACAAAATCCAGCCAGAATACTTTTTTTTCGTTCAAGCATGAGGTAAATAAATTCTATTCGTAACAATGCTAGGGATGTCGTAAATTCCTATTCTTTCCCCGGGATGGTTTTTCATCCAATCACAACCAGCTTCATTGTAGAATTTTTTTTAATGAGCCGAAAACGGAGACATCCGAACCCTGTAGACGATTGGTGGTATGCGGTGAAAAGGATAGTAACATGGTAAAGCTGGCGCCAGCGTTTTTGGCGTGTATCCTAGATATATAGTGCCCTGTTTGTGAGCATGTTGATAGTGCAGCTGAGAATGGTACCACTTCCTATACACGTCACATCAGCCATATGCCAAACACAGTTGTCAGACTGACTGCGGCAAATGTAAAACACTCGTACTTAACGTTCCCATTACTTATTTCACACGCCAAAAACGGTGACGCGGACTGTAACATAATTCCATTATCTTTGCAGAAATGTAGAACACTGATGTTAAGATTTGAATGGCGAGTAGGACCAGCACTGATGATTCTTTTGAGCGTCCCGGAAATCGAGATTGAAATTGACCGGGCAGAGGGTGACCATTCATTCGCCAAAAAAAAGTACATGTTCACGGAAGCACGCATAGGCAGGGTGGTTGGACGATATTCCAGTTATAAAGAAGACGACGACGTGTTGTTCTACCTGTGGGCCAATATCGCCGGCAACATTGGAAGTATGTAATAAAATAGGCTTAATTGGCAACAGAGTGAAATTATGTGAAATAATTGAGTTATTAAAATATGTAATTGGGAAAAAATAACCCTTAGTAGGCATTGTCTTTGGAACCAACTAAGACCAAAAGGTTTGGTAGTCAATTTCAACTTGGACCTAAACTTTTGGGAACTAATTTCATCTGGGACCAAACGCCTTGGGAACCAGCCTCCTGGACCCAATTTTTTTTCGGGGACGTAATGTTGGGAACGAATTGCTCTAGACCAGCGGTGACCAAAACTCGAACTGCAGTGATTACATGCGACAGATAGCCTATGAAGTAAGGAGATGAAGGAAAGGTACTTGGCATGAAAACTACAACCAGTGGTGGTTCCTGTACTAACATCTTGATCAATCCCGCAGATAAAAATCTCAAGCTTTGCTGTATCAGTAATGTCATTGCTGTCATCAAGAGCCAGTGAATAATACACGATTTTTCTTGCTTCTTTTTTTAACCTTCCTCTTGAATATAATCAGGAATTTTGTAAATTCTTCTCTCGATACTTGGTCAAAAAATTCGTAGTTTTTCGAAATTAAAAACTTCATATGGGCAAGTTATTTAAGCTATTGTAATCATTACTCTTTTAAGAAATTCTGTTCTATTAAAAGGCTTTAGAGCACGAGATATTTCAAACCCCATTAGGTAGCTGACTTCCCTACATTTATTTATCTCGTCTGTCTCTGCCTGGCTATGATTTAAGACATGTCAATTCCTGGCGTTTAATAGTTCGTTGGCACATAATATTGAATCATTTTTTCTACAATATTATTATTAAATGAATAACTAATAAATAGATACCCTCATCTGAAGTTTGAGAAGATTAATATTGCGATAAGCCTAATAATTTTACCCTTCTAGGGTGAAGATTTAAAAATATCAATATTCATGCAAGTACAGAAGAATTATAGAAACACATACTTAGTAGTCAGTAGTACTAATAATAATAATAATAATAATAATAATAATAATAATACATTATTTCGGTGTGGCAATTAATGTTTCTATATACTCCTAATTAAACCGTTGAGCAAAGTAAACATTAATTCTGTCTAACAAAACAAAAAAGTTCTCTTTCTCATTATTTACGAAACCACCTCGTACTGCTTGTAGACACAGAGTTGTAGAGTGACATGATACCGCCACTGTTTGCCTTCAGTACGTGAATGAAACAAACAGCAATGTACAGGAAACTCCTCGTACACGTTTGAATGTCTGTGATTACATAATTGGATAGTTCTTCTTCCTGAGAATTTGAAAATATCTGTCGTGACTTTCTGCAACTCATTTCAATAGGCTTCCCATGGTTAACTTTCTTCTTATTAATACATCTGACGAAATACAGATTAACTTCTAATAACTCCTAACGTCGTCTCAAACTACATTTATCTGACTCAACCTGTCTTGCAGCTTTCGTACTTTGTTCACAAATTTCCTCTCATATTCAAAATTAGTACAAAACCTCTTGGAAAATAATACGAGTATGGTCAACATTAATGCAATTTCTCAATTTTTGTATCTGTAACAGTATAACGTAAAACAGGCGAATAATATAGTCGATACTAAAAATCATTTTGTTCGAAATTTAAACAAAACCTAAAAGCGAAAGCCTTTCAGTTCCTAACATTATTTATGAGCGCTATTCTCACAAATTTACTCTCATTTTCAAAAATTGTAGGAAATTCTGAAAAATAATACGATTATAGTTAGACTTCATACTTCTCCTTTTTTATGTCTTTAACAGTATAAAGTAAAACAAGCGAATAATGTAGTTGATGCTAGTATAATAAATCCTTAGTAATATTTTCACTGTAAACCATATCGTTCGAAATTTAAACAAAGCCTAAAAGCTAAATTTCCTTCGAAGTATGCTAGATGATGACATACGGTATACATCTATTATTAATGGAGTAACGGACTTAATCCGATGTATGATGGACATCTCTGTTCTGCTGTCGCCTGTAGTAACGTTATGACAGGTAAACTGTCGAGTTTGTGTTTTTCAGCTTTTAATTCCGTTTCCACATTTTCACTCCGTTAGAAAAACTCTCAAAATCATATATAAAAACCTATTATAATACATTATGCTGTTACGATGTATGCCAAAATATATTATTACACATGCACTAACTCCAGATAGGAAACACAGTTAAAATGTTACAAAGTTTGGGCTAGTTTTGTCTTGAAGTAGCGAAACTTGAGCTATGAGTATATGTAGCAAATATGAAAGATACAGAGAGCTAAAATTATATTTTCAAGGGCAGTTGCCGGATTGCAAGTTACAGATCAAGTAAGAAATACGACCTCTCGCCAAGAATTAATTGTAATTATCCTAACAGAAAAAAATAATAGTGCTCAAAACCAGATGGCTACAACATACCAAAGGAATGAATGATACAAGCAATCTGTGACAAACTCCGTAGAAGATGGGAAGAATCATTTGATCTAAGCTATGTGGTTGTTGTTGATGATGATGATCATGATGATGATGATGATGATTATTATTATTATTATTATTATTATTATTATTATGAGGGCAGGTACTGTTATAATGTATTATTATTTCTTAATTATCATATACTGTGTCACAATAATAATTTTAATTAGTTAATTAATTCATTCATTCATTCACTCATTCATTCATTCATTCATTCATTCATTCATTCACGGTTCAGTATTTACCGTTCAATAAATTATTGTTTATTGGTTAAATGCTATACAGAGTGCAAGTAATATAACAGTGCAGATTTTAACAGCTAATACCATACTTACTTACTTACTGGCTTTTAAGGAACCCGGAAGTTCGTTGCCGCCCTCACATAAGCCCGCCATTGGTCCCTATCCTGAGCAAGATCAATCCAGTCTCTATCATCATATCCCACCTCCCTCAAATCCATTTTAATATTATCTTCCCATCTACGTCTCGGCCTCCCCAAAGTTCTTTTCCCTCCGGCCTCCCAACTAACACTCTATATGCATTTCTGGATTCGCCCATACGTGCTACATGCCCTGCCCATCTCAAAAGTCTGGATTTATTGTTCCTAATTATGTCGGGTGAAGATTACAATGCGTGCAGTACCGTGTTGTGTAACTTTCTCCATTCTCCTGTAACTTCATCCCTCTTAGCCCCAAATATTTTCCTAAAAACCTTATTCTCAAACACCCTTAACCTATGTTCCTCTCTCAAAGTGAGAGTCCAAGTTTCACAACCATAAAGTACAACCGGTAATATAACTGTTTTATAAATTCTAACTTTCAGATTTTTTTACAATAGACTGGATGTTAAAAAGTTTCTCAATCGAATAATAACAGGCATTTCCCATATTTATTCTGTGTTTAATTTCTTCCCGAGTATTATTTAGCTAATACCATACTAGATCCAAATTAATATTTTTCTAAAACAATTCTCCATATGTTAACACTGTTTTACATGACAAGTACTATCCGTATGATTCATATCATTAAAGAAACTAATAAATAATGTTTATCCCTTTGAAGTTTTGCTATGAAATTGACGGTTTTGTTACAAATTTAATAAAATGATTAATGTGCATCATTTCCACCATTGTGGAGTAATTATTAGCGTTCCTGACCGTGAAACAGGCGGGTCCCGGTTGAAGTTCCGATTGGGACAGATTAACGGGTTGAGATTTTATCGTGGTTTTTCCTCTCATCCACTTGAACCAGAAATTACAGGTAACTTTCGGCGTTGAACCCGGGATTCATTTCGCTTTAACTAATTTCAACTTCATGCATAGTCTACAATAGTTTCAAGTAGATCGAGAGGTCCAGCATACGTGGTTCCGTAATTCACCTACAGGTGTCACCTGTCGGGGGGAGCTGCATATTATCGAAGGGAGCGCTAAGGCATATGTCGAGATGAGCTCTAAAAGAAAAGGGCCATTGACCTGCACTCACTTCCCCATGATCCCGGTAATTCCTCTAATTTTAATAAATATTTTACATCTATGCCTTCTCGCATTTAGATTCTCCTAACTTACTTACTTACTTACAAATGGCTTTTCAGGAACCCGCCGCAGCGTAGATGTAATAGAAAGTCAGATGTTCAAATTTATTAAAATCATCGCATATCAAACCCAAAGATCTTGCATAGTAATAATAAGATCTTTGATCAAACTGCCTTCCGTATGGTGTAATAAAATTCGTGTTTTAATTGGCCTATCTATACAGAGATGGCTTCACTGTGTAGCAACATGTCTCGCTGTGAATACATAAGCATTGGTATATAGCTGTCCCCATTGTTACTGTTAAATTAAATTATGATTTCAGCAGATAATGAAAATGTATTTATGTTATAATAATAAGAGAAAAGTGCAGTACATGTAATTAACATTGTTAAACCTATGTTTCGCTTTTCGCAATTGGCATTACTGAATAATAACATCGAATTTCTTTATTGCAGTAATCGACATTCATCTACGAGTATTTCAACTTCACAATGCCTGAATAGATTAAGCATTCATAAATATACAATTATTAACATTTTGTGATCGAATTTTAGGGATATATTATTTACATTTTTATTTTATTCACGAAATAGTAAATCTTCAGTGCAACACCGCACTAAATTATTTAACTAAAGCCATACAAATCTCATGTAGTGCATCAGCTTTAGCTCCCAGACGACGCGGCTAGGATGAAGGACAAAAAATACGGGTCATAAACCAGAATTAACAGCAGTAAGTGTCCGAAAATGTGCTGAAGAGATGTGAAGCATGCTTGAATTTAGGAGGTTACCATTTACAGTATTTACAACGGTATTTGAATTTGTCTTGCTGCAAATAAATTACGATCACATTTTGGCGGGATACGGCCTACCCCTAAATATTCGTTAGGGCCTATCTTGTGTATCGGTACTCTGGTCTCCGATCATGCGCAGTGAGATTTAAGAGTATTCCATCGTTTCTTTCTGTTTTTAGGGAACTGTACGTCTGAGTAGTTAAAGGAATATATGAAATATTTGTTGATATATAATTATTGTGTAAATTTAAATAAAAACTTATCAGAAATAAATTAACAGTAATTAATAACTACATACAGTAATGGATTAAATACTAAAGAGTAGGTACTAAAATATTAATATATATACACATATATTTCATTAACGTTAATGAATGAAATGTCATTTGAATTATTTGTAGCAGAATCTTTTGCAAATACTTGTTTCTCTCTCTGTGTCCCTCTCTGCTTTTGCGCAGTGCTATCTTGATCCGCGCCAACAGAATCTCTTCCCTGGTCCCGGCAGCATAATCCTGATGACTGTTTCCAAATGGCTTGGCTTTAGTTTGAACCCACACCAGGCAACAGAAATTCATTACTTCTATTTTCTCATATAATATAAAACATTATTCTTTTTACTTGTTTTTCATATTTCCGAGGTCGTAATGAATTATCTTCCCGTACTAATACAAACTGAGTGGGGGAGGGGTAATGGTTACAAGTAGGGCATGTACAATTCAACTGTTTTATGCATGCCTGCTCGGTGTCCTTTTTTGTTATCTGCAGTCTAATATTTCCTTATACTGCTTGTGTTCGCATCTAACGAGTGACCTGGAAAAGCCTCACTCTTGCCTTTGTTCCTCTCTGTGTAGTCAAGAAAGCGCGTGATACAAGGATGGTTGGAGGTCCCCTACCCTCGAATATGAAACTTTTTTTCTTTTGTAGCCATATTCTATCATATGTAACAGTTTTGCAATGACGCACTTAACGGTCTAAAACTCTTTGCCATATGTAGCCTATGTAACATTTTGTGTATAATGAGTAGAAAAATTATGTTGACTAATTCGTTTGTATGACGTCATTCCATTTTAGACCAATGAAGTGTAATGAAATTTTGAATTCCAACCAATCACAGTCACATTTTGCAATGATTTATGCATCTAGATTTATCGCATGGTCGTTCTTTTGTTTAGTCGTCGCCAACTTTTTCCCCGTAAATTGATGATCATGAGTACATTAAGATACAACTACACGGTTCAACTTTACTTTCAACTTTAATGCAACGAAAGCAAGATTGATATTTAATATTAATTTATTTATTTACTCCGTGAAGACGACGTTCAAAACGGCGCACCATGTAGACACTAAATCTTCATGCATCCTAATTGAACGTACCTTTTAAACTTGATTCTTTCAATATTCTTCCTAGATTGCACGCGTACGCGATTGGAATATTGAACTGTGTAGATACAGCTTTAGTTCCGTTACACACTACGGCGAGAATGCGTTTGTCGAGCTATAAAAATGCTTTCGTGTAGCACTGATTGTAAGTAACGGTCGAAATAAGGCACAGCTGACATTGGTCCTATTCCCACAGGTAACTTAACCTATAACTGTAGCCTATAAAATTTGTATTTTGTGAATGTAATTAAACAATTAAGAGAAAGTCAGATGTTCAAATTTATGTAACATTACCGCATATCAAACCCAAAGACCTTGCATAGTAATAATAAGGTCTTTGATCAAACTGCCTTCCGTATGGTGTAATAAAATTCGTGTTTTAATTATGCCTATCTATACAGAGATGGCTTCACTGTGTAGCAACATGTCTTGCTGTAAATACATAAACATTGGTATATAGCTGTCCCCACTGTTACTGTTAAATTAAATGATTTCAGCAGATAATGAAAGTGTATTTATGTTATAATAATAAGGGAAAAGTTCAGTACGTGTAATTAACATTGTTAAACCTGTATTTCGCTTTTCGCAATTGGCATTACTGACTGAATAATATCGGATTTCTGTATTGCAGTAATCGATATTCATCTAAGAGTATTTCAAGTTCACAATGTTTGAATAGGTTAAGTATTCGTTCATATACAATTATTAACATCTTGTGATCGAATTTTAGGGATATATTATTTACATTTTTATTTTATTCACGAAATAGTCCTAATAAATGTCATTCGAGGTCCGAGATTTCCCAGATAAATGTCAGACCTCTCGTGACATTACTACAGACAGTACTTACTTTAAATTGTAGTTATATTGTGAATTTAATCTAATGTATTTGTACCATTTAAAAATACATTATTATGATGAATTAGGGGGCGGATTTTAGCATATTTGGTTGTTTTATTCCTTGTTACGAATCATATCCTACCAATATATAAATGCATTTCAAGTTATTTGTAACCAAATGTCAAGATTTTATAGTACATATATATGCATATTTCAGTAGTGCATATTCAACTTTTAGCGCGTATAAAAGTATATTTTTATTTTTTTAGCAATGTAATGCTTAAACCATGATTAAGAATAGAGAAATTCGAAAAAAAAAATACGGAAGAAACTCAGGCACTGAAACACGTTACAGAAGTTTTATTTGATTTGTTCCAATCTGACAACATGCAGACAATGCACTGTCATTAGAATGCTGCAATATGATTGGAGCAGAAGTTACAGGAAGTGTTCATAGGATTCTTTCGATTGGCTAAATTCGAATTTCGCCACCTAACAACAAAAATATAGGCACAATAATGCAATTTTCTGTTTTTACTTACCAATGTGACAAATCAGAATATTTTATTTTGTCATAGTAACAGGACTTAGAAACTTCGACAATATGTAGAATGCATTGCAAATTGCTGTTTTTTTCAATTCTAAGACTAAATATTTTGTTATTATTAGTGCACATATCCTGGTTTTTAAGTGCATACATACATGCATGCATGCTAATTTTGCCATTTTAGTGCATATTAATCCGCCCCCTAATGATGATTATGATGGCGACGATGATTAGTGATAATGATGGTGATGACTTGATATTGATCCATAAAATACTGAACGGACATTCAGTCTTAATTATCGGAAGAGTGGAAAGAAAGGTTTTAACAGTATAGTAGTTCGCTTTTTTATTTACACATGATGAGTTTTCTTTTATCACAAGTAAAGAAAGATACTTAAACTCTGCTACCTACTCATGTATAGCATTTGTGAAATTTGGAATTTTCTTTTATGAAAATAGAGGAGGTAAATATAACAAAATAATTCCAAGCTGCGGGAGGGTTCGTGAGTTCGTATTCCTCTTGAATTGATAATCTGATTACATTTTTTCCCAAGATTTTATGAAGCGAATATTAGGTAACCCACGGCGGATCCTTGGTCCGATATGGTCTAATACTATTTTGCTACCACGAATCCCGCCGAAGCCATTATTATATCCATAATATTCTACTCAATATGTCTTTAAATAACCTCCTCAAAATCATATACACGTGAGTCTGTTATCCACAAGGTCACGTACTCTCATACTGTGTAAATTAAACCAAGAGAAACACCATATTAATGAGTGAGACAATTTATTTTGTATACATTAATGGACGACTATAGTCTACTGAGTGAGTTATTTATCTCCTGTCCGGAAGCGAGCACAGTTGATATCACTTATCAGTACACGCTCGTTTAGCGTAGACTAAAGCATACGTTGTTTAATGTATCTAGTTTTAGGCAAAATCATTGTTCGAGAGTTTCTCGCGTTGCATACATTTAGAAATTTTATACAGTATAACATTATTGCAAATTATCCTATTTGAGCCTAAAAATCCTAGGTTTACTTATCAGCAAGCGAATACTTCACAAATGTTGCAATCCCACTCGGAGTCTCTGCGGTGACGATTCAAGTCTGATTGAAACTCAAAACGTCACTGGCGCCTCTCCGAAACCTGTCAGTAGCGAGACCCCGAAAACTGTCAGTGGCGCGTCTCCGAAACCTATCAGGATTGCCTTTCCGAAAACTGTCAGGGTCGCATCTCCGAAAATTGTCAGTGGTGCGTCTCCGAAAAGTGTCGGGGGCACGTCTCCGAATGCTGTCAGGGACGCGTCTCCGAAAATTATCAGAGTCGCCTCTCCGAAAAATTTCATGAGCACCTATCCTAAACAATGTCATATGGACTGAGTAAAATATCTGAAGTATGACAGGAGAAAATTGGGAATGTCACAAAACATTACCGACGAGAAAAGCAAGTTTTAATATATGAACGTTGCTGGTTTTTTTGTTTCAGTGTGTTAAAGGTTTAACGTTAACTAACACGGACATCCCCATTTTCAAATTTTTTGTGGTTGGAGAGTCTTATAGTCCCAGTAATGACTTACAGGAAGAATTGTATAAACATTATTTTTTACAGATTCCCATTAAAATCTTAACAGGAAAAAATAACTAATTTTAAAATCATGAATTTAAAATGGAAATTCCTTGTTTTCCTCCTCAACACCCTTCGTTTGCACTAATATAAAATTCATTGTACCGTTTCTACCACACGAATCTCACTGGATCTCCATGAATTTTAATTCCAGTATTTTTTGTAATAAATATATTTAGATTGACCACCTACCTTGTGATCTGAGCTTAAGATACTCAGATTTATTTGACACTCTGTTAATTGAGTAAAAGTTGGTTTTATTTTGACGTCATTTCGTGGGTTTCTCACTGTGTTCCTTTTGTGCTATGTCAAAAAATATCTATCAAAATTATTTCGATGTTTTAATGGAACATAACAAGGTTTTAAAAAAGCGATATAATAGCAAAATCTGTAGGTACACATGTGAAACATTTTAAATGCAATAAGTTGAGAAATTCTGTGCAGAGGGTGTTTTTTTCTGTAATATTTTTGCCTTTCATCTTACTTCAGGAAAAGGTTCACCCATAAATAACAGCTGCCGTGCAGCCTTGTGCTTCTGCAACCAGCAACACTTCTCTCTTTAACTTTTTTACGGAATACATCAAAGGTTTGCATACTTTATTTTTTACCGCCTAGAATTTCTGCAGCTTTTGAAATCTCAACTCGAGCTATTGGTTTATTAATGTAACAATCTGTCATTGTCAATATTCTACACAACTATTCTTAAATTGGAAATTGAATTGATGTACATAGAAGAATGGTTTATTTCGCCGAGAATATAAGTTATTTCTACTATGGTAATGCGCTCCTTGTGAAATACTTAGCGGATTAAATTTTTGTTGACGGAGGCTTCTTTTTTGTTACGTACAGTATATTAATTCTCATAATGTCTATCGAGTTTCTATATTGCTTCAGAAAGGCAATTTAAAGTTTGAAAACTGCTTTCATTTGCGCCATTTCCTCATTGTTGAAGACTTCGAGTATAGTTCTTCTTGATTCTCATAAGTGCCCGTAATTAAATTCAAATTTTATAGACCCCTAATGTTAAAAATTCCTAAGATTTCATCACTGAAGTACATTATAAGTGATTCACTTGGAAAACAATTTAAAAATCAAACAATTAATTATAATTCACATTGTTAATTTTAGATTCTGGAAACACTCAAGTGCACATTTCGCTGTGTAATTTTAGTGATAAGCTCTGGTGGACTGGAAGTGAGTGATATCTAAAAGTGTCCTGCAATGTTTGAACATGAGAGTGGCAAACAAGACATTAAAATTTCGTCATGTTTCATTTGAAAAAATAATAGCAAATTCTGTACTAAATCCTTTAGTAGTTAAAACATGAAGGAGTGGGAGTAGAGGACAGCGAATATTTTTGTAACAAGGTGGAACAAATACGACAGGTCTCGTTCTGCAGAGCGAACATGGGCGAATATCGAACTTCGCCATACTTGACAAACTTAAAGCGAATATAGTGCATGTAATGCGCGACGCTGAAGCCTGTGTGATGAATCTTGTCTCACTGTGAAAAGAGAGAGAAAGGACATATGTCTTACTTCGTCTGTGTTGTTATGGCGATGAGGGAGTGGAGCGATGCCGTCCATCCATCCAGTGGCGGAAGGGACTAGTTGATAGATTCTGTAGCACAAAATAAAATAACAAAATATCTCTCCGTGCTGTGTAGTTCCGTCACTGAGCTTGTCTTTCAAGAAACTGAGTTCCGGTAGCCTGTACAATAACAAGGTTTGGAAAGGAATCTTGAAAATTTACAACCCTCCTATAGTCTTCACCCTCATTTGAAGGGGCTTGGTTTTATTGCTGCTGAGTCAAGATAAACCAAAGCGGGTATAATACCTAATACTAATGCGTTACATTGATTTCTACACTCTAGATAGAACACATTAGTTCCGTATGTGGATTTATATTAGGAACGTTGTGCTGCTGCGCTTTTCGTATTGTAATGCTTCAGACCAGGCCAAGATACAATAATGCTCGGAAAAACTGGAGCCTTCTATTCGGTTTCACTTCCTCTTGTTCAGTATATTCCTCAACTGTCCAAGCATGCAGTGTATTTAGATTTGCCATCCTCGTGCAGTGTCATCCATCAAGTCATTTCTCCTACCCCAGATCCAAGCAACACCTTCGTAAATCAATCAACTATACAAAAAAAAAAACAAATATTAGGTAAGTATTTAATTATTTGAATAATCATAGGCATCTGTTACTTTTTATTCTTAGAAGAATTATATGTAGTCCTACGTATATCCGTATCCCTTTGTTGCTTTATAGGAAACGTTAATTAAAAAAATATTCTGGCTTAATAACCTTAATTAGAAAAAGTCGAATGACAATATTTAAACTTATCAGTAGGTAACTGCACTAGTTTTCCATAACCTATGAGCAAGGTATAAAAACTTGTTCAATGAAAAGAAAATTATAGCTTTAATGTTCTAATGAATTGTTTAAATACAAAGGTATTAAAAGAAACGGTACAACATTGAATGGTCTGAAACTGATAAAGTTGTACAGTTGTTGTTAATAAATAAATAGACCGCTACCCCTATGTACAGTAGACAGTTAGCCTACATGAGTATACAAGGTGTATAAAACATGTGGGAAAGCTCTGGGAATTGATACAGGACCTGAAATTAAGCAAAAAAGGTCACATAAACATTTGGTCAATTTCGCTTACTTTTTATTAGAGTCATTGTTTGTGGTGTATATATAAATATCTGCGATGATAAACGAGCCACAAGTTCTTTATTCAAGTCGTTGTTGATTTTTTTGTATTCAATGCCACCTGGTAAAAGTTGCCATAACAAAGTAATCACAAGATATGCTAGAAAGTTTATTGATGTTGAAAAAATATAGTATATGTATATGTTTGGTGTAATATTTAATTACATTATAACTAGTGATCAAAATGGAGTACTCTAATCAGGACATGGCAGAAACGCACTTTATGTATGGATGAGCTAATTGCAATGAAAATTAAGCAAGACGTTTGTGTGCTGAACAATTTTCTAATAGACATTAGCCAACTACAAGATGTTCCAAGGAATACATGACCGTCTTGTGGAAACAGGCTCTTTAAAAAAATTGTTTTTCGGATGATGGAAGAACAAGGAGTACCAGAGGAACTTAAGGAACGAATCTTCAATCATATTGAGGATAATAACGGAAAGAACACCAGAGACATGGCAGTAAGCGAGAATGTGAGTCATATGGCAGTGTGAAGAATTCTACTAGAGCAAATCCTTTATCAATATCACCTTACAAATTGAAGGTCTTAGTGAAGCTTATTTTCCACCCAGAGCAACACTTTGTACCTGGTTGCAACAAAGTTGTGTTCAGGATAAACACTTTTTCTCCGCTATAATCTTCACCGATGAAGCGAAGTTCATCACAAACGGAGTGCAAAACTTTCACAATATTCATGTATGCGCTGACAGATATCCCAAAGCAGTTTTTGAAAGAAGACACTAACAACAGTTCAGCATTAATGTTTGGGCTGGAATAATTAGCCACACATTAATCAGTCTTTTTATTTTACCTGGAACATTGACAGCAGCATCATACTGCAACTTTTTGACAAATGACTTTAATATTTTGTTGTAATAAGTTCCACTGACCTTAATTCAGCGCATGTGGTTCATGCATGATGAGGCACCGTCTAATTTTGCTCTTACTGCTAGAACAATTTAAAATCAGCGATTCCCTAATCAATGAAAGGTCGTGAGGGACGGACATCGTGATTTGCTCATTCTCCCGACCACAATCCATTGGATTTCTACTTATGGGTTCATTTGAAGGTCATCGTATATTCAAGACCTATTCATAACGTGAATTTTTTCGCCAGCGACTTGAATAAGGATGTCAGCAGATAAGGCATAATCCTGGAATATGGGAGGGAGTAAGGCACTCGGTGATGTGGCGCTCAGAAGCCTGTATTGGAGCTCTTCCTGTAGAAATTAAAAGTTTCTGTATAAGATAAAAAAATTGTAAGTTGTAAATTAAACTTTATCATCACATATATTGTACACCCACAAACAATGATTGTAACTAAAAAACTAAACGAATTTGACCTTATGTTTATCTGAATATTTTTTCTTGTTTTCAGGTCTTCTATCAATTCCCCAGAGCTTTTCCACATGTTTTGATAAACCCTATGTATGTATGTATGTATGTATGTATGTATGTATGTATGTATGTATGTATGTATGTATGTATGTATGTATGTATGTATGTATGTGTGTATGCCTATGTATGTATGTATGTATGTAGGCCTATGTATGTATGCATATGCTTGAGAATGTGTATATAGCCTGTTATGTGTATTGGAATTTTGTGTAATTTTATTGATTAATACCTGTTTCGATATCGTATCCTGTATATATTACACCTCATGGATTTTATCAAGACACTCGCGATGTGCAGTATGGAAACAACGTTTCCGTCGAGGGGGTAGGAGTAGAAGGGAAGGTCGGGCGTGTGTCTACAGAGTTCAAGGCAAAGAGTAACCCATCCCCCTATAATTCGTAAGTAGACTCGTCCGATTTCGTGCGCAGCTCTGTAGGAAGATTGGGGGAGTGTCTTGACAAAATGCATGAGCTATACAGCCCGAAGACTCAGTGTATTAAATCATCAGATATTATTATTATTATTATTATTATTATTATTATTATTATTATTATTATTATTATTACATAGTAGTTTGCAAATCGAGGTCAGTATGATCGATTCCTTTGAAGCCATAGTTACTAAGATGAGATGTAAGTACCAGCTCTAATATCATTGAAACTAGCACAGTCTTTTAGTCTTTAGGACGAGAGAATTACAACCTTAAGAAGCTCTTCTACTTAGTGATATGCTTTTGAATCTCTTCTTCAAGCGAAGCCAAGTTAGTGCGGTTAACCGTTGCTTTCAACCGTCTGCGCGGTAGTTTACCTAAGTACAATACACATTTTATAGACCAATTTGTTTTAACACCGTTTCCTTTACAATTTCGGTGTTGGGTGACGACACCACTACAGTTGTAATAAGTAGACGAATGTAATAGGAGCCAGAAAATAATGAAAGACAGCATTCCTTGTGCAAATTATTTTTGAGATATTTGCTCGTAAAGAGGAAGATATATATTTCAATTACACCATCACGCCTCTTTCTCAACGAATCCACTGTTTAATATTGCTGTGTTAAAGTCTTCTTTAATTGAAGACAAAACAAATGATTCAAGTGGCGTAGCGTAATTTCACTGACATTTTTTATCGTGTAAACTTACATCAAGGTTTTCAACTTGATATAAGAATTTTTTTTCTTCTACAGCGTACTATATCAAACTTTGCATATCCTTTTACCCTCGACACTTACCTGGGGTCTTTCCTGACTCCACACCATCTTTTATTGTTAATGTCTACATGCAGTACATAAACTTCGTAACGTTCCAGTAACCTAGATATGTTATCCTTGTTTATTTTAGTTCTTTTACAATTGAAATTGTTATTTCATAATTACATATTGATTTTTTTCATGTTTATTGCTTGAGTTCGTGGATGCCCCCCAGCTATAGAACACGTCTTTATTTTCTAGTTAGAATTATTTTGCAGTGACATTGTTTTGTTGTAACAAAATAGTAATATAGGTTACAAGAGCGGTATGTTGACGTTTTCATGGTCGAGGAAAAGATTGAAAAAGCGAAACGTAGTTGAGCTTTTTTAATTTCCGAGAACATGAAAACAAACATACCGCTCGTGTATCGTACATTATTTTGTGCGAAGATCGTTTATTACATACCTGA
Source organism: Periplaneta americana (assembly GCF_040183065.1). Classification (NCBI taxonomy): domain Eukaryota; kingdom Metazoa; phylum Arthropoda; class Insecta; order Blattodea; family Blattidae; genus Periplaneta; species Periplaneta americana. The sequence goes on from NC_091133.1 coordinate 60,580,531, forward strand.
AAGACGAATTTCTAATTAGTTGCAATGAAATCTCCATGTTGGTTTCTGTTTAATGACGCCAACTTCGGAACACCAAAATATCTTTCTTCTACATTGTTGCTGTAAAATGTTTTCTGTGTTTACTATACTCCAGCAGGCCGTGATATGCGTCTGTCTTTTTTCCCCCCAGTCTATAAATGCGAACTTAAAACAAACGGTAAGGTTATGTAATGATTTATTTTTCATTTTAATATTTTAACAATATTATTTATATAACATATTGCAATAATAACATCGGCATCTGGAATCTCGTTGATTTTTTCACGGCTTCCTTAATGTTACTTGTATCAGGAATGCAATAAGTTTCGTTGAGTAGTAGACTTTACTTAATTTTTGCAAATATTTAAAAACAATAATTAACATTGCAATTTAAGTGAAATTGCAGTGGTAAGTTTCCAATTTATAATTATTACTATGTTAAATGTCTCTAAAAATAATATATTAAAAGCCTAAAGCAGTAAAATGAATGTCGCGCTTAAGCGGTAAGAAGAGGGAAATTGTTATGTGTGTTACGTTGGGAATACTGAATGTGGTATTTCACACTTACCGCGTATTGGTTCTGTGCGGAAAACAAGCAAATACGCACGATCTCGCACAAATGAACATGTGCTTTGAAAATCGAACAGATGAAACACATATAGCATAAACTGCCATGTGGGCTATGAATAAAATGTTGTAGGTTTAAAAGTAATTATTTGTATTTGTAAAATTAGTTTCTTGTTATTTCTACTGTTGCGACATGTGATGAGACTAAATTAATTATTTAATTAATTGTCTAAACATAATTAACACTTGATATAATAGCAATTCCCTTTTTATGTTATATTTCAAGAAGAGTGAATGTGTTCTCTGATAACACTGCGTAACAAAATTTAACTTTTTTATTTTTTTTTTTTTTGCGCTGGACGTGTAGTACACGTTTTCTGTATAATTTGAACCTCTTGAATAAGAATATGACAATATAAAACAGCTGTTAGTTACGGTTTTTCAGAAATTTTCGAATTTTTATCTATTCAAAATACTGTTTTATATAATAGTAATAATATTAAATATTCATTGTTCAGAAGTTGACACCTTTCCTTTTATACTGGGCATCAGGTACATCACAAGCTAAAGTCCAAGCAATAGTCTGCTAGCATACTGGTACTCCACTGACCTTGGTATCTTTCTTCCATAGTTGAAATTTCTTGATTAAAACGCTCACCATGCTCATCATTGAAATCGCCACAATTCTCCGGGAAAAGGTCAAGATTGGAGTAAAGAAAGTGAATTTTGAGGGACATGTTACATAGATTCGTACGCCAAAAGTAAATTTTGCACTAGTTCTTCGTAGTTTCCACTTCTACGGTTGCCCAGAAAATGTAATACAACCTCCTTGAATGCAATCGAGGAGGCTCTCTTCCTGCCAACAAAGATTCGAAGTGATTGTCCATTATTTCTCTAATTTGTGTTTCATTGGAAACTCCCTCTTTTAATTTTTAGTCATTAATAGCCGGAACTTTTTCCTGGACAGGTCTATGGTTAAATGCTTTAGTTTCATGATTCATTCTTCATTAACCCTAACTTAATGTGTAAAAGGGTAAAATTACTTTACTTTGAGGTACAAGAGGAGGTACAAGGGGTTGATGTAACCTACAATAATTTTCTTCCCCGGCTCTAGTCATTATCATGTTGGCAATATTTTTACTTTATAATGCTTATCTCGAGCACGACTGTCCCATTTGCACAGAAAGTAGTAAAATTTTGTGTAGCAGCCTAATTGCATTCCAAGAAGCAATGTTATAACCTTCAAATCAGCATATATAAACCATTCGTACTTTGAATATTATCATTAAAGCATACATTAAAAAACACATTTTACACATAATCTAACACCACGTAAATCTCCTAGTAAACTGAAGCGATTTCATACGGCGAACCTGTTTCTCCCCCTCCAAATGGAACCGAAAAGGGCAATAAAACAATTTCCAATTCTAGAAGTGGTTTTGACAGGGCGGTCTATTGCAAAATATAAACTACAGTAAGTCATTTAAGCTCACAGTGAAAGAAATAGACATCTCAAGTAAAATCAGGTAAACTCAAGCGAATTCATACCGCGAACCCGTTTACCCCCTCCAAATAGACTCGAGAAAGGGCAATAAAATAATTTCCGTTTCTGCAAGTGCTTCTAACATGGTGGCCTACTTATACTAATATTGCTTTCACATAATGGGTCACCATATTTGTAAATTAAAATAGTTACACACGAAATACAGTGATTTTTAAAATAAAATTAAAAGGAAATGAATTATAATTATTGTGCATCTCGAAAACTCGAACAGATAGAAAATTTTGCTTGTTGCTTTTATATTCAGGAGGTCGAAATTAGTAAGAATTTGTTGGTTTTATGTATGGCGCAAAATTACTGTTGACCAATGTAATTGGAAAGAATAAAAACAGATACAGAGTAGTCTGCCATTAAACTAATTAAATTAATTAAATAATTTATTTATTCATTTATTGTTTAAACATAGTGAGTGTACCTATGTGCAATAAAAAATTTCAATTTCTTCTACTGTATATAAACATGCAGTAAGGTATATAATGTCCTAATTATTAACAACAAATATTATTGGGGTCAAAACGACCCCAGGTAAGTAGCATTAAATTCTAAAGCAGCTAAATTGCGAGGGTTAAGCATCTCCAAAATGCTAGTCATATCTTCTCCTGCAGATGATAGATGAAATAAAGGTGAGGTGGAGAGTGTTGGTAGAATGAAAAAGGGAAACGGGAATACTCCGAGAATACCCCTCTGCAACGTCTGCTTTGTCCACCACAAATTCCATCATGACCTGACCGGTAATCAAAGCCTGGATGGGAGGCTAGCGCGCTAGAGAGTGATATTATTATTATTGGTGTTCGGCACAATGCAGTTTAACTCCATTGTGACGTCATTTTACATGAAGGTTTTGTTTCCATTTATGTGTTTCATAAATGGTGAAGCTGTGCACAGCGTGCGACACAATTTCAAATTATCTGTTAGATTTCCCAAGAGATCACATGAAATGAGGTTTAGTCAATTTTCAGTTCTCTGAAGTCTTTACTAATGTGCATTTCATTAATGTTTTAAAATAAACATAATTAAACGCGTTTTAGGTTTATGCGGTAGAATATACGACATCCATTCTCTGTTATAATTCAATCTCAAAATACACTGACACACCTGTATTCAGTTCATTTGGCACTTGTTTACTTTGTGGCGAAGGTGCGTTATACTGACAATTTTACCAGGTAATTTTGCTAATTGTTGACACGTGATTTCAGAATACATTACCCATGGATGCTGAACGGAAAAAGGTTTTACTTACGTATTTATCTCTCTATTTATTTAATTAGATATCAGTTGATACAACTACCAAATTATCTGTTTTTCTACTCATTTACATAGAATTTATACACAATGTATTAATTTCCTTACTAGCATAAATATTAGGGTATATGGCAGACTTAATATATATTTATGATCTACAACCACTACACGTCATTTCGTCCCCATCTCTATCTGCCTACCTGCCCAACTTTCTATCTAGTTGCATATCCTAGATGTCAAAGCGGCTGCACTGCTTGCTCTCTGAAACCCATTCATTGTATAATTTACCTTTGCTAAAAAGTAAACCTTGTTGGATTAATCGAACGAGTTGGCTCATGCGTGTGGCATAGAACTCGCATTCGGGAGATCGTGTTTCGATTCCCGGACCGACCAACCTGACTGTGGTTTTCCGCAGTTACTTATGCAAATGCCAGGTTGGAATTTTCATTGTCACGGTCCATTTTCCTTCCCCTCGCGTGTACAAAAAAGAATTTAGATTTCATATCATATCATTCATCTTCCTTATCTCGATCAATAGACATATTTAGATCAAGACGCATGTCTTCATCCGCTTACGGGAGGGGGCGTCCTCTCTACAACCGTTCCTGGATTCCCAGCCTTCCGCAATATCTCTGCCAGGATTCAGTCCTTAAGAGCACTTCCAAGGGCGATTCGACACCTTGGAAGGTCCGTTGGAATGTATCCTGTGCTGTTTGGTCACCTTGGCTGTATGAACATAGGGCGGGGGAGGGTTGGAGGCCCCATTGGGTGAGAGGGTAAGGGGTCACATGCGGCCGGTAGGCTGGTACACCCTCATCCTCATTCATTCCATAACATTCGGTAACATTCGGACTTCACAATAGGCGTCAGTAGGGCCGATGTGCAAAGGGTTGTACCCGCCTGTAGCCACCGTTGCCTAACCTAACCTTGATGGATTTGTATTGCTTTTAGTATGAGCTCATAATACAGGTGCTTTGACATTCCTGTTGTAGCTGGTTGTAAAGTATCTATCTATGTGTATTTATCTAACAATTTTCCTATTGGGCTATTTATCTGCCTGCCTATCTGTCTTATGTACCTGCCCATCGATTTATCATTTTGTCTTTCTAATTGTCCGTGTGTTTGCAAATCTACAGGATGATTCACTTACGCCTTGTTATTAGCTAAGTTTTGTGAAATGATGCACTTATTTTTAGCGTGTCCACTAAATTGCGCTGCCTGTTTCTATGAGATTTCATCGCAGAGTTGGGTGTGAAATAATTTCTATACCTCCTGGTTGGATAATTCCTTAATTTTATTTTATTCAGAATAGACAACTCTGCATTATATTTAGTTGGCAAGAAAATTTAGCATCAGTTGGTATTGGACACATTGTTCGTTTTAGAATGATAATGAAGTGAGCAACTATGATAGTACAGTTTTTTCTCTCTTTTATGAAGGAGGGGCCCGAAGATTTGCTTATCCCGACTGTTTTGTGAACGATACTTGTAGCAGAACGCCCGCACGTCGCACCGTGAACTCACCCGGGCTGTGGTACGGATTATGATTATATGTGAATTAATTATGGCGAAATGAGTTCGAGGTCCAACGCTGAATGTTACCCAGCAACTCTGTTTCAGTTGGTTGAGGGAAAACTCCGGAAAAAGTAACAATCAGGTAACTTGTCCGAACGAGGATTTGGACCCGGGCCCTCTCGTTTCACTGTCAGACGTGCTAACCGTTACTTCACAGTGGTGGACATAGTTTAGGTTACTATACATAACTGAAAAACTAATAAAGTATTATAATTATTTATTTGTAAGTATTTACCATGTCAGTATTGAAAGCACAATCATTCTGAGTTATTTTGACATTGATGGAATTGGTGATGGGGAGATAAGACCGAGGATTCGCCGTGGATTGCCCGACTGACGTTTTGCGGTTGGGGAGGATCCCGGGGAGAGCCCAACTTTGTGGTCGGCCCAGGCGGGAGTCAGACACGCGCGAGGGCGCGACTTCGGATCGGTGAGGAGGCGCGCTACCAACTGAATTACTACGGCAAATTTTTGTATTATTTCTTTACTTTTATATTTTTTTCTATTTGTTATATTGTACCTTGATTGTTATCCTTGTGTTGTTTCTAATTAATTTCACATAAATTATTATTATTATTATTATTATTATTATTATTATTATTATTATTATTATTATTATTATTATTATTAATACTATTATTATTACTACTACTATTTGAAAGTTGTCTGTAAAAATTTAAGCCTGCAACTATTTAGCGTTAAATAAAAACATAAATAGAATATATATGTATTTTAATCTATGTTATCTACAAAATTTTCTCTCACCTCTAGCCTAAAAAAGATAGTATGTACTTGTTAGAACAAAAGACGAAAGGAGAATCTTAATTTGTCTCCTATTCAAATTGAAACAGCTGTCGTACTCCGATCCGGTATGGCATAGTTGCACCCCGCTGTCAATTCGGAGGCCTAGGCATGGCATAGTTGCGCCCCGAAGAAATCAGGTAGCAGAATGGACATGACATAGTTGCGCCCTGAAGAAATCAGGTAGCAGAATGGACTGGCATAGTTGCGCCCCGATGGGCATAGTACACACGAAATTGATTGCCATAAAATAAATAATTTACTTTAAAATATTATAGTGGTAGCTGCAGTTTTAAGAACATCTGTCTATTTGACCACTTCTGAATCCCTCGATCACGTGGTTCTGCCAACTTCATGGTGTTCATTTTAATGGTGGACTCGATCATCGCTGCATAAACAGTAGAAAAAGAGTCAATAAAGCACTGCCAACTTCATGGTGTTCATTTTAACGTTATCGATAATGAATATTAAATCGAATAAGAAATCAATAAGGTTGGTTGATTATGAGCCTCGAGTTTCCGTAATGTCTGTTCTCCATTTCATCAGAGCGCAACTATGCCATGCCCCTTTTTTCTACCTGATGGGAACGGGGCGCAAGTATGCCTACAAAACAGGGACCCTTTTTAATCTGGTGCATTTTACCTGGCCGTGGGGCGCAACCATGCTCTGCCCCTCCGATCTCTCTCAGAATATAATACTATTCCAGTGCCCTCTAACTCCAAACTAGATAGTTCAGAATTTAGGCCTATTCTACATACTACAGTTTAGGCCATGGGACCTCACTAACACAATGTGAGAAAAAAAGACTTCATCACCAAAAAAGTTTAGAAACACTACTATTTTAGCCTATATGCATATCAAAATATACCTTAGACAATCTTGATGTGTATAATACATATCCGAAACAATGGCCCCGTTTTGCAGTATATTCACGGAAATATTTCGGGGTTCCCACAAGCGGTTGTGCCACAAAAAGGCATACAATTTAAAATACTAAAAAAAGGGAAACTAATTTTTTTAGTGGAGAAAAAAAAAAGAATTTGGTATTCCGAAGAAACTACTTCGATTAATTAAAATGTGTCTCAGTGAAATTTACAGCAGAGTCCGTATAGGCCAGTTTCTATCTGAAGCTTTTCCAATTCACTGTGGATTATTGCAAGGAGATGCACTATCACCTTTAATTTTTAACTGCGCTCTAGAATATGCCATTAAGAAAGTTCAGGATAACAGAGAGGGTTTGGAATTGAATGGCTTACATTAGCTTCTTGTCTATGCTTGTGACATGAATATGTTAGGAGATAATCTACGAACGATTAGGGAAAACACGGAAATTTTCCTTGAAGCAAGTAAAGAAATGGCTTTGGAAGTAAGTTCCGAAAAGACAAAGTATATGATTATGACTCGTGACCAGAATATTGTACGAAATGGAAACATAAAAATTGGAGATTAATCCTTCGAAGAGGTGGAAAAATTCAAATATCTTGGCGCAACAGTAACAAATATAAATGACACTAGGGAGGAAATTAAACGCAGAATAAATATGGGAAATGCGTGTTATTATTCGGTTGAGAAGCTTTTATCATCTAGTCTGCTGTCAAAAAATTGAAATTTAGAATTTATAAAACAGTTATATTATCGGTCGTTCTATATGGTTGTGAAACTTGGACTCTCACTGTGAGAGAGGAACAGAGATTAAGAGTGTTTGAGAATAAGGTTCTGAGAAAAATATTTGGGGCTAAGAGGGATGAAGTTACAGGAGAGTGGAGAAAGTTACACAACGCAGAACTGCAAGCATTGTATTCTTCACCTGACATAATTAGGAACATTAAATCCAGACGTTTGAGATGGGCAGGGCATGTAGCACGTATGGGCGAATCCGGAAATGCATGTAGAGTGTTAGTTGGGAGACCGGAGGGAAAAAGGCCTTTGGGGGAGGACGAGACGTAGATGGGAGGATATTATTGAGGATTTGAGGGAGGTTGGATATGATGATATAGACTGGATTAATCTTGCACAGGATAGGGACCGATGGCGGGCTTATGTGAGGCCGACATTGAACCTGCGGGTTCCTTAAAAGCCATTTTTAAGTTGTATATATTTTTTTCCTCTCGCTTTGAGGGCTGGAGGGGAACATCTCTAGGAACCATGGTATCTGAGTCGTGCCGTGCATAACGGCCGGCTTGTTAGTAATTATCTGAACTTAAAGTTACGTGAGCAATGAGATAGATTTCCTGCTTAAGAAATTGTCTTCTGTGCAGAATGTCAGGTATGCTCACTGCTGCGAACTTGGCTTTGAAGTTAGAGTGCTTACTGGTTTTTTGCAGCGAACTTTGTTGACGCCTCGGTGTCTCTCTCTGCAACCTTGTCAGAAGATGGGTTCTCTCTCTTTGCAGACGGCGATGCTAATGTTCTTGCACGACCTCATATTAATCTTTCCTTGGAAGATGTGACAAGTCATAAGTTTCACAGAACATCAATATATGTCGACTGCTTCCATTACATACTTGACTTCACGTTATAATCTTAGCTTCTGAATAAAACACTGTAACACAGTACAAGAAATGTGCAGGCACAACGATAAAACTTAAATCCATTCATTTTGAGACCAAGAATATTGCAGTGATTGGAATGGAAGTTATAGAAATGTGTTTCACGTTTTTAAAATCCATTCAGTCTCATTATAAAAATTTAGCAAATCTTTCAACGTTGTCCTTTTTTTTTCATAGTATTTGGTGAAGATCCGAAATTCGTGTATTAAAAATCTGTAGAAAAATATACACATTTTTACGGCGAAAATAATTCTTCACGTCACTTCTTACGTAAAAAAAAAGTAAGGAATATTCTTCCCTATTAATAGGACTTAAAACGAAATTTATCGGCTAGTTTTCCCATTTCTACAAAGTTATTTTAGTTTTGCAGATATTTAATGGTATCTCTGAGACCATAGTCACAATCAGTGACGTACGCTGAATTTTGTCATCATTATTTTTTTTTTTTTACAATTTACAATAACGGTATTTTAAATTTTGTATATTAGACTATTATTATTATTATTATTATTATTATTATTATTATTATTATTATTATTATTATTATTATCTTACGGTATATTTATTAATATTATACGATGTTCTAATAGAACATATTATTCACGAATTTCCTTATAAAAAATTTGGAACGTAATTTTTCACAGCCATCAAATGTTTAACCAATTTTAACTTTTGTTTAATTTTGTACATAATAAAAAATGCTTATGTCATCATTACACTTTACAATAATTATATATATTTATTTATTTATATTTTTACATATATATTTATATGTATTTATTTAGTGAACAGTTATTTGTATATGATAGATGAGATATTTCACTTAACAGAAAATTCCATGGAAACAATAAAATATATTGAAATATATATGTAATTTTCTCTTAAGAGTTTAAGCGGGGTTTCAAACCTAATAACTTCTCCTTGCGTACGCCCCTGATCGCAATAGTCCTTGTATGTATTTTACAGTATAATAATAATAATAATAATAATAATAATAATAATAATAATAATAATACATACATACATACATACATACATACATACATACATACATACATACATACAGTCGCCCTCGGTAGCGTAGTTTGTACAGCGCTGGCCTTCAATGCTCGAGATTGCGGATTCGATCCCGGCGAGGTCGATGGCATTTAAGTGTATGTAAATGCTAAAGGCTCATGTCAGTAGATTTAGTGGCATGTAAAATAACCCGTGTGGGATAAAATTCCGACACACCAGCGACGCTGATATAACCTCTGCAGCTGCGAGCGTCGTTAAATAAACCATAATTTAATTTACATACATACGTACACACATACATACATACATACATACATACATACATACATACATACATACATACATACAAGTATGCTTTTTCAATTCACTGCGGATGTTTTTCTCTATTAAAAGCTTCCTTTGCCAGTGCTATCCTCCTTTTGACTTCTGTAATAATGTCTAAATATTATGGCCAATACTAATAAATACTAACATAGTAAAAAAGTACTTGGTTGTTAAGCAAACATGGGTATTAACCGAGCGATAATGTCAGTAATATTTGTTTTGACTCACATTTCATTATTACGAGTATAGCCACACGTGAAATTCATTAAGATTGGCTAGAACCAGAAACCATTACCTATCTTCAACACATCTGTTGCTTCCAATCTCAATAATATAATGAAATGGATTTTTATTAGACATGTCTTGCCAGTATAGCCTAATTTGTATGAGTTGACTGATATAATCCTCGAATCACCTATAGTCAAATAGAAGATGTCATATTTAACGCCGTCGAAGCCTGTGCACTATGTGGTAGCTGTTAGGTTATGCCCATTTTCGGCTTTACCCTTCAAAATTATCTAATGTTGTTAAATATAGAACAGCGAAAATCGGAGTGAGACATGTGGCCAACAGGCTTGGAGTTCACATAGACACTTCCTTTCAGCATCAGTTTTCCTTGAATGGACGCGTTTTCTCCCATTCATTCTATGCATGACACGAGTATTTATTATATCAGTGGAAACTCTTATGTTGCTTCGACGTAGAACTCGTGTCTTATTGAGTCCCCTGTTATGGGTTCACACTATGCATTCCTATCGAGAAAACCCGAGATATCGGCTTTCGGCACTCTTCACTTGGAGTATAAAATCTTCTATAGATATATTTGTACTTTCGAGTGGAACTGAGGTGTCTCCATTGTGATTGATTTTTGTAGAAAGTAAAAATTTTCGTCCAGTTTTCCTCATGAAGCAATAACACTTTAGATTGAAGAGTAGAAGAATGTTGGTGACTTGTCAATGGGAAAATGTTTTCTTTCGACTGTTTCAATTACTGTAAATAAAAATATGTCTAGAAACACGACATTAGAAGATTGGACCTTCATATGAGTCAGAATCAGATGAGACATCACAATGAATTGCTAATTCGCAAGCAGTACTTCTGTTTCATAGCATGAAAAACAAGACGTGTAAAAAATATAGATGGTTAGATGATTTCTCGCTGCAAACTGAAAAGAACCGAATTACATAGGTCATTGGAAAATTGGTAGTAACAGTATTCAGCTCCTCTAGCGGTGACTATTATAAGTTGGTAGTGTGAGATGGAGTATTGTGTGAGTATTCAACACCCTATTCCAAAATACGAGGGCTATTCATAAAGTAACTTCCGTTTATTTTTCACAAACCTGTGAATGACGTTACAAGAATTGGGTTACAATACGTTTGAAAGTATACACTCTAGTTTATTTTTGCACATAGTTTCCAGTCACATTGAGACACTTGTCGTAGCGTTTGACGAACTTTGAAATTCCGCAATCGTAGAATCGCCTGCGACTGAAGCTAACCTATGATGCTGGTTTTCAACTCTCCGTCATCGTCGAAGTTTATGGGCCAGACGTAATGAGTGAATATGGTGTAATACAATGGTGCCGTATGTTCAAAAATGGGCGAACCATTGTCCTTGATGAAGAGAGAAGTGGTCGACCGAGTATCGTGAATGCAGATCTGATTAGTTTGGTTGACGAAAGGGGTAGAGAAAACCGCAGGTTCACCATGTCGGAACTTAATGAGGATTTTCCACAGATTAGTCGTACTCTTCTGTACAAAGTGATTACCGAAATTTTGGGCTACCGGAAACTTTCTGCCAGGTGGGTGCCTAAACTCCTTTCTGAGGAACAAAAGGCTCAGCGGATGGGAGCAGCACTGTCCTTTCTTGAGCGTTACGAAAGAGAAAGTGATGCTTTTCTCGATCACATTGTAACAGGAGATGAGACTTGGGTGCGGTATGTGAATACAGAAACAAAGCTTCAATCAATGCAGTGGGGCCATACTCACTCCCCGAAAAAACCCACAAAGTGTTGTCAAACACTTTCCACGAGGAAACTCATGGCAACTCTCTTCCGGGACAGAAAAGGAATTTTGCTATTGGAGATCTTGGAGAGGAATGCCACAATTAACGCTGAGCGTTACTGTAACACACTAACAAACTTGAAAAGGGCCATTCAAAACAAACGTCGTGGCATGTTGAGCTCTGGGGTGATTTTCCATCATGACATCGCCCGGTCCCATACAGCGCGTCGTACTGCGACCAAACTGGAAGAGTTCAACTGGAAAGTATTGGATCACCCTCCCTGTAGCCCAGATTTTGCGCCTAGCGATTACCGTCTCTTCATGCACATGAAGACGTGTCTTGGCTCGAAGCGCTTTGACGAAGACGAAGAGTTGAAAACCAGCGTCGTAGGTTGGCTTCAGTCGCAGGCGGCCGAATGCTACGATTGCGAAATTTCAAAGCTCGTCAAACGCTACGACAAGTGTCTCAATGTGACTGGAAACTATGTGCAAAAATAAACTAGAGTATATACTTTCAAACGTATTGTAACCCAATTCTGTAACGTCATTCACAGGTTTGTGAAAAATAAACGGAAGTTACTTTATGAATAGCCCTCGTAAGATTAGGACCCCCTCAAAATTGTTTGTTGTTTATCATTATGAAAGTACTGTATAGAAATCGTTCATTCTGTTCTAATTGAAATACTTGAAGATCACTTTTTGGAATAACATTTACGGGCAACAATGAGCCGGAAGCGCGGAAATCTCTTGAATATTTATCCCATTGTGCTTCACGATGATGTTTGTTGTCACGTGGCTGTCCAAATGGTTAGTTCACTTAACAGGTCAAACTGGGAAATTGTGGAGCATTCTCCATATTACCCAGATATGAGTTCCTGCAACTACAATATTTTCACTAAGATGAAATAACCACTGAGAGGAATAGCTTTAGAAATAGACAGGCCACTATAATAGCTATAGAACAGTTAATTAGAAGTTTAGAGCAGAGTGATGTTCTGGATGGCATCCGTCACCTTCAAGAGGTGTGGTGACTGTTGCTTGATATTGGAGGAAGTTGCTTTAACGGACTGTAATTATGTCCATTGTCAATACATAAATTTTTCATCTTAATTAAAGTGTGGCCACTAATTTTCAAATCACCCATGTATTAGCAAAAGAGCTTTGATTATAAGTGGTGAATTATTCATTTTCGAAAAGTGGTGATTCGAAATTTCCCTGAATTTATTCGCAAATTGCCAAGCAGGTGTTTGGGAACAAGAGGACTGACAGAATGGCCAGCCCGCTCCCCCGATCTCACACACTGTGACTATTGGTTGTGGAGATTTTGAAAACAGGAATTGAGGAAGAAATTAGTGTTTTTCCAGTAGCCATTTACAGTAAAGTAATTAGTGACATTCCAAAACGTCGCTCATTATGCTTGGATGTGAACGGCGAGCATTTGAAGTAATAAAGTGGTTGGTTGGTATTATTATATATTGTTCTTTAATTCGAAAAATTGCCTTTCCAACGGTAATGTTTTGTTTCCCGTAGCCATGACACTGTCATGACACGAAGCCATTGAACGTGTCCTATTTGTTGAAGAGAGTGGGTGAAAGGGAGCATTCTTGTCGCACACTCCTGTTATTCTCAGGAAGGCTTGATAATTTATTTGAAATTGTATTCTATTTTTATTTCGTTCTCTTCATGATTTAAAATAAATTCAATAACAATAATTGTGGAATATCGCGAGAAATAGACAATTTAAGAACAAAACTGCAGTTTAACTGGGTTAAATTATTACAAACACCCCAAGTTAGCGAGAAGAGGAAGAAGATAAAGAAGAAAATTTGACTTCTTTCTATTGGAATTTTTCCCCACAACCAGTCCACACCTGTGGAGTAACGGTCTGCGCGTCTGGCCGCGAAACCAGGTGGCCCGGGTTCGGATCCCGGTCGGGGCAAGTTACCTGGTTGAGGTTTATTCCGGGGTTTTCCCTCAACCCAATACGAGCAAATGCTGGGTAACTTTCGGTGCTGGACCCCGGACTCATTTCACCGGCATTATCACCTTCATATCATTCAGACGCTAAATAACCTACATGTTGATACAGCGTCGTAAAATAACCCAATAAAATAAAAATAATTTCCCCACAACCCATTAGGGTTTAAATTTCTTGTTTAGCGCTGCTGTATCAACCATGAAGTTATTGTACCTGGCGTTAGAAAAATTAGTGGTAGCAGAATGATACGTTTGTATTCTGGCAAGGTCGGCCTAGATAGCATAGTCGATATAGCGTTGGCCTTCTGTGCTCGATGTTGCGGATTCGATTCTGGCCCAGGTCGATGTGTTTAAATGCGACAGGCTCATCTCAGTAGATTTATTGACATGCAAAATAACTCTTGCGGAATGAAATTTCGGCACACCGGAGACGCTGATGTAACCTCTGCAGTTGCGAGCGTCGTTAAATAAACCATAATTTTAATTTATTCTGGCGAGATGAAGCTGAGAATTCGCAATGGAATATCTGACATACGACTTAACCCAAGAATGCATACCGGGGTGAAGCGTGATCTCACAAAAACTTATATTCAGTTGCCATATCTTTGATTGGCTTTCAACAGCTCTCACATCATAGATACTCATTCACTACTTAGAGTAGTTTCCACTCTTCAATAGGCTTTGAGTTCAAAGCAGTACACACGTTTCACGAGCTCCGTGGCGTGGTTAGTAACTTCAGGTATAGAGACACGTTTGTAAGTTTTTATGGCCGTTTCTATCATTATGTTAGTGATTCCTGTAAGAGGTGGTGATATAAACTCTGGTGTACGTATTTGGGCAGAATTGAAACAAATGAAACAAAGTAAATTTGCTTTATGTCCCCGCACTAAAGACATGAAAACAAAATTATCTTGTGTGAAGTGCAACAAATTGGCATGCTTATAACCAAGCTTCGGCCTAGGGACACAGAGTAACCAGTATGAGGTTTAGAGTACACGGAGTATAAATGACGTCATGACCTGTGTGCAGTCACCTGACTGCAACAGCACAGGTGGGTCCGTGTTGTGTGTAGACCTATTTCTGCTTGGCTGCGGTACGTGTAACAGACTTCGCCGTAGGGACACCTGGTTGAAGGTTACAGCCCACATTGATACTTTAATGGTAGACATTTTTGTCTACACTAGGAATGTACTGTATATACTGCATCTGTACAGGGCGAAATATATTTTGTGCCATACTCTGACGGACTGTTTACATGTTGAGACACGAAGTAACGGCGCGCTTCACTCCCACTCCACTCGGCCAACACAACACTATCGCCTGTGCATCCTGAACTTCATGCGTTTCTGTGCCCAGGACCGAAGCCTGCTTATAACACAGGAGAGATATCTGCGTTGAAGGTTTTTTTATCCTGTAAGCTTCAAACTAATACTAAGATTATTTCCAAAGTATGCAATATTGTTAGAAATTCGTCTCGTCTAAAAATAATGTATTTAATTTGTAACCAAATTGCAATATAATATTGTATATCCCAACTATTTTTTTTTTTAATTTTTAAAATCCGTGTGTGAAAAATAATTGTGTTACTAGCAATCTCTATGTTTTAGTATAACAATAATTACATTATTTTATAATTGATCAGTTATCAGAAATTTTCAAGCATTGACATTTCCATTATAGTTATTAAGTTCAGAAATTCTCTAATTTTAAATTTTATAAAGTTAATTTCCGTTTTCAACTTCAAATTTATTTTTCTATAATCCAAAAATCCTTGGATAAGATATCCATAAGGAATATAGTACAAAATAAGTAATTGTCAGGCAGCGCATTTTCGTTCCCAAATAAGTTAGGAAAGCTATCGTTTAGTATTGCCTGGAGTTTTAGAGTCCAATCTCTGCCCCTAATTACTTAAGTCAGGACGCTATGAAAGGTATAACCTAGCTTCTGTACATAATAATAATAATAATAATAGAGCATGACAAATGAAAGTGGGATTGCTGCTAAATTGAAGTGGTCTGTTCAGGTACTCTTTGACCATATAAACGCATTAACACTGCGGAACTAGTTCTGTACAAAATATTTGTGCTACATATTACGGAAAATATAATTAGATCGATAATAATACTGAACTAGTATATAAAATATCTATATATTATAGAACATAATAGTAAACATGATACACATTGACCGTAAATACTCTATATACTCAATATATAGGCCTACAATTAATTCATTTAACGAAATCAACTCTATTACGGTGAACAAAAACACATATTATGAGACTATGAAATTCGTGTCTTTTACTATAAATGCCAGTAAAAATTTGTTTAAACTAAGAAAATGTTCTTCCTACGCCACATGATGTTACAGGGGCAAAATAATAGACCTAATAAAAAAATAAATATACAAATTATCAACATTTACATTTTACACAGTACAGTATATACAAATAATTCGTTTATCAAAACCTATCCCGTTCCAATGAACGAAAACATATATTCTGAGGTTATGAAATGCAAATCTTTTATGAAAATCACATTAAATTTGTTTCAACTAAGAGAATGTTACAGGGGCATATTTATAATACATTACGTCATTATTTTTTAATGACCCCATGCATGCCTGCTTGCAATTCTGCCTTGCTTATGCATCGATGTGACGTAATAGATGCAGTTACCAGAGGAAGCTACTCGATCCGATGTACGTTTGGGAACGAAAATGCCCTGCCTAGTCATTGTACGCAACAGGTACAAAAGAATATGTGGGGTGACTAGAAACACCAGGTATACAACCAAAGCTGTCAAAAGAAGGGTATGCACTCCAGGGTTAAATTTTCGAAAAACCTATTAAAAATCCAAAATAGTAATCAGTAGGAATTCGAACCCACGCCCGAACACTGCCTCGGATCAGGAAATCAGCTCTTTACTCTCGAGCAATCCATTTGTGATATTGCCATGGCGTGGTAGTATGGGAGACTCGGCTAATTACGCAATATTAAGAAGTAAATCTATCATATTTTTATCAAAATATTTATTGAAAAAATATTATAAAGGTATGTAGACATGGACGAAACCATGCTGGGTAACTTTCGGTGCTGGACCCCGGATTCATTTCACCAGCATTATCACCTTCATCTCATTCAGACGCTAAATATCCTGATATGTTGATAAAACGTCGTAAAATAACCTGAAACTAACAAAAACTGGACGAAACCTTACATTACCAAATGAGGTAAAGAGACCTATTGCAATGCAAATATATTTAGTTTTACATACATTACAGTTGAAAAAGAACAACTCGGGTAATTCCGCAACAGTGCGGATAAATCCGCAATAGGATTTGACTAATTTCGCATTCGTAAATAGTTATACAATACATTATGAAAGTAACATAAAAGGAACAATTTATATGTAACAATGCTCACTTTCTTCACAGCTGTGTAGCAAAACACGAAAAACAGCCAAATTTCGATGTTTCACTGTATTGCCGACAGAGGTGTCGACCAATATCCTTGACTTGTTTCTATAGCACTGCAGAGGACATGCTTCCTGTTGGCAGCCTCTCATGACTTACGTTCACGCTAATGTAAAGCCGCAGTAAAATCATATATGCACTACTGCGGAATTAGCCGAGTTTCCCCTATTTCATTTGTGTCCTTTCACATCTCCAGTGTTCAGTGAATGTATGGCAGATGGTGGTTAAGAATGCATTTAAGTTGTGGAAAGGAATAAAAAGTGAAATTAATTATGAAATGGTATTGGTGTTTAATCTCGAAACTTTATTGTGATACTCTGATTTCAAGGAAACGTCAGCCACTCTGAACCAGACGAGTGTCGTAAAATAAAGTTGACCGTGTCAGGCAGAGTTTGTGGTTGATTATTTCGCCGTGTAGTCTTGTATGCGGCAAGCTGTAGGGGATTATAATGTATTTCAGAGATTTGGAACAAGAGAAATTAACCACAGAAGCGCATATAAAGGATGTGGACGAAGACAAGAGGCAAACTAAGGAGCGGCCAGCTAACTGGAATGCATCAAGAGTCATTAGTTCGCCAGCCACAACGGATTAGCTACCCCGGGCATCCAACTAGCACACAACCTTCACGTTTGTCTGTCTATAACGCCGCTAACGAACGAAAATGAAGCCAGGCACAAAGAGGATTAAAAACAGAGAGAGAGAGAGAGAGAGAGAGAGAGAGAGCAGTTTCCAGTGCTGCGCAATTCTCTACTTCAACATGTTTGTTTCTTCTTGTTTATTTTATAAATTGGAAGGCCTTGTATCTGACGTGATAAAGGCTCTCTGAAACTCCTTGAGTTGAACATCTTGCTTATAAATTAAAGGAAGAAACTTATGAAATGTAATGAAAGAATGGAACTGGTATTCTCATTTACAAACAGATGAAATACTGAGGAAAAAGAAATAAATGCATGACTAGAATTAGGACAAAAGATTGAAAGGAGGATAAAAAGAAAAGAACACAAGGTAACCTCGCATTTCATACAACGTTATTCAATATCGTATTAAAATGAAGAAAAGAAAGAGATAAACAATGGGAGGAATGAAAAATAAGAAAGGCGAAATAATTGATAAAAAGATTTAAAAAAGGATACAGACGAAAGAAGAGACACAAAACGAAGGATTGAAGGAGGTAATGAGAAAATGAGGGACGGAGAAAAATTTTTATGTAAGACAAAAAAAACTAATAAAATAGGAGGAAGTAAAAGAAAAAAAAGTGGAAAAGAAAAGCATAGTAAGGAAATTACGAAAGAAAGAACGACGGAATCCAAGGAATATGACTGGAAATTTATTGGAGGGAGAAGGTAACAAAAAAAAAAAAAAAAAAAAAAAAAGAGAAGGAAATGAGAAACACAAGAAGAAAGAAGATAGGAAATGAAGGAAAGAAGAATGAAACTATAGAAGTGGAGAGAAAATAGATAGATGGATTTATTGAGTAATATTATACATACAGATTTTATATTATGATAATTTTCTCTAAAATCCAATGCACGGGTTTTCTGACTGTACGTGCTTTGTACCGAAAACAAGTCCTCGTTTGAAGAGAATAACGATGTATCGTTAGTCAACTGTTCGATAAATGGTGGGTTGCAAAGTAGCAATTAATATGTTCTTCGTGATATCCACTGACTACTAATAGTTTAAATAAATTGAATAAATTGCTACTTTGTGCTGTATTTTACAGAATGTTTACTTTAACCCTCATTATCCATTTTTGACTTACACCACTTCTGCATTGAACGGCTCCAATAGAGTCCTGCGTTTGGTTACCTAGAGTTAGATCATGCGGCTAGCGTGAGGTAATTAGAAACGAAGTGGGCTACATAATAGAAATAAGGAAAGGAAAGAGACAAGATAGAAATGACATAGGGAAAAGAATGAAAGAGGAAAAGAAAGACAGAGAATCATCATGCTCACGTCTGTGACAGAAAAACATCAACTTAGGTTCGCCATAGATTACCTGACAATTGCCTTACACCTGGGGAAAATCTCGGAAAAAATCCAAACAGGTAATCAGCCCAAGCAGGAATCTAACCCATGCCCGAACGCAACTCCGGATCAGTTGGCAAGCGCCTTAGCCAACTGAGCTACGCCGTTGGATACTTGGGTTGTTGCAGAGGCAGTAAACCTAATAGCTCATCATCGTTGAAAGAACCAACGAATGGTGAACAAAAGAGTGAAAGGAAAATGTAATGCGTGAGGACCGCAGTTTTCAACCATCTTGGGTTAAGCAATTTTTGTGGATGCTTTTTTTAGAAACAGCAAATAAAGTTTTGTCTTGTTCAGAGTCGTGTCTGTTCTCTCCCCAATATTTCAAAGTAGTTGGCGCTTGTGCTTTGTAGTTCAACCGACTCTTTGAAATAAATAACTGCCTCATTAATTAGGAAGAAAGAGTTTCATAAAAGACTCGAAAGACAGACAGAGATATGTCTTACGAAGAAAGAATAGATTACACTCGTAATCTAGAAAATAATTTTTAATCATCCTTCAATAAGCGGCTTCAATGTAAAAACGTAAAATTCAGATTTACTCAATTAAAAGGAATATGTGTTTAATGTATTCATTTTTGCTGTGGCATATTTTGATTTATCGATGTACTGTACATTTGGCATACTAAATTGATGACCATGTTAGATTGAACTGATTCTGTGCCACGTGTAAATTGTAATGTTTACTCACTGACCTATATTTCACAACGGATTAAACAATTTTCACTGTCCATAACTAACTTCATGCTCTTGTTAATAACAAATTACAATACATAGCCACAACGATAAGCGTTTGGGAAACATATTTTCATTGAAATTGTTAATACCATTTAAATTCACATATAAAATATCGAAACTATATTTTGGGTTACTGGTAATTTTGTTTGATAAGTAAGGAAATAATAATACGTTTCATCTTTCGCGCGAGAGTTTCCGTATATCTACTGGAATTCAAACTAAATGCAATATTTTTAATACTAGTCAGCTAGAGAGGTAAGACTGTTGTGACATGGGATAAACAGGATATCTGTATCTCCGCCTATGGCAGGCATGCCAAAACCCTGCACATTGTGCAGTAGTCTCTGTGCGATGTGCATGTTCTATTCCCCTACCTCGAAGGAGTGAATCGCCTTGGACGGGAACGCGATAGGGCTATACAGACCTGCAACAGCGTATCAACTTCTGTTTCAGTAACGCAGTTTCAATACGGGTACTGATTTGGCTGTGTCTGTGATTGAGTTATGATAAATAAAGTGAGGAGTTCACAGATAACGAAGAAGAGAAATTACTAATCATTTGTTACAATGTTTTCCTCAGCCAAAATAATTATTTTAAAATGAAAGGCTTTCATCAGCCCATGTCGAGGTAATAGTGTTGTGACAGTTTAGACTAGATTAGTAAAGTTCTCAAAATATTATATTGCCATCGCTTATTTCTTAATCAGTACTCTCACGGCAAAACGAACTTGACAATGGCGTTGTTTTGGAATTTGTACTATCACAGCCATCAAAGGTTAGACGATTTACGACGTCCATTTCATAAACTGGTAAGTGATGAGAATATAGTGTGGAATACATGTGAGGCTCTTGAGGTTGTAAGGAGCGAAGAAAGCAACTACTTGCAAGTCAGAAAATGTTATGGAAAAATATATAATGACAAATTTTCCATCTCACGTCACTATATTATGCTAATATACTTACATTAATAAATCTTTCAACCTGACATAAATAGAATATCGTCGCTTCACAGCTTGTGAACTACACTTTTAATTTCTTTCAGTAACGCTCCCAACTTATCGATACTTGCTCTCAACGATTTCCAAATAAACTATATGTGAATTTAAATTCTAAGCTTAATTTATATAATTTATTAATATTAATGTTAATTTATATTGACATACAGCAAGGAAATCATTTCAGTGTAAAAACGTCACAATATCCTATTGCTTTTAATTAATTGGGACTATAATATTTTCTTTCTTTAGGATCTATTACTTTAAACTAATTAGTACCTACTGCGTAAAATGAAATTCTTGTTCGTTTTTTGTTGATTCGAAATTACTGCAATATTTTTTACTCTCTTCAAATACTATATAAAAATATTATTAATAAATTATGCTTTACAAACCACTACTTTGCGAAGTATAACTGAGTAAACCTAAATTTTTTGTATTACAATTGTCCAATATAGACACTGATAATAACCGTGGTTTTTTCCTTCTGCTAGGTGTGTTTATAATGTCAAAATGCCTATTTAATCCAACCCTAGAAGCGCAGAATAGATTATTGTACACCCCTCCAGCTAAAAACTGGTAAGAGCAACGCTTGAATGATGCAGTCTTCACAGACCAGCGATCCGCGCACTTAACTGCACATTTAGGGTGCTATTCATAGATATTTCGCTAGCCCGCGCTACGAGCGTGCTAAACTAGCCCCGGCTATCGACTGGTTACTTGTAGAGGATTCATATCATATCATATCATATCATATCATATCATATCATATCATATCATATCATATCATATCATATCATATCATATCATATCATATCATATCGCTAACACTGGTTTATGAATACGAAAAACGTTAGTTCGCTGATCATCCATCGGAAGCCTGCGCTAAGAATATCTATGAGTCTGATTTCTGGCATGGCTGGCCTATGGCATCGATGTCGATTCAAGCACCTAGACCTACAGATTATCTTACACGGCTGACACTTAAAGCGTGACGTGTGGCAACTATTTTCCCTTATAAAAACGAGGGTAGGAAGAAACAAGATCTTGCATATGAGCAACGTCTAAAAAATACAATGGATCCAATCCTGAATTATACTAATGATTTTAATCAAATGAAAATGAAATTAATGTTAGTCTATGATACTGAACTTAAAGAAAGCAGTTTCAGAGGACAATGTGATAAATAGTCACGAGAAAAGTATATTGGTGTAAATTCTGAATGAGATGTTTACTTGACTTAAATTAATTCAGAATTGTACGCAACTGTAAAGGCTGGTACACAATAAGCCGGGAACGCAAACAACGAAAATGAAAATATTGTTAAAAAATGGTTTCTCAAATTATCGATTCTATTCTGGGGTTTTTACGAAACATCAAATATCATTATTGGCTCATTTGTTTTGAATAATGTAGTATTAATGTAATACAAAGATGTCATATAGCACAAATGATGAAATAATGCATAAAGGAAGATCTGCTATATTACGATGAAGTACGTATTAGTTTGATCTATAATAAATATAACTGAAACAAAAACAAGTAGCCTACTTGCAATGAATAGTGAAAAGTATCATAAAATACAGAAAAAAACGTACCATTTAAAAGAAAGAAAATAATACAAACTTTGTTTCACACAAATGAATCTTGGAGACGATCGACAAGGATTTAGGGGTGATTAAATTACTGACAATATAATCACTAATCACGCAGAGAGTAATGTGTCAAAATAGCTTCCTGAATATCTGTAGTGCTCGGGAAAAGTGACACAAGTTCAAAAATGTTAATTTTATAGGAGAAGGAAAAAACATGTCTTCACACTGGTTTATGTCGATTTGATTTTCTTCTGTATTAATTATTGTAATGGGAGAAATACTTATGTCTGTTTTCCCAAGCGAGCAGATGTTCCGTAAGTTGTCAATAAATTAATAAAAAATATTTGTGGAAACTGACTTGTGCCACTTTTCCCAAGCATTGCAGATATTATAAAATACAAACAGGAAGCTTATCTTGAGAATGGAGTTTCTTTTGGTGGTGTTCTTAAAGTAATGTAGTATTTTCATTTAATTTATTTTAATTATGATTTTTTTAGAATGATGCTATTCCGATTGCACAGAAAGAATGACTATCTAAGAAACTCCATTTCCCTGCTGTGGCAGTGTAGTGTAAATCTTCGACCTATCACAAAAATGTGGTTCGTATTTAGAGTCCCACTCAAGTCTGAGATTTTTCATTGAAAAATTCATAGTGACACTTATGGCGCACAAGGCCGCAGTTGAGGTTTTTCTCTGGGTTCTCCCTTTCCCCATGTTAAGCATAAAATAATATCACTCCGTACGATCTCCATTCCGTAACATTCCATAGCATTCACCGATTACCGGCTGGCGACGTTGGTCTAGGGAAGAGTGGGGTTGTCTGCTCGAAATCTGCACACGTAGCGAAACTTAGTATACAGCGTATTCCGAATCTCACCGAACCGGTGGAGAACAATGACGTCACGCTGCAGCGAAATAGGAACAAAACTGCTAGAAGGATCGATGGCTGTCATGGCGACTGTATAAGTTGTTATCTGTGCTACGCTAGCAAAATTTTGCGAAATTTCCGTACTGTCATCTCGTTCAAAGAAAAGAGAGCATAAACAATTTATTTCTTGAACCGGTAGTAATAACTGGTTCGTTGACATGTTCGCTCACAAGCCATTAACATATTGTTTTTACGTTGTGCTCTTTACAAACAATACAGCAGAACTAAAGCAGAATACACCGCCATGACCCAACAGTGCACGATGTCATTCGTCTGCTAATTCCCGCCCTATGTAAGAACCAATCAGATTCACTGATGGCGGCTGATGGATACTGCCACTACCTCTGCAAGCTGATGGCACCGGTGGGACACCGATGGAGCATCAGTGACGCCATCGGTGAAATTTGGAACACCGTGATGCCATCAGATTGCTTAGCGCTGAGATTCGGAATACGCTCATAGTCAGCTGATGTTAGTTGGGAGTGCTCCTAAGTGAGGGTCTGCATGAAGGTCCTTGTATGTGGAATTACCGCTTCAGAGTAACATAATGTAAGACGGTATTTTAACGTAGTTCACAGCAACCAAACTAGTGGAGAAATATTTATAAAAAATATATGTGTACAAGGAATCATAGAAGAGGAAAAAGAGGATTACAAAGATAGAGAATAGTAGAGAAAGGCAAATAAATAAATTGTGTTGGCGAAAAAAATTCAAATGCATCCTAGACTTCCTGAATAAATAATACAACAACAATTATAATATAGGCCTATAAAATATAGAAAATATTATATCAATGATTGGCATTGGAATATTCAACACTTACAAGTAAAATGATACCATTTTATAAAAACAGGCTTCAACAAAATTCGTTTAAGCAAAACTCAGAACAGTAATTCATTCCTCTAACAATAGGGAACAACAGACCGTACATCATACTAGTAAACAAAAGAGAATGGAAGAACTTCCTAATAGATGTGACAGTTGGTCTTAATCACAATATACAGAGGATATATGATGGAAATATCCATAAATATTCAGATCTGTGTATCGAGATCCACTCATCAATGACAACAATCATTAGTAGGAAGGGTCAAAGAGATGGGGAATCGAACAATATGTAATCGTGAACATACTGTAGGTATTACTGGACACCTGCACAATGGTCAGAGATATCTTTGTTAAGGATCAATATGAGATCAGCATCTTCATACTAATTCATAAACTACTTTTTTGTGCAGAAATGTGTGTTTATCTCCAGTTCACCATTCCTTTCAGTGCATCCTTCAGTAGACAGTTTCTTCCCAGCCAGTGACCCAGCTAATTCATTTTTATCTTCCTTTCAGCATCATTCTTTCTTCACCCACTCTTTCCAACACAGCTTCGTTTCTTATTCTCTGTCTGTTTCACAATCTCCATCCGTCTCATATCCACATCTCAAATGCTTCTAGTCGCTATTCTTCCCTTCGTCGTAATGTCCATGTTTCTGTCCCATACAATGCCACACTCTGCAGAAGACACTTCCTCTACAATACCTATACAGGGTGTCCCATTTATCTTATGCACACATTATAACTTTTTTGTTTGGATAGGTATTGGACTTTTTGTTTCTGAGCGTTATGTTAGAACGAGGAGCTAACATGAGTGTAGAGATTTGGTGCACGTAAACTACATTATAATACAAGATACACGTGACATCATCAATTTTTCAAATAGCACTACATACTTTAATCATGTTACATTGATTACACATATTAAGACGAGTTCAAAAATGTATCACAATGTCACCTTCCTAATCAATAACAACAAAACGAAACAAAAACGTAATTCCAATGTTATAATGTTCTGCATTGAGAGTCACAGAAGATGTCCCAAATGATGACCATTCATATTAATGCATATTCGACGACGTTCCCCGAAAGACCGTATGACTGCCCGGTATGTTGCTGGCTGAATGAACACACAAGCCTGTCGAATGTGTTGCTGCATGTCGTCTGGTGTTGGCAGAATGTTCTAGTACACACTGCCCTTTAGTGTTCCTCACAGGAAGAAGTCGAGTGGCGACAGATCCGGAGAACGTGCAGGCCACTGTACGTGGATTGTGGCGTCGACAGTTGTTGTGGTTTGTTTACGTGTTAGACAGCAAAAACACAACACATGACGTGCACGGACGTCAGTCGTCTTTTGTTTTGTGTATGTTAATACACAAGATGATTGGAACACCACAACAAACGACACATTCTGATGGCATTCATTTTACATTTTGTTGTTGTTATTGATTGGGAAGGTGACATTGTGATACATTTTTGAACTCGTAGTAATGTTGTAATGAATGTAACATGATTAAAGTATGTAGTGCTATTTGAAAAATTGATGACGTCACGTGTAACTTGTACGATAATGCAGTGGCATGCACCAATCTCTACACTCATGTTAGCCTCTCGTTCTAACATAACTCTGAAACACAAAAATTCCAATATCTATCCAAACAAAAAGTTATAATAGGTGCACAAGATAAATAGTACACCCCGTATACTTATTTTGAACTTGGCATGACGACTTTGAGACGATTATAGAACTTATAAGATTGCATATATCTCAATAGAAAGTTATTGACATATTGATTGCAGGAAAAAACATAAGTTTGTTAAAATTTGGGTGTTAAATTATATACGTTTGAGATTGTTGCCTTCGTTTGACAGAAAATTGTGAATATAGTGTATTGTGTGAAAATGTTAATGGAAGAAGAAAATACTTTGTGATTCTTACTGCGTTGCAAGGTGATCCTTTCATAATGAGTGTCCGTAGCTATCCAAGAAAACGTGATAAGACTTACAGAAATATTAGTGTTTCAAAATATGAATGACGATTTTTTTTTATATAAACCGCGTTGGCACCATGAACAATGCATCAAGATGGGAAATTGTAAATAAAGATAGTGTATGCATTATGATGTAGGTCCAATATGATACATGTAGTCATTGTCCAGGATTTAATCTTAATGGAGTGCTGCCACAATAGTTTAGTGTCCTTTCTTCGGCTGCGTGTATATACCAGATAGAGAACAGTTTACAAGCCTCTTATTATGGAAACTAAATATCATTCTTATTTCATGAGTGAAAGCAACAACGGATGTAAAAATGAAAATTATTCTTATATTACATGAGATACAGTTTGACAGTCATGATGGATATTATACTAAAAATATTGTTTATGCAGAAATATTAATTGGAATCAGCCGGAAGGTTTTCCACTATATAACACATCTGCTTCCTAAGAAAGACTCGCAGAAGCTGCAGGTTGATGTTACAACGTACTTAGGTTACATTATAAATATTTTGTTTTTTCATAATTTTATTATTATTATTATTATTATTATTATTATTATTATTATTATTATTAATTTATTTATCGAAAATCAACAAACAGCATTTCCTGCTACACATTAGTCGTATAATACCAGTATAACAATGACTAGGTATAATTTATAAATACTATATATAGTCGTGTACAATGTGAATAATGCTAGTCATAAAGCACACAAAAACTTAATAAAGCTGACAGTTTATGAGATAGCTTGATTGTGTATGCGAAGAAATATGTATTACTCGATCATTCTGTTTGTGGAAATGCAGTTGCTTGTACTGATACATATCGCGCCGCTGTTACGTCACCTGTGGAGTATGATCTCTCTCTTAATCTAGTCATAGATTTTGTTTTTCTCTTTCCCACATAGTAAAAATGTAAGATCGCAGCGCCGCTGTTTACGTTCCACATACAAAATGGTCACCTGGTCACCTAGTAAAATCCAGTCGCAAACTGAACGTGATAGTTACTAAGTAGTGGGAGTGGTTAGTAGCATGTTGATCTTTACAGTCCTGTATAAGAAGATGAATCAATTCACTTATAAGTAGTTTGTTTTGCTTTTCTTCCTTTGAGAGAAAGCAACAGTTTGTGATGTATTTACTCGAAAACGAAACCCCCATTTTTTTTACCAGATTTTTGTCTTTCAATTTGGGAGGGTCTTATACTCGCATCGGGTCTTAAAATCGAGTATATCTGTCGTCTAGTTTCGAAAGGGGACATGTCCAAAATAACAATAGAAAATCGCAAAAACTATAACTAAGTTAAATTAAAATGTTCCTTTATTTTTTTCTAATTAGATCGCTATGGATACATACATTGAGGATCCATGAACATTTCAATGTTTTAACAATTATTTTAAGCTTTTTATGCGATTTCCCACCACTTTGTTATTTTCGATGTGTCCCCTTTTGCAAATCGACGACAGATATGGAAACAAGCAAATGCAATTTGAGGACTTGGATTATAACTAAGTAAAGATTATTGTATTGTACTAACATAGACTAAATCTAAAGATATTTATATGTTTAAATTTACATAACTAGGTATATAACTGTTGTTTAATAAAACAAATTATTGATTTTATGAGCACAATCAAGTAGAAAGGATGAAACGTTCCGGCTAGCTTCCACACTCCTGCGATCTCATTGTTTTCGTTAAAAGTTACTGAAGGAGGGTAAAGTCTGATCTTAGGCTGAACCTACCGGTATTCCACGTACCATTCTCCATTGACTTAGGGATCTATTGTATTCTTTTGGAAAAGATTTTGTGAAAAACGTACGGTTTCTTTCTCACTTAGATACGCACTAGAAGTCTGTTACCGGTACTTTCTTATGAATCTAATATTCGCATACAAAATATTTTTATAAAACAATACGTTTAAAAATTATGAGACTTATAATCGATGGAGTCTTCGAGTAAATACGTCATCCCTTTTCCGCTCAAATAAAGTATAGTATACCCAAAACTAAAGAAACATAGGCTCTTTTCTTACAAGGCCTGAACTTTCTGTGACCATGCGGGCCAATCCTTCAGGGAACGACACAAACATCAGTATTGGACAATGCGGCACGATCAACGTTTTCGACATCGAAACTAAATTACTATGTGCACTACAGTGTAATAAAACAGGAGCCAAATAAACATTGGAGTAATCAGTTTGGTGACCGCGTGAAAGGACCCAAAACCTTTCCGGAAACTGTAACAATAATGCTAGGTTTGTTTCGTCAATGTTGTTACAAAGTAATAGACTTGTAATGGACATGGGCAAATCGCTGCGGTAATGCATTAATGACGGTGATGCACTCCGCGACAAGCGTTCCCATAAAACAGATGATGATTTTGATTAGGCGATAATGGCTTATCTGAAATGGCGTCGATGTCCATGGCGATAATAATGCTGCATTTTGTAAACTGTAAATATGGGTCGATTGCTGGTTGATTCATTTGTGAGCTGTATATTATTACTTGATTGTTTAGCTAACCCTGTGGATATTGAAGCCTGAAATAAATAACAGTGCTTGTACATTATTTAGTCATCAAAATTATGCTTAAGATTGTAAAAAATTCAACTTTTATTTCTTGGTTACATTTTGTTTCTTAAGGAGGTAATAACAATTCACATGAAGACCATATGGAAAAACCTGTGAAAACACATATTATATAAATAAGTGAATGCGGAAAACTCTGAAAGAGGACTTCCAGGAGTAATTCCAAAATTAACTATCGAAGAAAATTAATTGAGAATCTGCTGTTAGCGTAATTCATGACCAGCGAGATAGACTCGCAATCAAATGCTGCACTTGTGCGTAGGCCATAGATTTGAATTCCATTTGACCTGATTACTAATTTGTTTGCATTTTTCCCAAATATTTTCCTCCCGGTGAATTTCATGCAATCCTGTGGCGAATCCTGGAAATCTATCTCATCACCATTTCCATTAACTACAAATAATCGCGGAGTTGGTATTTATTTACTTACAAATGGCTTTTAGAGAACCCGGAGGTTCATTGCCGTCCTCACATAAGCCCGTTATCGGTCCCTATTCTGCAAGATTAATCCACTCTCAAGCATCACATCCCACCTCCCTCAAATCCATTGTAATATTATCCTCCCATTTACGTCTCGGCTCCCCAAAGGTCTTTTTCTCTTCGGCCTCCCAACTAACACACTATATGCATTTCTGGATTCCTCCATACGTGCTACATGCACTGCCCATCTCAAACATTGGTACAGCGTCGTTAAAGATTAAATGAAATAGTGGACCTTTTATCAGCTTTTATAGTCTACTACTACTACTACTACTACTACTACTACTACTACTACTACTACTACTACTACTACTACTACTACTAATAAAGTCGGCCTCGATGGCGCGGTACAGTGTTGGTTGTGGTTGCGTCTTCGATCCCGGCCCAGGTCGATGGAATTTAAGTGTGCTTAAATGCGACAGGCTCATGTCAGTATATTTACTGTCATGTAAAAGAACTCCTGCGATACAAAATTCCAGCACACCAGCGACATTGATATAACCTCGGCAGTTGCGAGCGTCGTTAAATAAAACATAATTTACAATTTATTTATTACTACTACTGCTGCTATTACTGTTGTTACTACTACTGCTGCTATTACTACTACTACTACTACTGCTACTGCTGCTATTACTGCTGCTGCTACTACTGCTGTTGCTGCTACTACTACTACTACTGCTTCTGCTGCTGCTACTACTGCTTCTGATACTACTACTACTACTACTACTACTACTACTAAATTAATAATAATAATAATAATAATAATAATAATAATAATAATTCGTGACGCTACAGCCTTTTAAAGCCCAGATCGACCAGTTTCTAGTTGGACTCACGCCTACATGCCGAGACAGAGGTGAACGATCATCCAAAAAGGAATGAAAATATCGTGTGATGACCTTTCCCAGCCGTTATAGCTGGGTTTCGTAACCGAATTACACTCGTATCATAGCTCTCCAAGTGCATCACGATTCTTGGTAGACACTGGTCCAATAAACTGGCCGAAATTTTGTAAGAAAATATCTGCTCCTGTGAGTATAAAAATACTACCTAATTTTATATTGGTGGCTGAAATAGATTGTGAACTTCATGTTAGAAAATACTGAAAAAATTTAAGCTATTTAGAGATTTTCGAGTTAAAATTTTGTAGGGAATGCAGTACTGAATTTTGTATTTTCTCAGCTTCGAATATAACTGGCCCGTGTTCAAATCTCGGGGTCGATCCACTTTGAATTTATAACTTGTGTCGGATAAGCCCGTGGTTCAGGCAACACAAGGACTGCAGCTTCCCAACTTCATCACGAACGATATTGGGTGGACGCGGTCCCATACACAGGCTGAAACTACAAGAAAAAATGTCTTCCCTCATTAGGTCTCGAACCAGGGCCGGATTTAGGTATAGTGCCGCTCCTACACAGTGGTAAAATTTGCTGCCCCCCAACTCCCACAAACAGTTTCTGAGCAGCTATTATACAGGTCATGTTTAGTTTAAATTAGTTTTAAATTAAATGTTACAATTCAGAAAATAATAAATTACTGGAATCAAAATACATGCATCTTACTTGTGAATTATAAAGATTTCCTTCGCACTTTCTTCACAGAGGAAGCATTGGTGATGTCATCAAAGTCGATCGGTGCTGGACCCCGGATTCATTTCAGCGGCATTATCACCTTCATCTCATTCAAACGATAAATAACCCAAGATGTTGATAAAGCGTCGTAAAATAACCTACTAAAAAGTCAAAGTCGATCTGACGAAGCACACCAGTCTCGATGCAAAAAAATATATTCAAACTTATTCATCGTTGAAACAAAATTTATTTGTGAAAGGCAAGCTGTAGTTTTTTAAGCATTGTTTTTGTTGGTGGTATAAATATTACGAGTATTTCTTACTTCGATTGGAAGTATAAAGTAAATTGAAAAATAAACTCCAACTCTCTGCGGAATAAAAATTTCATATCGAATTACAGTATAGTGCAAGAACAAACTTCAGAAAATATTTACCAACAAGTTTAGTGTTTTTAAAAACAAATTTGACTGTAAAATGAAGATGAAGAAAGGAAGAGAAAAAAAGAGAGAAAATACCGCCTCCCTGGAAATTGCCACCCTAGGCAAATTCCAAGGACTAAATTCGGCACTGTCTCGAACCAATGTCCATTCAGTATCGCGTTAGTCTAAGGAATGAGTTCTTGGACCACCCTGCTAAAGAGGAAATTACATTTGCTGCATTAAGGAAAATGAATATTAAATTAATTATGTATTAAGACAATGAAATAAGTAGAACTTAGTAGCTTATAACAGTATTTTATTGAACTTGAAAACTGAATACAATATAAAAATTGTGTTGTAACGCATTTAGCGATGAAATTCAAAATAATTCGGCTGGAATTTCTCGGTGTGTGTTCGCGATTGTGGAAATAGTTTGACCATTAAACCGTAATCAGTTAATCAACGTACAACTCTTATCAGCACACATCAATATATAACCAACAGCAAGCGCCGTGGCATGTGTACATAAAGAGCAGGATATTGCCTTAATCAATCATAAACTGATGGATGTGCCGGTGATGTCAATACGGTCGTATGTTTGTATGTTTTTTATCGAGACTAGTGTATATTTAATCTTTTCCGACGGTCATGGACTTCGTTTTAGAAAGCGGATTCTGTAACATATATAGTATTCAAATAAAATAAACACATAGAACTGACTGTCTACTGTGATGGAAATATAAGTTTTAATTGCATAACCACAATGGTTGGGACCTCGCTCGCTGATCAAAAGCCAGACTTCCATCTGTAGTACCGAGTTTAAACATAAAAAGACAGAATTCAATGAAGGATTTTTGTAAATGGACTAGCATTTTAATATTCTCTTTGTCATCTTGTATTACCTTTTTAAAATACTAGATATTAAAGTTTCTGAAAAAAAAAAAATCAACGTGTGTTTGTTTTGCGTATTGTTTCGTCATACGAATTTCGTCTCTATTCTTTTTTTAATATCCTGCGAAAATATTCTACTTCTATCACAGGGTTTTTATGTATTTCTTCGTTAATGTTAATACGAGTGGAGTTTTCTTTGTTAGTCTCTCCCACTACGGTTTCTCTCAAGCGTGAATAAATGACTTACATTGGCGTTACGCTTTATTCCAATAATGTTTAAAGCAAGAAGATGATGCACTATCACCTTTACTTTTTAATTTTGCTCTAGAACAGCGTTTCTCAAACTTTGTTGAAATGGGGACCACTGTTTTAAGTCAGAACAGTTCCGCGGACCACCTTACTCTTGTTCCCTTCGAAAGCAAATTTATCATTTTTGTGGCATATTTTAATACCAGTATACCTTTATTTTAAAATAGAATGAATTAATTAATATTAATTTAATTCAATTAATTTTATATTAGTATTACTAATTAAATTAATGTTAATAGAAGAAAATTCATTTTCTTTTTTTTTAATAATTCGAGGTATTAGAGTTTAGTTTAACTAATTAACTAAAAATAAATTAAATAAATGTTGGTACTCACATTAATGGTATTCTTGCACAGTTCTATACGTGGATGTATGCTGGCAAGCTTAAGTCTGAGATCATCACATACATCAAGTCGATTTCGGTACTTTGTTTTTATTAGAGTTAGTGATGAAAACCTTTTCTCACACAGATACGTAGAAGCAAACTGATTTATAATCTCTGAAGCACCATTGTACAGTTCATAATATTCTCTTTTCACTTGTGATGAGGTCCAGAAATTA
Source organism: Periplaneta americana (assembly GCF_040183065.1). NCBI lineage: Eukaryota > Metazoa > Arthropoda > Insecta > Blattodea > Blattidae > Periplaneta > Periplaneta americana. Next base: position 60,613,565 of record NC_091133.1, read on the forward strand.
ATCATACCTTTCGCTTTGAATTTCATTTTGAGTCCGGTGTCATTCGAGAGTTCAATTCACTCTATGAAAGTTTATTTTCAATATCGCAATGAAAGTGATCAAGAACCCATGAAAATTCGTCACACTTACTTGGAAAATAAGTTTAAAATTGTGACCTCAGAGTTGTATTATTGGTGTACGACGTACAGTACGTGACCATTTCAATGTGTAGACTGGGTGTCTGCAAAACTATTAAGAAAGTCATAAATACATTAAAAGGTTCGGTACTTTGGTCTTCTGTTATGAATTCGGGTGGTCCCTGGGTGGGTTACAGGCGCTGCGCCAGACGTACAGGGAAAAGATGGCGAGAAAAACACGTTCATAGTGCTTCTTATCCCTTTTTTGTTGTTGAGAGTAGAGTGGAAAGTCGGTAGACAGGTAGGGTAATAAATTTCATTAAATGTCAGTATTAGGGGAAAAAAAATGAAAGGCAACTGCCATGTGTTATTTCCAAACTCTGAGATTTTCAGCTATAGTGTGATACGCAGTTCGTTTGAATTTTATTTTTTCTTCTGACTTTTTTGTAGGACCACAAGAGCAGACGTCGAGGACCACAGGTGGTCCGCGGACCATAGTTTCAGAAACGCTGCTCTAGAATATGCCATTAGAAAAGTCCAGAGAGCGACGTAGTAAAAGTGTAATAGTCATAATACATATATATTTACTTACTTATTTACTTACTTAATTACTTACTTACTTACTTACTTACTTACTTACTTACTTACTTACTTACTGGCTTTTAAGGAACCCGGAGGTTCATTGCCGCCCTCACATAAGCCCGCCATTGGTCCCTATCCTGAGCAAGATTAATCCATTCTTTATCATCATATCCCACCTCCCTCAAATCCAGTTTATTATTATCCTCCCATCTACATCTCGGCCTTCCCAAAGGTCTTTTTCCCTCCGGACTCCCAACTAACACTCTATATGCATTTCTGGATTCGCCCATACGTGCTACATGCCCTGCCCATCTCAAACATCTGGATTTAATGTTCCTAATTATGTCAGGTGAAGAATAAAATGCGTGCATTTCTGTGTTGTGTAACTTTCTCCATTCTCCTGTAACTTCATCCCTCTTAGCCCCAAATATTTTCCTAAGCACCTCATTCTCAAACACCCTTAACCTATGTTCCTCTCTCAAAGTGAGAGTCCAAGTTTCACAACCATAAAGAACAACCGGTGATATAACTGTTTTATAAATTCTAACTTTCAGATTTTTTGACAACAGACTGGATGATAAAAGCTTCTCAACCGAATAATAACACGCATTTCCCATATTTATTCTGTGTTTAATTTCCTCCCGAATATCATTTATATTTGTCACTGTTGCTCCAAGATATTTGAAGTTCTCCACCTCTTCAAAAGATAAATTTCCAATTTTTATACTATTTCCATTTCGTACAATATTCTGCACGAGACATAATCATATACTTTGTCATATATCATATACTCCAGCTTGGGGGTTGGGCGAAGGGCTAACAACCCATCACCGTAAAAACAGCTTGTTGCGAATCCTTCAAATAAGCCTCGGAATGGGACTGATTCTCTGGCACGACCACAGCAAGGTCATAATACATAGCTCTCTTAAATTAACTGTGCATATTGGGATTTCAGTAAATGGCTTTCGCAAAACACGCTATGAAATGCTTAATATAAAACAATTTTTATCTATAAAAGGAAACAAAAAAACGAGAAAAAGTGTATTAAATAATTTTGTTTCAAATATCTCAAAGAATAACTCCTTGAAATTAATGACATTACTTATTGTTCACCCTGTATACCAGTTTCAGCAGTAGTTACAGCCAAAGCTCGCCATGATTTATTCTCATAATTATCGCTTCTCCGATAGTAGTGTTAGAGCGACTACTGGACGGATTCGACCCGCGACCTTAAAGTGATAACTCTAGAAGGATAAAATGGAGAAGGAGGATTTTTAGTCGCTTTCCCGTTTCCGTCACCATTAAGAATATGATTCCACCACTGATCTCCATTTAACCTTTCTCGTTATTTCACTTGATGTAGTATCATGCCATAAAATATGATTAAAATATGACGTACGGCTTTAGATGATGCAGAATAAAGATAGCCTACCAGATGTAGTAGAACATCTTTCTGCAACGCTCACTACCATGGACCAGTCCGATTATGCGGGAAAACATTTCACAGAACCTGGCGGGGATACCCAGTTCACGAGACTCGTAAGAAACAGTTAAATTTGGCAACGATTAGAGACCTTCCTTACCCATATCTGTGGTATATGATAGGTGTTTTCTGTTCATCCATTTCTACGAGTAAGTACGGATAAAAGGAAGGTATACTGGACAAAAATCACTGATTGTACTACATTTAAAACTTAATATATAAAACTGACAGGATTGATAATGATCCCCTAAAACTGCTTGAAACTTTAATGTTGTCTCTTGGGTGTTATTGCGATATTTAGATTTTTAAGGAATTGGATTTTATTTATGAAGCTTTTGAATATAATGGAGAGTGGAAAATATTTAATGCAATTTATGTGTTGTATTGTTGATAATAATTATGATTCCTTTATTTTTCTGAACCATATAATATGTAGGCCTATCTGTATTAATATTGCAATGGAATTAGTGTTTCATCTGAATTGGTTTGTTGGACAGCCAATAATAATAATAATAATAATAATAATAATAATAATAATAATAATAATAATAATAATCCATGTATTGTGAGTCCCTATCACCACGGCATGGCTCGTCCTCAGGTTGCGGATCGAGGAGACTGCCTCCAGATATGCAGGGTAGCTGTGAATATATTGAATAAGCAGTCGCGGACAGCCGATGAGGGGTGGTCCTCCAGCTTGGGGGTTGGGCGAAGGGCTAACAACCCATCACCGTAACAACAGCTTGTTACGATACGAAACCTTACAATAAGCCTCGGAATGGGACTGATTCTCTGGCACGACCACAGCAAAGGAATAGGGAGGTGGGATATGATTGTAGAAACTGGATTAATCTTGCTCAGGATAGGGACCAATGGCGGGCTTTATGTGAGGGCGGCAATGAACTTCCGGGTTCCTTAAAGCCAGTAAGTAATAATAATAATAATAATAATAATAATAATAATAATAGTAATCATTTTATTTAACCTAACAACTGTTCTTCCATCTTAGAATATAAACGTCGATTCAATATTCGCAGAAGAATCTTCGCCGAGTGTGATATCAGGCTGATAGTCCTGACCTCGTCAAATTTCTTGGCATTATTTTTCTTCAGTATTGGAAGCAATACTGTATCCATAAAATTTTCAGGCTAGTCGCTTTTATCATGTATTTCGTTGCATAATGACTTAATTTCCTTCTTGTCTTCACACAAGCACTTTCACTCCTTTAGCTTTCCTATTTTTCATTTCCCTATGCGCTAGTTCAACTTCTTCCCTTAAAACGGAAAATCCTTTTTTGTCTTCTGATACGGCTGCTTCGTTTTCTATAGCCAAGTCATATGGATGATTCCTTGTCTCATATGACTCTTCTCCATACATGCAATATAACAGTTGTTATTATAACAGTAAATTAGTTTGGCAACTCGTTATAATATGATTTTCTGCCTTGGATTTAAAAGATTTCAAGGTTCAGCAGCCCTTCTTCAGATGTCAGAGAGTTCCAGTGATGAGGATTAGTAACAGTGAAGGATGATTGGGCTATATGATAAGACAATATAAAAATAAATTTTGAAAGAATGATGAATGCAAGAGTCTGATTCGTTAGTAAGCAAGTAACGTTAAAATAGTGTGACGTACTAACTTATTGCTGTTGCTAAGCAAGTGATGTTAGGTGTTATAATTTTCGTAATCTTGTTATTCATTGAAGTCTATAGCATTGACATTTCACTTTAAAGTATAGCAATGTTCAGTATAATACTAGTGAGTAACGAATATAGGATAAAGGTTGGTAATATTGTGATACTAATAATATTATTATAGTTCTTTTTGAGGTTGTTTTACAATTTTACTGAGCGAGAGGAAGATCGGTTTTTTTGCGTCAACGTATTAAGGGAATGTTAGTGGAAAAGTTTCTGCACAAAACCGGTCCTTCTCTCGCTCAGTAAAATTGTAAAAAATTCTCCAAAAGTAGTATCATAATATTATTAGTATCACAATATTACCAACCTTTGCCCTATTAATACTATTAATGGAAATGAAATTTTAAAATGTATTTAAATTACCACAATAATATAAAACGCCTATAATGTAAAATTTAAAATTGTCCCCCTTCTTTATTTTTACGCAGCAGTCATAACCATTTTTACCAGTAATAGATGAAGCAAATGCGGAAGTAGGTGCGTCGTATCGTATCCTCAGGAGTCTTGTACCTCAGGAGGAAGTCTGCAATCTCGCCGAGTGTGAAGACTGAGGCGTATAAATAATTCTCCGATCCTTTCCAATTACATGGCTCACTGTCGCTTCACCACCACCCTGCCTCTTCTTTACGACACCCCTGGTCTAAACATGGGGTGAAGAAGAAGGACGTAATATATGCGGCCTAGTTGGTCGTATAGCCCGTTTGGTTGGATAGATTCAATGCTCTCTATTTCACCTGTAGTTCAGCCAAGGCAGAAGAGTCTCTGCGATTTCACTGAATAAAATTGTTGAACATTGCGTATCTTCTCTGTTTTTCTCCTGAAGTATAATAATGCGTAAATTCCATTAAAATTACAAATCCGTGCATGGTGAACCAATACACATCACAGATATTTCCTAGGAAGTACAATTTTCTAGCACCGTTGTTGTTTATCATTCCATTAGATTCATCTGAAATTTAAACCGGAGAAGTTGAATTTTTAATAACATGAAGAGAATTCAAGTATGATCCCGGTAAGGAATTTACATTTTGAATCTCGTGTTATAAAATTATAACCAACACAAAGTAGAATTTATCTTTCGTACACAACATTTCTATTTTGCAGACTGTCTCTGTAGGTAAACAGTGTCTTTGAGCAGCACATTAAGGAAAATAAAGACGAAAAATTTCACAGTAGACCTATATTTCCATTCCAACGTGTATAACTGCAAAAACCTTCAAGATGCAGCGAAATAAATGTAATATTCACTCCTTCATTCATTCATTCATTCATTCATAGTGTTCTGTCCAAGGGCAGATCTTTCACTGCAAATACAGCTTTCTCCAATCTTTCTATTTTCTGCCTTCTTCTTTATCTCCTCATATGATCCATAAGTTATATCTTAATGTCGTCTATCATCTGATATATTCTTCTGTCCCGAAATCTTCTCCCGTTCACCATTCCTTCCATTGCATCATTCAGTATTCAGTTTCTTCTCAGCAAGTGACCCAACAACAAATTCCTTTTCCTCTTCCTGATCAGTTTCAACATCATTCTTTCTTCACCCACTCTTTCCAACACAGCTTCATTTCTTATCCTGCATATCCACTCCACACATTCTATTCTTCTCCATATCCACATTTCCAATGCTTTTATTCACTTCTCTTTACTTTGTCGTAAAGTTCATATTTCTTTCCCATACAATGCCACATTCCATACAAAGCTCTTCGCTAGTCTCTTCCTTAGTTATTTTTCCAGAGTGTCGCAGAGAATGCTCCTTTTTCTATTAAAAGCTTCCTTGGCCATTGCTATTCTCCTTTTGACTTCCTGGCAGTAGCTCATGTTACTGCCTATAGTACACCCCAAGTATTTGAAGCTGTCCACTTGCTCTACTGCAAGGCTGGGCAGCAAGAGCGGATTCTACTCTCTCACGGGGAGCTATATGATTTCTCTTCATCCCCTTTCTTCCCCGCCGAACACAGCGCAGCGTTGATTCCGTGACTGATGAATATTAAGCGTCCCCGTTTCGAGTCTGGATGCGCTCCCGTGCCCAGCCCTGCTCTACTGCCTCATTTAGAATTCGCACGTTTACCTTCTTTACTTTTCTTCCTATGACCATGGCCTTCCTCTTCTTTGAATTTTTCTGCATCTCACACTACTCACAGCTTCAATACCACACCCCTTAGTATAATCTCCTCTTCTGCCAGCAACGCCATATCATCTGCAAATGTTATACACTTTATTCTTCTTCCTCCTACTATCACTCCTCCCATGTTCTGAAAAGAGTTCTTCACTAAATCCTTCAAGTAGAATTTGAACAGGGTAGGTAACAAATGTCATCCATGACGAACTCCTCTATTTCACTTCCTTCTGACATTTATTCTCCTATCCTAACTTTGACTCGTTCTTTCAGTTTAGTGAACTGAACAGTCTTCTCTTTTTCCAATCCATACCACGAGGGAAATTCCCAGTCGTAGAGAAGACAACAGTGGAAAACGTTTCGCAATTCAAATATTCAAGCTGTGATATTAATAATGGAGAAGAAGACATCAATATAAAGCCATCAAAATGACAAAACATATGCGAAACTATGAAAAGAAATTTTAGAAAGAAAGATGAGACAGAAATAAAGCTAAAATTTTACAAAACTTTAGCGGTACCCACCCTGCTTTATGGGAGTGAAACCTGGATAATGGGAACAAAAGAAAGAAAGAGGATACACATTGCAGAGATGATATTTTTAAGTTATGTGAAAGGATGTAGGAAAATGGATAAAATCAAGAATATGGATATACGTAAAAAATTAGGAACACAAAGTATAAATGAGAAGATACATAACTACTAAGGCAACTGGAGAGAACAAGGATTGACGACAGACGAATACCAAGAAAGTCCTTCTGTATAATCCCAGAGGAAGAATAACGTTGGGAAGACTTTGGAAAAGATAGCCGGAACAGGCTGATTAGCCTAATCCATGCAGTTAACGATGATGATGATGATGATGATGATGATGAACAACTAAGTTTTATTTCCGCATAATCACATTGTACTTGTGCTCAATTTATGCAGTTTAAAGAATCATAACACAGATCAGGTGTATCATGCACAAGTATAAGCATACAATTGGACGAAGTTAAGCAATAATACAAGACCAAGCGCCAAAAACCTGTTTCGAGATATTGGCGATTGAAATAAATCTGTTCTTTTATAAACATTTTATTCAAGAAGTATTATAACATTCATACTATTACAAAAAATAGCACAAATAATACAAAAAACTAACCATTTTTTAATAAGAGACCAGCAGTTGAATTAATATTTCAAAGCAAAATAAATAAATGAATTTTATGCAATAAAATAATTTTTGCTTGTAAATAGCAGCAAAATTCAGATATCGCATTCTTGATTTTTTCCGAGTTAAATTAGCCTACAATCAACAAATTTGTGCAAATATTTTTTTTTTTTCAAATTGTCGGTTGGTCTGTTATTGCGGAACTCCGTCCAATTTATAATAACCACACAATGTAACTTGGTACATAAAAATAAATCAAACTGTGGAACAAAAACTTTCATTTCGGTGGTGATTCGCCTCTCTCATTATAATTAGCTTCATCACACAGTTATAATATGGAATGTTTCGGTTAGTTAATTACGAAATTCCATAAATTAATGCTATTCATCAAACAATTTGGTTAGGATATTTCAAATATTTACATTTCCTTCGCTGCAGTGTTATATTGTCTGTGTAGCGTATTGGAAAGGTAAATCCACAAACAGTTCACTGTTGTCGATTATAATTATGTAAGAGCTGAAATGTATATCAAACCTATTTAGTAATTATTTAAGTACTTTTAGTGAGAAAACTTTTATATAAATAATTGGTATAATGTCTTTATCCGTAACATGTGCGTTTCTTTCAAAATTTTGCATGAAAAGAACTGTTTAATTAATTTATAAATACTGGGGGATAGGTCACACACATCTATTCTTTTCTTCTCCTACTACACACGCTACAACGTCTCTTCTAATGTTTGGCCTCTCCTTGTACCATCATTAGGCTCAACTCACGTGTCAGGACTCCCTAACTGTGTAGTCAGCATGATGCAATGGCGCCGCAGAGAGACAAATACATTCAGTCCCTTGGAATGGAGATAAAATTCGTCCCACGCCGGGAATCGAACTACTGACCGCTTGGTTATAAAACTCACATCGTATCCATTGATCCACAGCTGCGGATTATTTCTGTGTATTAGATTTATTCCACCTGCGGTTAGGGAGCAAAGTCAGCTGTCGGAAATTATTGTTGGTATTAAATACGAGTAGGCTATATAGCCTATTGTATTTTACTAAGCTTTCTAAGCATTACTTACTTACTTACTGGCTTTTAAGGAGCCCGGAGGTTCATTGCCACCCTCACATAAGTCCGCCATAGGTCCCTATCCTGAGCAAGATTAATCCAGTCTCTATCATCATATCCCACCTCCCTCAAATCCAATTTAATATTATCTTCCCATCTATGTCTCGATCTCCCCAAAGGTCTTTTTCCCTCCGGCCTCCCAACTAACACACTATATGCATTTCTGGATTCGCCCATACGTGCTACATGCCCTGTCCATCTCAAACGTCTGGATTTAATGTTCCTAATTATGTCAGGTGAAGAATACAATGCGTGCAGTTCTGTGTTGTGTAACTTTCTCCACTCTCCTGTAACTTCATTCCTCTTAGCCTCAAATATTTTCCTAAGCACCTAATTCTCAAACACCCGTAACCTATGTTCCTCTCTCAAAGTGAGAGTCCAAGTTTCACAACCATAAAGAACAACCGATAATATAACTGTTTTATAAATTCTAACTTTCAGATTTTTTGACAACAGACTGGATGATAAAATCTTCTCAACCGAATAATAACAGGCATTTCCCATATTTATTCTATGTTTAATTTCCTCCCGAGTATCATTTATATTTGTTACTGTTGCTCCAAGATATTTGAATTTTTACACCTCTTCAAAGGATAAATTTCCAATTTATATATTTCCATACTTTCTATGCATTAAAGATTTTAATAGTTACGAATTACGTATGAAAGTTAAATATGTGGAGCATAGGCTAACATATGTGGCCAGGTGCATCAATGGATGTTTTAACAACCATTACCTGCCGATTTTAATGTCTGTTAAGTGACAAATATGATACACCAACGATAATAGTTGTTAAAAATTTGTTTAACAGCTGTGAATTTTAATTGATGATCATTGGCCAATTAAGCTATTTAACAATTGTTAATTACTTTGAAAGAGTACAAGATGGCGGAAATATTCGGCAGTCATAATTGTGAAGATGAAATCCTGTATTTAAATTATCTAAATCGGAATGTACACTAACGTGATTAAATAAAATTAGGACACCCAAAGAAACACAAGAACAATAAATGTAGAACTACTTGTGTTGTATCAGTCCCAACGTTATGCCTTGTTGTTATAATTTTAATAATGAAAATTAGAAAATGTTTTTTCTCTGAATTGAAACCTGCCCTTAAAGACAAAAATTATGATTTTTGAATTTTCCATTCATTTTCACTTATAGAACCATTACTTAAGCTGCTGATATGTACAGTATATTACACTACGCTTCCCACTACGTCACCGAATTGGTGCGTAAATAAAATATTCCATTCTGAATTAAACTTACTGTTTATTAACACACATTTTTTTCATTTCCACTTCAATATCATTTAATTAAGTGAATATTAATACATTTTTCTTTAAGCATGGCGAAGTTCGAATTGAAAAACCCTATTTCACAGAGATACATAGGCACTACTGCTACCTGCTTCGAAAATAACTTACGGAGTTGTATATACAATTATATGTTTATATATATATATATATATATATATATAATTATACTTTCTGCTGGAAATGTTGGTTTTCGTGATGTTGATATGCTCTACCAGATACAAACATGGTATTCATGAATACTGATTATTTTTATGCTCTGAGAAATGGAATAATGATCAAATTTGTTTTGGACGCTAAAAATCACAATAATGTGTGGTTTGAAGAAAAAAGTTTCAAACATTATGTGTAGTAAATACCGACTTGTGATTTTGTGGAGTGGGACATACATAAGCCTTTGATGTGGCATTCTGATTTCTTTTTGTTTGTTAGTTAACGAATGCTTTATTTCTCTTTTTAATATTCAACATGTTGTTACAACACAATATATGTTCGTAATTGGCTACACGTTCCCGTGAACTCTTTATAAAAATTACCAACTTGTGAAATGCTTGTGAATTTTGTGTCAGCTCTGTACACATATGTAGGAATTAATTTCGTAAGATTTTATAATATGTGGACATAATCTAGGTAATTCTTACGTATTGAAACTTGTTCCGAGAATGGAGGGCTGCACTCCACATTTGTAGTCAGGAACTTGAGAACATCTAGAACATAGACGTTCAATTTAGCCGTTCAGAGCAAAAGTGGTGTAAGTCAAAATTGGATAATGAGGTTTAAAGTAAAAATTCTGTACAATACAGCGCAAAGTAGTAATTAATACTTCGTTCTCGCTATTCACTGACTATTAATAGTTTAAATAAAGCGAATATTAATTGCTACTTTGCGTTGTATTTTACAGAATGTTTACTTCTACCCTCATTACCCATTCTTGACTTACACCACTTCTGCTCTGAACGGCTCAATTGTGACTAGTACGAGGTAACCCCTAGTGTAAGCAAACCGCAGCGCATATTCTTTAAGGTCGTTTTTCCTATTTTGTATGGAAAGTTATTGAGCTTAGCAGAGCATGCTTGACGTGCAATATGTCCTAGTTCTCGGTCTCGAAAGTAAACACCGAGCGATGTGAAGTAAAACTATTCCATTTATTTGGTTATTGGAAATATAAATAAATTTACAGTAATGACTGCCATTTTAATTTGCAAGGAATTTAATTTGCATAGTGTAATCTAGTGTAGCACATATGGGAGATTCCTGAAATGCATATAGAGTGTTAGTTGAGAGCCCAGAGGGAAAAAGACCTTGGGAGGCCGAGACGTAAATGGGAGGATAATATTAAAATGGAGATGAGGGAGGTGATGATAGAGACTGGATTAATCCTGCACAGGATAGGGACCGATGACGGGCTTATGTGAGGACAGCAATGAACCTCCGGGTTCCATAAAATTCGTAAGTAGTAGTAGTAGTGGTAGTGGTAGTAGTGTAGTAGTAGTAGTAGTAGTAGTAGTATAGTAGTAGTATAGTAGTAGTAGTAGTAGTAGTAGTAGTAGTAGTAGTACATAAAAAATAAATTGTATTTTCTCTAGGCATAATTTTATTAAGGAACAAAATTACTCTTACAGAATTAGCACAATAATTGTAATAGAAAAAACAAAATGAGTCTGAAGTAGTTAGGGTATAAAATAATATTTATAAGCTGAAATTGATAGTAGATATTAGACAATAAAAGATACATAATATGTACACTGCAGTCAGCGCAATGATTTGTTGAAGAATATAAACAGTTACGAAAGGTTACATGCTCTTTACCTTCCTGTGTCGTTGGCCCATAAGAAAGGGAAGAGGCTAAGAAGTGTTTACATTCTCCAAATATCAAATGTGCTGGCTGTACACATAGTAATTACTATTAACTAAACAATAGGCTAATTGGAGAAGACCATAATTTCTGGCAGAATTAAAAAAAAGAACATAATATTTATGTAAATCGACTAACATTCCGAACGCAGCGGAAGTTGTGGATCAGGTCTGCTCTGAAGGTAGACTACTTAATAGAGCTTAATTGTTTGATTGATTGATTGATTGATTGATTGATTGACTGATTGATTGATTGATTGATTGATTGATTGATTGATGGATGGATCCAGGATGACATAATTCAAGAATTAAATCTCTTTGGTCCTATTGGTTATAAGCCTATGTTTATTTTTATATTCTACTCCCGGGAAACTATAAAGTAAATTTTTCCTTGTGTCATTGCATTTATTGTCATCACACCAAATTTTAATTCTTATTCATTTGAATTATTATTATTATTATTATTATTATTATTATTACTATTATTATTATTATTTTTTTTTATTGTTATTATTATTTCAGACCTATATCAATTTTAACCAATTTCTAAAAAAAAATTTTGAAACCATAATTCCCAAGCATATTTAATTTTATGTGTAAAACAAAATAAGTTCCGCACAACACTGATTTTCTAAATCAAAGTCTTCCTCAACTAACCTAGTCTCCTATTTGAATCAGATTCTACCAGTTGTTGAAACACAGGGTCAAACAGATGCGATATATTTTGATTTTCGTAAAGCGTTTGATTTAGTTCCTCACAGTATTTTATTGTTAAAATTAGATAATATAGGACTATCGGTAAGCTACGTAAACTGGTTTGAAAATTATTTATATATGGTAGACGGTCATGTGTACGACTGGCGAATACTCTCGCTGATCCATTAAAGATTATTTGTGTTGTGCCCCAGGGCTCAACTTTGTGTCCTCCCCTATTTTTAATCTTTATTGGCGACTTTGGCACAAGAGTAAGTTCTGACGATCTTACAATTTGTCGTGAAGTCAATAGTAATGCTGACTGCAAATCTCTTCAAGATGGCATAAATTGAATTGCTAATTGGTTAGTAGATAATGGAATGAAGATTAATGAATCCAAAACTCAATATCATTTTCACGGAAAACCTGTACACTAAAATATAACTAGGCCTATCAACTAAACAACATATTAATTAACAGAAAAGATTGTATAAAAGACTTTGGTGTACTAATCGATAATAAATTATATTTTTACTACCACATTGAATACAAATATAATCATATAATTACTTATTCTTTTTCTACATCTATTTGTTTTTCAGTGCGCTACTATAAATTAGTGAGATCGAAACTCGAATATGCATCTGTAGTTTGGAATTATTACAACTAATGATTCGGCTAAATTGTAAAATATCGAAAGAAATTTGTATCATATATTCATTCAGATTTCTGTCTAATAACTCCGGGTGTAACTATGAGTTGAAATGCGAGTACTTTAAATGTGGAAACTTGTATGCTGGATGTAAAGAACTCGATTATTTGTTCTTATGTAAGGTCCTTAAAAGTGACATTAACTGTGAATATTTCTTAAGCAGTGTCAGCTTTCGTATTTCGATGAAGAACATGAGACTTCAAAAACGTTTCAATCTTAGAAATTCAAAATCTCTCTCTCCGGTCTCGAGATGCATTAAAAAATTGCTAACTTGCATGAATGTAATTTTGATCCATTTAGTGTATAGAAGTATTAGATCATGGCAATATCATTTGCTTTTATATTGTCTGTAAACTTTTTATACTCAAAATGTTAATATTTTCTGTAATGTTTAACTTCTGACCATAAATTTAACCGTATTGTTTCCTTAAATTAACCATTGGGAAATATGTTCTTAAATTTGTGTTCATTGCCACTGTTATTTAGTTAATTTGTATCATTGTAATTGATTTTATTGTTGTATTAATTATGACATTGTGCTGGACTTTTATTAGTCAATGGCTGTTGTCCAACACATAAATATTAATAAATAAGTAAATAAATAGATAATTATTTTCAATATCATCGTCATCATCAGAGTTCTGTGTAGCAATATAGTTAAAATGGAGATTTATATCAGTTACTTTGATATAAGATGCGGCTTAATCGGTCAAAGGTTCAACTAGCAGATTTCTTTTCTTTCCCCTTCAGACTGACCTCAGAGACGCTTACGTGTAAACTCTCAAACCACAAGCGAGGCATCGATGTGTCTTAACCCTCCCCCGATTTTGCTCTACGCCATTCTTCACTCTTCCATCTCAACCTTTCCCTTTGCGCGTATGCAATTTATATTTCTTTAAACATATAGGGCGTCTCAAGGAATTTTTTCCCCATGTAAGTCAGTAGTTGGAACTAGCGAATCCAGATTCATTACTAGTTACAGCGAAGGGATAATGTTATAACTGCAACAATGTTGGAATGTGTTACTCTCCACATTGTAATTAATTATTATATAATGACAGTGTTCCAATTATCTCGCTATAGGCTATACAGGATTTCAGTTGTATACGTGCACATATTTTTTAGAGGGAATCATGTGTAGCATACTGAACTACATTATGTGAAGGATTTCTCGATTTTCGAAATTGTTTCTAGACATGAAAAAGTACTATTTTTTTAGGCTCGTTAATACGTCCTAGCTTTGAGCGTATTCCGAATCTCAGCGCTCAGCAATCTGATGGCATCACGGTGTTCCGAATTTCACCTATGGCGACACTGATGCTCCACCGTATCGCACCGGTGCCATCAGCTTGCAGAGGTAGTGGCAGTCTCCATCAACCGTCATCAGTGAATCTGATATAGGGCGGGAATTAGCAGACGAATGACATCGTGCACTGTTGTGTCATGGCGGTGTGTTCTGCTGTATTGTTTGTAATGAGCACAACGTAAAAACAATATGTTAATGGCTTATGAACGAACATGTCAACGGACCATTTATTACTACCGGTTCAAAGAAATAATTTGTTTATGTTCTCTTTCCTTTGAACGAGATGGCAGTACGAAAATTTCGCAAAATTTTGCTAGCGTAGCACAGACAACTTATACAGTCGCCATGACAGCATCGATCCTTCCAGCAGTTTTGCTCCTATTTCGCTGCAGCGTGACGTCATTGTTGTCCATCGGTCCAGTGAGATTCGGAATACGCTGTCTGTTTTCCCTATGAACGCCTGGCTAGTTACGCGGAGGTTCGTGCTTGTAGGTGTACCTTTTTACAGTAAAGAATGGAATTAAATGCATTATTTATTTTGTAATGCAATAAGTTCGAATTTCTAACACAGCCTACATTCTGATTCCCATAAGAATGGTAGACTGCAATAAAACAAAAGCATTGAAAGTAATGTTTTATAAAAAGAAAGGCATTGTAAACCATGTGGCATTAACTTCTGAACTATCACGAAAGAATCAAAAGAAATTGACATTTAAAAATTATTACAACAATCAGACAAAATATTTAGCAACTATTCTCAATACTACACTTGAGGACAGAAGTTGGACACAAGTTTGTCTTTCTATGAGACTTGGAGATCTCGGTATCCGGAAACTCAGTGTCATCTGTACATAGGCATTTTTGGCTTCTGCATATGGAGTTTTCGATATCATCAAATCTATTTTTCCTTCATTCAGTGATGAGGTCGAAATCTGCTATTTTCCAGAGGCTTTGGATAGGTGGAATGATACCTATATCCAAGAAATCTAATCCGCCAGCTCATCTAGATGCCCAGAATTGTTGGGATGATATAATTATTAGGCACATCCTAGAATCTCTTGTAACATATTGTACATCAGAAACAGACCAAGCTCGACTTTTGACTCTACAAGAAAAAGAAGCGGGTTCCTGGCTACAAGCTCCACCTTCCCCAAATATTGGAACGCTGATTGATAAATCTTTGCAGCATAGTGGTTGTTCAGAAGAACCATCGGTTTATTTCTTTCTAAATTTTATGGCACAGATATTTCACCAAGGAACGCACCTCTTGAGTATACACAGACGTGCCATCTGTGTTTTGAAATTGTGTGCAGATTTAAAATGTTGAAAAAAATTCATCGAAGCTTTGTTATGATCCATGATATGAAAAACATAAAAAATTAATTTGTGCCGCAAAGAATTAAGACTGCAGTCGCTCTACGTCTTGGATGCAAAGTCTCCCAACCACATAAATATGTATGTGGGGAAGTTGTCGACACTTATAGTCATCACGCTCTGAGTTGTGTCAAGAGTAAGGGACGTTTTTTAGACATTAATCAATTAATGACATAATCTAGAGAGCATTAACATATTGTGGTATCCCTGTTTTAGAAGCCACTGGGATTGGTCGCACGGACGGAAAGCGCCCTGATGGATTAACCTTGGCTCCGTGGAGCAGAGGGAAATCGCTAATGTGGGATACGACATGCGTGGGTATCTAGCTCCATTCCACTTGCAGTCAACTTCTAAAATCGCAAGCTCTGCAGCAGAATCTGTTGTACGCAGTAAACGTCATAAATACTTACATCTATTAGACAATTACATATCCATCGTCTTTTCTATCGAAACAATAGAATCCTGGTGTAGATAAGCAAAAGACCTGGTTTCCGAAATTGGTAGAAGTTTGGTGACTGTTACTGGAGACCCTCACTTCACCAATTATCTACGGCAACGAATAGGAATAGCCATCCAACGTGGAAACGCAGCCAGCATTTTGGGAATCTTTCCAGACTCCAATTCTCTGGATGAAATTTTCTTTATTTGAATACCTGATGTGAAACTTCTCGTT
Organism: Periplaneta americana; assembly: GCF_040183065.1. Lineage (NCBI taxonomy): Eukaryota > Metazoa > Arthropoda > Insecta > Blattodea > Blattidae > Periplaneta > Periplaneta americana. Next base: position 60,629,768 of record NC_091133.1, read on the forward strand.
AGTTAATTTAAAAATAAAATATAAAGGCGCTCAAAATTTCAGAAGATCTTTTATATTTTACTATGAATGCCTGTTTAACGACTTAATTTCAAAAATAACCTAATTCTGGTAATGTTAATATTCTTTTATTTATATTCAAGTTTTCAAGATTACTCAATTACAGTCCACACCTGTGGAGTAACGGTTAGCGCGTCTAGCCCCGAAACCAGGTGGTCAGGGTTCGATTCCCGGTTGGGGCAAGTTACCTGATTGAGGTTTTTTCCTGGGTTTTCCCTCAATCCAATATGAGCAAATGCTGGATAACTTTCAGTGTTGAATCCCGGACTCATTTCACCGGTATTATCACCTTCATCTCATTCAGACGCTAAATAACCAAAGATGTTGATAAAGCGTCGTAACATAACCTACTGAAATAAAAAAAATACTCAATTATAATAAACGTACTATAAGTAATATAACATTTCAATTGTTATCAAACGTTAATATTTTCTTAAGTAGAGTAGAATTTTTTAGGAAAATTGTCAGATTACGAAAGGGAAAATCATATGATTGAAAAATGTTACATACAAAGACAATATACATATTACAGTATTAAAACTCAGATTGAAAATCATGTTTAAACCATACATGTTTCAGAACGTGCGGTCCTATTTTCAGTGGTCATCTGAGAGGAGAATAATCTCTTGATTTAATGTTACTAAAAAATTACAATTTTGAAATTTAAGTTTAATCAACATTTCTTTACGAACATACTGTAGAATCAAAGTAAGCGGGTACAAAGTAAAGGTGAAACTTTAAACATTCTAGAATCCATAGTGATTTGACACAATTACAAATAAAAATAATTTAAATGATAAAGCTCCCATTGACAATAACATTCTCATTGATCTGTGCATTGGTTTTCAATTTGACCAGCCACATTCAGTCACCGGCCCACACCGGCGCGGCGTCGCATCTCAACGAACACCAGCTGATTAGTCGAAAGTATTCGTTCTGTACTATGGCCGTTTTCAATTTTAAACACATTATTAAACTTCAGTGTCAACACTGTAATTTTTTAGTAACGTATATCAAGAGATTATTCTCCTTACAGATCACTGCAGATAGGACCGCACGTCCTGAAACATATGTGGTTTAAACATGATTTTTAATGTGTGTTTTAATATTGTAATAATTATATTGTCTTTGTATGTAAAAATGTTTAATCAAAACTGTCGAATGAAGATTAGGTTTTAACATGCCTATTAGAAACATGCCCAAAGGAAAATCCTCTGTTTGCTGTCCACAGTCCTCAATCCGAGAACGAATAGAATCCTTATCCCCTTATATTTATTTTATTGTATTATTAGAAGAAATAAGTTGGGTTACCTAACTCCCTAAATGAGTTTTACAAAAGTCGAGACATTGTTAAATCGGTTTCTCGATGTATTCACCCAGTTTCATCAAAGTCCTTAGGTCCATTTAAAAATATACTAGAATTACTCGCTTAAGGGATTAGGTACAACTTACAGCAGTAAAATGTTTGGAAATATTCAACATTTTTTCCTCCATTACTGTATCTTCCAAAATAATGAAAATTGGTATGTGTAAAACACTGTCCTTCTGGTATATGAAAAAAATATTTTTACAGTTTAAAAAAATTATATATTTATATATATATATATATATATTTTAATTCAAAACGGTGGCAGTTCACTATACAGTGATGAAGCGTCTCCCTCATAACTCTTAAACTTGTTAACTTTTTCATGTTCTCTCTCTTTTATTTTACAGTGCATTGCTGAAACTCATGTTTACATTGTCATGCTCTTTCAGCTGCATTCCTTAATAAATAATATTTTTTGTATTAGAAGAAAATACTGATATTTGACTATTTTTTAAAATGAATTTATTTTTATCAGACAATCTATCAAAGATAGAGAAATAGTTTTGCATCATATTGTAGATATGACTTGCATAAAAACACACAAAACATTTCATCACAGAATGTTGGATACTTTTTCAGTTATTAGGAAACGCTTCATCACTGCATAGTGAATTTTAATCTTGAAAAAAATATATATAAATGATTTTTTTAAATCGTAAAAATATTTTTATCGTATAGCAGAAGGACAGTGTTTTACACATACGAGTTTTCATTATTCCACGAGATACAGTAATGGAGGAAAAAATATTGAACAATTTCAAAATTTTACTCCTTTAAGCTGTACCTAACCTCTTAATACTATTTCTTAGCAGTTCATAGGAACATTTTTGTCATGTAGGACAAAATATTTCCTAATGTGGAATATATATATGATAGAAATTTAAAAGACCTGTAGGAAGACCACAAAAAAGACAAACGAATATACGGTAATGTACAGACGAAACAGATGGTTTGCTTATTCGTAAAATGCTGTGAAGTGATGGTTAGTATGTCTGACCGTGAAACGAGCGGGCTCGGGTTCAAATCCTGGTTGGGACAAGTTACCTCGTTTAGGATTTTCCTAAGTTTTCTCTTAACCCATTAACAGCAAATGTTCAGTAACTTTGACGCTGAACCTTAGACTCACTCAGTTGGCATCATCACCTTCATCTCACTCAGACGCTACTTAACCATTGCAGTTGTTAAAGCACCGTAAAACAAAGCAATTAAAAATAATGAAAAGTTTTATTTTCATATATTGAACTGAATATTGATTTTTTAATTTTATTTTAATGTTGTTTCCCTCCTCGTTGGATTTTCTTGTATGACTAAGTTGCGAGTATGAACTATACTGCATTGAAGTGTATTTTAATCTCATATTATTTTATTTTCAGGTAAGTTGACAAAATTCAATTTGAATGGGAATCCAGAAGACTTCACTGGAAGATGAGTGAGTAACACATTTTTAGTGAATTATATTTTTAATTGAATATGAGAATAAGCGAAATAATCAGAAACACCTACAATTATATTTCTCTTGATTTTGGTCGCCGAAAATTAATAACTCTTCAATAACTGATTTATAAGAAGACTTTCTTTCCGGCTACCACACTTCACGTACTGTATTCAGAACTATGTGACCTCTTTCCCACTCTCGAAGAGTTTTAGCATGTAATCTTGTATAATTTATACATAAAACACCATTTGCTCTTCTCATATTAAGGACCTTCAATACCTCCCATTATTAATATCATCACTATGACTGCACTAATCGCCCAGTTTAATTCTTCCTTCTCTCCGCTCTCCCGTTTTCTCTCTTCTTCAACTCTCCTTATGCTGAACCTTCCAATTCTTGATATATACTCATATAAATCCACACCCATTTTACTTTCTTCTAGTGTTGTTTCTGTTGCCCGAAGATCTCTGTTACATTAGCTTAGGCATTATGTTGATTCTGCAATTCGTAGCGCGCCACAGTACGTTCACTCGGCTTGGCTTCCAGTTTGTAATATAGGCCTAATGTGACATTATCACAGTTACAGCCAAAATCGATATAGGCGCTTCCATTTCTTTCCGACAATTAGCTCCTGAAATCTTGATTTCAATTGTGCTATAAATATAATGAAGACATTATTACGAACACCTGTGGAGTAAAGGTTAGCACGTCTGGCCGCGAAACCAGGTGGCCCGGGTTCGATTCCCGGTCGGGGCAAGTTACCTGGTTGAGGTTTTTTCCGGGGTTTTCCCTCAACCCAATATGAGCAAATGCTGGGTAACTTTGTAACTTTCGGTGCTGGACCCCGGACTCATTTCACCGGCATTATCACCTTCATCTCATTCAGACGCTAAATAACCTAAGCTGTTGATAAAGCGTCGTAAAATAACCTAATGAAATAAAAATTACAAAAACAGCCCTATTAATTTTTAATGAAATTGAGTTAAGGACACATTTGCTACTATTTTAAATATTTATAGACTCCAAAAGCGGCCCGGATTAAGTGCAATAGACACAAAGATAAAACACCAGTTGAACGGAAATAGCTGGCATGTGTTATTCTTTTATTTTTTTATTGTTCTCCTGAAAAATAGAAATTTTGACAAGGGTTGTTTTTGTAATAATGTCTTCTATTGTAACATGTTATAGAGGTATATCCCTAAAACACATGTCTTCCCTGTCGAACCTATGATTTTAAATCAGTATCGAATTTCTCTTTATTTCCCATGAAATCTGTAAATAAAACAAAGGAAATAATGAAAATTAATTATGAAATATCCAGGTCAGCATGACATAACAGTTTCTGTTCGTGCAGTGAGAGCAGCGTTTATTCACGTAACGAATTACGCGTTGCTGAATTAGCCTATTATGATTCGGTGACTAATTTAATTCAATAAGCACGGAAAAGTGAATAAAACAACTCCCAAATTTTATTATCTAATGTAAATTCAGGGTGTTCCCATTACTATTTTGTACATTTTTTGATTGTAGAGATGATCAGAACTCTTGTCCGGAATCGTATAGTTTAGATTTAGACGTTATAGATCGTTCGGAGTTTAGAAAATACCATTGTGTATATAGGCGTCTTCTTAGTGAAAATCCCACCTCTTTGTAAAATAACTAAAATAAGTTGTTTAAGTATTTTAACATATGTGAAGTAACAGAAGTACACCAAGAAACTGTAAATGCGACAGGCTCATGTCAGTACATATACTGGCATGTAAAAGAACTCCTGCGGGACAAAATACCGGCACACCGCCGACGCTGATATAATCTCTGCAGTTGCGAGCGTCGTTAAATAAACCATGATTTAATTTAACATTTTACTTTAACTAAGCATTGCTTCACATACAGACGCTTGACATTGCTTATAAATGTGCCTATATATTAGTTGTATTTATTATAACCGAATAAATTAAATATTTTTATTCTCTTCTTTTATACATGTACTTTTATTTATTTAATGTAACATGATTAAAGGGCTTCTCTTCCGTCCTACCAGATAACACGTACAAATACAACAAATACCTACGAACAGTGACAGTAAATAATGCAAATTACATTAAATGTTTAATAGAGGATCGACAGGATCACAAGATAACACTAGAGAGAACATATAGCACACATGAAGGGTTGAGAGCCATAGTGGGCCAAGCGCCATTTATTAAAAACGCAGAAATCAAGAGTTAAAGTTAAGTGAATACCATAGTTTAATAAAGATTGACATATCATTGAGTTTTATTGTGTATACTTTATATTACTTGCTATATGTTTCCATTGAATTATGGTAATAACTTCATTTTAACCCTTGGTTTCTACGGTTTTATTAAATGGCGCTTGGCCCGCTATGGTCCTGAATCCTTCAAATACAAACAAAAAATAGAGGCAAATAACAGTAATGATTGTAATAATACATTAATCGTTAAGGATACAAATGATAATGCGATTGATAAAGTAGTTATTGTATGTAAACCTACCAACTTATTTTAATGACATTACAAAGAAAGGGGATGTCCGTTAAGAAGACGGCTATATACCCAGTGACATCTTTTAAACTTCGAACGCTTTAGAGAAGACCATAGTCACGTATCCGCGCCACTCTGGAAACTGAATTTATTAATTTTAAATAGTGACGTTGTTTTATTTTGAATAAAATTATACTTAAGTAGTTTAATGTAGTAAAATGTTGATTTGTGGTGTCAGCGATATAATTTATTTATCTTAGGTTATGATAGATTATCCGTTTCCAATGTGTGAATGCTTTAAGGAAGGTTGGTTGCACATTGTTACCTACAACTCTTTCTGAATCATTTTCTTCATAAATATTAATGACAAGAAATACATTGTTCTCCAAAAGGTGGCAGAAGCTACTTAAGAAACTTAAATTACAGGGGGTATTCGAAGTGTGTCCATGCACCTCCATACAGAGAGTGAAACTGTGCTGTATTGACTGTCGCATCCTTTAAAAGTTCTAGACGTAGCTGGGGTCCTGTCATAGAGACAAGCAAGATCTTGCCATTAGTTCCTCCAAATGTGAAATGGTGAACGATTTCTTTGACATGACTACAAAAAAACCTTGCATATATCTGGAAATCATGGTGGCCAAGTAACAGGACATCCTTTTCCAATCCAACAGCGAATGTCCTATAGGCCTATACTCTTTATTTTATGTTTTCATTAAAAAATTCTCAATTTTTATAAACTTCGCTAATTTGTTTGGAGGTGCGTCTTCTTATGTTTTATATTCAATTTTTCTATGTTATTATGACTATTACACTTTTACTACGTCATATTACTTTTGACCAATAAAATGGAACGAAACGACGTCTTTCAACAAATCATGGCTGCTTATCGCACAATTTTATCACGTCCGTAGTATTTGTTTAATTTTATCGCTTCCCTAGCATTTGTTTGTTTTTATCACTACCCTAGCATTTGTTTCTTTGTTTGCCAACATTTCAAACTGCACTGGTCTAGACGTAAAAAAACACACAAAATTACAAATCATTCCAGTCAATGCACAGCAGTTTCAAATATGACTCGCATTGGCTTTCAAGAACAAGAATTAATTAATAAAAATCATTGGTCATAGCTATGCATCTTCCCTGAAACCCTATTTACAAATAAATGAAGAGCACCATTCGGAAATCCTCAATAAGTTGAGGAATACACCATGTACATCAACGAGTTCCATTTCTTTTACGCACACGTCCAATATAACATGAAGTGAACCACCAACCACTAAAACATTCAAATTTTTAAATTTCACTTTCAATAATTGTTCCTTTTAAAATTATTCATATTTATTTTTTGTTTCATCTTGCTTAATTGAAACTTCTCTTGTTTATTTCATCATTCCTAATTAAAACTTTTCTAACACTTATTTATTTTATTTAGGTTATGTTACAGCTTCTGCTATATGATTTTATGGATAGTTACGTACCAGAGATTCTTTAATACAGTATTAAGATTTATTGAAAATCATTTGTCAAGTGACTTTGATTACTAGGATCCGGATAATTGAAGTGGAATGCAACAGTTTTAATAAAAATGAAACTGAATCAACAAAGACTTCTTGACTAGTAACCGTCCACAGAGTTCAATGAAGATTCCATAATTGGCACAACTGGTAACAAGAAAACAGCTAGGCATAACACACTACTGCCATCTAGCGTAATATTTGTAATGTTGAGATGGTACAATAATATATTTAAAAACAGTTGTATTTTCGTAAGTTCCACTCGTGATTTATCGATAAAATCAAAACCTCTAGTGAGATTACTGTTGATAAAAACAAATTTTAACGGTCTTTCAAAGTGTCGCATTTTAAGCTCTGCTATTGCCATTCAGAATGCTTTTTAAAATCAAATGTTTACATATTCTCCAACTTAACTATATACCTATAACACAAACGATATTTGTCTTAAGCATTTAAATTTATTTTCTTATTGTATAAGTTAATATTTTCTGTTGTAATATTTTAGTTCTGTGTTATATTTGTCTCAGAATTCCATACCCTTTAAAGTAACCCTTCGCAATCATTCATAAATATTTTACCAGGACGTAAGTGATTTCTGCACACAAATAATTTCTCCGTTTTCTCTTAAAATATGGTTATCATTACTAGTTTCAATATTTCACTCGCCTCCTTTCTTCCCTCGTTTTGCTTCTGTTTCAAAATAGACCGGGGCTTTGCAATCTTTCTTGGTAGATGAGTAATGGTTGTTTGATCCTTTCTCTCCACTGGGAGAGTAGGCACGCAAAACTTTATAGATCGTACCTGTTGTGGGAGAGATCTTAAATAAAAAATAATACCATCTGTTCTGAAGACTCGCTGGAGGCCTTGGAACCTGGCTCATATGTAGAAAATGGTGACAGCGTGACAGCTTAACGAATGTCTTGCACTGGATTCAAACCAATGCTCACTGTCGCAACAGCAGTTTGTTGTCAACACTACTAGAGAATATCTTGGCGATTCTAAGTCTTTCTGAGCTTGTGTGTGACGTATGTACTTTCAGAGGGGTTAATATGTTTATGGTTTTGATGTTTGTATTATTTCTTATGCAAAATATTACTGATACATACATAGGGAGACTTATAAGGTGCCCCACATAAAGTGTTACAAGTTAGTTCCTCTTAAATTGAACATTCATTTCATTTGGTGTTCTGCCCAAGGGGAGGTCTTTCATTGCAAACCCAGCTTTCTCCAGTGTTTCCTATTTTCTGCCTTCTTTGTTTCCTCATATGATCCATATATATCTTAATGTCGTCTATCATCTGATACAGGTGGCCCGGGTTCGATTCCCGGTCGGGGAAAGTTACCTGGTTGAGGTTTTTTCCTGGGTTTTCCCTCAACCCAATATTAGCAAATGCGAGGAACTTTCGGTGCTGGACCCCGGACTCATTTCACCGGCATTATCACCTTCATCTCATTCAGACGCTAAATAACCAAAGATGTTGATAAAGCGTCATAAAATAACCTACTTAAATAAAAATAAAATCATCTGATATCTTCTTCTAACCCGAAGTCTCCTCCCGTTCACCATTCCTTCTAGTGTATCCTTCAGTAGGCAGTTTCTTCTCAGCCAATGGAATGCAGAAAATAATTTTTTTTCGGCACACAATAGGCCTAATATATACTTACAAATGGCTTTTAAAGAACACGCAGGTTCATTGCCGTCCTCACATAAGCTCGCCATCGGTCCCTATCCTGTGCAAGATTAATCCACTCTCTATCATCATATCCTCCCTCAAATCCATTTTAATATTATCCTCCCATCTACGTCTCGGCCTCCCCAAAGTTTCTTTTCCCTCCGGTCTCCCACCTAACACTCTAAATATATTTAATTGTAGTAAAACAAAACAATATAGGCCTATATCACAAATAATATGGATGACAAATAAAGAATTGTTGTTATGGAAACAGTAAAAGGAAAGTGTCTTCCTTGCGACTCCATTTTTTTAATCTTTCAGCAATCCCATTTGCATGAAACCCACTGCTTGCATCAGGGACTGTCGAAATAAAATTCAATTCAAACGCAAACTTACTAGGCACTTGGTCAGTAATTGAGACTCGTTCAGACATGGTTTCTTGTAAATAGTTCTTTTAATCTACCACAAAATATCTCAATATCCGGTAATTTCATCACTATAGAATTTTGTTATTGTAGGTTTAATTTGTAATTTAGTAAATACAAAAATATTCTTTGTTCTTAACTTCTATGATAAAATGTCTAGCTTTCATTAATCAGGTATTCTTGTCGTACTTTAATTTTTATTGTAATTGTAATTGTAAATTTAATATTAATTGTAATCTTATTGTTCATGTTATAGTTGTAATCCCCTGGTAGAGGGGCAGAGAAGGCCTGACGGCCTTATCTCTACCAGGTTAAATAAATAAATCTAATCTAAACTGCGTTCATTATTTATGACCAAGGAGAGTATACATAAATGTATGAAAGTTATAAAACTTATAACGAAACATGTCGGTTGCGGATAAGCGTTCCAACTTTATAATTGATATCCGATTAAAGTTTAGTTACGAGGACATACTTTTAGCCAACTTCTGAACGTCGTATTAAGAGGAAATAGTTAGAAACTGCTGTAGAGTTTATAACATGAGAAGGAATATTTTTTCGATCAAACTATTGTTAGCCCTATTTCACTGTAAGTTACTGATTAATTTTTAGTACAATCCAACACAGTAACTCGTTAACAGTATTGAAGTAATACTCTCAATTTTTACGTATAAAAATACAGGGCCACCCATATTTATTTCCAACTTTTGATCCTTTATTACAAATTAATTACATTACATGAGACGATCAAATTAGAATGAAACAGAAGTACAGTCATTAGGATTACTTAAAATCCAACGGAATCACTATCATCTACTGCGCATTTTTCCAGACGTGGCTGAACGTTCTGTACAGTCCTCACAAACATATCATTTAGTATCCGACCACACTCCTCTCCAATTACCGCTTCTAAAGCAATCACATACCGAGGCTTCCTGGCGTACACCTTTTCTTTGAATTATCCCTAAAGAAAAAAGTTCAAAGATATTAAATCTAGGCATAAATCTGGGACATTCCCACGGCACCCGATGACCCGTCCAGGAAACTCATTGGTAATCCATTTCCGTGTTTTCAATGCAAAATTTTGCGGTGCATCCTCATGTATGAAGTGTACATCAGCATCATTACGCTACTCATGTGATCCCTTATGTTTTTTCACTAGTTTTAAAATTAATTCTGTTTTCCAGTTCATATCTTAGGGTACGTGCAAGACGGAGCCTAGTTGGTAGCCTGACCGGTTACCTAGTCGGAAGGAATGCCCGAACGTTAAGCAATGGAGACGTGCAAGACGAGGCCTGGTCGGTAGACTGCTACGTCGCCTGTTAGCCCGTTGGTAGCTCGTAGAATGAATCACCTCATTTTTCCAGCTACCAACCACCTAAATGTCTTTACTGCGCATGCGTCCGTAGAACTTCTCCACGTGCTAAACGCATACTGCTCGTCATTTCAACGCGTATAATGGATTGTGAAAGATTAATTTCAAATATTAATAATAATAATAATAATAATAATAATAATAACAATGATGATGTTTATTGCCAGAGAAATACAATACAAAGAAATTGTAAATTTGCAACATTCTAGCACGCCCCTAAAAGAGAGTGTTCTCGTACTCAGAGTAGGATTAATGTAGACGCATAAATTACAACGTAACAACATCTAAAACTTAATAATTACTCATAACAAATTGCTTACATACATTTTTAAATTTCGAACTGTTGGAGATAAATAAATTCCCGTATTTCTTTATTAATTTATTATAAATTTTAGGGCAGATAGCCTATTAGTACTTTTGCTTAAAGTAGTGCTCGTTAAACACTTGGGTTCCAACAAACGTATTGTATTCATGCTTTTGGTTTTGTTTGTGAGTATATTATCTCAAATAATTGTGATTTATATATATCACATTTAATAATGCATTGATATAAATTTTTATGTAGTTTCAAGACTTTCAATTCTAAAAACAATTTTTTTGTAGGATAATCAATGTTTACAAATTTTGAAATCAGGTTCAACCCGACCACTAAAGCCCATATCTTATTGTGAAATTGTGAGATGAAGGAGGAGTTGAAATGGATACTAATAAAGGTAAACGTAGCTCCTTCACATGCCATAAATGCACCTCGGGATCATGAGTATAGAAACCCATGCCTTTTTGATCTCGGCACCAGAATGAGGTGGTGTGAAATGGATACCAATAATAAATAACTTTGTAAATGAATAATTTATATTTTACAGAAAGTGACGATTTTAGATACAACATAATTACCAGTACTGACCTTTTGACAATTAATACATATTATTCTATCAATACTCTGTGTATCAGAATGAACTATATGGAATTTAATGAAAGGGTTTTATTATGACGCTTTCCAGAAAAGTGGAATTATTTACGTGGTTATTTCCTACTGAAAATACCCAAATATCTAAGGTACGTTTAGGAGAACTTGAAGACCAATACAATCCATCCTGGCACTTTTATACTGTAAATTGGTATTGTTTTTAAAAAACAATTTTGAAAATGCAGAGTCAGTTCAGCTGCACTGACTGGCAGGTGCAAACAAGCTTCGTTCTGATCAGCCCGACCTTCTGCCCAGCCACCAGCTAGCTTACGAGCGACCAACACGGTAACCAGTCATGCCCCGTCTTGTACAGGGCTGCAGAATTGTAGCTCTTGAGAGCGACTGCTTTCCTCCCCTTTCTTACCCCACCCACCTTTTCTACCTGTGCGGTCACGGCGTTCTAGTTACGCTCGGCTGCATCAACATTCATTCTCGGGGGGAAGTCGATCATCCTCAATAGAAGTGGAGTGAGGCTGACGTCATAGTTCCCCTACTTTGCAAGTTCTGCGGGCCTGGTCTTGTACACCCCGACATTCTGCCCAACGACCAACTAGGTTACGAGCGACCAACTCGGTAACGAACTAGGCTCCGTCTTGTACGTACCCATAGCTTACTTTCATGGACGCTTGTACTGATTCAAGTATTTGTGAAAAAAGTAAAACACTTACACAAAAATAGTACATTATGCAACGAGCTTATAATGGTAGTAATTAAGTCGCGAGTATGTTTGTTTATGAAACGAGCGCAAGCGAGTTTCATGATTTTCATACGAGCGTCTTAATTACCATTATAGGCAAGTTTCATACGACTTTTTATGCTCGACCATATTTCTAACTTGAAATTATTCATAAGTATTCATGTTATGGTTATGTAATTGAGGAGCGAAACTGACCTGAGTTGTAAGATGTGCGCAGACGCGAAAGTATTGTTTTTTTTCCGAGGCACGAATGTCATTGACCTTGATATAATCTAGAGAATAACGTGAACAATAGTCTTGATATAACCTGGAAATTGATTTAGAATTGAAAAACGAGATGACAAATTGAATTTATTTGAATATTATTTACAATTAACGCTAATTATTTTTATAGTAACAGAACATAACCTTCTGCGACAGTATTGGATTTTCAGCCTCCGTGGCTTTACGCTAATTGCCTTTCGATTGCATATCCGAGAATAATCGATACTTGGTGTTTTATAATGGTAAAATGGTGACTTCTCATTGGCTGAACAACTGAATTATAATGAATAGGTCTACTTTAATGAGGTGCATTAAAGGGCTACTACCAGGTGTATAATTACTACATTTCGGCATGGTCGAGCATAAAGATATTTCTGAGACAACTAAGATAATTCTTCCTAAGAATTTTTTTTTTTAATGTTTGTCATCTTTCTGCAATTAGCGGCTACCAAGATTATAAATGGAACGAAAGCTTGCGAATTCGTACCCGGCATAGGGTACTTTTAAGGAACATAGGGCCTAAATATTCATAGGATGATTTCCTTACTTATCTGGATTTGATGTCTGTCTCTAAATGAGAACATCGTAGTAAAATTACCGACGTTACATCTTACTTCAAAATTCAGTACTTGGAATGTCATAATGTGCTCGTTCGAGTGTCCTACATGCCAGTGAGTTTATTGAATCCTCCATCTGCCGTGCAACCAAACGTTTATTCATATTTCTATACGCATATCTTGACAATTAGGTCGTAAAGAAGTGATTTTGTAATAATGTTGTAAGTAAACTATTAGTTCCACTGAAGTTTCTGATGTAACTCAAGCGGAAGGAACGTAGGCTCGATTCCCGCTTGAGCTGATTTCCTTTTTTTCCTCGAATCGTGAGGCGAATGTAAGGAAACCCACGGCGAATAATAGGTGTCATCATGCCAAAAACTAGCCTATCACCAATTCTATTAAGGCAACAACCTTAGTAGTTGATAGAACATCGTTAAATATTGCATTAATAAGTTAAAGCAATTACACAAGGAAGAGTCCACACCTGTGGAGTAACGGCTAGCGCGTCTGTCCGCGAAACCAGGTGGCCCGGGTTCGAATCCCGGTCGGGACAAGTTAACTGGTTGAGATTTTTTCCGGAGTTTTCCCTCAATCCAATATGAGCAAATGCTGGGTAACTATTAACTATCGGTGTTGGACTCCAGACTCATTTCACCGGCATTATCACCTTCACTTCATCCAGACTCTAAATAACCTGAGACGTTGATACAGCTTCGTAAAATAACCTACTAAAAACGTATACAGGGAAGATATTTATGGGATAAAGAGAATTTTTCCTATTTTTAAATTTCATATGTCGTCGTTTCGGTATCTAGCATTTACAAAGCTAATGGAACCAATGTTCGTGGATTCGACGAGATACTTTTAAGGACCCTATTTTCCTTTAGAATGTAATTAAGTCTGTGACATTCTTGTTTTAGATTCGCTGCTCTGGAAAACAAAATTACCGACGTTTCGTGCTCACTTCGAAATTCAGTTTTTGGTGTAACAAAATGAATTGTCTACATGGGCTTAGGTTTATTCATCAACTTTCAATCCTCGCACAATTTGAGTACGCAGTCTATTCCGTGACAATTGAATCGTAAAGAAGGAATATCATGATATTATTTCAGGTAAATTACTCGTATTTTTTTTGTTGAAGTTTTTGATACAACCATTGAAAAGAATGAATAATTGCTTAAACCATTTTCATCACGTGATGCCCACTTATGATGATTTGCACTTTTAAATTAAATGATACTTTGGCTTTTTTGGTTACTGAATTTATGAATCCCTGATGAAGTATTTGATAGATCTCGTGCAATGAGGGTGAAGTCATTTGTATTTTAGTGGGCACCGAATACTGATGAGCAAGTAGATGGGTTCACAAATGACCTCTATATGCTTTCATATAAACCATCTATCACGACCTCATTGTCATATAAAGAGGACCGGGCTAACTTCTTTAAGCCCTTGGCTGAACGAAAGGTGGAAAATTGAGTTATGTAAAGCGACACTCTGGCTTTTCATTTCAGTTAATATGAGGTCCCCCGCGTACCCCAACATTTGTATTCATAGCCTTAATACCTATATTGCCTTCCTGCTCATCATTACCTAATTTTCATCGTTCTGTCTCTTTCTTGTTTAATTAAAACATGTTCCTCTTGTTACAGTCCCTTCTTTTATATTTATATACGTGGGACGACGACATATTGCTCGTATCGCGAGACTCTCACGCGGTGTCGCTTCGTGAGCAGGAATATTGTTACGCTGGTTGAATATGAGAAGAGCTGGAATGCACAAAACCGTACCTGTCTGGAAAAAATATATATATTGCCAGAGAAAACGGGAGCGTATTTTCTTACAGAATTAATGTCATCTCCTATAGTTTCTCGTGCCGATAATTTCGGCACTACATTACTCCACGCGATTGTTTCGTAAGGTAGAGAACGTGAAAATGTCTTAAATGAAGGAAGGGTCGATTTTTCGCGTGGGATATTGGAAATTTAAATTCTGGAAAATTCAACTGGAATTAGTTTTCTTGAGTAATTACTATCGTCTCCTGTGCTATAATTTCACGTATTTTCTATCATCTTATCATCATCGTTGTGTGAAGAATTATTTGTTGTCGCGTTATAAAAAGGATTCAAGCTATGTGCTTCATGTCAAGTTGAGGCTCCAAATAGTAAAAACGAAGTATCAAGCACCATAAACAAACAACTATCCCGTGTTCACATTTGAATAGAAGCATCTGGAACTTGTTTCTATATATACATGAGGTCATCAACACGGACCGATTTTAATTCTCAAGCCATAGATGAACGATGTGCTATGTCAGAGCTTTCTTCAGTTACAAGCCGGAGCCATACGCCGGCAACACTGTAATTAACTGTCAAGCGGTGGCCTACGGTACAGAACACGTGTTTGTGCTGATGCCGATTTTCAATGTAAATTATTGTTACAGTATAAGTGTGTGTCAATGGAATTATGTTCACGGTCATACCAAACCTTAATTGTTGATGTATTATAAACTAAGTGGGTGTTGGTGATAAAAACAAGACATTAAATGGCTGCAGTCTTTGGCAATTTTTACAGTTATTAACAATGGCAAAGTGATCGACAATTCTTCTAAATAGTAAATACTGTATAAACTACATTTTTATAGTCTTACTTGTGGTTTGTGGTGTATCAGAATTCTAGCCAAATTGTTGGGTCTCGCCTGCTATTTCAATAAAGTTACGCCTTGATTTTCAAGTTCATTGTAAACAGCTGTTTTATGATCCCATAAATGTTGCAGTTTTGTTGAAGATTCGGATTGTCTGCTATATGACATAACTATCTATAATTTGTAAATGCATACACTCACTTTGTTGGTTTTCAAGGTTTGTTTATTAATATTACTTATTTTGTAATAAATTACTTATAAACATGTTTCTTTTCACTTCATATTTACAGAATTTAAACATCACTGAGTTTAAACTAATTGGCACATACTTAATAAATAGGCTAATGATGTGTTTTGTTAAGTATTATGTTGAAGGTATGTTTCTTCATTTTTTCATAGATTTTATACTTGGCCTAACCGTATTTACATCCTCACACTTTATTATAATATAGTCCTCTGTTCACATTTTTATTTTATTTGCATAATTTACATTCTTAGTTTGTTTTCTACAGTTATATTTATTGAAAATAATATTTTAAAAAGTTTACAACAAATAATTTAGGATAACAATATTGTTATGGTGACTGGCCGGGTTCAAACTAAAACTGGCTTCCTGGGCATCTGAAATATTTATAGAAAAGTATGACAGATAATCACATGAAATTAAATTCTATATTATATCCTAGACCTTTCACGTCAGAGGTGAAATAACATAAAGCGCCAAAACATTGTCAATTTACTAGCCACAAATGTTTCAATTGAAGGTAACTTAAGTTTTTATTGCATTATTGATTTTATTATTTTCGGTGCAAGGAATATCTTATTTATTTATTTATTTATTTATTTATTTATTTATTTATTTATTTATTTATTTATTTATTTATTTATTTAAAGTTGAAGTCTTTGTATGTAAGTAGCCTACTTACCCCGTATTCTGAAGTATAGCTAATTGATTGTAATAAAACACTATTTTCGAATCCGTAATAATTTACATCACTGCTCTGAATCCTGATCTTACCTTTGTGCATAAAGTAATATTGAAAAAATACACGTTACGTACAACGAAAGTAATGAGCAAGCACAATTACATCAATATCACTTTAGAATCTCCCGCCTCCACTCAGCGTTGCCAAACGTACCCATGCTCCGGCTTGTAACTGAAGAAGGCTCTGGCTATATCTGATGTTGGCATTGGGTATTGTTCTGTTGTTTTGTCAACAAAATAAATACAGCCGTATATTAAACACAGGAAATGTCATGTTTGCTCTTGTTACAACCAAACTTCATTATTATTTTTTTTTCGTAAGGACGAAATGGATGTTGCATCGGAACATTGCTAATTTATTCCTGAAACTTACTTCCGCACGGGAGTTTGTTATTTATTTTATTATTTTTTTAAGGTCAGTGAATTATGTATCCTGTATAATTATTATCCTTGAATACGTATCCAGGTAATGGTTTTTTATGAATTTTATTTCAATATACTGTAGAAACTGGAAACATAATTATCTACTTGTGGACTGTAACGTCTTTTAAAAGATCAGTAATTATACGAAGTTATTTTCGCCGATGTATCTTATATTGAGTTATTTTCGCCGATGTATCTTATATTGAATAAAAATTCATTATTTCATTTTTATGTCAGGTTCCATTTCCTCACATCTCGTTCAACATCACACTGCTATACTAGTATTACGCACTAAGGGTCGAATTCATAGTCGTCACTTATAAAATGAGGAAACACTTAAGTAATAAGCTTTTCCTTAGCACTTATTTCAGATCGTAATGCAGAGACGCTACTCTTTCATATGCACTGAGCATTCTCTTTGACATCGAAAGAAATATGACAACATGACTAGACGCGGGCACTTTCCTACATTAAATTGTTTTCTAGCGCCTTCGAATGGTTAAATCGGCATATTTACAGAAATAAATATTATAGAACTGAAAATATACAAATGTCAGAAAGCATTTTACAGGAGAAGAAAGAAGAGAGTTAAGAGAACTAATTATGACATATAGAGATATCGTCGAAAGTAAAAAATCTGACAACTTTTGCTCCAAAAGAAGAAATTCACATGGCACAAAATTGCAGTTGAGTTTAATGAAAACTCCGGAAATATTTCTGTAAGTAAATCATTTTAATTTTTTTCAGTTATTTTAATGGTAAAAAAAGTGGAAGTGCTATAATTACGCAAATTTAAGCAGCTTATTTCTTGAGTAGAATACAAACTAAAATGCAAATAACACGTGAATGCTTTTCGAAAATGTACCACTCCAACCTACTTGATATGATGCTGTAGCATAAAATCTGAAAGCAACCAGCATCGTCAGCAGTGGTGAAATCGGTAAGCCTCATGGTTGTATTGTTAATTTCAATGAGAGACACCTGAATATCCACAACAGTGTTCTTGTCGAAACGGTATTTCCTCTGAAATTGTTGGTCATTGTACATCTCTAAAGGATTTTCCATATCTGTGATACATCTTTTGTTTTGCCGAAACACATTTTTATTTTCATTATAGGACTCAATAAATTCATCAGAATCAAAATCATCATCCATTGTATATTGAATCAGCTGATTACAATGCAATGCTTACCTTTCTTCCCACCACAATCTGAACACACGCTCTCGCCATGAAACAATACTAACAATACCATCCCATCGCACCTCCTCATACTCATCCTCTTTCACAATAGCCCTACCAAGACTCTGGAATTCGTTACCTGCTAGCATCAGGGACTGTCGAAATGAAATTGAATTCAAACGCAAACTTACCAGGCACTTGGTCAGTAATTGAGACTCGTTCAGACATGGTTTCTTGTAAATAATTCTCTTAATCTATCACAAAATATTTCAATCCTGTAATTTCATCACTATAGAATTTTGTTATTCTAGTTTTAATTTGTAATTCAGTAAATACAAAAATATTCTTTGTTCTTAACTTCTATGATAAAATGTCTAGCTTTCATTAATCAGGTAATCTTGTCGTACTTTAATTTTTATTGTAATTGTAATTGTAAATTTAATATTTATTGTAATTTTATTGTTCATATTATAGTTGTAATCCCCTCGTAGAGAGGCAGAGAAGGCCTGGCGGCCTTATCTCTACCAGGTTAAATAAATAATTACTACTACTATGAGGAAACACTTGAGTAAGCTGACAAGCTACCTTATTTGAATAAGTGTTCACTTAAGTGGGATTTATGAATTGGAAATGATTATAAGAAACTGCTTAAGGGTTTCCTTGCGATAACTGTTGCCTATGAATTCGGCCCTAAGTAGGTTAACGATTTAGTTATCAAACAACATAACTATATGTTTGAAGATAAAATCGACAGGTAGTTGAGAAGTGTTGAAGGAATTGCATACATTTCAACACACAGATCATTCACTCGGGAACTACATTAATAAGTGTCTGACATTGTATTAAAATATTTCTAATCACTTTATGTGAGACAAAGACTACATTATTTGACATTATTTCTTTGATGCTTTATTCCATCCATTACACCTGGTTCAAATATCGAGCTCCTGCCACAAAAGAGTCACTAATAATCAAGTTCTAAACAGTAGAGCAAAACCACTGGCTCTTCCCACATCAGAGTAGCTCTCAATGGCATTCCAAAATTACCAAAGCGAAAGCAAGCACATATTGCATACAAATTCATGTTCTGAATATTTGTGAAGTCCATTCCACTCAAACCATAAAATTGTTTTAATAGACGTGAGTCAAAGTTAATTCTAAATGTAATTAACGTTGACTTTGTGTTGCAGTAATGTGAGTATGCAAATTATATTTCATTAGTTCCTGACGCATAGCCCAATTGTGGTCAGTTGGTTAAACTGGGGCAAAATAGGATTCATTTTTGAACACGTGGTTTTAAAATGTGAGTTGATTATAAACATCCAACCTTATTTTATGCATTTATTTCCAATTCCCAGGATGTCGAAAATTTTAAGCCAAAATATTTCTAATAATTTCACAAGCTTCTGTTTTTTTTTATTTATTTTTTTTTTTAGTCTGAACTTTTTCTCAAAAGTGACATCGTCAGATTTTAATGTGCTAGAACAAAAGTTAAAGTATATGTTGTTCCACGTAACCAATTGGAATAGGCCATTCATTCTTTCATTCATATGAGATTTTAGGATTTTTATGGTGTTTCGTTCAGAAGCAGAGTTTTGTTATTCCACAGTGTACTGGAACCTAAAATTCCCAACGTTTCTGAACTGCATATTAGCTTCATCTTCAGAAAAATATAATATGATCTGAAGGATCACATTGCTACCAACATTACTACACATGTAATTGCTATTGCTACTACTTACGCTATTCACTTATGAGCTCTGCAACTCTGTTTTGGAAGAGGTAGATATCTTGAAACGTGTAATGAGTACACTCTTTTTACTTTGCTGTGGTTTTCGTTCGATTTATCGAACTATAAGTTTACATTCATTTTACCATCTTTTTAAAATATGGGAATAGATCATTTTCAGCCGTAACACATCCAAAGCTAATGAACCACGATACTAGACTGTTGAGTTCTGCTCGTTCCTCGACCAGAGTATTTTTTAAGCAGGACCGTTTCTCATCTGTCACTCTCTCCGGCGTCAAAGTCAGAATCATACATAAGTAACTTATTCTTTTGGTTTATCATTATTAAGTCTATAATTTCAAAATTGAAAAACAGATTAGCTTATTTATTCGCTGGCTGTCTTCTGGAGGAAAATTTATGCAGAATTTTGTAAAAGTTGGCGTGTTGGTCCCGACAAGACTTCTGGGACTCGAAAGAACTATTTACTCCTGGATTTTATGTAATAAGGAACCGCCATTAATTCCAAGGACTATTTTATAACTATAAAAAAATTAATTTTAGGTTACATTGTGTTCTCTTGCCACATAACGTCCAGCCGCAGAGCAGTTGATAAAAAAATCTTGGATGGACAGTGTTGCCACGCTAACTCCACACAGTTCAGACCTGGACCTTCAGATGTATATTTATGATACTGTTAGAGAACGGCTCAGGAGCGTAGATTCAAAGTTTTGTCGTGCGCATATACGAGTACTGCTTCCAAATAACGGAAAACTAATGGAGATCATTAGGAAAAATTACATTTTAATTTTAAATTATGCCAAAACCAATGTTGAAAAATGAAAAGCAATGTTGTACTGTAATTAAGGTGATTGCTTTAAGAGATACAGTGCATTGTTTTTGGGATAACCCTTGTATAATCATCGTGCAGGTGTTAGGCTTTATTGTCAATTCAGATCTGTTGCCAATATTTTTGCCTTTTTGCCAAAGAACTCCTGCTCCTAAGAGACGAAGTGCCTTTTTTGTGTGTGTACGGAGGATAAGTTAAATTCTTACTAATGAAACTGACACTTTACTGCGTCTATTTTTATGCAAAATATCGATATCAAGTCTATCATTATTGCTATTAGATCCGAAATTCCTAAGATCAATCGAGGACGAGAAATTTTAAAGAGCGATAAAAATTGCTCGTATGCTTTGCTTCGGAAGGAAAATGAAGGATTCAGAACCATAGTGGGCCAAGTGTCATTTACTAAAACCGTAGAAAACAAGTGTTAAAATGAAGTTAATACCATACTTCAATGGAAACATATAGGAAGTAATGTAAAGTATAAACATTAAAACTAAATGATATGTCAATCTTCATTAAACTATGATATTCACTTAACTTTAACCTTTGCTTTCTCCGTTTTTAATAAATGGCGCTTGGCCCACTATGGCTCTGAACCCTTCAAATAAATCTACAATAATTATAATTACGGTGCATAATATAACCCTGTGTTTGGTAGAAGTCTCTAGGAAAATTCTGTCGATCTTTTCCCTCTCTCACGTTGAATTTTACATTACTATTTTCTACATTCTCCACCATGGGCGAGAGGGCCTGAAATGGAGAAAAAGAGAGTCCTCATAGTTGAAAAGGTTGACAAATTTTGGTCAGTACTATAGGCCTAAATACCATACTCTATATCCATAGTTCTTTGCCATCTAATTAAATACAGCTCATGCATTTTTGTCAAGACAGTCCCCCATTCTTCCTATAGAGCTGCGCACAAGATCAGATGAGTCTACTTACGAATTATAGGGGAATAAGTTAGCCTTTACCTTGAACTTGGCAGACACACGCCCGACCTTCCCTTCTATTCCTACTCCTTGCACAGAAACGTTGTTCCCCTACTGCACATCGCGAGTGTCTTGACAAAATACATGCGCTGTACAATTTTTAATTTCGTCGCACATTCTGACTCACTTTACAATTATCCAGACTTCGCTACGATAGAAAATCATTAATAATTGCCCTTACTTAAATGTTAAGACGTCGTTACTGTCATTATTATTATTATTATTATTATTATTATTATTATTATTATTATTATTATTAGAATTATCAACATCATACACCGAACATGAATTATTATTATTATTATTATTATTATTATTATTATTATTATTATTATTATTATTATTATTATTATTATTATTGCGGATAAAATTAAAGCGTCATCTGTCATATATGATGAATATTTCTTGAAGTTGATACGAGCTTTCGTATGAAGCACAGAATATAGGTCATCTCGTTACTGGCCGGTGTTTATGTGAGAGATGAGGTACCTAGCGTTTTGTATGCAGATGACATAAGGTTATACGTAGACAGAGCAAGGTCGCAATATCTCGCCTCATCTCTGCATCCCTTTACCATATCTGCAAAGAAAATATTTCCCGTCTCAGTAATGTATGACACAAAACAAAATATATAATAGGAGTATTTATTAACTGCACCATTTTTCTTTTCCACCCGTCTATCCATATCCATATATATATAAAAATGAGGAGGACAGAATTTCGATTTATTGGTTTGGAAATCCGACATGCAGCACCTACACTCTCTATGTGATAGGGTCCATCACCGTGATGACCATCGCTACGTGTAATCGAATAAATTTACCGGTGACCGTAAATTATGAGGCCATGGAATTAGAGCTGAAATCTGGCGACCAGAGAAGGGGGAGAGGTGGCAGCAGTATATGTCTGGCCATGATGTTACCACTGGGTGTCCTGCAAATCCCACTCCATTAAAATAATTAAGGACGTTTCCTCAGTGAAATCGACACTTGTCTCAGCTTCTATAACGGTGTTCAATTGATAGTAAATCTCTGATTACGGTGGTTCGCTTTCATAGACAAAAGTGCAAGAATTACGTTATAGTACATTATGCAACGAGCCTATAATGAAAGTAATTAAGACGCAAGTATGGATGTTTATGAAACGAGCGCAAGCGAGTTTCTTAATATTCATACGAGCGTCTTAATTACCATTATAGGCAAGTTTCATACGACTTTTTATGCTCGACCATATTTCTAACTTCAAATTATTCAGATGTATATATTTTATTTGTATCTGACAAGATCGGAAGTGAACTTGTTCTAGCTCGTGAATTGTGAGATGTGCGCAGACGCGAAAGTATTGACTTTTTCCGAGGAACAATAATGTCATTGACCTTGATGTAATCCCGTTAAACTTGGTATAACCTTGATTATTGAATTCGACAATGAAAAACGAGATGACAAATTGAATTTATTTCAATATTATTTACAATTAACGCTAATTATTATAGTAACAGAACATAACCTTCTGCGACAGTGTTGAATTTCCAGCCTCCGTGACTTTTCGCTAATTCTCTTTCGATTGCATATCCGAGAATAATCGATACTTGCGGTTTTATAACGGTACAAAGCTGACTTGTCATTGGCTGAACACCTGTAAGCTGAGTTGTCATTGGCTGAACACCTGTACTTTAAAGAGTAGGTGTACTTTAATGACATGCATTAAAGGACTGCTACCAGGTGTATAATTACATTTCGGCATGGTCGAGCATAAAAGTATTTAATACACTATATTTGTTACGTTTTATATTTTAGGCGTGGTATTCTTTTGTCGTTAACGGAACCGGATTCGATTTTCAGTCTCACAGAAACGGTTGTGTACTTGAGAGTAAACAGACGCGAAATTGTGACAAAGTGCACTTTTTTATTGCTGTCATAAATAATAGTACATACTTTTCCGTATTGAATACTGAAATAGATTGGGTGTCTGAAGGACCTAAGTGGTCTTTACAATTTAAATACCAGAGCTCGGCGCAATGTGCGACTCTCCTTTTCAGCAGCCATTTTCGAATTTCTGTGTTATGGAAATTTTCTTGAAATTTAGACAGGCAAACTATCTTACCAGTGCTAGAAAGGCTGTGGCTTACTACTTCTTTATGGATATGGAGAACATTGAGTGTATTGTGTGAAGTGAGATAGTAGATAACTAGTACTATAACCACAGTCTACTATATACAGTCACGAAGCTTGAGTTTTGAGGGTGCTAGAAACAATAGACTGTGACGGTACTATTTTGCATTGCCTGTAATGAGGCGATATTAGCGATCCTAGTGGTGAGCAACTATCTAATATTTGCATATTTACTACGTACTGAGCTTCGCGACTGTATATACTAGACTGTGCTATAACTTTAAACGTCGTTTTCCATAACTTACATTTTTCAACGCTTATACACATTTTTTTCTCTGCAGCAAATAGGAGTAAAAATATGAAATTTTGCACACAAACCTAAAACTGTATTATCTATAATTCTATTCAAAAAATTTTTAATTTGTGAATATTTATGAGTTTTATACATTGCAAACTTAGGAAAAAAAAAATTTAAAGTATTTCATAACTAATATATTTTAAAAAAATATAAAGCTAAATGCCATTGATTCCAAAAATGCTACAGTACATTTGTCGGGAGGTTGAATACTTTTTAGATGTCTGCAGAGGAACTCAATGCGCACACTTCGAGTTGCATTGAGCATGCTCCGAAACTCGGAGAGTTTTTACATCAAGTTATGTAAAAAAGTATGTTAATAAACCATTATTTACACTTGAAATTATCACTTATTTCTCGATCCCTCTAAGCGGGACACAGTGTATTGATATAAAAGGGTAACAGAATAGATGTGACCTGATGATAATGGATCGCTTACGACCGTAGATGATGCGTGAACTCATATACATCATTTAACATGGAGCATGCGCATGTTTCTTTCAGTTAATCGTGTGGCTTGTTTCAAAAAAAATTCCAACCTTCTGTTATAGCAGCACTGTTATATCAGACAAATAATAGGCGGCTATATATCCTATTACTGCTCCGATCCATCGTTTAGCCGGTGAGCCAAGTAATTGATATTCCTCTTGCTCGGTACCTCAGCAATTGTTTTCCATTTTGTCTGCTCGTTCTTTTTGAGTGGTATATCTAATTCTTTCTCTGTATCCGTATGTATTTTATTACATGTTCTATCTCCAGTTCTCGAATCATTTCATCATTCTTTGTGATCTCTTTCTGTATAACCTGATGTTCGCCTCAAGGGCGTCATTCCTGCGTTTTATCTCTCTTTTTAATTGTCCAGACTTCACACCGTATGCCGGAAAGGATCTGGCAAAGCTTTTGCCGAGTTTTAGTCTTGCCTGTTTTATCAAAGAGCATACTACCCAGTATTTCTAAAATTGTCAACGTTACGATACAGAAATCTCTTCATGTTATAGGGTGTATTTATACACAATGCGAGGCATATGTTGAAATGGATAATCTCTTACAGAATCCTATTGTACTGTACAGTGATGAGAATGTTAGTGGCAGCTTATCAAACAATTTCGCACCGATTTACAACAGCGATGCTACTGTGCAGTCGAAAAACTTTCCCTATTTAGGAACAAAGGGTGTAAACAATATAGTGACAGATGGTAACTTCTGCACTAAAATGAAACTGGTAATAGATCATGAGGAGAGATTTTAAAAATCTAAATACATTTTTTCTTTTACAATCACTGGTTTAGAGGAAATAGATATGTTTCTATGAACAATTTTGCAACATCACGGCTACTGCAATAATCTAGCAAGCGGAACATTTATGCTTCGAACATGGTGATGAAGTTCAGTGTTTGTGTAAAAAATATATCATTTGCAAAAAAGCAACATAAAACGGCATTATGAGACGCAACATTAAAAAAATATATATAGGCATTATTCAGGAGAGGAGAGAAATAAATTGATTTCGGAATTGACATCGAAGATAAATTAATTTAGATTTGGGTCAGTAGATTGTATCTAGATGCCTTTTATTTCTTTATTTTAAATGTATTGTTGATGTTTTATTTGTTGCTTGTTTCTGGATATTTACTTTTATTAGACTACGTGTTTCTTTAATTTAGAAATAATATTTTAACTTTGATTGCACTTTAACTTATACTATTACTAAGCTCAAAAAGCCAATTCACTTTTATTCCAATAACTATTTTCAAGATTTTGAGCAAATATGAACTAAACATTTTGAAAACTTTGATGCAAGGAGCTTTTTGTAGTAACGTCAATATAAAATATACTTAAAAATATAATTTCAAAACTATTAGACCTAATTGCACCAAATTTTGTACAGATATTATTATAGATCTGTTTATATAGTTTAAATTTCACAAATTTTTGGCTGAAAAGTGTGGAAGTTTTAAAAGTCATACATATCCCCTTAAATGATTGACCCCAAAAATTACGATGGCTCTCAATATCTTAATTTAATCAATTTTTTTTACGTGCATCTCACAAATCACTCTAAGAAAACTCATTAGATAATCACGACTGGAGAGTAAGGACTACATTTTCACAATCATACAATCAATATTGTCGTTATTATTTTTTCAACAGATACTCAAAAGTACTTAGAGATCACACACGTCGAGCAGGTAGATCCTATTAGTTTCTCCTAACCAATGAAGTGAAGTATTTCCATAATAAATAATTGCTTTTAACAAGAAAATGGTTTACATACAATTAACTTTCCCTATTTCGCTTTTTGTTCCTAAAATACCCTTCCTATTGCGATTTGTTTATATATGTACATGTATATTAAATAACTGAATAATTAGCCCTATTACATAGCCAGAAATTTAGTAACGCAAGTTATTGTAATAATTGCTGCCTTTATTCGCTGCATGTGCATGTACATCCCTGTTGTCTACGTTACAGTGGATGCGCTATGCGCCCGTGATCAAGGTCGAGCTCTTCTACCGCGATTGGGAGCTAATATCGTCTCATCCCTGGTCTATGCGCTGCATTGTAATCAACGATTTTCGCTACTATTCAATTTAAATTCATGTCTAAACGGTTTAATTTGCAAAAAAATTAAAGTCATTAACGGTTCAGATTATTCTTACCTATCTGCGAGTATAGCCGTCAGCCATTTCTCTAGGGCCATTACTGCACAAAAAAAAGCTCTGAAAATTTTGTGAAAAGACTATTTTTTTCCTGCTTAATGGTGCTTCTTCGAAGGAAAGTATGATAAAAGTTTTGTTATATTTAACATGTAGAATCACCTTAAATTTGATGCATCGGTCTCCTCTCAGCCTGTATAACGAATTAAAAAGAATAAATTAAAGGAATTTAAATTATGGTTTATTTAACGAAAACGTTGCCGTTGTTAAACAAATGACATCGGATATTTATATTTTCGTACGTAGGCCTTAACGTTTTATTCATTTTACACTCGAGCATAAGCGTTAACGCTCATCCGTTGCTAAGCGAGTGATGTCAGAAAAGTGTGACGTAACCCATTGACGATGTTAAGTAACTAATTTTAGATATTGAAATTTGCGTGACATTATATTCATTTGACATTTGAGCTTAAAAGTTTCGCTTTAAAAATAAATGAAGTCCTTTTACTGAAAATCAGCTACTTGTCTTCACCAATTTTGTGTACAATCGATGAAGGTAACTCGCCATATATGGAAGTAACACTGAACTGCAGACGAGGAGTAGGTGGAAGATAGCGTGGGCGTTTTAATTAGCAGTTTTGTCTATGTCCATATTTAAAGTTTTCGAGTAGCGTATACGAAGTAGCAAGTCTGATAATTCATAATCTGGTATTCTACCGCATGGTTCTAAATGTTCTTGAATTGAGAGGAATATATGGCTTCGGTAGCAAACAGAAGAGATATTGAACAATGACAACGGGTAGGTCATTCGATAACTTGAGAAACCTACTTGCGTGTATGGGGAAGAAGAACGTAGACTAAGAAGCTTCCCTCTCTGTGTCGAATTTAGTAATAATTCAAAGAAAAATATGACATAGGCTAAATATTGGAATAATATTTCGAGTACAGGGTTGTTTCCGATCTCTGATAACGAATTTCAATGACATCATGTGAGTCAGGAGTCACACGACAGCTGAACCGTGGCGCGAGGTGACAGACAAGTAGTGAGTTATTTCATAATCAGAGTGCACGGCGATTCACAGCAGAAATTCCCAAGAAAATCGAGCTTTTTCGGAGGGGTACACAACTATTCCCGATGCCAATTACAGTTAAGTGAAAATAAAAGAAGCCTGCAATAAACTAGGTTTCGTTATTTCCAAGAAAGGCATCTTCTGTATACTTAGTAAGACTGGTAAAGCTAGAATGGAATTAATTTCTATCATTTCGTGGAGTGCGACGACTTGTGACGGGAGGTGGATTTGCTTGCTTTTTCCACTCTGGAATTAATTCTATCCGAGCTTTGCCAGTCTTTTTAGGTACACACAAGACGCCTTTCTTGGAAATAACGAAACCCCATTCTTTTTAGGCTCCTATGTTTTTCACGTAACTGTACTAGGCATCGAGAAAGAGTTGTTATGTACCCCTCCCAAAAAGGCTCGATTTTCTTGGGCATTGCTACTGTGATACACCGTGCACTCTGATTATGAAATCACTCACTGCTGGTCTGTCACCTCTCGCCGCAATTCAACTGTCGGTATGATTCCTAACACACATGACGTCATTCAAATTCGTTATCAGAGATCGGAAACAACCCTGTATTCGTCGGTTTAGTTGTACTGTAAAGAGCAAAATACCCCTTTATTGCTATACGCCCTAGGTCATTTTTTCACCTCACAATTTTTATTTTATTAGAATAGTGTGTTTCGGGAAAGCCATTTATTTAATTCCCAGTATACTTGGTCAACAAACAAATGAGCCTTTCAGAGCAGAAGTGCTGTAAGTCAAAATAGGGTAACGAGGTTTTAAAAGTAAAAATTCTGTAAAATACAGCGCAAAGTAGCAATTAATATGCCCTTCGCGCTATCCACTGACTACTATTATTTTAAATAAATTGAATATTAATTGCTACTTTGCGCCGTATTTTACAGAATGTTTACTTTAACCCTCATTACCCATTTCAGCTACCGGCGTGGCTCAGTCGGTTAAGGTGCTTGCCTGCCGGTCTGAAGTAGCGCTCGAGCGCGGGTTCGTTCCCCGCTTGGGCTGATTTCCTGCTTGGGTTTTTTCCGAGGTTTTCTCCAATTGTAAGGTGAATGCCAGGTAATCTATGGTGAATCCTCGGCCTCATCTCGCCAAATACCATCTCGCTATCACCAATCTCATCGACGTTAAATAACCTCGTAGTTGATAAAGCGTCGTTAAATACCCAGCTAAAAAAATACTCATTTCTGACTTAGGCCTACACCACTTCTGCTCCCAACTGCTCAAATAATGTAATTTTCGTTCTGAAAAAAAAAAGAGAATTTTAAAATGTTACATTTGTTAAGAACAAATTTCTGCATATTTAAAGGCAAAACTGAAATTCGTTCAGTCATTTATTATTATAATACCCTGCTCTCTTAAATTGACCGAGCATATTCGGAATTAAATCATGGCTTTTCCAAAACACGCTATGAAATATTTCATACAAAAAGATTATGTCTGAAAAGATGTAGAAACGACCAAAAGTTTTGTTTGAAATATCTCAAAGTATAGCCCCTTGAAATTATTGACATTACTTACGGTTCATTCTGTATAAATCTATATCTCTATCCCTCTCTACGCAGTACCAGTTAACCTATTAACCATACACATTCCTTCCTATAATTAAGTCTAAATACTTGTTATATAGGTGTAAACAAATAGAAGCTCCATAAACCCTCCAATACACTGTGTTAGTCGTCAAAGCGGAAATTTGCTTAAGTTTTTGGGCAACCTATAACAGTTTACGAGCTCATGACCGGGTGAGACACACAAGGATTAAAGATGGTCGTGTAAAGTGACGTTGACAGGTGGCGCTGATGATGGTGATGGTGTGTTGAGAGAGGGAGGGACACTTGTCTGATGCGGCAACGTGTGCAAATGCGACGATATTGATGAAGCTTACGGCCCAGGCTTGTAATAGCTCATATGTACGAGCAGCGATGAGCGAATGAAATTAGATAAGTTAGCGTGCCGGCGCATATTGCTTTGACTGATTGTTTCTCCGTGATTGATTGCAGATTTTCTAACAATCCCGTCTGCCTACAACTTCCTCACAATTTATGTTTGTCACGTGACTATTTGATAGGCTCTCGTATATCTACAGTAAGTTAATTGAGAAAAAATGAGTGCATTCGCAAGTCAGTAAGGTAATTAAGATTCTGTTGTAATCATGTACGAGTGTGGGCTAGTCAGTTTGCATTCTATTTTGACTGAAGCAGTAGTACAGGGACATCATTTTATTTTTACTTCAATTATTATTGTACCTGAGTTTATGAATGTACTTCACTCCCACCCCTTCTACTAGTGAACTTCCACCCAAGACCACATATGCAGTCAAAGTCGTCTTACGGTCACAGTATACAGCAGCGGTGACCAAAGCGGGCGTCGTGATTACATCACAGACATTCAAACGGGTACGAGGAGTTTTCTGTACATTGCTGTGTGTTTCGTTCACGTACTGAAGAAAAAGCAGTGGCGGTATCATGTCGCTCTACAAACTCTGTCTCTACAAGCAGTAAAAGCAGTGAGAGGTGGTTTCGTAAAGAATGAGAAGAAGAATTTTGTTGTATTGTCGGAAAAATGTAATATGTTTACTTTGCTCAACGGTTCTATTAGTGTTATACAGAAACATTAATTTCCACGCTGTCAGTTTCTTATTATGTACACGTATTAGTGTCATTTCCGAGAATTTATAATTTGTTGGGCGGGTGTAAGAGATTGATAAATTTTACACAGTAAGTAGACAAAAAAGTGCAGTTTAGTACAATTTTCTGTGGGATCTGGCATAGGCTATTTTATTATTGGTCAATGCCAATACTACTTCAGCAGTTGACACTATCGTTTAACAATGTACTACTAAAGTTACTTGAAGATGTTTATATTAGCTATTATGTGTTTTATTACAGCCATGAGTTAAAATAAAACATCAATGATTGCTGTATATATCTACAGAGTGAATTAATTAAGAATTATTCATACAACAAACATTCAATTCTAAATTTCCGAGATTTTAAACTTGCATTTTAGGTAACAAATAAAGCTGCATTGTATATCTGTTGAAGTACAGTAATGAGAAGTTCTCCCCTTTTGCTACGTGGGGGAAGCCCTACCATGACGTAGATACCGAGGAAAAGGGGAGATGCGTTTGATATGTCGGCATATATGTGAACATTTTAATGCTGGCCATTGTGTAGACATTTCTAGTTGCAAAAACAAAATACTGTTAGTAACCTCCCTGATATGAAACCTGACATTTCCCCATGGTTTTCCATTAAGAACAGTTTTTTCTGTACATTTTTTCGAGGCATTTGCCTTTGTTCCGGTTTTTATTTTTTCCATTTCGGAAAATTTCAACAATACACATAGTACTGTCGCGTTGTCAGCATGATATGTCGCCCCTAACAAACACGAGATAAAAATCTCGCTTCTAAATTGTACACAGGAGAATACTGAAAAGAAACTAATCTAGAAGCACATAGCTCCCAATGCAGAAGAGTATAACTGCCAATACTTATACAAAACACACAAAAAAAATAAATTTTAAGGGTTAATGTCAAATAGTTCACCCTTCGAGCACTTCGGAGATCATTCTACTTCTCGCTAGAGGGCACATCTTACAACGCAAATATCATCACAGTCTAACAAGACTAGTTACCACGAATTATATGCTGTATTCTCATTGAAGAACCCTTATGAGGTTGAGTAGTCTATGTTCCATAATGTCTGACAGGCGACGTAAACATAGCCGGCAGGGAAAGGGATAAAGATAATATTGCTATTCAACCAATGGCAGACATCACATTCCAGGCTTATCTTGAAGTTGAGCGGAGGTAGAACGTTTCATACCACCCAACTTGAATATAAGCGTGGAATGTGACCTCTGCCATTGGTTGTTCAGCAATTATCTTTCTCCCTTCCTCTGCGGACAATGTTTACGTCGCCTGTCAGACATTATGGAACGCATAGACTTCCGGTCTGGTACGCAGGTTGTTCGTGTTCGAGCCCAGGAATTTTTCATTTCATTCATTCATTCATTCATTCATTCATTCATTCATTCATTCATTCATTCATTCATTCATTCATTCATTTCCATAGATCTTACATGAGCAATGAAGCTTTAAGATGGGAAACAAGTCAAAATTTTACAATATTACAATTACAATTTTTACAATTTCTTACAATATTTTACAATTTTTACAGTTTTACAATGTAGTAATTTTCTACAGTGATGAGGTGAGGTGAGGTCAGAGGATTCGCCAAGAGATTACCCGGCACTTGCCTTTTGGTTGGGGAAAACCTCGGAAAACCCCAACCAGGTAATCATATCAAAGGGGGAAATGAAGTTATGCCGAGGACTCGCCATAGACCATCCGGCTTCAGTCCCACGGCTGGGGAAAACCTCGGAAGAAACCATTCATTGAGACCAAAGGGGGATCCAACCCAAGCCCGAACGCAACTCCGGATCAGCAGCCCAGCGAATCTGCCGACTGAACTACATCGATGGCTCTACTAAAAATATACAATACATAGCCAATCAGATTATTAAACTTACAAACGCAAACGATCATTCATCAGTTGACCTATATGTATAATACAAAACAAGTAAGTTAATTAAATTTAAGTCATAAACAATTCAATCAGTTGTGATATACAGAAGTTGATAATACATATCATGCAAACTACTTCAAATTACAAACACAAACAATTTATCAATAGAGCTATAAAGATTACTATTCAATTTAAAGCATATACAATTCATCGGCCAAAACTATACAAACATATAAAATACAAAGTAAGCAGATTAATTCAATTTACAAGCATACTTTCATTAAGCTATACAAATTTGTACAATTAATATCAATTAGATTAATTCAATTTATAATCATAAACAATTAATCAGTTCAGCTATCCATCATGGCACTTACGGCGCAAGATCGCATAGGAAGTTTTCTACAAATTCTCCCGTTTTCTCACGTTAGGAATTAACATCATTTCGTCCGAAATCCATTCCATTATCATTCTTTAGCGTTTCCGATGGTCGATCGGAGTATCTGTATTAATTATATCAAACATGTGTGCACTATGAGTGCAACTCATGATTACTGAAGTGCCAATTTTAAAGTTATTTTTTAGCTGTTTTCTATTAATTATCTGGATTTAAAGTTTCCTTTGCAGTACCTGCTACATAAAATTTTTTAAAAGTGTTATGAACCTGTTAAATTTGAAAGATTCCTCTCTAAAACAATGAAAATGGACACATCCGAGCGACATTGGAATCTACAACGGGTGCATCTATATTTTGTGTTATCTGAACACCTAGGCGTTAGTACACTAAGCAGTCTTTGCTCTAGTTTTGTTTTATTTTAATTTTAATTAGGTTAAACCATTAGTGAACAAGTTAATTATTGTAATCGACTATTAGAATTAACTTAAAGTTTTAAAGATTTCAATTACTGTAGTTCATAATATTTGTGGATTGTTCACCTAAGTAGTTAACCATTTTAATATGACTTAAGTGGTAATTGCAAATATTCCTTCTTCACTTCATCTTCCTCAAGACTGAATTAAGGGGAGAGGATGGTATTTTTTTAAACTTTTTTCCTATTTGGTGTAAAATATTAATTTTTTTATATGTAGAGAGCTCATAGCTGTGGCAACTCAACGAAATAAAAATATTTTGAAAAAAAAAATTGGGGGGTCCAAATTTGAAAAAAATATACCCAATGCAGGATTGTACTAAAACCGATATATCTAAACCGTTTTTAAAGATAGATTCAAACAGTTCTTTGCAATGTATTTGCAAAAGCATGTTCTACAAACTATCTGTAACAGAATTTTGAAATTAGTCCCTACGGTTTTAAAATAAACAATTAAAATTTAATAACAATTTTCTGATTTCCTTGCAAACAAACGGACGTATTTTTAAAATGAAATCAATTAACAAACTTCTGTTACAGAGAAAAGTTTCCTAATAGTCTAAAGAATGTGTGTTCTAAATTTCATGCATGTATCTGTAATAGTTCAGAAATTATATCCATTTTTGTCTGGCAATGTAGCAAAACAAAATTGAAGTTACTGGAAACCGGTAAAAGCGGGCGTGTGATTTAAAAATTCATAGTGCAGGAAGTTTAAAAATGACGTCTCAACATCCGATAAGGGCATAAATACCCACAAAATGTTATGCAATACATTCTACACATATGAAAGGGTATTTTAAAGATTTTTTTTTAAATTTAATTTACCGGAAACAACAATACAAGTGGGCGAGTGATTTAAAAATCCATAACGCAGGAAGTTTAAAAGTGGCGACTCAACATCTGATAAGGGCACAAATACCCACAAAATGTTATGCTATGCATTCCTCACATGTCACAGAGTATATTAAAGGTTTTTTTTTTAATTTACTCATTTTTCACCAAAAAATACCATCCTCTCTCCTTAATTTGTCATCACTAGGACTGGCACTTTCCGATCCGTGGACGTAGGTTTGCTGTACACCGGCTTTTCTTTCACACTGCGGCCAGCGCATGGCGGCTCGCAAGCCGGCCTCAGCAGCTGGGACTCCCGCCGAAGCTGTTATAATAGGCCCTATCCCCGCATCTGGGGCTCCCGCCGCCAGCGCATAAGATTTGCGCATGTTTGTGGCAACTGCAGGTTGTGTGAGTGAACAACAGTCGAACTGAAGCCATTGTCTTGTTTGTTTCGTTCCTGTTCCATGTGTATATGAAGCTATTATATAGTTCTTTCGTTCCTGTTCCATGCCTATAAATGTATGAGTTTTAAGTGCTAATTAAGGTATACGTCACAAAACGTGACAATAACAAATTGAAAAGAGTTTATTTCAAATGTAGCCAAACTTTGTGCCGTATTTGGCCCATGTTCATCTTTAATTTCAAATATAGTAGAAAACCCTGCATTTTCCTGAAACACATTTTTCAGTTTTCCTTTCACTGCTGCACTTGCCTCACATGTGGCTTGATTAATGGTTTCGGGCAAAATTGTAGACATTTGAAGGGCTATAATAATTTCCAGGTTTCCCGACTACAACATTGTGATTTCCCTTGCTACATGTTTTAAATTTCTTTCAATTGTTAGCAAATCTTAAAAGAGGTGGTGGCGATTTTGTTGCTCTAATCGAATAACTGTCTTCAGTATTGAGTTTATTTTGTCCACGATTATATGAAAATATCTTCTAACTGAATTCCTCATTATACGAAATGTAAATTAGAGAATTGTATACGTACACTATCATAAAACGAATACTCAATGAAGAATATAAAGTTCTGAGTATGGATTTTTTTTACTCTAGTCCATAAGTCACGGTTGGATTTCAAAATTACTATAAAGTTGGAATGAAACAGCTGTAAGACTTAACTCGCCAATTTTTCCAGAGATTCCTAGGCCCTACTAAAAGCAGAAGATAGACAGACATTGAACAAATGCAACGATATTTATTTAATTATAACGAATATACACAGTATGGATGGTCAAAGAATAGTGCCAACCACAAAAGACATTGCACTTAACATTATGCAAAGACCTTAGTGCACTCTATTATATATCTGCAAATTCTTCACTTGCGTTATAAAATTTTCTCTTTCTCACTGGAGTGTTAATACAATCGTCTTAATATTCTCCTCGTTAATAAAAAGATAATATTATCGTAAATTAAAAACACATATATATATTTATTTATTTATTTATATATAAGTGAGCAGAACTCAAATAAGAGCGGTTGAGGAAATACAGGATATGGCATTTTGTTCTGACGAGTTTAAACATGCTGTTGTAAAGGGACTATAAGGTTTAAAAGTTAAAATAATAACGCAGTATGAAGATTGAATAATGCAATTTATTGAAATGTCTTCGTTTTTTGAAAACTACACATTTCAAGTGATCTCCTTGGTATCTTATGACCTGTTGTAATCTTACACGAAAATTGTTCATGACACTTTGCAATAAACCTGGGGTTTCGTTGATTTCTTGCACTTCAGCCTATTGCTATTCTTCAGAACCTGGATAGAGTGTGGTCTGGTTTGAAGCACTCTTGCTTTGAGGATAACCTATGGTGTGATGTTTCTGCTGCAGTCATAGTTGGTCCCTATTTTTTCGAAGATGGAAATGAGAGAGCTGTTAAGGTGAATGATAAACGGCATGGAAAGATGCTACAGACATTTAGAGGTGCACTAAACAGGAATGACTTGTGGTTTCAACAAGATGGGGTTACGGCCCATACTGCCAGAGAAACACTGCGATTGTTGAGAAATTTCTTCCCAGGACGCATAATTTCTCGGTTTGGAGATATCAATTGGCCGGCTCGATCACCAGATCTAACAGCTCCTGACTACTTTTTGTTGGGACACACTGTATCCAGGATCCGAAGAACAGGGTACAGACTGAAGTTCAAGAAATCAACGAAACCCTAAGTTTATTGCAAAGTATCATGAACAATTTTCGTGTAATATTACAACACGTCATAAGATACCATGTGTAACACCATAAGATGTGAATAATTTCGAGGGAAAAGTTGTTCCGGGGCTGGGCATCGAACCCGGGACCTTTGGTTTAACGTATCAACGCTCTACCAACTGAGGTACCCGGGAACTCTACCCGACATTGATCCAATTTTTCTCTCTTTATCTACAGACCTCAAAGTGGGCTGATAACCGTCAAGCAACCAACTTCGAGTGCACACTAACTCAGTGTGACTTAAATTGTGGTTTTCTGTTAAC
Organism: Periplaneta americana; assembly: GCF_040183065.1. Taxonomy (NCBI): domain Eukaryota; kingdom Metazoa; phylum Arthropoda; class Insecta; order Blattodea; family Blattidae; genus Periplaneta; species Periplaneta americana. Next base: position 60,666,319 of record NC_091133.1, read on the forward strand.
GATGCCCGGCCCCGGAACAATTTTTCCCTCGAAATTATTCAAATCAACTTTACAGGGAGTTATACCTGAAATCTTGGTTTGCATAATACACGTCACTGTTCGTTAACAGAAAACCACAATTTAAGTCACACGGAATTAGTGTGCGCTCGAAGTTGGTTGCTTGAAGGTTATCAGCCCACATTGAGATCTGTGGATATAGAGGGAAAAATTGGACCGGTGTCGGGAGATTTCCCGAGTAGCTCAGTTGGTAGAGCGTTGGTACGTTAAACCAAAGGTCCCGGGTTCAATGCCCGGCCCCGGAACAATTTTTCCCTCGAAATTATTCAAATCAACTTTACAGGGATATATACCTGAAATCTTGATTTGCACCATAAGATGTGTAATTTTTAAAAAGTGAAGACATTCTAATAAATTGCATTATTCGAGCTACATATTGTGTAATTTTTTAGGTGCTATTCATAGACATTTCTCTAACCCGCGCTACGAGAGTGCTAAACTAGCCCCGGCTATCGACTGGTTACTTGTACGGGATTCATATCATATCATATCGCTAACACTTGTTTATGTATAAGAAAAACGTTAGTTCGCTTATCATCCACTGGAAGCCCGCGCTATGAATGTCTATGAATACGGCCCATTATTTTTTAACCTTATAGTCCCTTCACAACAGCATGTTGAAACTCGTCAGAACCAAATGCGGGGCCTTGTATAAATACTTGTGAAAATTGGCTGAAATATTACAGAATCTTCTTGGGATCAAGCCTCTCTTCTCTAGATAAGAACTTCAGTTAAACTCTTTGACCTAAGAGTGAATTTTATCAAGCACAATATAAATGTTTTTCACAAAACCAAATATAACACTACAGTATATGTTCACTTACTAATGACAGGAAGCAAAAATAGGCTATGTTTCTAAACTCAGTCGTCGACAATTTGTAACGGTGAATTTTAAAATAAACATTACCTCTACGCAGTATTCTGCAACAGTGCCTGATTTCCATAGAAAGCAGATATTGTCTGTACACACGTGGGAGTTCTACCTGAAAATGGAGTCTGTGTCTGTCCATTTTTTCCGGCTACAAACTCTATACCTCTTGTTGGAACAACATTATCTTCTCTCTATTAAAAACACACTACCATACTCCATTTCAACAGGAGAGGAGTGGTCAATATTTACTTAAGTCTCGCCACCTCGCACAGCCTGTTTTTGATATGAGAATGAATAATTTTGTACGTGCAAGAAGTGTTCCGTTGTTTCTACCTAGGTATCTTATATGCATGAGGTCAGTCTTGAGTGCAGAATGCCAGTAATTGAATGTTAAATCAGGTCGATAGGTATGCTAGTGTAATGGCGTCGTTCCTACCTGCAAATTCAGTCAAATAGCCTATAGTTCGATTCTCGGCAAATATTTATGTTCATTCCGTACATATCGATCAAGTGTCATTTGGATTGTGCTATCCTAATGGACGCTAAAGTGGTTTATTAGGTATAGCAGCTTTGAGACGTGCCGATACTGTTTACCTGTGACGTTGCAGCAAGGAGAAATTATTTTTTTCCTCCTTTCTCCGTCCATTTTCTCCACATTACTCAAAGGCAGCGCTATTGCCGGCGACAAGGTTAGGTAAGATTTGATGAAGATATATGTTGCTGACAATTATACGGACTGTTAGTGATAAGGTTAGGTACGGTTTGTTGAGGAGATATGTAGATTAGTGGCAAGTAGCACCACTGTTAGAGACAGGGTTAGGCAGGGTTTGATGAAGGGATAGATTAGTTACAAGTGTTTCGCGCAAATATGACACAAGTGAATATTAGGTCCATTGTCCCTTTAGAATAATATTTTCGTTTCTCAAATTCGTCGATTTCAATTATATTCCCTGGACCACTTTTTTCTCCTTTATTTCGATATAATAACGTGTTATCTTCTAAAACTAGAATTCAAAAAATTGTCGTTATGCTCCGAAGTCTTGCACTTGAGTACTGCAGTGAATCTTTAAAGTTTATTAATAGTCACAAATTTTACTGGCAATATTTCGATTCTCTTTTGTTTCACATGGCTCTGTACGGTGTGGTTACTAGTGGCGAACGTAGTAAGCGCTGATGTACGTTCTGCATTATCCAATCCTTTCCTAATCGATGGCTTTAAATCATAATGAGCACGTGACCTGATTTGTGCTATTTGTGAGAAATATTGTTGACTAAGAATCTGTAAAAATATATTAAGCAGAAAAGGGTCTCAGTGTTAGGGGAAAGTTTGATGATTATGAAACAATGAAAGTGATAGTGATAAAAAGGCTATATTCTAATTAATAAATGAACTATAATAAAATAGTTAACGGGCTTGTAAAAAAAGTAATATTGCGACTGATTTTAATATAAAGACTTACATCAGGGAAATTAGGCAAGTTAATTAAATATCAGTGCTTAAATATAAAATTAGCATTTAAAGTTTCCCATTGGGTGTGGACGGCAATTTCTCGTAAACTACTAGCGAGACTTTTTCATATCCAATATCTAGGAGTTGATTTATGTGGAAATTATGTAGGTCTACATCACTGTAAAAAAAAAAATAATAAAATAAATAAATAAATAAAAAGTTAAAATATAAATTTTCCTTTTCTTTCTATGAAAATATTCCTTGGGCACATAGGAAATTGATAGTTAAGAGGGTTTTTGCCTATACGTCTACTTTGAAGTCCAGGAGGATTTTATATAGGTCTGCTCCGTATGTCAGTATTATATCACTTCTCACAAATTTGCCATTTTCTCCAAAAATTTTTTATGTTCAAAATGCTCCATAAGCGTGCAACTTTAACCAAATACAATTAAAATATTCGTACTTGTCCATGAATATAGCACTATTGTCTGAGATCTAACATTGAGAAAACTAGAAACTAAAAAATGATTATGTAAAAAAAAAATTGAACACATTATCTGATATTAAAAAATTCATTGTACCTAAACTAGCCTAGATATTATTAATTTCTCAACGTTCAAATATTGGCCGTGGATCAGGGTTCACATGAGAAAAATATAAACTCTGTGTATTTAAATTTAATGGGCACGGTACATTTTTATTAAGTCATTAATTTGCACAATTGAAACAAAATTAATTTCGATACTATCAGTCCGATTGAGTATAAAATTTGCACACACCTTCTTCTTAATGGATCTAACAGGTAAAATAGTCAAATTATTTAATAAGTTTATGTATATAATAGAATAAAGCCACCGGCGTGGCTCAGTCGTTTAAGGCGCTTGACTTTCGGTCTGAAGTTGCGTTCGGGCGCGGGTTCGATCCGCGCTTGGGCTGATTACCTGGTTGGGATTTTTCCGAGGTTTTCCACAACCGTAATATGAACGCAAGGTAATCTATGGCGAATCCTCGGCCTCATCTCGCTATCACCATTCTCATCGACGCTAGATAACCTAGTAGTTGATACAGCGTCGTTAAATAACCAACTAAAATAAAAAATATGTAATAAATTGACAATACATTTTCAAATGTGCCTTCATAGTTTTCTTTCGACAAATTAATGAAGGTTAATTTAAGAACAATGCTTTCATTTTCCTAAAACTAGGTTGCCAGCTTTCGTAATATTCATAACAGAGCGACCAAAAAATACGTATTTTTAAATAATAAAGAACACATTAATCATTTTCTCTTAAGCACCGGTTGACATTTTCTAGAGGTACTACATATACGCCTGTTACAGTATAGGAAAGAGAGAGAAAGAGACTGAGGATGAACTCAGCTATACTGTACCACAGTTTAGTATATACAGTCACGAAGCTCAATACGTAGTAAATATGCATCCATAGATACTTGCTAACCACGAGGATCGCTACTATCGCCTCTTTACAGACAATGCGAAATAGTACTTGCACAGTTTAGTGTTCCTAGTACCCTCATAAACTCAAGCTTCGTGACTGTATATACTAGACTGTGACAGTAAAACATCGCACTGGCTACATGTGACTTTCAGATCCGTATTTCTGTGTCACTTACTGTAGAAAATAGTTGCTCTTCCCCATGCTATCAGTTTCGTAACGATTTTTAAGAAGAACCTCATTATAGAAATCATTGTAATGCTGGAAATAACAGATTTTGTGATTTTGCCATGTCTTTGTGTAGAGGAGTCATTGATTAATTTATGTTAGTATGTTTTTATCTTCGGAGATTTTGTAATCCATGATCAAGAGTTAAAGAGAGATATTTTACTTTCCACTCTTTGCTGGCTGTTGTTTTCCTGTGAAATAACGGATCTGTTGTTTTCATTACAAAACTGTTGAAGAATATTCATTATTTAATTCTTTAATTAAAAGAACGAAATTTAGTGGAGAATTTAGTATCTGAACGTTCTTGTGCGTATTATTTATCCAGCAGTATCGAAGGTTGCTATTTTGAAAGTGCAGTTGATCTTATACACTTGTCCACAAATAAAAATCGACGTACGGAGGATTGCCGTCGGCTATTTTCTTTCGCTTGTTTACAGTGAACACAAACAACACGTTTTGTCATGTCAAAGGTGTGTGAAGGTATGTTTTACATTTCAGAAATTAACATCCTTTTGATAGAATAAACTATCCCGTTATTCTAAATCCATCAATAATATGTTAATGGGTTTCAGGCTCTAATAATATCTCCAAACTTATAAATAGAAGTTGCGAAGATTATATAATTTCTCATTATATGAGGCACCAGGTTCCAAAATTCGTCTTATCCATTTTTGGACGAAATTTTGTTAGCAGTAGTTTGACTCTATTATTGATACATGATGGTCTATACTACATTTTATCTCCTTAAAGTTAAAAACCTACGACTGTTCCAAGAGATTTCAAATCCACTAGTGCATAGATGTCCAATTGTAACTCGTACGAGGTAACCCCTGTCGTAAGCAACCCGCGGCGCATATTCTTTAAGGTCGTTTTTCCTATTATTTATATAAAGTTATTGACCTTAGCAGAGCATGCTTGATGTGCAATATCTTCTAGTTCTATAGGCGCTTGGACACCCATGCTCTAGTGTGTCGGTCTTAGAATTACCTTAGGGTTGTTTCCATTAACTGTCTCATCCTCATGAAACCATATTGCAGCCTATTTAAATGGTGATGGTTGCATAATTCTTCTTATCCATTCGTATCTTGTTTAAGGCAAGACTTTGGTTGGTACCGGTATTTAAAAGTTTACGAACATACTCCGATATTGAAAACATAGAAATTAAGTTTCTTGTTATACTAGCTGGTCTTCCTGAAATTCTTAAGTTTTCTTGCTATTTCATTGTTGTATAATAATTCAAATTTTAAAAACCCAGCACAATCAGTTTTCAATTTTCTGTTCATATTTCACTTATGCATTTTTATACAAGAGACATTTAGTTTCATTTTATATATTTTTTTTATTCTTATCATCAGGCTAATGCTTATAACATATTACTTGTTTTTTTTTTTTAGAAATAATGAGATTTCATTTTTTTAGTAATGTAACTAACATTTTTCAGTTTAATATTTTATAAGACTCTGAATCGGACATAAAAGTAGATTCTCTTGAAGAGAGATGATCAATTATTATTTATTTCGGCTCCAAATATCCTCTATCGCTTTCATCTTGTCTTTCAGTTTCAGCTGCCTCCCAATTCTTGTAATATATTCTAACATGTCAGTTTCTTATTTCTCCATACTTCCTCTCCCAAACCACATCCATGTTCCTCGTCACTTTCCTTTCATCTACTTGCCACTCTTCGTCTTTTCTCTCTTGGCCGCTTTCCTCTGCCTTGCCACCTCCTCCCCTCTCCCAGTTATTCTATCTCTCTTTTTTCTCTCTCTAATTTCGTTTTTGCATCTCTGTATCTGTTTTCTTCTCTCTCTCCATTTTCTTCTTCCTCCCTATTTTCTCTTCCTCACCGTTTTCCTCTCTCTGTTTTTTCTTCCTCTCCATTTTCCTCTTTCTCCTCACTTATCTCTTTCCCAAGTTTTATTTTCCCCTTTTCCATCTTTTTCTCCTTTTTGCTACCTCGCTATTTACTTCTCCTTTCTTATTTCCCTCTTTCGCATAATTTTCCTCTTCTTTTCTAATTTTCTCCATTCTTATTTCCATCTTCTGTCTTACTTATCTCTTCCTCACTCATGTTTTTTCTTCCTCATTTTCTTTTCCTTGTCATATCCTTCTCTCTCCTCTTTCATTATCTTCTTGAATTTCTTATTCTCCAATTTTTTTTTATTCCGCTCATTTTGTCGTGCACTTCATAATTCTCCTCCTCCTTCACTCCACCTCTTCATTTTCTCCTCTCTCCTTTTTTAATTGTTCTTATTTAATTCGTACTTCTCATTTACTTCGGTCCTAGATTTTCTTGTTGCCAAATGTTCCAGAACGGCCTCGAGATTCACTCAGCTTCCTATCACATTGAATACCGGATATTTTCCTGTGGTAAAAGGCGTTCGAGCATAGTACCGTCAACTCCACATCAACCTAGCGCAGAGGACAAACAAGCACCATCATGTGCCTTTGTTGCATTTTAAGAGAATACCAAGGGTGTTCGAGAATAAGGTGTTCAGGAAAATATTTGGGGCTAAGAGGAATGAAGTTGCAGGAGAATGGAGAACATTACACAGTGTAGAACTGCACGCACTGTGTTCTTCACCTGACATAATTATAAATGTTAAATCTAGACGTTTGAGATGGGCAGGGCATGTAGCACGTACGGGTGAATCCTGAAATGCATATAGAGTGTTAGTTGGGAGACCGGAGGAAAGAACATCTCTTGGGAGGCCGAGACGTAGATGAGAGGATAATATTAAAACTGATTTGTGGGAGTTGGGATATGATGGTATGGACTGGATTAATCTTGCTGAGGATAGGGACCGATGACGGGCTTATGTGAGGGCGGCAATGAACCTCGGGGTTCCTTAAGAGCCATAAGTAAGTAATAATTAACTTTTACAGTTTTACTTTACCTTACCTCGTTCAGTTCTCGTTACTCAGTTTCCTCTTACGCCTCATTTTCTGCCTCTTCTTTATTTTCCTTTTCTCCTTAGATTCCTTTCTCATTCTCTTCCCTTCTCTTTCCCTTTAACTTCCTTGTTTCTTTTGCTCTTTAGCTTTTTCCTCTTGTCTCCTCATTTTTATGTCTTAATTTTCTCCACTTATCCTTTTTTTCTTTTTCCATTTTCTACCATACTCTTCCTCCCATCTTATCCTTCGATCATTTTCATTCCCATTATTTTTCTTCCTTACTACCGCCTTATCCTCTTTCCTTCTGTTTTTCTCTTGTCTCTTTTGTTGTTCTTCCTCTCAAGTTACAGTTCGTATACTAACTGGCTCCTCAATGCCTCAAGCGGCAGTATTCAACCCAGAAACGATGTAAATTTGGTACTGTGAACCGCCTGGTTTGAACGTAGGAATATTACATCTCCTTTCTCGCTCTCTCCCACTCGCCACCATTCAATGCGACCAAAGTCATTGACTCTATCTGCACGAAACCAACAAAACTCCTTGAATCCCCGCGTTCTGCTTACCATTTCTCCTGCGGAGCCAGTTAGTATACGCACTGTATAATATTTCATCCCCTTTTTCTCCAGCTTATGTCTTTAATGTAGATTTTAGATATGTTTAAAGCCACCGGCGTAGCTCATTCGGCTAAGGCGCTTGCCTGCCGATCCGGATTTGCGTTCGGTTGTCGATTCGTTTGCCGCTTGGACTGATTACCTGGTTGGGATTTTTTCCGAGGTTTTCCCCAACCGTAAGGCGAATATCTGGTAATCTATGGGGAATCCTCGCCCTCATCTCGCCAAATACCTTCTTGCTATCACCAATCCCATCGACACTAAATAACCTAGTAATTGATACAGGGTCGTTAAATAACTAGGTAAAAAAAGTAAATATGTTTACATGTATACTCTGTGAAAATTTAGCATAGAAATCGTAATAAATTTATATTACAGGCACATAATCATGAAACAAGACAAAGTAATAATTCAACATTAGTAGAACCCAAATGTTTCACATCTGCTGGTCTAAAACATAGCATTAATTTTGGCCCTCGGTTGTATAAATCTTTAGCTAAATTACACCCAGAACTTCTAACATGTAACCCACTAACATATAACAAGACAATTAGAAACTGTTAATGTTTTCAATTTGATTAAATAAATTTATAGCCTATGTGTATGAATTAAATAGCATATATATTTGTATTCTAATATTTCATAAATTGTCCTACTTTATCCACGTACGATATTATTCTTCTCTATGTTAATATTATATTACATAATTTCATTGTAGCTGTAATTTTAATTTTAGTCCCTATTTTATTTTATTTTCTACATTCCTCGTATATTAATAATATCTTATATTTTATAATTTTTATTGTAGCTGTAATTTTAATTCTAGTTCCTATTTTATTTTATTTTCTATATTCCTCTTATATTTGATAATCTGTCTGAGCTGCGACCGAACACGAGCGCTGCTCATTTGGTCCTCAAATTTTGTTAATATTATTGTATTCTTTTTCGTATTGATTGTATTATTTTATTTCTGTTTCTATTGTTGTAATTATATTCTGTAGTCTGATATTCTATTCTGTACTCTTTGTTGAAATAAATAAATAAATAAATAAATAAATAAATAGACAGACAGATAAATAAATAAATAAATAAACAAATAAATAAATAAATAAATAAAGTATGTATTCACTGAAATTTCCATTGAAGTAACGTATATTAGGAGAATAGAAAACAACTGAAAACAAAAAAAAAAAAAAAATGTTTAAATGAAATTTAATCGAGTAGAACGGCACTGAATAGAATTATGTTGGTAGAGCACAATAGAATATTTATAGAAAGAATACAATGTATATAGAGTTATTGTATTACGTTTTTCATTGTAAATTCCGGGATTACTATATAATACATCTTGTTCTCGAAATTTCTCTCTCTCATTGTCAGGTTAAAATATTGATCTGCGATATGCATTCTTCGGAACCAGTGACCGACGAAGCATTCGATACAAATCTGCCCAGCAATGCAGAAACAAAAATATTTCAACAAATGAAAACGCAGAATACCGTATGTTGCTTTGCAAATCTGAACAGGCTTCTTTTTTTTTAATAGATCTGTGTAGATTTTAGAGAGATAAAAAGCATTCACAGATGGGGGAAGAGAAAGCTGTGTACGTATTTTTGAATAAACATGTGAAGAAGAGATAACTGAAGTGATGATATCACAGGAATTGGGCTATGAAAAGGAAGAAGATGGTAGGATTATTGGTTTGGGGGATTGTAGATATGCATATTACTGTAGATGAATTCTCCAGGGTACATAGAATTGGATTCCCTGTAACATTCTGCGTTCTAACCGCAACAAACTTTCCTATATATTCGTTTTCATTTTATTTCCACCGTACTCTATTCCGCAGCTCTGTGTATCCGGAATTGCTCTCTAAGATGAAGATGAATTAACTATAGAAAATAATAATATGCAGATCTGCGTTTATGTATATTTATAAATGTATTTTTTTGTTTAGTACGTTTTTATTTTATACTAATATGAAGACAGAAAGTAGTCTACAGGTTATATTAATGCTTAAACTATGTTACAAATTTTGAGCTTTGAAGTTTATAGAGTAGAGTGGTTGACTTTGCATAAACGATTCAATGTTGTCGTATATCCATCATTAGAAAAGCAGAAATGCGATGGTCCACCGTAACTATGAATTGTAAAGTTGGCTGACAAATTTAAATCGTATCATATATCATATCATATGTCATGTCATGTATCATATATCACATCACATCACATCACATTACATCACATCACATCACATCACATCACATCACATCACATCACATCACATCACCGTGTTTTTATTCGCCTCCTTATGCTTTGTCTTAGGGGTCATTGATTGTACTTATTCCTCAACCATTAAGGCTGGTTCACAATAAACCGGGAACGGAAACGACAACGAGAACGAGAAAGGAAATAATTTTAAAATAAATGTATTTAAATGTAAGCATTCACAATAGTTAATTGTGAATAGTCACATTTAAATATATTTATTTGAACAATTTTCCGTTCTCGTTCTCGTTTTCGTTCCCGGTTTATTGTGAATCAGCCTTTACATTTATGTCTCTCTTAATTTCCTCGATCTTGTTGAGTGACAATGGTAGTCGTTGACCAGTTGGAGCCGGCTCCTCACCTCCTTGGGAAGTGGCCTGAGAAAATAACGACCCATAAATGCGTAAGTAACTCATACACATTTTGGTTCGAATGTTTGGTCCGTACTTGTTTTTATTTTTAAATTAACCATGTTTCCCAGTCTGTTCAGGTTGTCTTTGTTTCTAATTAGGTCACACATTATTTATTTATAACCTAATTTGGATCATATAGTTTGTTATCTTTAGTTGTGCTCTTGTCAGTTATATGTTACTACAGTATTTAGTTATATATTTACTGTACTTCATTTGTTTCATGACAGAAATGAGGCCACAGGGCCTTCTCTTCCATCCTACCAGATAAAGCATAAAATACAACAAAAACGTTGAAAGTAAATGGAAATTAAATATAAAGCCCAATAGAGGATCAATAAGATCACAAGAGAAGAATAGAGAATATATATATATAACACAAATAGAAATAAAAAAGGTGAGTGTGCGATAGAATATTTCTTATAATTTTGTATACATTGTATACAAGATGTATCAAAACGTGGGGAAACTCTGGGGAATTGATAGAGGACCTGAAAAGGAGCAAAATAGTTCATACAAACTTATGGTTAATTTCGCTTCATTTTTGAGTTTCAGTCATTGTTTGTGGTGTACATAATATCTGTGATTATAAACAAGCCCTAGGTAATTTTCTCATTGATTCAAGTCGTCGTTAATTTTTTTATATTCAAAGCAACCTGATTAGAGTTGCCATAACAAAATAAACACAAGGCGTATGCTAGAACTTTTATTGAAATTTGTGAAAGTTTGTTATTTTGAGTGTAATAATTAAATCCAAAAAATGATCAAAATGGAGTACTCTAATCAGGAAATGGCAGAAATGCACCTTTATATTTGGACAAGCTCAGTGGCGTATACTGGTTAAAGGGTTTGGGCTACCGCTGACCCTATTATTACACAAAATATATCTAACAATTACTTTAATTTTAATTACTATGGTAAAACTAATAATACAAAATTATTACATTATGTTATATTATAAACTTTTTCTTTTGTAATTTCCTTGGGCTACCGCCGGTAGCCCGCAAAATACGCTCCTGGACAAGCTACTTGTAACGCAAATGAAGCAAGGCGTTTGTATGCTGAACAATTTCCTAATAGACATTTACCCAACAACAAGATGGATTTTTACTTATGGAATAATTTGAAGGTCATTGTGTATTCCAGGTCTATTCATAACGTGAAATTCTTCGCTAGCAACTTGAAGAAGGATGTCCGGACACCTGGAATATGGGAGATAGTAAGGCAGTCGATTATGCAGCGCTCAGAAGCTTTTATTAGAACTCATTGTGGCCATTTTGAGCACTTTCTATTATGTGTTATATATTTAACTTTATCACACATATGTTATGTAAACCACAAACAATGACTGACTAAAAAACTAAGTGAAATTGACCATATGTTTATATAAGTCTTTTGTCCACACTTGTGGAGTAACGGTCAGTGCGTCTGGCTGCGAAACCAGGTGGCCCGGGTTCGAATCCCGGTCGGGGCAAGTTACCTGGTTGAGGTTTTTTTCCGGGGTTTTCCCTCAACCCAATAGGAGCAAATGCTGGGTAACTTTCGGTTCTGGACCCCGGACTCATTTCACCGGCATTGTCACCTTCATATCATTCAGACGCTAAATAACCTAGATGTTGATACAGCGTCGTAAAATAACCCAATAAAATAAAAATATATGTCTTTTGCTTGTTTCCAGGCTCTCTTTCAATTCCCCAGAGCTTTCCCACGGGTTTTGACATGCCCTGTATATTGTATTGTCGTATTTCGTTTCATTTTGTTACATATATTTAATTTTTAATGATGTATTACTTAATCCTCGTTATTGGTAGAGTAAAACGCTTGGCTGTTGATATGCATAGACTCTTTATCCGACCTATACTCTCTCTTGAAACATTCCTTGGCACCATTGCATACAGGCGTAATGACACTTCGACTGTGGGCTCTTTCTGAAATTATGACAAAAAATGAGAATCTTTCCATGTTTTTTTTACGGTAAGAAAAGATACGATCATTTGAACCAAGATATGCTACTGTCTGTCTGTCTGTCTGTCTGTTTCTGTCTTCTGTCCTGCCCTGTCTGTCTGTCTTTCTCTGTCTTCTGTCCCGTCCTGTCCTGTCCTGTCTGTCTGTCTCTGTCTCTGTCTTCTGCCCTGTCTGTCTGTCTGTCTCTGTCTTCTGTCCTGTCCTGTCCTGTCTGTCTGTCTCTGTCTTCTGTCCTGTCCTGTCTGTCTGTCTGTCTCTGTCTTCTGTCCTGTCCTGTCTGTCTGTCTCTGTCCTGTCCTGTCCTGTCTGTCTATCTACACCTGTTTATTGTTCCTTAAAAACAAATCTGTGCATGAGAAGTGTGACGGTGATACTAGCATGACATTGGAGGACGTATTTTGAGGTGTCATGTCAGGAGACATCTGGCGATCTTGAGAGAAACTATAATTCACGGAAATCCCTATCTATTCCAACAGTGCGAGATGGTGAAGTGAATATGAGAGTTTTCAATGTAAAGAAGAGACTTGTGGCTTCCGTGTGGGTCTACGAGCGGTCACATACCAGAAAAACCATGAGTTACGTCATCCAGTATTCCAGGAATGGTTTTGGTAAGGTTTAACCGAGCAGAGATGACTTGTTGAAGTGAGACAGAAAAGCACGTGATATGTTGAAGACACGAAGCGAAGTGAAAGATCCTTCACTCGGGGAGAAACTGGTACTGTCGTCGTCGCCGTGTTAGTGGCTCGATCGGAGATGACGCAGATTCCTGCTAATCACCAGATAACAAAGACCTCTGGTCGAGCACCATCAGACGGTCTCCAACTGGTAGACAATTTTATGGAGATTAACCAGGAACGCCGCAAGTTTCTCTCGTTGGAGAAAGGTACAAATATTTTCCAATTTAGCTAGAGATGATAGTGACATTTACGGTGGTCCAGTGCTAACCGGCCCTCTTCTCCACCATAACCCTCTACGAAGCTCCTACACCTTACCCTCAAACATAATTTTTTGTTAAGTAAAATATGACGTCAAGGGAAAAATAGAGTGAAATTGCAGTTATTGATGTAATGAAATAGGGTATAGTAAAGCAAAAGGGAGAACACCGAGAAAATCTTCAATTTTCGTTCTTGTCCACCGTATCATTCTAGACATCGCTAAGCATCCAACCCATAAGATAAATCTACGCTCTAGCACTGAGCTACAGGTAGGCTTTTCGAAAGTATACTACCAATTAATATGACTATTACACTCTGACTACGTCATACTACTTTTGACCAATAAAACGGTACGAAAGGACGTTTTTCAACCAATCATGGCTGCTTATCGCACAATTTTATCGCGTCCCTAGCATTTGTTTAATTTTATCGCGTCCCTAGCATTTGTTTCTTTGTTTGCCAACATTTGAAACTGCGCTGGTCTGGACGTCGATGCACAGCAGTTTCAAATATAACTCGCATTGGCATTCAAGAACAAGAATTAATAAAAATCACTGATCATACCTATCCTTCTTCTGAAATCCGATTTACAAATAAATGAAGAGCACCATTCGGAAATCCTAAAGAAGTTGAATACACCATGTAGGCCTAAATCAACGAGTTCCACTTCTATTACGCACACGTCCAATATAACATCAATTGAACCACCAACCATATTCAAATTTGAAAATTATACATTCAATAATTATTCGTTTTAAAATTATTCATGTTTATTTTTTTATGTCATCGTCGTTAATTAAAACTTTTCTAACACTTGTGTATATTAGTTAGGTTATGTTATAGCTTCTGCTATATAATATTATGGATAGTCACGTATCAGAGATTGTTTAATATTAAGATTTATTGAAAATCATCTGCCAAGTGACGTTGATTACTGGGATTCGGATAATTGAAGTGGAATGTTGCATTTCAATAAAAATGAAACTGAATCAACAAAGCCTTCTTGACTAGTAACACTGGCATCGTGTATAATAGATCGAGAACTTCTCGACGAGAAGGCATTGCTCACTACTGCCATCTGGCATGCATCTAGCGTAATATTTGTAATGTTGAGATGGTACAATAATACATTTGAAGACAGTTGTATTTTCGTAAGTCAATTAATATTTTATTGTATTGGAGTACTTCGTTACTTCTAATCTTTATATACTTTCTTCTAATCGTGTAATAGTCAATTAAATCCCACTCGAGTTTTGATTTTCTCTAGACAAATCAAAACGTCTAGTGAGATTACTGTTGATAAACTTTACTTAATAATTAGCTCAGACCTGCAGAACTGTAGCTCCTCAGAGCTACTGCCTTCTCACCCCCTTCTCCCACACCCACCTCTTTTACCAGTGGTGTTGGCGTTCTAGTTGCACTCGCCTAAATATCAACATTCATCCTAGCGGCGGCAAGTACACAATACGCGTACTGCAGTTTGAAGAGAACTGAAACATGGCAAAATCTAAACCCTTGAAGAAATACTACTTCAAAAGGAAATGGGAATATCATGATTTTTTGTCGAAGAAGACGAAAGAATTATTTGCTTACTGTGTCCCATCCAATTTATTTCTACTCGCCATTTCAATAATAAACGACATTTAAACGAAGTCCATATTAAGAATTATGGAATAGACAAACTTTCGGCTAAGTTCATTATCACGAACTGTATTTTGATAACTTATTTATGGCTTTTAAGGAATCCGGAGTTTTATTGCCGCCCTCACATAAGACGCCATCAGTCCCTATCCTGAGCAGAGTAATCCTGTCTTTACTATTATATCCCACCTCCCTTATATCCATTTTTATATTATCCTCCATCTACATTTCGGCTTCCCCAAAGATCATTTTCCCTTCGGCCTCCCAACTAACAAACACTCTATATGCATTTCTGAATTCGCCCATACGTGCTACATGCCCTGCCCATCTCAAACGTCTGGATATAATGTTCCTAATTATGACAGATGAAGACTACAATACGTGCAGTTCTGTGTTGTGTAACTTTCTCCATTCTCCTATAACTTCATCCCGCTTAACCCCAAATATTTTCCTAAGCACGTTACTCTCAAAAACCCTTAACCTCTGTTCCTCTCTCAAAATGAGAGTCCAAATTTCACAACCATACAGAGCAACCGGTAATATAACTATTTTTACAAATTCTAACTTTCAGCTTTTTTGAAAGCAGACTGGATGACAGAAGCTTCTCAGCCGAATAATAACAGGCATTTCCCATATTTATTGTGCATTTAATTTCCTCCTGAGTATCGTTTATATTTATTACTGTTGCTCCAAGATATTTGAATTTTTCCACCACTTCAAAGGATAAATTTCCAATTTTTATATTTCCGTTTCGTACAATATTCTGGTCACGAGACATCATCATATACTTTATCTCTTCGGGATTTACTTTCAAACCTATTTCTTGTATATTGATTATTTATTTATATACTGTTAAATTAAGGACATCACTCGTTGTGTTCATTTTGTATTCAAATGAATAGTGGCATATATATATATCAGCTTTCAGGGTTCATTACTTAAATGCTACAAACTTGTACTTCCGTAGGTGATAATAAGAGGAGAGTTTTAGAAAATGTAAAGCAGGCTAGGTGCAAAGAAATCTAAAAGAAACTACCGACAGAAAACTTAGCACAGTCGTAATCCTTGAAACGACATAACGCATTATAAATACAATGAATTTATTACAATCTTTTTTGAAAATTATAGTGCCGCCACTGATGTACCTTCCCACATGCAAAGAATGTCAACTCTACGTAAAGTCGATCATCCCCAATAGAAGTGGAGTGAGGCTGACGTCGTATTTCCCCTACTTACGGGTTCTGCAGGCCTGAATTAGCTTATTGCAGTCTTTCTCAACTCCAGCTATGAAGATAGTGAGCGCATAAAATAAAAGACACGTAGAATCCTTCTTATGCTGTCACCTAGATTTGGATGTAAAGCGTTAAAATATAATTTGAAAAGTTAGGAGCCATTATAACTGAAGCTGGTAATGTATACGCAAGAAATTAGACTCCTCACGGCATCCGTCTACGTGAGAATATGATTAGCTGAGACGTATCGAAAAGTAAACACCACTCGTTGCCTTCTTCGTTAGTTAAGAGTATGAATTTTACATTTTCACCCCCCGCTGAAAGCGTTTTCGACGGAGAGCACGAGAAGCAGCGATGGATGAATAGAAGACTAAACAGTTCCTTTACTTTTTTTTGTTATATTTAGCATTTCGATGTGAATTTAAAGTGAAAAAAATATACCAGTTGAATTTAATTACATTAAGTAGTGTCTGAATATCTGAGAGTTGGATTGCTTTTCAAAGAAAACACTTTCACGGAATTGTAATTTTTCGTAAACATTCCTTTGTGTTGATTTTAAATTTCTGAGACTGAAAGTAGCATGCACATTCTTTAGTAAAAAGTAATCGTACATTCGGTACTAATGAGACAACGTTACTAGAATTGAAGTTCTATAAACATAGGCTATTGCCTTGGTATGGTTTCGAGTGGAAAATTGTACCTTTGAGCCATTCATCGCAATCTAAAATTTTTCATTATACATCCGTCGTTACAACAGCTGTCGCCGTCTTCCAGTAACCAAACGACATTCCTCTCTATCCATCCCTTGATCTGGCTCCAAATTTCTTACTACCATGGATGCTGCTCTTCTCTCTGTTCTACCCTCTTTCGCACCATTCCATTTCCTTCTCTCCTGCCGAAATATTTCATAACTAATTTCAGTGCTTTCACTTCTTGGTATGATTTTAATATAGTCACACCGCTGCAGCTTTTCTTCTTTATGTTGCCTATGATAACTTGCTTTCAATTCACTCCTATGATTTCCTTAATATTTTGGTTTATTCTTATTCATAGAGGGAAGCAGAAATTAGGAAAGATTGGACAAAGTTGGGTTTGCAGAGAAAGACCTGCCCTTGGACAGAATACTAAATGTATCAATTGAAGAAATTGTTCCTCTCATTATTTTCCCTACTATCTTCTTAAAGCATTCATTCCTTACATAAGTTCTATTTTTTTCTCTCCCCTGAAAATTTTCTTTAAGTCATAGATGGAATTTAGAGCTACCATAGTAAAGTAATCTTTCAAAGGTGTTCTCATTAAATTTGAAGATCTCTGTGCAGCCATTAAAAGTTTCAATTTTGATATGAATGAAGATAACTTGTATGAAAAATTATGATCTCTAATAACAATATTACGTTCTGTAATGTAGAAAAAATTCAAAACAGTACTAGAATGGCATTCTTTTATCTTCTATACAATAATTACAATGAAGATGAAGATATTGAAGTAGATAATATTAAATGTGTAGCTTTATTCATCTTAATTGTACACACAGAAATAATATTTTCATAAACGAAACAAACATTGTATGACGTAAGAAACGGACTGTAAGTTGATTCAATTAAATGTGAGGTCCAAATTGTGAATAATTATGGTTGAATATGCTGTATAGATATTCTAGTAGTGTTTTTAAAGACGAAACGTTTTTGAAAATTGCTGCTAACAGTAAAATAAAAAATGTCAAAGTCAGTAGAGTGGTGAATTTACCTGGTTCATCATACAGGATTCGGGACCTGAATGTAGCTGTTTTCTTTGGTGAGTTTGTTTTATAATGGCATTAAATATTGTTAGTGATCTTTGTGTTTTTCTTGTTCAAATTTAATGTCAATAAATTATCTGCATGTATTTCATTTGAAGGGTTCAGAACCATAGTGGCCCAAGCGCCATTTATAAAAACTGTAGAAAACAAGGGTTAAAATGAAGTTATCACCATAATTCAATGGAAACATATAACAAGTAATTTAAAGTAGACACATTAAAACTAAGTGATATGTCACTCTTCATTAAACTATGGTATTCACTAACTTTAACCCTTGCTTTCTCCGTTTTTAATAAATGGCGCTTGGCCCACTATGGCTCTGAACCCTTCATTTGATATCTAATGTATAGATGCATTTATATGTATTGAGGTGAAGGAAATAACTGAACATTAAAGGAGATCAAGTGTCCTCTTTTTTTTAATTTATATCTGGTCACCCTAATGGACAATCATCCAATTCTGGCATACGTGCCGAAAGTAAGTCTCAACAAATAAGTGTCTTCTATAATTTTCCGTATGTGTGGTCCTCATGACATGATGTCTTGGACTAACGTTGCGGAATGATCGCAGGTTTCAGTTTTTTATGGGGAAATAAATTTTTCATGAAATTTCTTTCAGTGCCTATCCAGAATCGTGTTGAATTTGGGGCGCTGTAGTGAGTAGCACTTGACGATACCTATGTGTCAGAGGAAGAAAAATTGTTTGTATGCATCTGAAGTCTGACTAGTGTAATATGTAGCTAGTCGGCGATGTATGCAATGGAGAGGGAAAAGAACTGGCCACCCTACCCCTTATCTCCTGGCCTAGTTGCCTCATAAAAGGTAGAACCCAGAGAGTTAGAGTAGGTCATGAAATATCGGAAATTGGAAATATAAGTTCAGGGGTGCCACAGGGCAGCGTTCTGGGTCCATTACTCTTTATAATATACGTAAATGACCTATGCCAGGATATTACATCAAATGTGAGGCTATTTGCAGACGACTGCATTATCTATAGAAAGATTAGAAATAATTCAGATGTAGATGCTATTCAAACAGACTTGAATAACATTTACAACTGGGCGTTAAAGCATAGGATGAAAATAAATGGTTCTAAAAGTAAATCTATAACATTTTGTAAAACCCGAGAGGAAACTAGTCTTAATTACGAATTCAGTGGTGTTGTAATTCCGCAAGAACAATGTTGTAAATACCTAGGAGTGTATTTAAACTCCAAACTTTCTTGGGGAGAGCATGTTGATAATGTTACAGGCAAAGCATGGAGGGCACTTCACTTTATTATGAGAATCTTGAGAAAGGCTAGCCCCAAATCGAGGGAAATAGCATATCTAACATTAGTGCGACCGTTAATGGAATACGGAACTACGTGTTGGGATCCCTATAGAATATATCAGATAAATTCCTTAGAAAGAATCCAGTATAGGGCAGCTAAATTTGTTAAAGGTAAAAGAGAAGATGGGAACGATACGATAAAAGAACTTAAATGGGAAACTTTGGAAAACAGACGTAGGAAAACTAGAATAACATCATTGTATAGAGCACATCTAGGTCAGAAAGCATGGGTAGACATAACGGCTCGGTTAGAAAAGCCAACGTACTATGGTAGGAACGATCATGATTTTAAAATCAAATGTAGGAAACAGAAAACGGATGTAGGTAAATTCTCATTTTTAAATAGAACTATAAATGATTTGAATGACCTACCTGCAGCGGTCTTTGAGGGCTGTCCTTCCTTAAGGAGATTCAAGAATAATTTAAAGAGTTGTGCATAAAGTGAAAATTAAAATTAAGGTGACATTCAACATTTAATTTTTTAAGGTGGCATGTATTTATCTAGCCTGACGAGTTTACTTCCTTGGTTTGAATTGTAAATTATTTAAAAATAGCGTGTAAGAGGGCCTTAGACTAGAAATGTTTAGTTTAAATGTAGTTCTGTTTATAAGTATGCATAAGAATGCAATTATTAGACTTATTTGAACTGTTGTATCAGTGAAGCGAGGTGAGTCAGTGAAGTTATGGTTTTACAGTGCAGTGAACAGTTCCGATCAGTGATAATTTATAGCGTCAATGAAATGTGTTCTATAGTGTCAGTGAAATGTGTTACAGAGTGTCAGTGAAATGTGTGCTAAAGTGTCAGTGAAATGCGTCATAGTGCCACTACAGGGAATGAGATGAGAGTAAAGTGAAAGACTATTGAAAATTATGTAGGACCTATACATAATTATGTAGGTTGTGTTGTAAAATTAGGTGTTTTATTTTATGTTTTATTATTATTGTGTTAAATTGTATTGTGTATTCTTATTGTATTGTGTATAAAATTGTATATGTGTTGTAAATTTTATTATGTATTGTAAATTTTATTGTGTATTGCTGATCATTTTAACTGTGTATTGTTAATATTGTATATACCACTGCCACCGGGTGCTTGCCCACTTGCAGTGTAAATAAATACATACATACATACATAAATGGTGCCTTCGTGGTATCACTTGTGGGATTCAGACCTGTTTTCGGATAGTTGGTTAAACAAAAACAACAATATTGAGTAGCGAAATCCGGTTTCTCAAACCAGGTAAAACATTACCATAATTACCTTCGTACTAGTTGGATGATCGTTCATCTCTGCTGAGGCAAGGGGACATGAGGCCAGCAGTTGACTGGTTGAGTGTAACACTCCTCGGGCTATCGCGCAACGGAAGCTATTTTTGTCATGAGTAATACACAAAACACTTTGTTACGTATGTCTGTAATTATGATTTAAGAAAATGGTCCGTAAACAGTGACACAATTCACAACATGAAAAACCATTGAATTTTTTCGAAATATTTGAGAAGTGTAATGAGAATGTATGTGTTATATCCGTGGAACTATTTTTTTTAATATTATATTTGAAAGTCTTAAGTTATTATGAGAATGACAATTTCAGCCTTCATTATAATATTCAGTATTAAATTTTTGAGTTTCGAAAGGGACTTTGTTAAAATCCTGTCTCACAGTTCTCCTTTCAGTCCCTTTTATTGGATTTCATAAATCGAAAGTTTTCCCCGTTATCAAAATATCATTCTGTACTTGAAATATTACGTTGCATTCAATTATTTTAAAACGTGTCCTTCCAAATTACAGGGTTTTATGAAGAGGGAATTTGAATCCTTGTTGAAGTTTCTATGTCATTTAACGTTATAATTATTCCAATTTTTTCAGCATATCAAAGGATATTATATCTGTGATGAGGGCTTTTATAAAATCTGTACACAGAGATGATCATTTCTGAGCAGAAAAAAATCTGTATTCCCTGAAGTACAATGTTAGCGATATGGAAGCTAATTTGCAGTCGTTGCAGACTTTGTCTGGAAAAGCTACTGTCCGTTTCCTAGAAAGGAAGAGAGCGTCAATTAAAAAGAGCCTGTGTCTGTCTGTGAGTCTGTTCTCAATTCGCTAACGAGGCAAATTAGATGAACATCAAGTACCATAATGACATAGACACAGGGGTAATCCCTTGTTCGCCCGTGTTTCATCTAGATATCTCGAAGGTATTCCTTGCAGTGCATTGACGAAAATTATAGTAATTAAAAAGTGATTGTCACGAAGATGGTGCATACTTTCTCATTATATGTCTTCAGCATCTCGTTACGATTCAGTCTCTCTATCGTGTTGCAAATCAGATTACCGTTTATAGTTTATTTTCCTGAACTATTATTCAAATCACGCGAATAAACTGATAAACTTTCACTTTCTGGGTTGCATACAAAAACATTCATTGTAACTTCAAAAGCAAGGCATTCAAGTTTGAGTATGTATAGCGCTGGCTTTCTGTTCTCGAGGTTGAGGATTCGTTCCCGGTCATGGTCGATGACATTTAAGTGTGCTTAAATGCTGCAGACTCATGTCAGTAGATTTAATGGCACGTAAAAGAACTCCTGCTGGACAAAATTCCGACACACCGGCGCGCTAATATAACCTCTGCAGTTTCGAGCGTCGTTAAAAAAACAATTATTTTTTCAATTTCGTTTATACAAGGTGAGCCAATGAAATGGATGACTTTAAAACTTTAATAACTATTGCACTCACTAAATTGAAATAAAACTTTCACTTTACATTTAAAGTATACACAATAGCATTTACCTGTACCTCATTAAATTCTAATTTTCTGAATACTACATCCCGCAGGTGGGACTCATTTCGTTGCACACATTCTTCAAGTCTAAGTTGTATGTTTCCAATAACACGACGCAACATGGCCACAGGAACTTCAGCATCTTCATGGAGAATTGTTTCTTTGAGTTCTTCGATATTCTGTGGAGGTGGATTTTTGAAGGCCATATTCTTGAAATATTCCTATAAGAAGAAATCGTATGCTGTCAGATCTGGAGATCTCGCAGGCCATGAAATGTATCCATATCTTGAGACAATGCGGTTTAGAAATAAACGTCTGACTGCATCCATGGAGCGTCTAGCCGTGTGACTGGTCACACAATCCTGTTGAAACCACGTGTCTCTATTGTTGAGAGGATTATTGGAATTGAATTTTGAAAAATTAAGTTTACGGGAAATTAAGAAACATTGTACATTGTCCACATTTTGAACAAACAGAGATGGCCGTATCCATTTTTGAAACACAAAACCCAGAATCAGGATAATGATGAGAAAATCCTAAGGAAGTTATGATTTTATTCTAAAACTATTTCAGATTGAAAATAAAGTCTGAAAAGGAGTTGGGCATTAAAATACACATTCACACTAATAATTTAATACTCTCTTAGAGAATTCAAATATTATTTTTTTGCAATAAATCGTACATGAAATTAATGCTATAGAAATGTAGATGTTTAAGCATAACAATTTTATTTTTGACCATTTTACACATTCTGGTTACCTTAAATTGAAAAATATCGTTAATTGTAATGCCTTCTTTATTTATGTAGTTAGTAACATACATAGAAATGGCAGGGATGTAATGATAATAAATCATTTATTTTCCAATTGAAAACCATCTTTCCACATAAAACACTTCGTTATAACAATATAGTGCAAAAAGAATCAAGTACACAGACTCGCAATTTCAGATAATCATGTTTTCCTTTTTCATTATTGCTCTGGTTATCACGCAAGGGAAAGGTTATTAAAACACATACAGTGGACTACAAACATTTGCTCAGCTCCTTCATAATATCGTTACTTGTGGGAAAAGAAATAAAAACATTCTGCAATAATTTACGTTATTATGCCTCGAGAAGCACGCAGAAATAACATAAACTTGGAATCCAAACTAATAAAATAATTGTAGTTATTATTCTATGCCACTTCTTCTGTTCGTTTCCATGCATTTTTACCAACGCCGCACGTGTTTATTTTTTATCGTATTTGAATTGATATAAAGGGCAGTTTACGTGGACCATTATTACTTTAATGTTCCGAGAAAATTTTATGAAACGCAAATGGTTGCTATTTGCGGTTGAATCTATATGGACAATTATAAAAAAGAGTTACATAGTTAAATTTATGTAGGCCTACCATTTTTATAACAGCTAACATTTATAACACGCACAAATTATTTCACCTTTACTTTAACCATTCCACCTACTGGAATTGTTGGCTTATTTTCACGTATTGTACAAGAAAAGTCTTCCCTCCATTTAGATCAGAATATATTTTATATTGTTGTACTCAGTGTCTGTAATTCAGTATTATGACGAATCTTGTTTTTGACATCAAAATGCTTGCGTACAAGTCTACTAACAGTTTTTCTAGTTACTTGTGTAGTAGTGAAAATAACATACAGGGTTGCCATACCTTATTTCAGTCAAACCTCATCATCATCACGACCTACCTAAAGGTCCTACAGACGCGATATAACCTCGTTGTTAAAGCGTGTTTAATAAACTTACTAGGTACTGAAATATATTTATCATTTTTATATTCAACGTTGTTCATATTTTATGTTTCTAAATATAACATAAATGCAAGTTATCATGGCGCATTTGTTTCATTTTGTAAATCATCCCGCGACCCCTCAGTACTTTACACAACCAAAGGAGTCGCGACTCACATTTTGGAAGCACTGGTATAGAGGTAAAGATTAAGATCCGTGCACCGAAGCTGCTCTTTAATTTATCTTAAGCTGAATACCTGGTTATTTTTCTGTATTTTTTCCAACTGTAACACGAATGTCAGGTAATTCCATGGAGAATTTTGGGAACTCAATCCGCTATCGCCTATTACACAGATGCTAGATAGGCGCGTGGTTGTTAGAGGGTTCTTAACCGATCGAAATATTAATCAAAAGCCAAAACTGACACTGTTATGCAAGAAAGTCATAATGGTAAGCCGTTAATACTACTTTCAACCTTACTTACTTATTTATTGGCTTTTAAGAAACCCGGAGGTTCATTGCCGCCCTCACATAAGCCCGCCATTGGTCCCTATCCTGTGCAAGATTAATCCAGTCTCTACCATCATATCCCACCTCCCTCAAATCCATTTTAATATTATCTTCCCATCTACGTCTCGGCTTCCCTAAAGGTCATTTCCCTCCGGCCTCCCAACTAACATCTATATGCATTTCTGGATTCACCCATACGTGCTATATTCGGTGCCCATCTCAAACGTCTGGATTTAATGTTCCTAATTATGACAGGTGAAGAATACAATGCGTGCAGTTCTGTGATGTGTACCTTTCTCCATTCTCCTGTAACTTCATCCCTCGTAGCCCCAAATATTTTCCTAAGCACCTTATTCTCAAACACCTTAACCTATGTTCCTCTCTCAAAGTGAGAGTTCAAGTTTCACAACCATAAAGAACAACCGGTAATAGGCCTATAACTATTTTATTAATTCTGACTTTCAGATTTTTGACAGCAGACTGGATGATAAAAGCTTCTCAACCGAATAATAACAGGCATTTCTCATATTTGTTCTCTGTTTAATTTCCTCCCGAGTGTCATTTATATTTGTTACTGTTGTTCACAGGTATTTGAATTTTTCCACCTCTTCAAAGGATAAATTTCCAATTTTTATATTTCCATTTCGTACAATACTCTGGTCACGAGACATAATCTTATATTTTGTCTTTTCGGGATTTACTTCGAAACCTATCTCTTTACTTGCTTCAAGTAAAATTCCCATATTTTCTCTAATCGTCTGTGGATTTTCTCCTAACATATTCACGTCATCCGCATAGACAAGCAGCTGATGTAACCCGTTCAATTCCAAATCCTCTCTGTTATCTTGCACTTTCCTAATGGCATACTCTAGAGCAAAGTTAAAAAGTAAAGCTGATAGTGCATCTTCTTGCTTTAGCCCACAGTGAATTGGAAACCCATCTGACAGAAACTGACCTATATGGACTCAGCTGTACGTTTGACTGAGACACATTTTAATTATTCGAAGTAGTTTCTTGGGAATACCAAATTCAATAAGAATATTATATAAAACTTCGCTCTTGACCGAGTCATATGCTTTTTTGAAATCTATGAATAACTGGTGCACTGTACTCTTGTACTCCCATTCTTCTTTTATCCTATGTGAAATATATTTAAATAGACATGATTATGCTCTCATAAAAAATCACTCTAATGAATTTTTGTAGGAATGTTAAAAATTAATAAACCATCGTTGGAAATATTGACATCTCGTCCCTTTACTCGCATAATCAACAGAGACACCGTCATCGTGTTGTAAAATTTAAATTAATAAATCGTGGTTGGAAATATTGACATCTGGTCATTTTACCCGCGTAATCAACAGAGACACCGTCATCGTGTTGTAAAATTTAAATTAATAAATCGTGGTTGGAAATATTGACATCTGGTCATTTTACCCGCGTAATCAACAGAGACACCGTCATCGTGTTGTAAAATTTAAATTAATAAATCGTGGTTGGAAATATTGACATCTGGTGATTTTACCCGCGTAATCAACAGAGACACCGTCATCGTGTTGTAAAATTTAAATTAATAAATCGTGGTTGGAAATATTGACATCTGGTCATTTTACCCGCGTAATCAACAGAGACACCGTCATCGTGTTGTAAAATTTAAATTAATAAATCGTGTTTGGAAATATTGACATCTGGTGATTTTACCCGCGTAATCAACAGAGACACCGTCATCGTGTTGTAAAATTTAAATTAATAAATCGTGGTTGGAAATATTGACATCTGGTCATTTTACCCGCGTAATCAACAGAGACACCGTCATCGTGTTGTAAAATTTAAATTAATAAATCGTGGTTGGAAATATTGACATGTGGTCATTTTACCCGCGTAAGCAACAGAGACACCGTCATCGTGTCATAAAATTTAAATTAATAAATCGTGGTTGGAAATATTGACATCTGGTCATTTTACCCGCGTAATCAACAGAGACACCGTCATCGTGTTGTAAAATTTAAATTAATAAATCGTGGTTGGAAATATTGACATGTGATCATTTTACCCGCGTAAGCAACAGAGACACCGTCATCGTGTCATAAAATTTAAATTAATAAATCGTGGTTGGAAATATTGACATCTGGTCATTTTACCCGCGTAAGCAACAGAGACACCGTCATCGTGTCGTAAAATTTAAATTAATAAATCGTGGTTGGAAATATTGACATCTGGTCATTTTACACGCGTAAGCAACAGAGACACCGTCATCGTGTCGTAAAATTTAAATTAATAAATCGTGGTTGGAAATATTGACATCTGGTCATTTTACACGCGTAAGCAACAGAGACACAGTCATCGTGTTGTAAAATTTAAATTAATAAATCGTGGTTGGAAATATTGACATGTGGTCATTTTACCCGCGTAAGCAACAGAGACACCGTCATCGTGTCATAAAATTTAAATTAATAAATCGTGGTTGGAAATATTGACATCTGGTCATTTTACCCGCGTAAGCAACAGAGACACCGTCATCGTGTCGTAAAATTTAAATTAATAAATCGTGGTTGGAAATATTGACATCTGGTCATTTAACACGCGTAAGCAACAGAGACACCGTCATCGTGTCGTAAAATTTAAATTAATAAATCGTGGTTGGAAATATTGACATCTGGTCATTTTACACGCGTAAGCAACAGAGACACCGTCATCGTGTCGTAAAATTTAAATTAATAAATCGTGGTTGGAAATATTGACATCTGGTCATTTTACACGCGTAAGCAACAGAGACACCGTCATCGTGTCGTAAAATTTAAATTAATAAATCGTGGTTGGAAATATTGACATCTGGTCATTTTACACGCGTAAGCAACAGAGACACCGTCATCGTGTTGTAAAATTTAAATTAATAAATCGTGGTTGGAAATATTGACATGTGGTCATTTTACCCGCGTAAGCAACAGAGACACCGTCATCGTGTCATAAAATTTAAATTAATAAATCGTGGTTGGAAATATTGACATCTGGTCATTTTACCCGCGTAAGCAACAGAGACACCGTCATCGTGTCGTAAAATTTAAATTAATAAATCGTGGTTGGAAATATTGACATCTGGTCATTTTACACGCGTAAGCAACAGAGACACCGTCATCGTGTCGTAAAATTTAAATTAATAAATCGTGGTTGGAAATATTGACATCTGGTCATTTTACACGCGTAAGCAACAGAGACACCGTCATCGTGTCGTAAAATTTAAATTAATAAATCGTGGTTGGAAATATTGACATCTGGTCATTTTACCCGCGTAATCAACAGACACACCGTCATCGTGTCGTAAAATTTAAATTAATAAATCGTGGTTGGAAATATTGACATCTGGTCATTTTACACGCGTAAGCAACAGACACACCGTCATCGTGTCGTAAAATTTAAATTAATAAATCGTGGTTGGAAATATTGACATCTGGTTATCTTACCCGCGTAATCAACAGAGACACCGTCATCGTGTTGTAAAATATAAATTAATAAATCGTGGTTGGAAATATTGACATCTGGTCATTTTACACGCGTAATCAACAGAGACACCCGTCATCGTGTTGTAAAATTTAAATTAATAAATCGTGGTTGGAAATATTGACATCTGGTCATTTTACCCGCGTAATCAACAGACACACCGTCATCGTGTTGTAAAATTTAAATTAATAAATCATGGTTGGAAATATTGACATCTGGTCATTTTACACGCGTAATCAACAGAGACACCCGTCATTGTGTTGTAAAATTTAAATTAATAAATCGTGGTTGGAAATATTGACATCTGGTCATTTTACCCGCGTAATCAACAGAGACACCGTCATCGTGTTGTAAAATTTAAATTAATAAATCGTGGTTGGAAATATTGACATCTGGTCATTTTACACGCGTAATCAACAGAGACACCCGTCATCGTGTTGTAAAATTTAAATTAATAAATCGTGGTTGGAAATATTGACATCTGGTCATTTTACCCGCGTAATCAACAGAGACACCGTCATCGTGTTGTAAAATTTAAATTAATAAATCGTGGTTGGAAATATTGACATCTGGTCATTTTACTCGCGTAATCATCAGGGATACGGTCATCGTGTTGTAAAATTTCAATTAATGATTCATGGTTGGAAATACTGACATCTGGTCAGTCTACTCGCTTAATCAACAGAGACACCGTCATCGTGTTGGAAAATTTCAACTATGTGTATCCCAATTTTTTCAGCTTTAATTCCGTTACGGTTAAGGAAATCTCTGCAAATTACAAACCAAAGGTATTCTTTTTTCACAAGCAGTTCATATTCTTCGCGCCATTTCCCAGTCTTGTTCTTTACTTTCAGTCAAAAATTGAATTAAAGGAGTAGCGTTAGTTCATTTTTTTTCTTTATTATGAAAGTTTTATGGAGCGTCTAATCCTTTACGGTAACCGAGGTTTTTGTATGATGAAATCTTCTCTTAAAATTTTTCGTAGGGTCGGTCCACAATCTTTCGTTCGGTCCCAGGAGTCTGGTATAGAGAAAGATGAAAGGAGAAAACTGGAGCAGAGGGGTCGAGAAAGTGATAGAACGTACTGAAAAGAGAACTCTGGAAAAAAAAAAAAAAAAAAAAGACTCAGAAACACTCTGAATGAACCTATAGAAGTGGGATACTCTAAATCATATGGCGCCTACATCCAGTCGATAATACAATATCGCTGCCAGCTAGGGCATAGCTACCGCTTGGCCTATCAGTCTCTCTTCTTCTTCCTCTCTTCTTCTTCCTCTTCTTCTTTGGGTCAGTCGAGTCCACCCAGTAGACCTCCTCCATGACAAGAGGTTGAGCTGACCCTTCTGCATCCCTTGTCTTCTGAACCTGCTCTGTCGCCTTTTGGAATACCAAAACCATTGGAGCGAAAACAAACACATATGACTCCAGACATCCTGTCCAAAGAGAGCGATATTCCCATGGTTCGAAGAAAATACAAGTATGACGCAATATATGATTTCCAGTTCTTCCTACATACCGAATTCAGTTTCCAATAGAGAATAGAACATATTTGAAAATTACATGACACATACTAGATATAGTACGTCAAAATTTTCTTTCGAATAAACTCTACTTAAATTTCAGTTTCTTCGACGTTTATTTATAGTATAGTCATATTCGGAATTTAGTGAAGTTGAAGAGCTATAGCGTCAGTTTTTTACGTAGAAGACACCATTTCAAATCCTAGGAGATGTGATTAATTCATTCTAGTGTTCTGCCCAAGGACAGGTCTTTCACTGCAAACCCAGCATTCTCCAGTCTCCTATTTTCTGCCTTGCTCTTTGTTTCTTCATATGACCCATCTATCGTAATGTAGTCTA
This sequence comes from Periplaneta americana, assembly GCF_040183065.1. Classification (NCBI taxonomy): domain Eukaryota; kingdom Metazoa; phylum Arthropoda; class Insecta; order Blattodea; family Blattidae; genus Periplaneta; species Periplaneta americana. Next base: position 60,695,866 of record NC_091133.1, read on the forward strand.
TCATCTGATATCTTCTTCTCGACCGAACGCTTCTCCCTTTCACCATTCCTTCCAGTGCATCCTTAAGAAGGCAGTTTCTTCTCAACCAGTGATCCAACCAGTTCTTTTTCCTTTTTCTGGTCAATTTTAGCATCATTCTTTCTTCATCCACTCTTTCCAAAACAGCTTATTTTCTTATTCTGTCTGTCCTTTTCACACGCTCCATTCTTCTCCATATCCACATTTCAAATGCTTCTAGTTGCTTCTCTTCACTTCGTCGTAATTTTCCATGTTTCTGCACCATATAGTGCTACATTCCACACAAAGCAATTCACTAGTCTCTTCCTTATTTCTTTCTCCAGAGGTCCGCAGGAGATATCAGATGATTGGCGACATCAAGATATGCAAATCATATGCGGAGACAATGAGGAAGGCAGAAAACGGGAAATATTGAAGAATACTGGATTTGTAGTGAAAGACATGTTCTTCGGCAGAATACTATAATTGAATAAATGAATAGTTATATAGGCTATGCAATATATATATATATATATATATATATATATATATATATATAATATGTGTGTACATATTTTTTTAAATTATGTTTTATTTAACGAGGCTCGCAACTGCAGAGGTTATATCAGCGTCACCGGTGTGCCGGAATTTTGTCCCGCAGGAGTTCTTTTACATGGCAGTAAATGTACTGACATGAGTGTGTCGCATTTATGCCATCGACCTGGACCGGGATCGAACCCGCAAACTTGGGCACAGAAGTCCAGCACTCTACCGACTGCGCCACCCAGGCCGAAAATTTCTAAGATTTTCGTAGAAACATGCTTCGAATTCCGAAAAATGTTCCTTACAAATCACAAGACGTGATAGGAACAACCTTGAAAAAAAGGAACATTGTCATGTGCAGCCAAATTGTGTGCCATATTTGGCCCTTAAAATGTATTTCTAATTTGAGATATAGTAGAAAACCCTACATTTTCCTTGAACACATTTTTCAGTTTTTTTTTTTCACTGCTGCATTTGCTTCACATGTATCTAGATTAACGGCTCAGAACATATAGAAGTCTTTATAACCTGGTCCTTGTACTTCGACGTTTGATGAACTTCTTAAACAGAATGGTGCAACCAATTTTATCTGCAGTTTTTGCTAACAGATAATGAAGATCGAGCTATTTCTAAGCTGAAGTAGTACTTTAGATAACACATTAACCAAAAGAAGTAGCTAATTAGAGACAAATCAAATTACTTCGAAAGATACTGAAACAAGGCATCTTCTGAAACTTTTATTTCTGTGATCTCTCTCAGCGAATTTTCTATCTATAGACAAACAAAATCTTTCCCTTTATAGTATAGGCTAATAATACATTGTTTCTCATTCTTTAAATTATACAAGTGGTTAAAATGAGAAGTTGCTCTATTGTTTTCGTAAACGTAATATGTTCGCAAATATGACCCAACGTATAGACAATTCCTATGAATTTTATATTTATTTTAAATTAGTATATTAAATTTCTATGTTCTATATTCAGAATAACATCTTGTATTGCATATTTGCATGCATTCCTACGTAATTTGGTGTGTACACAGTTCTACTGATGGTTAGTTAGTTAATGATGTTTAAAATGGCGTACCAGCAAATCTCGCTTCTTACATCCTTGCTCGAGAGTCTGTAAATAATTAAAGTTTAAAACTGATAGACTCTACTGCTGGAGAAAGGTTGTCTAATAGAAATGTTTTGCTTTCAGCAGACTATATTTGGAGACAAGGTGGAATACCTCGTGGAGATTTAACGCATATATGGTTTTTGTAATCATTTCGCTTATCTTGTGGATATATTCTCTTCCTTGTCTGGAATTGCCTGATACTCAAGTAAAAGAGGAGCAAAGAACTGAATTCTTTTCAGCAGCATCTTCCTCCTCTGTTAGTAATAATGATGGGAAAGATTCCTGTGTTAGTACTATCCTCGAAAAAAAAATCTCGACTGCCGTACACTACAGAAATTTCCCTTAATATATCCGGGGAATATGAAATAGTTTATTTCTGTTAAAAAGGGAATTGCTTCCGTATAAGGGATTTAGCTTAGAGAGAAAGAGTGTGTTGAGACGAGACCGTAAAGCTATTGTGTGTTTACAAATATATGTAGGAAGGATAGCGAGACAGAGAGGGAAAATATGATGCTCTCAAGAACCTTATTTTACTCTCCCTTTCATAGTGATCTTGATAGTCTCTCTTATGTAGTTGTTCGAACAGCCGTATCTGATTGTGCGTCAAATGACGGCTTATCACCATGGAGAACTGAACTTCGAACATTGACGTATGCTGCAGAGTTTATGTTATAAAGCGAACGTGGATCTGTCTTCTTACAAGATTTCAGTTTTCCTCTACATTCTCATTTCACTATAAGCTTATTCTCACAAGGACATAATACTGTCATCTATGAATAGCATGCCCAAGGTTGCGGGTTCGATCCCGGGCCAGGTCGATGGCATTTAAGTGTGCTTAAATGCGACAGGCTCATGTCAGTAGATTTACTGGCATGTAAAATAACTCCTGCGGGACAAAATTCCGGCACATCCGGCGACGCTGATATAACCTATGCAGTTGCGAGCGTCGTTAAATAAAACATAACATTTAACATTCTATGAATACGATGAAAGAGTAATGGAACGGAGAAAAATTTTATCGTATGAGGACGCAGAATATCTGCATGGAAATATCATATGTACTTGGGTACATTATAATAATATATATTCTATGAATAGCTGTTGTAGTTTAAATTAATGTCAGCTAAAGAATTGCTAGCTGAAAGAGTATTTTAGAAGTTTAAATATTCAACGTTTGGGATAATACTCTAAAACAGGGGTTCTCAACCGGTGTGTCGTGCAGCCCCATGGAGTGTGTCGCGAAATTTTGCTGAAAAATAAATTTTATGCCATCCAGAAAGTCTCTTTACAACGTATTTTTTATTTACAACGAAGTCGTTGATATGGTACATTTTATTTTGAGACAGACTTTACCAATGAAACGTGAATACCTGCAACAATGCTTAGTAATTAATGTACTGTTCCCGCTTAGTAAAAATACGTCCTAGAGTTTAGAATCGTCAGAACACATTGGTCAGTTTCGGTATGAGCCGGTGATAGTACGACTGTTTTATGAAAAGTGCTTTATTTAGATTTTATCATGGAGAAAAGTTTAATTCGAAATCAAGCTCTGGGTTAGAATTAGGTAACAGCAGTGCTAATTGAAATGATGTGCGCGAAAATTCCCTTCAGAGTTCACAAAAACGTACTGCGTTTCATAAATATAGTGAAGAATATTTGCAATATGGTTTTACGTGGCGTGGAGATTAATATAAACAAAATGCAGAGTGCCTTATATGCGGAAATGTTTTGTCAAATCACTCGATGGTGCCGAATAAACTAAAAATATATTGAGAACTGTCGTTTTCAATATCATACTTGTGTGAATCAGTATTTTCTACCATGAAAATAGTGAACTCTAAACAAAGTAATAGACTGCTGTATTTTGAATAAGATTTACATGTCCTGTGTACAATAAGGCCACGTATAGAGAAATTCGGTGCAACCCACCAAGCGCAGATTTGACTTTAATTTAAATGTAGGTGAGTTGTTAAACACGATCATAAAAACCTTTTATCGGACATCCAGCATAGATAGGTTGGGATTTTTGGCTCATACTACGTTTTTTTTCTAATTCCATTCAAGTTGCTGCTTTTTTATTTATAGAATTTTCGATTGCGTGTTAACATCGACGTATCTACAACGTGGATATCCGACATTCCATGGAAGTTATCAGTGCCTTTTTCTGGCGGAACGCGGTGGAACGGCGTTCTGGCACTTTTTTCTTGCACATTTCATCATGCAAGCGAAATATGTATGAATAACTATGTTTTTAATTTAATTTTTCTTTGAATTCCAGTTATACCTTGAAAATTTTAGTTTAACGATAAGGAGGATAAAAACCACAAAATTCCTGTGCAGTGAACAGTAATCATTTCCCCATACGCTATAAAATATTCTACACAGAGTTCCACCACCTCTTCCTAAAAAACGAAAACCACTGGTTATTGTTATTATACTGTTATTAATAAAAAGAAATAAGTGTGTCACGATTTCTTGGGTGTTTAATAAAGTGTGTCGACAGTCAAGAAATGTTGGGAACCACTCCTCGAAATGATTGGTGAAATAAAGAAAATAGAGTAGCTTGGCCTATAGGCAACAGATCCAGCAAATAGATTCTCAGTAGTGCCTTCTGTTAATAATCAGGTCATTTGGAAATCTGTTCCCAAACTTAACACAGTGCTAACTTCCGTACTGACTAGAAGGTTACGAAATTGGAGACCTTCCCAGAAAAATTATGTAGCTGCAAATAAATGAAATATGTGAGTCAGGTGAAAAAAGTGATTTTCAAACATTCATTTACAACATGCCTGTCAAACTCGTGCACAGAGATTGTGAAGAGTTGCTTGTCTACCTTTGCGCAGTGATGAATACTGTTCGTAAAGTACGATTATTTAGTCCTGACAGTCGCCGAAAATGTGCGCCTGGGTGAGGCGAGTCCATTAAGTTACGCCAAGGGATGTTCAGGTTAGTCTGTCGCCTGCAGTCAGAGCGATCGGATGTCACGCATGCGGCATAGCGTTGTGTTTCCAGTACAGTTAAGCTGTAGTCTCCTGGATTCTTTTACCGACCTCTCGCTCTTCTCTCTACTCCGGAACTCTTTCCACTACTCCTATTACTTCCCCTCTTTCGCGTTGCTGAGCTGTTAGGACTAAATAATCGGTTTGTACGTCTCAGCATTAGTTACTCTGTGTTGTTTACCATGGACGGCTGTGTGTCTTTCTGAATAATCAGATTTTTGGATAAGGTGTGCAGTTTCATTTTAGGCGACTCATATAAAGGACAATCATTATAATATGAAGAAAAATATAGCTTTATGATTAAAAGTTGTAGTGAATGTCCTTCGGCCCAAAAAAAAGAGAGAAGATGTGTTTTTTTATTTCAAAGAGAAGGGCTCTCTGATAACAGATAGGGAATCATCTCGCCTTCATCACGTGCGTATTTTACACATTTTAACTGATTCGTAACATTAAACCCGATTAAATATAGCTATAGTACGTCCGCTCAAATGAGAGCCACTTGCACCTACCTCGAGCGGGAGGCGTCACGTGTTTCAGTCTTGAAGCACGCGGCTGGTTATTGGAACGCTAGCGCTGTTGACAGATCTAAGTCGGTGCTCCGAGAACAAGTTCATATAGTATTCGGTTTCAGACGAGCACGCAAGTATAATACAGCTAGCTCAGAACGAGGCAGAAGACCGTAAATGTATTATATTGTGGCTTTTGTGTTCCATACATTGTGATTGTATTTATAATGTGGCGTCCTTGGGAAACGGATAATAACAATAGTCGTAGACGTAAACCCACACAATCGCCATTAGGACGTGGTAAGATTGTACAAGAACAGAGTTAATTATTATTAATATTTATACGTATTTCAAAGACTGTGCGGGTAAGTGCCGGACACCACTGAAAAATACCAGTGCTGCTACAGGAGTGTCTCGCGCAACAATAAAGAGAATTCTCTCTGGAGAAGGTAAATCAACCAAAGAAAACGTCGATCGAAATATGAAAGAAAAATTTCGTGAAATCGATGGTTTCGTAACGGACTTACTACGACGAACTGTGTATGAGTTTTATCAAAATAAAATAGCTCCAAGGTTAAATAAACTTCTCACTGCATCATCATCATTATGGATAATGTCCCATACCATTCCCGTATTGTGAATCCCCTACCTACCACTAGATCAACAATAGATGTCATTAAAACATTTATACGTGATAATAACATCCCTTTGCCCACGCCAGACCCAACAACAAAGTTACATCTGTTACAGGAGATAAAACGTAGCCATCATAGAAAAAAGATGTATGTAATTGACGAACTATAATCAAAATACGACCATGTTGTACTACGACTGCCCCCCCTTCCATTCTTGTCTCAAAGCCGTAGAATTCGTTTGGTCGGAATTGAAGAGAAATGTCCGGTCAGAAAATACATTGGGAAATAAATCTGTTGAAGAAGTACGTGATTTAATAGTAAATGTGATGGATGATATTAATATTAAAAAGTATTGGGTAAAGTGCGAGTATATCAAACATGTAAAGACAGAAGAAAGTGATTATCGCTCCTTAGAAGCTGGCTTGGAATCTTGTGTAATTGATTTAAATAGTGACTCAACGGACTCTGAACAGGAGGTGTTCGTTTTAGTTCTGTATTTACAAGACGCACACGAAGATTCACTTCAGTCTTCAGAAGGGAGAGATGGCAACGCAGCGTTGTTTACATGGAACCTGTTCAGAGTCGCGTGCTTACTTGCTCCCTGCGGTAAGTGTGTCCAATCGCACGTTCCAAGTAGCTCTCATTTGAGCGGACGTACTATAGCTCGAATTTACAATGACCTGGAAAAAATCGCTACTTATGCTTCAAAAATTCTTTCCGGTATGGCAGCGGTAAAACACAATAAAGTCACTAGAGACTGAAGTCGTAGCAAAGGAAAAAAAAAAAAAAAAACCTTCGAGGGCGTTGTTGATTAGACCTATGTTTATTTTGTTTTCATTTAAATGAGCCATCAAAATCTGTTAACTTGTCTTAATTTCTTGCATAGTTAGCTGCAAGCTTGGCCATTACCGCCACTGTTTGTACATTTAGTTTCAGTAAGCAGTTAATCGTTTATTTAATGACGCTGAATCAAATTATGGGTTATTTAGCGTCGATAGAATTGATAATATCCGGACGATATTTGGCGAGATAAGACCGAATATATACCATGAGATTATCTGATATTAGCATTACAATTCGGAAACTTTCTGCATAACTCAGCAGTTAATCGGTTATTTCATGACGCTGTATTAGCTTTTGGGTTATTTGGTTGGTGATGGAATTGATAATATCGAGATAATACTTGGGAAGGTGAGGACGAAGATTTACGAGGGAATTAATTACCAGACATTCACATTTGGAAAATCTCGAAAAGAACCCAACTAGGTAATCTGTTCAAGTCGGAATCGAACTCACGCACGATCTTTGCTTCTGAACGATATATAACGAGCCAATCGCAGGAGGTACGACGGTGATAACCCACAATCACAAAAACAAATTTTTGTCCACTCTAGAATAACAGTTGAACTCCTTAATGAGTACAGGAATAGCTATATCGTAAAAGTCCTAATGTTTGTATCATTGAAAAATGATCAATAAATATAAGGTTTTTCAAAAATAAGTTCTCATTTTCAAACAGCTGTATCTTCTGTACATATCAGCAGTTTGGTTTCATATAGGTACGAATACTGTTTAGAAGGTTTGGGTTTTTTAATCGATGTGTGTTTCATTGCTATGGTAACTGTGTCACGCTTGTATAAACAATAATATTGTTGTTCAGAATACAGACGGCAGTAGGAAAGTAATTTTAATAATAATTTTTACAGTGGTTTTACCTTTACATGATATCAAGGTTACTGTCTGGTGTGGTTTTATGTCCCATAGCATAAAATGACCGTATTTCTATGAAGAAATTGAAAATGGACAAACAAAAACAGTGACAGCAACCGGGCAGCAATATTTTCAAGGTTGTAAGGCTTTGCAATACCAGCGTTACAAAATCATGAAATCGAAAACATTGTTTTCATGCAAGACAGCGCTCCACCTCATATACACACTATTGTAAAACACATTTGTTGACCGTGTAATTAGTAGACATTTTCCGAACAGTTGGCCTTCTAAGTCACCAGACTTAAATCCAGCTGACTACTGGTTATGGGGTTATCTAAAGAAAAGGTATTTCTTAGTAGACCTACTACACGTGAGGAACTGAAACAGTCAGTATCGGATGTCATTGAAAACATCCCTAGGATTGTGCTTACTAGTGCTCTTTATAGTATAGAAGAAATACTATTTCTTATTGAACAACACGGTGGTGGTCATATTTAATTGTTTCATATTTTAATAAAATCCCATTTATTTACGAACAAATTGGTGTTTTTATTTTTGTGGAATTTAAATCTTGACAAAGTTATTACCATTTCAAACTGGGAACTTACTTTTGAATAACCCTATATATCCAATTTATATTTCTAACCGATTATTTATCGTTGATGTTTCAGCTGTGAGGTGTTAGCATGATGATATTTTGGCGAGAAGTCACCATTTTGTTTAGTTGGTTATTTAACGATGCTGTATTAACTACTAGGTTATTTGGTATAGATGGGATTGGTGATAGAGAGATGCGGTCAAGGATTCTGCGTAGAGTACCTGACATTCGCCTTACGGTTGGAGAAAATCTCGGAAAAAACTGAACCAGGTAATCAGCCCAAGTGAAAATCGAACCCACGCCCGATGATCGACAGCCAAGAGCCTTAGCCGACTGAGGTACGCCGGTGGCTCTCCGAGTATTACCTAATATGTATCTTATATTTGGAGAAATTCGAAGCGAGATTCGTACCCATGCCACAGCAAAATATTTTTGCACTCGTCGCGCTGGCTAACCCCTCCATGAGGAGGCCTGTTTTACACTTTAATAAAGATACGCTGTTCATAGTTCCTCCTTATGAATTTATCTATCCTTTTCACAGGCATTGTACAGGGACATCATTTTATTTTTACTTCAATTTTTATTGTACCTGCGTTTCTAAATGTACTTGACTCCCATCCCTTTCACTAATGTCCTTGCTAACGTCAGTCACACAAACTTACGGCCGCTGTTACTAGTAGTGAAGTAAACAGTACAGAGTACAGTGTGTTTCACAAATATGTTGCGTTTTCTATAGAAGAAAGAGCTTATTTATTGAAGTTCATTTTCACACAGGTATGGTGTGTAGCATAACTGAATTTATCTGTGTGGACTGAGCACAAGTGAAGATTAGAGTTACCGAAAGTACGGTACATTATTTAAACAAGAGTTTTGTTTTACTATTTGTAGGTATGAAGGACGATGATGGAAACTGGAATTACAATATAACCGAATGTGAACAACAATTTTTTCACAATTTCTTTATTATATAATTACGGAATAGTTTCGTAGAAATGTCATTAATCTGGTAGATAAATTTAGAGCAACAGAGTGTACAGAAAGGAAGAAAAGTGTAAGATGGCCAACAAAGGTGACAGAAGATGCTGTAGAAGATGCTAGAGAAAGCATGCAGCGAGGTCCTAATAAGTCGGTCAAGAAGTTAGCTGTAGAAATTGGGGTTTCTTACGGAAGTGCTCACAAAATTCTCAGGAATAAATTAGGTTAGTAATATGCTGAATAAAGTAGACGTTACATAATGTATATAACCGCTTGAAGACTTGAATTTGTGAAAAAAAAAATTGTTACTATTCTACTGTTTTTTTTAATAAAATACTGTAAAGTAATGACCAAACTGAAAATCGTAATACTATATTTCCCTGTAACATAAATGGATACACTACTTTTCTCTCCTTCTATAGCTAGTAAAATGATTTGTTTACATATTGCACTAGCAACTCTAAACTCCTGTAATGGAAGGGGCGTAACAATGTTTCCGAGTATAGCCAGGTTAATGTTAAAAATGTTAGTAAAAACAAAGTGATATCCCTGTACAACACTTGAACGTGACGTCAACTTGTGTATGCTCGCATTTCAAGTCAAACAGACTACGTTGAAATCTTAGCCGGAGTTAGAGTTTATTACAAACACCTTTAAAATAACGGCTGAGTGTACAATTGCAGCTCTTGTTTTGCATAACAATGCGCTCAGTTAATTAATATTTTATTAGTAAAAACAGAAGACGCACAAGCGAGGAGACGAGGTAAACATTCCAAGCGTTTTAACTATGCAGATTCTTATTAATTCTAGAGTTTTTACAATATTTTTGTACAGTGTAATTCTCCGTGCCTTGCGTTTATGACGAGAAAAGTAGGACACTCTGGAGTGAAAATTTATCTATCATCCCCATAGTTTGGGTAGCAGTGCCGTTTCAAAGGAAAATGCGAAACCGCCCGCGTCGGGGGCTCATGATGATGATGATGATGATGATGATGATGATGATGATGATAATAGTAATGACACAATTCTGCATGGATTTTGTTGTTTAAAAAAATACTGTTTCTGAATTAGAATTTCATGTTGAGTACGAAAATTATACGGTATCCGTTTCAATGTACCACGTCAGAATTTTTCAACAGTAATATCACTAGATGTTTTGATTTTATCGATAAATCTGCGATTGGAACACGAGCAGATTTATCTAGAGAAAATCAAAACTCGAGTGGGATTTAATTCACTATTACACGATTAGAAGAAAGTATATAAAGATTAGAAGTAACGAAGTACTCCAATGCAATGAAATATTAATTGAGTTACGAAAATACAACTGTCTTCAAATGTATTATTGTACCATCTCAACATTACACATATTACGCTAGATGCATGCTAGATGGAAGTAGTGTCTTTATACAGACACTGTAATGATTACTATTCAATAAATCTTAATATTAAACAATCTCTGATACGTGACTATCCATAATATCATATAGCAGAAGCTCTTTTTATCCTCTCAGAGCAGAAGCTATAACATAACCTAACTAATATACACAAGTGTTAGAAAAGTTTTAATTAACGACGATGACATAAAAAATAAACGTGAATAATTTTAAAAGGAATAATTATTGAATGTACAATTTTCAAATTTGAATGTAGTGGTGGTTCAATTGATGTTATATTGGACGTGTGCGTAATAGAAGTGGAACTCGTTGATTTAGGCCTACATGGTGTATTCAACTTATTCAGAATTTCCGAATGAATAATTTTAAAAGGAATAATTATTGAATGTACAATTTTCAAATTTGAATGTGGTTGGTGGTTCAATTGATGTTATATTGGACGTGTGCATAATAGAAGTGGAACTCGTTGATTTAGGCCTACATGGTGTATTCAAATTATTCAGGATTTCCGAATGGTGCTCTTCATTTATTTGTAAATCGGATTTCAGAAGATGCATAGGTATGATCAGTGATTTTTATTAATTCTTGTTCTTGAATGCCAATGCGAGTCATATTTGAAACTGCTGTGCATCGACTGGAGTGGTTTGTAATTTTATATATATTTTTGACGTCCAGACCAGCGCAGTTTCAAATGTTGGTAAACAAAGAAACAAACGCTAGGGACGCGATAAAATTAAACAAATGCTAGGGACGCGATGAAATTAAACAAATGCTAGGGACGCGATAAAATTGTGCGATAAGCAGCCATGATTGGTTGAAATACGTCCTTTCGTACCGTTTTATTGGTCAAAAGTAGTGTGACGTAGTAAGAGTGTAATAGTCACAATTAAACATTTTATGCTTCTAATATTTTCTATAACATAGTAAGTCATCAATATTTTTCTACTCTTAATTTAGTTTTAATTAATAATTTAATTATTTATACTGACAGAGTTAAGGACATAGGACCTTCTCTTACACTCTGCCAGGTCACAAAATATACAAGCAGTGAAAATTTAACAAAAAGTTAAAGAACAGAATACCAACATATTACAAAATAATAATAATAATAATAATAATAATAATAATAATAATAATAATAATAATAACAGCATAAGAAAATCGACATTAAACAAATGAAAATAATATCATAATAGACAAAAAAAAGAAAGTAAAATGCAGTTCTAAGGATTGGAATATAATAATAGCAAACTTAGTACAAATAGGAAAACGTAAGGAAGAATACAACAAAATGAAATGTAATAAAATAATAATAAAAAAGAAGAAAAATACGAAAATTAAATAACATCCACGATAAAAAGGGTATGATAATAAATTCATATTGTGATCAAGAGAACAAGGGGAAAGGAAGACAAAGAAATATAGCCTATAGGCCTATATTTTTACAAAACTATCGCAGAGAAAAAGGGCTTACTAATTAAAAGGAATCTTGACTCTTGTTAAAAACAATTATTTGATAGTCACGACCGTTTATAATTTCAAACATGTTACTTAAAATATGAAAGAATATTTTTTCTTTTATATTCAATACATATTTGTCTTACTATTTCCGTCCTTTGTAGTAGCTTAAAATGAACTACGGGTAAGGCATTCGTTATTTATTCTTGAGGACTCTTATCTGTCTCCGCCAGACATCATACGTAAACAGAAAGTTGAAATCCAAGCGTTTTGAAGTCATAAAAGTTTATTGAAGGAAATATTTACTTTTTTAAGAACTTCTTATAGAAACAAAACACGAGGGAGACAATTGATACAGGATTAGGTGTACAGATTTATCAATTTATTACCTACATCGGAGTATTTCTCTACAGTTATGATTCATTAAATTCTATTTAAAAATTTTTACAATAGATTTTCACAATCAGAATATGGTTTATGCGACGCAATATCCTACAGTATTCACTCAACTTTCTAACGTAAGTGATCGTCAGTGAGTCTACTAAGTTAATACACTTTATTTTCTACTTTAACACTCTTCCCTTTTAATTTACCATTGGTAAGCTTATTTATTTTTTCTATTGTATTTTTTGTGGAATGTGGGTTTTTTACTTCTAATCCTAAACATTTACTTGTATGAGGCGATTCGAAAATGATTATGCTAACGGAAAGAAAACTAATGAATGAGAAAAAACTATTAAGCAAATTTATAAACTAATTAACAATTTCAGTTCCACTGGCAAGAAAAAAGATGATACTTGAAATTTTTATGTCATTCCTGGCTCGTCATTTTACTTACTTACGGCTTTTAAGGAACTCGGAGGTTCATTGCCGCCCTCACATAAGCCCGCCGCCGGTCCCTATCCTGGGCAAGATTAATCCAGTCTCTACCATCATATCCTATCTCCCTCAAATCCATATTAATATTATCCTCCCATCTACGTCTCGGCCTCACCAAAGGTCTTATTCTCTCCGGCCCCCCAACTAACACTCTATATGGATTTCTGTATTCGCCCATACATGCTACATACCCTGCCCATCTCAAACGTCGGGATTTAATGTTCCTAATTATGTTAAGTGAAGAATAAAATGCATGCAGTTGTGCGTTTTGTAACTTTCTTCATTCTCCTGTGACTTCTTCCCTTGTACAAACAAACGTTCTCATGGGGGCAGATAAAGAAGTTAAATTTCTTTCTTTTACCATGTTAATAATGTTAAAACAAGTGCATATACAAATTGTGGTCACTCGACTGCAATTACGGGGCCGTCCAGAAAGTGATTTTCTCTGGGGCCATTTACAGAAAAAAGCACAATTTCATGGAAAGATTTATTGGAACAGATACAGCAATTGTTGCTCTATTTTTCAACGTATTCCCCACCAGAATTGAGACATTTGTATGATCTCAGTTTTGGATTCAGCACCCCAAGAAACCATAAATGTAGCATAATTTTTTTTTTTTTAAGTTTTATGACCGTTAATTTTGCAGGCCAGTGTTATTTTTAGCATGAACATAGTCTACATTTTTTCGAATAAACCTGCTTTATACAGGGTTACTGATAACCTTTGTCTATGAGTGCAACGTAAAAGCAAATCCATATAAACATATTTTCTTATTATATCTTCTTTTATAATTCATTTTCAATCATATTCCAAATCAATAATTTTGTGCCTACCATTTGTCTCCCGAACAGCACGCAACTTACGTGGATTATCAAAGGAGGTACATCATTAAATGGCGATTATTTCAGGAGTACCTTTTAAGAAATCGAAATGTTTTCGATATTGAGAGACCATGGTGACGCTCTTGAGATTTGTTTCTTGCACGATAAAGCACCTTGCTGTAAAGGAAAGCAACACAACAGCGGCATTGGTATCTTCGGAAGGCATATTGACCTGATACATTACCAGATCTTAATGTGGTCGAACATTTCGGAGAAATATTGAAGGACGCAATAGATTCTCTGATGATGCAAGTCACAGTGCTGCATTGGAGTTAAATCGCTCGCTTGAACTCTGTCGAGTGTCGCACCCTAGAGTGAGGTACGATCGGTCGTGATACGCTCGTAATAAACAGAAGCACAGTACAAGGCCATCTCACCGACATGTCTTATCTTGTATGTAAGGCGACAGATAAGATACACATATGTTTTGCTCACACGGCAAAAATAAGGCTTCATTTTCTGCGTTTATGACAAACGTTTAATGGAACAGTCAATGGAACGTACCAAAACAGGAACATGAAATTATAAATAAAATAGTATGAAAAACTTCGATATACAGTTATTATTGCTAATTAATTATTATTCAATATTTGATTTACCACATATATATTATGATAGGTCCATACATAGTGTTCGCTTATATACTGCGACAATGTAGAAAGGTTTTACAAAATGTTATTGATACAGCAGTAGATTAATAACAATATTAGTACAGAGATAACGTCACAGAAAATATAATAAAACGAATAATCATGCTGCACAACTGTTACAGACGCAAAGATTGATACACAAATTATTATAGATTATTATTATTATTATTATTATTATTACTATTATTATTATTATTATTATTATTATTATTATTATTATCATCATCATCATTACCAGAAAGCTTGATACAGTTCTTGCATTGTCGTGATTGTGTTCTCCGTTTATAATAATTACATTTACATCCAATAACATCTATCAGATGTGGCAAAAACAAAATCACTCCTGTGTTGGGGCAAAAAAAAAAACATTTACCTACAACATTTATATTACATTTTAAAATAAGTTTTGTAGTTGTACTATGGAGAGGTTAGTTAAACAATGCAAAGTTTTGAAATCATAAACATCTATGGTGTTACAACACAGTTCATCACTGTAACAAAAACGAATGTCTAACGCTCGGCTTATGCCGTTCGAGGATTTATCGCTCGTGACAATTTTACCCATCATGCATTTGCGCTACCTATCGGATTATGCTATAAACTACTTGGCGCTCGAGCGAAAACGTTCAATGCAGACCTCTGATGCAAGTGTTCTAGTAGGAAACTCATGACACACATAAAAAAGAACATAGAATGGTACTGTTGTGTTTAGATAGCTTTGTCGGTCTTATGAGCGAACATTTGATTAGAGGTGATGTGGATTGAGTCAGTTTCTCAACATGTTCAATGTTTTCAATTTAAGCGTCAGACGAAATGCATAAAAGATATAAGAAAAGCAATGTGGCCATAAAATTTATGAACAGCTATTCAACAATTATTGCAGGAAGATTTAAATAAGATTTCGTAATTATGCACAATATGTAAATGGAAAATAATTACGCGAAAACTGTTTACTTCGCCATTCAAAGTATGTTAATTTTATTTCACCTCCTCAATGAAGACATAAAACAAGAGAGTACCGACGGAAAGCCAATATAGTTTATGGTACACTGCGATCCTCCCCTACACTCTGGGTTGGTCATATACATATTAAAAGAGAGTCATATCCTCCAGCAACAGAGTTCGTTCACTGTGTTTTCGCATTTCAAGAAAACGTAATATGCTTTTTACAACTCTTTGAATTTCGAAATAAAACAGTCCGTTGCATGACAATGAAGTCCCCCGAGGGGTGAGACTAGTGTAAAACATGGGGCTCGTGCATTTTAACTGCAAGGCAAATATTCTTTATTGTTAGGAATGTAAATTAGTCACGGCATTGTCACAAAGGCCTGTGAACCCGATAGCTTCTTGTCTTCGTAACAGAGTCTGAATTATAATGGCAAATTAACGCCGTTTTATATTCCGCGGAACATTAAACAATACGGCTGCAGTCACGGCCACTAAGATGTAAATGCTTTATTGTTACCCAGTAATATATTATCTCCACAATGTGGGTAGAAAATTGTGCTTCCGTGAGTAATTTGAGTTCCGTAAGTACTTGATATTAAATACCGAGTATGCCGTAAAATTGTGCTTCAAGAACTGCTTTCTTAAATCATATACGTAGGTAGATATGAATTTCTTTTCAAAACACGAAGTTGAAGATATTTGGGGTTTAAAATTCCTTTCTGTCCTAATTAATAAATGGGAAGGATTTTATGAGAAGTAATGTGGATAGCCTATATTGCATTAGCATATGTAGTGCATCGTATCATTTATCTATTTTGTCATAGCCCCATAACATAATTTTAATCGTCAACTTAGAGGGGACAAGAATGTGTCCTCTTTACGGCAGAGGCGAGACATCCCATTGTATTAGGCCTATGTTGGAGTGTCATGCCTCAGAAACTCTAAAGAAACGACACCTGCCAGTGTCCTTCATTATATCTAGCAGGGGACACCTCGCAACATATGACACATTAAATAACGCCAAATTCTTTGGGGTGTGGAGAAATTTATGGCAAAATTTTGACAGCTCGGGGTGGAATTGGCCGAGGGGATAGGGTTTGAAAAAATAAGGAGAAGAGCTATCTATGTTTAAGAATTGCAATAGCTAGACTTGTCACTAGATGCAAAAAAGGTTTATTAAGTGTAAACGTCATTTTGTGTTTCACTGTGTTTTCTTTTCTATATGTTTCACCGAGTGTGTGTATTTTTATATATCTTAAGCTTATATTTATTATTTGGAATACTTAAGCCTATTGAAATATTAATAAGAATTTGAGTTTAACTGCATTTTCACTTTAACCGATGTGAATGCAGCGTTGTTGAATTTAATATGGAATAGTGAAGGGATGAAACAAGAATTTGAGTTTAACTGCATTTTCACTTTTACCAATGTGAATGCAGCATTGGTGAATTTAATATGGAATAGTGAAGGGATGAAACAAGAATTTGAGTTTAACTGCATTTTCACTTTTATCAATGTGAATGCAGCATTGGTGAATTTAATATGGAATAGTGAAGGGATGAAACAAGAATTTGAGTTTAACTGCATTTTCACTTTAACCGATGTGAATGCAGCGTTGTTGAATTTAATATGGAATAGTGAAGGGATGAAACAGGAATTTGAGTTTAACTGCATTTTAACTTTTATCAATGTGAATGCAGCATTGGTGAATTTAATATGGAATAGTGAAGAGGTGAAACAAGAATTTGAGTTTAATTGCATTTTCACTTTTACCAATGTGAATGCAGCATTGTTGAATTTAATATGGAATAGTGAAGGGTGAAACAACAATTTGAGTTTCACTGCATTTTCACTTTTACCAATGAGAATGCAGCGTTGTTGAATTTAATATAGAATAGTGAAGAGGTGAAACAAGAATTTGAGTTTAACTGCATTTTCACTTTTACCAATGAGAATGCAGCGTTGTTGAATTTAATATGGAATAGTAAAGAGGTGAAACAAGAATTTGAGTTTAACTTCATTTTCACTTTTACCAATGTGAATGCAGCATTGTTGAATTTAATATGGAATAGTGAAGAGGTGAAACAAGTCCTGTGTTAAATATTAAAGCTATATTTTATAAAAGCATTAGAATTGTCATAATTAACAACTCACATTTAGTCAAATGTTTTATACCATCTTTTTCTGTTGCATTTGTTGATTTTCCTCTTGTGTGAGATTCAAGAGATGTTCTTTGTGGCCAGTGTTTTTGTTCCCAGTTACTGCTTCTCGCTCTGCTTCCCATTCACAGAGGATATATGGAAACTTAGTATACCTAGCTGCTGAACAAGAAGGATGCGCAACCCTGTCAGATCTCCAGAGTTCATCCAGTTATGATTTTTATATTCTATCTGTATAAGAACCAGTTCAATATCCCCATAAACTTCTTCAAGGCGTACCGAATAACCAACAGGTAACATAGCACCCTTGTGGCTATTGTGCAAAAGCACTGATCATTGACTTTAGACTTCTTTTGGAGGAATCAATAAGTCTCCATTCATCCACTTCGTACTGAACATTAAACTTCTGTAGAACACCAGAAATACCACTGCAGTATATTAAGGCACCCCATCGTGAAGAGTAGGGTGTAAATTACTCTTCTATACTGCTGTACCGGTGAAAAAAATGTTTCTGGTGTAAGAAAATTTATTTATTATAATCTTGAGCGTAAGATCTCAGCTTTTTCCTTAGGTAATCCTAAATCTCTCATAAAATCATTGAGTTCCAACTGTCCACACCTGTGGAGTAACGGTTAGCGCGTCTGGTACCAGGTGGCCCGGGTTCGATTTCCGGTTGGGGCAAGTTACCTGGTTGGGGTTTTCTCCGGGGTATTTCCTCAACCCAATATGAGCAAATGCTGGGTAACTATAAGTGCTGGACCCCGGACTCATTTCACCGGCATTATCACTTTCATCTCGTTCAGACTGCTAAATAACCTAAGATTGTTGATAAAACGTTGTAAAATAACCTATTAAAACAAATTGAGTTCAAACTGGTAAACTCTGCATGAATTTCACTCTCTACATCCCTACATCCACAGCCTCCTAGATTATGTTTCTGATCTTTCCCAACAGGTTAGTACAAAATTTTACATTAGAGCACTGGATTATTATGCAACAAAATTACTAGTATATTAATAATATAAAATATAAAACAGTTTTTTTTTAAGAATTGTGCGTGATGTGGCATTTTTGACATTTATGGCTTCAGCACACAAAAATACGTAAAGGAGAGCTTTTTTCATCTCAGTTCTAAGTAGTTTTCATTCCATTCTCTGCCTCTCTTTCCCTTTCTCAAGTGCAGATGTAGAATGAAAAATATATGCTAGGTTACTGAAGTCCTATGTGAGGAATTGATGTTAACTTATATTATTTAACAACCCGTTCAAGTTATACTGGCTCTCCAATGACTATAAAGTAACTATGTTACGGTAATGTTCGATCATGAAACGATAATGATAAAAAAAAATCATAATAACTTTACTGCACTTTCTGAGAACCAAACCTCTGTATTGTTGATTAAAAAGGACGAAATGGTTAATGTATGGAAGATTCTTGTTATGTTCAGAAGCGAGAAAGTGATGGCTTCTAGACACCGATATTTGTAATGCAGATATTGCTGCAATAGCGGAGTGCAAGAATGTTAGGAGGAATTTTAAAATTCCATGGCATGATTGCATTATCTCGCGGGCTGTCTTCAATCTGTGATCTAATTTAGCAAGTTTTCCTTCGTGTGGAGTAGAGCGGGACCTGTGGCAATTTAATTCACGGCCTCATATACCGCATTGGTCGTTTGCTGTAAAATGCGATAACTCTTCAATCAAAGAACAAGAAATTACTTGAGAAGTCTCTGCGACGGCAGAGAGCATGCGAGCAGGAAATGCTCTGGTAAGAATATTGTCTGTCAGTACCATTCCCTGGAACTTCTTTTGTTTTCCATGCGTAACTTTCCGTGGAAAAGTTGGAGGAGGAGTGAGAGGAGGGAAGTGGGGTGGAAAGAGCTAGAAAGTTACAAGATGAAATACCGGATGGCAAATTAGTTTTTTATTTCTTCATTCGAAGGCGCCGAATGAAAGAAATGCAATTTCTTCGAGCTTGTAGGAATGAAAACAGTGAAAGAACACACACAAAATCGTAATGAGAAAACCATTGTGGCGACAATGCTTCCTCAGGGTGCTTTAATTAAAATTGTATCCTATTCAATTAAACATAATTTTCCTTTCCCCGGAATTGTCTGACATAAGTGACAGCGTAAAACAAAATGGTTGTTAAAGTTTCAGGTGCAGAATTATAATAGGCCCTAGTTGATGCTGTACCTCTCTTAGAAGATATTAATGAAATAAAACTAATGTTTTGGTACTCCATACAGCCCCTGACAATTGCCGACATATTCTTCTCGCATTTTAGGAAATGTAATAAAGAGAATTAATGTAAATTAATGTTAATCATTACGTCCAACGCGGTGTTAGCAATGGGCGAACATGTTTCGATTACGTTTTCAATAAAGTAATAGAGAGTAAAGATTTATAAATTCCTGGAAGATTTGAGGTATGGAATATTGAGAGTATACGCAGAGAAAATCTACAAAAGAAATACCGGTAAGTTGTCTGAAGAATTATGTGCTTCGAAGGATACAATACATCGCCACATAAAGATACTTAAAATATCCTGTAGAAATTGTAGATATATATCTCATGAATTGACACTTGAACAGACAACTTAGAATGGTATATGCCCTCAACTCATCGTTATCCCATTGGTTATAGAGGTATGAGGAGAATTGTCACGTGTGATGAAAAATGGGTATTACTCGACCGAGGCGAGTGGAGCCGCGGGCGTACTGTGAACTGTCGCGATGCGGTATTATGAACGTAGGAGCAGTAGCGCCACGGCTCCAGGCTGCAGGAGTCCACTGGCCTTGGTAGAGTAATATATTACCGCAACTTTGATACCTGAAAGCAATGCCTCAAGTCACCCTGCTAGAGCCATCATTAAACAAGTTGTGTTCGGCCCCAAAGTAATGTTTTATGTCTAGTGAAATTTTGTAAGTTTGATTCATTGGAAGTTCGTTTTAAACGGACGTGCAGTCTGTGCAGAGCTTTATTCTCGCCAGTTAGAACAAGTTCATGAAGTTTTGAGAGAGAGAGAGAGAGAGAGAGAGAGAGAGAGAGATTATTCTATCGAAATAGAATTATCTGCAACAGGACAATGCAAGACCCTATCTTACCGCTTGAAAACCATGGAAGAAATCCAGGAATTGAGAGGAATTGAACTGATATCACACCCAGAATGTAACCTTGATCTTGCGTCTTCAGATTACCAACCGTTGAAATGGGTATTACCGATTTATTCGCTTGAAAAACCAGAAACTGGTACCGACGCGGGATAACGAAGCTCGCTGAAAGGTGGCTCAAGACCATAGAATCGAATGATTTTTTACTCTGAACATTAGATTAATTTCTTGTCACAACATGCTCCAACTTAAATTTTGGTCCAAAACTGTCATTATTTATGATACAGTATCTCTAATACAATTCATATACAGAGCCACTTAAAATTAATGCAACAAACATCTATATGTTAAGAGGAAGACTCCACTGAAAACAATGAAAATTTTCCACAAAAATGTACTGGCCATTTCACGTCTTTAGAATGTATATTCTCATATCGCAAATGGATTTAATTCAATTCTGATTACTAATAGGCCTATGTTAAATTTCTGATTACAAATCTAGTAACTTTTTGTTGTAAAGGTGGCTCTTTGAAGTCACTAGATGAATGTGAATTTTAATACGTATGTGTTACATAATTATTCATTTTACTTTCGAATCCATTTTTCCGAAAGTTTATATTTCTTGATTCAACACAAACTTTTTTATGCCAAATATTAATCAATCTGGATGACATTTCACTGCAAGTATTTATGAGGTAGCTGCATGTTTCTTTGCATTTATTTTGTAACAAATGCTGCTAGTTTATTTTATTAATATTTTTTCATGATTTATAGAAAAATAACACATTCAGAATTTTTTAAAAAGGTTGAAAGTGACTAAATAAGATATTTCATAAAATGAATGCATAGAAATGTTTCTCTGTGTCTTTTGAATGTAACCAAAATAGGCCACCTTAAAATTTTAGATCTTCTATTAAAACTTGGATTTTAAAATAATTATTTATCAAAAAAATAGAAAAAATATATATAAAATCAAAAGCCAAAACATTTGGGAGTTAAAAATTTGGGTTATGTTGGTCCTTTATATAGTAAGCATGCCCTCAAAATGTGGTTTAAATATTGTTAGGAAAAAAGTTGTAATTTTTATTGGACTGCCCCTTAAGTGAAGTGACAGCAGAAATACAACAAACGAAATCCGGGTGTTCGAATAGCACTATTGTCCAAAATACAGGGCATAAAATCATATCATTACGGTCACATGAATTTTTCATGTGGACGGAACGTTGATTAACGGTTGGAAAATCACAATCTTGTAATGCCGTGCCTTCGAAGTGAACTAAGTAGTTATGCATTAATGTTTTACTTAATAAACGCGATGCAAGTAGAATCACTGCTAGTGAAATGAGATTCATTGCTTGCTATACTAAGTGGGATCATAATAGTACATTATGCAACGAGCCTATAATGATAGTAATTAAGACGCAAGTATGGATATTTATGAAACGAGCGCAAGCGAGTTTCATAATATTCATACGAGCGTCTTAATTACCATTATAGACAAGTTTCATACGACTTTTTATGCTCGACCATATTTCTAACTTGAAATTATTCAGATGTATACATTTTATTTGTATCTGACAAGATCGGAAGTGACCTTGTTCTAGGTCGTGAATTGTGAGATGTGCGCAGACGCGAAAGTATTGATTTTTTCCTAGGACAATAATGTCATTGACCTTGATGTAATGCAGAGAATGTATAACCTGGAAATTGAATTGGAATTGAAAAACGAGATGACAAATTGAATTTATTTGAATATTATTTACAATTAACGCTAATTATTATAGTAACAGAACATAACCTTCTGCGACAGTATTGGATTTCCAGCCTCCGTGACTTTTCGCTAATTCTCTTTCGATTGCATATCTGAGAATAATCGATACTTGCGGTTTTATAACGGTACAAAGCTGACTTGTCATTGGCTGAACCACCTGTAAGCTGAGTTATCATTGGCTGAACACCTGTACTTTTAATGAGTAGGTGTACTTTAATGACATGCATTAAAGGACTGCTACCAGGTGTATAATTACTACATTTCGGCATGGTCGAGCATAAAAGAAATGAAGATATCCTAAAGGAACTTGAAATGAACTCTATACTAGCAGACATGTGTCACTATCAAGATAACTGGCGTCAGCATCTGAGGCGTATGTCTAGGACTAGAATACCTTGTGCAATCCTGCATTACCAACCTAGAGACAGGAGATCAACTGGACGTCCAATGAAGAGACGGGCTGTAAACTTTAGTGAACAGTAACAGTCCTTCTGGGACTATAACCTGTATGCATGATGATGATGATGACTTAATAAACGAGGCGAAATACTCTCTGGAAGAGGTGCTTATAGCCTATATCAAGCTTGCACAAGCGGCACTAATTGAGCACGGCCGCTCCTTCGGAGCGGGAGAGCCGTCTAACAGCTCGCCGGAAAGGTACATCGGAATGACGTACGCCTACTATAGGTAGAGGATAGTCCACACAGCTGTCTGGTGTAGTGTGTATTATCAGTAGCTATTTCACTTTGCCTATCTACGGCTACATAATGGAGGAATCGAAAAGACGGAAAAGTGGTCATCTGGCAAATTCTTTCAATATTGCATGGGAAAATGCTTATTTCTTTACAGCAGCTGGAATCAATACTTATTTGCCGAAAAAGTTTGAAAGAAAGAGGAAAACATAATATAATGCGTTATTACTAGTCCATACATAGAGATACGATGGTTTTTTTGTTGGTGAAGATTGCAGTAAAAAGGTTAAGGAGTTGAAAGTTTCATTATTACATGAGGTAGGATACGTTAGAATTTATTAATTTTCAACTATTTTCAGGGAAATGGCCAGCTCATTGTTGATATCTTGAATAAATTACGGGATTTCAGTTGTAAACTACACTTTTCGTAAGTCAGTTTAGGGAAGGTAATATGGCTCACTTTCATATTTTGTCCCGCAGGAGTCCTTTTATTAATTAATAATAGTCCAAGATAATTTTGTAAATACTGAACGGGAATTCATTTCATGAAGACTCGTACTAGTCCTTCCTTTTGTGTACATTTTGTACGAGATCACCCCTTCTTCCAGTCCACTCTTATATATATATATATATATATATATATATATATATATATATATATATATATATACTGTAGAGCGCAGCCAATATCTGCATTCCGCTCTTGAGCTGTGATCCGGCTCGGAGAGCGCAAGCCTTGTGCAGGCCTGCCTATATGAAACAGTATTATGATAGCTCAGTACTATAACACGAAAATTTAATTTTATGAACTCTGGTTCGACCCGGTATTGTCTAGGTTTCCATTCATGATGACAAGGTCAAAGGATGTGGAGTTAACTTCAAGTATTCCCCATTTTAACTAATCTTCTTCCCTATAATACAAAATAGTGTTCCTGCTATGGAATTTGACATTTGAGGAATGAACCCTTCTCTATTGCTCATTAGTTATTCCTCATAATCATTTTTGTCGTACTCAAACGATTCCAAACCACACGTGCGTAAGATAAGCTTCAAAACACGCTATTATGTAGCCTATATTACAGAATCGGGGAATAATTTGTTCCCAATTCGTGGAATCAGTGTCAATGAAACCCAATGATTTATTCAACTCAAGCTAATGAAGAGAGAAGTATGGTTGGAATCATTACTACAATAATCACTTTTGGTATCCATAGCTTTGATTTATCCTCCCTGGGAAAAAAGAGATTGGAAGTGAAAGCTTTAGTACAGACCTGAGGCCCTTTCCTCTTTTGATTTGATGTCACAGGAAGAGAAGCCTTTTAAAGATCAATCAAATCGAGTATCCCACGCTCCCGGTGAGCTTTAATCACGCAACACAACTCTACCCCGTGGGGTCCGAATTGATGAAGATCTGAGAGCCCTACAGGAGATGGATGCTTACACCGAGATAAGGTTACTTTCACGACAAACTGCTAAGTAAGTCGTTCTCCGAGGTAAGCTAGGCCTACTCGTACACATCAATCGGAGAGATTCTTCACGGTTCTGCAACATTTCACATCTTTATACTAGGTGCCAGTACACGAACAGTTGCAGCAGCATGGGATATGGCTACCGGCTTATCATAATCGGTAGTATATAGTTGGATCTTTTAATGGAGGCTGCGCTCAGACTTGGGTTCGAATTCTTCTTGACCTGATTATTCTATTTATTTAAATTTTTATGAACATAACAGGCAATGCCCAATAACAATGTTCATGACTTGTAAATTTTGGCGTTCTTGAGGCTTTCTTAAATTCTAAAGCGGTTTCAGATAATCCGTGACGAATCCTCGGTCTCATACCGCCAAATAGCATACCCTTACCATTAATTCCAATTACCCTAGACAAGTGGTTCCCAACCTTTTTTGACTGACGATACACTTTACTGAACGCCTACGATATCGCGACACATTTATTTGATTTTATTAATAGTAGTAGTAGTAACTAGTAGTAGTAGTAGTAGTAGTAGTAGTAGTAGTAGTAGTAGTAGTAGTAGTAGTAGTAGTAGTAGTAGTAGTAGTAGTAGTACATTTGTTCTGGAGAAAATGGTGGTGGAACTCTGTGTACAATATTTTATAGCGGACAGAGAGATGATTAGGCTACTGTTCACTGCACTGGAATTTTGTCGTTTTTAACCTTCTTTTCGTCCAACCAAGACTTTCAAGGTCTAAACGGAATACAAGGAAAAATCATATTAAAACATAGTTATTCACACATATTTCGGTTCCATGATGAAGAATGCAACAAATATGTGTCGGAACGCCGTTCCAGCGCGTTCCGCCAGGAAAAAAAAACATTGATAACAACTTCTATGTAGTGTTGTAGATAGGTCGGTGTTTACACGCAATCGAAAATTCTAAAAGAACAAACAGCAACTTGAATGGCATTAGAAAGAAAACAAACGTAGTATGTTTAAAAAAATTCCAACCTACCTATGCTGGATGTTCGATAAAAGATGTACGATCAAAGATTATCGTTTTTCAAAACTCGCTTATTTAAATTAATGTAAAATTTGCGCTTGGTGGATTGCACAGAGTTTCTTATGGCTGAAAAACTGAACTGAGCATTGTTGCAGGTGTTCACGTTTCGTTGGTAAAGCCTGTCTCAAAATAAAATGTATCATATCAAAGACTTCGTTGCAAATAAAAAATGCATTATAAAGAGACTTTCTGGAAGGCATAAAATTTATTTTTCAAATCCAAAATTTCGAGACACACTCCATGGATCTGCGCGACACCGGTTTGGAACCTCTGCCCTAGACGCCTGCATTTGAAAGAGTGTCATTAAACCGCCGATTAAGAAGTATAGGATATTCAGCTAGAATTAATGTATTGTTACAAATGGCTTTATTGGAATTTAGTTCCTTACGTGCTAGAATTGATGTAGAATCACAGAAACATATTAATAAAAATATTGAATATTTCTTAAAAACGTAGTAGTTTTGTCAATGGAATCATTAGAGACAAATTAAGACAAAAATAGTAGAGAATTGTTACACACATGAAGACTGACATAAAATGCTGAGTGGGCGAATTATCTGTGAAACGTGAAAACTAGTGAAGTTACAGCAGAAGATTAACTTGGCATTGGCGATATTTCGGATAGAAGGAAGTTCTGCCTAATGGGCTATAAGGAGTGGTGAGTGGACAATAAACGCAAGTGGTTTTTTGGTGATTGTATGCTGGGAAATGAAAATTATGTATGTAAGCCTAATTATTATATTCCTCGAGTTACTCAAATGCTGAGTTGGAATTTTCATTGTAAAGGTTCATTTCCCTTCCCTTCCCCTGTAAAAAAAAAAAAGAATTTATATTCCATTTATCATTCATCTTCTTCATCTCATATTGACGTCAAGACGCATGTCTTCATCCGCTTACGGGATGGGGCGTCCTCTCCGCAACCGTTCCTGGGTTCCCAGCCTTCCGAAATATCTCTGTCAGGATTCATTCATTAAGAGCACTTCCAAGGGCGCTTCGACATCTTAGAAGGACCGTTGGAATGGATCCTGTGCTGCTTGGTCACCTTGGTGATATGAACTTAGGGCGGGGGCGTAGGGGGGCTCCCATTGGGTGAGAGGGTGAGGGGTCACATGCGGCCGGTGGGCTGGTACACCCTCATTCTTATTTATCCCATAAATTCTGGGTGCACAATAGGCCTCAGTATGGCCGACGTCCAAAGGGTCGTCCTAACCCGCCCGTAGCCATCGTGACCTAACCTTTAACTTTTTAAGGTTTAATTAAAATTAAATTCTCTTACTTTTTTAACATCCATATTAGCCTATATAATTACGCATCTATACATATTAATTTCGACATAAACTTTATTATCATGATAATATATGTTTATTTACAGAATTTATACCTTGGCATGTACTGATCGTGTTAAACAACTAGTACGACTAAAAGTAAATTTTAAGAAAAAAATATATAAAATAAAAAACAACCACCAATAAACGAAATACAACAACCAAGCCGGAAAAACATTTTTGAAGCGAGCTTTGCAGTTGCATGGAAAATTGCTAAAGCAAAAAATCGCAAACACAAGGAGAATTTATTAAAAAGTGCTTCATTAAAGTAGCACAACGTGTACTGTACAGTATGTTCTCGAGAAAACACGAATTTTGAAAAATATAGTCACTGTTATCGCCCCTTGTACTTTCTAGTTAACCTACTCTTCTGTGTATTGCCTGATATAATTTCATTGTATTTCTTGTATTATTATTTTGTTATTTTTACTTTACTTTTGCTTCTTTATATTTCAATAATATAATAATAAGTGCCAATAATAATAATAATAATAATAATAATAATTGTTATTATTATAAACGATATGTTAATAGCTTTGGTGAGCTCTTTATTGAAAATTCTTCTTTGTTTGTATAAATTTTAGTTTTTAATCCAAATTGTTTGCAAAACATAAATCAATTCTGTTTTCATCGAGGATAGCAATGAGTTTGTACCGTTTTATTTACGTACTAGCCGCCACTGAGCAGTAGCAAGAAGGTTTGATACAATCTAACGCACGATGTGAATGAGGTAGGTTGGTATGCTGCAGTCACCGTAGAACGGCTAAATGTATAAAAATGTCTACCACCGTTTTATTTAATCTGTATATATACGTAACTCTTTTCAATAAAACAAAGCTTTATTAGGAAATTATAGTAAAAATCTTAAATAATATACTTCCTAAAATATGAATTCATATCTACAAAAATCGTGTTTGCTTGTTAACCAACTCGTGTGTGTGTGTTTTGGACGTGGAAAACGATTGTATATGGGGAGTGAGAGAAAATTTTAATGTTGCATATTTCCAGTAACTCTGTAAAAATATGTAACATATTAATTACGGAATAAAATGAACTAAGTTAATTGAAAGCTTTTTTTTTTCTTGTCTATTTAATTTACATACAGGTTTGTATCGTCTGACATTCACTGGCACTTAACAATGTTATGCGCAAATGTGACTGACATTTTGCGTCTAGCGCATGTCTATAGATAAACATCATTCAATCCTAAAAACCAGACGTTATGTTGAGAAACTGAAGAAGAACATATTATATTATGGATATTGCTGTTACTTACGTTGCGCCAGCTAGACTTATATTTTACGCGTAGCTCAGACCCATAGATAAACTTTAAACTTTATTGTACGTTAAAAGAAAGAAAGAACACCGAGAAGGGCATGCAAAGGGGTCGTAGCTAACTGTGTTAAAAATTAAACCTCCCTACTTTCGATCTCGTCGAAAAATTATCCGTAGAAAACACCTGACCCTACTTAAAAACGGACTCGATTTTCACAAAAAAAAAGAAAAAGGATCAGTGAAGTTCATTTTACTGTTTGTAACTACCCCAACGAGTAAGATACCCTTTTCACTTTTCTTTATTGCTGACCTGAAAACGAAGGTAGAATCAACCTTAGACAAATTGTGATGTATTGTTCGTGATAAGCAGTGGAAAATAACGAAACTATTTCTCTTCTTCGTATCAACTACAGCGTCTTCTTTACTTTAAAATATCCTTCGGAAAACTTATTATATATCTTTCTGTGTTAAACTTTATATTACCTTGTTAACATGTTTCGGCCTGCTATTGGCCATCTTCAGAACTGGTTGTTGCTGGTCTTGGCGCCTTTTGTTTTGTTTCATGTGGGGGTGTGTTTGTGTAGTGTAAGGTGGAGTCAAAGAGTGTGTTCTGAAATTGAGTTGTATGTTGTGAATTTAATTTGGATGTGTTTTTGTGTGTTTGTATATTACGTATTGTTCTAGTGTGTTTAGTTTCTGGCTTTGAGTTGGATGGGTAAACATAATCAAATACATAGCACAAGGAAACAGATACTCGTACAACGCCAACATAATAGACAACATAATACGAAAGAAAAAACATAATCACCAAAAACATAAGAATACAACACAAACAAAGAACACAAAAAAATACATCACACTAACGTACGAAAACAAAAACACACACAAGATTGCAACCTCATTCAAGAAATTAAATTAAAGAACAATTAATAATACTCTACAAAAACACCAACAACTTCTACATAGGATAGATAGCAGATCATTTCAAACACGTCACAAAGAACACATCACAGCCGTAACAAAATTACAGAACACTTCCACATATACAGAAATTCTAACCACACCTACAGAGACCTCAACACAGACATGGAAATTTTACACATTCAAACTAAAAGCCAGAAACTAAACACACTAGAACAATACGAAATATATAAACACACAAAAACACATCTAAATAAAATTCTCAACACAACTCAATTTCAGAACACACTCTTTCACTCCACATTACATTACACAAACACACCTCCACAAGAAAAAAAAAAAAACGTCAAGACCAGCAACAACCAGTTCTGAAGATGGCAAATAGCAGGTCGAGACATGTTAACAAGGTAATATAAAATTTAACACGTGAAAGATATATAATACATTTTCCGAAGTGATACAGTGTTAAAAGTTGTGTAATCAAGAAGTATATATTGAGTCGCTTATAATAAATTCAGAGTGTAACATATCTCTATGTAAAATTAATGTTAATAATATACCGATACGATTTTTTTATATCTGTAAAGTCTTCTTTTGTCTTGTAGAAGAATAACAAATATCTTTAGTTTGAGAAGTATATGGATTCCGTGAGCGCAGCTGTATTCCAGGAATCACGGAAAGCGGGAAGAGATGGCTCGTGTGATACGGAAAACTATTGACTGCACTGTAGTGTGTCCTGGATTTAGTTGTTTACCAACATGGAAACTCTGAGAATTACACACATATACCTTCTACGAATTCAGAGGTCGCTGTCCTCTCTCTACTTTTTTATATCAACGGATAGGAACTCGAGACAAACAAGACATATTTGGCTTCATAAAATGGGGTGAAGGACCCTTTCTAAAGCGTTATTGACTCTATAAAACGAAATGGCCACACCTTATTTTATAATATAGCTCTATTGTAAAATTTCTAAGATAAAAACCTTCAATAGCTTAAAACGGTATTTAACTCAGAGTCGGTCAATTCGCTGACGACTTTCGGCAAAAAAAAAAAAAAAAAAGACAAGATTCGACAAGAACGTATGAAATAATTATATTGTGCTTAATATCAGTGGGGTAGATATTCTGCGAGTACTTCCATTTATCTCATACATTTCGTTCCATTGTTGTTGTGTTATTGTCATTTCACTACCACTTAAAGGCCTTTACTAATTGCAAACGAATTGCAGATAAGAAGTGACCGAAAAGCATTTTTAAAACAGAATTGTAGTCTGTTACGAAGTAAATAATCCGTGGCGAGACATTCCATGAATGGCCAAAGACGACTAGCTGACTGTTGGCCTCACATCGCATGCTTCAGCAGTGGTGAAGAATCATCAACCAGAAGGGATATATCGTGTGGTTAGTACGATGATCCCTCCAGCCGTTTTAGCTGATTTCCGAAAACGGATTTCGCTACCTATCGTATCTCCCCAAATTCATCATGACGCTGGGTGAGCACCGGTCCCATACACTGGTCGAAATTTCATAAGAAAATTCCTTCTCTCATGAGGATTCGAATCAACGCGCATTCCGTAGCTCAAGTCCTAAGCTTGGTACCTTGGACCACAACGCTACGGCACGGTGCGGGACGTTACGATATAAAGAAAATATAATTTTATTTCATATAGGAATAATATTCCGATGTTAGAATTTTACTTTGCTACTTAAGCAACTAATTTTTTATAGCTATTGATTTTAATAATAAAATCAATAATAATGATAAATATATTATTTATACTGAGTTAGATAAAATCTCGCAAATATCACTGCGCCTTTCAGTAGGTCTGATGCTACAAGTATTCTTGACTATACTAATAATGAAATTCAACTCATTCATTTATTCATTCGTTCATTCATTCATAGTTCTGTCCAAGGGCAGGTCTTTCACTGCAAACCAACATTCTCCAGTTTTTCCTATTTTCCGCCTTCCTCTTTGTCTCCTCATATGATCCATAGATCTTAATATCGTCTATCATCTGATATCTTATTCTGCCCCGAACTCTTCTCCCGTTCACCCTTCCTTCCAGTGCATCCTTCAGGAGGCAGTTTCTTCTCAAGCAGTGAACCAACCAATTCTTTTTCCTCTTTCTGATGAGTTTCAGCATCATTCTTTCTTCACCCACTCTTTCCAAACACAGCTTCGTTTCTTATTCCGTCTGTCCATTTCACACGTTCCATCCTTCTCCATATCCACATTTCAAATGCTTCTAGTCGTTTCTCTACACTTCGTCGTAATGTCTATGTTTCTGCACCATACAATGCTACACTCCACACAAAGCACTTCACTAGTCTCTTCCTTAGTTCTTTCTCCAGAGGTCCGCAGAAGATGCTCCTTTTTCTGTTAAAAGCTTCCTTTCGCATTGCTGTCCTCTTTTTGACTTCTTAGCAACAGGTCATGTTATTGCTTATAGTACACCCCAAATATTTGAAGCTCTCCACTTGCTCTACTGCCTCATTTAGAATTCCCAAGTTTACTTTCCTTATTTTTCTTCCTATGATCATGGTCTTCGTCTTGTTGGCATTTATCTTCATTTCATAATGCTCACAGCTGTTATTTAGCTCTAGTAACATATCCCTTAGTATCATCTCGTCTTCTGCTAACAACGCCTTATCATCAGCAAATCTTATACACTTTATTCTTCTTCCTCTTACTATCACTCTTCCCATGTTCTGATAACAGTTCATCAATAAATCTTTCAAGTAGATGTTGAACATGGTAGGTGATAAAGGGCATTCTTGTCGTACTCCTCTCCCTATTTCACTGTCTTCTGACATTTCTTCTCCTATCCTGGCTTTCATTCGTTTCATATAAAAGTTACTGAAGAGTAAGAGTGCAATTCACACCAATTTTCTTCAGGATCTCTATCAGTTTATTTCAATTCACTCTATCAAAGGCCTTTTCTAGGTCCACAAATACACATACATTTCTTCATAGAATTCTGCGTTATCATACTGTATGATGAAGGATGGATAGAACAGAAAAAAACTCTCTTAGTGGATAAAGCGTCAGCAAGTAGAGCTGAAAACCCGAGTTCGAGTCCTGGTGCCGTAGAGAATTTTTCTCTGTTTTAACCATGCTTCATCATTTATAATAACGCAGAATTCTTGCACGGAAATTACATATGTACTTGCATACATGAATCTGTGACAGGTTACTTTAGGCTTTTATTATGAATATACTCTAGGCAAAAGCTGATAATTTTTTGATGAAGAATAGGTGGAATGGAGAAAAATTCTCTCACATACCGGGACCCGAACCCGAGTTTTCAGCTGTTCGTGGTGATAATTTTTTTGTTTTGTGATGATCAGTAATGAGGGATTTTCACTTTCGAAATCACGAGAAGTATCTTAGCACTAGTTTCACTTAACATTGTCTAAGTCATACACACAAATTTTACATAGACATTATTTTTACCTTCCAATCTATTTCGATGTGTTTCAGCATTATGATATTGACAATAGCTTCAAGATAATGTAGCGTTTAAGGCAGTACTCTAGAAAGCCTGTCATATGTTTCAGTGCTTTGTCTTAAGCCAAAAACTGCTATGCAAATTTGGTTTTCAGGTAGAAGCTCCCTGTGAAGGAAGCTTGAATTATTTAAAGGGAAAAATTGTTCCGGGGCCGGGTATCGATCTCGGGACCTTTCGCTTAGCACATGACTGCTCTACAGACTGAGCTACCCAAGAATTGTGACGGTGTCTTCTATAGTTCTTGCGGTAGCTCAGTCGGTTGAGCATTCGTGCGCTAAGCGAAAGGTCCCGAGATTGATACCCGGCTCCGGAATAATTTCTCCCTTTAAAAAAAGTTATCTAATTTAACGTTGTCAAAAACCTCAACATAATGAATATTAACTTGGACTCTAAAAAGAGTTCTCCAAATTCTCATAAACCTAGCCCTGCATGCTTCACAAGAGACTAATATATTTCATATTTGACTAGACTTGAACATAATGTGTAGCACAGAGACACATAAATAATAATGGTGCCTTCCGTATTAACATATCACATTGTCATGGAAATTGGTTCCGTCATGTTGTAACTAAACACACCAGCTTCTTATTTCAGCATGACACAATTCTGAAGTAGAACGATGTTAAAATAAAGAAGCCTTCAGTATTCCTTATGTCGTAATATGATGCAATGGACTGGGAATAGCGTTTTTATAAAATGATTTTCTGACAACATGTAGCATATATATTTTTTGTCTTGCTATGACTGCATTTGTAGCGTTGCACAACTTGGTCATTAGAGAGGTGAAGGGTAGAGCCACACGGCTTGCATCCAACGACACGGTAGGTCATAAAGTACCTACCCGCTATGCATATGAGCTCTATGCCCTCGTCTATGGGACCTATGTTAGAAGTTTATATGCCTCATATCATATTCCCAGAGGTTCATAATACACTATTACGTTTTTGTGCATTGCACTACGTTATTGATTATGTTTCGCATCGAGGACATCTCCATTTGTTTCCACTTCCTTGCAAGTCTTCATTAAAAATAAAATTCGTCGACATTTCTAGAACATGCGACAATATTGGGCAATGAGAATATCGAGAGGTTTATTTCTATTTCTGTTTGGAAATTTAGTCTGGGATGAAAGTAACTGTCTCGAAATGTTTCATAAACTTATACAGCTACAAAGCAACCATTTTTTAAGAAATTCATTGTAAACGCTATGCACTGTTTCAGTGGCGGCCACTCTTTTGTGCTGCAGTGCTTCAGCACACAGTTAATTTTCTGTCCCTAGCATAATCTTATGTTGTCTTTCATTCGTAATGTACGAAGAATCTGGAACTGCTATTTAATTGCCTATCTATAGCATGTGCGTCGTCTGCAAGTTCCAGTCGGTAATGTGTGCTGACTTGCTTATCGCATGAACAGCAGTGAAATGCATCGAACCTTGCACATGCGCACAAAGCTTACATTCTCTTGAGGTATGACGTAATCTATCGTTTCCCATTATAAACAATGTGAGCTGCAAGAGCAAGCAGCGAGTTGAAGTGACTCGTTCGCATTGGCGTTTTATAAAATCTGCAACCAATCTGGAGTGAGTGACTAGTAGATGTCTTACAATCTACAAACTACGCGGATGTCGCGACATCTCTCAACAGCAGTAGTATACCATTTGTGAGTTTGTGTCTATTTTACAAGTCCTGATCACAGAATGTAGGGCGACTATTTTATTCTTATGCCAATTATTAAACTGTCCTGTAAAACTGAAACGTATTGTTTATAACATATTTATTATTAGCTTAATTTTAGTAGATTATTTTACGACGCTTTATCAACATCTTAGATTATTTAGCGTCTGAATGAGATGAAGGTGATAATGCCAATGAAATGAGTCCGAGGTCCAGCACCGAAAGTTACCCAGCATTTGCTGAATTGGATTGAGGGGAAAACCCCGGAAAAAATCTCAACCAGGTAACTTGCCCTTACCGGAAATCGAACCCTGGCCACCTGGTTTCGCGACCAGACGTGCTAACCGTTACTCCACAGGTGTGGACCTTAGCTTATTTGTATTTAATTAAAAGATGCTGTATTTCTATTCTACTCCTTCAACCTCCGACAGATGGCCTGAATCACCGGAATTCTACTCGAATTTAAAATTTTGGTTGCTGGTTGCCGACATGGAGGGGTTCAACTCCAAAGTAATTGACAGCTTCTGCAGCAATAAAGAGCGTAGCATGGACTTCACACTACGCCACTAATAAATACGTCAACCAAATTTTAACGTCCTATATTGTAGCACATTCTCATTTTCAGCCACGAGCCGCCACTGCACTGTTTTTATTCTGGAAATACGGCATTACCCTGGATTCCGAAAAGAAGACAGAGAATGAAAAAATAAAAATGAAATAAAATAAATGTAGTCCATATGTATTCAAAAAAGAAATGCACAATTTTATTGCCACGTATGCGTATAAATCTCTTCCACGATATTCCTTCAGTGATAGAATTATTAGGTTCGTTTTATCTTCAATCTCGTGAGGGTGTTTTTCTGTAGTTTTACTTCATAATTACCATCAGGTATCGTCATGAAGCAAGACTTCAAGTTTCAGATATCTTAAATAAGATTGACGTTTGCAGTATCCTGGCATCTCTGTATCCTACTGTCCATTTGTGTAAATATTTCTTCTCTTAAATCTTAATCGCTTTATGGATATGACAGAAGAAGAGAAGTATAATTGACATTCAACCAATGGCAGAGGTCACATTCCACGTTTGTCTTGAAGTTGGGCGGTGTGAAGCGTTCTACCCCTGTCCAACTTCAAGATAAGCATGAAATAAGACCTTTGCCATTGGTTGAATAGCAATACTTTTCTACTCCTCTCCCGGGAATGTTTTCTTCTTCTGTCTGATATCATGGAACGAAGTATAGATAAATAGCCTACAGAAATACAAGCTTGAAGGAAGAAGACGGATGGTGGACATTGATTGCAAATTATTTGTTCTTTATTTAAGATAGATTGAATGATCAGTACCTTTTGAATGCAACCCAGATATAATTAACTACTTTCTTATGATGACTCTGCTTAGAATATGGGAAGATAGCCGTACAGATGTTAATGATTACGGAACAGGTCATTGATCTAAACCACGTGGTTGATGATGATGATGATGATGATGATGATGATGATGATGATAGGAAAATACACCATCCTCCGATATTGTTAGCCATTTAGCGCAGGAAATCGAAATAAGTTGTGTCCCTAAATCACAGCTTCAGTTGCTATTGTTGTAAGCTACTTTATAACCGTTAAGAAAATGCAGTATGATACATAGAGCGGTCCACACCTGTGGAGTAACGATCAGCGCGTCTGGCCGCGAAACCAAGTGGCCCGGGTTCGAATCCCGGCCGGGGCAAGTTACCTGTTTGAGGTTTTTCCGGGGTTTTCCCTCAACCCAATATGAGCAAATGCTGGGTAACTTTCGGTGCTGGACCCCGGACTCATTTCACCGACATTATCACCTTCATTTCATTCAGACGCTAAATAACTTAGATGCTGATACAGCGTCGTAAAATAACCTAATAAAATAAGTGCATAGAGTGAAATACATATCCTTGTAATTCATTCCTCTATGGGAGAAAGTGCTAAACAGCATGCCTTTGTTGAGACAACAGAAAATAGCCTCTTCGTTTTTTACGCGTGCCCGTAAAAATCTCCAAAGTTGAAGAAAACTCGATAATTTTTAGAACTGCTATTTACGACGGCTAAAATTTACAAAATAATTTTTGGTTAAAACATTTTAAATTCGGTAATTTATTAACAGCCGACATTTTCCTTTAGACAATAAGAAGTTGCGATTAGAGTCCCCGAATCTATGTGTATGTAAAACTGAGTTTCATATTACATTTTCACCATATTGTGTTCTGTTATGTTTTCTTTATGTATTTAATTGTCCATATAATGTTACATTCCATGAAAAATTATACATATTTTTCTGTTCCTAAAAACTTGCTTTTAGTAACATTTAGGCCTATTACATTTATATACTATTGTTTTTTAAGTTTGGATTTTTTAAAAAAGAATGTTTCACGATACAGGGTGCTTGAATAAAATCGTGATAAATTAATTTAACACCTGATAATTTCGTAAATATAACACGTATATACTCTACTCCGTATTCTTTCCTATAATATACAAGCAATAGCTCACAGACGGCCATTTTCATTGTATAAATTATTCGACATCAACAGATGTACGTATACGTATCACCGAAATAAATCTCAGAGTGTCTTCCATTCCAAACTGTAGGAGTATGTAGTAAGGTAAACCATTTGACATCGTATGCGTCCTATTTATTTTCTTCCTTTGTGGCTTATATAATAGCTTTTCAAGCTACAAATTCCACGGAATTTGGTTAGAATCCCGGTAGGGAAGAGAAGATTAATTTTCCTCTCATACAAGCTAGGTATTTGTCTTTTGTGTTTTGTTTGTTCTGTGTTGTTCATTTTATAAGTAATTTTATATACAGAATTCTCAGTTACATAAGGAATAGGCCTACTATTTACCTTCTCATTTGACGCAGACTTAAAATTTAATGCAGTAAAGGAGAGGGTATGCATTCACCAACACTAGAAATAAATACTTTGAAGACCTCCCTAGTTGTGTGGTCGTCACAGGGCAGTATACGACAAGGGACAAACATACAGTTCTGTGGACGGAAGATAAATCTGTCCCTTTACTTACACGGGGAATCGATCATTGACCACTTAGATGGGAAGTCCATACGCTAGCCAGTATGTCAAGGCGGCGAGCAATAATTGTCACAATATAGACAGAAACTTATAGTTTTAAATACGAAATTATTGTACAATTTATCATTTGGATAGAAGCAGGCTAGTAGTTCCATGACAACACCACTTAAAATAAGCCAGCATGGCGTACTCTTCCACAATAGCAAAATGTAATTCCTCTCTGTAAAGTTCAAGGTTCACGCAGGCATAAAGTAGAGTGTGTTCATACTGTGTAGTGTAAAATTGTAATTGTTCTTCGCGCTCGGTGCACATTCATGATGAGCAACTCACTAATTTATTAATTATAATGCCAATACAATAGTCTGACAAACTTTGTGTGTGCTGTAGACATATAACATTTGATTGAACATTACAGTACCAGCGACTGATTAGCAAATATGTTAGTATTCCATTTAATTCAAAAGGTCAAAGGGAAAATGCAGGCGGGAGGGAGGGATGTCTTGTGATGAATGTGTAAACTATTACACAAAAATACATAATCAAGTTTGTAACTGAATTAGGGGACAATATACGTATTTCAAATAGTAGTATTAAGTAATTAAACCCAATAGAAACTTTCAGGAGTATCATCATCATCATTGTCGTCGTCGTCGTCGTCATCATCACCGCCATTATCAATATTATTCACAGCAAGCAATAGGTGTTTCCATCCATAGCATCCAGTGTATTTCAGGTCGTTCTATAGGCTACTTCGTTTAGCAACCGGTGTCAATTAAAAAAAAAAAGTTCGTAGAATTCTAATAGACTCCATTCTACTTATATGAGATAATTTGTTTCTACAAGCAATCATCTTTTCAACTAAGACAAATAATATATATACTTATTTTCTCATTGATTCTCTTTTTCATACCGTACTCTAATTTTATATCACCTGCTACACCTCAAAGGAACTTCGTTTCATTTTTTTGGAGGCTAGTCTTGTCTGCCTCATAGTTCAGTTTCCACTACCAATTTATCGTATTTTGAAAAGACTTGAAAGATCTTTGCCTATATATTTTGTCTCTTGAATGTATGTTATGCTTTTATCCAGTCTCATTTAATGTATATTATGTCATTTATTTGGGGACATAATAAGAAAACTGCTTTGAGATCTTTACAAATTATTCAAAATAGAGCTTTAAGAAATCTATTAGGTTTCTATTATTTGACTCCAATTAAATATCTATATCAGTTTTCTTTCCTTCTACCAGTTGAATTAATTATTTAATTAGGTGCTGCTGTTTTCAAGTACAAAGTTATTAACAATTTAATACATATCAATATTATGTATGTACAGTAGGCCTATGTCTTTATACATACTTATTTAACAACACAATAAAATCTGTTTTTTCTCAACATGCGCAGTAACTTATGGAACGAAAGGAATTAAGCATTTTAATAACTTTTAACGAACTCCCTTTGGAATACAGAACTTCACCAAATTGGCGGTGTTTTAAGAATAGTTTAAGAAAATGTTTTAGGGAGATTATTTTAATTCTCAGTTGATATTTCTTTCTGCCCAAAACTTTATTACCTTACTGTTTGTTCTTATTTGCTTTCTTTATTTAATTCTTGAGATATTGTATGTTTTCCAGAGACTCTAGTTTCATGACTTTTAAATTACTTTGTATAACATATGTATGTGTTCTTGTACAGCCCCTACATATAAGTTATACTCATACTCAACAAATTAAAAAAAAAAAAAAAAAAAAAAAAAAACTTGGGCATCGACATTACTTTATAAAATTCAAAATTAATTTAGACTATCTTTTCTTAACTTAATTTCAAAATATCTTGCGATGTTAACACTGAAATAATTAAAATGTATGTATTTCCCAGAATAAGACAGAGCACAGCCTAAATGTGTGGAATGAGACACTTGAAGCAGGATATTCTTTACTACTACGTTTGATTTATGTTTGTCATTAAATTCCGTCACTTAACCTCCACTTGGGGATATTTATATATTAAAATCACTCGCCAGTTTATTAGCCTATATGTATACTGCATAATTATGTCTAAGATTTTCCCCTAGATGTCTAAAATTGTTCCCTCAATGTTGCGTATTATTGCCTGATCATCGGCAATTGAGGGATAGCATGGCGACGGATATTGCGAAAGGTCTCATTATAAGGGGAGAAGTCAAGGATATGGGGGAGAGTTTCCATCTCGCTGAGGCAGCTCATACAGCGGGTACCATCCCGACTTCTACATCTCAGACCGGAGCGACATAGCCTACTATTTTAAGGTCGTCTATCCATTATGATTCCTTATCTAGCTGTTTTCTACTGGTTTTAATGTCTAGGTACTCTAATTTAAGAAGTCTGAGAGTTTCTATGCAATAACGACTTAAGTTTTCCATACTTTATTTACAAATATTTGAAAATGGATTGTGTTTAAATTGTAACTGATAATGGATTTGAATAATTTTTACAGTCTAAAATATTATACAAAGCAAATTATCTGAATATATTATGTACTGTTAAAATTTCTACATTGTTTTAAACTTTGATATTGTTCTCTTAAAACGTAGCTTTTCATTTTAAGCTGTTATTGCACCCTGCGTCTCAATTGCATTATTTTCTGAAGACTAGGTTTTGTGGAATGAGGAAGCAATTATAAAAGTAATTAACGAGAAGACTCCGCATTATAAATTTAAATACGGGAAGTATAAAGACAAATGAAGAGGAATATCAAAATTACATTTCAAATTTCAAACATGCTTACAATCCGAACCATACTCACAATAACCATGACGAACAGCATGAGCGTTTCACTCAATTTTAGGGAATAGAAGTTTACCCTGTCACTTTTTATAGACCTTTTGTTAATTGAGTGGCTATTTGGTGTCGATGGAATTGTTGACGGTGAGATGGTAAGTTATTATGGAAGATAAGATTATCTCCTATCCATCTTATAGTTGGAAGAAGCCATAAATAACCCTAAACTAGATTTAAACCAGAACATACCCCATTCGCTGTCTCTAGATCAGGTTGGTGGCTATTTCATTAAATTAATTCCTGAATATACGTGCATACTAAAGAGTTCAGTATGGATTTATGAAGTGAATCGATATTTATTATCCTGGAAGGAAGAACATTCTGGAATGTTGTAATAATTTACTACTTTTTTATTTAAGGAGTAAAAAAGAAAGTTGAAAACAAAATCTGATTCAGCCTTTTCTTCGTAACTTATATATCTGCAGAATGGAGGAAACGCAAGTCGGTAGCGGCTGACGTGTTGACTTTGTTCTTCTCTTTCCCTAGTCAGCAGCATTATATGACCCCTACCATTCTTGTGACAGTGAAAATGTCTGGAGGTACCCGAACCTTTGTCCAAAGAATTGCTTGCCTCAGTACCCCCATTTGTGACTGCTACACCATTCATACAATGAATTCAGCTCGCCGCCAGCGCTGAATGCATCAATTTCCATTCCAGAGTTGCAAATTACTGTTCAATAGTGGTTTGTGTATTTGCTCCTGTCTTAACCAATTCGTTTACTAATGCAACATTTAATTAAACAATTACCACTTTACCCATTGTATAGAAATCAAAATAAAGGGGATAGTTCGTACCTATTGTCTTTTGCACAATAACATATGGTAGCGCTAATACATAGTCATCCGCTGTGGCCCATGCGGTGGCATATGCCTCTATAAATCCTGCCCACCCAA
Organism: Periplaneta americana; assembly: GCF_040183065.1. Lineage (NCBI taxonomy): Eukaryota > Metazoa > Arthropoda > Insecta > Blattodea > Blattidae > Periplaneta > Periplaneta americana. Next base: position 60,736,897 of record NC_091133.1, read on the forward strand.
GTCCGATTCCAGGAGAAAAGTGAACCAAGTCCTATATTCTGTCTGGCGCTTACGTTGGCTTATTTAAACTAGTTGCCTAGCATCACGTTGACCACCAGAACAAGGCGTTTTATTACGTATTAACATCTGGTATTTGGTGATAATAATATAAACAAAATGATCTGCAGAAAAATGATCAGTGCCTGTATAATAACCATTACATACTGGCTTTTAAAGAAACCGGGAGTTCATTGCCGCCCTCACATAAGCCCTATCCTGAGCAAGATTAATCCAGTCTCTATCGTCATATCCCACCTCCCTCAATTCCATTTTAGTATTATCTTTCCATCTACGTCTCGGGTCGACTTGGTTGGCAAGTTGGTATAGCGCTGGCCTTCTATTCCCAAGGTTGCGGGTTCGATCCCAGGCCAGGTCGATGGCATTTAAGTGTGCTTAAATGCGACAGGCTCATGTCAGTAGATTTACTGGCATGTAAAAGAACTCCTGCGGGACAAAATTCCGGCACATCCGGCGACGCTGATATAACCTCTGCAGTTGCGAGCGTCGTTAAATAAAACATGACATTTAACATTTCTACGTCTCGGCCTCCCCAAAGGCTTTTTCCCTCCGGCCACCCAACTAACACTCTATATGCATTTCTGGATTCGCGCATACGTGCTACATGCCCTGCCATCTCAAACGTCTGGATTTAATGTTCCTAATTATGTCAGGTGAAGAATACAATGCATGCAGTTCTGTGTTGTGTAACTTTCTCCATTCTCCTGTAACTTCATCTCTCTTAGCCCCAAATATTTTCCTAAGCACCTTATTCTCAAACACCCTTAACCTATGTTCCTCTGTCAAGGTGAGAGTCCACGTTTTACAACCATAAAGCACAACCGGTAATATAACTGTTTTATAAATCCTAACTTTCACATTTTTTTTACAGCAGACTGGATGATAAAAGCTTCTCAACCGAATAATAACATGCATTTCCCGTATTTATTCTGTGTTTAATTTCCTCCCGAGTATCATTTATATTTCTTACTGTTGCTCCCAGGTATTTGAATTTTTCCACCTCTTCAAAAGATAAATTTCCAATTTTTATATTTCCATTTCGTACAATATTCTCGTCACGAGACATAATCACATACTTTGTCTTTTCGGGATTTACTTTCAAACTTATCTCTCTACTTGCCTCAAGTAAATTCCCGTGTTTTCTCTAATCGTTTGTGGATTTTCTCCTAATATATTCACGTTATCCGCATAGACAAGAAGCTGATGTAACCCTTTCAATTCCAAACTATCTCTGTTATCCTGGACTTTCCTAATGGCATAATCTAGAGCAAAGTTAAAAAGTGAAGGTGATAGTGCATCTCCTTGCTTTAGCCCACAGTGAATTGGAAACGCATCTGACAGAAACTGACCTATACGGACTCTGCTGTACATTTCACTGAGACACATTTTAATCATAATAATTAATTTATTTTTAATAACCATTATTGAATTTAATTTATGGACGATCTAAAGAATAAAATATTGCCAATTAGAGTTTAGCATGAAGGTATACAGAGTGAAAGTGATATAGCCTTGCAGATTTCCAGATCGAGTAGCTCATGTTGTATGTAACAACATAGTTACATAGTTAATAGTTTTTTTTTTTTCAAAAAAAAATGCCGTTTCTCAAATGTTTAACATTCTCTTGTTTGGTAACTATTACGAATAGGATCGTGATTTTTGTTCATATCGATAGGAAATCTAATAAAGACTAATTTATCCCTCTGGCGTATTTCAATAGCGTGCACGGTTTTCGTGTAAATTTAATTTTAAAAAATCCTAAATTCAAACCATTGCTCATTGAACGAAGCGAACGCGTGGCAACGTCCTGGCAGCTTGGCTGCTTACGTACGGAGGCTCACCAAGTTTGTTGACCTCTTACATCTGTATACGAGTAGTGTTTTTTATTGACGATGTTGCCGGACTGCTGTAACTTCAAACTTAATGTCCTAATTAACCGTGCATTTAATTAGTTTCATTTTGGAGATGCCGATAAGCTCACTGTATTATAATATCATTTTTTGTTTTCCACCTGTGCTTATCTTAATATTTGGATTTATATGAACGTTTTCGACATTCGGTGTGTGTCATCTTCAGATACGGGGTCTATGTCATTGTGTGTTGTGAAGACCTAGCTTCTTAATTATGTTGTGGGTTGTTCACTTGTGTATGACCTTTCATTATTTCTTAATTTAGCTAAAATTACTATAAGCAGTGTGTGGTTGGTTGTTATGATTCTGTTAAGTTCTATCTTTTGAAAACCCATATAGGACAATAGAAAATTATGTTAAAACCATTATATGACACGTAAATATAAACAAGTAAAATATATACACTATAAAACACTGTAAAACACTGTGTACACTATATCACTTTTATCACATATATGGTTGGCTGTGTTGGCCTGTTATATCGTTAAAATTGGATTGTTTTACTGTTCTTGGTAAAAACTGTCTTTTGACGCACTTTCACTGATTTTCCATAGAATTGTATGTTGGAGTTTTTGATGTTGTTCAAGTTGACTACTGTGAATCGTGGATGCTGTTATTGAGTACTTAGACGTATATAATACAAGCTATTTTCTGTTGAGTCCGCTGTCTAGTATGGCCATGCGTGTGATTTTAGCTGATGTTGGAGTGTTCCTATGTGGTGCATGGTTGAGACTAGAAATTTAATCACAAAACGTAACATAGGTTGTCTATTCATTTAAGTGTACCCTATTGTATCTTTCAATCTGCAAGGTTATTTCACGGTTACTCTGTATATATTCAGGGGTGATTCATAAAGTTTTACCCACATTTAAGGAACTCGTTCGTGAGCTCATTTATGGTAAAAAGTGAGGTAGGTATCTCTAAGTTCGCCACTCGCCATTTTCTTTAAGATACGATATGCTATTTGGCCAAAAGTTGGCAGCAGTAACTTGATGCATGATGCTTTAGAACTTCGTTGGATACGCAAGTTGCATTATCAGTATCTCTTGCCATGAGGTAGTTACCATATTGTGTTAACTGTGGTTGCCGGTATAACATTTGCTCCATGATTAGCTATCCGTTTAATCCAACGGAATAAGTAATGCATTTATAGAGTGTAATATATCATTTTAAGGCCCATTTTGTGCCTTTCCTGGCTGTACATTTACAATTGCATTTACTATAGTGATGTTCTACTTCATGACATGATTATTAAATGTTGGAACTATTCTTAAGTTCGCCACTGCAGCTTCTTCCATGGCCAACTAAGGATCATTCGTTGCTACTTCTCTGAGATCGTTTTAAACAGTTGGCAGTTTAAATAACTGATTGCATTTTAATTTTAGTATTCAAATCAGTGATATTTTAGATAGTTATTTTATATGTACAGTAGTGGCAAAAAAACCGGACCGACCCTTGTAGCTGATTTCAGAGCTTGTTCACTCCAGAGCAGGATATATTGGTAACTAAGACTTTCGTGGTTCGAATCCTGCCTGGGAAGGAAACTTTTTTTTGTTCCTTATTCAATTTTATTCGCAATACTTTTCGATAGCTGGTAAAATTCATGTTTCTGGGAATAATAAGTTAATTAAGTAGTAAAATATCGCTGCAATCGAAAAAGTATTGGGAATAAATTTGAATAAGGAACAAAAAAAAGTTGGCTTCCCAGGCAGGATTCGAACTACGAAAGTCTTAGTTACCAGTCTATCGTGCTCTGGAGTGAACAAGGCTCTGAAAAGCAAATACAAGTGTCGGTCCGCTTTTTTGCCACTACTGTACAACAATAATAACGAAATTATTAATCCTGTGATAATTTATTAATTATAAAACTTTGTTTAATTCCTACAATGGCCATTTTTTCTGTATTAAAATACATTACATCATTCTGTACTCTGATGATATTAAAATATTATTTGAATTTACAACAGGCATACAAGTGGCGAACTTAAGGACCACATGCGCCCTAACTTCGCCAGTTGCATCCTCCCGCCTCTTTTGTTTTTGTGCGAGAAGGAATACTTTATTCTTTAATCAATTTTTATCTACAATGCTCTTCAATATGAATATTGCATGACATTTTTTATACTGTTGAAATATGACTTCATAAATTTAAAAATAAATTTGCTTAAGATGGTGAACTTAGGGAGGCTCAGCTTACTATACTTTACGAAAGTTTCTTATTGCAGCTATCCCAATGTAAAATAACTAAAATGGCTATTTAGGAGTATTTTAAGAGAAATTCTGACTTCTTCAATAAAATGTTATCTTGGGCATAAGTTCTTAGTGACCATTAAAAAATCAATACTGGACTTCTAGATACTTTCACAAATTTGACCTCTATTTTCCTTCTTTCATCAGTTACGACATTTGATTGCAGTATAACTACATTCATCTCGGGTTAAAGGTCACGGAGTCGGCTGTCTAGTGTTTCAACAAACCCTTCGTTATTAGACAAGTTGCTTGACTAGAGAATGGTTTTACGACTAGTACATTATTAATCGTTGTGGATGAGTTAACTGAAGCTCTGATATTGTGGACAAAGGTAGATGAGTGGAATCTCTTGCACAATGGAAGCTTATGTACATACGTACATTCTGTCTCTAATGGACAAGCTTATGTTCACACTTGAATATCGGAAAATGTTTTTGACCTGTCTGTGTTTTTGTCATTGTTGTCACCACTTTTTAAGTCGAAACACAGTTTCAGAACTAATGACAAATTTGTAACTTCTCCTAAAAGTAGGCTAATTCCCCAACATCAGATCAAAGTCCTGTAAGGGGGGGGGGAAACAAATCGGGATAGTCTCCATCTGAGAGCCAGCCGCAAGTTTTATTCATGAATACATCCCTGAAGTAAATGCTGTTAAGGTAAACGTCAGCACTGACAATCATTACTTCATCTATAGAACCTCAAAACCCGGTATGTCTTCGCTGTCTTGGGTCTCCTGGGAGTAGCCATCTTGTATGAATTGAGAGCAAATATGTCACTTGATATAGTAACCATAATCCTTTACCGTTTGCTACCCATTGCTTGTGTGTTTGATCCGATTTACGCTGTATATGCCTCGACATTGTGAATTCTCTCTCTTTGCTCAAATTCAGTTGCAAAATTTTCAATTTAGTTTGTCGAATGCTGATTGTTGCTTAATTAAGATATCCTGGTTCGTTACGAATCGTATGACACCTCTTCGAACATTCTATCGCTTCGAATTCTCGAGTCACGCTGCCACGCGACCTGTTAATTCGCGCCTCAAATCTCCTCTCCATCGTATGGCTAGATGACCGTCACTCGCTCCAATTCAAGGTCATGTTGGATACATTTATCCTTCGTCTGTTGATTGCCTTTTACTTCATTGGAATATGTTGCGTAGTTTAGAAATTATAAGCGCGACAAAACTGACTTCAAAATATGGCCGTCGACTTTCTGAGATAGCATCCTAGTAATGAACAGAACTTGTAAACATTTTCACGTCAAAACGACCTATAAAATTGTAGTGTTAACTAAAATCTGAAACGTAAAATAGTATCTTTATCTATACCGTATATCCATAACGCAAAAATTGCATTGTACTGGTACCTCAGTACCGTCTTTTCCTGTTAAAGAAGACAAGCCAGTAGCGTTCATTCATTCATTCATTCATTCATTTATTTTATTCCATAGATCTTACATGAGCAATGAAGCTTTAAGATGTGGAACATGTCAACATTTTACAATATTACAATTACAATTTTTACAAATTTTTATAGTTTTACAATTTAGTAATTTTCTACAATTTAGTAATTTTCTACAATTTTTACAATTTTGTACAATTTTTTTTACATTTTTTTACATTTTTTTACATTTTGGCGAGATGTAGTGAGATGAGATGAGGTCCGAGGATTCGCCAAAATATTACCCGGCATTTGCCTTTTCGGTGGGGGAAACCTCGGAAAAACCCAACCAGGTAATCAAATCAAAGGGGGTAATCAAATCAAAGGGGTTGATGTCAAGGACTCGCCATAGACCATCCGGCTTCAGTCCCACGGCTGGGGAAAACCTCCGAAGAAACCAAAGTCCAAAGGGGGGTCCAACCCAAGCCCGAACGCAGCTCCGGATCAGCAGCCCAGCGAGTCTGTCGACTGACCAACATCGATGGCTCTACTAAAAGTATACAATACATAGCCAATCAGATTATTAAATTTACAAACGCAAACGATCATTCATAAGTTGAGCTATATTATAATACAAAACAATTTAATTAAATTTAAGGCATAAACAATTCAACCAGTTGTGATATACAGAAATTGATAATACATATCATGCAAACTACTTCAAATTACAAACAAACAATTTATCAGTAGAGCTATATAGATTACTATTCAATTTAAAGCATATACAATTCATCGGCCAAATCTATACAAATATATACAATACAAAGTAGCATACTTTCATTAAGCTATACAAATTTGTGCAATTAATATCAAGTAGATTAATTCAATTTATAATCATAAACAATTCATCAGTTGAGCTATACATATTACCATTCAATTTACAGTAGGTCTGTATACAATTCATCAGTAGAGCTACACTGACTAGTAATCATTTAAGAACATATACAATTCATCAGCCAAACTATACAAACATATACAATCAAATTAGTTCAATTTACAAACTTATTTTCGTTAAGCTATACAATTCATATGAAGTAGATTAATTCAATTTATAAGCTTAAACAATTCATCAGTTGACCTATACAGTATACTATTCAATTTACAGTACATACAATTCATCAGTTATGCTAAACAAAAAATACAATACATAGTAAACAGATTAAGTCAATATAAAAACATATTTTAGTTGAGCTATATAAAATTGTACATGTCATTTAAGTAGAATAATTCAATTCACAAGCATAAACAATTCATCAATTGTGTAGAAGGTATGAGTATGTAGAAATTTGGTTAATTCTTTTCTGAACCTTTTCTCGTTGTTCTTCAAATCTTTAAGATAATTAGGCAGTGCATTGAAGACTGTTATACATGAATAGCGAACTCCTTTTTTAAAACAGCTTAGACTAACAGAGGGTAGATGAAGATCTGATTTATGTCTTGTATTAAAATGATGAATGTCTTGATTAGTACTGAATTTATCTTGGTTCTTAATATACAGCATCATTACGGAAAGAATGTATTCACAAGGTAAAGTCAAGATTTCTAAGTTTCGGAAAATATTTTTACATGAGGTCCTTTTATGCACACCGGCCATTATTCTTATAGCTTTCTTTTGTAAAACAAAAACGTGTTTAGCTTCAGACGAGTTACCCCAGAATATTAAGCCATATTTCATTACAGAGTGAAAATATGCAAAGTATGACATTTTGAGTAAGTTTATATCACCAATAGTAGATAAGGATCTTAATGCATAACAGGCAGAGCTCAATTTACGAGTAATACATTCTATATGCGTTTTCCAGTTCAAGTGATTATCCAATTCTAAACCAAGAAACTTTGTGCTTATAGATTCTTTGAGATGAGTTCCATTTAATCGAATACTGTAGGAAACCTGAGCACTATTGTGTGTACTAAATTTGACTGCACTGGTTTTATCAACATTAAGTGCTAGTTTATTTGCATGGAACCATTCATTCATTAGATTCAGCACTGTATTAGAAGTGTTTATAAAATGATCGTATTGTTTGCTTGAAATAATTACACTTGTATCATCTGCAAATAAAATTACATGGGATGAATTGTTTATGGTCAAGGCTAAATCATTAATATAAACAAGAAACAACAATGGACCTAAAATTGACCCCTGCGGAACACCATGTTTAATATTTCTAAATTCTGAATAAGTAACTTTATGACTATTTGGTACATTTATTTCTACTTTTTGTTTTCTATTTGATAAGTACGATGTAAACCAACCCAACATCTCATCTTTAATGCCATAAAACTTCAATTTTTTTACTAATATACTATGGTCTACACAATCAAATGCTTTAGCCAAGTCACAAAAAATCCCACCTACATGTAGTTTCGAATTTAATGAATTTAGTATTTCATCCACCAAACTAAAAGCAGCATTCTCTGTCGATTTTTGTTTTCTAAATCCAAACTGTTCTAAAACTAATATATTGTTGGACTCCAGGTAATGATATAATCTATTATACATAATCATATATCATATCTTATGTCGCATTAGAGATACAATTTAACTAGACCAATGTTTGCTGTATCTATTATAAACTGTGTGTGCCACTAGAATAGCAACCATTATGATACGTGCGGTCTAAGAATTTTTATAATATAATAATAATAATAATAATTATTATTATTATTATTATTATTATTATTAAATAATGAAAAGTGAAAATTCAAGAAGAGTCGTATCAAATACTTTACTTTACTTACTTACTTACAAATGGCTTTTAAGGAACCCGAAGGTTCATTGCCGCCCTCACATAAGCCCGCCATCGGTCCCTATCCTGTGCAAGATTAATCCAGTCTATCGTCACACCCCACCTCCCTCAAATCCATTTTAATATTATCCTCCCATCTACGTCTCGGCCTCCCTAAAGGTCTTTTTCCCTCCGGTCTCCCAACTAATACTCTATATGCATTTCTGGATTCGCCCATACGTGCTACATGCCCTGCCCATCTCAAACGTCTGGATTTTAAGTTCCTAATTATGTTAGATGAAGAATACAATGCGTGCAGTTCTGTGTTGTGTAACTTTCTCCATTCTCCTGTAACTTCATCCCGCTTAGCCCCAAATATTTTCCTAAGCACCTTATTCTCAAACACCCTTAACATATGTTCCTCTCTCAGAGTAAGAGTCCAAGTTTCACAATCATACAGAAGAACCGGTAATATAACTGTTTTATAAATTCTAACTTTCAGATTTTTGGACAGCAGACTGTTTTTGTTTTAAATTTTTCGATGTGGCAAAGTTGACTTATCTAACTCCATTGTCACTACTAATTGCGTGTAGGCTCTCTTTTCCAATAGTTGGTCTAAAAATATCCTCCCGTCCTACTTTAGCGTTGAAATCCCCCAATAAAATTTTCATGTGATATCTAGGGAACTGATCAAAAGTATGTTCCAATTCCTCATAGAAGCTATCCTTTATATGGTCGTCTTTCTCTTCTGTAGGGGCGTGAGCATTTATAACTATGATGTCGCACCATCTACCCTTAAGTACTAAATATGATAACCTGTCACTGATAAATTCGACCTTTTTTACTGCTGATTTTATTCTTTTATGAACAAAGAATCCTGTTCCTAATTGGTGATTATTGTTTCCTTCCCCATAATACAACAAGTAATCTCTTATTTGTGATTAGCTGAGAAAATCCTATATATCCTATTGGTTTTAATATGTATTTTGAAAGCTATTTTGTTATGATCTACAATTCGCATTGACTCCATTTTCTTCTTTATCTACTTTCTTTTACAGCACTTATCCGCCTACGACCTATAGAGAGGGGAGGTTTCGACAGAATAGTTTCGGAAAAATCCCTTGTCAGATCGAATTTAAGATATACATTCCCTACCCAAAAACTGAAGGGTGAAGTTGTAAGAAAATCGATAGATGGTTATAATATAACATTATGAAAAGTATCATAATTAGTTTCTAATTTCTATATATAAAAGAACAGTGAAAACACGGGAATTTTACTTGAAGCAAGTACAGAGATCGGTTTAGAAGTAAATCCCGAAAAGACAAAGTAGACTATAATATGTTTTTGTCATGTGTCCACAATATTGTACGAAATATAAAAATAAAAAATTGGAAATTTATCCCTCGGTGAGGTGGAAAATTGAAATTTCTTGGAGCAATAGTAACAAATATAAATGACACTCAGGAGGAAATTAATTGCAGAATAAATATGGGAAAGGCCTGTTATTAATCGGTTGAGAAGCTTCTGTCATCCAGTCTGCTTTCAAAAAAGCGAAAGTTAGAATTATAAAACAGTTATATTACCGGTTGTTCTGTGTGGTTGTGAAACTTGTACTCTCACTTTGACAGAGGAACAGAGATTAAGGGTGGTTTTAAAATAAGGTGCCTAGGAAAATAATTGAGACTAAGAGATGAAGTTATAGGAGAATGGAGAAAGATACACAACGCAGAATTGTACGCATTGTATTCTTCACCTGACTTAATTAGGAACATTAAATCCAGACGTTTGAGATGGACAGGGAATGTAGCACGTGTGGGCAAATCCAGAATGCAAATAGAGTGTTAATTGGGAGGCCGGAGGGAAGAAGACCTTTGGGAAGGCCGAGCAGTACATGAGAGGATAATATTAAAATGGATTTGTTGGAGGTGGATTGTGATGATAGATTAATCTTGTTCAGGATTGGGACAGATGGCGGGCTTATGTGAGGGCGGCAATGAATGTCCGGGTTCCTTAAAAGCCGTAAGTAAGTATATATTTTGATGTACCGAAGTACATATGATATTTCCACGCAGATATTCTGCGTCATCACATGATGAAAGAGAGATGGAACGGAGAAAAATTCTCTCCGGCGCCGGGATTTGAACCCGGGTTTTCAGCTCTACGTGCTGATGCTTTATCCACTAAGCCACGCCGGATACAATCCCGACGCCGTTTAGAATCGTCTCAGATTAAGCTCCATCTCTTGGGTTCCCTCTAGTGGCCGCCCTCTGCACTACGTCATAGATGTCTATGAACGCAGGACCGAAGTCCATACATGTGTTGAGGTGCACTCAGATGAGTGACTGTTTGGCCGGGATCCGACGGTATGGGCGCCGTCTTTAAATCACAAAGTGATTTATTACGCATATCATATATATTTTGATGTACCGAAGTACATATGATATTTCCACGCAGATATTCTGCGTCATCACATGATGAGACGATTCTAAACGGCGTCGGGATTGTATCCGGCGTGGCTTAGTGGATAAAGCATCAGCACGTAGAGCTGAAAACCCGGGTTCAAATCCCGGCGCCGGAGAGAATTTTTCTCCGTTCCATCTCTCTTTCATCACGTAAGTAAGTAACTAATTAAGTAAGCAGGAAAGTAAGTAAATATAAGGATAGTGTCAGCATCGAAATCGTATTAGTCAGACACACCACAAACAAGACATGTCACAGAGGTTAAAGTTCAGTGTGTTAAATCTGGAAACTAATCTGATCAGAGAAAATAATGAGTTTAAAATTAAAATGGGCATTGATAAAATTAATATTTTGACAGCCCGAACACTAATAAAAATCAAATTATTTTGTATGAAAATATCCACAGCAACCTAGTAAAATGTCGAGGACTAGAACGAATTATTACAGTGTAGAATACATTTCCTAATACAGAGCACAGACAGCTGAATGATTAGCTCTTAGCTTAATTGATACCCATTCTCAATCTGTGCACTTCGTAGTGTGTTGGCGGGTTCACACAGGCGACAAAGGATGGGAGAGATTATGCATCGACATGTCTTTAATCTCCTCCAACAGACGTGTCCTCAATTGATATTGGGTGAAATTTGTTACCAAGTGTTGAGAACAGAATAAAGGAAGGCTTTCACCTTTATTCACTTTTATTAATGATCAAAGGAAGGTGTAATTATACAAATTTGGCTTTCAGGTATAGCTCTCTGTTAAGTGTATTTGAATAATTTCAAGGGAAAAATTGTTCCCGGGTTCGATGCGTTTATTTCTATAATTACACGTTACTGTTCGTTAACAGAAAATCACACATTTAAGTCGAAGTGTGCACTCAATGTTGGGGTCTCTGCCGCCTTGGCGACCCATTTGAGGTATGTGGATGAAAAGGGAATAATTGAGCGGGGTCTAGTAGAATTTCTGGGTAGCTCAGTCGGTAGAGCGTCGGCGTGCTCAGACAAAGGTCCTGGGTACGAGGCAACCGGCGTAGCTCAGTCGGCTAAGGAGCTTGCCTGCCAATCCGGAGTTGCGCTCTGGCGTGGGTTCGATTCCCTCTTGCACTGATTTCCTGATTGGATTTTTTTCCGAGGTTTTCCCCAACCGTAAGGCAAATGTCAGGTAACCTATGGCGAATCCACGGCCTCATGTCGCCAAATTTCATCTCGCTATCACCAATCACATCGACGCTAATTAACCTTGTATTTCATACAGCGTCGTTTAATAAACAAGTAAAACGATAGTGCTTTCATCAGTATAATAATGCTATTTATGCCTTATCGCTTGCACAAGATTATTTGTTTTACTTACGACTTCCGTATTATTTATCTAGGTTTTATTAATCAGGTAATCATTCAGTAATTTGATATTATTGCAGCTGTAATTGTAAATATAAAATTAATTGTAATTGTAATAATTTTAACTGTATTCTTCAGATTGTAGTTGTATTCTACTGGTGAAAAGGAAGACAAGGCTTCATGGCGTTATCTCTAACAGATTATATAAATAAATAAATAGGTCTACAACTAAATAAACATATTATTTTTATTAGTCTCATAGATTTAAAAAATGCATATGACTCGGTTAAGAGAGAAGTTTTATATAATATTCTTATTGAATTTGGTATTCTCAAGAGACTAGTGCGATTAATTAAAATATGTCTCAGTGAAACGTATAGCAGAGTCCGTATAGGTCAGTTTCTGTCTGACGCTTTTCCAATTCACTGCGGGCTAAAGCAAGGAAATGCACTATCACCTTTACTTTTTAACTATCGTCTTGGATATGCCATTAGGAATGTCCAGGAAAACAGAGAAAATTTGGAATTGAACGGGTTACATCAGCTGCTTGTTTATGCGGATGATGTTTTAGGAGAAAATCAATAAGCGAGTAGGGAAAACACGAACATTTTACTTGAAAGAAGTAATGAGATAGGTTTGGAAGTAAACCCCGAAAAGACAAAGTATATGATTATGTCTCTTGGCCAGAACATAGTAAGAAATGGAAATATAAAAATTGAAAATTTATCCTTTGAAAAGGTGGAAAAATGCAAATACTTTGGTGTAAGAGTAACAAATATTAATGACACTCGAGAGAAAATTAAACCCTGAATAAATATGAGAAACTCCTGTCGTTATTCTGTTGAGAAGCTTTTGTCATTCAATCTGCTTTAAAAAAAAAAACTGAAATTTAGAATCTATAAAATAGTTATATTACCGGTTGTTCTGTATTGTTGTGAATCTTGGACTCTCACTTTGAGAAAGAACCAGAGCTTAAGGGTGTTGGAGAATAATGTGCTTAGGAAAATAATTGGGGCTAAGAGGAATGACGTTACAGAAGAATGGAGAAAGTTACACAACGCAGAACTGACGCATTGTATTCTTCAGCTAACATTATTACGAACATTAATTCCAGACTTTGAGATGTCCGTTGCATTAGCTCATATCGGTGATTCCAGAAATTCATATACTTGTAGAGTGTTCAGTCCTTAAGGAGCAGGGCGACGTGTAAAGCCGTGAATGAACTGCTACTGACGTAGCGAATCGAAATAGTGTACGCAAGTCGTTCAGAAATTAAAAAAAAAATGATGTGAAAAAACAGATTAGAATGGAAAGCTTAAGGGAGAAATCGACATAATTAATAAAAAGACAGAAGATTTACAAAGGAAAAATAGTATATTCAAGAGTAAGTTGAAATAATTGGACGAAGAGAAAGAGAAGAACAACATAATCTTTGGGATTGAAGAGCGAGGAAAAGAAAAGTCATGGGAAACGTACGAAGTGTTAGTGAATGTGTATTGGGAATGGTTGAGAATGAAGAAGTGAAGGAATTTTATAGGTTGGAGAGAGGTAATAACAGGACTACATTGGTGAAATTGGCGAATTCGATTATTAAACAGAAGATTGTGAGTAACAGGAAAGCATTAAAATATTCTAACATTATTATGAAGTAAGATGCAAAAGAAAGGTGTTAATATCCTTTTTGAAGACAGCGGGGATTAATGAACACTACGCGTGATTAGCCAAAGACAAATTAAAAATTAACGGACAGGCATTCGATGTGGACCATTACCTAAAACAGCGCCGGGCATGAGAGCGGCTCCATATAGCCGGCCAGAGCTGCTCTCGCTCCGCAAGGCAAGCCGGAGCAGAACGCTCACGCAGTGACGGACTCACATTACAGCTACCTTCCTTTCATTAATGTAACAAGAGTCACGGTTGTTCTATTCATTCAGTCTGTCACTACATAACAGTTTATAAAAATATTACGTCAATCCATTGTATAGTACAGACTTTATAATACTCTTACTAATTTAATGAAATAAACTTCGGTCTACACATACACACACAAACACGCACGCACACACACAAATCATTAGGCTTATTTACACAACCTATACGCACAGTGCTTTACAATTACATAATGGTATTAATAATATAAACATAATATGTAGTAAAGGATTTCAATCAGAAACACAAGAAGAAAATTAATAATAAACATTCTCTTACACTTTTTTTTGTGCATGAATAAACTATTGTAACAAAATCGTACTTCTAACATTCCGAAATCAATAAATATTTTCTATTGAAACAAAACTTTTTGAAACTCAATAACCAAAATAACTATGTGTTTTTTTTTTCCGAGACTTATGAGATCGTTTCATTTGCAGAAGTCGTTCAATGCTTAGAACATATCAATTAGCTGTGTTCAATCTCAAAATATAATTTAGGTTTTCGTCTGACATACAACTTCTCAGGTGGGTGCACCTTCAAAGTACGCCATCCTAATGCAGAGTCAACCACTGGAATGACAGCGAGTGACGTAGAGTATGCAAGCGTTACACCGCTCGGGAGAATTGCTCTTCAAAGTAAACAGCGCTCATTTCTCAGAATCACGTAATGTGCCCAGCTCTGACCTAAAACATTTATTTTGAAAACAGTTTATTAATACGAATACTGAGGAAGTTTGTGCAATATGCATAGTATTGTTTATATGTTGCAGCTTTTGGTGCCACTGAGTCTGAACCTCCTGTAGGAGCATCTTCCTCTCTGAAGATATAAGTGGCACGCGCGCACTGATATGTGTGCAATATGCAGGGCGCTACACCGATTTCATGCACATAGACTTTGTATTAGGATGCGTCCTGACATGTAAGTGCCAGCCGGGCCGGGAGCCTCCCGGCCATAAACGATGGGACTGGAGGCAGTAAAATGTGTGGCAGCACCTCCAGTGTTATGCGCGAGGACACCTGCTACTTGCACAGACTTTGATATACAGGATTCTCTAAAAGTCTCGACAATGCTACGTGGCGCCCTCCGGGATCTCACCCACCTCATACATTAGCAAGTATTGCTGGGAGCTGACCTGAGAGAATCAATCCTACCGTCCCTTTATAGTCCTGTCCCTGGCTCATGCAGCTGATATCAGCTACGCGGCAACGTTTTATACGACACAATAGTCGGGGAAAATATCCAGTAAGTTGCGCCACTCCACACCAGAACCTTTTAGGTAATCAGTATAATATGGTTATATATGTTACTCCACTGGTCTTCTTGTACCTGTACACACACACCTTGCAGCTGTGTTTTACGAGGAGGATCTGACGAGAATGTTCATGTTTGTTATTTACATCTGACGTCTTAAAGTGCTAAAGATTTTCCAAGAAATCAAAACTATCTTTGTATGTATGTATGTATGTATGTATGTATGTATGTATGTATGTATGTACAGGAACGTGATTTTATTTTTATTTCAATTTTTACTTTATCTGAGTTTTTTCAATGTACTTCACTCACACCTCCTCTACTAGTAAACTTCCAATCGTCCTCTGCACAGAACCAAGGCCGCGTGTGCAGTCAAAGACGCCTTACGTTCATAGTAAACAGTACTGAGTTAGTGAGTACTGTACGTTCCAGAAATATGTTCGCGTTTTACAGTGACAAAAGAGATTCAATATTGAATCATATTTTCGCACAGGTACTGTCGTCCGTTTGCTTACGTTGCATCCCGGTTTCCTCCACCCACTTCTACTCGCCCCTCTGTAAAGGCTAGTGGCTGGGCTGTCTTAGTTCTTCTCTGAAAACATTTATTTCTGTTAGGAATTGGACATCTACGTAATATTATACAACTGTTTAAAATAGATAAAAGAGCCTCGTTAAGTAATTAACTGTCACGTGATTTCCCCCCTTTCTACGACCCTGCGCAAAACCGGTGGGACGGACAGTAGATAGCATGTCTGAGTCATTTTGTCGGGCAGAAGTGGAGATTTAATTTGCAGTACGTAAGGTACTCTTTTATTGAGTAGGTACAGAATTATTTCAACATGAGTTACTAGTACGAAGAACGAAACTGGTAATTGAAATTAGGTACAATACTCTACAGTGCGATAATATGCAAAAAAGAACTGAAGCCTGTATCGAAATGGTCACCATTTTCAAAATTGTGTTTAAATATCCATATTATGACTATTTTCCAATTTGACTTCATTCTCTATATTGTACGCTAATGTGCTGTAGACAGTATAATATGCAATGTATAATGATTACGTCCGAATGGATAGCTCAGTTCGTGAGTAAAAACACTTATTGTTAATACAGTACTATATATTGATTAAACAAAAACGTAATGAAAATCATCAAACTCAAAATCGCGATATTTCCTAGTTTACGCAAATGGATGAACTACTTTTCTTTCCTCCTATGCCTAGTAAAGTTATTTCTTGTATTTTACGCAGTTAATCGTTGACCGTTAATCGAAAGGTATATCCAGGTTAATATTAGAAATGGTAGTAAAAATGAAATGATGTGTATGTATGTGTATGTATGTGTGTAGTGTGTAGTGAAGAATATTGCTGGATAACCTTTTAAGTGTAGTGTAAATATTTGTAATTTAAATTTATGTATTGTATTGATTAAGGCTGGTTGAGTGGAAGAGAAGGCCTTATGGCCTTAACTCTGCCAGCGAAAATAAAACATTATTATTATTATTATTATTATTATTATTATTATTATTATTATTATGTAGGCTATGTATGTATGTATATATGTATGTATGTATATATGTATGTATGTATGTATAGTTGTTTAAACAAAAAAGAGCGATGTTATAATTGTTCGCTAAAAAAATAGCCCATAAAACCCATTATATTTGAGGTATCAGCAACACCTCGCAGGAATCTTAATGTTACAAAAGTTAAGCGCGACTACTTATATGTTAACACGTAAGTAGAGCAAATAATGTTTGATCCCCTTTATGTAAATTTCGAGGCTCTGAAAGTAAGTCTATGGAGCTTCACATTTATTTATATGAATACAATCTCAATAAAAATTCCTTTATGCTTTGCTGTCTGTGTAATGTCTTCGCATACCAATATACTGGGTCTCAGGACAAACTTGACTTTCAGATCTCCGAGATCGCTTTGAAAGACAAGCTTGTGGCTCTATCGGTGTGCTCGACCTCTTAGTGCTTGTATCCCATCCGGAAGCCCATCAAAGATTTCCTTTATGGCGACGTTGTCCTCTCCCCTTGCAATATGCTCGGCCCATCTTCGGCCATAACGTCCCTGGTTTTGATCTTCCTCCTTGTACCACGCTCTCTTAGAATGTATAATCTTTATTGGACACTTTGAACTCAGTTTTATATGCTTATATGTCCTGCGTTCAATCACATTCTATTGTACACAAGGGCACTAGTACAATAGCGTACTGTAATAAGAAACATACATATCGAAATATATTATGTCCACAACGTAATTAAAGGAATTATAACGTGTATTTTTAATACAAACGCAAACATAATCAAAGTCTGTTTAATTGATCGTACTGTTATGCCTATGTTATCTTTGAAATCGTACATTTTCATCTAAAGAAATGTTCAGGCACATTGTATTGTAGTCCTCGAATGACATAACAGTATAGAACCCTGTCTCTGTGTTCTCTGGAGTTAATGGTTAGTATAGAACAAAATTTCCCTGAAAATCTTCTGTATCCATTTACTTCTTATTCCTTTAACATGTCTATTATTATTATTATTATTATTATTATTATTATTATTATTATTATTATTATTATTATTATTATTATAGGTTATGTTCCGTGAAACCTCTTGAATTGGGTGTTTCGTATGATTCGGTCTTTATGGATTGAAGAATTTTGAAACTGAATTCCAAGTTATCTAATGAAATAGAGTTCTGTATAAGAGTTCACAACTATGAAACTTTCATTAGACTACATGAGACGCATTGGATTTTCGTTCTTGACGTCCTCTCTTAAAAATAGTATTCCAATATTGACAGTAATAAATTCAACAGTTATTAACTTGTTTTATTTTTTTTTTCGATATTAGTTTTTGTTTCGCGAAATTTTATTTTGAACAAAATCGTTCGGGAAATTGGATTCGGAAGGGAGTCTTTCAGGAGATTGGGTATTCGGGAAAATTTCCGCGTAATTTGGGCACCCTGCCTCAGCTCTGAGAGAGCAGGGTTCCATCCTCAGATTACCTAATAAGCCCCAAGCCCTTCCTATATCAGTTTCGGAAACCCATATTATCACCAAGACTTTACCCAGCTTACTTTTAACTATTGTGTATGTATGTATATATATATATATATATATATATATATATATAAGTTGGAGAGTGTTAGTGAAATAATAGAGGAATACGAGAGTACCCCAAGAAAAATCGTCTGCAACATCTTTGTGCACAAATTTCATTTCCTTTATGACCTGGACGGAGATCAAATCCGATGGATAGAAGGCCAATACGCCAGTGCTTGGACCACAGACGCGACTCTGGAGAAACTACATTTGCAAATAATTTTGTAATTTATTGAGAACTACAAAGTGAATTGGATACACCACATAGACACGATTAGTAATGGCAGATTAACAAACAGCTTCTGTTCTATAAACCTGAAGATTTGGAAGTTTGAGATGATAAAACAAACGACTGATATAGGTGTAGCAAGTCACGAGGCCTAAAACGAGAAAATATTACACTGTACTACATGAAATTTGCCCTTTTTATAAAAATGTGTGTATTCGATGTATTTTGTGATGGCAAAAACGAATCTGCAGTTAGTTTTTGTCCAGCACGTACTGTTTCTCCAAAATAAAAAGTTATGTAATGTTAGTGAAATGTTGCACTAATTTTACCATATGGGATGCAACATGTCCCTGATAGTACACTTTCTTGACAGCCACCTGAACTTCTTTCCAAAAAAAAAACCTTGGTGCTATAAACGATGAGCACGGGAAGAGGTTTCATCAAGAAACACCTATCTTCGAAAAGCGCTTCAGTGGAAGGTGGGATGCAAGTATGATGGCTGAATATTGCTGGTAACTCACCAGAGAGTTTGCAGAAGCTATTTACAAACGTAATAGATCAAAAAAGATATTTTAATTTGTGAATTTTGGCCAAAAAAGGTTGCTTTATGTGCTAGCGTAACAAATTTGTGTAAATAAGTGAAGTGCATGTACCGTAAAAATGGTACAGTATGTGTTAGAAAATTTTGGTTTTCAGAAATGAACTCAGCAACTTTCATTTAGTTAAAATGACATAGCTTCATCTAAAGGACAGAAACAAAGTTTAAATTATTATTATTATTAATATTATTATTATTATTATTATTATTATTATTATTATTATTATTGTTATTATTATTGTATCTCCAATGGGGAGGTAGCCCTATTTTACATATGCTAGGGCTAGGGCTATAGTTTTACACAAAAAATAGGCCTAAGCATAAAACAAATTGAAAATAAAAATAAATTAGCTTACACAATGGAAATAAAACATAAACAATCCGTAATTTAAACTTTGCGATTGCAAATCAAACATCAGGCATCAATTGAGACATACAGAAAACAGTTACAACACATAAACATAACATATCTTATAGCGGTACGGATAACACAATTAAGCAACTTTCCCTAACATAGGCTACATCATAAATTAATACACAATAGTCACACAAACACAATCAAGCATCCCACAACTATGACTCACATACACAACAAATCAAGAATCCTCTACAACACATACACTTCAACATGACAATTATACTTTTAAAAGTTACAAATTTGGCTGCAAAAGAATATATAGGACACTGTTACTAAATACTGTTATTTTCTACAAGGTCTTAAATACACCTGTAATAAATCTGTGGAATTCCTTTATGCAACATTACTTCAGAAGAACTTTTGTAATTGGTGGTGAGAAAGTTGTACCTATCGCACATGCTAAGGTGGGTTTCTAGCCGGTATCTCTTGCGTTCTTGTAGTGGGCACTCAAATAACAGGTGGTCGACTGTTTGTGTGGGGTGTTCACAGGGACATGAAGAGCCGTTTGGTTTGTCAATTTTGAAACGTTCAAAATATGAATTAAATTTTCCGTGTCCAGTCATGAATTGCGTGGATATGTAGGATGGTTCATAATTCTTTACGGTTAGTCTATCTTTAACTGTGGGAAAATATAGTGATTTTGTGATTTGGCCATTTGTACTATTTACTACTAGTTTAAATTTGTTGTCCAGTGTTATGGTACTGTAGCGGTAGTCGTCATAAGGTAAATATGGTAATGAGAATGAAGCTGATATTAAGAATATTAATAAAATAATTATAGAATATTAAATTCGTTAGAAATGTTTCATTTCAATTAGCAACAAAACTTCATATTTTCTGACTAAATTAACTCTCTTACTTTGTTCATACACTGTAAAGAAAGTAATTATCGAGTAATTGCAATGTAATTCAATTTATCTTGCTCAACTTATCGTTTTATTATTTTCACAATTCCCTAGAGCACTATAGATTTCACCATGCTGCGTGTAATGAAGCTTAATTTTCTAGGAATTCCGGCTGTCGCTGTGTGAGGCAACGCAGTGCACTTGGCGTCGAGCTTGTTCTTTACCTACTCGTAGCTCGTGCAAAGGTCTGTAATTGACATATGCACCATTAATTAATGGCAGCTTGAGGGTAGCTTCTTGAAGTTGTGTAATTGCTCTGCCAACAGGCCGCAGAGGTTGCTGACAAATGTTTATTCATTTTTGTAGTTCTCATTTGAACATGTAAAGATATATAACATAAAATTTTACGTTCTACATAATTCACGACAGACTATACGATGATGCATTTAATTCAGTTATTACTGAAGTTAAGGAGGTTAAATACTTAGGTATAATTGTTGTTAATCATTTAAAATGGAACAATAATAATCATTCATTATATTTGTAATAAATTACCTAAAACATTATATTACTTTGTTGTTTTAAGAAATATTTTGTCAATTAAATGTTTACGTATAATTTATTTAACATTATTTCAATCTATGTTTATGTATGGTATTATAGGTTGGGGTGGCACTTATAAATCCAACCTATATCCATTAATTTTACTACAGAAAAAAGTATTAAAAATTGTTTTAAAAAAGCAGAAAGATTACTCAACTGAATTGGTGTTAGAACATTTCAAAGTTTTCAACATCACACAAATGTATTATTTTATTAAAATATTTTCACAGAAATCTTAATAACTTTGAAAGGTATATACATGAATATAGAACTAAAAATACGAATTCTCTGCGTTTGTCTGAACCTAAGTGTAAAACCAATGCAGCTTTTAATCATAGCATGTGTCAAGGTCCCAGATTGTTAAACAAATTTTATTCTAATATTATTTTAACCACGAATCCCCTCCACATTAATAAAAATGGATAAAAAAAATATTGGATTTATACTTGGGTTTAGATTTTAACACTTTTCAATCTAATTTATTCACTCTCAATTTTATTTTTCTTTGTATTAGAATTCCCTCGAGTCTTACTCGTTCAGGAGTGGGCTAGTTTATCTTACATTGTATTAACTTGTATTCATTTCAGACTTACTAGCAATAAAATAAATAAATAAATTTTACATATTGCATTATACTAAAGGCATCGCATAAAATATATAATGCAGCAAAGATTTGACGTGATATTGAATGCATGAATTGAACATTTTTCAAATATATTTATGTTCAATCTTATGCACACTTGCATAGTAACCGCAGGGTCATCTTACAAGGGAGATTTTTCACTAGGGCATGATGAATTTGGCTGTAAAATGTAGACTGATTTAAAGTTCCTGAAAACGATAGTGAAGGTCTCTCGTTTCGAAATTGCATATTTGTGAAAATACAGCAATTTTAAAAATCTGGATTGCGTGTCATTCTTGCACGCAGCTTGCTTATAACCTACTTGCAGAGACCACTAGGGTCGAGGAAACTACTTTCTTCCATCCCTGTTAATAAATATAGAAGGGGAATAACAATAATAATAATAATATTAATAATAATAATGATAATACTTTATTGCCAGGACAGAGATATATATTGATTTGAATAATTTGAATAATTTCAAAGGAAAAATTGTTCCGGGGCCGGGTATCGATCCCGGGACCTCTGGTTGAACGTACCAGCGCTCTACCACTGAGCTATCCGGGAACTACACCCGACACCGTCTCAACTTTTCCCTTTATATCCACACAACTCGCGTGGGCTGACGAAACTCCAGGGACCCACAACGAGTGCACACAAATTTTTCCCTTGAAATTATTCAAATCTGCTTTACAGGGAGCTTCACCTGAAAGACTAGATTTGCATAATATATTGATTTGTTTAAATGTGAAAACACTCTAGCACCCCCAGAAGGAGTAAATTACATACTCGTGCTGAGGAGGCATTATACATAATGTTAAGACATTTTATTAAGTATCAGAGTAAAAAGTAAAAGAAGAAGAAGAAGAAGAAGAAGAAGAAGAAAAAACACATATCACAATAATTGAACTTTAAATTTTCTCTCTTAACAGCAATTTTTAAATTGATTATTTTTTAAACAAGGACCACTAGCAAATTGTATGTTTGGGAATTTAGCTATTATCATGTTATAAAGCCATGAACCGAAGTTGCTACTGTGATTATATGCTGCAGTTATAGTACATTTAGGTACTGTCAAGCATATATTATCTGATCTTTTGGTTTTATATTTATGTGAATATAAATTAAATATATTTCGGTTTTTATGTACGAAATTCAATAACACATGATTATAAATTTCATGGAAGTGAAATACTTTAAATTCTGAATACAGCAATTTTGAAGGATAATCAAGAGGTTTATTAAGGCATATTTTTATTTTTCTTTTCTGTAGCAGAGTTATTGGCATGAGGGAGGTACTATAAGCACTATAATGCCGTATTGTAATATGTTCAAATTTGCATTTAAGACGAAATGGATAATATTTAGGGTAAATTCACCTGTTATGTTAACACATGATAATGCGGGTTCAAGGACAGTGTTCTTTGTACAATCCAGGCATCTTGTAATGGATGCTTCTTCACACTCATCCACACAACAGACGCTGTTTCCCAGTGTTTGAAGTATTTACATTTTTAAGGAGTTTATTTTTCTTCCTATATTTTATCCACATTTTTTCCAAGATATATTAACATGTCTTGCAGAAGAGGAGAGCAGAACTGATGGTAAACAACTGAATGCAAATGTATCAAACATTTACAACAGAGTATTCATCATTTATGCTGAGTCAAACTTCTATTTGTATGTAAAATTGAATTGAGATTTCAAATATGTAAAATTTATTTATTTATTTTTTTATTTCCCCCCCCCCCACACCATGTGCGTGAATCAAAACTTTTGTGAGATCACAGCCATACGTTTTAGTTAGATATCTCCAACAAGTTTTGTTTTCGGTATTTTTTTCTTCATAAAATGAATATGTAAAGATTTATTAGAAATATTACATACTTAGCACAATGTATAATATCTCATGTGGGCCACCAGTATAACTGAGTCGGCTAAGGCAATTGCCTACCGATCCGAAGTTGCGCTCGGGTGCGGGGTCGATTCCCACTTGGACTGATTAGCTGATTGGGTTTTTTTCCGTGATTTCCACCAACAGTAAGGCAAATGTAAGGTAATCTATGGCGAATCCTCGGTCTCATTTTGCTATCAGTAATCCCATCGGCGCTAAATAACCTCGTAGATGATACAGCGTCGTCAAATAACGAAGTAAAAAATCTCATGTGCATTATTCCCGTATAAATCCATTCTTAGAAAGTGAATATGAACAAATGAAGGGTTCAGAACCATAGTAGGCCAAGCGCCATTTATTAAAACCGTAGAAAACAAGGTTTAAAATGAAGTTATCAACAGTAATCTCACTAGAGGTTTTGATTTATCTAGAGAAAATCAAAACTCGAGTGGGATTTAAGTGACTATTACACGATTAGAAGAAAGTATATAAAGATTAGAAGTAACGAAGTACTCCAATACAATAAAATATTAATTGACTTACGAAAATACAAATGTCTTCTAATGTATTATTGTACCATCCGAACATTGCAAATATTACGCCACATGGCAGTAGTGTGTTATAATTAGTTGTTTTCTTGTTATCAGTTGTGCCGACTATGGAATTTTCATTGAACTCTGTGGACGGTTACTAATCAAGAAGGATTTTGTGATTCAGTTTCATTTTTATTAAAAGAGTTGCATTCCACTTTAATTATCCGGAACCCAGTAATCAACGTCACTTGACAAATGATTTTCAATAAATCTTAGTATTAAACAATCTCTGATAGGTGACTATCCATAATATAATACAGCAGAAGCTATAACATAACCTATACAATATAAACTACTGTTAGAAAAGTTTTAATTAGGGATGATGAAATAAACAACAAAAGTTTTAATTAAAGAATATGAAATAAAAAATAAATATGAATAATTTTAAATGGAACAATTACTGAAAGTACAATTTTCAAATTCGAATATTTTAGCGCCTTTAGCCTTGGCTTCAGACAAGGCTATTAACCCAGCCCAACGTACACAGGGTGCTCCGTCTGTAACTGTATACAGTTGGGTAATTCTTAACAGACGCGTTCTCGTCACGGGGGTGAACACTAATTTATTTAATGACTAAGTACTGTTAAGGACCCAGCTTCTCGGGGTATAACGAGAACCCCTGCCCAGGGTTACGGGTGAAGACCACAACGATTGTTTAGCCATGAAGGAACAAGCTTACCAGATGGCTGGGCAAGCGGAAGAGGCACCCAATCTTCAGGGACATACGAAGACCCATGCCCGGGGTAACAAGGGCAAAGACCTCTTTGGGACACCCCTCCTGGTGGGGTAATACACCAGGGAGTTGGGCCTGCCAGCTCTGAGGTAGCAGCCCCACCATAGGCCAACCCTGTTAAGCATTGGTACTGCTTACAGGGTATACTTTATTACTCAACAGACTAATGGATATAGCCGGATGGATAATATGGATTTTGATAATGCTAATCGACGACGGACAACTCTAATGGAACATTTGACAATTGCCACTTGGAACATAAGGGGAATAAATCCGAAGATGTCAGAAATAATATTAGAAATAAAAAAAGAGGAAAATAGATGTTTTAATAGTAACTGAAACAAAAAAGAAAACTAAAGGATCTGACATTATTGATGATTACTTGTTCATATACTCTGGAGTAGAACAAAACAGAAGAGCTTCGGCTGGAGTTGGAATATTAATAAGAAAAGAACTAAAGAAAAGAATTATAGGGTATTCATTGTATAATGAACATATTATTACTCTGAAGTTTAAATCTGGTCGATCTCATTATTATGTAATTGGAGCATATGCTCTCACTGAAGGGCAATTCCAAGAAACAGAAATATTTTACGTGAATCTGCAAGAATGTGTAAATAAAGCAAATAAAAATGACTACGTAATTATAGGAGGAGATTTAAATGCAAGGATAGGCAATAAGACCATACCAATGCTAGTGGATCCACATAGAGAAACCACTATGAACGTTAATGGAAAATGTCTAAGAGATTTTTGCTCCTACAACAATCTAAGAATCACTAATACCTTTTGTCGACATAAAGAAATACACAAATACACTTGGGCAGAAAGAGGTAGAAAGTCCATAATCGACTACATCATCGCAAATGATAAGATCTGGCCACATGTCCTTGACACTAGAGCATATGGGGGAGCAGAAGCTGATACAGACCATTATTTAGCATGTTGCAAAATAAGATTACCGAAGAAATTCATAAAGAAAAGAAAGGCAATAGAAACTGACGAAGAAAGATTTAAAATACAATTGTTAGAACAACCAAGCATCAAAGATCTATATAAAAAGAGATTGGACACCCATTTAAAATGTAGGACTGGAGATATTAATATAGACTGGCTGCGTATTAAAATAGCTATCAATAAGACTGCAACAAAAGTTTTAGGGTCTCGAAGGAAAAGAAAGAGCTATAGACTGAAGATTTGGAATGAAGAACTCAAAGAGGCTATTGAGGATAAAAAGAAAACATATTTAAAGTGGATTAACAACAAGAGAAATGAGGACTATATTGAATACAAAGGAAAGCGAGCTATTGTGCGTAAACTCTCAAGGGAATCAAATAGAAAGAGCTGGGAAGAATTCATTAAGAGGTTGGAACATGACATTACCGGACCGCAAAGATTTGGATTTAAAATCTTTAAGAACTTAAGATCAGAAGAGAGGGATAAGGCAAAGATTGAAACCATCTCAACCGAGGAATGGAGAAATTACTATAAAACATTGCTAGATAATCAAAGACACCCCTATAACGCAGATACAACAGTTACAAACCAGTGGAATGCAATTACTAAGATGGAATTAGAAAATGCATTGACAACGCTAAGGAACAGAAGGGTTCCAGGAATAGATGGATTGAATGTAGAATTATTTAAATATGGAAGCACAAAACTCAAAAACAGACTTATACAACTCTTAAATGATATATGGAGCATGGGACGTATTCCAGAAGATTGTAAAGTGTCAAAAATTATTAATATCCACAAGAAAAATGAGAGAAATAAATGCGAAAATTATAGAGGTATAGCCTTAATGAGCTCTGTTTACAAAATCTATGCAACAATACTTAAAAATAAATTGCAACCTTTAGTCCAACCAATATTGCAAGAACCCCAGTGTGGATTTAGAAAAGGAAGGTCTTGCATTGATGCAGTCTTTAAAATAAAACAGATTGTAGAAAAGCGTAAAGAATTTAACTTGCCAACTTATTTATTGTTCTTAGACTACGAGAAGGCGTATGACAGAGTCCTACGACAAAAACTATGGAGCATTTTGGATGAATATAATTTACCCCCCAACTTGATAAATGCTATTAAATCACTATATGATTCAACCAGTATTATGTTTAACAAAAATGGATAGCCCCTCGTGGTAAATCAAGGCCTAAGACAGGGATGTGGGTTATCACCTTTGCTGTTTGATTTATACATCAATAAAATACTACAAGATTGGCAAATGACGAGTCCGAATGGCATATATTTGGGCAATAATAATTACATAGCTACAGTCTTGTTTGCAGATGACCAGGCCCTAATGGAAAACTCTGAAGACAGCCTACAGACAAATGTTACTACTTTAAATTGAATATTACAGATGCATAATATGAAAATTTCT
This sequence comes from Periplaneta americana, assembly GCF_040183065.1. Lineage (NCBI taxonomy): Eukaryota > Metazoa > Arthropoda > Insecta > Blattodea > Blattidae > Periplaneta > Periplaneta americana. The sequence continues at coordinate 60,764,297 of NC_091133.1, forward strand.
AGTAGAAAGACAAAATCTATGGCCATGCATGGAAAAAATCAACGAAGAGTTAAAATAATGATAGACTTAGAAATAATAGAACAAATTCATGCATTTAAGTATCTTGGCTGTACTATTTCAGCATTTACATTTAATGCTGATCTAGAAGAAAATGTCCAGAAATACAATTAAATGGATGCATAAACAGGTATTTTGGAAAGAATATGAGACAAGATCTAAAAATCAGGATGCATAACATTATATCAAAACAGGCCCTTCGCTATGGAAGTGAAACATGGGTGCTAAGACAACAAGATCGAAAAAGAATAGAAGCATCAGAAATGAGGTTGCTAAGACACACCCTGGGAGTCACATTAAGGGATAGAATGAGAAGCGAAGACATACGGAAAGAACTTAAAACAACAAATATGGTCGAAGAAATTCATACCTATCAACAACAATGGTATATGTATGTACAACGGATGCCCCCTGATCGTTTCCCACGGCAAGCATGTTTTTATCAATCCCAAGGCAGACGAGATATTGGTCGGCCACAAACAAGATGGACTTCGCAATTCCGTTAGTTTCGGAACGGGATTTACCCATCCTTGAGAGGAAGAAGAAGAGAAAAAGAATGTTTTAACGGTTGGTGGTTCAGTTGATGTTATATTGTACGTGTGCGTGAAAGAAGTGGAACTCGTTGGTGTACATGGTGTATTCCTCAACTTATTCAGGATTTCCGAATGGTGCTCTTTATTTATTTGTAAATAGGGTTTCAGGGAAGATGCATAGCTATGACCAGTGATCTTTATTAATTCTTGTTCTTGAATGCCAATGCGAGTCATATTTTAAACTTCTGTGCATCGACTGGAGTGGTTTGTAATTTTCTGTTTTTTTTTTTTTTTTTTTTTTTTTTGACGTCGAGACCAGTGCAGTTTGAAATGTTGGCAAACAAAGAAACAAATGCTAGGGTAGTGATAAAAATAAACAAATGCTAGGGAGGTAATAAAATTTAACAAATGCTAGAGACGCGATAAAATTGTGCGATAAGCAGGCATGATTGGTTGAAAGACGTCCTTTCGTACCGTTTCATTGGTCAAAAGTAGGATGACATAGTGAAAATGTAATAGTCACTGTAATTCAATGGAAACATATAGCAAGTAATATAAAGTATATACATTCAAACTAAATGATATGTCAATCTTCATTGAACTATGGTATTCACTTAACTTTATCTCTTGCTTTCTTCGTTATAATAAATGACACTTGGCCCACTATGACTCTGAACCCTTCAAATACGCCCTATAGTTTAGGAGAATTGCTGACAACAGATAGAGAGTGAGAGAGAGACAAGTGGAAAGTACGAGGAGCATCCAGAAAGTAAGTTTCCCGACTTTTTCCCCTTGAAAGTAAACGTAATTGCCGTGTCAATTGCGTATGCGTAACAGATCTATGATGTATCAATCATATGCCAGCCGGACAGGTCCCGCCTGGTGGTTGTACCGTGGCAGCAGTGGTCCGAAATGGAAGCTTTTAGTCCTTCTCCCGCCGCCTGCGAGGTTCGGTCGGTGATAAAGTTCTTTAATGCGCAAAGCATTGCGCCAATTGAAATTCATCAGCAGCTCTGTCAGGTCTATGGGCCGAACATCTTGAGTAAGCAGATGGTGCGTCGCTGGTGTAGGCAGTTTTCCGAAGGTCGTCAAAGTGTCCATGATGAAGAGCGCAGTGGGCGACCGTCTCTCATCAATGATGATCGTGTTGAGCTGGTGCGGCAGTGCATCATGGAGAACCGTCGCTTCACGATTACGGAGCTGAGCAGCCATTTTCCGCAGATATCGCGATCCTTGTTGCATGAGATTGTCACTAAGCACCTGCTGTTCAAAAAAGTGTGTGCCAGGTGGATGCCGAAAAACCTGACACCCGAACACAAAATGCAACGTTTAGGAACAGCACTGACATTTCTGCAACGGTATCACGATGACGGCGACGAGTTCTTCGACAGGATCGTCACGGGCGATGAGACTTGGATTTCGCACTTCACCCCGGAAACCAAGCAGCAGTCAATGCATTGGCGGCATGGTGGATCTCCGGTCAGGACGAAATTCAAACATATGCTGTCGGTACGGAAAGTGATGTGCACGGTGTTCTGGGACAGGAAGGGCATTCTGCTCATTGACTTCCTTCCAAGAGGTGAAACAGTGAACGCTGACCGTTACTGTGAAACACTGCGAAAATTGCGACGTGCCATTCAAAAGAAGAGGCGTGGAATGCTTACTGCAGGTGTTGTGCTCCTCCATGACAATGCTCGTCCACATACGGCTCGGTGCACAGCAGCTGTTTTGACGGAATTTGACTGGGAGTTGTTTGATCACCCACCCTACCGTCCTGATCTTGCTCCCAACGATTTTCACGTTTTCTTGCACCTCAAGAAATTCCTGTCCTCCGGTGAGCGTTTTGGCAACGACGAAGAGCTGAAGACGTCTGTCACACGCTGGTTCCATTCACAGGCGGCAGAGTTCTGTGACAGAGGGATACAAAAGCTGATCCCACGATACGACAAGTGTCTCAATTCTGATGGTGGCTATGTTGAAAAATATCTGAAACATTGCTGTACCTGTTGCCAATAAATGTTTTCCTGAAAGTTTGTGTTCTTTTTTTTTAAATAGGGAAACTTACTTTCTGGATGCGCCTCGTACAAATCGAATTTTTCGGTTTCAGAAATTTTGAAACTTATTTTCTCGAAGTATGTATGTATGTATGTATGTATGTATGTATGTATGTATGTATGTATGTGTGTATGAACACTACAATTGGGTATACACTCGGTGGCAGTGATATATAATATACAATAATACCATTACAATTATTATAGAATAATTACAGCAATAAAAAAATAAAATAAATTCATTTCTAACTATAAATAAATAGATGTAATAAACCTAGGACTATAAATAAATAAATGAATATGGTAACACATTTATTTTAATATCAAAAAACTTTTCCTTTTTACTCCATATAAGTAATAGTAAAATGCATAATAAATTAATACAATTGTGGATGATTTACAATTTGTGTTACTGTTTCTTGTATTGCTAAGAATGTATAGACTTAAATTGAAAAATGCTTATAACAGACTCTGTAAAGAGGATTACGTAAGGAAAAGGAAGTAACCTGTTGGCTGGAAGGATAAAGTAAGAGGGGAAACGTCTGTTTAAATATTCTCCTTGTAACCGGAACAGAGGAGTGCAACTTACGACTTGGATGATGCAACAGAATATACGGTACCGAAGAAGCACTAACCGTTGTAATACTCCACTCGGTGTTTTATATTGTATGACATGAATGCTTGCCTTTGTTTATGTTACTGTTCTTTTTATTTGTGAGTTTAAGCCGGATGTTGTTACAACTCCATAGCAACTGGACTACAGTTCGTGTGTTATAATAATATAGCTGTGGTGTCACTTCATTAAAGTTAGCATGGGATTACAAATAGTATAGGGAGAGGAGTGAGTTGCCCTGGAAAAGGTTGCATGTTATGCCATTTTGTGTAAAAAAAAAAACGCTGAAAGATAATGAAAATTATATTCTGAAATCAACGCAGTACTTTGTTAGCTGCAAAATGTTTTGTTATTTTTTACTGTAACAATGATTAACAGATACGGGAAGGAGCACAGATAAAAATTTTCCACTCCGGTTTCAGCTGGAATCATATAAGATTTTAGAGCTTTTTAAATGACTTTTTAACCTAAATCATGGATAAAGATTTTATTGCGGTATAGAATTTCAATTATTTGAATGTGTTCTACTTTTAAACGATGAGTTCAAACCGACGTATTCCATATTGGTTTGCATCTTGCTACGGCATTGTGTAAACATGGAATATTCAGTTTATTATACAGTATACAGGATATTTTAGGAGGAATAGTAAATATTTTAGGAGGTGATAGTATAGACGAATTCGAATAAAAAATTTCATGTAAAATGTGTCAGTCGCCGGCAACGTGCGCGTAGGTCAGGCGAGTCCATTTAGTTACGCCAAGCGGTGTTCGGGTTAGTCAGTCGCTTGCATTCAGAGCGATCGGATGACACACGTGCGGTAGAGTGGTGTGCTACCAGTACAGTTAAGCTGTACTGCATTTCTTTATTGACCTTTCGCTCCTATCTCTACTCCGGAGTTCTCACCACTACTCCTATTAAGCCTGCTTCCCCTCTTTCGCGTAGCCGAGTAGTCAGGACTAAATAATCGTATTTTAAGGAAACAATCAGAAATGCTTCACATGCAGTATCTAATTCCTTACACTAGTCTTTTATTGTGATAAAGTAAAATTTAGTTCCCAGAAAATATTAGGGGCTGCAAGACAATAAACACTTTTAAAAACAGCTTAAAAGATAGGCTAACCTTCTTAGCATTTCATTCCAATCATACTGACTTGAACTATCACTGTCTACATTGTTATTCCTTCCTTTAGACATGCATCCTGATAGTGCTGTATTTTCAAAATTGTCTCATAATAATCTCTTTCTATTATCTAACATTATTTGAAATATATTAACATTCTATGTATTTTAGTTTAATTCTACTACATAGTTTGTATTCCAGTGTTTAATTAATTGTTCATGGTATTTTGTCGTTTAATTCGTAAATAACTCTTGTATACATGTAGCTCTTATCTAAATCAAATTGTTGAATTCTTTGTAAGTTCATACATATGTATGTATACTTTTTGCTGATTGAGTGGAAGAGAAGGCCTTACGGCCTTAACTCTGCCAGCTAAAATAAATAATTATTATTGTTATTATTATTATTGTTATTATTATTATTATTATTATTATTATTATTATTATATTCAACTGATTTTAAAGTATTCGGCGGTCTAATGGTTACCGCGCTTCAGAGTCCATATCATGGTTTCCTTTGGAAAGGGAGTAAAGTTGGCACTTCAAACATCTCGTACCTAAATTACGCGATTCCGGAAGAATTTTACTAGTCATTTCTCGCCCGTTTACAAATTTTGGAAGTAGCAAAATGGTCTAATTGCTGTTAGGTTTGCCCAAGCCTCCACTTACATTTATACCCGCTTACATGAACTCATTTAAAAATAATTTACCTGTTCGTTATATGTAAAATACAGGATGCGGAAAAAATACTTATGAGAATAAGGAAGCACAAAACAAAGTATTTTAAGAAGAGGAATAAGCGTCTCAGAAGTTTAAATATGGAGCTGCAGGCATCAACGTCGAAACGAAGCTGCAATTACTGTGGAATGTGTTTATATATTGTCAAATGTAAACAAAATTCACTGGCGCAGCTGTGCATCAATCGCACACCAATTCAACCACAGTCACTCACTGTACCTACAGGCTTTCGTGCAAGAGCGGTTCACTATAAACATGTGGGATGGGGATCTGGACGACTTCCTCGTCGACTCCTACATGTTACCTTGAGGATTGTATGAGCACATATACCTTTTTTTTATGAGACGTTTTACTTGAAGTTATTGCAGGATGTGCCACTTGCAGTCAGACAAATAATTTGGCTTCAAAAAGATGGCGCACCTCCACATTTTCCTCGTACAGTCAGAAATCGCCCAAATGCAACATTTGGCGAGAAGTTGATCACGCAGGGTCCAATAGGATAGCCTCCACGTTTCCCTTGACTTGACACCGTGCGATTTTTCGTTTGGGGTACCTTGAAGAACATGGTTTACAGCACACCTATTAAAAATGAGCAAACTCTAATACAGCGCGTTATGGCTGCAGCAAAAGTGATCCAGACCAATACTGGAGTCTTTCAGTGAGTTCGCCAATCCTCGTTGCGCTGTTATGTTGTTTTCCAAAATGTTAATGAGACTGATTTTGAATATTTGTTCAGGCATGCTGTGCATTAAACTTACAGTATTTGATAAAATAAGTGATTAAAGGTAACTGTAGGCCACTGTAATGATACGACCAACTAAAAACATGTGATGTTTCTGTATTAAATGCAGTAGGAGAGTATGTTTTCTGACTAGCCACCTAATGAAAGTGACTAGTTTTCAATTGACCATCCACAAACATAATATATTACTAAATTGTGGCTTTGGATCTGACATCCGTAGCGCCGTAGCGAAATGTTTTGTTCCTATTCTTACAATAATTAGTTTTGTGCCATCTTCTTATTCTCATATTTCTTTTTTTTTTTTTTTTTTAGATTTTTTTCGCATTCTGCATTATTGAAATAGAAAATTAATCTCTGTTAAGCTCTGTTTATACTTCATTTTTGGGACAGGTAATTCTTTTTTTAGAAATTAAAGTTCCCTCAAAAATAAGAAAATCAATATACTGTACAGTTATTGAATCTGTCATGAAGATTATACAGGGTGATTCACGAGGATTTACCGTCACATACGGAGCTTATTTCTGAAGACATTCTGAGTAAAAAAAAAAACATAAACATGTGTCCTAATCTCAATATTTTCAGAGTTAAACTAATTTGAAATTATTAGTGAAATACATTTTTTCTTTAGTTTTAAGGGTAAAAAAGATTACAAATAGAGAATGAACTATTCATAAGTATCATTTCTTTAATTGGATGTTATTCTGAAGCTAAAAATGTGTTGTTAATTGCTTTGTACAGATTTTGTTTTTCAATTTTTAACTAAAAATTACATCATTCTTACGCACTTATCACAAAAATTGTTACAAATCATACGACTTTAGGAACCTGATTCTTTACAGTTTAATTGTACATCCTAATGTATAGTCTTGAATAATTTACAGAGCGGCGTGATTTGTAATAATTGTTGTGATAAATGCGTAAAAAATGTAATTTTGTAGTTAAAAATAGGAAAAAAATTATGTACGATTCAACTATGGAATTCACATCATATTTTTAGCTTCAGAATAGTAGCTAATTAAGGAAATGATACTCCTGAATAATTAATTCTTTTCTGTAATATTTTTTTACCCTTAAAACTAAAGAATAATGGCATTTTACAAACAGTTTCAAATTAGTGTAACTCTGAAAATATTGAGGTTGTGACACATGTTTATATATCATTTTTTGCTCAGAATGTCTTCTGAAGTAAGTTCCGTAAGTGACGGTAAATCCTTGTGAATCACTCTTTATAATACGGAAGCGAGTATAGAATTGAAGCGTTAGAACAATTTCTGCAGTTCTAAATGCAATGTTTCGTTCATCTGCTATTGACAGATTTCTGAGGTTGTAGGCTATGAAATTTAATGATACGCTCTGGATTAGGTCGCTGTTAAGAGTACTGTGCATATAGCTCAGAGGTTCGCATTTCCGCACACTGACTCGTTGTAGTCAGCCTTTTGTATAAAATTGCATTTCCACAGATAGCGACGCTCTGCCTGGCCGGGAAACGCATTCTTCGTAATCTATCGTCCACCGCTGTGTTGCAGTATTTCTATAAGGTAAATAGCCTCTGGGGAACGAGGGTGGCAACTTGGGCTATCTGCCCTCAACCACCGCAACCTCGCATAAAAATAGCTGGAAATTGACACTATAGATAGTTAATAAAAAAAAATCTGCCGCAGGAAGAAAAATGTTTCAACGTTATTGGAAAAAACTCTGTGTGATATCAAAGGTGAAAGGAATCTACACTGCAGCGATAGAGTTATAAATCTGTGACGTTCATTTTGAGTACTTCCTGTCAAGAAACACCCATTTTCCTGCCTGGCTACCTCGAGTGAAAGTAGCTACAGAGGTAGGATTATTTGCATTTATGTCTGTCTTTCTTTCCACCAATAACTTCTTCTTACTTACTTACGGCTTTTCAGGAACCCGTAGGTTCATTGCCGTCCTCACATAAGCTCACCATCGGTCCCTATCTTGAGCAAGTTTAATCCAGACCATACCATCGTATACCACCTCCCTCAAATCCATTTTAATATTATCCTCCCATCTACGTCTCGGCCTCTCCAAAGGTATTTTTCCCTCTGACCTCCCAACTAACAGTCTACATGCATTTCTGGATTCGCCCTTACTTGCTACATGCCCTGTCCATCTCAAAGGTCTGGATTTAGTGTTCCTAATTATGTCAGATGAAGAATACAAAGCGTTCAGTTCTATGTTGTGTAAATTTCTTCATTCTCCTTCAACTTCATACCTCTTAGCCCCAAATATTTTCATAAGAACCTTATTCTCAAACACCCTTAACCGGTAATATACCTGTTTTATGAATTCCAACTTCCAGATTTTTGACAGCAGACTAGATGACAAAGGCTTCTCAACCGAATAATAACAGGCATTTCCCATATTTAATCTACGTTTAATTTCCTTCCGAGTGTCATTTACATTTGTTGCTGTTGCTGCAAGATATTTGAGTTTTTCCTCCTCTTCGAAGGATAAATGTGCAATTCTTATATTTCCATTTCGCACACGAAACACAATCATATACTTTGTTTTTTCAGGAATTACTTCCAAACCTATATCTTTACTTGCTTCTAGTAAAATTTCTGTGTTTACCCTAATCGTTTGTGGATTTCTACTAACATATTCACGTCATGCAATAACTTCTTCTACAAGTAATAATTAGAATTTATTTGATTTTGCGCCAATATTACATACGCGTCATAATTAGGAACATTAAATCCAGATGTTTGAGATGGACAGGGCATGTAGCACGTACGGGCGAATCTAGAAATACATATAGAGTGCTAGTTGGAAGGCCGGAGGGAAAAAGACCTTTGGAGAGACCGAAATGTAGACGGGACGATACTATCAAAATGGATTTGAGGGAGGTGGGATATGATGATAGAGACTGGATTAATCTTGCAGAGGACAGGGAACGATGGCGGGCTTATGTGAGGGCGGCAATGAATCTCCGGGTTATTTAAAAGCCATTTGTAAGTAAGTAAGTATTACATATACGTTTATTTTTTGTAGTTATAATGGTAGTAGTGTTTAATTACCGACATTTTCAATTGAAAAAAACTACGGAACGTCAAAGTTTACATCGACCAGAAAAAGCCAACAAATTTTGCCCAGATCCTTCCTTCAAGAAGAACGATTTTTACGTACCTTCTTGGTGAGTCATGCTAATGACTTAATTGCGGTTTAAAAATAATCGCTCTCGTCCGGGACTGAACTCACGAAGGTTAGCTCTAACGTCTAGTATAGTAACTACATCACCGAGGACGACCTGTGTTCTTTTTTTTATGGAAGAAAACGTGAATTTTGGAGGAAAGTGGTATACAAATAATATTATCACCCATATAAATAAAATTTACAAGCTCCATAGAAGAGACTTGCATGTAGAAGAATTTATAAATAAAATTAATTAAAATAAACTGTAGACCAGTGGTCCTCAGTACTCGCTGAAATGGGTTACGGGTAAGCAGTGCATGGCGACATGCTCCCTCGTGCAGGAGGAAGCATAGCCGCTAGCAGCCACGAATGCACGCTGGTGCTGTAAGAGATCTGCGGTTAAGAGAAGCTAGCTCGAGAGTGCAGTGTTCTGATGACCGCTGCAGTAGACGATGGATTGATTTTGTTGATTTCATAAGGGATGGATCCTTGCACTTAGCTTATTTAGGCCAATTGTACGCCCTGTATGCGATGAGTCATTTTGCGCCTGACATAAAACTAATAATAAATTATTACCAATTTCCACCTCCTGAATTGAAAAATAAGAAGCAAAATGTTCCACCAGTTCGGGTTTTCGAGATGCACTATATAATTCATTATCTACGCATTTTATTAAAAAAAAATCACCGTATTTCGTGTGTAACTATTTTGTTTTACAAATGTGACGACCTATTATGTGAAAAAATTAGTATAATTATATATTTTATAATATAAATATTTTATAATATATATGAAGAGTCCACTGCAAGAATGATGGATGTCATTTGGAATACATTTTGCAGGAGAAGCGATTGATAGTTTGAAATGCTTAGCGCTCAAAGCTTAACTGAGATTTTCCGATCATTACTGGACAATGACTATCAGTGTTAATGCCATATAACTCTCTATGTACATTCTATGTGTTTTAAGCTGTGCATTGACAGTCTTGGTTCATTTTCGACAAGAAAGGGACATCCATCATTCTTGCAGTGGACTCTTCATATGCTTTGCGGCTGTAAAAATTATGCAACTTTGATATTATTTTTACAGGTAATTATTAACTATTTTATTATTATATTCTGAATAGTTTTTCATAAAGTGTAATGTATGTATATTAAGTAGTGCTGTTTGTCGATCAAAATATTTAATCGATCAACTATTTGAGTTAAATCTATTAATCGATAGATTAATTGAGTTTTGATCGATTAAAAATATTTTAATATACTGTAATAAACAATTATTGCTAAATTTAACTTGTGTTCGATCATAAGCATAATTATTAAATTTTTTATTTACAGGGTGTTTAAAAAATACGGGGCATAATTTCAGGTATGTATTTCCCACATGTAGACAATCAAAATAGTTCATTACAACATGTGTCCGGAAATGCTTTATTTCCGAGTTATGGCCTCCACAACATTGAAATTCACCGGAACGTTTTTCTTTCCGTAGGTCGTTGCCGTCAAAGGAGACATTAAGAGGGCACTCTGACAGTTCATTCCGAGGCGAAGGTTACATTCAGTGTTGTGTAGGCGTTAGACTGTGCGACATGTATTCAAATCAAGAGCTGACAGAGATACATTTCATGTACGGTAAGGCAGACGACAATGCTGCGCTGGCTCGTCGTTTGTACCAGGAGAGGTACCCACAGCGACAATGTCCAGATCGGAAGACATTTGTACGTCTCCATTACCGTCTGTGCGAGTATGGAAAATTTAACTCTCCTGGCTTGGGAAGGAGACGACCAAGATCTACAACTCCAGAAGTACAGGAGGAGATTCTGGAGGCTGTGAACATGACTCCTTCTATCAGCACACGAAGGGTAGCGTTGCAAGTCAATGTTCCTCATACGACTGTCTGGAGACTGTCTCATTGACCTGCGAACACGATCCCAAACTCCAGGAGTATTGCGTATGTCCTGAGAACATGCCACAATTCGATTCCAAAGGGATTCCAAATCAGGCATCGATGTGAGGTCTGTATTCAAGCAGGAGGTGGACATTTTGAACATCTTCTGTAATGGCAACGACCTGCGGAAAGAAAAAAACGTTCCGGTGAATTTCAATGTTGTGAAGGCCATAACTCGGAAATGAAGCATTTCCGGACACATGTTGTAATGAACTATTTTGATTGTCTACATGTGGGAGATACATACCTGAAATTATGTCTCGTATTTTTGAAACACCCTGTATATTGTATCGTTATGTTATAAAACAACTATTTTAATTATTTACTGACATATTTATTATGAGGCTTATAATTTGTGTCAATTTCTCCGGGAATTTTTGAGACAAACATAAATAACAATAAGTATGAAGACTCACCAAGTTAATCCTGCTTCATCCATGATTTTAAACAGGTGAGTGCATTCACATGCTCCGAATGAAGTGCCGCTCTACGTTTAGTAACAATGTTTCTGCATCACTAAACACGAAAAAACTTTTTTTGTGTCAAGCACTTCTCCACGATCATTCAATTTAAATCCAAACTTTTCACCGAGTTTACATCTCAAACTCTCATATGACATAATGGAGTTTACGGTACACTTTACACGGACCGCGGGAAACTGATTCTTTTCTTTATCAAACCAAACACACAACCTTCATATACAAACTCAGTAGAGAAACTACAACTGCAAAACTACAGCAGTCGAAACAGAAGACTGGCCCCTATTGTAATCGAATTACCAGATTTTAGAAGGAGAAGAAGATAGTTACGTTCTCACTTGCACATAATGTAGACATGGCTATTTTATAAGGGATGAGAGGAACGAATATTGCCGGAATTTTAGTACAAGTTTGCATTACCAAAAATTAACATGAACTACAAGCTATTAATTTTAATCGACTCGATTAATCCATTATATCCCACAACACTTATATTAAGCATGAAAAGTTTTGTTAATTTAGCTTTTATAGTAGCTGAGGTATAAAAGAAATGAATTTCACTAAATATTTTCAGGCCAATGATGTACCTCTCCCATTAAGATGCGAAAGAGCGAGTGGTGTGCGGAAAGCAACCGTATTTATCTTTTCCAAGAAAAACTGCAAATATGGCTTTGTGAGTCCTTTCACGGTAAAAGATTCCGGACGTAAGTTATCCCCCACTAATTGACTGAATCACTGGCTAAGAAGAAACTGCCTACTGAAGCATTCACTGGAAGGAGTGGTTAATGAGAGAAAATATCGAACCTGAAGAAGGTATCAGATGGTAGATGACATTAAGATATAGGCTATAGATCGAATGCGGAGATTAAGAGGTAAGCGGAAGGTAGGAAAGATTGGAGGATGCTGGGTTTGCAGTGAAAGACCTGCCATTGGACAGAAAACTAAAAATGAATATACTAATAACAGATGAATGACCACCGTTACATTCCAAAAACTTCATATTTAAAAAACTAAGTGTCTGAATGGGTTTATAAATTTTCGGGAGACCAACACAAAAATATGAACATATTAAGACTTTAATAATAATGTATGTAATTATTTTCATTCGCACGCACAAGTATCTTTGAGGAATGAACTTCTTCCTTGTTACTTACATAAAAAATGTTTCCATGTGGAACTTCACTGTTTATGCCTTCAAGGTTTCACTTGAAATTTAAGGTATACTTTCCAGCGATTTGCAAAAGAGTTTCTCCTCCTTAGATAGCGAAACATACGCTTCTAAAAAAGTTTACGAAACAATATACATGCTACATAAAACGCCTTAAGGGTACTCGAGACCCAAACTAACAATGACGTCAACATAATATTCTTTTGTTTTATCAAGGGTCCTTAAAACTGCTTACGCCGGTAGAATTGGAAGCTGGTGGGGCATGCAGGATGCTGTCTGCCATTGTAGGTCAAAACCACTTTTTTTTTCTTCTCTCGTTATGCTGTCGCACAGACCAACTCAAAGACCATCTTCGGAGCATGAAGAATCATACCATAACTTCTCTCTCTCTCTCTCTCTCTCTCTCTCTCTCTCTCTGTTGTTGTTGGTTACAAAATGCTACACATGGCAAATGCAGTAGCAAGAAACCAGCATCTAGCTAAAAAGATGACGTTGCCAAAGGAAGTTTTTCTCACTTTTGTGTCCCCATGTTTTTATTCTCGAGGAATCATTGTGAGAAGACGTTGGGACTGCAGAGGGGAGTAGTTGAAGTCCTAAGCGAACATTTCTAACTCCAGTCGTTGTGCGAGTTCGCTGTTTTTAAGTTCACTAAAAACGACTTGATCTCTGCATCTGAAGTTCGCGATATATAAAAATAAAAATACGAGGTTTAAAAAGAGTTTTAGAATACAAACATAAACTTTGAAACTCTGTCTGCATTTTATGGTACAGTACAGTTTATTTCAACTATCAGGCCAATACGAGAAAAGCGAAGATGAGTCAGATAATGAAAAATTCAGGATAAGAGACAATTATGTTTTAAAATAGTTCTGTCTGTGCCATATCCGCGTTACATGAAACATCATAACTCTGACTAACGATACGGAGTTCGAGTCTTCATGGGGGGGGGGGGAAGAAATTGTGTCATTAAATTTTGACCATTATTATGCACCGGTGCTCATCTGGCTTAAGCAATTTTTCGGAGTTACACTAAGAGAAAAATTCGCCCACCGCTGTGGAGTAACGGTTAGCATGCCCCTAACCGTGAAACGAACGGGCCTGGGTTCAAATCCTGGTTGAGGTTTTCTCCGAGGGTTTCCCTCAAATAATATGTAACTTTCGGCGTTATACCTCGAAATCATTTCGCCATCGTAATTACACTTTCCCTCCATCATCATCATCATCATCATCATCATCATCATCGTTTCTTTCCCATATTTCGGTCTTGCTCCGATGTAGAGTCGAAATGTCAGAAATGAATCTGCTCATTTGCTTAGGGCAGCGTTGTCAGACACAGCCTAAACGGAGCGGAGCGCTCCACTATAACTCGTTGCGAGCTCCGGCGCTTCCACAGACATAAGCAAGTTCACGCTCCGACTGGACGTCTCTAGCACCACAACCGGTTTAGGAGCTTACAACTCTGACACTACTGGCTTAGGGGAAAAAAATAGTCATTTGTGAACACACAAGATGCCTCTTACGTCTCGTATGCCACGAAGAAATATTGCGCTACGCCTTGCTGGACCTACAGGTGAAGTTATATCGGGTAGAATAATTAAAAATTAATCCACTTTATAGGAACAAAACAGTCATTTGTGCTGAACTAGGAATGTTGTATTTATTTATAGGTCTATATAATTTCATTGCAGACAATCTAGTATGACATTATGCAGCACGCCATAAAATTGATTTCTGTACTACAAAATACGCCAGTTGAAAAATGTTCTCCACATTACAAATTATATTGTTATTGTTATTTTTTTTCGTAAAACTAAAGCAAGTTATGTGTTCTGCAGTAAATAAAATATTAATTGCAATTAAGTGGATATATTCTCCAAAATAACATGCAAATTTAAATGCGTTATGCACCATCCCTTGTTAATACTAATAGGGTGTCTTTTGATATTGGTATACCAGGACTAGAATAGGTAACAAGAATTCATTAATTCATTCATTCATTCATTCATTCATTCATTGTGTTCTGCTCTAGCGCAGGTCTTTCACTACAAACTCAGCATTCTCCAGTCCTTCCTATTTTCTGCCTTCCACTTTGTCTCCTCATGAGAAGGGAAAAATGGACTGATGAATAGAAGAAAAACTTCAACAGCATGCTGTGAAAAATTGTACATGGTATTGGCTGTCCAGGAATTGAACTTACATGATTCATTATATAATTTACTGGGTAATAATAATGATGATGATGATGATGATGATGATGATAATAATAATAATAATAATAATAATAATAATAATAATAATAATACCAGAAATAGTAATTTTTTTTAATTGAAATAATTCCATTAACCTATTTTATATTTATTGTAATGTCGCATTGTTGTAGAAGAATAAGTATTGATTTTTCTTTTTATAACACAGCGATGGAAATACAGTGGATGCTTTTAAGATCCACAGAAATCAAGTTCGTCTGATTACGTAGGAGAATTAGACACGCCCCTATACGGGCACTAAGAAATTGGTTTGCCATTTGAATAGAAATTGGTTCTGTGTCTTGTAGTGATACTTTTGTTAAAGGAAAAAAGAATATTTTATTGATTAGGACACCCATATTGATCACTGATTTTAAATTAATGAACTCTTCTTTTTCTATTTGAGAATTGTGCCGTTTATGAGACGGAACTGTTGAAACCCACTGTGGTACTAGAAGCGCATACACAAGTCTCGGGGCGGGCAGGAAATGCAAGTACAGTACTGTATTCGTTGATGGATAACCAATAAGAATTTGTATTCATTTCACCTGCCACACCCACTACCCTTATTGGTCTGAACTTTCAATTCTGTTTTGTCGAACGTAGGAAGGTCCACTGTATTACATTTTAAGAATGGTTTAAATGATGTAATATACTTGGAAGTACTAAGAAGCAATTTTAGAATTTTCGACAGCGGAGTACTTTGGTAAAATGAAAAATTCAGCTACCATCGAGGCACTCTGTTCACAAGTCCGTCTCTAGTGAGGCTGCAGATATCAGTAAATAGAGGGCGGAAAAATTTGCGTTTCCACGTCACAGATACAAGCGCAATAACATAATGCACTACGAAAAGGCGACAGTACAAGTAAGAACCAACAAATGACCTTCAGTGTCAACTTCTAGTCGTATGAGTAAGAAAGCCATGTATTTCTATTATTGTTTATTACCTTTGTGCAGGTGGTAATGTTGTATAAAAGTAATTTAAAATACCTAAGTCGAAGGATTTAGAATTAAAGAGTCTAGGAAATAAATACGGAAGACAAATTCTGATTCCGCTAGGGGAAATATTTTCTGTGCCGTGCGTAAATGTGAAATTAAAATATGTAGAAAATATTACATAGAGCGGTACTGTAACAGCAAGAAACATACCGAAAAGGTACAGATATCAAATAATGAAAAACGTACACGATCTGAATTTAATGTGGATTTATGTAATATGATTATTTCTGCAAATATTCCGTTCAAGAAACTTGATAATCCCCATTTTAGAAGTGAAAAGATGAAAGAAAAATTCCACAAATTCTGCAAAAAAAAAAAATACCGGTTATACAGTTATGTGTAAAATTTTGAGTGGAGGGAAAAACGACATAGTGCGGCGCTTTCTTCATTTACACCTCTAACATCTTGCGACACGGAAATAATCTTTATGCTCGACCATGCCGAAATGTAGTAATTATACACCTGGTAGCAGACCTTTAAATGCATGTCATTAAAGTACACCTACTCATTAAAGGTCAGGTCTTTCAGCCACTGACGACTCAGGTTACAACTGTTCAGCCAATAACAGGTCAGCTTTCTACCGTTATAAAACCGCAAGTATCGATTATTCTCGGGTATGCAATCGAAAGAGAATTAGCGAAAAGTCACGGAGGCTGTAAATCCAATACTGTCGCAGAAGGTTATGTTCTGTTACTATAATAATTAGCGTTAATTGTAAATAATATTCAAATAAATTCAATTTGTCATCTCGTTTTTCAATGTCTAATTTTATTTCAATGTTATCTCTGTAGGTTCTTATGGCCTAGCAAGGTCAATGTGGACATCTGTTCCTCGGAAAAAAGCAATACTTTCGCGTCTGCGCACATCTCACAACATACGGGACATTGCTCCAGGTCAGATACAATAAAATTAATAATATCAAGTTAGAAATATGGTCGAGCATAAAAAGTCGTATGAAACTCGCCTGTAATGGTAATTAAGAAGCTCGTGTGAAAATTATGAAACTCACTTGCGCTCGTTTCATAAATATCCATACTCACTTCTTAATTACCTTCATTATAGGCTCGTTGCATAATGTACTATTTCGATGTTGAAAAACTGTTTGAGTGATAGACGTCGAACTTTCTCTTTCGATAATTAACGAATGTGTGTTATGGTTAAGTGTAATGCATTCTTTAATCATCCAGGCGGTGACAGTTAACATTTGAGGTAAGATTTTAAATCATCATAATCAGAGGGCGAATCAGAGTGATCAGGTTCCATGACTTCATGTTACTGATGCAGAGAGCAGAATGTCTCGGCACATGTTCCCTAGGTACAGACAGTGGGTAAAGAATTATACAGTATGTGGTAGGAACATCACGTTCCGCTTCGCAAACAGGTGGCGTATGCTACTACTAGTGAAAGCAAATGCGAAGTTATTATGTGGGAATACGAGGTAACCGATGAACTACGCATAGTAGTGGACCTACAGTTAAACAGAGCAGTTAGGAACAAGCGTGTGCTATTGGTGTTGTTATTTACAAACTGTCAGAATGCCTAAGGAAAAACGTGTACAAAGTGAAAAAGTGAACGCTTGTGCACCAGTTCGGAGGTAATATCTTCAGCAGTGAAGGAGAAATAATTACGTGTAATATATGTAAAGTGACGTTAAGAGCTACGAAAAAATTGCACTTAGAAAGGCATTGCAACAGCAAACATCACAGGAAATACATACAAGAGAATCCGTCAACATCGGATGCAAATGTAATTGTAGGAACATTTATACCTAACTCTACTGGAAAGAAATATGTACTAACGTGTGAGACGATAGAAAATGTGAAACACACAACAATGGCAACTGTATTTTCTAATGCCATGAGTATTTTGTGTCCTGGTATCATGTATAATAATGTACTTCTTTTAGTCTCAGATGCTGCGCCCTATATGACAAAGAGGCCAAGGACATAAAAATAATATATCCTAAGTTGGTTCACTTTACTTGCTTAGCACATTGACTCCATAGGGTGGCGGAAGTAATTCGCTCTTCTTATAGTGACGTAGATAGCTTTATAGGCAATGTTAAGAAAATTTTTCTGAAATAACCTTTCCGAATACAAAAATTCAAGGAAATCGATCCCAGTGTTCCCCTTCCATCAAACCCCATAATAACAAGATGGGGTAGTTGGCTGGAGGCTGCCTTCTATTATGCCACATATTATGTTCAAATTGTGAAAGTGATCAATAGTTCAGATTCTACAAAGACACATGTAATTGAAATAGCAAAATTCCTAATTTCAGATGATCTTGCGAGTAGTTTAGATTTCATATAGAATAACTTTTATCACTTACCGAAAGCCATAACGTTGTTACAAACATCTGATTTACACATGCCAAAAGCTATAAACATATGAAAGAAATATCTGTAAAACGTAAGGAAACCAAAGCCGAAAATTACGAAAAAAGTCAACGAGAAACTTCAGAATGTGTTAGCAATATATTGTTTTCAATCATGTGTGGCGTGCGAGATATGTTGCTGCAAAAAACAAATAGAGCCCTCGAGATCAAACAGTGAAAAAAATATATCAGATATTGATATTGATATTCCTGATATAGTATATTATTCGTATGCACCTATTACGTCTTGCGATGTCGAAAGGAGTCTCTCACGATATAATTTTTGTTTACGTGAGAGACGCAGAACGTTCACTTTCAACAATCTCCGCATGTACATTATTGTCCACTGCAATGCACAGACTATGTAGCATTTACTTTACACGTAAATACAAGTATTGTTTTATAACGGAGTACAAATTCACAGCCGTCATGTACAGCACAGTGTACGCATTCTTTTGACACAACTGTACGGACATTGCAGGTACGCGCCCGTTGTGTACTTCTGGAGTCACCTTCTCTGTTTCAACATAAACAGACTATAGTAAATGGTTAGTAAACATGTAAGAACAGTCACTCTGATCCGTCCTTTGATCATAACTAGACTTCGTGGAATTGCCACGAGATTCGCAAGGTTTACTGTGCACGCAGTATAGACTGTATGAGAAGGGGGCGTGTCTCTGCTGTAAACACTGAGCAGTATACTGTGGTTACAATAAAACCTGTATCCTGCATTCAAGAAATATAATGAATGATCATTGAAGTAGGAAATGTCTAAACATGTAAATACACAATTATTTTATAGTGAGATATATTATCTCTTAAAATTTAATGTAAGATACATCATCCTTGAATATGTGCATTGCAGTGAAGAATTACGTACATTTTCAGCGACTGCAAAGTAACCTCCTTCGATGGTCACTTAAACAGTTTTTAGATTGGGAAAATGTATGTTCAACATCACACGATGTAATACGTGCATATTTGAAGAACGGAAAGTCACTACATTTTAGTACACAACTTTAGGCGCCTTGTCGTGACCTGATAGTTCATCATTTATAATAGGAAGTTGTGAATAGGCAGAATTATTAGCAATAATGTTTCTCAACTTACATTTCACTTTTTCTGAAATTAGTGAATTGTTATTTTGGATAATGGTTTGTGACACTTTTAATCCACTATAATAAGGGCTTCTGAGAGTTGTAGTTTAGACGATTCTAACAGGATGATGCTTTTGGACACGATTTTAAAATTAGAATCAATGACAGAATATCTTTCAATAGCTGTTCAGAAAGCAATGATTTTACAGCTGCAACAGCGGAAATGTCTGTGCTATCCAATGCATGAATTGCCTCCATTATTTTGCCGTAATATTCTGCATAATAATGAACAGCATCAAACCACGTTCCCCAACGGGTAAAGACTGGCTGCGGGGGTAAGGTTATTCCAGGAGTAATTGTTTGGAACAGCAACACACTCATTGTAGTATGTTTGATTGAATTCTTGTCTGCACTGAACAAATGTTAAGCTTTGACTATTCCAACCACAATAATACAAAAACAAGTGCTTACATAGGTATACATTAGCTGTAGCTGCTCTATCTATTTGGATCGGTCACAACTCTTAACATGAACTGCTTATACTACGAGACCGGGCGGCCGCTCAACTCCTCTATACTACCGTACATCGGCAACCTTATTGCATGCTGCGTGTGGCAATTCAACGAAGTCTAATCATAACTATATTACAACTTCATTCCAGTATTTATAAATCGATTGAATGGAGTGATGAGGTTCTCATTACCAGACTGTACTCTCTTGCTTCTGTTTACGTGAGTGAATAAAAACAGTATAGTCCGTTGATACTGAACTTAACTTATAACGCACATTTTTTCGCCCTTTAGTAATAAACATAATATAAAGTATGAATATAGAAGATAGACTTGATAAGCCATTAGATTGCAGAATATCTCAAGCGGTTGAATTGTTGGAAAGTAAAATGGGATTGAAATACAGCTCACTCGATTATGAATCTAGAGTTTAATGAATTTTAAACACAGTTTTAAATAATTAGCATAGAGCATAAATAATATGGTGAAGCAATGAAATGAAACAAGATTGTGATGGATCCCGGTAATACGTCGTTGAACATTTGGGCGAAAGAAGCTGCAGGAAGCAATTTCAATATAGCTGACGGAGCTGCAGTCCTCATTCTCCAATTGTTGCCCCAATAGTGAGAAGGGTCCGCGATTGCCAATTACTCCACCACTAGCTTTTATTGTGCTCACAACTTCTTCTCCTCTCTCGCTTTCTTCTCCCTCATTCTTCCTTGTTTTCTTGAAGAAGAATTAATTTTGCTTCCCGACCATTTTATTGGCTCCTTCTTCTTCCGGATTTTGTCTCCAAATTCTTCTCCTTTCTTCCTCGTCTCTCCCCTCTCTTTTCCTCATTTCCCTCTAAATCGTCCAGCACTTGAAAATAATAGGAAGAAGAATGGTACTTCTCACTTTAGTAATAGTTGTAAAGTTTCTACCGCACTCGTCGCTATGACTTCCGAAAACACATTGTCTGAAAAGAAGAGCTTTCCAGGAGACAGGCTCGGGTGCTGTTGGAATCAATAATGAAAACAATAGACGTTTAATTTGCAAGGATACACAGCTCGTTCTTCAAGAACAAGGTGGAGTTTTGTGTGGTCCAAACTGCCGTGAAGGATGGAGAATAAATAGTAGATTGTGTTGTGTCAAGAAGCTTAAGACATCCGTGAATAAAATGAAATAAAGAGCTGCAAACGCACGCTCTTTCATACAAAATATATATGTATATATATATATATATATATATATATATATATACACTATGCATCACATATAAACGGCCTTAGTCATCCCTCAATCTTTCCTTCCTGTGAATATGTAATTGAAAAAATATTTTCTCCACGTAACAAATAATATTGTTATAGTTATTTTTTCTCGAAAATCTGACCGTATCACACCTTCACTAAATATGCTGTCCTGGGTCCGTCTCAAAGAGCGAAGAACTATTCATTCTCTCACTTTACTCTTCAATATTCTTCAAACCTCTAACCCTAGCTTCTCGTTTTCAAAACATTTGTCCTCATATCACGAAATAGATACTCGCTCACAACACCATATCACACTCTCCATTCCTAAACACAGAACATCCTTCTACTCTTCATCTTTCACAGTCTCTGCAGCTCATCTCTGGAACTCTCTACCACAACATGTCAGAGACTGTCGGACATAGTCTAGTTTCAAAAATAAATTAAAATTGCAATTTTGAATTAGATTCCTTTAAATTATAAGCCATAGTTTTATAAAAATATAGGCTATATATTTCTTTTTCCTTCCTTTCCCCTTTTTGATCTCTTTATCAGCCGATGAATTTATTATCGTAGCCTTTTTATCGTGAATTTTATTTAATTTTCGTATTTCTTTTTTTTATTATTATTTTATTACATTCCATTTTGATATATTCTTCCTTACGTTTTTCCATATTAAACATTTGTGCTAAATGAGTTGCTTTCACTACATTCCAATGTATTTTACTTTCCTTCTTTTTTTCTATTATGGTATTATTTTCATGTTGCTTAGTGTCGATTTTATTATGCTATTATTATTTTTTTTGTAATATGTTAGTATTCTGGTCTTTAACTTTTTGTTAAATTTTAACTGCTTGTATACTTTGTGACCTGGTAGAGTGTAAGAGAAGGCCCTATGGCCTTAAATCTGCCAGTATAAATAAAGAATTATTATTATTATTATTATTATTATTATTATTATTATTATTATTATTATTATTAAAGCAAATTATGTGTTTTTGTAGTAAGTAAAATATTAATTGCAATGGAGTGGATATATTCTCCAAAATAACATTAAAATCTGATTGCGTTATAAACCACTCCATGTTAGTACTAATAGATTCAAATTTTTGATACAGTGAGTCAGAATTATAATAATGATAAGGTATAGCCAATGCCAGCGGGAGGAAATGTAGGCCTAATATAAAATATGTTAACAAAGATTATTCTGTCACACCCATCACTAGACTGTACATCGTTAGAACAGAAACGTGTGATGGGAAATGTTTTTCAACCCACAGGTCGGTGGTGAGAGGGGATACTCCTCGGTATTTAAATAGACGATTGCAGTAAAGATAATGATAATTAGGGCTAGGAATTTGATGAAATTGCATCTTTTTTCTAGTATGCCAGAAACATAGCCGCTTTAGTATTTATATGTTATATGATAAACTGAGTGTTTTAAGACATACTTGTTAGGGTATTTTTTTGCATTTTTGCCTGTTTCAACTCATAAGAGCATATTTTGTGTTAATCGGACATTTTTTAAGCATTTTCATTTAATTTTGGTCACAAATCTCCATTATTAATATAAAATAATGTTTATTTCCTTTGATATTTTGTCTACATATTTTGTCTATTAATACCCTTTACTTTTTACTTGGTTATTTAACGACGCTGTACCAACTACGAGGTTATATAGCATCAATGGAGTTGGTGATAGTGATAGTGATATGATATTTGGCGGGATGATGCCGAGGATTCGCTTTAGATTATCTGACATTTGCCTTACGGTCGGGAAAAACCTCGGAAAAACCCAACCAGATAATCAGCCCAAGCGGGAATAGAACCCGCGCCCGAGCGCAACTCCGGATCGGCCTTAACCGACCGAGCTACGCCAGTGACTAATACCCATTATTTTGTATAATATTTTAATCGTTTTTCTACACAAATATTGCCCTTTTAATGTAGTACACCCCATGTAATGGATCAGTCCAACCATCCCTTCAATATAGACTCCTCTATACCTGCTAATTCTGTATAAGAGTGGCCTTGTGATGGGCTACATGGAAACTACATCAGGTAAAATAGTTAATTAAAATGTACCACTTAGAAAAAATTATGTAAAATTAAACTTAAATGTTGATACTAGAATTTAACTTAATTACTAGTCTAAATATTAAGTAGCACAAAACTCCTTTTCCTACTAAGCAAATATTAGAATGTAAGACTAATTTCTAGGGCATTTTAAGGGCATTTTTGAAAGATTCTAGGTCATAAATGCTTTGTTTTTAGGACTTTTTTTTATGATTTATAGGTCATCAAAGTCCTAGCCCTAATGGTAATATAAGTTCTTCAGGCGACGCCTTACTGAGATTTTTTATTTCTACAATTTTCATCATATTTCCGTGAACATTTTACATCAGTTACATATTGCTAAAATACTTGTGCAATTTTTCTAAAAATTCTACTATTTTTCTCAAATTTTTATGTTGAAAACTATGCCCTGAAAAAATTACATTTAAAAATAATTTATTTGTTTAGTAAACACTTATCTGGACCTCAAATTAAGTTTAAAGTGAAGTTAAGATTCTCTGAGCTACATTTCTTTTCTTGCGAGGATGCTTGCTTATACTGTTATATTATGCCAGACATTCACAAGTAGTGAGATTGTTTTCAGTATTGTGTTTAGTCTGAGGTAGGATAAATGTCACATAAATGGTAAGAGTCACACACAAGACCTCAGAAAGTAGAAATAAATCTTCACTCCCGCTGGCAATCGAACCCAAGTACGCTGGACTTGAAGACAGAAGTGCAACCACTTGACCCGCAGTGGAGCATTTGTAAACTAATTAATAAGCCATCTCCTGAGCCGTGTAAAGTGAATTGAGTAACAGTGAGTGGGTCACGGTGATCGATTTCTCGCAACACTTGAGAGAGTTCCTGGGACGACAGAAAGCTTAGTCAGCCGGAATGTTATTATAAAATGTCTTCTTTACGGTCGACGTTCACGAGTTTTATCGACTCTCGCTCTCGGCGGCGCCACCCGCTCCAAGTCAACACCGTGTGTCCTTGAGCCACGTAATTAACTTTCATTTACAAATAAAAAGCAAAGAAAGCGAACCTTATTCTAGTTTGCTACGTTGCTATATTTCGTATATCATCACCGAGATGATAACTGATTGCTTCTTCGAATATGTATAGGCGTTTGTCCGCTATCAGTGTGGTGTTCTATGTTGTCTCAAATGGAGTTCTGGCTTTTTGCAGACGCTATATTCGAAAGTATTCAGCATAAAATATTTCGGAGAAGTATTCAAGTTGGTTACTTAGTTATAAATTCAGCATGATTTGCAAGAAAATGCCGTTTGAATATTATACACTACTAACAGAAAATGTACCTATTGTTAACACAATCGATGAAAGATACTACAAAAGGGGTCAACGAGAGTTTTCAGGGCTTGTGCGACAAACGTTTATTGGCAGGTGTTATAGTTAACATAATATATATTACAGTACTGCTACGGACGGAATAAAAATAAAGAGCTTTTCTTAATATTATGAAAATCCTGAACACATCAAAAAGTATTTTGATAGCTAATATAGTTCAACATAATGTAGTCCTATCAGATATATGTTATAATTATTGGTAAAATAAAAGTAAATAGGTTTCCTAGTAGATATAATAATCTAGAACAGACCACAAAAGTGTATTGACAGAGAGTATAATTTAACATAAAATATCAAATATTCCAATTAATGAAAAAAAAAAAAAATAGAAGTTTTCTGGTAGATAGTAAAATTCTCGAGCACTCCAGAAACGTATATTGACAGGTGGTACATTTTAACATAAAATATCGGATTTTCCAATTAAGGACAAAATAAAATACAAGTTTTCTTATAGATGTAAAATTTCCGAACACTTATATTGGCAGGTAGTAGATTTGAACATAAAATATCAGATATTCCAATTAAGGACAAAATAAAATAGAAGTTTTCTAATAGATGTAAAATTTCCGAAGACGTAAGGTGGGTGCTCCTGTTATGGCCATGTTCCTGATATGGCCACCCCCCTATTGTGAGTTAGTTAACCAAAAAATCCGCTAAGTTGCAGCAGCATCCAGTGAAAGGGCATCCGGGTATGTCACTTGATCGTTTTCCATTCAGACAGGTTGAGCAATATGGCGTCAGTTGCCTGTTTCGCGGTTTTCATGTGGCCTCTTCTTATTTTTCTCTCGAAAGTCTCCTTTGTTTTGTGCATGTTTTTCAAAGACTTGTTTCATGAAAACCATAGTAGTCCATTCAGTTTTTAATGTTCTGTTGATTGGTGTTGTCGTTGATGGCGTATCTTTTACGAGTTCATAATCAAACGATTTTCGTGAAAGTCTAGCTGCTCCTGATATGGCCATATCAAATGCACCATGGCCATATCAAGTTACTTTTTCACATGCCTTATAGCTGGGATTACGCAAAAATTTCGTATTTTAAGAAAAACAACTTAATTTTTTATGTAAAAACCTGTTTTGATTACACTTTTGAATTATAAAAAAGATTATTAAGTGTCATGTTTATTCATTTCACACCAAAATTATTTAATTTTAGCACAACTGCGCTATCAAACTGAAAACAATCACGATTTGTAGAACTTGGAACAAGGGTGGCCATATCATGTGCACATATTCCTGATATGGCCACTAGGTAGGCATTTGGAATTTGGGACTTTATGGACAATTAGAGCCATTTTTATGGGGAAAGGAAATTGTTTTAAGAAAGTCTATTAGACTGAGAACGAGTAAGAAGAAAGTGGTTTATATTTTTTTTCAAAATGGCGGCTAGAAAAATTCTCAAACCTTTGCATGGCCATATCAGGGACACCTACCGTATATTGTCAGGTAGTAGACTGCAATTAAGGATAAAATAAAATAGAAGTTTTCTAATACTCATAGATGTAAAATTCCCGAATACGTATATTGTCAGGTAATAGAGTTGAACATAAAATATCAGATATTCCAATTAAGGACAAAATAAAATAGAAGTTTTCTAATAGATCTAAAATTCCCGAACACGTACATTGGCAGGTAGTAGAGTTGAACATAAAACATCAGATATTCCAATTAAAGACAAAATAAAGTAGAAGTTTTCTAATAGATCTAAAATTCCCGAACACGTACATTGGCAGGTAGTAGAGTTGAACATAAAACATCAGATATTCCAATTAAAGACAAAATAAAGTAGAAGTTTTCTAATAGATCTAAAATTCCCGAACATATAAAATATCAGATATTCCAATTAAAGACAAAATAAAGTAGAAGTTTTCTAATAGATCTAAAATTCCCGAACACGTATATTGTCAGGTAGTAGACTGCGATTAAGGATAAAATAAAATAGAAGTTTTCTAATACTCATAGATGTAACATTTCCGAACACGTATATTGTCAGGTAGTAGACTGCAATTAAGGATAAAATTTAAAATAGAAGTTTCTAATACTCGTAGATGTAACATTTCGGATCACGTATATTGTCAGGTAGTAGACTGCAATTAAGGATAAAATAAAATAGAAGTTTTCTAATACTCATAGATGTAAAATTCCCGAATACGTATATTGACAGGTAGTACAGTTGAACACAAAATATAGAATATTTCAATTAAAGACAAAATAAAATAGAAATATTCTAATAGATGTATAATTCCCGAAGACGTATATTGTCAGGTAATAGAGTTGAACATAAAATATCAGATATTCCAATTAAGGACAAAATAAAACAGAAGTTTTCTAATAGATGTAAAATTCCAGAACACGTATATTGTCAGGTACTAAGAGTTCAACATAAAATATCAGATATTCCTATTAATAAAGTCCCGAAGTCAGCAGTTTATACCTGACTGGACTTTTATCTACTTTGTTTATACATAACAGTTGCCAATCAAGTAGCCTATTTGAAATATCTCTACCCTTCAATGTACAATAATCCGTTCCCCAGTCTTTATTTAATTACTAGGCCCTTATTAAAAGACCAGGGATTTTCTTTTCATATGTTTGAGATCAAGTGTGCAATCTCAAGTAAAAAGATATTAATATCATGTTTTATGTTTCTTAGAAATGCAAAATTATTTGAGAATTGTTTTTTTTTTTATTTATATAACCACAGGTCATATCATATAATAGAACCAGAACATTTTGACAACTAAGCTAGGCTGTTCTGTTTTGTCTTTTTGTCTCATTTAAACATTTATGTTATTTATTTCAATAATGTATGTTGTTCAAAGTTTCAAAATATTTCCACGCTGACCAAATGCTATTTCGAGAATGACGAGATAAACTCGAAGCGCAGCGGGAATGACGAGCCGAGACTCGAAAGACAAATGCAGCGAACACAGCGAGCGAGAGCGGCAGTTAGTTTCGTCCGTCTATAATTGCTACCAATACCTTGTAGTGGGATAAAAAGAATAGTGTTATACAAGACGGTAGGTTAAGCCAGCCATGTCGTCTTCGGTGGTTACCAGCTTGCCATTTGAACATAGATTGTTGAGTTCAAACTTGGTCAAGAAGGACAGATTTTAAAGTACGATCACAGTGCTTAGCATTGCTTCTTTCAGAATTGAAGTAGATTAACACACAAAACATTGGAAAATAGGCCAAAACAAAATTAAATACTGAAACTAGGGGACTATGTACCTAAGTGCATAAGGAATTTATAAGTCTCCAGTTACAATTTTTAATCCGTATCAACAATAATAAGCTGGACATTATTTTAGAAATCTAGTTAAAATAGTAGTTTCTTCCTCCGTGAATTGAAAGACAACGCATGATATTATTTTTAAATTTATGTACCACCAGCAAAATCATCTAATCTGAAGCAAGTAAATAATTCTATTCAATTTTTCTGCAACAGAGGTGGTATCGAAATAACTGCCTCAGATAGGCCTATAAATAAATAGTTAATTTGCATGTAATTCCCGATATTGGTTCCAAATCTGTTTACATTAGCATAACGATCCTGGCAATTAAATTAAATGGAAATAGCGTTAAAAGATATATGCATTAATTAAAACAATGCAATTAAAACTTGGTTTTAGTAATAGGTCTCTCGATATCTGCAAATAGGGATTTTCAAAAAAGAAAGAAGAAAAAATTGACAGTGAAATCAAGGATCCGATAGTCCTTTCTATGAATGGCGTCTGTAACATTAAAATTAAGGAAAATAAATTCTTGCGTTAAAAATACACTATGTTGAATGCTCTGAAATACATTTGTCATGTGCATATTATTTCATAAATCTATTGCATTTCTTCCTGATATGCAGTGGAGTTGGTTATACTCATAATGGGTATGTTGCATGGTACCTAAAATACGTAACACAATTCATACAAGAGAGATTATCTACGTTTCTCGTATATACCATATAACTATACAAGATTAATATCTTGTAGTATTAAGTTTTGTATTAGAAAGCTTTAAATCATTTATTATTTAAAACACTGTGACGTAATATACTCTTAATTACAAGAGAACCGTTTCAGATCATGCTGTTTGAATTGAATGAAAATGTATATTTAAGCTAATTTTCGTTCGTTAAGAAACGTTGTGATAGCCGTTCGTTTCACTTTTTTCCTCGTTTACGAAATATAATGACTTGAAAACAGATGCTACTAATGCCGCTTCTTGCGCGCACTCGGATCTTCATAGTGATTAGAACATTAAGGGGAGACTCCACTGAAAAATCATGAAAACTTTACGAACAATTTTCATTGGTTATTTCACGTGTTTAGAATGTATATTTGCATACCCCTAATGGATTTAGTTCAATTCTGATTAAAAATACGTTTAAAAATGTTTTTAATTACAGCTGTAATGGGGGTTGACATTTAAAGGTCCGTCAAAATGATTTTTTTCATCAAAGAATTCTTCTTTACAAATTTCTGATTAAAAATCTAGTAACTTTTTGTTTTAAAGTTGGCTCCTAAAGTTACTAGATGGATGTAGGGGAGGAGAATTTTAATAGTTATCTGTTAAATAAATACTTTTACTTTCAAATCCATTTTTCCGTAAGTTTATTTTTCTTGATTCAATACCAACTTTTATTATGCCAAATATTAATAAATCTGGATGAAATTTTTACTGTAAGTATTTATGAGGTAGCTGCAGATTTCTATGCATTTATTTTGTAAGAAATACTACTAGTTTATTTTATTATTATTTTTTAATTATAGAACAAATTAACATATTCAAAATTAAAAAAAAATTCTAAAAGTGAATAAGTGAGATATTTCATAAAATTAATACTTAGAAATGTTCCTTTATGTCTTGTGAATGTAACCCAAAAAAAAAAAAAGAAGTTTGAAAGTGAGATCTTCTACTAAAAACTTGGGTTTGAATATCTTTCTAAGAAATAGAAAAAAATTAAAAAAAAAAAAACAAAAACATTTGGGAGTTCAAAATTCGGATTTTGTTAATCCTTTACATAGTAAACATTCTCTCAAAATTTTGTTAAAAATGATTAGGAAAAAATTTTGTCATTTTAGTACAGTGTCCGCTTAATGCGAGAGCTGTGATACGGTGTAGCTAAAGTATAAGAATCCAATTGCGTGCAAGAAGCGGTATAAGTAGCACTGTTTTTCAAGTCAGTGTATTTCTTAAACGAGGAAACAGTGAAATGAACGATTATCACCTCGTTTCTTAACGAACGAAAATTAGCTTAAATATGCATTTTAATTAAATTCAAGCAGTATTACCTGAGACGGTTCCCTTGCTGGCAGCAGGTATCGTGTAGCTATAGGCTATAGTCTATTAGCGATTTATCCGCAGTAAGTGAAAAACCATTTCAGTTTCATAGAATGTAATTGTAAATACTGTAAGCTAATGGTTATCTACATAATTCATATATAATATTTCCTTATCAACCTTCCACAATTTGGGATGAAATCAACCAATATAATTCTTAATTTAGCTGTAATTATAACTTAAATATAACACTACAAATATTACAGATCGAATCTTGAAGGCTTGAGTGATTGTAATTCGGAAAGAGAATTTTATTGAAAAATTAGAAAGATGATGACGACCGCAACGGTAACATTAATATTAAAAAATGATAACGATATAACGATAATTGCAAACTTCCAATATTATCTTGCAAGAACAATATGCATATAAAATATGTTTCGCTAATTAAATGGTAATCCACTGTGAAATCTTTTAAAATCTAAACAATTTTAGTAGTATTTCAGGTTGTACGATTTGTCACTCAAAACCAATACAATGGTACCAAGGCAATAGTTACAATTTATGTTTTGTTTATGTTCCAATTACAGTGCATTTGGTGGTTTTTGAGATGCTAGATGAGTACAATTAAAATCGGTTATTTGTTATTTCTGAAACGAAAATTAATTATGTTGCTCGAATATGACAAGTATGTGAGACTTGAGGTACTTTAATAAATCGACATTGACTAATTTCAAGAGAAAAATTGTTTTGGGGACGGGTATCGATCCCGGGACTCCTCGCTTAGCGCACGAATGTTCTACCGGCTGAGCTATCC
This sequence comes from Periplaneta americana, assembly GCF_040183065.1. Classification (NCBI taxonomy): domain Eukaryota; kingdom Metazoa; phylum Arthropoda; class Insecta; order Blattodea; family Blattidae; genus Periplaneta; species Periplaneta americana. Next base: position 60,794,873 of record NC_091133.1, read on the forward strand.
AGGAATTACACCCGACACCGTCCCAATTTTTTCCTTTATATCTACACAAATCAAGTAGGCTGATAAGGCGCCAGAAACCCAATTTTGAGTGCACACAAACTCTGTGTGACTTCAATTGTGGTTTTTTGTTAACGTACCTATAGTGACATACTTGAATTGTGGTTTTTTGTGAACGTACAGTACCTACAGTGACATAGTCACACAGAGTTTCTGTGCACTCAAAGATGGGTTTCTGGCGCTTTGTCTGACCACTTGAGTTGTGTGGATATAAAGGGAAAAAATTGGGACGGTGTCGGGTATAGTTCCTGGATAGCTCAGTCGGTAGAGCATTCGTGCACTAAGCGAGGGGTCCCGGGATAGATACCCGGCCCCGTAACAATTTTTCCCTTGAAATAATTTAAGTCTGCTTCACAGAGGGCTTATACCTGAAAGCTGATTTGCGTAATATATCGACATTATCCGAAATCAACGAGGCAATTATTCTGACTAAATACACAGAATCTTTTAAAACTACTCTCTCTTACTGCAAGTAACAAATGTTGCACATGAGAAGTATACAGAAAAAAAGGAGCCATAAAAATAAACTGGGTGAAAGATTGGGAATAGTTAAGTGAATATTAGACCACATTTTAGATTATGTGGCGCACAAATTTAAAATCGAAAGTGCGAAAAATCATCAGAAACTTAAAAACTTACTAATTTACATCGTGCTTTCTACAGCAATGAGAAGTACAAAGATACATAAACGAGAATTATTCTTCATGATGTTCAGCAAGGTCTTGTGTTACAAAAATATTTTTAAATTGTGGTGAATTTTTGTCTGGATACCTATGCATATCGTGTTATATCCACGACCGACATTAGATTTTCAGTTTATGAGCAATTAAATAATTTTAATTTTTACTGCTTAAAATTTTAATCGTCGCACATACACTTTAAAATAGCGCTCAACGTTTTCTAGAAATGAAGATTTAATAATAATTTTATTATAGTTGATACCATCCGTATTGCTTGCTTAGTTGTGTAGTCTCAGATCACCGAATTACACATTCTCCTTCAACGTACTTTCCTACAGTTCTTAAATTTAATTATTTAGAGCCAGAGAGCAATACTGGATCCTTTAAATGACTTTTGAACCCATTAAAGAGAAAGTAGGCTACACTGATACACTGTTTTAAATCTTCTGAAACATTTACTCTGTTTTCTTCTTTGCCTCTTTCTTCCTCCGAGTCCAGTTTTCATTAATGTTAATTCTTCACAAAGTTTCTAAGTTGAGTGCAGTTAATGCTTTCATTACTTCTGTGAACGGAGCAAGGTTTGTTTACTCCACTACAGTACCTTTTCGATTCGTACGGTAGCTACTTTCAAAGAATATACATAGCTGGAAGACGCGACTTAGCCTTGAAGCTAGAAAATCGACTTTACAAGCTGGATATAAGATTTTAGTACCTCTGAGTGCAAGTGAAATTTTCATTGAACATAGACTGTGCTGCGTAAGATTTTCTACAACTCCAGTAGAATGACAAACAAAAAATTGGGAAAGCTGGTGTAATGACAAGAGTTTTACCACAAAACATATCGTCGCATTACAAGAAAAAGACATTAAGTAAAAAATATTACTTCAGAGGAAAAAGCGTTTGAAATTTCTTCACAAAATTGAGTCGTCAAAATATTATTTTAGTAAGTTGATTCTCTTTAATGCATAGAGTGTTAGTTGGAAGGCCGGAGGGAAAAATGCCTTTGGGAATGTAGAGACGTAGATGGGAAGATAATATTAAGATGGATTTGAGGGAGGTGGGATATGATGATAGAGACTGGATTAATCTTGCTCAGGATAGGGACCAATGACTGGCATATGTGAGGGTGGCAATGAACCTCCGGGTTCCTTAAAAGCCAGTAAGTAAGTAAGTAAGTAAGTAAGTAAGTAAGTAAGTAAGTAAGTAAGTAAGTAAGTAAGTAAGTAAGTAAGTAAGTAAATAAGTAAGTAATTAAGTAAGTAAGATAGTAAGTTGATTTTCTTTATGTATATTTCATTTTCCAATTCTGAGTTTCTACACATTTATTATGTAGGCCTACATTTATATACGTTTTTTTCCTCAGAAGTAATATTTCTCACTTAATGTGTTTTGCTTTTAAGCCGACCATATATTAAAACGATTCTCCAAAATCCTCAATGTTTTCTATAACATTGAATGACCAGGCGACCGGAATATCCAACAAATCATCTAAGCCTACTTCTAGTAGTTTTAATCTAAGATTGTATCTGACCTCTTTTTGCAGTCTAAGCAGATTGAACTTAGTTCGTATAAGCTGAAATGGTATAATGAAATTAAACAAAAATAGAAAACTATATCTGTAGTTAAAATTATAAATGAAATTTATTTCAATTGTATGCAGTTGTTGTTTTTGTTGTTGTTTAGTCAACTTTCCGAAGACAGGTTGGAACCTCATAAGTGACACCAATACGGCTTCACACATGAGGCAACGAAGCCAGGAAATAATACGGTAGGGTGGCCAGTTCCTTTCACCCTCAATTGCATACATTACTGACTATTAATATATAAAGTCTGATCCGTTTGGGTATGGATAATATTAGTGTATTATTATTATTATTATTATTATTATTATTATTATTATTATTATTATTATTATTATTATAAAGCTATTATAATAGAAAAAAATTTTTGCTAGTGATATTATGATTAAAAGATGAGTTTCCATATATGACGCTCAACAATGCATTATATATATATATATATATATATATATATATATATATATATATATATATATATATTATTACAAATATATTTCAATATCGTAAAAAACACAACCTTTCAACAGGAGGAAATTTTAGATTTATCTTAAAGAGACCGATGATCTAGTTGGGGTAGATTATGTCGCATGTCTGATTAATAAAGGACCGTGTAGCAGATTTTCCACGGGTAATTTTGTTTTCTTTTTACAAAATTCGGATAACATATTTTAATATAATACAAAATAACTTACTCCAAGATTACTAGGAATAAACATATTTTCAGTAAGTTCTCAGGGGAAGAGAATTGAAGAGTGTGATCCCAAAACTTGTTCAGTTCTTTTTGTGATTTACACATTATATGTGATTTTTTAGGCCTCTATCATTACATTTTAAGCTTCTTTTCTTCAAAAATAACGCCAGTCCTTGTCTTAAAGTTTGTGTTATTTCGCATGTCACTTAGAAACTCACTCAGTCCGTAGACCAGTGGATAAAAAAAAAATAGCCCAGTCTTTTCATAAAATAGACTGAACGCGTTTTTGGGATCACTCTCTTGAAATGCTGGTCCGACTTTCCGTCTATGAATATCGTGTCTTTATAAAGTGATAAATGAATTTTATTCTTTATTTATTACTTCACAGACATAATAACTGTCCACACCTGTGGAGTAACGGTCAGCGCGTCTGGCCGCGAAACCAGGTGGCCCGGGTTCGAATCCCGGTCGGAGCAAGTTACCTGGTTGAGGTTTTTCCGGGGTTTTTCCTCAACCCAATACGAGCAAATGCTGGGTATTAATTGGATAAAATTGTATGCCTCGGAAATTTGAATTATATACGTAACTTTCGATGCTGAACCCCGGACTCATTTCACCGGCATTATCACCTTCATTTCATTCAGACGCTAAATAACCTAGATGTTGATACAGCGTCGTAAAATAACCCAATAAAATTAAAAAAAATAAATAAACGTTATAACTCGTCTGTTGGTTTACTACGCATAATACAAACAACCATAAAGAAAATCGTCTGGAAATTCATGAAGTTGAGCACCATTATGTCTCTTTGGTTTCTAATAAAGAACCATTAATTTTTACACAAAATAAAGATGTCATATGTATTATTCCCTGAAAAATTTGGTTCGTTGACAAAATTAATAGTTTAGGACAGACCTACAGAACGCGTAAGTAGAGAAAATATGACGTTAGCCTCACTCCACTTCTATTGAGGATGATCGACTTACGCGTAGAGTTGTTTACATTCTTTTCCCGTGCAAGGTCCATCAGTGGCGGCACAGAATTTCCAAAAGGGATTGTAATAAATTGTATTTATAATGCGTTATCTCGTTTCAGGGATTACAATTTTGCTAGATTTCCTGTCGGTAGGTTCTTTAAGATTTCTTTGCACCTAGCCTGCTTTAGATTTTCGAAAACTTTTCTCCTATCGTCACCTACGGAAACATAAATTTATAGCATTTAAGTAATGAACCTTGAAAGTCACTATTAATATGAATTCAAAATGAACACGAGTGACGTCCTTAATTTAACAGTATATAAATAAAACATCAATTTACAGTTCGTAATAATGAACTTACGCAAAATTTATATATTCCATAATTCTTAATATGGGCTTTGTTGAAATGTGGTTTAATATTGAAATGACGAGTAGAAATAAATTGGATGGACACATTAAACACGAAAATTCTTTCGTCTTTAACAACAAAATAATCACAGTCCCATTTCCTTTGGAAGTAGTATTTCTTCACGGGTTTAGATTTTGCCATGTTCCAGTGCTCTTTAAACTGCAGTACTCGTATTGTGTATTTATTTATTTTTTATTTATTTATATATGGCTGGAGTGCGTTACAATGTTGAATGACAGCATTGACATCCGGTGATACAGCTATCACTCGCTTATCAACGTACAATTTATTTATCGTCCTATTACTAGTAAAACCAGTTAAGACCAGTAATGTAAGTGTTATAAAAACAGGAATTAAAACTTTATCAATGCACGAAAAATCATAATAAATTCTTCAAATAAAGTAATTTGTTTGTTGCCTGCATGCAACATTTCGGACTTATTCCATTTTAGTAGAATACAGAGCACGGAAAGACAAGTTGGGGAATCTACTTAACTCATTTTACACAAAAAGTGGACTTAATAGGGTTTACTAGTAACAGGACGACATATACATAGGTAGACTTTCTTACATGTATGCACACATACATTTTTAAATTTATTTTACATGTCTTTTAAATTATTTATTTCCCTCATTCATTTTTCTCTTACTTTCTAAAGGTATGTTCCTAAGGATTTTATTATCTGTTAATTGTAATTCTTGATAGCGTATTGTATACCTGCCGCCGCGAGAATGAATGTTGATGCAGCCAAGCGTAACTAGAACGCTATAACCGAGGTGGGTGGGATAGAAGGGATGGTAAGTCAGTCGCTCTGAGGAGCTACAGTTCTTTACGGTAGGTCTGGTTTAGGAGAAATCGTATTTGTGTTTACTTCCATTTGTTTTTCTGACGGTGTGGAAGAGAAAGCCTATTGACCTAAGCTCTCCAGAATAACTCAAATATTTGTCGGGCTTTCAGTCAGGCAAATAACTGTTGATGAACCACCGACGTTTCAAGTATGTTCATCATCCTCATCTTCTAGGTGAACTAATGAATAGAAAGATTGAATTGAATGGAATTGAATTGAAAGAGAGGAGAAATGAAGAAGTAAGGGATCAATATAATAAGTTACATTAAAATAAATGAGAAACCTATTATGCTTTGCAATTACTGTAAGTACATGGTTAATTAGAAAATTACTCTGAAAGTCTGCGTAATTTGGCAACAGCGTATCGTCGACTAACCTATGAATACACACATACGCAAGTCTGAATAGCAGCGTTCCGTCCCTTAGTCACTTCAGTAGGGTTGCCAGATTTCCTAATGGAAGAAAATAACAATAAGTGTTAATATTTTTTATTTAATTTGCAAGAAACATTACGTTTCATTTGAAAACTGAGAAGGAATAAATCATTCATCGTCATATTCTCTAATGATAAAAGTAAAACTAAGAATCTTACGGATAGTACTTATCGGTAAAACAGTGTTAACATTTAGGGGAATTTTTTTCTAAGAGAATTATTCATTTGGGATTAGTATGGTATTACAATTTTTTTGTTGTACTCTGTACAATAAATTAGCTGTCAAAAACTACTTCTATACAGTTACAATGAAACCTCTCCTTACGGATATTTCCAAAATACGGACACTCATATACGGACAGATTTTTATTTCCCAGCTGAAATAATATAGAAATAACGATAAATTTACTCCTGTTTACGGACACACTCAGACACGGACACGGACACGGACAGCTGTTTCACAGTCCTAAAGCTTGCTATACCTACTGACTGCGGACGGAACTTTGATTTCAAGACCTAATGTGTTACAAAAACGGCAAATTTAGTTTTGGGAACTGTACAAAAATTCCTTAACATGAAAGAAGACAATAAGGGACTCGTAGGCTACCACTAGCTCAGCCGGCTACCCCTTGTTAGCTAGAATCGGGTGGATGAACAAAGTCATAAAATTTAACTTGTCTGATGGGTCCAAGTTTTCCGCGATCGTGAAATTGTATTCGACACTTCATAGGGTTAGTAGGATTCTCTTCACTTCAATCAATTGTTCTGTTTCGACAGACATGACACCTGAACTGTTGAAAACTGTAAATTACAGTAATGCATAACTGTAGACCTAGAATAAAATTGTATGGCAGAGTACTGTATTTTCCTATTTAAGTCATATACAGTCCCTGGCCAAATTATTAGACGCATCTTCATTTTTCGTAATTCATTCATCTCTGAAAACAAATTTTAATACTATTCATCTACCATTGTTATTGTTAAGGAACTCTTGTAGCAGCTCTTGTGCACAACAATTGATTCATTTCGTGCTTACAATAACATGTACAGTATATTGTGTTACAAGATGAAGGTACGTCTAATAATTTGGCCAGAGACTGTATACTGTAGTTCAAAGTTGCAAAGAATTTATTGTAATATACTGTATTTAGAATTAAACTACAGTAATACATTTAATTTAAAGCGTGAAGGGATACATAATGACTGTATATTATAAATTTACAATTAGATAGGGGAGCCTCCCTCCCAATAAAGGACAGATTGTTACGTCCCTTCGATGTCCGTAAATGAGAGGTTTCACTGTACATTACTTTCACCTTGTATATAGGACATAAATATTCTTCCATAATAGACTATGCACATGCCCTTTTGCTTCCTGTGTTAAAAACCTTGGAGTTTACTTTGATACGCATTTAAGCTGGAATAACCAAATAACCCATATTATCAAAAAAGTGCTTTCCATACTGCATTCCTTAAACAGCATTCGAAAATTCCTTCCGCTATCACTCAAGAAAAGACTAGTGCAAACACTAGTAATGCCCCACTTCGTTTATTGTGATTTTCTACTGACTGACTCAATGTCAACCAGTCGCAAAAATTACAACTTGTTCATAATTCTTGTGTTCGCTTCGTCTGCGATGTCCGTCGCGCTGACCACATTACCCCATCCTTGCAAACTCTAAACTGGCTACGGCTTAACTAACGTAGAAATTTTCATTCTCTTGTTCTCCTTTTCCAAGTCCTTCGCACTTCTACACCTACCTACCTACCTTGCCTCCCGTTTCAGTTGCCTGTCATCATATCATAATCCCTTCACACGCACGCAAAATAGCCGCATATTAGCCATACAAACACATAAGACATCATCGTATTCATCATCATACACAATCTCGCTCTCGCGCTTGTGGAATACCCTACCCAGTGACATCAGAGACTGTCGGAATTTAGTAGCGTTCAAAAGCAAGCTTATTAAGCATTTTCTTACTGCGTAGAGTAGGTTCAATTTTTACTTAATCAATAAAAGAAATGCTTCTCTCTTCTTAACTTTTACAATAAACTGTCTAGCTTTTATTAATCAGTTAATCTTTTAGTACTTTGATTTTTATTGTATTTGTAAATTTAATATTAATTGTAATTATAATTGTAATTGTATTCTTAATATTGTGGTTGTAATCCCCTAGTAGAGGGGAAGAGAAGGCCTGATGGCCTTAGCTCTACCAGATTAAATAAATAAATAAATAAATAAATAAATAAATAAATAAATAAATAAATAAATAAGTTATTACTAGTAAATTCATATATTGTGATTGGTGCAGTTTTAAAAATCTATGGTATTAATCGCCACACAATCCTTTGTCTCCGTGATATAGACGAAAGAAGAATTCCCGTTCTAGATCCGAGTTGTTGCAAAGGGTTTCCAGAACTAGATCACAATTTCATTTTTTTTTCAACGAACTGTGTTCAAAGAAGCAAGAGTTTCATCATCTAGAGATGACTGTGCCCACCTCTCAAGTTCAGTATGCGTATATTGTACTTCAGCATCGGGCATTCTTCTCTAACCCTTAGTCCAATATTGGAGAAACGTTATTTCGTCACTGGATGGTCGCTTATGGAAGTGCTGCCAGCTCAGTATTGGATTTTCGTTAGTATGTGACATTGTCTTGCGAGACTTGCATCTATAAAAAGGAAGCTATGTCTCAAAAACCTGATACACCATCTACTGTATTGTTAGTACACGATGCAGTGTAAAGATTATTGCGCTATGGTCATAAATTGCAACTAAGTTATGTATTTAATGTTATTCTTTATTGGCTACGAGATACAGATTTATCGTATTTTACTCCTTTGTAAGATGCAGCTGCAACAATAAATCGATGGGCCAGTTCACAAGGAAAACAACTCAAAATTTTAAGCATTGAGATATAACTGTATTTTAAAGTTTCATATTGCTGTGAAAAATCCAACTAACATCATTCTAATTGGAACTTAAATTTATATGAAATGGCATTAACAGAATTTGGAGAAATTTCAATTATCCTTGGAGTTTTCATAGCAGCTTTATCAAAACTTTTGAGTTGCTTCCCTTTCGAACTTGCCCATCGAAATGATAATAGGAAATGCAAAGTGAAAAATCGGTTTAATATAGCATTGTCTACAAGAAAATCACCTCATACTCATTGTACAACATCAATAACTAAGAGTGAAATTGCTGATAATAAATATTTAATAAAATAATTAAGACCATGGTATACGCAGCGGATAAGATTTCAATTTAATACTGCTTAAGGGGTTAGGTACAGCTTACACCAGTAAATTGTTTGGATATATTCAATACTTTTTTCCTCCATTACTGTATCTTGTACAATAATGAAAATTGGTATGTGTAAAACACTGTCCTTCTGCGGTGGTGGTGGTGGTGGTGGTGGTGGTGGTGGTGGTGGTGGTGGTGGTCCGAAAGAGCAGCAACTCACGCTCGGACGCAGTTCAATTTACTTATACGAAATATTTTACAAAATTGAAGAGTGTTCATTCAGTACAATAGCATTAATATGGAGTAAAATAAAGACAGCATGTAAACATAATGTATACAAATATAGAAACTACGAAAGTACATGTGTATTAAACTTCAATTTTAAACTAAATTAGCTAAGAAAAGAGAAAATAAGTAATTACATAATAATGATATTATTATTAATCTAATTTGTTTCCTAAAAAAGAACTAAGGAAGAGACTAGCGAAGTGCTTTGTATATTGTGTGACATTGTATGGTGAAGAAACATGGATATTACGACGAAGTGAAGAGAAGCGAATAGAAGCATTTGAAATGTTGATATGGAGAATAATGGAACGTGTGAAGTGGCAGAAAGAGTAAGAAATGAAGATGTGTTGGAAAGAGTGGGTGAAGAAAGAATGATACTGAAACTGATCAAGAAGAGGAAAAGGAATTGGTTGGGTCACTGGCTGAGAAGAAACTGCCTACTGAAGGATGCACTGGAAGGTATGGTGAACGGGAGAAGAGTTCGGGGTAGAAGAAGATAACAGATCATAGACGACATTAAGATATATGGATAATGTGAGGAAACGAAAAGAAAGGCAGAAAATAGGAAATATTGAAGAAAATGGGTTTGCAGTGAAAGACCTGCCCTTGTGAAGAATGAATCTATGTTTGTTAAATATATTTCTATACTTTTTTAACATGACTAATTGTAATTGAACTGTTACATATAGGCTATACATCATTTTCACGTGTCCTTTAAAGCTGAACGACTGCTATACATAACTAATGATATTCCGTTAAGTTTTAGAAGACATGTATGGATATCTCTGTTCAAAACAATAATAATTGAAAAGCTTAATTTGCAGCTGGTCCTTTTGTATATGAAAAAAATATAATTCATTTTAATATCTTGTCTCCATTCAACATATGATATTAATGTAATTAAAATCTTTTATAGGTTCGGTGATGGATCACCTACATCAATGCGTCACATGTGCAGAAGGGATGTGTGAGGGTAGGTTTTAAAATGACAAATGATTTTAACTTAATTAGTTTTAATTCACGAAACATCATTGCCGAGTGGGGCTCAGAGCGTCTGAGTAATTACTCTCACATTAAAATTATCCGTGTTCATAATTTTACACGTGTTCACTTATTTGGCGCCGCGGCGTGTCACCAAAGGAGTCTGTGTTCGAGTTGAGGCACTTCCGTGACATTTTTAATTTCCGAAGGGCTGTGGAGCAGATTTGCTAGTGATAATTTTGTTTTATTTTTATATGAAGATAAAGTATTGTAATACATTACAGAAGTCCAAGGTTTTTGAGAACATGCACGTTTGAACGTATAGGGTAAAGTTTCCTAATTCCGTGATACTCCTAATTGCGTGAAAAGTTTTTTCACTGAATGTCACGGGGTTAGATATCTTGCTAGGAAGTTCACCGATGTCTCAAAAGTAGGCGAAAGATGCAAACTTTCGAGAAAAATGTCTGGCGCTATGGTCAAACGGCAAATCTTTGACCGACATTCAATTAAAAAAAAAAAGTATCACGGAATTAGGGGTATCACGGAAATACGCAGCTTTACCCTATATTTTGCTACTGGTTGTTTCACTTTATTACTATATTAAATATAGGTAAATTTTATTCGAATACTTTACAAATATATTTCAAGATTATTATAAATATACACATTTTCAGCGTTATTCATGACAGAAGGTGTGTATTCGAGTTGAGTAAATTCTATGGGCCGTATTCATAGACATTATTAGCTCGGGCTTCCGGTGGATGATCAGCGTTTTTCGTATTCATAAACCAGTGTTAGAGATAGGATATGATTTGAATTCTGTACTAGTAACTAGTGGATAGCCGGGGCTAGCTTAGTACCATCGTAGCTATAATTTCTTGATTACAGAAGAGCTCTCAGCAGATTTTGTACGTGTAACTTTATTTTATTGCTATAAGAAATGGATAACTTATTGTAATATATTACAAATATAATGCAGAAAGGTGATTTTAATTTAAAAGAGACTTGTATTTGAATTGAGTAGATTCTATTACTTTTTTTAATTACTTAAGGGCTTTGGAGTACAATTTATAGGGCAAATTTTTTTAATCGCTGTATGAAATATATGTAAATTATCGTATACTTACAAATAAATGTAGTCAACATGTAGATACCTATTTACTAACTTACTTACTGGCTTTTAAGGGACCCGGAGGTTCATTGCCGCCCTCACATAAGCCCGCCATTGGTCCCTATCCTGAGCAAGATTAATCCAGTCTCTACCATCATATCCCACCTCCCTCAAATCCATTTTAATAAAATTTTCCCATCTATGTCTCGGCCTCCCCAAAGGTCTTTTTCCCTCCGATCTCCCAACTAACACTTTATATGCATTTATGGATTCGCCCATACGTGCTACGTGCCCTGCCCATCTCAAACGTCTGGATTTAATGTTCCTAATTATGTCAGGTGAAGAATACAATGCGTGTAGTTCTGTGTTGTGTAACTTTCTCCATTCTCGTGTAACTTCATCCCTCTTCGCCCCAAATATTTTCCTAAGCACCTTATTCTCAAACACCCTTAATCTCTGTTCCTCTCTCAAAGTGAGTGTCCAAGTTTCACAACCATACAGAACAACCGGTAATACAACTGTTTTATAAATTCTAACTTTCAGATTTTTTGACAGCAGACTGGATGATAAAGGCTTCTCAACCGAATAATAACAGGAATTTCCCATAATTATTCTGTGTTTAATTTCCTCCCGAGTATAATTTATATTTGTTACTGTTACTCCCAGGTATTGTAGATACTTATTGTATAAATATTGAAAAGAACTTGGAATAGACGATAACCATGTTTTACACAATATAATTGTTTGACTATAATTATATGTGTACAAAATCGCCTTTGCTTATCATTAACATTAACGTTTTCGATACCTGTGTATCATCTTCAGATGTGAAATGTTAGATTAATATGATGAAAACCTTGCCTATTAGATGGAACTTAATGTGGTGATTTTCGGGTCATATTAGTGTGATTGCTTGGACTTAACTTAGGTTGATCTATGATATACATGCTATGTTAGGTTAAATCACTGCGAGTCATATGATGTGATCTAAAATATAAAATAAAACTGTTTAAGAATTGTAACCACTATTAGCGTAGTTATTGAAATGTGAACACTTTGTATAAACACTTTAAAAGTTTTATCACTTTGAACATGTGTTGGCTGTATTTGCCGATTTAAATCACTGTAAGTCATGTGATATGATCTAAAATATATGAAAATAAAACTGTTTAAGAATTGTAACCACTATTAGCGTAGTCACTGAAATGTGAACACTTTGTAAAATCACTTTGAAAGATTATAATCACGTTGAACATATGTTGGCTGTATTTGCCTATTTAAAGTTCGTTGAATAGGGCAGTTTCTGTTGATCTTGATGTTTGACGTTGAACTAAAGCGCAGTGTCGTTTTGTCACTAACATGTTTATATTTTATAAAAATGCGTGTTGTTAAGATGTTTCATCCAATTGTAGTTGATGAAATTGATGTAAATTATAGATATATTACTGATACAATATGGAGGTTGTCAGGTCCATAAATTTAGTACAACCTGGCATGTGGTTTGACATGTGTTTGTCTGCTCGTGCTTGATGCTAGGCTGATACTAAGCCTAATAGCTAATAGTGGTTACAGTTCTTAAACAGTTTGTCAGGTCCATAAATTTAGTACAACCTGGCATGTGGTTTGACATGTGTTTGTCTGCTCGTGCTTGATGCTAGGCTGATACTAAGCCTAATAGCTAATAGTGGTTACAGTTCTTAAACAGTTTTATTTTATATTCTAGATCATGTCATATGACTCGCAGTGATTTAACCTAACATAGCATGTATATCATAGATCAACCTAAGTTAAGTCCAAGCAATCACACTAATATGACCCGAAAATTACCACATTAAGTTCCATCTAATAGGCAAGGTTTTCATCATATTAATCTAACATTTCACATCTGAAGATGATACACAAGTATCGAAAACGTTAATGAAAATTTATTTATTTTATGATAAGCAAAGGCGGTTTTGTACACATATAATTATAGTCAAACATTAATAGCTTATCGGCAAATTTCAACATGAAATTGAATCAATATAATTGTCTTAAATTGATCTGACGATTTATTGGTTGAAACTTTTTTGTTATTCTTCACTGTTGATATCACATCAATATAAAAAATATTCACTTACAAGGAAACCCTTTATGAACTTATATCGAAACTACTCCTCCTCCTCCTCCTCCTCCTCCTCCTCTTCAAATTACATACAGATTTCCAAAGGATGTAGACAAATAGAGAAAATAAGGAACTCCAATTTTAATATGTATAAAACTTAATTTGAATGCTATATTAAGAAGCAAGGGCGCGTACTTGGAGAGAGCAGTTGGATTGCCATTTATTTTTACGGAGGAGGGCCCGAATGCTTTCACAGCAGTCCGAAGCTTATTGTACTTACCTCCTTTAGGTATAGATCCGTATGAGCTACTGTAAGAATCGGGATTCGCTGTTAGGTAACATCTATCGATTCAGCTACACAACACCCAGTTCCAACGGAGTCTGCGACGAAGTCCTTGAACGCCTCTCCGTCTCCCTGACAGTTCTGCATCCTCCTCAGATCGATGTTGTCTCTATGCAAATCACGATACTACATCTTGCTGCATTCTATATTGACTGTATTGATTTAGGTATCGTGATTTACTGATTTACTATTTGGCGCCATCTATCGATTCAGCTACACATCATCCAGCTCCGACGGAATCCGCTACGAAAGATCCTCCGTCCCACTGGGACTTCTTGAGATTTTTCAGATAGATGACATCTGTAAGAAAGTCACGGTACTAAATTCTGCTGCATCCTCGGTCGACTTGAAACTTGAAAGATGATAGATGAAGTTAAAATTAATGAAGGTGGAATGAGTCTGAGGTCCTACGACGAAAATTACCCAGCAATTCAGTCTCAATGTTTGGTTGATGAGGAAATCCCTACCATGAATTGAACTCGGGCCCGCTTTTCAAGGTCAGACATGCTAACCTTTACTTCAAAGCAGTGCATAGCAACTAAGTTAGTATACTATATGTTTAAGGCCGAATTCTTACGCATTAATCATTTATGCAAGATTTAATTTTGCTATCTTAAGCCTGGTTCAGACGGTGCGTGTTTCTGTGATGGATTCCAAGGTGGCCGCGCGGATGGGTAGCCTGCGTGGTCACTGGCTGGCTCCCGTGTTGCCTACGGTGATGGTAGTTGTTCACACGGAGCTGGCTCTTTTCACAGTTCAAATTGGAAAATCATTTGCTGCTTCATCTGTTGCCAACATTCATGGTCAAAAACAAACTAAACCGTGAGTGGAAAACAACTAAAGTCCTACATTAACAGTAGTAAATGTCGTAATAAAGTAATTAAGCCGTAAGTGCAAAACAGCTAAAGTCCGATATTTAATTGTTGTTTCTTGAAAACTAAAGAATATAGAAAAAAACAGGTTTAGTTGGAAAACAACGAACATGGCGACATGGTTTCAGTGGTGACTGGTTGTGAGTGTTCCGAGACTCGATATTGATGACTCCCGAAGTCAAGCAGCCTTGAACTGCCACAGTTGTTTATGCCTTACTAAACTTTTATCTACTTTGGCAACTGTCATATATGTATAAACAATCAAGTAGCCTATTTGAAACATCTCTACCTTTCGGTGTATAATAATCCGTTTCCCAGTAGTTATTTAATTACTAGGCCCTTATTAAAAGGCTAGGAATTTTCTTTTCATATGTTTAAGATTAAGTGTGCATTGTCAAGTAAAACGATATTAATGTTATGTTTTATGTTTCTTAGAAATTCAGTTTTATTTGAGAATTGTTTTTTTTTCTATTTATATAACAATAGGTAATATAATATAATATAACCAGAACATTTTGATAAATAAGATACTGTTCTGTTTTGTCTCTTTGCCTTATTTAAACATTTATAATGTTATTTATTTCAATGACGTATGTTATTCAAAGTTACGAAATCTTTCCACGCCGACCAAATGCTATTTCGAGAATGATAAACGAGATTCGAAGCGCACGAGAAAGACGAGTCGAGACTCGAAAGACAAATGCAACGAATACAGCGAGCGAGAGCGGCAGTTAGTTTTGTTCATCTCTAAAGTGTACATACTCATAATTGGTCAGTTACGTTTTCTAGTATAGATTAAAAATTGTCACAGAATTAAGGAAGGTACGGGCCAAGGAGTCTAATTCTTTAAATACACTATAAAAATTATGATTACAACTTGTATTTCACACATAAGGATATTTCATCCTTCAATACTCGTTGCAAAACTTAGATGTCGAGGATTTTGTGATTTCAGAAGAAGCATAAGCCTACGTGTGAGTTGGTCGCAGCTCATAATACCTGATAACTCAATTTGCATACAAAGTTGCCGTACTAAATCACCTATTGGATCGTAAGTTTCTACTTCCTCTTGGATGTTTCGATCGAGGAACCGCCGCTATCTTGCAGAGAGTCAATATTTACCTTCTTGAAGCTGAAAAGCGTTGCTACATCATTCTCCCTTCCTCTCACGGGAAGACCGGCATAATTATCTTGAGGATGGATTTAGTTTCCCTTGTTAGTGACACTCTGCTGTCCAGACAGTAACGAAATGTTTGGATTGCTAATTAGTGATTAATTAACATTGTATTCTGAGTAAGGAAAATCGTACGTTCTGGATTTAAATTAATTTACGTTTCAATGAAGGCAAGAGAAACTTGCAGAATTTGTGAGGATGTACCTAAGTTTATTCTTAGTTCCTTTTAATAAAGGAAACTCTTCAGATTTTGAATACTTGAATTCTGTTTTCTGTGAAACTGTCGCAAACTCTAACGGCAAAGAAATCTCTATGGTAACATCTCATAAATGGTGTAGCAAAGAAATGTTAAAAGCAAAACTAACCAAATAAAAATTGTCGGTTATAATCATCATCATCATCATCTCCATCTCCAATATCTTTTAAATGCTTTCTGCACCAATCAAGTTAATTATTTAATTTTTTTCCTGGGTTTTCCTTGTGATATCTTTCACGGAAATATTGAAGTTATGCATTTTACCGTAGGATTATATTCGACATATTCTTTAAATTACCTTGGTATTGAGTAGCAAAGGAATAATGTTAAAAGCAAAACTAACCAAATAAAAATTGTCGGTTATAATCATCATCATCATCATCATCATCATCATCATTTCCAATATGTTTTAAGTGCTTTCTGCACCAATCAAGTTAATTATTTAAAATTTTTCCTGGGTTTTCCTCGCGATATCTTTCACGGAAATATTGATGTTATACATTTTACCGTAGGATTATATTCTACATATTCTTTAAATTACTTTGGTATTCGGTTATTGCTGTATTCAGAATTTTTAATTTTACGTTGAGTTGTACAACTCAACATACATTTAAAATCTTAGCCATTCAGAAACTTTAAAAGCCTAATTTCCAAAGCTTTAATTCGTTTTTGTTTTATTTTCTAAATTACTAATTGCTGTACACAGTGTAAAAATCCATGACTTTAGCGCAATTTTGACATTTGATCCCAAAGAAATAATACTGTTAGTATTCAGAACAGTACTGCAATTCTACAAACTAATACTTCCTCTTCTCTAATATGGCTTCAAAATACATATATATATATATATATATATCGACGTTGCGACAGGGAGGTTGAAACCCTTGCCCATGTCCTGGGGGCCTGTCCACACGGTGAACTTCTACGAAATATGCGGCATCATACAGTAAGATCTATAATAGCAACTGTCTTAAGGAACAAAGGTTATTCAGTATATGAAGAAGTACACGGCATATCCAGTGAGGGCAGTAATCGAAGAATTTACATCATTGCATTTAAACCTCCCTCTATTGAAGGTTACATCATAGACCCTATTGTGAGATTCGAATCGCACGAACACCAGCCAGAAGAAGTACACGAGGAAAAAAGGAATATGAACCTTCCATCAGTTTTTATAAGGACAAATACCATCTGGAATCCATCGTCATTACGGGACTAATGATAGGAGCCCGTGGGACCATACCCCGGTTCCTAGTCGACTTCTGTAAATCTTATGGCCTGCATAAATGTATTTTAAGAGATCTAACAATTGCAGCACTCAAAGGCTCAATAGCTATTTTCAGGCATCATACATATGGACCATGACTAATTCGCTTCTCCTTGACGTTACTTCGTTTAACATCATGTGTTTCAATATAATTCAAATTGTTTATTTTTCACTCTAACAACAATTTATCACTAAGCCTCAAGGCTTTTACTGTATTGTATCATGGTACTCTTTGTCGATGGCAACCTGTAGTGGTTACAGGAAAAAATTAAATTAAAATTTATATATATATATATATATATATATATATATATATATATATAATATATATATATATATATATACACACACACACACAAAATATTTCTTATTAATTCAATTGCCACAAAAAGAACAAATTGAGGGGAAAAAATAATCTTAGCAGGTTACGATGTTATTTGTGATCTTAAATATTTCAAGCCTTTATTATTATATCCAGAAGTATCATTTTTTTTCTGTCTCTCTCCTAAATGGCAGAATACATCTGTAAATCTTAGTGTGCGTAACGCTGTTGCTGCAGCGAAGTGCAATGAGACGCCATTTACAGAGGATCGTACTTCTATACAATAAACGAGCGAGGTGGCTCATGAATTGAGCATGAGAATCGCATTCTAAAGGTCATGGGTTCAAATCCCCGGACCGACCAATCTGACTGTGATTTTTCCGTGGTTTTTCACAGTTATTTAGGCAAATGCCGGGTTGTAAATTTCATTGCCGGAGTCCATTTCCCTTCCTCTTTCTGTAGAAAAATAATATAGATATCATATCATTCATCGTCATGATCTCATTCCATAGGTATATTCAGATCAAGACGTATGTCTTCGTCCTTTTGCAGAAGTGGCGTCTTCTCCGAAACAGTCTCAACCGACTCCAACCCGTGCTCAAGTACTGAGCTATTGTAAGGAATATGTTATCCTCATTTCTGTATAAGTGCATTAATACTTACTTACTGGCTTTTAAGGAGCCCGGAGTTTCATTGCCGCCCTCACATAAGCCTGCCATTGGTCCCTATCCTGAGCAAGATTAATCCAGTCTCTACCATCATATCCCACCTCCCTCAAATCCATTTTAATATTATCTTCCCATTTACGCCTCGGACTCCCTAAAGGTCTTTTTCCCTCCGGCCTCCCAACTAACACTCTATATGCATTTCTGGATTCGCCCATAAGTGCTACATGCCCTGCCCATCTCAAACGTCTGGATTTAATGTTCCTAATTATGTCAGGTGAAGAATACAATGCGTGCAGTTTTGTTTTGTGTAACTTTCTCCATTCTCCTGTAACTTCATCCCTCTTAGCCCCAAATATTTTCCTAAGCACCTTATTCTCAAACACCTTTAATCTCTGTTCCTCCCTCAAAGTGAGAGTCCAAGTTTCACAACCATACAGAACAACCGGTAATATAACTGATTTATAAATTCTAACTTTCAGATTTTTTGACAGCAGACTGGATGATAAAAGTGTCTCAACCGAATAATAACATGCATTTCCCATATTTATTCTGTGTTTAATTTCCTCCCGAGTATAATTTATATTTGTTACTGTTGCTCCAAGATACTTGAACTTCTCCACCTTTTCAAAAGATTAATTTCCAATTTTTATATTTCCATTTCGTACAATATTCTGGTCACGAGACATAATCATGTACTTTGCCTTTTCGGGATTTACTTCCAAACCTATCTCTTTACTTACTTCCCGTGTTTTCCCTAATCGTTTGTGGATTTTCTCCTAACATATTCACGTCATTCGCATAGACAGGCAGCTGATGTAACCCGAGAAATATGCGTAGGCCTACACTAATAATACATTTAATATATATTGCTTAAAATCGCCCTTTTTATCTGTTTTTTTCTGGACTGTACAAAATTTTGGTATCGCCAGCACATGTATCTACCCTTCACTGAAATTTATGCGTTTATTTTTTCGTCTTGAAATTGGATTGATATTGATGCAACTTTGATATGCTGTAACTCTCAATCATCTTCATGTGTAATATCTCAGCTGAATTATATCACACATTCGTGCCGGTAGGCAATGAGATGAGTATTTCACCCTGCTGTTGCTATGCATATAAGGAAGTTGGCCACAGGGAATGTAACAGCGAACTTGAGAGTGGAACGCTACTAAATTATTCATCGGTATTAAAGTTCATATGCACAACGCTAATGAAGTCAGCGACGTAAATGTGTAATGTTTACGTAATTTTGCCCTGACGAATAGCCAAACTATGAGAATAAATTCAGTGTAATCTCAAGTATCATCTGCAATCCTTGTCTCTAAAATTATACAGAGCGCTGCACAGAAATCAATTAAAACATAATAGAGATTATTTTAAATTTATATATACAGAATCGGGATTAATATAAGGGTTTCGGCTTGAATATGAAATTAAGTTAGGAGAGAAGATTTCAATATATATCTTTATTTAGAAATGCAATAACACAAAAATTAATTGGAGCACATATTTAAATAAAATTAATACTGAAGGATTGCCATTCAAAAGTAAAGGAATCACAAAGATCTCGAGTTAGAAGATGACACTTGGACAGAGTACCACAAGCACTAAAGCGAGAGAAGGGAAATTAGAAGTTATGAAGGAAGTATTTTAAAACATTCAATAATAGGCCTATTTAACGTCATAGAACGATACTTTTATCCAATAATAATTTACTTAACACTTTTTGTACAAAGTTTTTTTCATGTTAAAGACCGAGATTCAATTTATATAGTATCTCTTGAACATATCTATGTTCCATTAAATACTGTAACAATGTAACAACTTTTTTATTTCAACCAAGAAAAGGGGATCATAGAAACTCAGTAATAGTTGGGATTTGTGATTTCGAATAGATTACAGAGCCTAAATCGCGAAATGTGGGGGCGAAGAATTTCTGTTCATGGAGTATCGCACTGTTCTTCTCACTCTTCATACTTAACTCGCCAATAGAAACTCGGACACGTGCTGGCAGGCTGCGATGGGGCGTGCGTTCGAGACCCGCTTGAGCTCATTATATATACAAAGATAATTCTAAAATAAATTAATTCGGAAATAAATTTTGTGACGAAATAATGACAAATAATTGAACAGTATGTTGACAATTTAAAGTAATAATAATAATAATAATAATAATAATAATAATAATAAAAAAATCAATCGTAGAATTAATTTGGTATCAAACTAAGGGTTATATCCAAATTCATAAAAAATAAAACTGGATTGATATGCATTTGAATCAGGGATTGCAGAACCAGCACATGTCATGAAAACTAAATTTTTCAGTAGACACAAAAAATGGTATTACTGGTGGCAGACTACATCATTGGTTATAGCTGGCTTCTTCAGACAGAAGTCTATTAGATGTGTCGTTTTATATCAAATTTATTTGAATCTGTATTAGCTTGTTGACGTGTGCTGTTTCTGCAAGGAATCAAAATTGTAGTATAATAATTCCAGTTCAACTAAAGTTTATTTGTCAAATTAGAGATATAATATATGCATAGGCCTACTGTGTACTTAATACATAAGTTCAGCATATTAATGAACTTATTTTTCCACAATAGGCCACTGAAGAATATTATTGTAAAATTGTTGATATTCATGTGGTATGTAACGCATTAGTTTGCGTATGTCGTCAAGCTTCTCTCTTTGAATTGGCACGACTTTGTCTGAATAAGTCAATGAAGAAGGTAAATATGGTACGTATTCTCCTTTGTACTTACTAGAAAACATTCTCATGGGGCAGATACAAAAATTAATCTTTTTTCTTCCATCATTTTAATAATGTCAAAAGAAGTGCTTACACAAATTTTGGCTACTCGAGCGCAATTACGAAGGCCGTGAAAAATAAGTTTCTCTGGGGCCGTTTACAGAAAAAGAACACAATTTCATGGAACAGATATAGCAATTGTTGAGTTATTTTTAAAAGTATTTACCACCAGAATTGAGACGTTTGTCATTCAGTGGGATCAATTTTTGTATCCTTGAGTCGTAGATGTCTGCCGTCTGAAATCGGAACCAATGTGTCGGCACATGTCTTTGACATGAGTTGTTTCTGAGCGCTTTCAGGATTTCACAGGTCTCCAAATGTATGGCATACATGGTTTCTGCATGGAATAATAGCCCTGTATCAACAGTCCATGAAACTCGAATAAACTCATTTCGCCAGAAATAGTGACATGTGCTGCAATCTGCAGTCTCTGATTCATTTATGATTAATAAAATCAATTGCATCTAAGATTTTAAAGAAACAGAAGCATTATCCTTTAGTATTGTTTCATTTGTAGTTTTATTTCTTCCAGGACAGAAAGTAAAACATAGGACTCAATTGTTGGGTGTCTACATCACTAATAATGCTGCTAGGGTAAAAGAGGTAAAACGGGTAAAACGCGTAAAATGTATATGTAGTTTTGTTATATTTATACGGGTTTACGTAAACGTGCATAGTGTACAAATTTGGAACTATATTGTTCATGTGTATTGTGCTTAGAAGCATCATTAGCAATTCTCTTTACTGCTCAATGTTTGAATATCTGCTTCATCACCATGTTTGATGTGTAACTAGGTGGTTATTCAACGGATCAAAGGTTTATACGCAAAATATAACTCCTACTTCGTAATCAAGTTCAACTGATGAAAGCGTAATCCTATATTATGAATATCACATTCATATAAATGTAGGAAATATTTTTTTTAATGTGACGTTGATGTTACAGTTTTCCAACCATGAAGTTCGAAGAGTTAAACGAAATTCTATCGCTGAAAATCATGATGCTGTCGACCTGGGTTGCACAGTCAATAGAGTACTGGCCTTCTGTGCCCGAGGTTGCGAGTCCGATCCTGGCACAGGTCGATGACATTTAAGTCTGCTTAAATGTGGCAGGTTCATGTCAATAGATTTACTGGCATGTAAAAGAACTTATGCGGGACAAAATTTCGGCGATGCTGATATAACCTCGGAAGTTGCGAGCGTCGTTATGTAAACCATATTATTATTATTATTATTATTATTATTATTATTATTATTATTATTATTATTATTATTATTATTATTATTATTATTATTATTATTATTATTATTAAATCAAGATGCTGTGCTTTAGAGGCAATATAATACATTTATTGTTCATACGATGTTTTCCGTTTCTAAGGTGCAGGTCCGATTTAGACAGGAGACCCACTATATTAGCCTATTGTCAAGTGAAGAAGACAGTCCAGAACTATTGTTCTAAGATAATATGCAGTGGTTGTAAGGGCTATGAATTGTAGTGGAATTTACAATATATATAAAATTTTATTGTATATGAGACACTTTCCAATGCAAAAGTTACACTTAATAATAATTTTAAGAAGTTAATAAGAAAATGTCCACTTGTTTTTTTTATTGAAACTCTAAAACCTATCAAAAATACTCATATTGTCAGACTATAATCTGTAGTTTCATTACATTTATACTGGGTATAGTCCTCGTTTTCGGCTAAAATGTTTTTTTTAGTTATTTAACAACGCTGTATCAACTACGAGGTTATTTAGTGTCGATGAGATTGGTGATAGCGAGATGGTATTTGGCGAGATGAGGCCGAGGATTCGCCATAGATTACCTTGAATTCACCTTACGATTGGGGAAAACCTCGGAAAAAAAACCCAACCAGGTAATCAACCCAAGCGGGAATCGAACTCGCGCCCGAGCGCAACTTCAGAACAGGAGGCGAGCGCCTTAGCCGACTGAGCCACGCCGGTGGCCCCTAAAATGTTATTGATGCCAAATTTTGTAATCCTTTCACAGTAATATTCTTACAAATCGTGTCCCATTACACGAAAGACAGTAGTCCTTCACGTCACAAGTTTCTTTTAAAATAATAATAAAAATAGTGACTGAGATATGATATGATTGATTTATTTCTACAGCTCTTATTTAGTAATGGATCGCCACCACATCTCTGTATTCGTGCTCCCCATCACTTTCTAATTACAATAACACATACAAAGTTTCATCGACGTGTGCAGTCATCTTATTTTACCATTGCTACTCCTATTACTATAATACATACCCTCAATTTACTTTCTAATCTCTCACCTTAACAATTTTCCTTTCTATATAGTAAACCCTCATCACCTTTATTGTTTATTTATATTGAAGTACTTCCTATCGTCTAAAATTTCCCTCATTCTAAACTACCTTTTACTAACACTACTTAATCATAATCATTCACTTTCATCTCTAATTTACAATCACTTCTACCTCTCCTCACTTCTGTTACCACTCTTATCCCCTATCTCTTCATTAGTCACTGAATCACTTGTTTATTTGTTCACTTTCACCCCGATAAATTTTTCGTTAGGCACTATTTTTGAAAGTCAAGTAACAGAGTTATATAAGTAGATATTGAAATATTACTATAATGAGAGTAATTGTTTTATAGTACGCAAGTAGATTTCCAAAGTAATTTTAAGATAAAAAGCGCGTCTTGAGCACAAGAAAATGCAGTAATAATTTCAATAACACATATTTAGCACTTTTCATATTTTACTGTACATTTAGTGTTGCGAAATTCGTGTGTTAACACTCATTTTTCCATATATAAAAATCTACATTCTACAGAAGTTACGTTAAACTCTAATGACCAGTTTCCCCAAGAAATGTTTTCTTTGACTTAACTAGTGTTAAATTAACAGCCTGTTTATTTTTAACGTTCGGTTAATGTATTTTCCATTTCTTCAACATCATTTTGTTTAAAACAACCAACACTTAACTATAACAGCCATTGACACTATTTTAACCACTCAATAGCAGTTGGTAATGATTTTGCACATGTAAGACAATTTTTTATTGGCTGATGTTATTATTTAAATTCTGTATTGTAGAGTATGTCATGAAACATGTATATTTGATATATTTATTCCACCAGCTTACATCGGTCGTGATTGACCTTCACATTTCTGTATATTAATAAGCTCAACCTTCCTCCTGTGACTCTGAATAAAGCGATCATTCCATTCAGTTCAACTGTAAAACACCTGTGAGTTCATTTTGAATCTAACCTTACATGGGACACGCATATCAAACACACATTCAAGAAAGTATTTTCCATTCTTCACTCATTAAAAAGATTGTACCACTATCCAGCTAAATTAAAGCAGACGCTTGTACAGACTCTTATTATGCCTCATTTCGATTATTGTGACGCTTTATTCAGTGATCTCAGGGTGGATTTATCCCAGAAACTGCAACGTGTTCATAATGCGTGTGTTCGTTTCATTTGTAATGTCCGCTACTACGACCACATCTCGCCTTCTTTCGATAAATTATTGTGGCTCAGGTTAAATGAGAGGAGAAAGTTACATTCCCTTTCTCTCTTATACCGAATTTTGCACACCTCTACTCCCTCTTACTTATCTGTCCGATTCCACAGTCTTTCTCGTTATCATAACTTAAATACTCGGTCACAATATGATAATACGCTAGAAATACCACTGCACACATCATCTCTTTATTCTTCGTCTTTCACTGTTGCTACTTCTCGTCACTGGAATTCTCTGCCGCCTGAAGTCAAGGGCTGCCGAACTTTAATTTCCTTTAAATGTAAATTAGAAAAATATCTTATGATGAGTTGCCAGACCTAACGTGTTGCAAATGTCTTCCACTGTATTTATTTATTTATTTTTTTGTTTCTTATTTTTATTATCTAAATCGTGTTTATTTATCACTTAACGCCAATATGTATCCCACTGTGTTGTTGTTTTTTTATTATTAATCTATTTTTTGTGTACATTTTATTCAATTGTCGGTTTTTGGTTTAATTATGTAAATCCTACTTAATTGTAATCTAATACTAATATGTATACTAATGTGTTTATTTTTATTTTTACTGTGTACATTTTTCTTTTTTTTTTATTGAATTATCGGCTTCTGTTTTTATGTGATTCGTATTTGATTCTAACAAATTAATATGTATTTCACTATGTTTATTTTTATTTTATGAGGTAAATTTTATGTAACTACCGCTTTTGATCTCATTATGTATCAGTATGTAATTACTTAATTCTGATTCAGTTTTATGTTCAACTGTGTAAGCAAGTTTTAATCCTGGTTGAGTGGAAGAGAAGGCCTTACGGCCTTAACTCTGCCAGGTTAAATAAAGCCATTATTATTATTATTATTATTATTATTATTATTATTATTATTATTCTTACAGTGCCATCACTTATTTGGATACATAATATTCTGCTTACGCTTTTTTAAAAATCCGGCTATTACATATAAATGACCCTGTTCACTTTTCTATCACGTCCCTCACCTCTGTTTCCCTTCCTTATTTTTATATTTTACCCTTCCCTTTCCTAGTTATCTATCTTATTATTAATAATCTCATTTAACTAAACAATCACTTCTCTCAATCTCTTATAACTTCTTCCCAACATTGTTTATATTTGTTGAACTCTGCCATAGTTGTTAACTTATTTAATTTATTTACTTGAATCACAAACGTTCACTGACCACTTATTCCCATTAATCTAATCTGTATATTTTCAGACGAAGTAGTTTCTACAGTTAAATTTACCTTTCCATTCTCACTTTCGTTATTATATTTGTATCACTACTTAATTTTTATCACAATCTGGTAGTTAACTTGTATCTTATCCTTTTTCATTATTATTCCTTGCCTTACCGTATTTTCTGTCATTATCACTCTTTTCACTTTGTCAATTTCCTAAGTTTTGTCATTCATGCATACTATTTTCACTTTATCACTTTCCTATGTCTTGTCACTCATGCACTAACCTCTTAAGTTATAAGTTTTCTGTACCTTACTTCTTCCCACTGACAAACCTCTATTCGGTGTCGCTGTTACTTCATCCCTTTCAGTTCTTGCAGAATCTTGTCTTCTTATCTTGGTATCTTCTTCATCTCTGAAACATGTATAAAATCATAACCTGGTACAGTAGGCCATGATCGATAAAGAGAAAGACAAATGAAAGTTGTAGGTGGCTGCTATTGAATAATAATATTTTTACAAATTAAGGTTATAGTACTAATGCTAACATGACTTCTCAAAGAAGGAATTTTTGCTGAAACCTTTTTAATATAATAGTCACTGTGTATTTTGAAACACTATTGATATTGGCTATAGTTAGTTGAAAAGAGCCAGTAGCGTAGAATCAAGAGTAGGCCTAAATAGTAGATGCTGAATTGGAGTAAGTGATCTATTTCTGTTTGTAGGATATTCAAATCTGTTTAAGTTTCTTTTAAAATTTTGAGGCCTACTTGTTTTGAAAATCTATATTGTCACAAACTGAGTATCATACATAGTATATAAATCATCATTCCTAGTTTTCTTACCACGTTGAGGTGCCACATTTTCTAAATATTCAATATTTAAAACCTCAGCATCAAAATAAACAGCCAATATGATAATCAATTCACTTTTGAAGATTATCTTCCCTATATTAGCTTTCCAATATGTCTTTTAAATGTTATGTTATGTCATTCACAAAATATTCCTTAAACAGAGACATAAAATATTATTTTCACAACTTCTGTTTGAACAGCTGTGGTGTCATCTGCCATAATTGACTCTGTCATATGAGTTAACTGCCTAAATTTCTACATTTAAAGTTAACAAACACTTAACAATTAGTTAAGCCAAACTAGTGCTGATAGCACGAAATAACTATATTTAACAAATGTTTAGAGTTTAACATTAGTTAAATGTTCTAACAATACTTGGAGAAACCGGTCATTATTCTTTTATTTTATTAATGTTCTATAATTCGACATGGTTTCGCATATGTAAATTGTATAGTGTAGATCTGTATTTCATCTAGGTATAAATATTTGCTTAACTGTTTTAGGAAGAATGTAAACGGACAGTGTACTACAACGAAATGTCCAGTGTCCTTTGAATTCAATTCTTGCAAAATGTGATCTTGTTGATGAAATCATCTTGTACTATAATACACATGGCCGGTTTGTCCAAGTATTGTTAGAAGACTGTTAAACCTTCAACAGTTTGTTAAATACAGTTTTTCCATTTGTTCAACACCAGTTTGGCTTAACCTTAACCGTTTGTTAACTTTAAATGTAGGATTTCAGGCCGTTAACTCATTTAACAAACAGTTAAACATGGCGGATAACACCACAGCTGTTCAGACAAAAGTTGTGAAAGTAACATGTTATGTTTCTCTTTGAGGAATGTTTAGAGTAAGGGACGGTTTCACCAAGCTTCAGTAAATCAGTCCAAATGAAACATTAACTAGTACTGAACATTGAAATATTTACACGATTACGTTTGTATGTGAGCTGTGTCCGTAGATTTCAAGCCTAGCAGCTATATGTGCCTCGTCGCGCTGGTTATGTCATGGTGCCCAGATGGAGTAGTCAGTAGCGTGTTGGCTTCCTCTCGCAGGGGCTCGTGTTCGGTTCTCGGCGATAACTTTTTTTTTTAACGTAACTAATTTTTATACATGTTACCTTTCTTCATTTTTATAATTTTGTGTAGTGGAACTTATTATTTCACAACTCTGGCTCCACTAGGAGAATTTAAAAAACTCTTGGGAGATCAATTTTCTTCCCGAAATAAAAAAAAGATAAAAAAACAAATTAAAGAAAAATAAAAGAAATACACATGTGGATCTAATACATTATCCACATGCCATCAGCGTCTATCACTGCCTGGCATTTTCGGGGCATTGAGTCCACCAGATCGCGGAAATAGTTCTGGTCCTTAGCGAAATCTTCCCAGGTAACCAGAACTTGATCCCTGAACTGATCTGGATTTTGAGGTGGGATGTCTCGATATTTGTCAATCCTCCTCTTTTTCATGCTTTTCCGTGAACCGTCTTTGAACGTTTATGGCGGTGTGCGCGGGATGATTATCCTGCTGGAAAATTAAATTTCCATCGGAAAGAAAACGATTATAAATTCCAAGAATCCAGCTCTTTCGCTTCTGTTTTAAAGCCAATGCAAACATATCTTATCGCTAGCTATAATATAATTCTAATAAATGAAAGTTAATATACCAATTAAGTTTTGTTATGTTTGAATGCACATTATGTATTAATTTACTAATATTTCTTAGGTACCGGTATGTAGTTATAATAATCACTTTCATGTCTTAAAATAAAACTCAGTTGTATGTTACCTAGTTGAAATAGGCCACTTGTTCCAATTCACTAGCTACTATTAACTCTAGATTCTATGTTACTAGCTCTTCAACTATAGGCGATGTCAATAGTGCTTCAAAATACGCAGTGAGTAAATAATAAAATGTTTCAGCAGCAATTGCTTCTTTAGGACGAAATTACATATAATTTATACGTGAACCTAAATTAGAGAATTTTATATGATACAGAATTCTCCTCGGGGTTTTCTGTACAGTTGACTACACACACATTCGTGTAATTATTGTCACCTGGTGGTCATAATGCTGAGATTTTTCTAAACAGAAATTCATATTTAGCATTATAAAATGTAACCATACATAATGATAATTATTATTCAATAGCAGTCAATGCAACTTTCATTTATCAATTCTCTGTACTGTATGAATCATGGCTACTGTAATAGGTTACGATTTTACACATGTTTCATGACTTACTCCATAGTACAGAATTTAAATAATAATATCAGCCAATAAGAAGTTGTCTTATATATGCAAAATCATTACCAACTGCTGTTGAGTAGTTAGAATAGTATTAACGACAGTTAAAGTTAAGTGTTGGTTATTTTAAACAAAATTATGTTGGAAAAATGGAAAATATCTTGACAAAACGTTAAAAATAAACCAGCTGTTAATTTAACATTTGTTAAGCCAAATTAAACATTACTTGGAAAAACTGGCCATAAGTGTCATGTTCTTTCTTCGTTGACAGGTTTGTAAACTTGAACAAAGTTGGATTTAAATCTCAGAGGCTTCAGTAAACTATGTGACAGTCGCGGTGAGGTCTGGGGATGTCAGTGACAATCAACTGATGTCAGTTGCTTTCATTTGTCGTAACCACATTTCAATATCTGATTGACTATAAACTCACCTTCTCCCTTTCAATCAAATACAGGTGCTGGTATTCAATTTTCGTATCGCTCTATCAACGGACGGTCTCCTACTCTCTTTTGATGAAGATCCATAAACATGTTACACTGAAATTAACACACGTACAGACAACCTTTATCTTTTTTTATTGCTTCAACAAAGCAATTAAAATGTCAATTGTGATTGTATTCACAATAACTCACAGCATTTCTTTCATAACCATGTATGTTTCATCCAGACGAAATCCTCATGTCATGTTCTTTCGTCTCTGTTGTCCTGCATAACAAAATGATTTGACGTTTAGCAATCCCATCAGGTAGCTTAGTGCTAGAATGAAGATTTAAAATTTACGGACTCTGGTTTGATCCTCTACTTTCACCGAAATGATGCTTGTTGCGAGATAGTTTTTCGCCAGGTGTCCTATTTCCTCCTACTTTATAAATTTCACATCACCAGCAATATGTACTATATTATATTTTCCTGTTACGTACGATTTCATTTCATAAAAAATCGGGCACATGGTGGTGTAAGAGATTCTTTCTGACGCACGAATCACTATCAACAGTGACGTATGCCTTCTCTTCATATATACTGCGGAGAGATTTGGGATTTGACCTAGGCATTTTGATGCATAATCTAGTGATTCGAAGTTGTACACCGCCAGCTTTCTTAGTCCCGAGGTAGAACATTTATGTGGAAATTTCTGACTCCGCCTGGAATCGAACCCGGAATCTGGAGGCAAACGCGCTACCACAGAGCTAACTCGGCGGACTGATCTGATATTGTATGACCTAAATATTTAAATTCTCGGACCATCTCAAATTCTCAATTTTCTTTTTTTCGATGATCTGTTCTTTTTTGTTTTGTTTTTTTTTTTCTTTGCACGTTCACATACTTTGTTTTTCTATGTTTACGGAGAGGACGATTTTACTTGCTTCTTGCATTAAAACTTCTGTCAGAATTTTTTATTTCTTCTTTGTTGTTTCCTAATAACATTAGGCCTGTATCATCGGCGTACGCCAGAAAACATATAGCCCTTAGTCATAGCTCTTTGTTAAATAATAGATTAAATTCGATTTTCAGCTGATTTTGTGTGATTTATACTAGACATTATCTTCATCGAAATCGTAGAAGTTATGTGAGATTTGTGTCGAAAAGAGCTACTGTGATATATTTGTCTGTTTTCTTGGATTTGATCTTAAATCAATTTCTGCTGTCATACATATTTGACTATAATATTGCGTAAGTCATCACTGTTCATAATAAAATTGAAATATTAGAGCCTACATTAGAATGTATGTGACATACACATTTTGAGAAAAGGAATGACTAGAAAGTGAAGCGTCTTAGGAAAATATTTGGGGCTAAGAGGGATGAAGTTACAGGAGAATGGAGAACGTCACACAATGCAGAACTGCACGCATTGTATTTTTTACCTGGCAGAATTAGGAACATTAAAACCAGACGTTTGAGATGGGCAGGGCATGTAGCACGTATGGGCGCATATAGAGTGTTAGTTGGGAGACCGGAGGGAAAAAGATCTTTGGGGAGGCCGAGGCGTAGATTTGATGGGGGTTGGATATGATGTTAGAGAGTGTATTAATCTTGCACAGGATAGGGACCGATGGCGGGCTTATGTGAGGGCGGCAATGAACCTCCGGGTTCCTTAAAAGCCATTTGTAAGAAAGTAAGTAAGAAAGAAAGACAGTGAAGCGTCAGATTTATTGCAATTAAATTAAAATATAGAAAACCTTCCGAGCTTGACTGTCATCTGCTTAATTGAATACTCCCCCAGAATAAGGGTGTATGGTACATTGTTTCCCTATGTACAGTAGAGGCAAAAAAAAAAAAAACCGGACCGACCCTTGTAGTTGATTTCAGAGCCTTGTTCACTGCAGAGCACGATAGACTGGTAACTAAGATTTTCGTGGTTCGGTTCCTGCCTGGGAAGGAAACTTTTTTGTTCCTTATTCAAATTTATTCCCAATATTTTTCGATTGCTGGTAAAATTCATTCTCTGGGAATAATAAGTTAATTAAGTACTAAAATATCGCTGCAATCGGAAAGTATTGGGAATAAATTTGAGTAAGGAACAAAAAAAAGTTTCCTTCCCAGACAGTTTTCGAACCACGAAAGTCTTAGTTACCAGTCTATCGTGCTCGGGAGTGAACAAGGCTCTGAAATCAGCTACAAGGGTCGGTCCAGTTCTTTTTGCCACCACTATACTTAGACCCTTATTCAGGGGAGGGGGGTACTCAATTATCTTTCTACTGTTACGTATGTTCACAAGAGTTACGATTTCTATGTCGCGCCCGTGCAGTGTTAGCAGCATCGTCAAAGATTGCTATATCAAACACACACAACCTACAAATTCTCTTGCTATTGTAAATAATGAAATGATACTCATATAGATAGAGTATGGAAGGATTTATAAGAACCATAACATATTCCTTATCCAATATGTAGCTCCTTTCATTGCCTTCTCTCCGTCTCAAGGTAATAAAATATGGATGGCAATGTTAAATCTCCTATAAGTTAAATGTGATCTGCCTGAGTACACGATGTTATTTTAAATAATAATAAACATATCATATATCACACACAACAACAGCAATAAAACAAATCAGCGCACGAACGTCAAAATACAATTAATTAATATTCTCCCGGGGATATACATCCATATATAATATGTAATGCAACGTTATTTTGCAAGGAACTAAAGGTATTGTTATTTGAATATATGAGTGTATTATTTAATTGAAAATCCAAAGAGTGATAATACAACTAAATTAATTTATTCTGAATTTAATGTATTTAATATTGAACAAATTTACAAGTATACGCTGTTAAAATTTTATCATAAAAATCGTAATAAGTTTGTATTACAGACACACAATTATGTCACACAAGATGAAATATTAATTCAACATTAGTAGAACCTAAATGTCTCACATCTGCTGGTCTAAAGCATAGCATAAATTTTGGCCCTCGGTTGTACAATGCTTTAACTAAATTACACCCAGAACTTCTAACATGTAACCCACTAACATATAACAAGAAAATTAGAAACGTGTTAATATCTTCAATTTGATTAAATAAATTTATAGCCTACAGTATGTGTATGAATTAATCAACCTATTATATATTTGTATTCTATAATTTTGAAATATATATTAGTCCTACTTTTCACGTGCGATATTATTCTTCTATAGTGTTAATATTATATTATATAATTCCATTGCCGCTGTAATTATATTTTAGTTCCGATTTTATTTTACTTATTTATTTATATTATTATTTTTTATTTTAATATTATATCTGAACTGCGACCGAGCACGAGCGCTGCTCATTCGGTCTCAAATTTTGTTAATACTACTGTGTCTTCTTTTTATATTGCTTGTATTATTTTATTTGTATTTCTCTTTGTTTGTTTTGTAATTATATTTCTTTATTCTGTACATTTGAAATAAATAAAATTGAAATTAAATTGAAAAAAAAAAACATAGTTAGCCTTGAACCTTCATTATAAACAAATTCGAAAGCAGAAGAGTACATTGTCTAAAGAGTAGTTAATCCATAGACATTTTTAGCTCGGGCTTCCGGTGGATGATCAGCGTTTTTCGTATTCATAAACCAGTGTTAGCGATAGGATATGATTTGAATTCTGTACAAGTAACCAGTGGATAGT
Source organism: Periplaneta americana (assembly GCF_040183065.1). NCBI lineage: Eukaryota > Metazoa > Arthropoda > Insecta > Blattodea > Blattidae > Periplaneta > Periplaneta americana. The sequence goes on from NC_091133.1 coordinate 60,827,946, forward strand.
CGGGGCTAGTTTAGTACGCTCGTAGCGCGTGCTGTGAAATGTCTATGAATAGCACCCCTAAAGTTTAACCGATTATATAAAGCCAATATTGAGATTGTGGCTGATATGTACATCTTTTATCACACAGTACACCTCATTTGACGATATGTGTCAGAGGAAGAACAATTGTTTGCATATATCTGAAGTCTGATTAGTGTAATAAGTAACTAGTCTGCGATGCATACAATGAAGGAGAAAAGGAATTGGCCCCCACCCATTTATCTCCTGGCCTAGTTGCCTCATAAATAGTGCCTTGTTGGTATCAAGTGTGAGGTTCAGACTTGTCTTCGGACAGTTGACTAAACAAAACAACATAATGCCAATTTAAATAAATATGTCAGATAAATATTCGATTTGGTTAAAATTCGTTATCGATATGAAATAAGATGCATATTTTTTAAAGGAATGTCCGGCAAGAAATTTATTTACAGTATGGTGGATACACTGAGGGATCACTATCCTTTGTACACAGCCACAAAATATTCTGTTGCGGAATTAGAGAGAGATAAAAGACGAAAATCAAGAATGAACACCGTATTGCAAGACCTGTTCCTGTACCACCGCAAAAATTATTGATACCTTCCAAGACATGATTTTGAAGTGTTCACGAATGAATTAGGCTTAAGCATATATAAAACACTTAATTTCCTATGAACGCGACTTTCACATCGTATATTATAATTTGGGTACGATAAAATTGTCTACTAAATGGATTCCTAAATGCCTGAACGTTGATCAGAAACGAGTCAGAGTGACAATTTCCATATCGTTTTGGTTCCGTTTTGAACAGGATTCTTTTAATTCCTTGGATCTGTAACTGCAATTCAGGAGGAAAAAAAAACAACCAAAAGAATTTGAATACTCTGATTATCTCCTTCCGAATGAATTTCACGTTCAAAAATCTGAAGGAAATGTCCTATCAGTTTTTTAGAGAGAAATCGAAAATAATTATGATAAATTGCTTAGAATAAGGTAAAACTTCATTATTACAGTGACCAATCTTCGGAAAAAATCTTGTGGAGGAACGTCGTAATAACATTTCAAAAGTTGTGCTGTTTTTGCAAGGCAATGCACCCGCTCAAAATTCCTTAATTGAGTTGCAAAATATCGATGTAATAGGTTTTGATTCGTTTGATATTTCCAATATTTTCCAGATTTATCCCCCATAGACTATGATCTATTTCCGAAGCTAAAGAATAATACTGATAAGATAGAAGTTTTAACCGAATGAAGGGTAATAAATACTGTGGATAAGTGGTTCACAGGGCAAGACAATTATTTAAATGGCTTAGAATTGCGTTATAACTGTTGAGTGAATTGTGTAAAGTCAATTTTTTTTCACACATTTATTATATTCCATAGATCTTACATTAGCAATGAAGCTTTAAGATGTGTAACAAATCAAAATTTTACAATATTACAATTACAATTTTTACAGATTTTTGACAATTTTTACAACATTTTACAATTTTCAGAATTTTACAATTTTGCAATTTTCTACAATTTTTTACAATATTTTGGCGAGATGTAGTGAGATGAGGTGAGGCCCGAGGATTAGCCAAAAGATTACCTGGCATTTGCCTTATGGTTGGGAAAAACCTCGAAAAAACCCAACCCTGTAATCAGACCAAAAGGGGGTGAAATGATTCGCCATAGACCATCCAGCACCAGTCCCTCGGCTGGGGAAAACCTCGGAAGAAACCAATTAATGAGACCAAATGGGGGGTCGAAACCAAGCCCGAGCGCAGCTCTGGATCAGCAGGTCAGCGAGTCTGCCGACTAAGATACATCTATAGCTCTACTAAAAATATACAGTACATAGCCAATCAGATTATTAAATTTATAAACGCAAACGATTATTCATCAGTTGAGCTATAAAATATAATACATGGCAAGTAAGTTAATTCAGTTTAAGGCATAAACAATTTAATCAGTTGAGATATACAGAAATTGATAAAATAGGCCTATATAGAAATTATGTTCAATAAATAAAATTTTTATTTTGAAATAGAGTTATTTTTTCCACGTTAGGCTAAGAATTTATGAATACGGCCTCGTATTCTAATAAATTATTGCACCGTTCTTCTGAATGTTATGTTTTTGTGATTTTTATAATATTTTTACGTGTTACTTATTGCGTTGTTATTCTGAATCACCCTGTATATTGTGATGTAATATAACCTAATTTTATGTAGATGTAAACTTAATCTAATCTACTAAGGAGGTGTGGCAGAAACGAGCTGAAACTCGTTTCTCGGGCACTTGTATCGCCTTATGTTGGTTATACGCCTCCCGGACATCATCATAAGGATATGAGGGAGGACAGCTAATCAGTGCACCGGTAGCCGTCCCGCTATTATCCCGTTCGCGCGCGTCACGCACGCCGCCGCTCTTCAGCGATCCTGGCTCATCGCTCTCTATCCTCCACATCTTACGTCGCTGTCCTCGGAACTGGGAGTAATGGTCTCCAAGGGACCGGCCCGCTCTCCTTATTACCCACTTTGAAAATATGTTCCCCTCCATCCCTCAACCCTTTAATTATCAGGGCTCATTCATTAAGAGGTGAAGAAGGGGCCCCATCGCTGAAATTACACTGTGCACATGGAATTGCTGTTTTATTTCTCACTCATTTTAAAACAAGAGTTTGCTTTCTTAAGACCTTAATTAAGCATTTAGCGCACAGTTCGTCGAAATTCTGAAGCGTTGGTTTTCCGTTTCGGTAAACCGAGCTTCAGATATCGACTTGTCTAAGAGAAATTTCTGGTTGAAAGTCTGTGTTTAGTCAGCGTTCACGAAATACTCTCTTCTTCACTTTCGTGGCTTCATACTAACCTCAAGATCATCGCTTGTGAATTTTTAGTGTTGTTACTAACAATTTGACAGTAGACCTATATGTTCAACAATGTGTGTGTGTGTGTCTAATGACTTTATTTGCGTGATTCGGATTCCGCATATTGCAGATAGATGGCAGAACTGTGACCCATTTTCTATTTGTACACCACTTCGGCGGGCCACGCTGTACAGTGGTGGCAAAAAAACGGATCGACCCCTGTAGCTGACTTCAGAGCCTTGTTCACAGTGACAGCAAGGTAGACTGGTAATTAAGACTTTCGTGGTTCGAATCCTGCCTGGAAAGGATTCTTTTTTGTTCCTTATTCAAATTTAATCCCAATACTTTTAGATTGCAGCGATATTTTACTACTTAATTAACTTATTATTCCCAGAACATGAATTTTACCAGCTTATTTTCTAATGACTTTCGAAATAGGCTACGTCAGCAGTCAAAACTACAACAATTTCAATAGATTTCTCGCTATCTTGTGAATGCGGGCGTGGCATGCGCAGTGGCTTATTTCCGGGACTTTGATTATTCCGTCGGTCCGGTTTTTTGCCACTACTGTACATTATGTGTATATGTGAAGAGTTGTGTCGTGTACTAGTGTGACGGTATATGTTAGTATTCATGTAAGTGTAATGTAGGGAATGCGTGAAGATGAAGGGAGAAGGGGAAACCCGGTGCCGATACGTAGCCTACTCCTGTCGAATAGCACCAAGGGGGCCACCACGCTTACCGTCCCCATCCAACGGACAAATCACTATCAACAGTGATATATACCTTCTCTTCATATGCACTGCGGAGAGATTTGGGATTTGGAATTTTAGGCACGATTTAGTGATTAGAAGTTGTGCACCGCCACCTCTCCTAGTTCCGAGATAGAAATTTTACATGAAAATTTCTGACCTCGCCGGGAATCGAACACGGGCCGGCTAGTCTGAAACCAGACGTGCTACCACAGAACTAATTCGCCGGATTTTGTTCAACAATGTTAATCATCTTAATGGCTTACGAAATCAAAACAGTAGTAATAAAACGGAAAGAATGTTAATTATAGGTGAAACCATCTCATTACGGGTCAAATCGCCCAGAGAGTGGCGGGAGGTTAAGGCTTTCACCATTACAGACGATCGGAATTAACCCATTATCTGCCAGTGTCGTCATATGACATCGAATTAAAATATATATGTATACACACAAAACATTTTAATTTGTTTCATCGAAATATTTTATGAGATAAATATGTGAATATCTATGAAATGATATGCAAATTACTACTCTAAAAAATTTAAATAAATAATCAAGGTTAACTAACATAAGGAATGCTGCAAACCATTCTGTTTCACAATGTTATACTAAAAATTAAATTTTCACCGACTATATGTTGTAGTAAATGTTATACTAAAATTGGTTTTTAAGTAAGGTATTCTGAAACTACCATTTTCTTGTCAAGCTGTTGTTTGCATTGATATACGAGAAAAATACTGGCAAAAACACCTGTCCTCAAATGGGGACAGTGGACGTTAACTTGAACATGATTTAGATTTGCTGTTTCCTTTATTAACTTATATTGCCGACGAGATTTTATCTCTCATTGTTAAATACTCAATTACATATAGGCCTACACTACTCTGAAGAGAAGAGGTGTTCAATTTACAGTTTGTTTTCATAAATATCATCAACTGTTAGGTCTACTATAGAAAAATTATGATAGTTTCCAGTGCCTAAATTTATTATAAATCGTTATCATCGGTTTCTCCTTCATTTCCTCTCATCATGTGAAGAAAGCTAGGCCTAGTCATTCCAAATATGAAAGTTTGACAGTAGAGGAGGCTGTAGCCTATTTAAATCAGATACTATAATGAAGCAGATGAAAGTGTGGAAAATGTAGAGCTAATTGAGGCATTGACATGGGAAAGCATGTAAGTCACAAAAACGAAATCTTACAAGACAAGCAAAAAACGATTCTGAGTCTGTTACAAAGGACGTCACTTAACGCTAATGCAATCTTTGATGAGATGCTGAAACTAAACGGTTTCCGGTAGCGACACACTGGCTTTACTATGCCACTGGCATGAGTTTGTACTATCTTATCCGTGAAAAAAAAAAAAACAGATTTTCGATTTTTTGTGATTTACATGCTTTCCCATGTCAATGTCTCAATTGCTCTTTCTCCTGATAATGTAAATAAGCTAACTGATGAAGTCAATTTTGATGACAACATAACAGAAGAAATTTCCATGTAGATCAAAATTGCTGTGTAATGTTAAGAAATGAGAGTGATATTCCGCCAAAATTTTCAGTCTTAATGCTAGGACACTCTACAGCAGTCATGTCAATTGTTGTCCATAGGCGCAAGCGCGCGCTTTAGAGCTCAGGAGAGCCTGAGCGCTTTACAGCGGAATGGAAAGAGAAAGACGAAAGAGGTAGTTAAATATATGCCGCTTGGTCGAGCTATATACAGGGATGGCCAGCACTGATTCAATGGATAAAGGGAGAAGAACTTATTGAAACTGCATCCAAGTTAATTTTTAGAATTGTCTGAGAAGTATAAGTGAATTATAACAATGTAAGGTTTAATGTTAATGCTCATTTTTCGCAAGTTTGCTTTTTATTCAAAAGGAATATTTTCTCAACTTATTTACAGAAAAGTTAAATTTTCAGATATGTTTATTTTGTAGCCTTACAGGTACTGAAACAATGTTTTCTGAAATCTGATATAACGTAAATACGTATTACTGAAGATAGTATATTGAGAAATGTTATGGTTATAATTCTTACAGTGATCATTCTGAAGATAGTGTATTAAAAATTTTGAAAATATTTGTATGGAAAATGTTTGTAAGGAAATGAATTAACAAAGCAACTACTGTTACTTAGTTAACAAAAGATATATGCCCATGTGTTGTAAAAAAGTCAGCTCTATAGCGTCTGCAGATTTCGAGAAAATAATTTAATATTCTGATGATAGGAACTTGTGCACCATTATCACCTTAAAAGCATAATGCGATAAGAGTTTTGTTATGTAATATTAGTTACAGTTAAAGCATATACCTAGGTAACTTTGCTTTGAACTATAATATTGTTTTGATTAGTTTATTGATTACTTATTTTATAAGGTTGAAGATACCATCAATATCAATTCCAACTTATCATGTCATACTCAGTCTCTTTCTTTGGGATATCACTTTCTTTATGAATGATGTGTTTCATTCACTTAGTACAGTATACTTGTACTGCTATGGAATTTATGTGAATATTTCTTCTTAACTCTTTATTATGTTGTTAACGTTTAAAACACAACTGCAATATTAAGACAATGGTGTTAATAGGCTAGTTTTGTTTTACAGACAATATAGAAAATAGTTTATGCACCACTGTTTCCTTTATCCAACAGGCTGCTTATACAAATACGTAATCCTTCTTATTTCCATACCTAGCGTTTAATGCCCGCGCATGACGTCAAGGTCAGAAAAATGCGCTTGCTTTGATATCACTGCTCTACACTATCAACATTATGAGACGGGGCAAGGTATGAAATTCAATAAATTCTGCATCGAAAATAGAGAAAGATGAATCCTGATTATACAGTGATCGGTCCAGGAGGAGTTTTGACTTTTGAAGATTAGATGATTTTAGTAACTCCAGTGTTGTTGAAACTTTCGAAAAATTGTTTACTAATGACATTTTGACTCGTATTGTAAAATAAAGTGTTAAGTAGATACGCAGTCTCAGTGTATAGTGAAACAGACTTTGCCTTGAGTATTGAGGAATTGAAGGTTTTTCTAGATATACTTATACTTTCAGCTTATCACCAGCTTTCACAAAAGGGCTTCAGTTCGTCCTACGAGGATGTTCGATTTCAGTTACTTCAAGAAGCTATGGCCATAAATCGCTTCTGGCAAACAAAGGGAATGCTTCATGGTAGTGACAATAGTAATTTAGTAGCATCAAAAAATAAGGCATACAAATGCTTTAAGGATGGTTCAATGATGGAAATACTGAACAGAAACTTGCAACATTATGGAATATTTGAGAAAATTTTTGCTGTGGGTGAAATGATTATAACATTTTATGGTCACCATGGACTAAAACAATTTATAAGGGGGAAGCCAATAAAATTGGGTTTATCTTCTGGGCTTTATGTGGTTTTCCGAATTTTGTTACAATTTTTATTTGTATACAGGCAAAGCACATCATTATCAACAGTAATCTCACTAGGCGTTTTGATTTATCTAGGGAAAATCAAAACTCGAGTGGGATTTAATTGACTATTACACGATTAGAAGAAAGTATATAAAGATTAGAAGTAACGAAGTACTCCAATACAATAAAATATTAATTGACTTACGAAAATACAACTGTTTTCAAATGTATTATTGTACCATCTCAACATTACAAATATTACGCTAGATGCATGCTAGATGGCAGTAGTGAGCAATGCCTTCTCGTCGAGAAGTTCTCGAACTATATACACGATGGCAATGTTACTAGTCAAGAAGGCTTTGTTGATTCAGTTTCATTTTTATTAAAATGCAACATTCCACTTCAATTATCCGAATCCCAGTAATCAACGTCACTTGACAGATGATTTTCAATAAATCTTAATATTAAACAATCTCTAATACGTGATTATCCATAATATCATATAGCAGAAGCTATAACATAACCTAACTAATATACACAAGTGTTAGAAAAGTTTTAATTAACGACGATGACATAAAAAATAAACATGAATAATTTTAAAAGGAATAATTATTGAATGTACAATTTTCAAATTTGAATGTGGTTGGTGGTTCAATTGATGTTATATTGGACGTGTGCGTAATAGAAGTGGAACTCGTTGATTTAGGCCTACATGGTGTATTCAACTTATTCAGGATTTCCGAATGAATAATTTTAAAAGGAATAATTATTGAATGTACAATTTTCAAATTTTAATGTGGTTGTTGGTTCAATTGATGTTATGTTGGACGTGTGCGTAATAGAAGTGGAACTCGTTGATTTAGGCCTACATGGTGTATTCAACTTATTCAGGATTTCCGAATGGTGCTCTTCATTTATTTGTAAATCGGATTTCAGAAGATGCATAGGTATGATAAGTGATTTTTATTAATTCTTGTTCTTGAATGCCAATGCTAGTCATATTTGAAACTGTTGTGCATCGACTGGAGTGGTTTGTAATTTTACATATATATATATATATATATATATATATATATATATATATACATACATATACATATATTTTGACGTCCAGACCAGCGCAGTTTCAAATGTTGGCAAACAAAGAAACAAATGCTAGGGACGTGATAAAATTGTGCGATAAGCGGCCATGATTGGTTGAAATACGTCCTTTCGTACCGTTTTATTGGTCAAAAGTAATATGACGTAGTAGGAGTGTAATAGTCACATTAATGCAGCTCATTAAGAAGTGGAGAGAATACAGACGGTCTACGTATAGGCCTATAGTATTCATAGACTTCGAGAAGGCTTTCCATATAATAAGCAGAAACAAGCCATGAAAAATTATAAAAAAAAGGAAGCCCACAATAGTTAAACAGAGTTATATAAAGCCTGTATGTAGGCAACAAAATTATAATCGAAACAACATATTCTAGAAAATTGCCTAAAGCTGAAACAATTAATTGTGGAGTACGGCAAGAATGACAATTATAACTCTATCTCTCTCTCTGTTTATTATATGTATTTATTATATGCGGAACGAAATTGGCAGATGAATCTAAATGAGCATTTTATAATTAACAATTTCATAATTGATGCACTGCTATTTGCAAAAGACCAGACAATCATTACAAACTCCAAAAACTAACTGCAGATAGCGGTTCCCACACTCAATACCTTTTTCCAGAGATAACAGACTACAAATACCTACAATGAAAAGAAAAGTCATAGATAACCTTTAAAAGCATTGAACTTTTAAGAACAAAAATTGTTATAACTTACACAAAACAGAATTAATTTAATTTTTATTCTGTCTAACACATAGTTTATATAATTAATTGTGTAATGTATATTTTTAAGATTGATTGTAGTGTAATAATAATAATAATAATAATAATAATAATAATAGTGTTTATTGCCAGAATAATACAAAAAAACAGTAAATTTACAAAATTTTATACTCTCCTAAAAGAGTGTGTTCTCATGCTCAGGTGATGATTCGATACGTAATAAAGGTTGATCGATAAATTACAGTATAATAACATCTAAAAGTTAATGATTACTCCTAAAAAATTTCTTACATACATTTTTAAATTTCAAACTGTTGGAGGTGAATAGATGTGCGTATGTCTTTATTAATTTGTTATAAATTCTAGGGCCGATATTACTAGTACTATGGTTGAAAGCAGTGCTCAATAAACACTTGGGTTGAAATGGCATGGGGAACTATTAATAATGGAATTCCTCAAGGGTCAATATTAGGTCCCCTACTTTTTGTAGTGTTCATGAATGATCTTGCACCCCTAATAAAATATGTAGGTCATCCCATATTATTTGCAGATGACACAGGTATAGTAATTACAGCCAATATCTCCAACACATTCCAATCTTCAACAGAGGAAATTCTCTTCAAAATATGTGACTGGTTCTCAGTCAATAAATTAGTATTAAATTGTGAGAAAATTAATATAATTCAATTTAAATCCTGTCCAAATTCAATCTCGAAAACTTCTAGCGCAATAATTAACAATATATTATAAACAACAACAACCAAAGTTCTTGGCTTAAAAATCGATAATGTGTTAAATTGGAAAAATCATATTAAAGAAATTACCCCAAACTAAATTCACCATGTTTTGCTATTAGATCTATGCAAAAGATAGTAAATATCAATACCTTAAAAACAATATACTTTGCATAATTTCACTCGGTAATGAGTTTTGGAATAATATTCTGGGGAAATTCCACAGATAGTAACAGTATATTCCTATTACAAAAAAGAGCAATTAGAATAATAGTAGGTGCCAAATCTGGGGAATCTTGTAGGACTATTTTTAAAAAACTACAAATAATGCCCATGGCTTGTCAGTATATCTTTTCATTAATAATCTTCCTCGTATGTAATCGTGAAAACTTTGTAACTAATACAACAGTTCATAGCATAAATACACGTCAAAAATGACTTTCATACTCCATCGGCAAGTCTATCACGCTATCAAAAAGAATGCGTTATATGGCAGTAAAATTTTTTTTAATAGCCTCCCTATCAATGCAAAAAATTAAGCTCAAAACATAAGCTTATTTAGGGCCAAATTAAAGAAGTACCTTATTTCTCATGCTTTTCTATTCTGTAGGTGATTTCATGACATCCAATAACGCTTCATGAAATTGATACTAAAACTTTGTGTTGTACTAGTAGCACAGTCTACTATATACAGTCACGAAGCTTGAGATTTGAGGGTGCTAGAAACAATAGACTGTGACGGTACTATTTTGCATTGCCTGTAATGAGGCGATATTAGCGATCCTAGTGGTGAGCAACTATCTAATGTTTGCATATTTACTACGTATTGAGCTTCGCGACTGTATATACTAGACTGTGCTAGTAGACTATATTGTAAATCTCTTCTGTATATATTTCATCTAGACTATAATTATAAATTAAGACTTTATAATAGTATTAAGTTTTTTGACTTGTTCCATATTGTAGCTGTACGAATACCATGGAATGTTAATAAATACATTACAATACAAAACAAACGTATTGTATCCATGCCTTTGGTTTTGTGTTTGTGAGTATATGATCTGAGATGTGTGTTTTTATATGTATAAAATTTAATAATGCATTGATATAAATTTAATGTATTTTCAAGACTTTAGATTCTAAAAACATTTTTTTTTTTCGATGTGTGGAATCAGACTCAACCTGACCAACAAAGCCGATATCTAATTGTGAAATGAAGTAGGAGTTGAAATGGGTATTAATAAAGGCAGAGGTAGCTTCTTCACATGTCATAATGGCACTTGGGGGCTTGGAGGTAGAGCCGCTTGTTTCTTGGCCTCAGCATTAGAATGAGGTGGTGTAAAATGTATACCAATAATAAGTAAATTTCTAAATGAAAAACTGATGTTTTACAGAAAGTGACGATTTTAGAATCTTCAGGTAATTATCAATACTGACCCTCTGGCAATTAAGTACATATTATTATCAAAGCTCGGAACTTGGGGAATTGTGTCTTTGAACGTGGCTAAGCGACCGGACTTCAATGTCAACAAACTCCCTCTTCCAGCACAGAGGTACTGTCAGGTCTGCTATAAAGGTGGTTCCTGGCTGGAACAACATAATGATAATATTATGGTAGGTTGAAACACGTAATTTTATAGCATATATATGAATAAAAATGCAAAATATATCAAATTTACAGTACTGCTCTGTACATTTTATTACAGTGTATGACTACATACATTATAAGATTTTCGAACCCATAACTTCTTTTTCTATTAGTTAAACATGATTTGAAACGAAAGAAACTTATTTCCACGTCACATGAAGTGACGGGAGCAAACTTAATTTTTTTAATTTTATTTATTTTAACTAGCTACCTAGTGAGTACAATTACATTTATAAAATAAAAATGTTCCTAGCCACTACCGTAAGAGCCAGGCTCGTGTACGGTGTGGTCTTAGTCAATAATATAACATAAAATTTACAAGGACAGTTTACTAAATACAGTAAGTAACTTAATTCAAACCAATAAATACAACACAAGAGCAAGAATAAAGAAGAAAGATAAAAAGAGAGAAAAATACACATTTTATATAAATTGACAATCCGACAGAAGCCAGTGATATTCAGTAAAAACATGAATATAGTCGATAGAAATAAAAGGTAAAAAAAAAATACATTTATTACTATTATATATCATGGATAATTTTAAAAATTTCTTTTTTAAAAGCTTCAATTTCAAAAAATTTCAAATTTGGAAAATGGTTTGTAATTTTATTATAAAGTCATGGGCCGAAATAAAATACTGAATGTTTTCACTGTCACTGTTTCCTGTTCGATTTTCAGCAGTTACTAGCTGATCTTGTATCTGAGAAAAATTTGTATATCCTAAATTTTTCTCGAAAATAGTTTTCAATTTCTATGTCACTACTAGGGAAGGTGCCACTACGACTTGATCCATGGCTATGGACGAATTTTCCACCGATTTAATTTTTTTTAGTAGGTTATTTTACGACGCTTTATTAACAGCTTAGGTTATTTAACGTCTGAATGAGATGAAGATGATAATGCCGGTGAAATGAGTCCGGGGTCCAGCACCGAAAGTTACCCAGCATTTGCTCGTATTGGGTTGAAGGAAAACCCCGGAAAAAACCTCAACCAGGTAACTTGCCCCAACCGGGAATCGAACCCGAAACTTGGTTTCGCGGCTAGACGCGCTAACCGACCACCGATTTAAGGGACTGCAATATATTTCAATGAATGCCCGTTTCCAGTCTCTAGTTTATGTGTCCCACAACTTACAAAATATAAACTCTCCATTCGAAGAAAATAATGTATCCCCTCAGAATTCCTCCACGAAATTCTGTACCTAAAATTTAAGAAATGTATTTTGAAACTTCTATAATACCCATTCGAGTAACACGTATTTTCTAATTCCTCAAACAGACAGTTTATCTTTAATTCTCTGAATGTCATTTGTTTCGATATGACACAGTTTCTTCGTCCTTTTTCCTGTCATTCGATGTGACCACTTTCTTAGTACACACGACTGTCCCTGAGCACTTGCAGCGTGAGCTTTGTGTACGTTGTACCTGTAACCTTACTCATGCACACGACACACAAGTCCCCAAGTTCCGAGCTTTGATTATTATATCAATGTTCTATTTGCAACAGAATAAACTATATGAGGCTTAATGAAAGAGTTTTATTGTCCAAAAGACGCTTTCCAGAAAAGTGGAATTATTTACGTGGTTGTTTCCGCACAGAAATGCCCAATTATCTAAGGTACGTTTAGGAGATTCTAAATACCAATGCAATCCTTCTTTTACTTCTACATATTGTTTTTAAAGACAATTTTGAAAAAGCAGAATAAGTTCAGGTACACTGACTAGTAGGCCCAAACAAGCTTCATTTTGATCACCCCGACTTTCTATCCAGAGACCTGCTGAGTTACGAGCGACGAGCTCGATAACCAGCCAGGCTTCGTCTTGTAAGTATCCTAAAGTGTACCGTACTCACCGGGAGCTAGTACGAGGTCGTATTTCACACAGAAATAGTTGAAGATGATGCTGGTGATGGTTACAGTAATAGGCCTACACCTTGAATGTTGGAATACTTTTTTAACTAAAAGAAAACTAAGGATTTGTGTTATTACTTGAATGGGGCTAATATAAATTTAAACTTGTATTTTACTTTCCTTTCTTTCATTATTTACAGGGCGACCCATATTTATATCCAACTGTTTATTGTACTGCAGTAGCGTAAACAGTCAGGTTAAGTGATCTACTCCACCACTGAAATGTACTGTGTTTCATACCATTTGAAGCACAAACGAAAGTTTAATTTAATTTTATTCTCAGTGTGGTCCGAAACATGTGCATTTATTCAGAAAATTTACTGGAAAATGTTTTGTATAAAGAAATACATTTGAAGCAGTAACCATGACGAAAAGCCTGTCTGTGTATGATCGTATCCGAATTGCTGCTCGAATGGAGGTGGGATGATGCTAATGTTGTGCACTTTATGCATAACGGTGCATTGGTAACACGGGAATGGCTTACCAATGCGTTTCCTGGACGGGTCATCGGGAGCAATGGGAATGTCGAGTGGCCTGCAAGAAGCCCAGACTTAACACCGTTGGACTTTTTTCTATGGAGATACCTTAAAGAAAAGAGTACGCCAGGAAACCTCGAGATGTGATTACTTTAAAAGCGTTAATTTGAGAGGAGTGTGGTCGTGCCAAATGAAATGTTTGTGAGGGCAGTACGGAACGTTCAACCACGCCTGAAAAAATGTTCAGCAAATGCTGGTGCTTACGTTGAATTTTAACTAATCCTAATGACAGCACTAACGTTTAATTATAATTTGATCGTCCTATTTAATGCCATTTACGTGTAATGTATGAAAAGTTGGATATAATTGTGTGTCGTCCTGTACAAGGGAACTATAATTGTGTAATGATAGAAAAGAGTAAGGTACTCATGCAATAATTATTGTGTAGTAGTTCCCTGAAGGCTGTACTACTGAATGAATGCGATAACGTTATTCTTTAATCTTTTTGCAGTGTATACCTCCAGAGAAATTACATCAATTTAAATATTATATAATTTCTTTCGGTTTACTGACAATATTTCTTACGGAAGATATCCTACATATACAAATCCTATGGGAAAGATGATCTTTAATTTATTTATTTAAATTTAAATATACAGAATAAAGAATATAATTACAAACAAACAAGAGAAATAGAAATAAAATAATACAAACAATGTAAAACAGGAGATACAGTAATATTAATAAAATTTGAGACCGAATGAGCAGCGCTCGTGTTCGGTCGAAGTTCAGATATAATATTAATAGGCCTATAAGAGAATATAAGATAAAATAAAATAAAATAGGAAATAGAATTAAAATTACAGTTACAGAAATTATATAATACGTTATTAATATAAGAGAAATATAGAAAATAAAAATTAATAAAAATAAATAAGTAAAATAAAATAGGAACTAAAATTTAAATTACAGCGGCAATGGAATTATATAATATAATATTAACACAAGAGAAGAATAATATCGCACGTGAAAAGTAGGACTATATATATATATATATATATATATATATATATATATATATATATATATATATATATATCAAAATTATAGAATACAAATATAATATAGGTTTATTAATTCATACACATAGGCTATAAATTTATTTAATCAAATTGAAGATATTAACACGTTTCTAATTTTCTTGTTACATGTTAGAAGTTTTGGGTGTAATTTAGTTAAAGCATTGAACAACCGAGGGCCAAAATTTATGCTATGCTTTAGACCAGCAGATGTGAGACATTTAGGTTCTACTAATGTTAAATTAATATTTCGTCTTGTGTCATAGTTATGTGTTTGTAATGCAAACTTATTACGATTTTTATGATAAAATTTTAACAGCGTATACTTATAAATTTGTTCAATATTAAATACTTTAAATTTAGAATAAATTAATTTAGTTGGATAATCGAAACGTTCCTTCAAACAAATTTTAATTATTCTTTTTTGTAGTAAATTTAACGGACTAAGATTAATTTTTGTACTTCCACCCCAAACAATTATACCATATTGAATGATAGACTAAATAATGGCCAAATAAACATTTCGTAGAACTCTAATGGGTAAGCAGCATCGAAGATTAACGAATTTATAAATTGTTTTACGAAGCCTCTTACAAAGACAAGTAACGTGATGAGACCATTTTAAATTCTGATCAATAATGATACCCAAATATTTGACATACGTGGCTTCTTTCAATGGTGGACATTTACAACTTTTGGGATCTAAACAATTTTCACTGTGTAGTTTGTTGAATGTAGTTATATTAAAATTGGGACACAGAAAAATATATCATATCTATAAATTAATCCAAAAGTAGCCACTGGTGTACCTGAAGCGGTACTAACTTTTCTTGCGCTCGGGAATTGATTCGATTGCCGCATGACTCAATTAAATGGTTGGAAGTTTTCCAGGTTTTCCGCAATTGCAAGACGATCGTCATGTAATCGCATGGTAAACCCTCGCCAAATACTATCTTGCTATTACCAATTCCATCGATTATCTAGTACTTGATACAGAGTCGTTAAAGAACAGACTAAAATATAAAATTAACTCTTTTCTCAAATGTACGCTATTATTTACAGCAAAGATTCAATTCGCCTTCATCACTTTCATCATAATCATTAGTGTCATCATATTGCAAGACATTGGCAGCCAAAGGAAGTGAATTTATTTTCTAATTTATTTATTTAATGTATTCCTCAAACTTTCCTGTTCTCACGTATTTTTATTATTGCCTTTCATGTAGACCTTTGCATCGTTTCCTTTCATATTGATTAGAATTCATATGTTTTTCATTAAACATGAAAAATAATGATATATATTTCATCTAATAACTGATTTTTTTGCGTTATATTTTCAGATTTTCCAACATTTTATCAGTTCGGACTGTAGAGCTTGCTATCTCTTCTATAGTTACGAAAAATTCTCATTTCGTTTGCTTGTATTCTGCTTAAATCTTTGAAGTTTATGTTATTGCAGATAAATAGCCAAGGGCTAAGGATTGTATTACATTAATGTTTTCTTAACTTTGTAAATAATAAGATACTACATTCATAATTAATTAGCTTCTCGATATCTTATTTCCTGGTGATTCTGCCTCCCTAATTACTTTGATTATTATATTATGTTGTCAAAGCACCAAAAGTAAATACCAAATGCGTAAAGATCACCTAATTAGAGAATATTATCATATTTGTATAAAAAACATAAATGTAACAAGCAACGCTTTTGTACCACATTTCAGCATTCATATAATTAACCCTCTTTTTGAGGTCGTCGACCTGATCCATGTGTGTTAAATTAATTTGTAATGGATATTCTTTATTTTATTCTATTGTAATATTACACCACATAAATACTTTTTATTTTCGTATTAACAGCATTGTCTGCAAAATCTATTTTTTCACTAAAATGCACTAAATTAAATTAGTAATCGGATAACATTACCGATACTTTTTGATTATTTTCTCCGTGTAAATATGAAACTAATAACGAAATATGTTGCATGCTGAGTAAGTAATCAAAGACGCTGTTACGTGAACCAGAAATGAGGAAATGTAATTTAATACTGCAATGAAATAATTACCTTTTTGTTTCTCAGTGAACTACTGAATTTGAACCAAATTTATGTCTGCTTGTAACAAAAGAAAATTTTTTCATTTGTTGACATGTCGAAAGAATGGAGCCAGATGTGTAACTAAAGAAATTTTAACGTTACAAATCAAGGCACGAACAAAAGAAAGAGATGATTTGCTTGGAAAGGTCCAATTAAAAAGTCTCGAAGACGGAGCAAGTTGTTCTTTTAAACACCTGGCACGTAAAATTAGGAATAAATTTAATGATTTAAATGTAAACATTAACAGTACACAAAATTTATGTATGATACGTTAAGGAGCAGATTATGCCGGAAAAAGAAAACGGGCGCAATTTTAAAACTTAGTTAACCCTTTGAAGCATAGTGGTTATTCAGAAGAACCACCGTTTTCTTTGTTTCTAAATTTTATGGCTTAGATATTCCACCAAGGAACCACATCTTGAGCGTACATAGAGGTGCCATTTGTGTTTTGAAATTGTATGCAGAGTTAGAATGTTGAAAAAAATTGATTGAAGCTTTGGTATAATCCATGATATGAAAAACACAAAAAATAATTTGTGCTTCAAAGGGTTAAAATAGAAGACTATACTTCGTTCCATAATGTCTGACAGGCGACGTACATATTGTTGGCAGAGGAAGAGAGAAATATAACTGCTATACAACCAATTACAGACGTCTTATTCCACGCTTGTCTTTAAGTTGAACAAAGATAGAATGCTTCAGACCGCCTAACTTTAAGATAAACTTGGAATGAATCCTCTGCCATTCGTTCAATAGCAATTAACCTTCTCTCTCTTTCTCTCTGCTGGCAATATTTACGTCGCCTGTCAGACATTATGAAACGAAGTATAGTTCATTTGTCACCACCACCACCACCACCACCACCACCACCACCACCACCACCACCACCACCATCATCATCATCATCATCATCATCAATCTGAAACTTTAACGGTCTGGTACAGGAATATAGAACTGGCGAAAGAGGGGTGGAAGCAAGGGGAAAGCGTTGGTACCCCGTCCACAGTCCACCGGCGTTGAATGACGTATCTGTGGCCCGTACGCAATCACAGAAAACAGACACTGAATACAAATCCCCTCCCCTACCACGTCAATGACGCGGGGATGGAAGGAAGGGGTGAGTGACGTATCCGATGAGTGACGTAACGCCACAATTGTCGCCCAGCTCTCCAAACCTGGCCTAGTATGTTGAATCCTAGAAGCTGTTGATAATCATGCAAACAGATTAAATCTTCACTTATGGTTCGGAGTTGAACCAGATTCTCCTGAATATTTAGCCAAGACCCTGCCACTAGCACCAGAGGTAACGAAATGCAACTTAAGTGGCAGTGAAATAAATAATTTATTGCCTACTTTAGTTCAAGTTTCCCATTCATCTACTGAATTTTAAAGCAAATTTATGTCTCCTAACAAAGAGAGAGAAGTGTTGTCAGTTGTTCAATTGATAGAGTTTTCCAGGAAGGTTTGAATAGAGCGAACTTCATTTTGAACTATGGCCTTTGATGGCCGATGGCAGAGGAAGGAGTGAGTGTGTGCAGTGGAGAGAGGCGATGTTTTCGGGATGCCCAGAGCAGCGGCCTCGCAGCACATATCTGTAATCAAACGCGCCGCGGGGGGCATTCGTCATGTGTGGTGACGTGGAACCGCCAGCCATAAATAACTAGCTTTAGTCTGAATCCACAGATACTTTGTTCTTTCTAATCGCCTGCCAGCCAGAGCCGTGCGACGTTGTCGAACCATTCTCGTTCAGACTTCAAAACCCCTCCCAACTCACCCTAAACCACTTTCATTAATATCAGTTTTTACAACATATAACGTCCTCTAACTTTTTTGTAAAAAATTTGTATTCTATATAAAAAGATAGTTAATTTACGTACATTTTAAAAAGAGATGAACCAGTTGCTAGAGCTTAAAATATTGTAACGGTTTTAGCCCAGGGTTTGCGTATGTATATGTATGTGTGTGAGAGTGAGTGTAGATTTATATACAGGTATTAGCAAACCTGCAGTGCACTAAACCTATGCAAAATTAAAGCCTAAATTATAAACGATGGGTCAACTGTGGTAACTTTGCATACCGTTTTGAAATGTGTGTTATTTAATGTCCGTTTCAAATAACTTATGTGTTAGCAGCTTAATTCTGCAAAGCTAGAAGCCGGTTTTACGTTAATGTACTACCATACTGTAATTGAATATAATGCATAAGTGGGGGATTATTTAAATGCGACTTTATCTAGAATTCATTATATTTTCTCCTCCCTTTGACTGATATACAAGTATTGAACTCAACGTTATTCATTTCCCCAAATGCATTTTTCATCAGTGGTACGAGTATTCAGTGGCTTATGTGATAGCATTTCAGATTATATATTGAGCAGATTTGAGTTCGATTAACGGTAGAAGAATTGAATTTATTTACCTTCCACAGAAATTCGACATATTTTCCTTGTCATGTGTTTATTTACTGTTTTAACGTGTTCATACGGCCAATACTGACATGGCCAAGAAATTCACCACTTGTAAGTATACTATTTCGGGTTAAAATGCTAAAATAAAGTCGAATGATTTATCAATACTATTCAGCACACAATAATTATTATTCATTCATATCAGAAGAATTAAGACTGTATTTTTGTACGTTATATTACTAACTATAAACAACAATACTAACAATAAACAACAATGGAGTTTAGGTAAAAGTGCTTAACCCTCATTTTTTTAATTTGATATTTTACTTTTTATTTTATTTTAAATTCACCACCAGGAGAAGCAAGCTTCCAATTATAGGTGGCTTACATTGTTAGATATACAAAATACATAATAAGAAACAAAACAAATAACACAAACGAAAGAAAGGATGATACATAATAGATGCTAGTATATAATGTTGCAGTTAATATAGTGCCAAATATCAGTATAATAATGCAAAATTATTTCAAACCTAGAGTAAAAAACATTATAATACACTTATTCATAATTTAAATATCTAAGAAAATATAATTCTTTTAAATATTGTATGAATTTTTTTTAACTGTTAAACTGAAAACTAATTGAGAATCACAGTTCAAAGACAGAGAGTTGTATTACACATAACAAACAATGGAGAGTTCTTGAAGAAAACAGTTCTAGGAATTGGAATAGCAATGACGTAATGACGTAATTCTGTTCTTTTTTATATTGAACTGAAGGAATTTAAGAATATCACAGTTATTCAATATACCGTTAACAATCTTATAGAGTAAAATTTGGCTATTTATTAATCATCTAGATTTTAAAGTTATATAATTAAATTAAAAAAAGCAACTGATTATGTGAAATTTGCTTTCCATGTTTTTACTGTATTTAGTGTAATTACATATTTAAATTTTAATTACAAGACTTTTTTGTTTCATTTATTGTAGTTTTCCATAGATCTTACATTAGCATTGAAGCTTTCAGATGTGGAACAAGTCAAAATTTTACAACATTATAATTTTTGGCGAGATGTAGTGAGATGTAGTGAGATGGGGCCGAGGATTCGTCACAGATTACATGGAAAGCTATGGCTTTGGCAATTATGTTTATATTCCACATATATTAGGTAACTACTTCGTGGGTAATAATGTGTTAAATTTAAAATATTTGTTGTTCCTGAAACACCTTCTGTTTTGTAGGATAAGCCTTTTTATCCAAACACTATCGTTACTTAACGTGCTAGCCTACAGCGATTAGTCAGTAATAGAGTAGGACAATAGTTGCAATAATAACAAAACAATAATAATGAGTGTTAAAACAATTAACAATAATTTATTATGATAATTAAGTATGCAAAAACTTAATATATAAATTAATTGGATCGAAGTCCACCGCTGTGGAATAATGGTTAGATTGTCTGGCCATAAAACGAGCGTGTAGGGTTCAAATCCTGGGTTAGATAAGTTACCTGGTTGGTTTTTTTACTGAGGTTTTCCCTCAATCACTTGAAGGAGAATTGCTGGGAATTTTCGGCGTTGGACTTCGAACTCATTTTGCCTTCATTATTCATATATCATCTTAATAGTTTCAAGTCGACCAGAGATCGTGGCAGATGTGGTTCCGGAATTCGACATCTGTCTCCGGGAGCTGTAAAAATCCCAGGGAGGTGCCCACTCTCGCGACATGGACGCATCTGTCGAGAATTATCCTCGTATATTCAGTTACAGTTTTTATGCTTACGCTGAATACCGTGGACCGGGTTAATAATCACTAGAGTCCGGACAAATATCCCGCTGCTTGCAATGTGTGCGCGTTGCGAGTATAGCTTCTTTGGGGTGGAGTGGTGGAGGACGCAATACAGGTAACCTGGAACTGTAAACAATAGGGACAGGGGCGTGTAAATAGCTAACTACATTAGAGTACAAGTATTAACTAGTGATGTGAAATAAATGTAGTTTACATTGTACGAGTACTAATCATTAGTTCTGGTACATCTGAAAACATAACATATTACAACATATAAAGATACCTATCTAGTAAATAAAAAATAGTTTGTACAATGCAACTGGGGTTAAGGTAACTCCAGGGACCGGGGATGAGGGAGCTCGGTGAGATGGGTTATCCACTAGCCCACGGTAACTCGTGGGACCGGGGTTGAGAGACCGCTATGAGAGCTAAATGGAATGGTAAAGGAATCATGACGTAGGGTGTAGGGGGAGTTCGATCAGAAACAGAGCAGCTAAAGAAAAGAGTGCTTTGTGTGGAGTGTAGAATTGTATAGGCTAGAAATATGAACATTTCGACGAAGTGAAAGGACATGACTAGCAGCATTTGTCATGTGGATATGGAGATGGAATATGTGTAATGGACAAACAGAATGAGAAATGAAGCTGTGTTAGAAAAAGTGAGCTAAGAAGGAATATTAATGAAATTGGTCAGGAAAATATAAAAGAATTTGGCTGTTACTCACTATGGAGGAAATGTCTATTGAAGGATGCACTGGAAGGAATGGTGAAAGAGAGAAAAGTTCGTGACAGAAGAAAATATCTGATGATAGACAACAATGTTATATGGATAATATGTGGAGATTAAAAGGAAGGCAGAAAATAGGAAAGATTGGAGAAAGCTATGTTTGTAGTGAAAAACATGCCCTTGGGGAGAAAACTATGAGTTAATGAAGGATATTTTACACATTTTTTTTTACATAAATTCAAATCATACATACACAAATGCCTACCTACCTTGCCTCCCGTTTCAGTTATCGGTCATCATATCATAATCTCTTCACAAGCACGCAAAATAGCCGCATACTAGCCATACCAACACATAAGACATCATCGGTTTTTTTGGGTTCTTTTACGACGCTGTATCAACATCTTGGTTATTTAGCGTCTGAATGAGATGAAGGTGATAATGCCGGTGAAATGAGTCCGGGGTCCAGCACCTAAAGTTACCCAGCATTTGCTCGCATTGGGTTGAGGGAAAACCCAGGAAAAAACCTCAACCAGGTAACTTGCCCCTTCCGGGAATCGAACCCGGGCCACCTGACGCGCTGACCGTTGCTCCACAGGTGTGGACGACATCATCGTATTCATCATCATACACAATCTCGCTCTCGCGCTTGTGGAATACCTTACCTAGTGGCATCAGAGACTGTCAGAATTTAGTAGCGTGCAAAAGCAAACTTATTAAGCATTTTCTACTGCGTAGAGTAGGTTTAATTTTTACTTAATTAATAAAAAAATTCTCTCTTCTTAACTTTTACAATAAACTGTCTAGCCTTTATTAATCAGTTAATCTTTTAGTACTTCGATTTTTATTGTATTTGTAAAATTAATATTAAATGTAATTATATTCTTAATATTGGAGTTATAATCCCTTGGTAGAGGGGAATAGAAGGCCTGATAAATAAATAAATAAATAAATAAATAAATAAATAACGTAACGTTATGCAAATGTAAATTAGTAACCGGGGATGTATAAATTACGGACGTGTGTCTCATATAACTCTTATAAACAGGAATAAATTCAATCTTAAGGAGTAACATAGGATTATTTTGAAATCTGTTACATGAACTGATGTTGCGTGCATTTAAATATTAATTATATTTTCTTTCTTTTTTGCAGGTAAGGCAGACGTTCTCATTGTTTACCAATGGAATGTGAGTATTACAATATTTAATTTCATTACTCTCCAGTTTTTGTACATATGGCTGCGTCTACTTCAATTACACAACCAAACGTTCAGATATTACTGTTATTAGTTTCAACTTAATTCATTCTGAAAATAGTTTTAAATAATCATAAATTTATTGAACACACTGAGCAGTAGAATAGTATAAAATGCTTCGAAATACACTTTACATTATGAATATAACTGAATATTAAATTTACCGTACTTTTTTCTGTATTCATGGTTTTAACACTTAAGTACTCGCGAACTATTTTGTGACATTAGTAATCGCGTGGTGGCCAAAATAACCCCCTCCAAAGCAAAAAATACCAATTAAAATATAAAATTCATAGTTCCACGTAAACATTCTAGCTCATATGGGTCATTACTTGCCAGAAT
Source organism: Periplaneta americana (assembly GCF_040183065.1). Classification (NCBI taxonomy): domain Eukaryota; kingdom Metazoa; phylum Arthropoda; class Insecta; order Blattodea; family Blattidae; genus Periplaneta; species Periplaneta americana. The sequence continues at coordinate 60,851,265 of NC_091133.1, forward strand.
GTTCTCAAGTAATAATTTGCATGCACATACACCATAAAAGTAACACTGTAATACTTCTGGAATGATTTGTAAATTAGTAATCACGTGGGGGTTAGAGTGACTACCAATTAAAAACACGAATTAAAATATGAAATATCCTGGTTCTGTGTAAATCTTCTAGCTCATATGCATCATTACTTGTCATAATCTTCCAGCGTAAGAAATTTCACGTATAGAATCACAAAAATAACTGTATACTGCTACTTGTGGACTAATTTATGACATTGGTAATCGCGTGGGGGTCAACAGAACCCCCAGCCTAGAACATTTAAATTAACGCAACAAATGACAGTGATAAACTGGAAGTTATCATGTAGTCTTATTGCCGACACCCTTTCAAGAAGGTACTGATAAGCTGGGCAATGTAGGGAACAGCGTAAATATAATACAAACCAACATATAACACTGGGGGTCCACATGACCCCCACGCGACTACTTAAATGTTAAGGTTTAATTTTTCTCATTGAAAGAATCTCCATTCATTGAATTTTGTAGATTAATATCAGGTTATTGAAAGCGTGTAATTGTATGAAAAAAGTTTCAAAATTATATGCTCACAATATGAAAGATAAGCAAGAACAGGAATAAAGACATATAGGGGATTTGTTTATTTTATATAGATTGCATCTACTCGTAATTACGACTTAATGAAGTTTAATGTTGACTTCAAGAAAATTAACATTGGTACGTACAGTTACCCTGAAAAAGAATGAGACGATTCTTGGTCGTCGGAAGTTAAAGTTCTACAGCGCGGTTCACTCGATATCGACGTAGGGATACATAACATGACAGATAGTACAAGAATTGTTACAAGGACCACAACAAGGACAAGGACCAGAATAAGGATCACGAAGAAGATTGCCATTTTAGGCCAGGATTTCACAACATAGCTCGAGTCCCAAAATATCATTGCTTCACTGTACCGAATGGCAAATGCCTGCTAAGGGATCTACATTCTGGACTGCTGCTATCACTGTCTTGTCTCGGTAGCTCATATAGTAGCGTGCCGGTTCCATTGTATAACCGAAACGTCTCGTGTTGGATCCCAGGTAAAACTTTTTTTTATTGAGGTGTAATTAATTTGTTCAGAGTTCCTCGACTGTCTAATTTGTCGAAAAATATGGAATAATTTATGCCCAATTTCTGAGTCTTACAAGTGGGCTGAACCTCGTCAAAAAAAATAAATCTTACTTGGAAGTTAAAAGTATTCTTCCTCAAACAAAAATCATAAGAAACAAAAAGAGACCTGTTAACTTAAAATCTTGTCCACATGCCATCAGCTTCTATTACAGCTCTAAGTCGATCCGGCATGGATGTCACGAGATTGTGGAATAAGTTCTGATCCCCGGCGAGATCTTCCCAGGTGTCAACAACTTGATCCCACAATTCGTCTCGATTTCGAGGGCGTCGGTGGGCATAGGTGGCTATCCTTCTCTTTTTCAATTCCGCCCATAAATTTTCGATGACATTCAAATCAGGTGACTTCGGAGGCCAATTAATGATTTCGATCTCGGGTCTCCTTTGAAACCATCTTTGAATGCTTGCAGCATAGTGCACGGGATGGTTATCCTGCTGGAACAGCAATGTTCTTTCGGGAAAACGTTCTCGGGCGGAGGGAAGGAATATATTTTCCAGAATGTGCTCGTAAGTTTCCGCATTAAACCGGCCATCGATGCGTTCTATAACGCCAGGTCCATCGTAAGACATCCACCCCCAACACGATATGCTAAAGCGCCCCGATCTTTCACGTCGGTGCACATAGCGCTGATCATGTCGGAGACCATCCTCACGATAGACACGGACAGGACCTTCGTAATCACTCGAGATGGTTGTTTCGTCGGAGAAAATTACATTTCTCCAATCGAAATCCACTCGATTGGTAGCGAAGGCAAGACGGTCGACAGCTTGTGCTTCCCCCAATATTTCCATTTGCGCAGCCCTCCGGCTCCTAATACCGCGGTTCCTCAACCTGCTGATCACAGTCTGTGAAGAGCCGGGAAAGTTAGATGCTGCTCTTATTTCGTTAGCAGTCAGAAAGGGGTCCTGTCGAACTGTCTCGAATAAAAGAGCATCCTCTTCCAATGAAGAAATCCGCGGACGCCCAGGAATAGGGCGATTTTCGACCTCCCCTAAATTTTGGTAACGATGAACCCATCTCGCGGCTGTACTTCCAGGAACACCGACCAAACGGCCAGCAGATCTAGTCCCATATCCAGCCTCAACTAGAGCTATAACTCGCTGTCTCATGTCACGTCGGTTCGCCATTACGATGAGAAATGAGAGATGACGATAATACTTTAATGTAGACAATGACTATTTAACATGATATAGAATTATTGAAATAAGAGGCATCTTGCATAGTAAGAGTTAATAAATCAACCCTAAATTAAATATCTAAATAACAGAATATAACAGGAAGTCCAATTGTTGCGAAACTAATCAAATTAAATCTAATTACATTAAATAAACAAACCCCAAGTTATGACACCACATTGCTACAGCTAAATTGTATGTTATTAACATAAGCATTGAATAGGTCCGTGATTGTGTGTTGGACGACAAAACCAAACATCGAAAGTTCGAATCTTGCCGAGGAATGTAACTTCTTGCTTTTTATAATGTAAATCAGACTTATAACTACAATCATTCATATTTCTTACATTATTTATTAATATTTATAGCCAACATTGAATTTGTAAAGAAAAGACTTTAGAAATCTCATATGGAATTTGTGATCTGTAGTGACATAAACATAGATTATCTCTCGGAACTTTTCCGTAAAAGTAAATTAAATTCACTCCTTGAAACTGGAAACCTTATTCGTAGGGTCATTTTCCCATAGCATACAAGCTGAAGTAACACAGCCATTGATAAACGTTTTGTACACAGAATTAGACTGAATTCCTATTCGACAGAACCTATAATCAATGGCTTGTCTGACCATGATAAATAAATCCTATGTGTTTCCAATGTCACTGAACAATTTCAAAATATTAATTTAAAAACTAAGAAAGGATCGTAATTGCTGTATCTAGTGATTATTTACATTTATGTCTACAAAATGAATCTTGGAAAAACATATATGATACTGGTACTACTGATATTAAGAGTAAATATATTGAATTTTTCACTTAATTTCATAATCACTTCAGTGGATGTTCTCCACTCAATGTTGTGAAAAAATTCAAAAGTTAAAACATGTAGATAACGCAGGGACTTCAAAATCTCATGTATTAAAAAGAAGAATCTATATGTAATGAGTTGCAATGTAATGATCTTCATGTTCTTAAATACTGCAAGAAATACAGTGTAATTTATCAAAAATTATGAAAGAGGGAAATAGAATATATTTGAGTAGAAAAGTACAAAATTCAGATAATGCAATTAAACCTATTCGTAATATTATTAAATTTAAACTTGTAGATATCCTAAGAAAGAAAATATTTTTTCATTAAAACCAATGATTGTAAAGTAGAGGATCCCAAATCTATTGCAAATTCTTTTAACGTATTTTAGTATATAGTACAGAAATATTATTGACAACTTAAACATTCAAGATTTTGCAAAAGATACTGCAATTGGTTACTTAATAGATGTATTTAATAATTATTATTAATATATGTAATTAGTCAATAACTGCAACAGTGCTTATACATTCAATCATAACATGAATAAAATTGAATGCAAACACGTAGATAAAATAGTTAAAATTAACTGCAGGGGTGAGAATGAAATAATCCAAAGCCATACTTTTAACAAAAATTGTTTTTTGCGAGTGCATTTCTTACACATATGGGAAAGCTATTAATAAATAATTGTAATAATTACTCAACAAATGACATAGCCTAAGGACTCTAAACCTTTGTAAAAGTTTGTCTATTATTATATATTTTTTAAATTTCATTTTAATTGTTAGTTTTTAATACATATGCATTTACATTGTATATATGTGTGTGTATAAATGCATTCATTAGATTAACGTTTATAATATTATAACTTGTAATTTTTTATTGTTTGCGATCATTAACACTTAATCTCAGGACTTTGTAAAACTATATTTCAACATAACTTAGCTATTTCAACGTTATTTAGACAAAAAAAAATTGTTGTGTAGACTAAGAATCTAACTAGCACTCTTCTACACAACACGGAGAAGTCTTACCGTCTGAGCTATGGAAACGACATGAAAGCTTTCCTTTCTGTGCGGAGTGTCGATCTAGTCATGAAGGTCCATTGTCGATTTAACTACACGATTTATGTATATATTTATCTTTTATTTACGTAATATTATCATATTTTTTGCAGTTTTTTAATTGAATTTCGGAACGATGCTAGTAACACACCAAATAGCCTGAATTTAAGTAACTCAATATTCGTTATCTTGTGTATCGGTGCTCTGGTCTCCGATCATGCGCAGTGTCTTACATCTGAGACTTAGGAATATTCAATCGTCTCATCCTTTTCCAGGGAAACTGTACATTCTCTAATTATGGTTCAAATTATTATTATTATTATTATTATTATTATTATTATTATTATTATTGGTATTATTGTTATTATTATTATTATTATTTAACAAAATATAGCTAATTCAGGCTACTAGAATGTTTTCACAAGAACTCAGTCATCTTTAGTGAAGTCTTGGAGAACGTCCGGTTTCTTCGGGAAAATTGGTTCCTGTAGTATCTGCAATTACCACTATGTCATTCGTGATACTGTTCTTCAGTCGTAAGTTATTCAACCTCGTTATGTTCGCTGTATTTCTATATGTTTTCATTCTTACGCTACAGAAGTTAACCATTTTTAAATATTCACCTTTGTTTTCATTGTATGCAGGAGCGAGGCGATATAACCCTCTACATTGAAAGGAGGGATAGATTACATCAATATAAACAAAAATCTGTTATACCTTTTGTGATTAAGTGTATGGTTAACTAAATAATTGCCTTTAAAGTTTAACGCTGGAACATCGCCATGCCCAAGATTACCCACAGAGGCATTGAACTCATCCAACATGAGATGTAAACAAAAGCCTAAATATTGCAAAATCAAGCGACTGCTTTGGCCCGGGTTTTTCTCGACCAAATTTAAAATCATCTCTTCTCTGTGAACAGTTTTGTCAGTCGTTATCGACCCCGTTTGCGAAATGTTGGAATTACGCTGCCCGTGTCACGGATCATCTGGCAGATTACCGTATTGAAAATTCCATGAAAACGGGGATTCAAAATGTTCTGAGTCTCTAGGTCGATACATCTAAAATGTGGGATCGGATCGACTGGATCACATTCAAATTTGCATGAAATGCTTATCGTATTCAAAACTATGTCAATACGCTAAGCGCGTAATCGATCGATATGTCAGCTGTTTTACAAACAGGGAGCTCAATTACGTATGTTGAAAAGGCATGTTGTAACACGCAATATTTTGTATTTTCCTGAAAGCCGTTATTACAATTCTTCATTAACAGCCAGAATATTAAGTTTTATTGCGCCTTATTAAGAAAACTCATTAATGTTTATAGCTAAGGCCTACAGAGGGTGATCAATATGCTAACGATAACATAACTACTTTCGAAACTTCAGCTTTCCTATTTGTTAACCTCCGTATTCAGATCGTTTTCAATACGTACTGAAAATTGCATGAAAACAGGGATCGGGGACATCGTATTCAATACTGAAATTGTATTCAAATCGATCTGAATACTCCACGAAAACTCAGTAATTTTAACTAGCACTTTCATGAACACTAATTTTACTATTTACGCTATTTTAACTAGCACTTTCACAAACACTGACTTTACTATTTACAATATCTTAATTGGCATTTTCACAAACAATGACTTTACTATTTACAATATTTTGACACGTATGTTTGCTATTTTCATCTAACACTTTCAAAATCACTGAATTTACTATCTCAAATACTTAATATCTTGCCGGAAACCAAGCGTAGAACGGCACTGGGGCAAGATGATCTTCTCTACCAACTCATATGGAGCGAAAACAGCTGATCAGTGTTGCCGCGTCTAGGTTTATTAATCAGGCAATAGATTTGCAATACGTTTTATTTAATTTACACGAAAACCGTCCATTCTATCGAAATACGACAAAGGAAAAAAATATTCTTTATTACATTCTCTACAAATATTGAGAGAAATGAAGATCCTATGCATAGTAATTGTCCACAACGACGACGTTAAAGTTTTAGGGGGAAAAAAAATTATTTCCAAAACTATGGTATTAGACTTTTTTGTAATACTTAATATGAACAATTCGCTCTCCAAAGCTGAAGGGTTATTTCACTTCCACGCTGCATGTTAGTTGTGGCCGAAAGCGATTTTGCAAAACATGATTTTTATATGAACGTTGTGTAACATTTGCATACTAGCAGCAGCGATAGGACTAATATATGGATTTAAAAGAGCAATGATTCTTGGAATATAGTCACCTACATGTTTACATTGCTAGTGCTATGTTCGTTCTTTTCCCATTTTTAAATGTGAGTTATACTGCAAGTTACTGCCATTTTAATGTAACCACACTATAATGGTGGAGCAATTAAATATTCCATCAGTGGAGCGCCAACGTAACGCTATTCATTTCTGCGTTTTGCTTGAGAAAAGAGGTTCAGAAATTCTACATCTAATTAATTAGGGTTCCGTTGAAAATTCAGTGAAAGGATCTACGATTTTCAAATGGAGAAAGAACAAATGACTATCGCACCAGCAGACCTAACTAAACAGTGTCTGTTATAGATAGACAAGTTCAGAGAGTACAACAGTTATTCCCCATTGATGATATGAGGTCATAGCTATATGAACTATGTGTCAGTGCGATTACCATATCGTAAGGAAATACGGTAACATGAAAGTAAGTTTTTCTCCTGTATGATCTCTTTGAAGACCAGAACAAAACTTATCTAAATCGATCCATTATCGTGAAACACATTAACGATCAATTCAGAAACTACTAGCGTAGGCGCTTGCCTGCTAATTCGAATTTGCTCTCGGGCGTGGCTTCGATTTCCGCTTGGGCTGACTACCTAGTTATTCTACATATTTTGCGAGGTTTTCCCTAACCGTAAAACGAATATCAGGTAATCCATGGCGAATTCTCGGTCTCATCTCTCCAGGTAATACCTTGCTATTGCCAATTCTCATCGACGCAAAGTAGCCAAGTACTTGATACAACGCCATTAAAATAATAAAAAACTCAATCCACAATTTCATCGTATTTGATGAATTGAATTGAACTTAAAGATTAGATTAGATTAGATTAGATTTATTTATTTAACCTGGTAGAGATAAGGCCGTCAGGCCTTCTCTGCCCCTCTACCAGGGGATTACAACTATAACATGAACAATAAGATTACAATTAATATTAAATTTACAATTACAATTACAATAAAAATTAAAGTACGACAAGAATACCTGATTAATGAAAGCTAGACATTTTATCATAGAAGTTAAGAACAAAGAATATTTTTGTATTTACTAAATTACAAATTAAACCTACAATAACAACATTCGATGGTGATGAAATTACCGGATATTGAGATATTTTGTGGTAGATTAAAAGAACTATTTACAAGAAACCATGTCTGAACGAGTCTCAATTACTGACCAAGTGCCTAGTAAGTTTGCGTTTGAATTGAATTTTATTTCGACAGTCCCTGATGCTAGCAGGTAACGAATTCCAGAGTCTTGGCAGGGCTATTGTGAAAGAGGATGAGTATGAGGAGGTGCGATGGGATGGTATTGTTAGTATTGTTTCATGGCGAGAGCGTGTGTTCAGATTGTGGTGGGAAGAAAGGTAAGTGAAGCGAGACGACAGGTACGAAGGAATAGAAGAGTTCAAGATTTCGAAGAGAAAGAGAAGTGAATGTAAATTTCTTTTCTTATCTAGTTTAAGCCAACCTATTGCTTCCAGGGATGGGGTAATATGATCATATTTACGAACATTGCTTACGAAACGTACACACAAATTATGAGCACGTTGAAGTTTCATTTTGTTGTCGCTGGAAAGGTCAGTCAGTAAAATGTCAGCATAGTCAAAATGGGGAAATACAAGGGTCTGCACAAGGGACTTTTTTAAGCAAGAGGGAAGATGAACATTTATCCTTTTTAGCACATGAATAATAGAATATACTTTTCTGCAGGTTTCTGTGATTTGCATGTCCCAGTTGAGATTATTATCCATGTGAATGCCAAGATTTTTTACCGAAGAACTGAAAGGGATATGCACTGTACTTACTTTAACGGGGGAAATGTCGAGGTGCTTTACAGCGTCGGTTTGCCGTTTGTGTCCTAATATGATTGCTTGTGTCTTTCCAGGATTGATATTAAGATGGAATTTCTTTGTCCATGTCACAATCGAGTCAATGTCTTTGTTCAATTTATCTATAGCGTCATTTATTCGATCTAAGCGGGAAGAGATGTAGCATTGAAGGTCGTCAGCATACAAGTGATAGTTACAATGCCTTACATGAGATGTAATATCACTGACATATATCGTGAACAACAATGGTCCGAGTACCGTACCCTGTGGTATACCTGATGTTATGTTAAACCAGGAAGAGCTTCGATTCCCGGATACAACACATTGTTGTCTTTCCCGTAAGTAGGATTCGAACCAACTCACAGCAGTCTCTGACAAATGCAGATTTCTCAATTTATGGGTGAGCAGGTCGAAATTTACAGAGTTGAAAGCTTTGCTAAGGTCAAGAAGTGTTAGTATTGTTACTTTATTAGAGTCGATTGCTTCACGAATGTCTTCTGTCACTTTAAGTAGAGCAGTGCTTGTGTTGTGTCCAGCTCTGAAACCTGACTGATACTTGTCGAATAGTTTGTGTTCGTTCATGTAGTTAGTAATTTGTCTGTGTACGATTCTTTCCAGTGCTTTTGATATGGCTGGCAGGATACTGATTGGTCTATAGTCGTTCGGGTCGGTGGGAACTTTGACTTTTGGAAGAGGAAGAACGAAAGCTTGCTTCCATATTTTAGGGAAAGTTGAAGTGATTAAGGAACTATTGAATATGTGTGCAATTGTAGCAAGGTACGCAAAACGCGTCCTCGCAAAGGGTTCGGGGCTAAAAGAAACTGAATATGTGAGCCCCAAGTCTGTTGGCCACTTGCCTCACTCCGGGTTACGCTGCTCCACTTAAGGAGCTCTAGAAAATTTTGAAGGGGAAAAGCCGAAAATGGACGTAATCTCTTAGGCACTACATACGCGAGGGGAGAGGAATGTGATCAGACTGATCACAGGACAAGACGAAGAATAAATGGCGGAAGGTGTAAGCACAGTCTAGTATATACAGTCACCAAGCTCAATATATAATAAATATGCATCCATAGATAGTTGCTAATCACTAGGATCGCTACTATCGCCTCATTACGGACAATGCGGAAACACAGACGTTAGGTCCTTTTTATAATGCTCACAATTTTAATTTCCATTTTATTATGTCCATTACATAAAAGTCCATTACACTATGTCCATAAATATATGTCCTATGAAGTATATGTCCACTTTATTTTAGTCCAATTGCACAAAATTTATGTCAACATTTTTATGTCCACTACATGATTGTACAATACATTATGTCCATCTATAAATTTATTTCAATTCCCTACTTAATCTCTTCTGCCTATTCATCTTAATACAGCTTCAGATGATAACTAATAGTTTTGAGGTAAGTTCTGATGTGTCCTTCATTGTAGCGGTTGTAATTCCGAACAATCTCTTCAACTCGACTTAAATTTTGTAGGTACAATCTTTTAATAGGGTGTCGCAAATTCAAATGCCCGCCGAGCAATTGGATTATTATAATTTCATTATTCCTTCGGTTTTACGTGATAAATTCCATGAAGTTCCAGACCGACGCGTGATGTGTCACTATGTGTTTCTGAAAGCGATTGTGCCAGTCCTCGACTATGTTAGTTGTTCGATGTTATTCTGATTATAAGTGTTCCATATTTCAGGTGCGAATCTAGGTGGCATTGCTCTTCTTCTTCTTCTTCTTCTTCTTCTTCTTCTTCTTCTTCTTCTTTCTCGAGCAGGTGTTCCTCGGATATAAGTTCTTCCCATGTACAATGCTGAATCCAAAATATATGGCTCAATATTATATATAAGGCTATCAAAAAGAGCCTGAACATCTTCCAGTGATACAAAAGGAACTGACTTAAATAAAAGTGGACCTAAATAAAAGGGGACATAAATGAAAATGGACTTAAATAAAAATAGACATAACAGTCATGGACCCAAAAAATGGACGCACATAAAATGTGGACATAAATGAAAGTAGACAAAAATATTAGAGGACATAAGTCATATGGACATGGTTTCAATGGACTTAATATCTTGGATGCACAATACGAAATAGTACCTGCACAGTCTATTGTTTATAGCAACCTCATCAACTCAAGCTTCGTGACTGTATATACTAGACTGTGGTGTAAGTCTGCACATTGAAAGTAACTTTGTCATTTCGCAGTACAGGTGGAGTCGAGAAGACTCTTTCGTTTGCTGTTCGAACGTGCACATAGCAAGGAGCTGAGAAAGTTGATGAGAGTTGGGCGAGATATTTATATACTGAAGCCAGCCAGTATTCCTCAATTGAGAAAATAGGTGGTTTTCCTGTATCCAAAAAAATTCGCAACTATCTTAATCGAGCCAAAATTATGTCTAGTCTCTTGTTTGACGCTAAAATGATTATTCTAGATCATTGGATGTCTCAAAAATAGAATTTAGTTTGCAAATATTACGTAAATATTCCTTATAAGGAATTTGGGGAAAAATGCCTAGAAAATTTACGCATACTATTTGTTTATAGGAAGTGTGATTTTCTTTAATGATATAGTAGAAGTAGCAATAAAATGATAGAGGTCACTGTAATTGACGGAACAGCTCCAGAATATCCATCATATGTTGATGAAATAATAATAATAATAATAATAATAATAATAATAATAATAATAATAATAATAATGTATATATTTATTCACTCTGCAAATGAGTAAATATCCGGTGGCAGTGATAACTAATTATACTCAATAATGACAATTAGCAATAAATTAATAATAATAATAATAATAATAATAATAATAATAATGTATGTATTTATTCACTCTGCAAATGGGAGAATATCCGGTGGCAGTGATAACTAATTATACTCAATAATGACAATTAGTAATAAATTAATAATAATAATAATAATAATAATAATAATAATAATAATAATAATAATATAATAATATTAACAGGAAGCATCCTAAATTAAATGAAGCACAATCACTTAAAATACCATTTAAAGTAAATCAACATTATTCATCAGGAAAAGAAAAAGAAAATTGGTTGGGTCACTGGCTGAGATGAAACTGCCTACTGAAGGATGTACTGGAAGGAATGGTGAACGGGAGAAGAGTTCGGGGCAGAAGAAGATATCAGATGATAGATGACATTAAGATATGTGGAGACTAATAGGAAGGCTGAAAATAGGAAACATTAGAGAATGTTGGGTTTGCAGTGAAAGACCTGCCCCACTAGGCAGAAAACTATGAATGAAATGAATCTCGTACCTCGCATCTGTTCATTTTCAGCTCTGAAAATCACTTTCAAGATGAGTTTCGAAGTTAAAAAGTGTGACGAACTTCTGATTCACTATTCTTTTGAAGATGTAAAGAAATGGTTTAGAGGATGTGTCTCAAAAGCGAAAGTAAATTAGGTATACGAAGTAAATTACTTTCCAAAATGAATCCACTTCAAAAAAAAAAAAAAAAAGCTTTCATGCCGGCACTAACTTCTGAATCTGAAGAATGAAGCGAGTCTATGAACATTTTAAACAGCCTTTGTTGTTTTTCCTTTCTCCTTATTACATTACCTAAACATCATTTAAAATAAAAAGGTAAAGTAATCCCTATAACAGACTATGAAGAGGTTAAGGCTCCAAGCTATGCACACAATTAGTATTAATGAAAGTAGTGATATCAAGCTACGTACCTGCTGCATTTACCCCCCCAAAAAGCACGTCTGGTACTCATTTCTGTTTGAAGCTGAGTAAAGCCCCGTGCCATAGCGCACCCGGTAGGTCAGATCAATGGAGAAAATCTATGACCCCATACGGCAGTCTTGCGATGGATACTAATAATTGCGGGCGAGAGCTATTTTATGCCCGCTGCTCGCGCGTGGAGCTCTTTTACCTGTAAACATTGCTAAAGGATGTACAGATCTTACTACAGAGCGCTTGAAGCTTTCAAGGAAGAGTGGAAGATACAATATTTATGCTTCGAACATGGTGATGAAGTCCAGTGTTTGCTGTGCAAAAAAAAATATATCATTTGCAAAAAAAAAAAAAAGCAACATAAAACGGCATTATGAGACGCAACATGAAAAAAAAATATAGGCATTATTCAGGAGAAGAGAGAAATAAATTCATTTCGGAATTGACATCGTAGGTAAATTAATTTACATTTGGGTCAGTAGATAGTATCTAGATTCCTTTTATTTCTTTATTTTAAATGTATTGTTGATTTTTATTTTAGTAGGTTATGTTACGACGCTTTATCAACATCTTAGGTTATTTAGCGTCTGAATGGGATGAAGGTGATAATGGCGGTAGAATGAGTCCGGAGTCCAGCACCGAAAGTTACCCAGTATTTGCTCATATTGGGTTGAGAGAAAACCCCGAAAAAAACCTCAACCAGGTAACTTTACCCGACTGGGAATCGAACCCGGACCACCTGGTTTCGCGGCCAGACGCGCTAGCCGTCACTCCACAGGTGTGAACTGTATTGTTGATGTTTTATTTGTTGCTTGTTTCTGGATATTTACTTTTATTAGACTACGTGATTCTTTAATTTAGAAATAATATTTTATCTTTGATTGCACTTTAACTTATACTGTTACTAAGCTCAAAATGCTAATTAACTTTTATTCCAATAACTATTTTCAGGATTTATAGCAAATATGAACTAAACATTTTGAAAACTTTGATGCAAGGAGCTTAAATATACTTAAAAATATAATTTCAAAACTATTAGAGCTAATTGCACCAAATTTTGTACAGATAACAATATTATAGATCTGTTTATATAGTTTAAATTTCACAAATTTTGGCCGAAATTGTGGAAGTTTTAATTTTTTATTTTATTTTATTGGGTTAATTTACGACGCTGTATATTTAGCGTCTGGATGAAATGAAGGTGATAATGCCACCGAAAGTTACCCAGCATTTGATCGTTGAGGGAAAACCCCGGAAAAAAAACGTCAACCTTGCCCCGACCGGGATTCGAACCCGGGCCACCTGGTTTCGCGGCCAGACGCGCTGACCGTTACTCCACAGGTGTGGACTGAAAGTTTTAAGTCATATATATATATATATATATATATATATATATATATATATATATATATATATATATCCTTAAATGATTGACCCCAAAAATTACGATAGCTCTCCATATCTTAATTTAATCAATTTCTTTTTTTCGTGTTACTTGCATCTCACAAATCACTCTAAGAAAACTCATTACATAATCACTACTGGAGAGTAAGGACTACATTTTCACAATTACATAATCAATATAGGCCTAATCTATTTCAATCAATATTGCCATTATTATTTTTTCAACAAATACTCAAAAGTACTTAGAGATCACACACGTCGAGCAGGTAGACCCTATTAGTTTCTCCTAACCAATGAATTGAAGTATTTACATAATAAATAATTGCTTTTAACAATAAAATGGTTTACATACAATTAACTTTTCCTATTTCTCTTTTTGTTCCTAAAAAACCCTTCCCTTTGCGATTTGTTTATATATGTACATGTATATTAAATAACTTAGTAATTAGCTCTATTACATAGCCAGAAATTTAAGTAACGCAAGTTACTGTAATAATTGCTGCCTTCATTCGCTGCATGAGCATGTACTGTACATCCCTGTTGTCTACATTACGACGCCAATAACTGGATGCGCTATGCGCTCGTGATCAAGGTCGAGCTCTTCTACCGTGATTGGGAGCTAATATCGTCTCATGCCTGCCATACGGAATGAAACTCACGAACTTCGGGCTTGGAGCGTTACGTCTTAACCGCGACGCTACCGCGCTCCCCAAAATTAATTTATGTTTCTTATTTTATGTACTTCAAGGAGATCGGAGAAAAACTGAAGCATTTGGAACATTTTGCATTTCAAAAAATTTTTGTTTTAGAAAATGCCACTCTGACTTCGACGAAGAGCCTAAAGAGCAACGCACATGTTATTTATATGTCGTATTTCCTTTAAAAATGGCTGCTAGCGGAAAATTAACATATCCCCAAGGATTGGAATATGATTTGATGCGAATTTTGGTTTGGGGCTCAGTAGGGTCCCCCTTAAGCAGTATATTGTATATTTCGTCTTTGCTATTCTAGTTGGTTTTCACTTCTGTCCGAAACGATATGGCAAAACCCTGTAATCCCGAAAGCAAATTCTTTCTTTGTGAAAGATATTGATGGTATTATCGCCGCGGCCTCATGCTTAACATGTCGGCATCATACAATAACGTGCGGTGTGCTTTTGAAATATAATTTTGCCGACCGATTGTTGCTCTGTAGGTTTCACTCTAAGCGTCACGTTGTCACGTCTACTTCCTCGATAAGACTAAGCACTAGTTTGTTATATTGTTAAATGGCTATTATTATTATTATTATTGTTATTATTATTATTGTTGTTGTTTCATATACGAGTACGTTGACTATTATTATTATTATTATTATTATTATTATTATTATTATTATTATTATTATTATTATTGTTGTTGTTGTTCTTTCATATACGAGTACGTTGACATTCTTAACTCTTAATAATAACTCTTTACTAATAATTTTTAATCACATACCTTAATGTTCGTCCTCAGCACAAGACATTGCAACCTCGGTTTTAGTCCACGTGGATTAGATAAGTAGATGTAATTTAATAATGGAGGGCAGCTTATTGCTTGCAACACTGAAATTGAGGCGAGTGATTGGAGCGGCGACACAAGAAAACGAAAATAATAATACAAGTAAATTTCAATGACCTGCCGAATGTTACGCACGAGGCCGCTCAAAGACCTGCCTAATGTTAAGCATGAGACCGCGGCGATAATATAGAGCAACTAGGCCAAGAGATAATGGGGTAGGGTGGCCAGTTCCTATCTCCTTCCATTTCATACATCGCTGTCAGGTTACATATTACACTAATTACATTTGAGATGTGGAATACATACAAACAATATTAATGTTTTATAAGCAGGGTTTAAGCCACAGTCGCATTTGTAGTATTTTGCTACTAGACTTCTAAAAATGCAACAAACTTTGATGAATGTAAATGTGCAAAATTGCGACAACCACATTGGACTTCAGAAACGAAGATTGTGATGGAGAAATTGAAATCAAAGATGTGTTTAAACTAATCTGAAAGTAAATGAAATGCTAATAGCATGGGCAATGTTCAAAATGGTTTTCAGCAATAGACGTTCAGGGATTGATTCATAGAGTTGGTGCAATTCATAAAATTTAACTGAACAATTTCTTCTAATTGATTTATACAGGGTGTTTCCGAGGTGGTATTACAAACTTTCAGGGATGATGGCGAAGGGCACATGTATCGATTTGAGATCAGGAACCCTGGTCCGGAAATGACCGAGTCGAAAGTTACAAGCAAAAATAGTTCTGTGGAAATGAAATGATTTTATTCCTCTGTGCTCCTTATTTATGTGTATTTATCTGTACATCTTACACATACTGTATTCATCTGACGTTGTTTACGTTGTCTACTTACAGTATTCCATTCAGTCCGCTGAGGGATGGGGACAGGAAACTACATAAAGCAATGCAGATAGCGTGATGTGTAACGGACATGGTCGGTCCTGATATGCACGTCTGTAGACAGCAGTGTATGTGTACAAGTTGCAGTGTCCAGTCGATCAGTCCTAGTGAAATGGAGGAGTACACGAGAGCGGAATAAGCAGACCTGATTTTCGAATACGGATGAGCCAATGGGAACAGTAGACAAGCTCACAGATTGTATCGGGACAAGTACCCACGTAGGAGACATCCGGCCCATATCATTTTTCCACGACTGTTCCAAAAGTTAAAGGAACAAGGGCACGTGGTGCCAAATTACAATTCCATTTCCACACAACTATTTTTGCTTATAACTTTCGACTCAGTCATTTCCGGACCACGGTTCCTTATCTCAAATTGATCATGTGCCCTTCGCCATCATCCCTGAAAGTTTGTAACACCACTTCGGAAACACCCTCTATAAATCCATAGCATACTGTAAATTGTGAATGAGGATTTAGTTGAATGAATCTTGTAAGACTGGAATTAGAAACAGACTTTCAGTAAAAGAGTTAGCACTCTGCTAACAGTAAATCTTGAAGGGTCTACTAGTTTACTATTTAGAGTGCCTATAAAATAATGTATTTTAATGTGATGTATATTCATCAGAAATTGATTCTAAACTTACCTACGTCTAATGATTTACTTACATAAGTACAGTATATCTCGAATGTAATAAGACGGGTTGAAAGTAATAGAGCTCCAAGAAACAAATTACATAACTTTTTGTTTCTGCATACTATATTAATTTTATCTCTGTGCACAATTATTATAATATTGCACAAGCATTTCGCAATTTGTACAAATATATCTTAGCATGCAGGCTTTCACGGCCGGTGTCTAGTTGAAACAGAGCTTCCGGGCTAAGATGCCGTGGTCTACTGGTGCTGACGTTACCAGACGTTTCGTCTACTTCTACGGCAGACATCTTCAGTGGTTAGGTATCCTCGGTCGAAGTCTTCTGCTCGGGATACCTGTAGCAACCGAGGATACCTAACCACTGAAGATGTCTGCCGTAGAAGTAGACGAAACGTCTGGTAACGTCAGCACCAGTAGACCACGGCATCTTAGCCCGGAAGCTCTGTTTCAACTGTACAAATATAATTTTTCATTTGTGCATTTTCCGACAATTATTTATTTTCTAGCTTAAACACCAATTGTGAAAACTGTTAAATAAAAACATATTTCACCTCGGCATCTCACTGAACCACATAAATTACAATAATGGGATTTTTATTATGTGGATAGCTATGAAGCCCGTAACAATATTTTGAGTAAATTTCGCTTGCTCTGTTAGCAAGGTATTAACTTAATTGGTTATGGTACAGAAAATCGTTGCGTTGCTGTCGTCATGTGCGATTTACTTTCTAGAGAGTGCATTACAGTAATTCCTCTCTACACTATAGACTGTAGTGAATCTCAACAGTATTAAATAGTATTAATAAACATAATACTGTTATGTTCAATGCATATTGAGGCCAAAGCTGCGGCCAGAAATATTCTTCGTCTCTTTTGCCAAGTGTAGGCCTATTTTTATATAGAGTGAACCTGAGCTGCATTTCAGTTCGAATAGTTAAGTTGTATTTAGTGGGTGGAAGTGAAATATTTCTGCAGATTGAAACGGACGACAGGGTACACATAAATGAACAGAAAAGCTATATTACGTTTTGTGATTAAATGCACGGTTAATTAAAAAATTTAGTTGGAGATTCCAGTTGTCTGGCAACATCGCCGCTAACAAACTGCTCTTTCTTTGCGTAAGAAGGATGTAAAAGGTCAACGAACTCAGGTTTGCCTGCCTTAGCGAACTACCTCCCAGCTCCCTTTCCGTCCACAATGTTGCAAGCTGGTCGCATCGATCAATAGTTTTAAATGAGTAGTTTTAAAATTAAATTTACACGAAAACCGTCCACACCATTGAAATACGCCAGAGGGATAAATAATTCTTTATTAGATTTTCTATCGATATGGACAAAAATCACTGAAGTTTTCTTCGTAGCCGCAGCGAGATGTCGCGAATGTTCTTCCCGGAGCGAGTTTCACATCCCCCTGTGAAAACTGAGCTGATGATGATAATATACAAAATTTAAAATACCGGTAATGTAAATTGTAAACAATTTTAGTAAGACCCCCCTCCCGCCTTGACAAAATTCTGCGAGCTCCACTATAGTTTCTATAGTTACTGTTTATTTTATTTTATAGTTACAATTATACAATCATACAAGTAGTAGTACTACTGATAAGAAATAAGTATGACATTCGTTCCACCACAACGCCGCCAATGTACTGCATAACTGTACAAACGTAGTGCACGTCACCACACAGTACTGCGGATACCTCAGTTACTCAGCTGTGTTCCCGTACGGGCACTGCCCAGATATGTATTGTCCCGACCGAGATTCGGATCCGGGCCACCTGGTTTCGCGGTCAGACGCGCTAACCGTTACTTCACAGGTGTGGAAGTGATTATTATCATTGTCATCATAGTCATTAGTATTATCATTATTCTTATCATTGCTATTTTTTTTACTTGGTTGTTTGACAAAGCTGTATCAACTACGTGGTTATTTAGAGTCCATGGAATTGGTGATAGCGAGATGATATTGGGTGAGATGAGGTGAGAATTCACTACAGATTACCTGACATTTGCATTACAGTTGGGGAAAACGTCGGAAAAAACCCAACCAGGTAATCAGCCCAAGCGGGAACCTAACTCACGCCCGAGCGCAACCCCTGATCGACAGGCAAGCGCCTTAGCCGACTGAGCTACACCGGTATTATTGCTACATCTATTTTTTCTCTTTCTCTATATATTTTTCTTTCTTTCTTGTATTAGCTTAGGTCTAATATAAAAGTTTGAGTGTTTGCCGTCTAAACAGCTTATCAATTACTAAGTGAAATGTATTAACGAAATTAGCATGATGTGTATGACAGTGTTGCATATATGAACATTTTCGGCAAATGTTTTGCCATCTTCAGATAATTTTGGTATAAATGTAACAATATATGAACTAGCGTCGTGCATTATAGGCCCTAAGTTCGGTTCAAGTTTGTCGAGTATGGTGAAGTTCGATATTCGCCGATGTTCCCTCTGCAGAAGAAAGCCTGTCGTGTTTGTTTCACCTTGTTATAAAAATATTCCCTGTCATCTATTCATGCTTTAACCGCTTAAGGATTTTAGCACAGATCTTGCGATTAGTTTTTCATGCAAAATAAGATTAAGTTTGTAATGTCTTGGTTGCCTCTCTCATGTTCGAACATTGCAGGACACTAATATGAACACATTACTGGATAAGAATACAAACAATGTCAAAAATTGAAATAGTTACATATAAATATTTAAATAATTACTACTACTTGATAAGTTATTTAAAAAATAACAAAAAAAGACAAAAAGATAACTTCCATTAATGCATTGTATGACAACTGGTATTGTTTGTGGCTATTTGTTTACGTAGTACATTTATTGACTGAAGTTAATAACATAGATTTTCATTTCACTTAGCATTTTATAAGCTTTTTTAGACGACAATAAACTTAATAAACTTTTAAATTCTCAGCTTATCGGCAATTATAAAATTTAAGTCTGATAACTAATAAATAAGTGTTCTGTAGTGTTCTTTGATCCTCTATTGGACTTTAGTGTAATTTGAATTATTTTTGTCAGTGTTTGTATTTTGTTGTATTATCCAGTAGGCTGGAAGAAAAGGCCCTATGGCCTTAATTCTGTCAGATGACATAAACAAATTAATCAGCTAATCAACACTAACATCACCTATCATAGTGTCATCAACACTACCTCTACACGAACATAATTTTCATTATCACTAGTACATCCATCATTACCATTAGTATTTAAGGTCACCGGCGTAGCACAGTCGGCTGAGACGCTTGCCTCCCGATTTGAAGTTGCTTTCGGACGTGGGTTCAACTCCCGCTAGGACTGGTTACCTGGTTGCTTTTTCCGAGGTTTTCCCCAACTGTAAGGTAAGTGTCAGGTAATCTATGGCGAATCCTCGGTCTCATCTCGCTATCAACAATCCCATCGACACTAAATAACCTAGTAGTTCATACAGCGTCGTTAAAAACTACGTAAAATAATATTAAATATTACCAATAAACTCTATTACCATTTCCATGACCATCAAAATTGCGATATGTTACGCGATGTAAAAGTGAAAGATTAAATGTGGAAAATCTTCTGAATAGAGTCAGAGAGTTTTTTTTAATGAAATCACCAACAGACACTCCATAACAGAATTATTTTCATAATGCATTACTAAAAGTGTTGTTGAATTTAATATTTATTACATGTTCACTTGGGACTTGTAGCCTAGCGAGAAAAATAGGTGCACTAGGTATAGTATATTTGTATAAAAGTTAATTTGAAAGCATACGGATATGTTAAAAAGTCCATGCTTGCCAGAGAGGAATATATACATATGTGCTAAAAACGTAATAAAATTATTTTTAATGACGTCCTCTATAGAATGAGTGAGTAATGGAAATATTAAAATGTTACGTACAAGAGAAAACAATTGCAACATTGCTAAACGAGTAAATTCGTATTCATGCATTTTACTCTTTTTCAGTGTTAGTGACCAACGGGAAATATTCCATGTATCAGTCCTGATAGTTTTTTTATACAATTGTGTGGAACTGAACTGTGAACAGATAAACTAACGCAAAAGGAAGCCATTATCCGGACAGTTTCAATATTTTAATAACCTATATGGAGTGTGTAGATATTCTGTGTGCTGGATTTTTCAGGTCAGTTCAAATTACCGGAACATGACGTTACAAAAAATAATGTGTGCTCTGTCGACCAGCATAACCGCAGAAGGAGATACAAACAAGCCAATATAGAAATATACAAGTAGCCTAATACAAATAGAGTTAGGATATGAACCTTGAATACATCAGCTATTGCCGTGTCACTCTGTCAGATTGTGTCTACATTTTTAACATAAGTATGTTATGTTAATGAAATAACATTGAAAACGTTGTATTCATGTTATTTCTTGTGATATTTATTTATTTATTTATTTATTTATTTAATTTATTTACTTACGTATTTATTTATTTATTTAGTTATTTATTTAATTAATTAATTAATTTATTTATTTACCAGAGCTTCCTCAAATCAGAGGCAGCCATTAGACAAAGTATACAAAACAAAAAAGAACAAACAAACAGACAATGAATGATAATAGTAAGAAAAATTGACAAAGAAGTGAATAAACAAACAAAGGATGGAAGATAACAGTGTAGGCAAATTTACAAACAATTAAACAAACAAATGTATTACACAAATCTGGCTTTCAGGTAGTAGCTCCCTGTAAAGCAGGTTTGAATAATTTCAAGGACCCTTCGCTTAGCGCGCGAACGCTCTACCGACTGAGCTACCCCAGGAACTATACACGACACCGTCACAATTTTACCTTTTATAACCACACAACTCAAATGAGCTGACAAGACGCCAGAACTCAACTATTATTCAAACCCGCTTTACAGGAAGCTACTACCTGAAAGGCAGATTTGTGTAATACATTCGTTACTGGAGGTACGTTAACAGCCACAAATTAAGTCACACAGTATTGTGTGCACTCATAGTTGAGTTCTGGCGTCTTGTCAGCTCATTTGAATCGTGTGGTTATAAAAGGAAAAATTGTGACGGTGTCGTGTATAGTTCCTGGGGTAGCTCAGTTGGTAGAGCGTTCGCGCGCTAAGCGAAGGGTCCCGGGATCGATATCCGGCTCCGGAACAATTTTTCCTTGAAATTATTCAAACCTGCTTTACAGGGAGCTACTACCTGAAAGCCAGATTTGTGTAATTAAACAAACAAACAGAAAAAGAAACAAAAATAAACAAACAATGTCTGTTAACAGAATAAGAAAAGTAACAAACAAGTAAACAAACAATGAAAGCTAATAAGAAAAAGATAAATTATGCATCAATTTTTTCAGTCTATTGAATTACAGTCCATATAGGTGGTTCCATAGGAGTTTGACGGGCTCTTTAATTATGAGGAGGGCCAATTCATTTAGAAAATATTTGTACAGTCCTAGGATCTTACAGAATTTATGAGAGAAGTTAGGTATCGTTCCAGCTTCGCTGCTAGTAGGCCTACGTACGAAACATTCAACAAGACCGGAAAAAGCGAACAAGCCATTGCCTGTTCCTCCACCTCCGTCCACACTCCGCTAACAGTCAACCTGTATCTCCTCCATCGGGATCTGAACTTCGAAGTCTGATTATATCCCACCATATGAAAGCATTGGGAAAAAAGTCCTTGGAACTTTAATTTTTTGGAAATAGTATTTTGGGAAAAGTGTACCCCAATTGTTTATAATACAGTGTGAGGCATTTCGTCTTCGTTACCAGAATATGGGTTTAAATGTCATCGCTTACTGTAGGTAGCTCACAAGTTGGATAGCGTGAACTATTTAAATGACGAAACAAAAAAATAAAAAAAAGTATAATAGAAGTATTATTTTCACACAAAATACTTACTAACTTCTCACGTCCACGGCTGTGGTCTCTTGGTAACGTGTTCGCTCCCGAACCCAGCGGGCCGGGGTTCGATTCCCGCATGGGTGAGGTTTTTGTCGCGGTTTTTTCCCTCACTCCTATAGATGAATATCAGGCAACTTTATCAGTCGTATGGGACCCCACTCATTCTCACCACTTCCTTTCCTGCAGCGGCCCTCCGAAGATCCTAGCGCTCTCGGCCGGCCTTCATGAATATGTGGCAAGTTAGCAGTTGGTGACCCGGCAGCGGAACCCACTCTCTTCCCGACGGGAGAGATGGCCTACTCTTCAGATCGTTGGCCAGACAGGAGGGGTTGCGTACACTCCACACTCCAGACCGTTTAAGGGGGGAATGGTACACGGACTCAGAAGGATTGTGGACTGGTCGTTAGGGTGTTGGGAGCTAGGTCGGTTCGGCGTGGGTGCGGTCGGTGGGCTCGCAACTCATCCCAGGGGCGCACAATAGACCTCAGGTCGCGGTGCACAGGGATGTTTCCCTCCCGGCCTCATAGAGAAAATTAAAAAAAAAAATAAGTTCTCAACTCAATATTTGATGTAGGAATATTAAAATTACGAAACAATAAAGTAAATAAAAATAAATTTAATGAAATGAAATTGAAAAAAACCGGTTCTAAGGTATAATTATATGATTCGAATCTGAAGGGGAAAGGAGGCGTTACTAACAGTGAAGAAGACTGATGAGAAGAGGAAGGAAGAAGAAAGAAAAGAAGAGAGATAGCAAAGCAAGTTAAAAAAAATGAAAAGAGGAGGAGGGAAAAGGATGGTGATAAAAAACGAGAAAGAATGAAAAGGAAATAGAAAACGGAACATGGAGAGGGAAAAGGAAAAGAACAAAGGAAAAAGACGAGGACAACGTAAAAGGGAGATAAGAAGAGAAAGTGAAAAAGGAAGGAAAGATGGGAAATGAAAAAGGAAAAGAGAACAGAAAGGAAAATAGGAAGTAAAACGGAGAAATAGGAAAGGAAAAGAAAGATGAGAAGAGAAAATGAAAAGAAAAAAGAAAGTGGGAGATGAAAGAAAATAAAATTGAATGAAATGAAGGAAAATAGAAACAAAAAAAGAAAGAAGGGAGATAAGCAAAAAAAGGAAAAATGAGGGAAATGAAAAGTAGGAGGGAAAAAGGAGTTGAGAGAATAAAGTAAAAATGTGGGAAGTGAAAGGAAGCACAGAAGAAAATTAAAAAATAAAATAAAAATAAAAAGAGAAAATGTAAAGGCAAGAAAAGAAATGGAAATGGAAACGGAGAAAAAGGAAGAGAAAAGATCGAAAAATGAAAATATAGGATGAGAAAAGGTGAAAGTGATTATAAAGTATATAGAAAAACGAAAAGAAAAACGGAGATGGGAAGAGAAAGTGGGAAATCGTACAGGCGTTCGTGGATTCGGAGTTGCTCCTAAGTTGCTCCGTATAACACAGTCGGTAACGTTAACACAGTCAGTAATATTTTATTGGAACTAATTGATTAAGCAGTGTCATCCACTATCACGCAAAATACACAGGTGCAGTAAAATATCTAAAATAATGGAGTCTGCAGTGGACACGGATCGCTACCGCGAGAGATTAATTGCGTGTGTAACTCACGTCCCGGTCTGAACCGGCATTCTCTGGTGGACGGCTCAGCTCTGTATTGATTCCATACGCCGCTTTGTTATTTATGCCGGCACTAGACGTGTGCAGTACAGAGTTTTGTAGATTGGAATCCGTCAACGAAGTAAAATGTAGATTGCAAATCGAAAGAAATTTAAATATTCCAGCAGACTTACAGAATAGTGTTTGTAATCTGAAATGCAACGTAGTAGTCTGCTTTAATAGCAGACGGGAAAACAGGATTTATCACACTCAGAATGGACGTCTGCCCTCAGTGTTGTTTTCTCTGTTTTATAATTGATATAGGATGTTAAAAATTATAAAAAATTGCTTCTTTTTAGCTCTAGTTTATAGAACTAGATTGCATACGATGATGCATTTGACAAGATATAAAAAAGCTGTAACATTAAAACGGTTCAAGGTCCGTCGATAAGTCAGGCCGTCGCACACCGCCATATTTGCGCCATCTATTCGGTTTGTTTACATTGGATTGTGAAAGAAATTTATTGGATATATATTTATGTTTTCAAAATGCCTTGATGTGCAGGCTCAAATTGTTCAAGACATTCCAATAAAGGTTTTAGATTGTTTGTCTTTCCAATGCTTATACATTGGTAGAATGGAATGAGAAGACCCGACAAAGAGCTGTTCGACAAAGACATCTAGCGACCTTATGCTCCCCTTCACATAAAACTTGGGCTAATGAACCAATTTGTTAAAGCATTGAAGCCTAATTGTGCTCTTTTTCATCGGAAAAGTATGTTACCTCGTTATCATGTGCAAAAGTGGAAGGTAGCATATTCACTTACCCACAGATTCATGTAATTCTTTTATTTTAAGAAAGTGTGCAGCAAATGATTGGTATCAAGAGAAATCTTTGGAAGGCCGTCAGAGAAGAGGTGACAGACATTCTAGGCAAGAATAGAAGTGACAACTATGAAGAAATAGTCGCACCTTGAGTACTGGGCTGCAGAATGTCAATAAAATTGCTTTACTTGCATTTCAGCCTACAAATTTTTCGGCCAAATTTGAGAGACGTCAGTGAAGAAGATATGCAAACAATGGACAAAAGATACCAAGGTGAACGTAATGCTGCTTTGATGGGAGATTACATTTGGAGCCTAGTTCTCTCAGAATCACCTGCCTCTCATTAAAGAAACTGCACATTTCTCTTCATATTTCAATGACTGGTAATTAGAGATGAACAAAACTAACTGCCGCTCTCGCTCGCTGTATTCGTTGCATTTGTCTTTCGAGTTTCGTCTCGTAACTCTCGTTGCGCTTTTCAGTCTTGCTCATCATTGTCGAAATAGCATTTCGTCGGCGTGGAAAAATTTCATAACTTTGAATGAAATTATGAAATAATTAGCCTACAAAATGTCCCGTTGAAGGTAAAGGCCTCCTACTATAGAGGGAGAGCGCTATTTGTCTCACGCGGTGAGCTACTCCGCGTATGAGATGTTTGCATGCTTGGAAATGTTCACTTGGTTCACATTCTGCACGGTTTTGATATTGTTCACTTAACTTGCTTCTGTCGCACTGGTTTTAGTCACTAGTCACTTGTCTTCTTAGGTTTTTCCAGTCTTTCCTATTTCTTGCTCTGCTTGACCAGTGGCTTCCTACACGTCCTCTGAATAGTTCGGCCCATCTTGTTCTTTGTCTTCCGCGTGATCTCTTGCCTATGCGGGGGTCCCATAGTGTGACTTTCTGCGTCCATCTTCCGTCTCTAAGTCTTGTAACATGGCCTCTCCACTTCCATTTGGTGTTGGTGAACTTTGAATAAGATACATAATTGAAATAAATAACATTAGAAGTCTTTAATAAATACAAAATGCAAAACAAAACAATATCATGGTTATCAAAATGTTCTGGTTCTATTATCAGATATTTTCTTTGGTTATATAAAGAGAAAAAAATTCTCAAATAAATTTCCATTTCTAAGAAACATAAAACATAACATTAAATAAAGCGTTAATATATAAAGCCGTTTTAATAAGAACTTAGTAATTAAATGTTGGGGAACGAATTACTATACACTGAAAGGTAGAGATATTGTTTCAAATAGGCTATTTGATTGTTTATATTGTTCTCGCCAAGTTTAGACGACCTCACTCACACCACTCTGCTGACTAGCACGTTACCCAAAACATAATAAATCATACGGTGCATACCTGTTAGTTTTGCAGCGTTGTCGCGTTGCTCATATTGGGTTGAAGGAAAACCCCGGAAAAAACCTCAACCAGGTAACTTGCCCCGACCGGGATTAGAACCCGGGCCACCTGGTTTCGCGGCCAGACGCGCTGACCGTTACTTCACAGGTGTGGACTATATTCTCGATCAGCACCACCAAATTAAGATAAACAATGCTAGTACTCGTATCTTATTAATAAATAATGCTACAAGTTTGCTTCCCCAGTAATATTATTTCCCCCTTTCAGTTGTACATCTTTTGTATATAACAGATTTTCATTTTATGCTTGCGTACAAAGTTATTTGGGTGGTCAAGATAAATGGGATATTCTGTATGTATTCAAATCTTACGTTGTATAAATCTTCTGTTCTCCCTACAATCGAGCACAGTTGTTCTGGATTTCTAATCCGGAAATTTGATCATCCTAACCACAGCGGACGGCCTGATTAATATTAAATTACGTAAAATTTTGCGTACTGTGACTCAAGTTGTTTTGTACCGAGAGAAAAAAGGTTTCAGTATGAAGGCCCATTAATTTCTCATTGAGATTGACAATGTCCTAATTTCGTTGTTTCATTGGTGAATACCCTCATTTATTCTTAATTAATGTCTTTGGAGGATGAGTAAGATCTTGTTTCAAGTCTTATTTTGAGGCGGTAGTAGGAAGTCTCATTTATGAAGGCATTTCAATTTCCTTTCAGTAGTTGCAAGAGATGAATTCGTAGGTGAATTATTTATAGGATCGGATGTAATCTCGGTAGTGAACATAGAAAAAAAAACGTAAAAGGTACATGAAAGTTTAAGTGACTTCAAAGGTTGTTGCAAATTGTTTCCTATGATGAGAGGAAAAGAAAAAAGACGTTCTTGAAGTAGAATTTCTGAACGTCGTCACACCCTGAAGGAAGAAAGTAACTAGCTTTAACCCTTTTATGTCTTTACCTCCGCTTTCCTAATTGACGAAATTCAATGAGGAACGTCGATTAAGTTAATTGAATTCTCTCAAGGTGATCAAGACAGAGTGAGAGAGAGACAGGAGATTGTGAGAGCTATTCGACCTATCTTTATCACAGAACCGGATTATTTCATCACTGAAGCAGTTGTTCGGAAAAAATGTATATCCTTTTTTTCTACTTTTCCCGCGCCATTACTTTCCATTAGAAAAGTTTTCTTTCTTTCTTTTGATTACTTCTCAATTATTGCTCTGCTTCTAAGACGATATCGTGTTCTACTTCATGGAAAAACAAACCATAAACTTAACCAAACAATTCTCATCTATATAGAGATATCTTAGAGCTTTATCTTGAGTAACCATTTTGAAACTTTCTACGTGGAATTCAGATGCCAATTATAGAAAAATACTTTTAAGGTCTTTGAAAATCATTAAGTGAATTTAATATGCATTTTTATTCCTTCGAAATACGTGCAAGATGACTCGAGAAGTCTTATTACAACTTAATGGCGCATGCACTGTGTCCCAATTAGAATATATTTTGAAAAGAAATCCATATTCGCACATTTTAATCCGTGGCTCAACGGAGTTCAGTTACAAAAACTACTTTCAAAATTCGATTATAATATAAATTTAAAGCCGTATATTATTGTATTCTTAATTCCTTCCTTATTTTACAAAATATAACACCTGTCTGTTATATAGTCTATACCAGTCATTTCCAACTGGATAAACTGTGACGTCGGAGCGCGTTTCCCCTCTTGGACCAGATCTGGTAGAGCACATGAGGGAGGGTAATGTTGTGTCTCCGCTATTTAAACATCTCCATCCTTTCTACTGCCAATCCCCCTACTTTGTTTCTTTACCTATGCTTCCCCTCTCAAGGAACTCCAGAGCAGAGATGTGTGACGTCACAGAGTCAGCAATTGGAAATGCCTGTTCTACACACAGTCTGTGTGCCTGCTCTCAAATTGTTTAGTTTGCTTTATATTATGTGCATAAACGTTTGCAGCCTCTACCCAGATAAGAAACTTTCAAGAAGCTGGCCCGAAATTTTGTTTTAAATTCATTCAATCGATGAGAGATTTCATTTATTATGTAAATATTGTCCAAAGAACTTCTGGTTTTCAAAGACTACTGAATTAAGTACTCTTTTATGACTCATTAAAACTCATTGCTCCCGTTATTATTTTAATTACGATCCTGATATACGAAGGCTACAAAGAAAGCAATTTTCGATAGTTATTTAAAAATTGCATGAAATTACGTACTTATTCTTTGCAACTTAAAAATACATATTTGAAATATTTTTTCCGCATAGTGTTCAGTCTACTTGAGATATACTGTATTTATCATAGAGTTTCGCAACTTTTAGAATACCCACGTCAGACTTAAACTGAACGGTGAATGGCTACCCTTAACTTTTTTCAATGTCTCACAGTACATCTCTGCATGAAATGTGATAGCTCGTTCCGTGAAATCCATCAGGGATACTTCATTTCTGTCCCAAAAGGCAGTGGTCATGCGACAAAAAGCTTAGTGGCACTTCCTTTATTTTTTGTATGGTTCCACACATTGACATTTCATGTCTGTACATAGTTCGCAAAAGTTAACGACGGACTTCAACTGATTTAAAGTATATTCTTCTTTTTTGGCTAGGAGAAATCTAGTTATTGACCGTATATCAGAATTGGCGGCATTTTCAATCGCAGTACACATTTTAAACGGTCCTCTGCCTTATCTCGCTAAATACCATCTCGCTATCACCAATTTAATCGACGTTGAATACCCTAGTAGTTGATACAGCGTCGTTAAATAACCGAGTAACAAAATATTAATAAAAGAAACGTAAGGAAAAAAATGTCGACGAGGAAGAAAGAACTGAGACAGGCAAATACGACGGTGTAAGTAGAAAGGGAGCGAAAAGAGAGACAATAAAAATTAGTAGAAAATGGTAAAAAGTTAGAAAAAACGGAGAGGAGCCGGAATTGACACTGTAATATCGTTACCATTAGTGTTATATGGATACTAAGTTTTGTCGAAATCAGTTTGCATAGAAAGAAATAGTGTGAATTGCACACAAGAAATGTCTCCTTATAGGACGTTACCTTAAGAGAAAAGCTGGTTCATTTTCAGATTTGAGAGGGGCGAGTTTTCTGAAACACCTTGCAGACTTTGATGATGTCGGGGGCTGTAAAAGTCAAGCAACTTCAACGCAGAGGGCTTGTGATTCATACGAGTGTTTTGGTTCCAGCTTGGTGCGTCCGGAGCGCAGATATGGGCCGTGGCGTCGCCAAACATCCCTGCCGCCCAGATAAGCAACGAAATCTCTGAACCCACACCAACTTCACTAAAAGAATTTCGCAGTAAACTCGTGGAAAGTGTGGACTGTTTAAACGGCGAGATGGATATCGAAAACATTTTCTGAAAGGAAAGAGAATATAGGGAAACTTTTCGCCAAAATGTGATACATTTCCTTTCAAAATACTATTTTTCGCCATTTATTTATCCAATAATTTATTTATTCAATCATGTATATATTTATTTGTATAGTTATTCATTATCCATTATGTAATTTATTTTTAATATATTCATATACTCATGCTTCAGTTATTCACTTTTTTCTAATTTATTTGCAACTTATTTATCATATGCTTATTCATTTATTCAACGGTCTATCCATAGATATAGTTATTAATTTATTTGTTTCTTCATTATTAGCGTATTATTTCATAGTAAAATCTTTTCTATTTATGTACCCTAAATTACTCGTATTTAATTTGTTCTTCAATTACTGATATCTCTCATCCCATAATTTGAGTATTTATTACGTTTCATTTAATTATAAGGTCGTTTCTCCGTATACGATTCAATGATTCTTCAAATTACAACGTCCATTACCATAATCCATTTAGTTATTTATTTCTATATCACACAATTGAAGTTTGGCGGGGCAAAGTGATCTAAGTGCAAAAACTTTGGAAAGTAGCTTCTTTCGCCCAAAGTATTCCAAATTCTATCGCCAATGCCAAGCTATAATATGATATACATCGATTTCAGTTGACCTTGCAGTAGAAAAATGTGTTCTGGATCGTGCTGGATGTATTTTCGAACAATGCTCACAGGACATTGCTTTCCTTTTTCCCGACAAACAACTTTTAGGCACTTAGATCACTATGCCCCGCCACACTTCAATTCATCAATTAGACCAGCGTTGACCGAAACTCGATCTGCAGTGATTACATGCGACAGACAGCCTATGAAATAAGGGGACGGAGGAAAGGTAGTTGGCATGAAAACTACAACTAGTGGTGGTTCCTGTACTAACATCTTGATCAATCCCGCGGATAAAAATCTCAAGCTTTGTGTATCAGTAATGTCACAGCTGTCATCAAGAGCCAGTGAATAATATACGATTTTTTCTTGCTTCTTTTTTTAACCTTCCTCTTGAATATAATCAGAAATTATTTAAGCAAATTTAATCATTTACTCTTCTGAGAAATTCTGTTCTATTAAAAGGCTTTAGAGCACGAGATATTTCAAACCACAGTAGGTAGCTGACTTCCCTACATTTATTTATCTCGTCTTTCTCTTACTGCCTATGATCTAAGACATGTCAATTCCTGACGTTTAACAGTTCGTTGGCACATAACATTGAATCAGTTTTTCTACAATATTATTATTAAATAAATAACTAATAAATAGTTGCCCTCATCTAAAGATTAAGAAGATTGAAATTGAGATAAAACCTAATAATTTTGTCCTTCTAGGGAGAAGATCTAAAAATATCAATATTCATGCACGTGCAGAAGAATTATAGAAACACATATTTAGTGGTCAGCAATAATAATAATAATAATAATAATAATAATAATAATAATAATACATTATTCAACGTGGCAATTAATGTTTCTATATACTCTTAATTGAACCGTTGAGCAAAGTAAACATATTACATTTTGTCCGACAGAACAACAAAAAAGTTCTCCTTCTCATTCTTTACGAAACCACCTCTTACTGCTTGTAGAGACAGAGTTTGTAGAGCGACATGATACCGCCACTGCTTACCGTCAGTACATGAATTAAGCACACAGCAATGTACAGGAAACTCCTCGTACCCGTTTGAATGTCTTTGATTACACGATGTAATCACGACAAACGCTTCGTTCACCGCTGAATTAGACCTATAGTATTTTATCAGTTACAGTCGCTTATTTATATCGTAAGGATATATTTGTAATGTATTTGCTTATTGATATGCATAATTTAGACGATTTA
This sequence comes from Periplaneta americana, assembly GCF_040183065.1. Lineage (NCBI taxonomy): Eukaryota > Metazoa > Arthropoda > Insecta > Blattodea > Blattidae > Periplaneta > Periplaneta americana. The sequence continues at coordinate 60,882,728 of NC_091133.1, forward strand.
TAATGTACCATCTGTCATCATAATCATCATTTCAAATAATAGGCCTAGTAGTCTGCTACGGTCTTAAACCATCTATTCCAGATCTTCCAATTGGTCCTTTCTCTCATGACATATAGCAAAGAATCTTTCTAGCTAGGTAGACCTACTTTTGAGCATTTCATTCTGTTTAGATGTTGGGTGATGCCGTCAAGTATTCAGATAAAAAGATAATAGAGGATTCATTGAATCACTATAGCCTAATTTTGTGGAACGTTTAAGTGGTTGTTGCTTATGTGATAGCATATGTTTGAATGTTTGTAAGTTATTACGTGTAAAAAATAAAGTAGAGATAATTATTTATCCTGCATTATTAAATATATATTTCATTCTTATTTTCCATTCTATGTTACGGGTTGCATCAGTGCTCTCTTGCTAAGGAGAAATATGTGAGTATAGTATTACATAAATGGTAACGGATATTTTTACTGAATAGATACTCACTTACACGTTCCATGTCAAAAATTTGGAAATCATGTCTTTGCGCGAAAAAAAATATTTCTACCTGAATTGAGTGAATTGATTGCGCGTGACAGTCAGCTTAGGGAATGCATCAATTCCGCTCGGGGGTCAGTTGATAGAGTATAGTAATTGCGCGATAGTCATTGCAGGATTTCCCTTCCCATTTTATAGTGTGTTAGAACTCTCGGCATAGCAGGTACGGCTAAAGTTCCTAGTCATTTTTGTAATAATACTTAGACTACTTTCTTACTTGCCTAAGCGCCTAAACCATAATGTATTTGATGATGATGATGATGATGATGATGATGATGATACAGAGACTATCTGCTATGAGAAGCAAGAGTATTATTTCATGTGAATATCGTTTTTCAACAATGTCAGATTTTGGAGAATAATTTGAACTTAAATTGGTGAGAATAATATTTTAAATATGGTCGTAAAGATTGAGTTCTTCTGCAAAGACATTGAACTTTTATAATGTTATTGCAAATGTGGACGGAATATCTTTTGCTGATTTTCAACAGTAGGCCTATTGTGATTTTAATGATTTAAAAGTTGGCAGAATCATTTTACATTACTTTCGTTCCAGTGGGGTCACATTGATATTGAATTAAAACCTTTTTAAATAAACTCATTATTCGAGCATATCATATATATTTAATGTATCGAAGTACATATGATATTTCCATGCAGATATTCTGCGTCATCATACGATGAAAGAGTAATGGAACGGAGAAAAACTCTCTCCGGCACCGGGATTTGAACCCGGGTTTTCAGCTCTACGTGCTGATGCTTTATCCACTAAGACACACCGGATACCCATCTCGGTGTCGGACAGAATCGTCTCAGTTTAAGTTCCAACTCTTGGGTTCCATCTAGTGGCAGCCCTCTGCACTACGTCTGCATGGAAATATCATATGTACTTCGGTACATTAAATATATATAAACTCATTATTGCCAAAACAACGATTACATTCAAGAAATCTAATTTTTCTCTCTGGGAAGTATATGGAATTTCAATAGCACGATATTACAATATAGGAAATATATGAACAATTTATATCTTGCTCTTGTAAGAACCTGTACGTAACAATTTTGCACAAATATCGTTGCTATATTCATTTAAATCGAAAAGTCAATTCCACAAAACAAATTAAATTCAGTAACACACATGCAGTCTAATGTTGAAACTAGATTCTGTACCCAGTGTTTTTCCATTGTAGGCCGGTAAATCAATGGAACTATAAAGTGGACTGGAATAAGAATTCCTAATTGGATTAACTTTTGTGACAAAGATTTTACTGCGAGAATTCGTTCTATAAAAGCAACGAGTAGTTTTTACTCCCTTCGTTACATAAACTATGATTTACATTTGCAATAAAAACAGATTTCATTTGCGTCTAATGGCTGATGTAAACAGGAAGGACTTGTGTTTTTAGCAGATCCCTCCAGTGGAAATATCGTGTAACGTTCGTGCATTCTTCCACTTCGACAATAAATTTATTTTCATTTTCGGTTTCTTTCTCGTCGTAAATAAAACATAATGAAATAACAGTACAGATTTAAAGTATTTATTTCGCTAGGGAAAAAAAAAAAAAAACTTGTAGAACTTTACATGGCATAGTTTTTCTTAAAAGGATTAAGCTTATAATTCATTTTTTCTGCGATAGTTATCAGTGCCTAAAGTGAGCCTTTAAAGCACTAGTGCGTAAAAAAGTAAGTAATCACTTTAGGCACTGCTATTCATTTTATGCACTGCCAAAGAAAATTTAACATTCAATGTAGAAACTTCATTCAGTAAGAAATTAATACATTACCTCGATCTTTTATTACTTAAATATTACACATATCACAAATAAGTAACAAATTTAATATTCATATCTGCATTTGGGCCTAATTATTCGAAAGTTGTATGTAATACTCATTGTAACGAGATTTATCGTTCAACCATCCTATAGATATTTATTTATTCATTTATCTAAACGATAACAGCTCCCTGTATTAACAGGCTGCCACAAAGACAGAGAATATTGTGCAATAGGCAGTTGAAAGCATAAATAACATACATATGTTTAAGTTGAAGGGAGTCTTACAACAACGACAAGAAATGACTGAATAAATAAGTAGGTACTAATTAATTAGTTGAAGATCATTGTTGACCGTAGAGATGGTTGCGGAGTATAAATATTGATCCTCTCAAAGCTGCAAGAACGATGTCATCAATTGCCTTCCTTTGTAGGCCGAAACGTTGCCAGGTCTGGAAGATGAAACCGGGAATAGTTCCGCGCGCTCCAACCATAAGGCCTATTACTTCAATTTGTTGTAGACCGTATTTGTCCATGAAATATGGAACGGACAATATGGACACTTAGCTGGTACCTTTGATGTAGCAGGACTGATTTCAATGACCTTCATACCAGTTTGAGCGTGAGATTCTGCTTTCTCCCAGGAGTTGGCACTGACATCACACCAGCTAGCAGTCGACACAGCGGAAATAATAACACATACAATTAATACATCTAGGTGCATTATGTACTTAAATAAATTGGACTAATCTATACTAATAATAAATCTGTAGCCGAAATTTTTCTGGTAATTTTCGATTTTCCAAAAATAATTGGTCCTAACATATATAATTAACCACCCTGAAACCGAAAATCGCTTTTTTGAATTTTTTGTTTGTATGTCTGTCTGTATGTTTGTTACCTTTTCACGCCATAATGGCTGAACGGATTTCGATGAAAATTGGAATATAAATTAAGTTCGTTGTAACTTAGATTATAGGCTATATGACATTCAAATTACATTATTTAAAAGGGGGGTTATAAGGGGGCCTGAATTAAATAAATCGAAATATCTCGCTTATTATGGATTTTTATGAAAAATGTTACATAACAAACATTTCTTTAAAAATCATTTCCGATAAGTTTTATTCTTTTAAAAATTTTGATAGGACTGATATTTAATGAGATAAATGAATTTTAAAATTAAAATAACAGCCATCTAAGGCCGTGTAATGAAATAAACAAATGACTTCGTCTATAAGGGGTCTTGGTCAACAACAATCGAACGCTATGAATCATAGCCTACAGAAAATGTTTCTGTGTTCGTATGAAGCAATATCGGAAGCTAAATTAACCGATTTGTATAATTAATTATTATTTCACCATTGGAAAGTGTAGTTTCTCTCTATGGATATAATGCTATAATGTTATTACAGTAACTTCTGAGTGAATTGAGGACAGGTAAGATTAAAATAGCTTCTTATGCACAGAAAACTTGATAGGCTATTCTGTGTATTCGTTTCCTGTATTTCTTAAAATAATGTATATCTCAGAGAATTAACGAACAACGAGAGTGTATTGATTTAGTATGCAGTAATAATATGTTAGCTTAGCATTTCATTATTTTATAATCCAAATTTTAACTATGCACATTTGAATCGAGTTAAAATACATAAAATACATATGCATTAAATGCAATGCAAAAAATTTGGGTAATGAGCCAAGCAGATTATGTTGCCCTGTTGTAAAATAAAATTTGTTCCTCCTGAGATTCAAGAGCCCCCATAACAAATTGAAAACTTACTTATCGGGATACATCCGTTATCAACACACTTTTTATATAATATAATATAATATAATATAATATAATATAATATAATATAATATAATATAATATAATTTAAGTTATTTAAGTTATTTGAAGGGTTCAGAACCATAGTGGGCCAAGCGCCATGTTTCCATTGAATTATGGTAATAACTTAATTTTAACTTTTGTACCAACGCTCTCCCACTGAGCTACCCGGGAACTCTACCCGACACCGATCCAATTTTTCCCTCTATATCCACAGACGTCAAAGTGGGCTGACAACCGTCTGGGAGAGCGTTGGTACGTTTAACCAAAGGTCCCGGGTTCGATACCCGGCCCCGGAACAATTTTTCCCTCGAAATTATTCAAATTAACTTTACAGGGAGTTATTCCTGAAAGCTTAATTTGCATAATACACGTCACTGTACGTAACAGAAAACCACAATTTAAAGTCACACAGAGTTAGTGTGCACTCAAATGTTGGTTGCTTGACGGTTGTCAGCCCACTTTGAGGTCTGTGGATATAGAGGGAAAAATTGGATCGGTGTCGGGTAGAGTTCCCGGGTAGCTCAGTGGGAGAGCGTTGGTACGTTTAACCAAAGGTCCCGGGTTCGATACCCGGCCCCGGAACAATTTTTCCCTCGAAATTATTCAAGAAACATATTAAAGGAATTGTCATTGCACCAAATGAGTGCTCTCTGGACCAAGATGATTCCATTTTAATTTTTTAAATATAATTTAAATTAAGTAACATATTAAACGATTTATCCTTCTATCAAACACGAATATTCCCTGGATCAAATGTCCTATTTTAATTATGTAATTACTTTATATTTATTTCTAACGGGTGCAGCGGAGCGCACGGGTACGGCTAGTGAAATAATAAATCCGTCATTAACTGTAATGTCTAGACCAGTAGTGTCAGAGTTGTAAGCTCCGAAACCGGTTGTGGTGCTAGAGACGTCCAGTCGGAGCGTAAACTTGCTTATGTCTGTGGAAGCACCGGAGCACGCAACGAGTTATAGTGGAGCGCTCCGCTCCGTTTAGGCTGTGTCTGACAACGCTGGTCTAGACTCTAGAATTCCTTTATAATGAGAGTTGAGACGTTGACCCCAACAACAATAATTAAAATATGTAATGATTTGATACGGCTGGGGGGATCATCGTGCTAACCATACGATACCTCCATTCTGGTTGGATGATCGTCCACCTCTGCTTCGGTATGTGGGCGTGAGACCAGCAGCCGGCTGGTCGGTCTAGGCCCTTCAAGGGCTGTAGCGCCACGGATTATTATTATTATTATTATTATTATTATTATTATTATTATTATTATTATTATTATTATGATTTGATAGCGCTGAAAATGGAAAAACAAAACACCTATGAGAAGTAAAACCATATACCTATATTAGGCCTATATTGTATACAAATATTAAACGAATACATAATTTTATAATGTATTATATTATTTTGTAATATAATTTATTATATCTAAAATATGAAAAATTATTATTATAACTAGTTTGTCACTGAGAAATAAGAAAAAGCTGTTAACTTGAATTTATTTGAAGCAAAGCGTTACTGGATTATGCAATAAGGTAAGCGATGTTTGGATCATGTGTCTCAACTCTACTCTCAATAATTATTTTTTTAGCGTGTGCTCGGTTACACTAACCTCTGTCTAGCGCTTGAAAGTGAAACCTAAAAAATACCGGAGCACAGAGAAACAAAGCACACGAAAATTCGCTCAGTGTCCATTCTATATAATCCCTATTCGCTGGTTCAACTCTTTCTTACCGCTTTGTCGATTCTAATGCCAGTTTAGTTGGCCATGAAATCGTGAACATGAATAAACAGGCTGCCATCTCATGGATACTAGCTTCTTAATTGTTCTGAGTTTAGATGGCCATTACATTGTGATCTTATAAACTCTCAAACTTGAAATACTTATTTAATATAAATTTGTGCTACCGTAGAAAGAACTTTGTATGACACATTCGTAAAGTCATCCTCTTGGCCCTCGTGGTTTGTGAAATTCGTGCCAAAAAGAGAACCTTTACGAACTTGTCTCAAAAATAACAATTCATTTTATAGTTCATACTATAGTGTACTATATACAGTCATGAAGCTTGAGTTGTGAGGGTGCTAGAAACAATGGATTGTGCCGGTACTATTTCGCATTGCCTGTAATGAGGCGATATTAGCAATCCTAGTAGTGAGCAACTATCTATGGATGCATATTTACTACGTATTGAGTTTCGTGACTGTATATACTAGACTATGGTTTATACCAGCAGAAATTAGGCATAGATTTGCACTGAATCAAGTTATTCTCGGTAGTTTCCGGGTTACAACGCTAGGTGCTGGATACGATGTTCGCGGGTTCAAATACTGCATAGGACGATGCATTTTAGAAAGCGATTACATGTTAAGCACGTTTCTTGTATATGGAAGTAAAGCTGTGTCTTTCGTGTCGTAGATTTAAAGCACACAGTATAATTCTGCCGCTGATAGACGGTTCCAGGCTAAATTTATTGACTATTTCTCGCTCACTTTGATTTTCTACGCTGAATAACGTTTGTAATTATTGTCAGTTTATTTACGTAACATATTGCAATACTGATGGCCGAGAGCACCAATCTCGGTTAAAATGCGTGGTTAGATACCCATGGTTAACTAATAAGAATATAAACCGATACAATATCAACTTCCCTTGGTTACGAAACCGCGGTTAGTTGCCGCGTGTTTATTTCTTCAATATTCCTCTCCGTAGAAATTAATCAGTCACTCACACCGACTGGTCAGTAACTCTCTTGTACTACATACGGTTATTGTAGTCATCTTATTCTGTCACGTGTCATTAGAGTAGCCTATACCGTATCAAGTAACATGTAATTGCTGACACCTCTATTATCATACTCCATCTTTGATTCACTGCCACGGTTAGCTACTTAACCGCTCTCACACGACAGGTTAGTAAATTATCATGATTAGCGACGTTTAACTCGTAACTGAGCTTGGTGCCACAGACAAACAACATAATACATGGTTAACTGATAGCTATTTCTTAAACGTTCCTAACCGAGATTGGTCCATTCAGCCATGAGTAAAGCGTTTGTGGGGTAATTTTAGTCAAATAGTTTATGTTTTCTTAACTCTAGTCATTACAATATTGTCATAGTGTTATCTCATCTTCGTTCATGAAATCTGAATGAAATGCATTGATATTAATGGACATGGATTAAATTATATAGGTACCAGAATTTCAACAAAAAGATACAGAACGATTAGTTTATCGAATACTGCTATTAAAGGACCAAAAGTAAAAATCATTCGAGTCGAAGTGATATTGTGGAGGTAAATATTATGCAATCTGGTACAGTGTTCACTGAAAGTGTATAAAATTCTTGTCCTCCCAACTCTCTCGTATGATAATGATATCTGGGTCCCGGAACAGGTTAACAGATGGCCTAATTTTATGCTCGGTGTATGATGATATGATCAAATATTATGGAGTTCGAGTCAGGTTTCCTCTGGTACTTACTCATGCTTCTATTCAATAATTTACAAATTTTGAATATTTCCATTATTAGTCCTATCAAATAGAGAAACGATTTGTGAACTTATCCCTCAGCGCTTATGACATAGATGTCCAATTGTAACTCGTACAATGTAACCCCTGGCGTAAGCAACCCGCAGCGCATATACTTTAGGTCGTTTTTCCTATTTTATACGGAAAGTTGTTTACCTTAGCAGAGCATGCTTGACGTGCAATATCTCCTGGTCCTAAAGGCGTTTGGACATCCATGGCTTATGAGATTATAAACAAATAATTGTAATGAAGTGATGTATAGTGACTCAAAACGTTCGAAAATTGTGTGTGTATATGTGTGTGTGTTTTGTGTGTGTGTGTGTGTGTTTTTGTGTGTGTGTGTGTTTTTGTATGTGTGTGTGTTTTTTGTGTGTTTGTGTTTGTTTGTGTGTGTGTGTGTGTGTGTGTGTCTGTGTGTGTGTGGAAAGCATATTATGAACCCATTACAACAGAGGAAATTTCTTTAGAAGTACTAAGAATTGTTGTTAAAAGGAAAGGAAATGCTCCAAAGAAAGAGAAGGGAGGTTAATAAACAAATTTGAAGAATATAAGACTGAGAAGTAAGTGTAATAGAATATTTTAAATACGTTTCGTTTTAATATGGTCCAAATTCGTCTTTAATTTGCAAAATATATTACATTGATAGTTCTCTTGATTATATCTTTAATTTAAGAACCAACACTCTTAATTATAACAGGTTATGACTTACAATTACCTGGCAATCTCAAGTTTGCATAAAATTAGAAATAGAATGCTGTTTTTGCAACCGTCCCAAACGTGTCATGGAAATAGATTGCAGGTAGGTGGGATCGTCCAACGCTCCAAGGACAGGGCGATTAAAATTTTGCAATATGTAATTAAAATTTTAATGAATTGCTAAGGGTAAAATCATTGTTTAGGTTGCGAAGTACAACTAGGAATGTATTAATTAATTTTATTTTACGATGTTTAGAAAAGGCCTGCTTTTCATACGAAACACTATTGATAAAACCTTCACCTTTGTTACGGTTGTAAATGAGTGATTTCCCCTCCTCACAACCGACTCGTTCCTCTTAATTGAGTTGATGTTTTGTGTATTATTCCAAGTAAGATAATTTCTACCCGTACATACATATTCAGAATATTATCCGGAAGTATAGCTGTCGTAACTAGGGAGTACTGGGTCTTTTAAGGCTTTACTTTTCTGCGACATATATTTCTGTATATATGAAGTGCTATCAATCCGTGAATCCTACTGGAACTTTCCACATGTTTAAGTGTGTCAGAAGCACTTCTGCACACTCTTGCACATCATAAAAACACTTGCATCGTCGTTTTGCAAATATGTACTCTACCTCATCCTACATCCGAAGAGGTAAAAATTACCTTTGAGTCCCACAAGTAAGCACATATTACAAAATGTTTATATTGCAGCTCAAAGGTACTTGAGCAAATTAAACGCAACATTACATAACGTCATAGCGTGTTGAGCACTACAACCACCGAAAGCATACATGTAGAGAGAGACACATAAGGGGTTTTGTAGTATAAAAAGTAGGCATATAAAACCAAGGTCATTCATTTTCAAACGTGGTAATGTTTATTGAACGTTCTGTAACACTTTGCTAGACTTTGGAGCTATTTTCAGGGACGTTTGCGCTGCTGTAATGAAGGCTTGCAGTCAGCATGTGTTGCAACATAGTACCCCCTCCCCATTCTGCGACAAGGAAGCTCGACTGCAATTTTGCGAAACAGTTTATGAAGCTCTCCGAGAGTTTTCCTTAATATTATGCAGCTGTAGAAACTTGAGCTAAAAATAAGAGTGTGAGGTAACTTAAGCTATAGTATCAGGAATACGGCTGTATGCTGTATAGATGTGACATTTGCAACAAATGACATTGGGGTTTGTTGTATGTAATCCATACAGTGAGTGCATAAAGGAATAATTTATATATGAACGAACGAACGCACAAACAAATAAAAAGCTTCCCTTTTAACTTTAGTCATGAATGATATTATCTAGGTAATTAATGCATGTGGACAAAATCATATTGTTCCATTCAATTACTCATGACTCTTAATGGACTGTAGTTGTTATATAGGCTACATAGTATCAGTGATAGTTATCGACACTCAGTAATTTTGAGAATGTGACATCAGTGGTGTGTATTTATAATCTTAGACAATGATTCGCTGTCATGTGTGTATATATAAATAGTAATGACACTTTGCCATGTGTATGTTTGTATAGCCTTACTTGTTAGACAAATAATTACTGGCTGCAATGTGTGTATGTATAATCTTAGACAATTAATGATTGGCTGCCGTGTGTGTATACATAATCTTAGACAAATAATGACTGGCTGTCATGTGTGTATGTATAATCTTAGATAAATAATGACTGGGTGCCATGTGTGTATGCATAATCTTAGACAAATAATGACTGGCTGTCATGTGTGTATGTATAATCTTAGATAAATAACGACTGGGTGCCATGTGTGTATGTATAATCTTAGACAAATAATGACTGGGTGCCATGTGTGTATGTATAATCTTAGACAAATAATGACTAGCTGCCATGTGTGTTTGCACAATCTTAGACAAATAATGATTGGCTGTCATACGCTAAATCCCTTTCGGAAAAATTCGATTGATTTCGTAAGAGCTTAGGTTTAGACGTGAACGGATTTCTTATGCAAGTCTCCACTCTGGTTTTCTTTTGTTTTGTTTATATGTTGCTTTTTCTGTCAATTTATGTATCATGTTATGACACTTATGACTGATCTATAACAAAAACATATTCTAGGCGCAAATTAGGTGCAAAATAAACATCCTTTCCCTAGTTGTGTAAACCAGACGCTGCCCGAAGTACATTTTAGACAAATTCACGCAACAGGAAATCAAATTTTTTTACGGCTATACATATCCTAAATATGTATGTATGTATGTATGTATGTATGTATGTATGTATGTATGTAGGTATGTATGTATGTATGTATTTACTTATAGTACGGCGTGTATGTATATAGGTATGTGCAGTACAGTGTATATGTACAGATATGGAAATAAAATTTGGAGCTCCCTTGTTACATGTTTCGCTTACAACACACTGCGCATGTCCAGTAAACAAGAGACCCTATATATATATATATATATATATATATATATATATATATATATATATATATGCTACTTGTGGACAGTCGTGCGAAATTGCTGCCTACATACAGGTAGACTCCCATCAAAACTCGCTCAAAATTTTAATTATATATCTCTACAGTAAATAAATATGAGTATATATATGAACAGTACGGTATGTATGTATATATGCACGTACAGTACTGTGTACGTATATATGCGTGTATGGAAGCAAGCCTATGTATCTGTGTACGTACAGTACATATGTAACATAAGCCTAAGGAAATTCCTTCTAGTTTGGTAAATCTACGACACTAAGGTTTTTCGCGTCTGAAGCAAGAAATTTATTTCTATGGATAATTTTGATAGTTGTATTTTAAGTTACTTTCGTATTACTACTCCTGTAGCAGATAAAATGACTAAAATCATGTAATTTATAAACATCTGAATTTCTTCTCTATTCAATTTTCAGTGCTTCATACTTATGCGTGCAATATTATCTTCTGCCTCTTTAGGATTTGCAGCAGATGTAAGAGTAGCATTCACAATATCGCTGACTAAAGTCCAAAACCTCGTAAGTCCTGACAACGAAATTTTTAGGAATACAATACAACTTCTCTTGTTAAATTGGCGTCATATATGAACAAAAGTATGATTAATAAAATTGTGTTAAATGGCTTTGGTATATTGTATCAATTGTACTCCTGTTCTTACGTGAAGCAAATTTAACACACAACAGTTGCATTGCATTCATAAAAATTTTTACGAGGTTTTGCATTTTGCCAGCGATATATTACGTTCTTTTTCGTTTGTACTGTCTTATCTGACATTAATTTTTATCCTAGTATACAACAGTTCTTATATTTCAAGAACTGGAACAGAGTTGTGGTAATAATAATATTTAAAAAAATTAAACGCTTTTGTCAGTGTTTAATCCAGTGATCGCCAAAAGCTGTGTCGCGACACATGCCCCTGCCTCCACTCAAGCGTAACCATCGCATCATACCCCCCACCCTCTGTTTAAAGCCTTCACTTTGATATAAGACAAGACATTTATCAGCAGCGGACGTACACATGTAATGTTACAAGTGTGTAGGATATTATGTTTCGATGTCTTTTCCAAAACAGACAACAGATAATATGTAAAAACTTAATTTTAAGGAGCATGGGAACAAAAGTATTTCTTTTGTGCAGATGGCAAAAATATGAGATACCTAATTTGTTGTAAAATGTTTAATGAAGTATAAAAGAACAAAGTGCGTTGTCATTATTCTTCTTGATATAAAGACTACCACGCCCTTACCTGTAAACTGAATATTTTATTAATAAACGGACAATAAAAAGTATCGACTTCTATGTCTTAAGGGGAGTCTATACTGCCATCCCATCAATGTAAAGCAGAGTAATAAAAGATAAAGACCGTAATTTTAGCCTGTTACATACAATAATACTTGAAGAATAACCCCTAAAAATTTCAAATGTGTATCTTATATAAGTCCTCAGAAAAGTGCACCTAAATTAGATTAAATTTACATTGCTGGGGTAGGCAGTACAGACTCCCCTTAATCGGGATAAAATACTTCGACGTTTTTAGTGTAATTTACAACTTCGTGACCAGCCTGGTGCGTTTTTCTAATTTCAAATATCTGCTCATGTAAAGTACACGTTCTTTTTATTGTAAATAAGAAAATATATTTTATTTGATTAATAATACAAAAATAATGAATAGGAGGATAAAAGTTAACACGGAAAAAGTGTGTGTAGTTAATAAGTATAAGAATATTACAGTACATATATTGTTTTTGTTTTCCGGGCATAGACTGTCTATGCACTGTTATTCGCTGCATTACCTGAGGAGATTCCCACTCCACCCCTTTCCCTGCGATAGTGGTGTGCGGGTTGCATTTCTATTACGTCACAATTTCGTGGTGTTTGGCAACCACTGGTCTAATCTATGATTTTTCCAATTTGATTATGCGTGTTGCTGAAATCAGAGGAAAATGATGATGATGATGATGATTATTATTATTATTACTATTATTATTATTATTATTATTATTATTATTATTATTATTATTAGCATTTTTATTATCATTAAGTTGTTTATCGAATACCTGGCACTGAACTGTCATCCGCTCGGCAGTAGACTTATAAGCAGGGAGAACTCAGCTGACATGTACGTACGTCTGTGCAGTGTACTTCCTCCTCAACACGTTGCCATGTTATTATTTAATTTCACGAAAACGTAATATTTATTTAAATTAACATTAATCTTTTGCTATGCTAGATATACCGACTGATGTAATTGTTTTTGTAAGTTTACTAACGATATAAGCAGTATAAAGCAAATAAAATAAGAAAATAATGTTTTTTTTTTCAGGGAAAATTATCAAGTTTTGACTCTTTGTTGTATGGACATTTTCTGATCCTGTTGACCGTCCCACGACGACTGTGAAAAGGAAGGCACTTATAGCCTACCCTTTACACTCTGTATATATTATACAGTTATCCGCGAATAACCTTACTTGGGAGGTAGTATTTCTATTTATATCGTTTATATATATATATATATATATATATATATATATATATATATATATATATAGAAATGCAAGAACCGCCGCTTCAGGAACTGCTGAAGTTACATTTCTTAGTTCCGACATTTCTTTTCTAGTCTGACCTTCTGGGTCCTGTTTTCTAAGAATTTTTATATCCATCTTACTACTCGATTGTCTATTGGAAGCCTGCTTAGACTCTCTAAATCTTTTTCTTCGAAAGCTTTAGTTGGTTTTTCTCTGTGTAGGGAGATCTATGTAAATTCCTATCTCCACCTGCATGAGGTTATATGAAACAGAAATGAAGATTCTCTGTGACATGATGTGGAGTACAGGATCTGCAAATGACCGCACATGCAGCAACGGATCATAGTGGCAGTTAATGCAGGATTTGTGCATCATTTCCGACGTCATTATGATAGAATTTCCATTTACTAGGTTAAAACGAAACAGAGAGAGTAACCCAACTGCACATCTGTGATTGCCATCGGTTTTCTATGCGCTCTCAATACTCTGCATTACTTGTATTATAGTCCAACAGTTTTCCTACATTCATATCCGTTACGGTAAAAAAAAAAAAAGATGGAGGAAACAATAAGTGCAAAACCTGCAGACTCGATTGCTGTATGAAATTTTTATTTTTCCCTTTATAAACGTAATGCAGTAGATGAGGTCTGCAGTAACGTCATATACAGTTGAATGTCTTTGCTTCCGCAAACCATGATACACAAAGAATTCTTTTAGTGTCGTACAGTTTGCTATATGTAACAATTTGTCACATAACCCAAACTGTTAGACTAGAGTGTTTTTAGAAATAATAATTTTAAGAATACAGCTGTGTTCCAGCACAGGTTGTTGGTGTAGTAATTAGGTCCCAACTCCTAACTTAGAGGTTTCGGGCTCGATTCCCGAATCCAGCAAGGCGTTTTCCCTTGGTTATTAATTGTTACATGGTTTGTATGGCCTGGTTGTTTGTGTTATCTTTAAGTATACGTTAGTTTTATGTATAGGTATATTCATTCATTCATAGTGTTCTGCCCAAGGTCAGGTCTTTCACTGCAAACCCAGCATTCTCCAGTCTTTCCTATTTTCTGCCTTTCTCTTAGTCTCCGCACATGATCCACATATCTTAATGTCGTCTTTCATCTGATATCTTCTTCTGTCCCGAACTTTTCTCCCGTTCACCATTCCTTCCAGTGCATCCTTCAGAATGCAGTTTTCTTCTCAACTAGTGACCAATTCCTTTTCCTCTTTCTGATCACTTTCAGAATCAATCTTTCTTCACTCACTCTTTCCAACACAGCGTCGCTTCTTATTCTCTCTGTCCATTTCATATGCTCCATCCATCTCCATATCAACATTTCAAATGCTTCGAGTCGGTTTTCTTCACTTCATCGTAATGTCCATCTTTCTGCCCCATACAGTGGCATATTCCACACAAAGCACTACACTAGTTTCTTCCGTAGTTCTTTCTCTAGATGTCCGTAGAAGGTGCTCCTTGTCTATTAAAAGCTTCATTTGCCATTGATATTCTCCTTTTGACTTCCTTCCAGCAGCTCATGTTATTGCTTATAGTACACCGTAAGTATTTGAAGCTGTCCACTTGCTCTACTGTCTCATTGATAATTCGCAAGTTTATCTTCTTTACTTTCCTTCCTGTGACCATGGTCTTCGTCTTGTTTGCATTTATCTTCATTCCATACTGCTCACAACTGTCATTTAGCTCCAGTAGCATATCCCATAGTATCATCTCCTCTTCTGCTAACAACACCATATCGAATACATGTCAATTCACCCCGCCGATTGATGATTAGACTGAACTGAAAGGAAAAGGTAAAAGGTATCCCCGTAACATGCCATGAAGGCACTTGGGGGGTATGGAGGTAGAGCCTCATGCTTTCCACGACCTCGGCACTAGAATGAGGTGGTGTGGTCGGCACCACGCTCTGACCCCCTTTTACCCCCGGGAAAGACCCGGTACTCAATTTTATAGGAGGCTGAGTGAAGCTCGGGGCCGTTCTGAAAGTTTGGCAACGAGAAAAAATCCTGCCACCACCTGGGATGAAAGGAAAAGGTATTGAACATTAAACATAAACAAACAACAACAACAACCCTTCTCGTCTCTTACAAACATCTCAACAAACAAACAGGGGTGCACACATTCGCATACATTGACATACGCCCGCGCAAAAACATTTTCAACGGTAACTTCGAAACGACGCGTCAAAAAACATAGGTTGTTTAACAAAAAGGTTTCCTTATAGTTAAATCTATCACTCCTCAATGTTTGTCGCAGAGGTTTTGAATCACTCTGTATATACAGGCTGTTCCATTTATCTTGACCACCCTAAATAACTTTGTAGGTGCGCAAGAACCAAATGAAATATTGGTTCATCCAACAGGTGTACAACTAATAGGGGGAAATTATACAAATGTAGCGCAGATCACTCACTCAGTCATCGGTATTCAGCGAAATAAAATAATTTTTAATATAGTCCTTGCGTACGAAGGTATTTAGAGTGCTCAAAATGAATGGGAGAACCAGGGCGAACCGTACGTAATTCTATTAATATCATTAAGTTATTCTTTTAAATATTTCAAACAAAATGTTTCATACAATTAGCTCGTTTTTGCCTCCTTTTAGAGATAAAAATTGTTGTATATGAAACATTTCATAGCGTATTTTGGGAAAGCCATTGATTGAATTCGTAATATGTTCAGTCATTTTAAGAGAGAAGTGTATTATGATAATAAACAATTGAAGGCATTAAAGTTTTATCCTTTAAATATGCATAAATTGGATCCGAACGAATGTAACTTTTTAAAATCCCTTCGCAAAACGAAATGAAATTTCTGCACATATAAAGTACAGAACTGAAATTCTTTCAATCATTTATTATCATAATATATTGCTCTCTTAAATTTATTGAGCATATTGGGAATTTTATCAATGTCTTTCCCAAAACACGTTATGACAAAATATATCATATAAAACAATTTTATCTTGAAAAGGAGCTAGAAACTAGCAAAATTATATTAAACATTTGTTGGAAATATGTTAAAGAATAATCCCCTGGAATTAATGACATTACTTACGGTTCATCCTGTAAACATCAACAATAAATAAAAGAAAACCCGTTAATTGTTTCTTTCTAAAGTGATTGAACAGAAGAAGCTTGGTTCATTTTGAAGCTCACATATTTGCGAATAACGTCTCGAGAGAAGGAGTATGTGAAGGATATACTTTTCTGATATTCTGTACTGGTTGTTATCTTTACGCGCCAAAAAGCGAGGGCCGATCCTTTCAGTGTTCTCCTACCGTGCACAAAAAATGAAACCTTTCTCTGATTAGCAAGTGAAATTTTGGTATTCTGGATTTTCCAGTTGACTATTATGTGTACTACTCATAGCATTTGGTAAAAAACATATTAATTCCACTCACTTCACTTCAGAAAGAGTAGCATACCTAAACAGTTCACAGTAGTCCGCAATTTACTCTGCCAGTTCTATATACAGGGTAATTCCGAACGAATAGTAAATATTTGAGAGGCTGGAAGTATGGTCTATTCTGGGTAAAAAAAGTTCATATAATCAAGTGTCCAATTTTCAATGGATGTGGAGTTAAGCTTTTTGAATGTTACGCATAACAAGTCCTACAAATGATATCAAGGAACAAGAAAATGGTCGCAAAAGTAATAGTAGGTGTCACTCTTCTGTGATCGTCTGAAAGCAGCACTGATCGTAATACAGTAGGTGTACAGGAACATCTCCCTTTATTTCCCTTTGGTAGAAGTCTTGGGACGTTCTTCCAGCATGACGGAGCCCCTGTATATTTTAGCCAACAGGTGACACATCATTTAAAACTCGTGTTCCCCGAACAAAGGCTCGACCGCGGTCACATGCATTATTAGTCATCGAGATCCCAGACCTAATCCTGTCAATTTTTATGTGTGGGCATGGATGAAAGGGAAAGTGTACATCAAATGTAAACACATGGCACGAATTGGCCGGTCGCATTATGGGTATTGCAGCATACAAGACTTCATACATGCCAGTTGATTGCTTCCAATTCATACAAACACAGGTTCCTATTTTCTCAAATTATTATTTTTAATCCCGATGTTAACTTGCTAATATAGGCTACCTATTGAAAAATAGGCCTGCAGTGTGGGATAAAAAGAGTGAGACATACGTAAAGATTTACGCAACAGACCTGCCAGCGTAATCACTTTTTTAAAGCTAATGAGGTATTTATTTGACTATAAGTATAAATACAGAGTAAGAAATTACAATTTTTCTTTTCAAATGCAACGGACTCTGAGTATTGAAGAAAATGTCAATACCGAACAGAGAATTTCTTTAGATTATAATAAATACGATATAAATTGTCAATAACAAATTTAGTTTTGATCTATTTCCGCAGAATGAAAAATAGGAGAAAAGAAAGTGGGAAAGAACTAAAACTCAATGTTAAAGAGTGAAAAATAAAATATCATATGTTCGGGTATTATTTGAAGATAGTTTCAACTATTTTCTTCCAGATGACACCACCAAAAACTTATTTTTACAACATTTCTGGATGGTCTGATTGTCGTTAGTATGAAAGTTATTTATACAAATCTACACGTTGCATTGTGAATCAGGTTTTGGAGTTGCTTGTACCGTAATACAAGCATTGTAACTTAAACTAAACGGAGAGTTCCGCTGTGATGTGAAGTACGGTGGGGAAGGGAAAGATAGGTCTGTCCATATTGTGCATGCTGCTGCGCTCATCAGGGATAACCGTGCCGATATACGAAACGCTACTCGCGCCATTCACTTTCTTGGCGGCGAAGTGCATTGAAATGGAAAGCGGGACATTTTAAAATCTGCTTCCAAACTAAAGTATGTTTATCTTATTGTTAAGAAAGTATTTTCAGTTAATATTTTTGGGCTTTTTAAGTGAATAATTCTTACTGTAGTTGTGCTCAAAACCACTGCTTAGGATTCAGTCAACTGTAACTCCGTAACTGTTCACAATCGTACCCATGTTCAGATAAGAGTTTATGCTCTAGCTTCCCGAGTCCTAAGGCATTTATTGTTTTTTTTTTAAGTTCAATATAATTCTACACTTCAAAGAAAAGTCACTGACATGAAGAAAGATACTAGAAAAAATTCTGCAGGTTACAGCTGTGTCACAATGCAGGTATATTGTACTACACTCTTGTTCCCTGCACATACATTTTATATAATATTCATGTATGGATGATTATGGCATAGTACTCGTAAACTAAACTCTCAGGACGATAGAACTGATAGTCGACGTGGTTGGCGAGTTGGTATAGCGCTGGCCTTCTGTGCCCAAGGTTGCGGATTCGATCCCGGGCCAGGTCGATGGCATTTAAGTGTGCTTAAATGTGTCAGTAGATTTACTGGCATGTAAAAGAACTCCTGCGGGACAAAATTCCGGCACATCCGGCGACGCTGATATAACCTATGCAGTTGCGAGCGTCGTTAAATAAAACATAACATAGAACTGATTTCTAAAACGAAAGTCATTAGTCGTGAATAATCCTGTATAATGAAATAGATGAGATAAAATACAGCCGTCCACACCTGTGGAGTAACGGTCAGCACGTCTGGCCGCGAAACCAGGTGGCCCGGGTTCGAATCCCGGTCGGGGCAAATTACTTGGTTGAGGTTTTTTCCGGGGTTTTCCCTCAACCCAATATGAGCAAATGCTGGGCAACTTTCGGTGCTGGACTCATTTCACCGGCATTATCACCTTCATATCATTCAGACGCTAAATAACCTAGATGTTGATACAGCGTCGTAAAATAACCCAATAAAATAAAAAAAATACAGCCTTAAGGGGACACTCAACTTAAAAATTGGAGAAAAAGTGTCAGAGAAATGAAAAATTAAATTTCTACACTAATTTACGTGACAGAACTAAATCAATATGCAGAATTCTTCCCCTACTCATTGAGAAGTCACAGTCAAATACACAAAGCCAAAAAATAAAAAAAATGATAATTAAAAGTGATATTTAAATTAATGATTGATTAAAAATTGAAATATGTTTTACTTTGAAAAGTATTGGATCTAATGAGCTGAGATTTTGCATGTTATTTTCCATGTGTATATTAAACTTTTTCTCCAAATTTGAAAAAGATTGGTCAAATAGGAAAAAAGTTCCAAAATATAGTTGAGTGTCCCCTTAAGTAATTTTAATAATTACAATGCAATTCTCTTTCTAAATTGTTTTGAAAAGCACACGAACCTCACAATAGCATTCTACCATTAGCGTTTGCACGGCCAGCACCCAATCATATAACGACAATAAATGTTTTATTCTATTTTTTCAGCCATAAAGGTAATATACTAGCGTTAATTGCTCTATCACCAAATAAACGTAATGAAAGAAATGAAAAAGCTTCGGGGAATTTGATGTATCCGTTAATACTCCGCGGACTGTAACTTCGTACAAAATACATCAATAAATGAGCCTTTGCTGTGTAATGTATTTTCCTTTCACGAGCACTAATTATATTACTTATATACATCTCAGAATGAAGCTTTTATATTGCTAGTTCACGGACGTATAGTCGTAATTGCGCTGAGGAATAAAAACAAAAGCTGCTTGATATATATTAATGGTACCTAAACAAGTATCAGTGAAAAGAATTCAAACAAGAATTCTCTCAAATAATAAACGAGACTGATAAAGAAACTGTACAAAAAAACTTTGGAAATCGGAAATAGTTTCTGTAATGCTGAGTTATAGAAAGATTCAAAGCAATAATTAAATCTATTTAAGTGCATTTATTCAGAATTGCAATTATGATACAAAAAAACTAACTAAAGTCCAGATATATGTAAAGGAAACAAAACGAGGCTTCACCGTTTTCTGGAATTGCCGGAATCTCTGTCCTCCAGAGCTAGATTCAATAAGTTAACTATCTCACAATAGCCGGATTTAGATCGCGGTATCTTCGGGCAGCTACGCCTCGTGCTGTGGAATAGCATTGCTGGCTCTCCTTAAAGATTGAAAGAGTTCCTCCAGTGGAGAAGCGAAATCCGGAGTGAGAGGAGTGGCCAACAAGACTGGAGCTCACATTTTCAGTTTTCTCAACCCGGACTCCCTTGCCAAATACGCGTATTGGTGTAACTTTTAAAGTGTCTCCTCCCATTTCCCTCTCTTTCAATTAAAAAAAAAAAAAATGTCTCGGCTTCATCCGTTAGCGGTCGGATTTTTGTCAAAGGTGCCTCCGTCGCGTAATCCGAACTATTGTGCTTGCACAATGCTCTTCATGGCTCATACGAAGAAGTGATACAAATTTCTGGATGCCATAACAGTTAACGAAAGAGCGCTGATCACATGAATGTTCAAATTCGTTTAGAATCAACTGTGTAAAGTTTCATTCCTGTAACCATGACAAGGTGACAAAGGAGCACATCATATTCCATAACGGAAATGTAAGGGTATTTGAACTGTACCCGGCAAAAAGAATGAATAGAGTTGTTGGAATATTCAGCGTCATATGACATTGTTGTATGAAGCTTAGAAGGCAAACCGGACCTAGCCGTAAAGACATAAACAAAGCGAATACAGTGTCATTCTACGAATATACGAGTGTATAGTATACGTTCACGTACAGGAAGAAAAGACGCAATGTTACCAGAGTGTTTATTTTCATAAACTTGAGTTAGCCTGAAACTTGTCGCATGTACGAGTATTGCAAATGTCACGGCGTGGATATCCAAATGATATGTTAAATCTGGTGTCGAAAATCTTTCTTTAGTATTCATAAGACACATGTATATATATATATATATATATATATATATATATATATATATATATATATATTAATGTTGAGAGTGTTAGGAAGATATATCCGATCACTTTTTCACTGACAATAATGACTTTTCCTTCCCTTGAATGATTTATTGTGGTTGAGCACACTTTCAAAGACATCGTCAGATTTTTTGAAAGAGTTCTGTAGCACCTGAACGAGCTTGTAAGTTCCATGTCAGAATTTAACACCCTTACCTTGTAAGAATACTTCCTGTAGTGTAATTTAGCTGCTGCAAATGTCCTTCGTAAGAGGAAGTAAGCCTATAATTTCAACAGTCAATGAAGTTTATATCTGAATGTATTTTTATGACGGTACCTAGTGCCTTTTTATTAGGGCCTACATTATGCATTAATTGTGTCAAAGCACCTAGAGCATATTAATATTTTTTCCTTAAGAATTTATGCTCATTAAAGACTTGATTGAAATAGCTATTAGGCTATATTATAACAATTTACTTGGTTTTCTTCTTTAACCCGATCATCGGTCAGCGCGTCTGGCTGCGAAACCAGGTGGCCCGGGTTCGAGTCCCGGTCGGGTAAGTTACCTGGTTGAGGTTTTTTTCCGGGGTTTTCCCTCAACCCAATACGAGCAAATGCTGGGTAAATTTCGGTGTTGGACCCCGGACTCATTTCACCGGCATTATCACCTTCATATCATTCAGACGCTAAATAACCTAGATGTTGATATAGCGTCGTAAAATAAGCCAATAAAATAAAAAAAATAAATTAACCCGATCATTCATTCTCTTCTCTTACATATTATATTAATATAATAAATCTGTTATTAAGTTAGTTAATATCGTAAATTCTATACATTAAATAACATAGATCCCATGACTGCATTATAACAAAGTACTAATCCATTGCAAACTCTTTGCTCTTTGCTGCAAGTTACTACAGGAGTAGAAGGGTAGTAGAGTATGGGACAACTCCTTGGTTGCCGCTCCTTCCTCCGCGCAAGAAAAGCAAAAGGAACATCATGCGCTCGAATGCTTATTCATCCTTCTTGCCGTGTAGTCCTCATTTATATTATCCTCTTCAGTCCCGAATTTATATTTTTTTTAAATGAAAAAATAAATCGGTCAAAATCATTCTGGGGTTACAAAAATTTAAATTAAGTCTTCACAGATAATCAAATTTTGGGGGCAACTTTGACTCTTGGTGCCCCCAAATTTTAAATTCTAATTTGTAATTCTAGTGTAAAAATGTTGCAAAAGTGATACTCCTCATTTCTACCAAATTTAATTTTATAAAATTTTCAAAAGTATCCAAAACACTGCAAGAAAATTAAAAGAAAGTTATGTATAGTATACTCTACAACATGACTGAAGAGGTTAAAGGTCATTAAGACCTACAGGTTAGCGGAGGTTGAGTATCCCATTTCTGCAGAAAATTGTCGTTTCTAGCAGTAGGGATGTCAGTCCTGCATACTAGCCCCGCAACCCCCAAGGAAATACCCCTAGTAGTAATTTCTATTAGAGACTCGTAAACCATAGGACCATAGTGCAGTCAGAATCATTATAACTAGGCTTGTAATTTTGGGGGCCGATAGGATGCGTTAGGATGGTTTCAAGTTTAATATCCGTTCACCAGTCAGTGTTCTAGCATGCGTAAACAGTGTACCTGCTGAATACTCCGTTCGCCAGTCACTACCGTAGCATGCGTAAACGGTGTACCTGCTGAAAAATAATGCCGAAGTTAAAATGTTCTCTTGCGCATATTTTTGCAACGAAAATTGGTGAGTGTTTTTAAGCGAATCGCGGGAAAATTACAATATATATAAATTATGCAATTCAAACATACGAGGTGACAAGCAATGTAATATACAGAGGCATTGTAGCCAAGAAAGCATACAGAACAGCTCGAATTGGTATCCAATAACAAAACAGACGAAATACTAGGCGATTCCCTTTCGAATAAGCAATCAAAATTTTTTTCTCGATTTGTGCGAGATGATGGTGGCTGCAGACATACCGTTATATAAAGCAAACAATCCCCACTTTAAATATTTTTATATAAAAATATACAAATGAGCTCCAATGCCATGTAACATTGCAGCAAACGTAGATTTGTGCGTCCGGAAATCTCATGCAATCCTTGAGACAATTCATCATTCTCAAATATTGGGAATACAGTATATTATTTTCACTGAGAAAGTCATTGGACGGATTCTTTTTTTTTTAAGTGTTTGAAAACTGATGCGTACAGACACGTTTTTCATTGTCTTCGTGAAGCAACTATGCGACATGGAGCTTACGCAAGAGTATTTCCAATATAAGGTACCACATGCCACACTTCCAATGAGTTCATCTTACTCATGAACAGTTCTTCGTGGACCATGTTATTTCCAAAAACATGTAGGCCCTATCCAGATTCTCAAACTTCGTTTCATCGAATTACTTCGTGTGAGGACTATCTTAAGAAGAAAGTCTACAATAGCAGATCACTAACCATTCAGGATCTACGGGTAAACATCACCACCGAAATAAATGAAGAGTCCACTGCAAGAATGATGGATGTCACTTTCTTGTCGAAAAAGAACCACAACTGTCAATGCATAGCTCAAGACATATAGAATGTACATACAGAGTTATATGGTATTAACACTGATAGTCATTGTCCAGTAATGATCGGAAAATCACAGTTCAGCTTTGAGCACTAAGCGTTTCAAACTTTCAACTGTTTCTCCTGCAAAATGTATTCCAAATGACATCCATCATTCTTGCAGTGGACTCTTCAAATAGTATCGATGCAAGTATGTTAAGGCGTAGGCTATGTCACAAAATAAAGTGAAACGTGCACAAATATGCCTCGAAGAGGAGGGGTGACACTTCCAGCACTTCATGTGATGATAAGTAATTCTTCCATTATTAACCGCTCATTTACAAATAGTTATGTTACTATTTGGTTAAATGAAGTGAGTGACAGCCAAGAAGTGTGACTTCCCACTGTATTATATCACAGTTCAGTATATAGAGTCACGAAACCTGAGTTGTTGAGAGTACTAGGAACAATAGACTGTTCCGGTGTTATTTCGCATTGTCTGTGGTGAGGCGATAGTAGCGATCCTAGTTGTTAGCAACTATCTATGGATGCATATTTCCTACTTATTGAGCTTCGTGATTATATACTACATTATGATTACACCTAGACCTCGGATTTTTAGGCTCTTTGAGCGTAGGCTGAAACATACGTTCTTTAATGCACGTAGTTTTTGGCAATGTCATCACTCGAGAGTTACTCGTGTTGCATAACTTCAGGGATTTTTACATAACATTGTTGCAACCTGTCCTAGTCGAGCATAAAAATCCGAGGTCTAATTATATCATACTTACTTATTACAAATGGCTTTTAAGGAACCCGCAGGTTGATTTCCTCCCTCACATAAGTCCGCCATCGATCCCTATCCTGTGCAAGATAATACAGTCTCTATCATCATATCACACATCCCTCAAATTCATTTTAATATTATCCTCCTATCTACGTCTCGGCCTCCCCAAAGGTCTTTTTCCCGCCGGTATTCCAATTAACACTCTTTATGAATTTCTGGATTCGCCCATACGTGCTACATGCCCTGCCCATCTCAAACGTATTTATTTAATGTTCCTAATTACGAGTATGTCAGGTGAAGAATACAATGCTTGGAGTTCTGCGTTATGTAACTTTCTCCACTCTCCTGTAACTTCATCCCTCTTAGCCCTAAATATTTTCCTGAGAACCTTATTCTCAAACACCCTTAAGCTCTGTTCCTCTCTCAAAGTGAGAGTCCAAGTTTCGCAACCATACAGAACAACTGGTAATATAACTGTTTTATAAATTATAACTCTCAGATTTTTTGACAGCAGACTAGATGACAAAAGCTTCCCAACCGAATAATAACAGGCATTTCCCACATTTATGCGTTTAATTTCCTCCCGAGTATCATTTATATTTGTTACTGTCGCTCCAAGATATTTGAACTTTTCCTCCTCTTCGAAGGATAAATCTCCAATTTTTATGTTTTCATTTCATACACTATTCTGGTCACGAGACATAATCATATACTTTGTCCTTTCGGGATTTACTTCGAAACCAATCGCTTTACTTGCTTCAAGTAAAATTTCCGTGTTTTCCATAATCGTTTGTGGATTTTCTCCTAACATATTCATGTCATCCTCATAGACAAAAAGTTGATGTAACCCGTTCAATTCCAAACCCTGTCTGTTATCATGAACTTTCCTAGTGGCATATTCTATAGCGTAGTTAAAAAGTAAAGGTGTTAGTGTATCTCCTTGCTTTAGCCGGCAGCGAATTGGAAAAGCATCGGATAGAGACTGGCCTGTACGGACTCTGCTGTAAGTTTCACTGAGAGACATTTTAATTAATCGAACTAGTTTCTTGAGAATACCCTATCTTGCGTATTATGTAATATTATTTTAGTAAATAATACTGTTTTTTTACTCAAAAAGCCTGATTCTAAAGCCGAATATTTGATTTCGGAGGCCTGTAAAATAATTATTGTGTCACAGACTGGCTGGATTATATACTGTATAGGCTACGTTATCAATTTTAAATATTTGTTGAGTACGAATTTTAAATACAGAATCGCTGAATCTGTCAATATCAAGATAATATGCGCGGAATTTATGAGAGACATAGATTAAAACCACAAACTGATTCAATCCGGAAGTTAGTCCATTAAGTGGCAGAGTTAGTTTCATTTGTAACAAAAAATTGGATTTTTTTATTGTAAAACTTTTTAAAATATCGTTTCACATATATAGCAGAATAAACGAGGCAAATATGGACTGATATTTTCTTTTATAACGTAGTTTAAACGATGCAGGAAAGTGTATTTTTTTAATTGGAAAGGGCCGCTGAAAAGCTATGCAGGGTGATGATGGTGAACGCGAGTTCGGGTGGGGGGGGGGGGTAAAGCCGTTCGTTAGTAGAACATTAAAAGCGGCAGTGAGATCGAAGAGGCTAGAATAAATACAAAGCATTATTGTTACTAATACTTCGTCCTGCAACGATGAATCTAATAATGAAGTCCGTAATAATGAATACGTTTAGGGTAATTTAATAAATGAAACAAGTCTGCTGAAAAAAATTAACGAAAATGTAGTTTTATTAATTTCCCTAACTATTTTAGGATTTGGACCACTTTAAACAGTTAGACTGCCTACGTTTTAGGCTGAAAGCCGCGGTTCATCTCTCGAAAAATTGCAGTGTATTTTAAAATACATAAGCTGCTTCTCAAATTCTTTATTGGATATTATTATACACGAAATGCCCAACTCATACTGTATTAAAACTCAGGAAAAGCGTATCTAATTTTTAATCTGACATGAAAGCAATTCATGCTTTATAATATTTTCTGATATCAAATAGAGTCAACCCATTTAGAGCCAATCTAGTATTGTAAAGAATATTGTGTCCTAATTATAGGACAAGAGAAAGAGCAACGTGACTATAATTCATTGTTTGAGTTCAGCAAACTCTTCACGTACGTTCTCTCTAACTTGTCAATTATTTAAAAAACTTTTCTATCACCGATCATAGAAGCAACAGGAAAGATATGGTAGTATGTACGTAGGTCCAATATCAAACTTTCAAGAGATAATTACCTTTGAGACTTGAAAGTAATCATAACAAAGGACGTAAATTTAAAATTGGTAATAAATTTAAATGGAACTAGGGTATGAAAGTAATGAACAAAGTACGCAAAGAAAACTTAGTTAAACATTTCGGGCCGTATTCATAGACATTCTTAGCGCTGGTTTGCGGTGGATGATGAGCGAACTAACGTTTTTCGTATTCATAAACCAGCGTTAGCGATATGATATGATATAAATCCTATACAAGTAATCATTCGATAGCCGGGGCTAGTTTAGCACGCTCGTAGCGCGGGTTAGCGAAATGTCTTTGAATTGCTCCCTTAAAGTTTAAGAACTATAAGGGTGCTATGCATAGACATTTCGCTAGCCCGCGTTACGAGCGTGCTAAACTAGCCCCGGCTATCGACTGATTACTTGTACAGGATTCATATCATATCATATCGCTAACACTGGTTTATGAATACGAAAAACGTTAGTTCGCTGATCATCCACCGGAAGCCCGCTGTAAGAATGTCTATGAATATGGCCCTAAGACTTTAGCCAGACCAGTTTTCATAAGGCAGTGAAGAATGGACTTGTAAAGAAGAATTACGCAGCGGAAATGAGATTTTTACGTCGTACAACAGGCTGCATTCGTTTAGATCACAAACGCAATGCAGACATTTTAGCAGAAAAATATAAGTACAGTTTATTTTGAAACGAGATCAAAATTATCATAATAAATGGGCACAACTTATTTCGAGGATGTCTTCGTCCACAACTGCCACGTTACCAACCACGAGGGAAAATAAATTTTGTTAGACCTTTGTTTAGCTGAAGTGAGGTCGTAACAGGCCACTTGGCTCAATAACTTGAAGAAGGATGATGATGTGCGAAATCAACTGCGGAGGATTTATGTGTCAAATAATACTAAGAAAGCAGTAACAGAATAATACGCAAAATAAAGATTATTTGCTATTACTTTTACTATTATTTATTATTCTCATAATAGTTAGGCTATTGATTGTCCCGCGCCCTGCCTTGAACTATCATTTCGGAATGAGCGCTGGTTCGAGGCTTCATGGATGAAGAAATTGTCAAGAAATTTCGTTCAGTGTATGGGATCAGAGCCCACACAGGATCATGATGAATTTTGAGATGTAGGCCTACAGTGAATACCGAAATATGTCACAAGTCATTTATAGCCTAATGGTTAGAGTGATCGTCGTGCTCATCAGTGCCATATACAGGATTTCGTCAAAACCGAGGTTATTATTAAAATTGTTTACAATTTACATTATCGATATTTTAAAATTTATTATTATTATTATTATTATTATTATTATTATTGTTATTGTTATTATTATACTGTGGTATATTTATTAATATTCATTAATTATCCTTATAATTATTTTGAAATGTACTATTTTCACAGTAATCCAATGTTTTACAAATTTTAACTTCTGTTTAATTTTATATAATAAAACATATTTTTGTCATTATTACACTTAAGCCCAGTTTCTTCAACCTTTGTTAAAATCCACCTAACATAGCGTTAATTAACTGTAAGTTAAAAGTATGAATTACTGTTAAAAATATTGCTTTTCTTCAACTTTACATTTCACATTCTGTTTGTTAACTCTCTGTTAGGACCAGAGATTCCAGAGTTTAACCATAACCTATAACCAAGTATAGGCTCACTTCTGTTTTCTGAACTCTGACAATTCTCGCTTGTTCCCGTTATTTGATTCAGAGAGGATTGAAGTCTTTTTATTCTCTCAGGTTTGATTTTTGCTTCTTTCCTCGTCTGTATCACAGTGGCATGGAGAGGCGTATTGGTATTGCTGTTATGGAACGGAAAACACTGGAACAAAAAGAAATCATGGGACTAATTTCTCTTCGTTCGAAAGAAACCTTCTGCTGGAAATTATTTCCCAGTATAAACCAATTAATGAGAATAAACAAACAAACGGATCTAAGTTGAAAGTGAAAAGTGAGGCTTGGCAGAAAATAGCCTCTACTTTTGTATGAACGTCTGGCCTGTCAAATCATAGAAATCATCCCCTCTGTTTATGTATTCATGGATGTCATTTTCTAAATAATCCAGATATATAAGTTCAGCATCTAACGCACCAGCCATATTGGATACTTCTATGCTAACAGAGAGTTAAATGATTTAACTGCATGAGATTCGGCAGTTGAATTAACATAGGTTTTAACAGCCTGTTAGTACTAACAGTAGTTGAAGAAATGCTTCAACTGCTAAGTTTACAGTTAAAATAGAATAACACACTGTTATAATTTAACAAAGGTTGAAGAAACCGGGCCTCAGTGGCCTAGTCAGCACGTAGAGCTGAAAACCCGGGTTCAAATCCCGATGCCGTAGAGAATTTTTCTCTGTTCCACTCATCCTTCATCATATGATGACGCAGAATTTCTGCACGGAAATATCATATGTACCTAGGTACATTGTAATAATGTATGTTATGCGAAATCACTTGGTGATTTAAGTCGGCGCTTACTCCGTCGGATCCCGGCCACTTAGCCACTCATAACAAGTGCACCTCTGCACATGTATGGACATTGTGCCACTGTCATACATCTATGACGCAGTGCATGAGGGTAGACCACTAGAGGGAATCCAAGAGTTGGAACTTAAATTGAGAGGATTCAATCCGAGATCGGGATAGGAATCCTGTGTGGCTTAGTGGATAGAGCGTCAGCACGTAGAGCTGAAAACCTGGGTTCAAATCCCGGTGCCGGAGAGAATTTTTCTCTGTTCCACTCATCTTTCATCATATGTCAAACTATTTTTATTACTTACTTAAATCATTATTATTCATTACATAAAACATTTGAACTCTGAAAAAAGATGTTCTCTTTTAATTCATAGTTGGATAACAGTTGCCATTAAATAAATTACAGAAATTAAAATTATATTTTGTGAAAACAATCAGATCTCTGTTAAATCACTCTTCATGAAATATAATATAATATAATATAATATAATATAATATAATATAATATAATATAATATAATATAATATAATATAATATAATATAATATAATCACAAGACTTTTTCCTATTCATGTAGTATCTGGAATAATATAATATAATATAATATAATATAATATAATATAATATAATACATAATATAATATAATCACAAGACTTTTCCTATTCATGTAGTATCTGGAATACCAAGACAATATTAGTTTCTTGTGAACAGACAGGCGTAGAGTTAAAGATTTTACGAAGATCTAGTCAACTTTTGACTTGGTGCCCTCTTTCTTCAAAGCTTTTATCTTGCAGTGGAAGAGAAAGACATATCCTTGTTTCCTCACGATTTCCTCCCGTATTCTCTACTAACCTTCTCCGACTTCTTTGCTGAGCTCGAGTTGCTACAAAAGAATGCTAGAAACTTCCACCTTCTCACTGTCTTCTTAAAAAAGTTTCCAAATGGTATAAAACTGTTCGACATTCCAGAAATTGTATGAGAATGCATTTGCGTCGCTCAGTCAGATGACGGTATCCTATTTAATAGATGGAAGTACTATTCTTTGTATGTTCTTCGACTCTTGGTGAATGTAGTGGTAGCGAGGAGGTTTTCTCTAAATAAGTAGATTTTCGTGATAAGGGCCTATTCATTCTATTATTTCGATAATAGTTAATTTTAAGACATTGCTACTGAATCTCTATGTTCCCTCTGAGGAATTCGTAAATCAATAAACACAGATCAAGAAAAACACCTATGATATACTTTATGGGGCTGCAAATGAACTCAAATAACTGCAGTCAATAATGTCAGTAAATGACATTGCTGGTGTACAAATTGAAAAATTTGATTCCGTGAAAATGGAATACTACTACTGTTTTTCAGTGTAAGTTTCTGCATCTTACAACCAGTCAAATTGGTTATATTTCTAGCTCTAATATTCCAGTTTGCAGTTCATTTCCTTGACCAATCACTCACAATATTCAAATAAATGAAACCACTTACTCTGACACAAAACAGAATTTTAGCATTCGACATTTGTTTTAACAATTGGGAAAGTTGTACCATGTAAAAGAGTGTATTTTTTTTATAAATAGTTACTCCGTGTTGGACCCCAAAAAGGATTGCGTAGCCGCATTTTACCCACTGTTATCACTTCAGAGTGTAAAGTAAATATTTAAAATAGTAGAGTAAAAAAGCAAGTAACCCTTTACACATTGCTATTCATTTTTCGCACTGTCAAAGTAAATGCTATATTCAATGTACGAACTTCATTCAATAAGAAATTAATTCATTATCTTGTTCTTTCATGACGTAAATACTACACGTAACACAGATAAGTAACAAATTTAACATTCATATTTACATTTTAGTTCGTTTTATTCTGAAGTTACATCTTTAGTGTTCATTGCAACAAGATACAGCATTCAACTTTTTCTAACAGCTTTGTTGATTATTTATATGGCCGGTTAAGACGGCCATGAAATCGGGATCATGACTGAAAGAGGCTGTAATTCCATGATACTTATATTTTGTTGGTTCTAAGTTCAGACGGCCTTGAAATCGTGATCTCATAACCCTTCCAAATTGAAATACGTACTTATTTAATGTAAATTTATGCTGTTGTATAGAACAACATTGTATGGTACACACTCGTAAAGTTATCTTTTTGGCACTCATGTTTTTGTGAAACTCGGCTTCGCTTTGTTTCACAAACACTATACTAGTGTCAAAAAGAGAATGTTTAAGAACTTGTATCACAAATAGCTATTAGTGGATTGTATATTGTGAATTTTTTAAGAAATTATGTTTGTTAAGAAGATTTATTCAGATTCGCCAAACACGGGGTTTGAACCTTGGATCTCCCGAACGCTAGTCTCAAACGTAACCGTCTGAGCCATATCGCTCGGTTTATATTTATTTTGTATAATTCATTTTGTATTAATGGATGTGCAGTAGCCTATGTTTTTCGTGATATAGTTATTATAATATTGGTATTCTATTAGGGGCTAATACCCACCATTCTGCTCAGTCTGGTGGCGCTACAATACAATTTTACTTTGATTTTTCTTTCGCTTCTGTATTTTAGTATTTTAATTTTTTTTATATAATTATTACAATAGTATAATTTTATTGTAAAATCTTTGTAAATATATATTTTACTTTTGCAAGCAATAAATTCAAATTCAAAATGGACGACAAATTTATTCTGGAGTTCGTCTGGGGGGATAGAGTTCTTTTACATGTATTAAATGTAAAACACAGGCCTTTCAGCTTTATTTCGTCTCACAGGAAGCCACGTCAAGAAATTTATCGCTCTTAAACTACAACGGTCTTGGCCGTCTTTGAACCCGCGACTATTGGATGTAGTGACTAGCATAGTAACCTCTAGATCACCGATGAGGAAATAATCATAGAATAATTTAAACTTAAAGATCAATAAAACCATTTCCATACATTCAGTAATCAAATCGGATAAATATTCGATTTTCAATAAGTTTTTAGCACAAAAAATGAAATATTTGTGTAGGAGAATACAACAACTAGAGAAAGCGGTATTATGAAAATATTCGAATACTTTTACATATATTACTTCTATTGTGCGCTCGCCTTTAGAGGCTGGAATTTCATGCCGGCATCCAGCTGTACGTGCGATGGCACTCGTTCTGTTGGAATAGAACCGATCGTGGCTTAATGGTATGCAATTGCATTCCATAACGGAAATGGCTATCTCGCAAGTTTGTTAACAATTGTCGAACAGAAAGGAGTTTGCGGTTCGTGGAGAAGATTTCGTTGGTTTCTCATCGAAATATGCAACAATTACTGCGATGACCAACTTTTGGTAGTAGCAATGAGTGAGACGGAAATACCACACCACATCACGCGGAACAACTTTCTAGTTCTGCCTTCGGGAATTTAACATGACTTTGGATCAATAAATATTTGTTATAAGCCACTCGTTGTTGTCCATAAAAAACTTTAATTTATTCATTCGCATATTCCTTCATTTCTCCATTCATTCATTCAGCAATGAATTCGTCCTTGGGCGCATCTAGTAAATTAATATTATTTGTGAACAGTCTGTGCTTCCGTACATAAACGCACACAATTGCATTTCCTTACCCAATATGTCTCATACTTCTATATTAATCAACCTATCCGAATATTTATTCATTCTATCATTGATCCATCCATCTAAACATTCATTCATTTACATCAGCCATTTTCAACCATTGCACAGTGTGCAAAAACGCAAATTTATCTGGTCAAAATTAATAATTTCTCTGCATTCTAACAGATTGTTATGAAACTTTGTACAGACCTTACAGAAGGCACATATTTTTTCCGTACAAACTCTGATTACGTTTGTGCAACAGAAAGTACCTCTTTTTAGGGGTTGTTTTAGACAAAATTAATAACTTCTCTCCTATCTAACAAATTTTTATGACATATTGTACCGAAGTTACAGGCATCATATATTTTTGTATACAAACTATATTTACGGTTCAATAAAAGTATCTAGTCCTTTATAGGCTGTGCATTTACACAAAATTTACTTCTCTCCTATATAAAATATTTTTATGAAACTTTGTTCAGAAGTTACAGGTAACATTTTTTTTCTGTACAAACTCTAATTGCATCTGTATGCTGCCTGTAGGCCTAATTGTTTTACAAAGTTTCATAAAAAATATTATATTATTGGAGAGAAGTTATTAATTTGTCTGAATGCATCATTATATAGGGATAGTTCCCAAACATATTCAAGCTTTGTAGTTAAAAATATATTCTACCTGTATCTGCAGTATGAACTTTCAAAAAATCTAATAGATAGAAAACAAAGTGATTAATTTTGATTAACTGTACCCCCTATAAATGAGTAGTTCCTCTTATGGAACTGTAAATGTAGTTTATATACAGGGACATCATTTTATTTTTACTTCAATTTTTATTGTACCTGAGTTGTGGAATGTACTTCACTCCCACCCCTTCTACTAGTAAACTTCCAACCGTTCACGACACAGAGCCGAGGGCGCGTAAGCTGTACTGAGTTACTGAGTATAGTACGTTTGAGAAATATGTTCGCTTTTTCCAGTGGCGAAAGAGCTTTCAATATTGAATCATATTTTCGTACGGGTACTGTCGTCCATTTCCCTATGTCGCATCCCGGTTTCCCCCACCTGCTTCTGTTCGCCCCTTTGTAAAGTCTAGTAGCTGGGCTATCTTAGCTCTTTTCTGAAAACAATAATTTTTGTTAGGAATTGGGCGTCTACGTAATATTATTCAAGTGTTTAAAATAACTTAAATAAAAGGGCCTCCTTAAGTAATTAACTGTCGCGTGATTCCCCCCCCCTCTTTCTACAACCCTGCGACAAAACCACTTGAACGGACAGTAGATAGCATTTCTGAGTGATTTTATCTTTTCGGATCGGGCAGAAGTGAAGATTGAATTTACAGTACGTAAGGTACTCTTTTATAGTGTAGGTACAGAATTATTTCAACATGAGTTACTCGTACGAAGGACAAAACTGGTAATTGGAATTAGGTACAATAGTCTATAGTGCGATAATATGCACAAAAGAACTGAAGCCGATATCGAAATGAACGGCCACCATTTTCTAAAATGTGTTTAAATATCCATATTATAATTATTTTTCAATTTAACTTCATTCTCTATATAGTACGCTAATGTGCTGTAACAGTACAATATACACTGCATAATTAATACTTCCGAATGGATAGCTCAATTCGTGTGTAAAACACTAAGTGTTAATACAGTACTGTATTTTGATTAAACAAAAACCTAATGAAAATTATCAAACTGAAAATTTCGATATTTCCTAGTTTACATAAATGGATGAACCACTTTTCATCCCTACTATACCTAGTAAAGTGATTTGTATTTTACGCCAGTATCATCGAACTCCGTCGTGGAAAGGGTAGCAAACGGTATATGCTACCTGTAACTTCCGTGCAATATTTTTATAAATATCTGATACATAGGAGAGAAGTTATTAGTAATTTTCTTGTGCAAACGTAATCAGAGTTTGTACACAACAAATATATGCTACATGTAAGTACTGTACAAAGTTTCACAACAGCCGGTTAGAATGCAGAGAAAGTATAAATGTTGTCCAGCTACTAGATTTGCGTTCTGACCTACGGTGGGTTTGTTAATATTAGAAAACAATATGTCCAATATATTTTTAACCTCATGTTCGATGCCATGTGAATAACGTTGCCGGCCTAAAACACTCATACAGTGATTAAAAACGTCCCTATTGCATGATTCTCTTCTGACGTTGCGACCACGTTACCGTATGCCCCATACTTACTTACTATGGATTTTAAGGAACCCCCAGGTTCATTCCCGCCCTCACATAAATCCGCCATCGGTTGTATCAAAACTTTTCGAATTATATTGCGCAGTCTGAAAATGTTGTTCCTTCTGTAGGTAGCATTGCACAATATTCCTTCATTTGTTCATTGCGAGCATAGAGTACAGTCGCTCTCCTATGTCACAGATTTTCGTCTTCGTTCTTTGTTTCGGGATTTTTTTTTTGTTATTAGTTTACTGCATTGTTCTATTTCCATATTAGAAACCAAGAATTTCTGAATCAATATTGATATAATAATTTTTTCTTCTGTACATACGAGAAATCCATCCCTGAAGTTTTGTCTACTTTTTCGTTACACCCTGTATATACCTACCTTGCTTGTATTCCGTGATGATGGAGCCTGTACGTAACTTCGAAACGTTGCGCTATTCTGCATATACTATACGGTGCAAAAGGCAGATTCTTCGTACTATTAAAATAATGTACTTGAAATAATTTTTTCCTCATTCACAATGGAAGGAAAAAACGTAATAACAATAGAAACAGAGTTATAAATGTAATTTCCAAATGTGCAAAAAATAAGTACAACCATTTATATGTGCGTCCAACCATTCGCCCGTCTGGCGATTTATCCATTCGTTCTCCCTGTACATGTATGTAAATTATTTATTATATGAAGCAAATACTAATGAACATTTCAGCGTGACCATTAATATAATCAACACAGACACACAGTCTAGTTCAGGATCATGACATTAATGCGAACTAATTGCACAAGAGGCGTTTTAGTTCCAACGAGTTCAATTTCATCATTCCTCGTTATTTGCTACAAAAGTTCGCTTGGGTAATTAAGTTTTTATACAATCTGAGAAGAGTTCTGTTTTATCTGTAGAGTATGGTAATACAGCCGATCTTCCCCTTCGAATCTGGCAACCGGCCATTCATTGCGTCTCGTTGCCAGTCAACATATTGGCATCAACTCAACGGAGTCTGCATAAAACAACCTCGGTAATAAATGGCAACGGCAGCGGCTGTCCAAGGTAGAGTGATGCTATCGCATTTCTTGCGTCTACTCTTTAGTCGTCTTAAGATTTTCAATTAAATAATTTAATATTCCGAGACTTATTAATTGAAATTTATCATGCATTCGTTTCATATTTCAATTTTCAAAATCAACTAATTATTGTGAACACTTCGTTCACCTTCATTTATTTTTAGTGGTTTATTTTACGATCCTTTATCAACTGCTGTGGTTATATAGCGTCTGAATGATATGAAGGTGATAATACCAGCGAAATGAGACCAGTTTCCAGCGCCGAAAGTTTCTTCTTCCTCCTTTAAGGACGAGAGGGGAACATCCCATGCACCGCGACCTGAGGTCTATTGTGCGCTCCCTGGGATGATTTGCATGCCCACCGACCCTACCTACGCCTCACTGACCTAACCGCTAGCACCCTGACGACCTGTCCTGGCCATCTTTCTTAATCCGTATACCATTCTACGCCAACAGCCCACCTCACTTTCCCCCCTCAACGGTTTGAGTTGTAAGCCCCCTTTCCCGTCATCTCAAAGGTCTGAAGTGTAAGCTTCCTCTCCCGTCGGGAGGGAAGAGGGTTCCGCTGCTGGCCACCAGCTACCACCGCTTGACATATCCATGGAGGCGGGCCGAGAGAGACAGCAGCTTGGGAGGGTCGCCGCAGGCGCGATCTGAAAACTAAGACTACCAGAAATGAAGATGAACTGATAATTAGGGAGGAAAGGAAGTGGCGAGAATGAATGGGGTTGTAAGCGTCTGATAAAGTTATGATTACAACATTCATTTTTAGCCCCTTACCTTTAAGTTGTGTGCATATAGAGTTCACGTCGTTGTTTGTTGACATCAGATCGAAGGGGTGGAGTACCCGCTGGGACACACTGGACACGTACACTCGCATTAATATAAAGGTGAGTCACTTCTGTTAATCGTTCTTGAGGGATACAAATATGCAATTTATAACAAAGTGCATGCGTAAAGTATCGAAATTAAAGCTTCTCCTGCGATCACTCAACAACAGTTTGTATTTAGAGAAACTTCTCTCAACACCGCAAGACGTTACTGGAGCAAACAGTAAATAAGGAACGTTACTGTCTTTTACTCCACATTGTGCCAGTTTTTTGCCACATAAAGCGTCTCTGACAGAACACAATGCCGAATAACCAGGGTTCTTGTGTAGGACGCCCTTAAGTTTATTCTTAACTTTTTCGCCAACAGTATTACCGTGTACATCTAGAACATTCACGTTTCTTTCAAGTTATTCTATTAAATTAAGGGCGTCTGACTTTTTCAGATCGCGAGCTCCTAAACGTGTAATTGTTTTCGAGAACCCCGAAAAATTATTGTGGATGTACAACAGATCGTTATGTAATTCCTCTGACATAAGGGATTGTGCTTATTCCAAGTCGGCATGTGACTTTATATGTTCATTTCCAAAGTCCTCCACAATCTTATTCAAACGATCCTGTTAAGAACATTTTGCTTTCGGCATTGTAAATGCACTGATCTCGTACAACTAAAGATAATTGACACGGTACGTTCGCTGTGTGCTCTACGTGGACGGTCTGTCTTACAACTCCGCAACTGTTTTGTATGTGATTCGTACGTATGCAAGGTCAAGTGACGTCATCCATACTCCGTACAATTAACTTAACATTCGCTGTCTGTCGTGTTATGGGGCTAAAAGTGAATGCTCTAGTTATGATATTCATCCATAGGAATGAGGGGGGAAAAACCCCGCAAAAACCTAACCCATGTAACCTGTTCTAAACGGGGACTGGGTTGGGGAGCGAAGACGCTGCCACGAAATGGGCGGCCGGGTAGTTCAGTTGGTAGAGCAGCTGGCTACGGACTGAAAGGTCCGGGTTTCGATCCCAGGTGGTAACAGGATTTTTCTCGTTGCCAAACTTTCAGAACGGCCCCGAGGTTCACTCAGCCTCCTATAAAATTGAGTACCGGGTCTTTCCAGGGGGTTAAAAGCGGTCAGAGCGTGGTGCCGACCACACCATTCTAGTGCCGAGGTCATAGAAAGCATGGGGCTCTACCTCCATGCCCCCTAAATGTCTTCATGGCATGTTACGGGGATACCTTTACCTTTTTACCTTTTACTCTATGAAAGAAATAAGCTATGAAAATCTGCACAGTTATATTACTTCTACTCTGTATATATCTGCTTAAATTATATTCTAAAAATGAATGAAGATATGATGGAAAGATAAAGAGATAGAGAAAATTTACGACAACGTTGTAGTAAAGATTCTATTCCGGATGTTAGGACTTCAGCTCGTCGATAAGCAATACTGTCTATCAAAAATAAAAAATGGAAAATGAAATTTTAGCCGGGAGTTTAATTTTATCGTGTTATACAACTCAGAACAAAGGCAAAGCAATTCAGTTAAGCCCAACGGCATGGTGATAATCTGAATACAGTAAATATCCCTTGGAGTCGTCAACGGAATCGTTGATTGCCAACCAAATTCACCGCCACTGTACCACAATAGTGGATATGATGTCCGCTTAACACAAAAGTGAACTTTTTAACTTAGGTTTATTGGAAGCAGTTGAAAGGGTCTATCATGAAAAGTCCAGGTTAACCATATCGGAATTACATTTTGTTTGCATAGTATGAACATTAATAATCCCGTGTTTAAACCAATAAACCGATTATGGTCGTGAGTGGAAATATGTTGTAATGGCTGGGGAGATGGGGCTGTGGTTGGAGAACACCGCAGGGCACCAAACCATAGTCCCCTGCAAATATGGACATGCAATATATTTCTATTTGAGTCGTCACACAAAGCTAATATACCGTACGGACACAGATAGGCCTACTACTACAGAGACAACCATAGCAACTATGGATCTTGTGATCAGCGAGATTTCTAGTCACAAAGTTAGACTTTTGTTGCCGCTAGAGTGAAAAT
This sequence comes from Periplaneta americana, assembly GCF_040183065.1. Classification (NCBI taxonomy): domain Eukaryota; kingdom Metazoa; phylum Arthropoda; class Insecta; order Blattodea; family Blattidae; genus Periplaneta; species Periplaneta americana. The sequence goes on from NC_091133.1 coordinate 60,921,787, forward strand.
AATTACCGATATTCGCTGTATACTGCGCATTTCGAGTAGGTACTAATTGAACGGTGATTAGCAATAGTGATCCAAGCGTCAAAAAAAGTTTCGAGATATTGGCTATTGAAATAAATCTGTTTTTTATGAAACATTTTATGCAAGAAGTATTATAACATTTTTACTATTACAAAAAATAGCACAATAATACGAAAAAAGGCAAACCGATTTTTAATAAAAGCCAGCAGTTTAATTAATACTTCAAAGCAAAATAAATAAATAAATTTTATACAATAAACGAATTTTTGTTTATAAATAGCAGCGAAATTCAGATATCGCATTCTTGCCTTTTCGGAGTTAAATTAGCCTGACATCAACAGATTAGTACAAATAATCTCTTTTTTCTCTTCAAATTTTCGGTTGGTTGTTGTTGCGTAACTCTGTCCAATTAAACATTTTCACGTGTCTGAGATATCAAGTCTGCTTTCAAAGAGTGGAGCTCATTGTCCTTTTTTTCTATCTATGAATTGATAATTTTAAATCACTATTTTGCACTTATAGCAAGTCTCCCTGATTCTATTATTAGCATGGTGAAAAATTTGAAACGTCGAAAAATCGTGTCCTCTTTTACTTTATCGCCGTTATTCTTTTCTCCTCATTTGTTCGTCTTCTGTCTTTTCTTCCTGTCTCTCTCCTTTTACTTTATTTGTATATGACGTAGGCCTATAATAATTATTGTGAAGCTTAAAGTAATGTTTTTCACGAATGTACACATTTTCAGACTTTCTGATATCAAAAGTGATTTCAATGATGCAATCTATATAGGCTACACTGTGTCCCGTTTGGAGGGATCGAGAAATAAATGCTCACCACTTAAAACCAGATAAAGACATCGTTGAGATTTACATCTGACAAGATAGAGAAACTGTCCTAGTTTACGCAACAAAATCTGGGCATGCGTAACTTTCGTTTTTGGCCATTTTATAGGACAGCACGCCATGGTCAACATGTGGACACCACAGCAGAAACTCCAGTGTGTGCTACGGCTAGCAGAAGAAAAATCTGTTACGCGAGTACAACGCCGTGTTCGTCGTACATGGATAGGTGGATCCGAAGACGAGGACCTGCCTGGCCAATCAGGTCACCCGATCTGACCCACTTGGACTGTATCTCTGAGGCTTTGTGAAGGATGCTGTGTACCAAAGAGGCAGAGCTAACACTTTGGAGGAACTGAGACAACACATCACAAATGCAGCTGCGCTAATGACTTCACAAATGCCACAGAAAAATTGGGGGGAGTTTGAATACCGTCGTTTAGATGTTTGCAGGGTAACTCAAGGCGCACACATTGAGTTGCATTCAGCATTGTCCGAAACTCGGAGAGTTTTTACATCAAGTTATGTAAAAATTTATGTTAATAAGTCATTATTTACACTTGAAATTATCACTTATTTCTCTAGCTTTCTAAGCGGTACACGGTGTATATACAGCAACTTACGTTAACCATTTGTAATTTTTTTTAACAAATTCGATATCTAGGAGTAAATTTATCCGGAAATAATCCATATGAAAATACAATTTAATGAGACTTTATTTGAAATATTGGATTTTTTCAAAAGTTCGTAATGTTTTTTTGCTGTTCCAAAAGTTTTTATTTCAAATGAATAGAAGACCAAAAGTAATCAGTAATACATTCCTCGACATTATCTAATACTCTGCCAACGCTGGAATGGTTTTTCGAGTCAACGTTTGAAGAAAACTGCTAGTTTTCAATTAAAGTCACCGTCAAACCAAGTTGTAAAGCACCCTCGTTATTAGAGGAGTTCCCTTGGAAATTGGTGGACAAAGAACGGAAAAGTTGGAAATCTGAGGGCGCAAGATCGAGAGAATATGAGGGATGTGGAACCAACTCCAAACCACTTCCCTGGATAGCTGCTTTCGTCGTGTTAGCGAAGTAAGGCGTGCATTGTCGTGCAAGAGCACTTGATGCAGTCTTCCCGGTCGTTTTCCTTCAATTGTGATCGCAAGGAGTCTGATTTGTTGCAATAAATGAAAACAATTATGGTTACATTCCTAAGAAGCAATTCGTAGTACACGACGCATTCTTTATCCTACCAGGTGCATAATATCATCTTTTGTAGTTGGACATTAGTTTTGTACGGAGTGTTGTGTGTTGAGTGTTGGCGTAACTAAATGGACTCGCCTGACCAAGGCCCACATTGCCGGCGACTGTCAGGACTAAATAATCGTATTGTAAATGTACTACATTTGCCGACATATGCATTAGGTTGTTTACAGACAGCAAGGTATACGGAAAATTTAAAGACAATTTTTCCAGATTGTAGATGCTGATGGGTTGATGACATATATCCATGAATATTCTGTATCCGTTCTTGTAGTGTAATAGCAATAATAATAATAGTAATAATAATAATAATAATAATAATAGTCGACCTGGTTGGCGAGTTGGTTTAGCTCTGGCTTTCTATGCCCAAGGTTGCGGGTTCGATCCCGGGCCAGGTCGATGGCATTTAAGTGTGTCAGTAGACTTACTGGCATGTAAAAGAACTCCTGTGGGACAAAATTCCGGCACATCCGGCGACGCTGATATAACCTCTGCAGTTGCGAGCGTCGTTGAAAAAACATAACATTTTAAATAATAATAATAATAATAATAATAATAATAATAATAATAATAATAATAATAATAATAATAATAATAACTTTACTTGAAGCAAATAAAGGAATAGGTTTGGAAGTAAATCCCGAAAAGACACAGTATATAATTTTCTCTCGTGACCAGAATATTGTACGAAATGGAAATACAAAAATTGGAGATTTATCTTTCGAAGACGTGGAAAAATTGAAATATCTTGGAGCAACAGTAACAAATATAAATGGCAGTCGGAAAGAAATTAAACGCAGAATAAATATGGTAAATGCTTGTTATTATTCGGTTGAGAAGTTTTGTCATCTACTCTGCTGTCAAAAAATCTTAAATTTAGAATTTATAAAACAGTTATATTACCGGTTGTTCTATATGGTTGTGAAACTTCGACTCTTACTTTCAGAGAGGAACAGAGATTAAGGGTGTTTGAGAATAAAGTTCTTAGGAAAATATTTGGGGCTAAGAGGGATGAAGTTACAGGAAAATGGAGAAAGTTGCACAAAGCAGAACTTCACGCATTGTATTCTTCACCTCGCATAATTAGGAACGTTAAATCCAGACGTTTGAGATGTGCAGGGCATGTAGCACGTATGGGCGAATCCAGAAATGCATATAGAGTGTTAGTTGGGAGGTTGGAGGGAAAAAGAACTTTTGGGGAGGCCGAGACGTAGATGGGAGCATAATATTAAAGTGGATTTGAGGGAGATGGGATATGATGATAGAGAGTGGATTAATCTTGCACAAGATAGGGACCGATGGCGGGCTTATGTGAGGGCGGTAATGAACCTTCGGGTTCCTTAAAAGCCATTTGTAAGTAAGCAATAATAATAATAATAATAATAATAATAATAATAATAATAATAATAATAATAATAATAATAATAATAATAATATTCTTGCAGTATTTCGTAAATTTGAGAAAGTGGTGGATAAGAATGATGCGGATGAATAAGGAGAAAAATAGTGAAGAGGTATAAAAACGCTTGTAAAATGTAAAAAATAAAGATGAATTTGTGGTTTGGAACGGGAAGTGAAGACAGAGATAAAGGTGAGGAAAACAGAAGGCGAAACGAGTTAATTGACGGCGCAATGCAGTGACTAAGGATTTTAAAGTTGATTTAAAATGAGGTCGGAACCTTAAATAACATCGTGTGGAAATAAATTTAAGAAGCAGATGACATCTCACAAAAGTGATTTGCTTCGGAACAAGCAAGCCTTACTTTAATTTAAATGTCATATTGCCCTTTCCTTTAACCTTACCTAATCAAGACCAGATGTTACGTGATGACATAAAGCGAGAAATAAAACCGTGAAGTCTGAATTGCGAGGTTTATGGCTTATGAAGTTTCCTTCATATAAGCTTAAAGAGCAATAAAAGTATTGCATCATATACTCACTGTTATGGTTTATGAAATTAATACGTGTGTATGGGAGCGGTGTTTTATTTCCAGTCTAGAGTCTCGGTTTGTGATTTAGAGCCAGATTTGCGTGTGATATAGGCCTACGTGTTTTTATAATTATTACGACCCTTGAATTAATATAGCCTTTACATTGTGCTCTTGCATATTCTTATCAATTTAATTAGTTTCTATCTAAGTGAACATTGTCATAAAATTGAATCGAATAGTTTGTGGACTACTTGCCTTAAATAAATAAATAAATAAATAAATAAATAAATAAATAAATAAATAAATAAATAAATGTCCTCTATCATTTGACATCTCCTTCTGCCCCCAACTCTTCTTCCGTTCACCTTTCCTTTCAGTGGATCCTTCAGTAGGCAGTTTCTTCTCATCCAGTGACCCGAGCAATTCCTTTTTCTGTTTCTGTTCAATTTCAACATCATTCTTTCTTCACCCACTCTTTCCAACACAGCTTCATTTCTTATTCTGTCTGTCCACTTCACACGCTCCATTCTTCTCCATATATACATTTCAAATACTTCTATTCGTTTCTCTTCACTTCCTCGTAATGTTCACGTTTCTGCAGCATACAGTACCACACTCCACACTAAGCACTTCACTACTATCTTCCTTAGTTCTTTTTCCAGAGGTCCGCGGAAGATGCTCCTTTTTCTATTAAAAGCTTCTTTCGCCATTGCTGTTCTCGTTTTGAGTTCCTGGCAGCAGCTCATGATATTGCTTATAGTACATCTCAAGTATTTGAAGCTGTTCACTTGCCCTATTGCCTCATTTAGAATTCGCAAGTTTATCTTCTTTATTTTTCTTCCTATGACAATGGTCTTCGTCTTGTTTGCATTTATCTTCATCCCATACTATTCACAGCTGTCATTTAGCTCCAGTAGCATATCCCTTAGTATCATCTCCTCTTCTGCTAACAACGCCATATCATCAGAAAATCTTATACACTTTATTTTTCTTCCTCCGACTTTTACTCCTGCCATACATAGATCATATGCAGAGACAAAGAGGAAGGCAGAAAGTAGTGAAAGTTTGGAGAAAACTGCGTTTGCTGTAAAAGACCTACCATTGGGCGGAACACTATGAATGAATAAATTAAAAGTAATGAAATTCAATTGTTTGAAATGCACTTAAGGAACCCATAAAATTGTGAAATACAATTAAGTACATAAATATTTCAGCTAAAGTTAAAATTAATTAACTGGACGAAATATTACAAATGTGATACACATGTTAGACTGTAGTTCAAGTTGTAACGCCTTCAGCTACAAATCAAAGGATCTGAGTTTGGTCTCTGGAGTCGAAGTGTAAGATAAATCATAAATCAGATCAAAATCCCGTTCGATAACTTCGACATAGGTAAATGACGTAGAATGTACATTAGAAATGGCCTAAGAAAAGTAGCTGTCAATTCCAATATTGAGAGATATGAGTTTGAAGTATAGCATGAAAAATGAGTAAATTTTCTATATATGGCCGTGACGTATGACAAGCTAGATGCTTCACATCTTTCAGTTCTATAGAGAAGAGGCTGATTGGAATAACACAATATAGGTATCACAATTCATCTGTATCAATGTCTACTAATTGACCTGTGTGTTGTAATATTATTGGGCATTGGCGAGGAATTCAACTCATTTTAATAGAAATGCAGCAAGAAATGGTGGAATTAAAACCATGTATATAATGAATTAAATTAATAGACCACAGACAGAACAGTCAAACATTCTGTTCCTACATACTTAGTTACACACTCACAAATGCCTTTTAAAGAATCCGGTGGTTCATTGCAGCCTTCTCACAAACCCGTCACCGGTCCCAATTATGAGCAAGATTAATCCAGTCCCTACCATCATATCCCACTTTCCTCAAATCCATTTAATATTATTCTCCCATCTACGTCTCGGCCTCCCCTAAGGTCTTCTTCCCTCAGATCTCTCAACTGCATTTTTGTATTTGCCCATAAGTTCTACATGCTCTGTCCATCTCAAACGTCTGGAATTAATGTTCCTAATTGTGTGTTCCCACAGGCTACTGAAATCCAAAGTTTGAAATATTTCAGGAAGCCGTTTTTTTTCAATCCACATTTCCGGTTAATTTTGTTTATACAGCCTCTTTCTTACAGTACAGAGACGTATAGGAATTTTAAAAGATTGAACATGGCGATTCTGAAATTTTCTATTCTTCCTTTCGTAAGCAGACTTCTATGTGTACGAATGGAAATACTCGTACCATTTACAGTTTTATAATGAATAATTTAGGAATATCTTAAAGTGTAAGATGTATCTAACAATGTGTCAAATAAAAAATATGACTGAAGTTACAGGTTAAATTCTGTGTTATTAATGTATATAATTTTTTATATATATTTTTTCGATATATTATTGTTTGTCTGTATTTTCTTAGAAGTTGTATTGTTTAAACAATACGCTCTTTTCCAGGGGAGAACGTGTTATACTCTTTGGGAATATCTATTTTAATTATTGGCCTTCTACCATATTGACAGAATGACCAAGAAATGTTGGTTGAAATCCTCACTGGTGAGGACGAAACAGATCCAAATTATACCGGGACATCATTTTGTTTTTACTAACATTTCTGATATTAACCTGGCTATACCGGTCGAGAACCGAAAACACTGTTCTTACCCACTTCCACGACCGGAGTTTGATGGCACTACTGTAAAACACAAACAAATCACTTTACTAGGTACATGAGAGAACAAAAGTATGTATCCATACGTAAACAAGAAACTATTACGATTTTGAGTTGGATTATTTTCGTTAGGTTTTTATTTAATAAAAATAAGTACGTACAGTATAAACAATAAGTGTTTTACTAACTAACTGAACTACCCAGGAGAGCGTATTCATTATGTAGAGTATAGTATACTGTCTAGAGCGCATAGCATAGCCTACGATATGGAGAGTGCATTTAAATTGAAGAATTATCAAAATATAGATATTTTAACAAATTTTTGGAAATGGTAGCCGTTCATTTCGATGCAGGCTTCAGTTCGTTTATGCATATTATCGAAAACGTTTTAAGCATACTTTCTGAAATTGAATGTATTGTTTCTGGAATGTAATTCTTAAATTCCTCTATTGTTGTAGGCTGTTTAGTAAAAAACTGTTTTACAGTAACCCCAAAAGAAATTATGCAAACCACTCAAATCAGGCGACATGGGGAACCATAATCCTTCGCCAGCTGAAATAATTCTTTACCTAGACCTACTCTATAATACAGTACCTTACATACCGTAAATTGAATCTTCACTTCTGCCCAATCTGCACAGATTAATTTACTCAGACATGCTATATACTGCCCGTCCAAGTAATTATGTCGCAGAGTCATAGAAAGTGAGAAATCATGTTACAGTTACTTACTTAACGAGGCCCTTTTATTTAAATCACTTTAAACAGTTCTATAATATTACGTAGACGTCCAATTCCTGACAGAAAATGTTTTCAGAAAAGAGCTAAGATCGTCCGGCTACAGTAGAAACGAGTGGGGGAAACCGGTATACGACGTAACCAAACGGACGCAGTACCTGTGCGAAAATATGATTCAATAATCAATGCTCTTTCTTCACTGGAAAATGGGACCATTTTTTGGAACGTACTATACTCACTCACTCAATACTGTTTACTGTGATCGTAAGACGACTTTGACTGCATATAAGGCCTTGGTTCGCTGTGGAGAATGTGTGAGATTTCTAGTAGAAGGGGTGGGAATGAAGTATATTAAAAAACTCAGGTACAATAAAAATTGAAGTAAAAATAAAATTATGTCCCTGTATAATTCCTTATGCATATGACGATCATTGTAGCATGATATGTATCTACTAAGTGAAATAACACATTTATCAGAGGAGTGAAAAATATTTTTGGTAGGTTCGTTCAGCTCCTTCAGTTGCCGCATCATTTGACTTATGTTTTTCTGCCCTTGCGGTGAGGAAAAATTGCTTGTCGAAGCAAACCACACGAGTTTGCTAGAAATGAATAGAAACGGAGTTGCATTATCGCTGCACGGCTTCCAGTATTCGGCGGGCATTGCTTTCTAACCGGCTGGTCAGTGGTCCAGAAGATGTCTTTTCCTTTTTCTCGCATTCTCTCCGACCATTCCTTCCATGTGCTACAGGCTGTTCCGGACCATTTCCTCACTCTGTTGTTCTCTCTCCCTCCCTGTTTGTGCAACCATCATCACTTCAACCACGTCCTGATCCCAGAAGAGAAGGGGACGAACTCAATTCTGCGGTTACACTGCGATATATATACTATGGTTCATGTATGGTCATAGTGTTGAGAGGCACTCTGCATTGCAAGGCTCGCAGTGTAGTGAAACCTCTCTATTATAGAGGTGATTTTATGATATTCACTAATTTAGACTGACAAAGACACTAAGACACATGCATGTAAACAGATGGTACGAACAAATGACCATCCGTGCGTATACAATGAATCCATATCATCACTCGTATCAGATAGGGATGGGATGTATGAGTGATCCTTATCGGAAGCTTTTCAGCTTGAGGGGTACTACGGAGATGACATAAAATATCTAACGGTCACCAGTAAACACAATTCACTCTTTGAACATCAAAAGGACGCTACCGAGGAATTCGGCGTGATCATTCCACATGTACCAACCAGAAACCTCAAGGATCTTCCATGACCATTAACTGGAGTAATTTGGCCATAATAGTAATAAGTAGGGACCGTATACTGTGAAAGATTTAGGATGTTTGCTTTTATAATATGGAAGGAGTCCATAATCGCACCTATCTTTGAGAAGGGGTACAAGACAAACTGTAGTAATTAAATTACATAAGTTAGGTCAGATGCAACAGTGTTCATAAGTAGAATAGTTATATACAATAAAAGTAATTTGATACAGTTGTATGAACACTTTTTAATAATTGAATAAAATTAATAAAGTCTTCCTTAAGCTACGTTACGCGGTCGTACATCCATACCAGCGTCGCGGTACTACCACTGAAGATGGAGGAGCATTCCTCCGACAAATGTATGTTTTTAACCGATTTTATTAATTTTATTCAATTATTAAAAAGTGTTCATACAACTGTATCAAATTACTTTTATTGTATATAACTAAACTGTAGTAACTTTCGAGAAATATCACTTTTGTTGACGTCGTACAAAATTTTGTGTAATATTCTTTTGAGAAGATTAACTCCATATGTAGGTGAAACTGTTGTGGATCATCAGTGTGATTTTGGGCGTAATAGATCAACTATTGACCAGATATTTTGTATTCGACAACTAATGAAGAAAAAATGGGAGTATAAGGGTACAGTGCATCAGTTATTCATAGATTGTAAAAAAGCATATGACTCGGTTAAGAGAGAAGTTTTATATGATACTCTTATTGCATTTGGTATTTCCAAGAGACTAGTTCGATTAATTAAAATGTGTCTGAGTGAAACGTACAGCAGAGACCGTATAGGTCAGTTTCTGTCAGATACGTTTCCAATTCACTGTGGGCTAAAGCAAGGAAATGCACTATCACCTTTACTCTTTAACTTTGCTCTAGAGTATGCAATTAGCAAAGTCCAGGATAACAGAGAGGATTTGAAATTGAACGGGTTACATCAGTTGCTTGTCTATGCGGATGACGTGAATATGTTAGGAGAACATCCACAAACGTTTAGGGAAAATACGGGGATGTTACTTGAAGCAAGTAAAGAGATAGGTTTGGAAGTAAATCCCGAAAAGACAATGTAAATGATTATGTCTCGTGACCAGAGTATAGTGCGTAATGGAAATATAAAAATTGGAAATTTATCCTTTGAAGAGGTGGAAAAATTCAAATACCTGGGAGCAACAGTAACAAATATATATGATACTTGGGAGAAATTAAAGACAGAATAAATATGGAAAATGCCTGTTATTATTCGGTTGAGAAGCTTTTATCATCCAGTCTGCTGTCAAAAAATCTGTAAGTTAGAATTTATAAAACAGTTATATTACCGTTTGTTCTGTATGATTATGGTACTTGGACTCTCACTTTGAGAGAAGAACATAAGTAAGGGTGTTTTAGAATAAGGTTCTTAGGAAAATATTTGGGGCTAAGAGGGATGCAGTTACAGGAGAATGGAGAAAGTTACACAACACAGAACTGCACGCATTGTATTCTTCACCTGACATAATTAGGAACATTAAATCCAGACGTTTGAGAAGGGCAGGGCATGTAGCACATATGGGCGAATCCAGAAATGCATATAGACGTTAGTTGGGAGGCCGGAGGGAAAAAGACCTTTAGGGAGGCCGAGACGTAGATGGGAAGATAATATAAAAATGGATTTGAGGGAGGTGGGATATGATGATAGAGACTGAATTAATCTTGCTCAGGATAGGGACCAATGGCGGGGTTATGTGAGGGCAGCAATGAACCTCCGGGTTCCTTAAAAGCCAGTAAGTAAGTAAGTAAGTAAATGCAAAAAAGTGTCCAGTTCTAATAATATAAAGAGTCACTGTGTCATAATAACAGACAAATCTCTGCGGTCACGCGCTATTCAACGTAGTGGTGACTCAGCCTATACAGGAGGAGATGACGTACGTGCCGATAACCTATCGCATCGATGAGCGCTGTAACCTCTCTCAAATTATAAATGGATCTTTCTGCAGTAGAGAAGTATAGAAATGAGAAATATTGAAAGAAAATATACACTCCATTTTTTCACAAAAAGCGACGCAGTAATAAGTGATATATTATCCCGCTTGACTAGAAACCGTCAGCTTTCCTTATGTAATTGTTATTCTGAACACAGTAGTCACAGCAGTATGCTTCTTCTTCATCATCATCATCATCATCTTCATCTTCTTCTTCTTCTTTTTCACAGTTTAGCCCGTTTCAGCCTGTTCCGACTCCAAATTGTTTCTGTAACCTTCTTTTCTTGGAGCTTCCTAGTTCCGTCTTCCTTGTGGTTTATACTTTAAGGCTGTCTTGAGTATTCTATACACTGTCATCCTATTTAAATGCTGTTTCCAATTTGTCCTATGTTATATTATAGTAGCCTACTGTTCAGTTCTTCAATATTTAATTGATGTCTTATGTCTGTTTTCTATCCATTCTTTGGCATCCAGCTGTAGGTGCAAGGAAATTAATTTCAGCTATTTTTATTCTTGCTGTATGTTGGGCCGTCATTGTCCATTTATCGGAATCATAGGTAATACTTGGTACTGCCATTGTCTTATAGTTTTATTATTGAGTCCTTTCCGGCCTTTTTTTTTTTTAGTGTTCGTTTTAACTTACCTGTCATATAGTTAAACTTATTTAGTTTAGTGTTAATGTCTATTTCATTTCTAATGATATTTCACAACTAAAGAAGTTAAAGTTTGACAACTGTTCAGTAGTTTTATTTTATAAGATTATTTTAGAGCGAACTGGATGGGAATCTTTAAAAGCCATTATTACTTTTGTTTTTTCGGCGAAATTTCCATGCTTTATGATTTTGCAATAAATATTTAATGTACACACCATTCTTTGCAGTTCATCCTCATTTTTTGCCAACAGTACTTGGTCATCTGCGAAAGCCAATGTTTTCACTATGAAATTTCCCTAGTTAATTCCTGCGATTATCTGTTGTTTCCATGTTCGTATCATGCTGTTCAGATAATATAAATTAAAGAGTGTGGTTGATAATGAGCAACCTTGTCTAACCCCTCCAGAAATGATTACAGGTTCTCGTTGATTCATTTTTATTTCTGTTTTTCCATATAATCTTTTAATTTTTTCTATTAGGTGTAATGGTATTCCTTTTTTTTTTTTTTTCTAAAATATTCCATAATTTTGGTCTATACACCCTATCAAAAGCTTGATAGCAATATTCTAATATTATTATTTGGATCTAACTTTCTACATTATTTTAAAGCGGTTCATTTGAATATTATTTTCTCCATTGTTGGTTTTAATACGATTAGATCAAGAATTGACCTGTGTGCGGTGCAATTTACATGTGATTAATAATAAAGTTGGACGTACATCGGAGCTGAAATGTAGTAGAATATGTATTCAGTGGTATCAGTAATCCACAACACAATGGATTGTTGTATTCAAAACACGCACAAGTTGTCGTTATTGTGTATTTCAAATTGGAATCTGATGAAAATTCTGTGTTTTGTCCATGTCCCTTAGGTATTTGAATGACCCAGGTCATATTTTCAACACGTGTGGCAGAATGAGGCAGAGACAAACAGAATTGGAGGGAAATTTGAGTCCCAGTTGACGTGTTGAGCCCTTGTCGATAGACGCAAAGTGGGATTAGTTGCTAAGCACTGATGACGTAGTGCCGACTGGACGCGTTACGACCCGCTCGTGTTACTTCCAATTTTAAACAAAGAACTTTTATCAACAGCACACTAATCAGTTATTTTATCCCTTAGTTGAGGCTACATATAAACAAAATTCCGCTATTTAAATTCCCATTTTACCCTATAGGTTATTGAAAGAAATTATGTTATTACTTGAAAATTTGTCATTATACATGTTTCGCCAGTGTTTTAGTAAAAATCTTTAAAATTTTTTAGATCACGTTTTTATAAACCTCATTATTTTTCTTTCTTCTTAAGTAGCACCTTTCATTCCTCGTGATCTTATTTGCTAAGTACTGTACGAGAAGGGATCGAAAAGTAACGCACACCATTTTTTTTACGGAATACTATTTTGGTTAGGACGTTCAAAGTTGGCAGATATTTTGAATCTTGCGCTATAGACAGCAATGGCTCGATCAGGTGTCATCCTGGCGGAACGAGTGTTAACTACTAGTTAAGCTGGCGTGTGTGCTAGCTTCGTTTACTTGTGAGGAGTAGTCCGTTTCTTGTGGTTAAAACGAAAAATTTCCGAGTGAAATCCACAGAAAATATTGGAGGTGTATGGTGCTGATTTTCTGGTGCGTAATAATATCTCCAGGTTGTGCAGGGCCGCCGACGAAGCACGTTCCGGCCGACCAGCGACCGCTGCAACACCATACAATGGCAGAGGCAGAGACAGAGGCGGCAATCACCCACCCTACAGTCCAGACTTCGAACCGTCTAACTTCCACCTCTTCGGAACAATGAAGAAATCCCTAGGATGCCAACACTTCGGTTCTGATGAAGAAGTGAAATCAGTCTTGCACAGGTGGTTATACGACCACAAAACGGAGTTTTATGAACGAATCTATTTTCACAATGAGAGAAATAATGTGTCGAGAGACTTGCCTCGTATGATGAAAAATAGGTAAAGCCTGCAGCTTTCTTGTGCATTATTTCCTTTTTTTTACCTATTAAATACGTTGCCACAAAAAATTGTTGTGCGCTACTTTTCGATCCTGCTATGTAATAAAATATTTGGGGCTAAGATGGATGAAGTTACAGGAGAATGGAGAAAGTTACAAAACACAGAACTGCACGCATTTTATTCTTCACCTGACATAATTAGGAACATTAAATCCAGACGTTTGCACATAGAGTGTTAGTTGGGAGGCCGGGGGGAAAAAGACCTTTGGGGAGGCCGAGACGTAGATGAGAAGATAATATTAAAATGGATTTGAGGGAGGTGAGATATGATGGTTGATACTGGATTAATCTTGCTCAGGATAGGGACCAATGGCGGGCTTATGTGAGGACGGCAATGAATCTCCGGGTTCCTTAAAAGCCAGTAAGTAAGTAAGTAAGTAAGTATGTAATTACATATTTCTCCCTCAGTATGCATCTGTCTGAAAACTCAAAATGTTCGTGAATCGGGCTACCAAGATAATTATATTTAATTTTAACACTACATATTTTTACATATTTCGTGTATAAATATATATTTTAAAGGTAATTACATATTTTTACATTTAGGCCTAAATAACATTCATTACAAATATCGTTTAATTAACATATTTTAAAGAAAATTATCAATATTTCAACATAATCTAAAATGAAATTATAAAAATATTTATGCAATTTTAAACTCAAAAAATTATCAGTACATAATGAAATACATATTTCAGTATTCAGGATAGGACAACGACCTGGTATTTTTCCTCCTAATCCTGCCATCTTGTACTTTATTCTGAAAGAAAAGATTGATTGATAGGGCTCGCTAAGAAATTACCTCGTATCACTATACTAGTGTCGCTGTTATTTCCGGCGTGACTCCTCCTCTTTGCTTACGCCTTAGGAAGTGAAGGCTCTATAAAATCTAGGTAGATAGTATCGTTCGCAATTTTTGTTCTTTCGTTACCGAGCTACCAGACGAGGAATCTATTTGCCGCACCGTTAAACATTATCATGTCATATCTCCTATGATAATAAATCAAACGCACTGTAATTGAGCAAATAATTGATCACCAAATAACGTCCTCGTGTGCTTTCTGCGAACTCCAACGAAAGAACAAAAATGGTGGGCGATTATATTAAGTATTTATCGAACCATAAGAAGTGCATTACATCATCGGCAGCGAATGAAAAGACGCACACGTTTAAATGTAGCCGACCTGCAACGTGATTGGCTGTCGGAAATAAGAGCGACGGGACTATAAATCGCCTGAGCCAGACCCTCAGCGGAGAAACGCGGGACCCTCCACAAGACATTGTTGTCAGCCACATGCATTTCTTTAAATATGTACCAATAATCTCATGCAGTGTCGAGAGATTGTTTTTGAAGTATAACTATACGAGTACTGTCTGATCACCGACAAAACTTAACACCTGAAAATATGGAAATAGTAATATGCGTTACAAGAACGGTATGTTGAAGTTTTCATGTTCGAGGAAAAGTTTGAAAAAGCGAAACGTAGTTGAGCTTTTTTAATTTCCGAGAATTGAAAGAAAACATACCGCTCGTGTATCGTACATTATTTTGTGAGAAGATCGTTTATTACATACCTGAAAGAGGAATTTGTAATTAGTTGCAATGAAATCTCCATCTTTGTTTCTGCTCAATGACTGCAAATTTGCAAAACAAAAATATCTATCTTCAACATTGTTGCTTTAAAATGTTTTCTGTGTTTACTATACTCCAGCAGGCCGTGATATACGTCTGTCTTTTTTTCCCCCCAGTCTATGATGAATCTGGAATCTTGTAGGTTTTTCACGGCTTCCTTAATTTTACTTGCATCACGAATGCAGTAACTTTAGTGGAGTTGTAGTTTTTACTTCATTTTTGTAAATATTTAAAAACAATAATTAACAGTGCAATTTAGGTGAAATTGCAGTGGTAAGTTTCCAATTTATAATTAATTGAACGTCTCTAAAAGCGGTAAGAAGAGGGAAATTGTTATGTGTGTTAGGTTGGGAATACTGAATGTGGAATTTTAGACTTTCCGCGGATTGGTTTTGTGCGGAAACCAAGCAAATACGCACGATCTCGCACAAAATATCATGCAGTTTATTGCGCTTCATGCCTTCATTAACCTTAGAATTACACAAAAACTATATCGTGACATATGTGTAACTGTGTAAATGTGTAATTTATATGGAATTAATTTCTTATTTATCATTATTTAAAATAAGTTTAATAAAAATGTTGATATTACTTACAATTTTAGTCATATTTTGAGGTTTTTAATTACATAATTGTGACATTTTTAGAATCAATATTAAATAAATATCCGAACTCTAATAATGACAGAGGATATTGATCTGAACTGTCATAATTTTTTCTCTCTATATGCCTTTTCCTCCCGTTCATGTACAGTTGTCAAAAATAAAAGTGTCCGCACTCATGAACAGCGAATATTCTCTAAGTCCACTTCGGGTCACGGCGATGTTACACGATGCATGTGCTTGTAGAAGTAGTTCCGGAACTAAAGCCTATTCCATATCTGTGTCTCGTAGACTATCGAGAGAGTACTTGCTTAATGGTTCGAAGGTTGTGGGTTCGGGCCTTGTTCAGGTTTTCATTTTATTTTTTAATCGTTCTTTAGCGATATAAATAATATTAAAATTATCATTTATATTGTGTTATCGTTCTTTATCAATATCAAGTTATTTATATTATGTCATCGTTCTTTTAGCGATGTAAATAATATTCAAGTTATAATTTTTTGTATTCTGTTATCGTTCTTTATAGATATAAATAATATTGAAGTCATCATTTGTATTCTGTTATCGTTTTTTAACGATATGAATAATACTCACGTTTTATATAATCTGTTATCGTTCTTTAGAGTTATAAATAATATTCAAGTTATTTATATTCTGTTATTGTTCTTCCGCAATATAAATAATCTGTATTTAATTTAATTAATTATTATAATACAAATAGCCATTTTTCTTTGTAAAATAGGTTATTTTATTTAAATTATTAAATATATATTATATTAATTATACTAATCGATATTTATAATTTATATTCTGTTATTGATGGCCTGATGGCCTTAACTACACCAGAATAAATAAATAAATACAAATTGTTCTTTAGTGATACTTTATAAATAATATTTAAGTTATTTATATTGTTATCGTTCTTTAGTGACATAAGTAATATTCAAGTTATAATTTATATTCAGTTATCGTTCTTTAGTGATATAAATAACATAAATTTAATACCAGAGTTGAAACAATACAGTTGCAAAATACTGGTGTTAGTTTTTCTTTTTATATTATTGCATTATACTATCTTGAAACGCAATAAAATGAAAAGGAGTGACGAGGAATTGAACCTGAGACGGTGACATCTAAATTCCGACGTTATCTTGGTAAGGTTCAACGTGGACAATCGATTAAGGGACAGATTCCTCTAAAAAAGACTAAAATACCGCCAAATTCTTTAAGTTTCAAGATCCTAACTCAGGCACTTTATTTTTGTTGTTTTAAGAGAATCTTTTCTTTATTGGTCCTATATTTCAGGCACTGTATTTTTGTTGTTTTAAGAGAATCTTTTCTTTATTGGTTCTATATTTCAGGTACTTTATTTTCGTTGTTTTAAGAGAATCTTTTCTTTATTGGTTCTATATTTCAGGCACTTTATTTTTGTTGTTTTAAGAGAATCTTTTCTTTATTGGTTCTATATTTCAGGCACTTTATTTTTGTTGTTTTAAGAGAATCTTTTCTTTATTAGTTCTATATTTCAGGCACTTTATTTTTGTTGTTTTAAGAGAATCCTTTCTTTATTGGTTCTATATTTATGGTTTATAATGGATTTTCTTGTTGATTGCTGGTAAATCGATTTTTTAATAATATTCTTCCCCTGAGCTACGAGGGCACAAGTGTGGAAACATTTGAGGAAAAATTGGCCCAATCCCCCCTGCAAGATTTTCTGATGATTTGTAGAAACTAGTCCAGGATGCGGGTGCAAAGGCTACTTAGGATTTCTCGGTTTCTGATCGGGTTAAACATCCTGATAGAACTTATATATATATATATATATATATATATATATATATATATATATGTTAATATATTTAACTCTTGCAGGGGCATGTAGCGCGTATGGACGAATCCAGAAATGCATATAGGGTGTTAGTTGGGAGGCCGGAGGGAAAAAAGACCTTTGGGGAGGCCGAGACGTAGTTGGGAAGATAATATTAAAATGGATTTGAGGGAAGTGGGTTATGATGATAGAGACTGGATTATTCTTGGTCAGGATAGGGACCGATGGCAGGCTTATGTGAGGGCGGCAATGAACCTCCGGGTTCCTTAAAAGCCAGTAAGTAAGTAACACTTGCGGTGAATTTCGGTGAAGTCCGGAGGGCCCAATTAGTGAAATCCATTCTCCTCATCTCCACGCTTGGGCCCCCTGGGATCTAATAAGATGCGAAAGAGACATTGGTGTGCGGAAAGCAACGCGAAGTTACCGCATTTATCCTTCCCAAGAAAAACTGCAAACATGAGCAAAGGAAGCTTTTAATAGAAAAAGGAGCATCTTCTGCGGACCTCTGGTGAAAGAACTAAGGAAGAGACTAGTGTAGCGCTTTGTGTGGAGTGTGGCATTGTATGGGGAAGAAACATGGACATTACGACAAAATGAAGAGAAACGAATAGAAGCATTTGAAATGTGGATGTGGAGAAAAACGGAGCGTGTGAGATGGACAGAAAGAATAAGAAATGAAGTTGTACTGGAAAAAGTGGGTGAAGAAAAAATTATGCTGAAACTAATTAGAAAGAGAAAAAGGAATTGGTTGTGTCTCTGGTTGAGAAGAGTAATAGACGAAATTAGGATATGTGGATCATATGCGGAGACTAAGCGGAAGGCAGAAAATAGGAAAGATTGGAGAACGCTGGGTTTGCAATGAAAGACCTCATGGGCAGAACACTTATGTAGGTATGTTCAGATTGCCTGAAATGTCGTGTCTAAAAACAGTCACTATTTGCAAAGACTGGTCGATTCCATGCCCACTCGACTGCAAGATGTGATCGAGATAAGGGGAAGGTAGACTAAATATTGAACTATGGCTTTTTGTTTTGTTTTTTGAACACTTAATTGTTTGAATGTTCTAAGGCAGATGGCAGTAAGTTTGTTTCGTGTATGCCACGAAAGAAATATATTTTTGTTGAGAATAAAATCTTTTTTTCTTTCATTTATAGCCACAATGTCATAATGATAAAGTCATGGCACAATACATTAATGAACCTGAGTTAATTACTAAAATAATCGTAAAAGAGAATGGAGCAATTATGCATATTTTGCCTCTCTCTCTTACAAACAAAACAAAAAAGAACAAAAAAAAAGCACGAGGTTGTATTCGAACGTAGGACCTCACGAATAAGAGGTTGGAACGCTACCATTACGCTATTGAGTAACACACAAAATACTTTAATTATAACTTTAGATATCAGGTAACTTGGTCCAACAACATGTAACATCGCCTCTTTCCGAATTGGAGCGAAGATACCCGAAGGGAACTTTGTTTCAAGAGAGCGGCCACTTTTTCTTTTGACAACGGTACCTGTCTCTTCGCCCTACAATCCGGTTGCTCATAAGCAGGGGCCGGAAGTTCATGCCCTAAAAACGGCCAAATACGCATGAAAACATTCTCTTAAAAAGTGAAAAATATGCCAATAAATATGCACTAATATAGGAAGAGAAATTACAGTTCCCGTTAGCGTACGAATAATAATAATTAGATTATAGGTTGGACCAGAGGTAGTTCAGTTGCATTCAGTGGGCACATTCATTGTCGTGTTCACCTTCTTCACATATAGGCCTATCTAAAACCTTATTTACTGTCTTTACTGTTTGACCTTTCAGTGTAAATAAGCACAAGATTTTGGATATTATAGAAGAGGAGGAGATTACAGCAACTCGAGAAAATATTTACATTATACCTACTTTCTCCAGCTGATAATGCTGATGATACTGGCCACGACTCAGTTGAAGACGGTAATAACAACTCTGATCATTTATTCCGTAACCAACTAAATACAAGTCCTGAGCTTGACATCCAGGGTAACGAAGATGGGAAACCTATTAGGTTTGGCTGTAAAACTCGAGTTATGGTTCAACAGTTAGGGTATTTTATGTCTTTTGATATTCATCAAGGCCGTTACTAATAAGCTTGGGCTCGGAGAATCTGTCATTTATTACTTTGTGAGCCAACAAACAGAAATTCCTCATTGTATATGACATTTATGGCATGAATTTATTATTATCATAGACCATGAACCTTATGTCGTCTGGACATTGTATAGGTACAGTAGTGGCAAAAAAAAAACCGGACCGACTCTTGTAGCTGATTTCAGAGCCTTGTTCACTCCAGAGCACCATAGACTGGTAACTAAGACTTTCGTGGTTCGAATCCTGCCTGGGAATGAAACTTTTTTTGTTCCTTATTCAAATTTATTCCCAATACTTTTCGATTGCTGGTAAAATTCATGTTCTGGGAATAAGAAGTTAATTAAGTAGTAAAATATCGCTGCAGTCGAAAAGTATTGGGAATAAATTTGAATAAGAAACAAAAAAAAAGTTTCTTTCCCAGGCAGGATTCGAACCACGAAATTCTTAGTTACCATTCTATTGTGCTCTGGAGTGAACAAGGCTCTGATATCAGCTACAAGGGTCGGTCCGGTTTTTTTTTTCTCCCCCACTACTGCACATGTCTGGTAACCTTTATTCTTGGATTTCCGCCCGTTTAAGCGAGTGACGAGCAATTCCATGGCAAATCCTCAGACTCAATCTCGATATCATCAAATTAACCGACGCTTGATGACAGCGGAGTTTCTGCAGAATCGTCAATTAACCTATAAAAAGTCGTCAATTAACCTATAAAAATTTGGCTCTGACGACATAGTTAAAATCTTTCAGCGGTTCATTTGTTGGTCATCCCTGATGTAGCTCTCTCTCGCAGGCAGCAAGAACGCAAGAGGACAATAGGGGACTGTAGTCAGTAGGCCGCCATCTTGTGTTCCTACACGTACTCTATAGTTGTATATTTCTACAGCCTTGGTGCTAAATCATCCCGGTTCTAAAGGAGCCCAATGTAGTACGTAAACTTCCTGAATACGTAACATTCCTACAGTACTGGCTTGGTATAATGGCTGTAATAAAATCTCTGTGCAAGGAATAAGCTTTACGTTCATGCCCGTTGCCATAGAAACGAAGTGTGTCACGCCAAAATTGCCTAGAGATTACTTCACATTAATTTTTTATAATCTGCTGTTCTCCTTCGAAATACAACATGTTATATGTTATATTATGACCAAACGTTATCTATAGGCCTACTGTAATGTGTTTCGGGAGAGATATTAAGATTCAACGAATGGAATCAAGGAATAACTGGCCAACTAGCCTACCGGTATAAATCATTCAGTTAAATGGCAGGTTTTCACTAAAGTAGACAAAGTTTGGGTTCCTGTTAGGTCTACTGAGAATAATTGTACTGGACATTGCAAATATGGGACGGGCTCGTTTCGAAAATTTTGTTTCCGCTGTTATAGTTTAATCGTCACTGTAGTGTAACCAAATGCACAGCCCTACCGGTAAAATACTGAACTAAACGTCTTACGCCATTCTTGCAAATCTTAGAGCGCATGTAACATCAGACTTTCCAATCTACGAGAGAGTAAATGCGGGAGATGAGAATTTAGTAGAAGATGCCCTTTCTAATAATAATAATAATAATAATAATAATAATAATAATAATAGTAATAATAATAATAATAATAATAATATAAATTGGATGAAATCAAAACATTACATATGACAGTTATCATCTCTAAATTTTCTAGATTAATGCGGGAGATTGCATTGCGGGTAACTCACGCATTATGCATGAAAGTTGGTAGATCTGCAGTTTAGCCACAAACTAATGACTAGGAAACTGATTTCTAGGTGTTAAAAAGTGAGATTTAGAACTTTATAAAACCCAATTTATGACTTTTAAAAGTTTATATAAAATTAAAACTTAATAATTTTAATATTAATAAGTATTCCATTTTAGGTGTAATTTATATACAAAGAACTGAAGACTCAAATTTTATCATTGAAGGAGACTGATTGCTGATTGGTCAGTGGTGCAGTGGTCAGAATCAAAGATATAAAAAATCGTCAAAATTTTGCAACAGTTCCGCTAGTTGTCAATAAGTGGCATCATTATTAGAGCAGTTAAAAAAGTGTCGGGGAAAATGATTGTATAGATTAAGCATAATTTTTTCTCATAATTGACAATATCATCGGTTTCCAGCTAAACCGTGTGGTGTTTTACTTTCAGTAGAGTGGAATGAAAAATTGAATTCTATAAGCGGGTATATTTACTTACATTGGCAACACTGACTTATCTTCGTCATCTATTCATTGAAACAAGTAATAACTAGGCTTAGTATTCCAGCTACTTAAAGACTGAAGTTAAAGACACATTGACTATATAGTACGCCGAACACGGGTAGGCTAATGCAAGGGATTATGCTATAAACAAACAGATCGTTGCTGAATGTTCGTGGAGTACAGTCAACTCCCGACATTCTGAAGCTATGCTAGTAAACACGTGCTTGAGCCCTGATGTTCATTTTCGTCGTGATCTTTGCAGTGAATAATAACGTGCATTCGAAAGTTACGCAACTTGAACATATGCGGATGTCACTAGAAATGATTTTATATTGCAAGAAATTCTTTCAATAGCACATGACGTTATTGGTGCGTGATGTAATATAAGATATTGTCTGATATTTTTTCGCGTTTCATTAGGATATTGCATATTCTTCTTTACTTAAAATCTACTAATTTTATACGTACCTTACTAGAAATTCTCTACAATGGTAGATTATTTAATTTATTAATTGGAATGTTGGCACTGAACATCATGGTAGGCTACACAACTCTATGCTAAACGTCGAGTTAATATCTTCATAATTTCCAGATTTTGACGGTATTGGTGCTTTTGGAATACGTTCAACATACTTTCTGTGCCTTTTGGTACTGCATTGTCTTTCAGTGCACTGTTTTTTTTTGTCACTTTTACGTTTATTTTATACAATTTATATGTAATGTTGTCTATATTGACAGTGAAAATATATTATTTCAAATATCCTCAATTATTCACTGCAGTATTACACTATTGAGCATCTTACCTAAGGCATTTTACCTCTGCAATGAACCTTCAATCAGCCACAAAGATGTAGTTATTTATATAATACGACTAGTAAGAGCAGTGATCGATAAGACTACTCACTATGACTGCGTCTCGATTTTAACTTATACCTGCGCTGTGATGTCACATATACTTCGAATGAGGCAACTTCATTCCAGTTTATAAGTAACTGGAATACGGACCCTAGTAATAACTAAAGAAGTCGTACTTACACAAACAAATTATCGATCACTATCGATTAAGACACCTTTAAACGTCATTATTCTCGCCAAGCTTAGACGACCTCACTCAAACCGCTCTACTGACTCGTGTCTTACCCAAAACAATAAATCATACGGTACATGTCTGTTAGTTATGCAGCGTTGTCACATTATGACTATGAATTATCCCAGCCGCTGGGTTGAGGCAAGTACGGTGGTTTTTTTAACAGAGAAGTTAGTAGTTATCTATTGCGGCAAGATAAGCTGACCTCTCTACTCGGGCTGAGGCCGTCTATGTTTGGCAACGCTGTTATAAAGCAATTCAGATATCGGACTAGGCCAACTGCATAACATAAACATCTAGAGCATGTTGATGTGACTCCTTTCCTCTGAGCTGGGATCGTCTATGTTTGGCGAGTACATACATGTATTTGTATATATTATGTATCAATAAATGCACTTCATTCATTCATTCGTGACTTCAAAATTAACTTTTGACGGAATAACGATCTGTTTTACTGTTTTATTTATAAGCAAACTTATACATATGTACATATTTATTTACTCACTCATTTTGTCGCAGTTGCTAGATTAAAACATGAGGCAAAGTTCAAATTTTGACGTGGGTGGGTAAAACTGCTTCTCTTTCCCTTCCTGTTTTGTTATATGTGAAGTCGATATTACTATCAGGCAGCCGACACCGATTGCTGTGCTTGGTGTTGTGAGGTTCCACAGTTATTTTATTTTCACAGGTTACAGGAGGTCAGTAATGTTTGTGTGATATCTCGTATCATATGTCATTATCGCAAACCAATATCAGACAGCAGGAAACCAAATGCGTTTAGGACATCGTTAGCAAGTTGCCGATTCTACCACCATCATGGAAAATAAATTTGTGTACCAGAGCAGACCACAGACAACGGGTTATTGAAGGACTAGGCAATTGTACGCAAACATATTTGAAAATAATTGTGTCTCAATATTAGAATTTTTGTGTTTTATTTACCACTCGTCGGTATAAATAACATACTTTTAGGGCCGTATTACTGTTTGTATTTACAAATGGATGTATCCTTTTGATATTGCAATTTTAATTCTTTGTCATGAGCTTTAACTGTTCACATTTTGTGATTTAAAGTAATCGATTTTAAAGCGAAATATACTAGTAAGAGAACGAATAGAATGTTTAACGCATAGCATAATGTAAGTTAATACTAACGAAGAATGAATACCGTTACCGGTATACAATTTTGATATTTCAAAAAATATCCTATTGTATTAATTGCTCTTATTATATTAACCATAATGAAATAATAAAATTGGAATTATTGAGAATTTCCTCAGCATTTTGTCCATTAATGAAAACAATTCTTGGTGTCTTTTTTCGTTAGAGTTTTTAAGGCATGTGTCGTAGCATTTTTATATCTTCTACTGTTCCATAGCGATGTACAGCTCGATTCAGCGTTAGTGGCCCCTGTCCTTGGTTGTTTGGCTAGTGAGCGAGCTGTGTGTTGCGTCATAAGAAAGAAATTTAATCACAAATGTGCATAGGAGGGGAAGAGGGAAGAGGAAGAATGAAAATAATATCTATGCTGGAAAGCTGAGGGACACTCATGTCAAGAAAATATAAGTCACCATGACATTGTTCAGTCAACAGATGTAGTGGTTAGTAACGGGACATGTGGAAAAAATATTGTGTTTTAAGACGGAGTGTACCGCGACATGGTAAGAAGGAAGTGTTGGGTGTTATGACTGCGCGGCCTGACCTGTGTGACCCAGCCCGCCAGTAGTGATGAGTATTAATAACTCGCTGTTATACTAGTCTACTGTTCTCCAACCAGGAGATAAACCGTGAAAGAAATGTGCTTACTGTTGCTTCACCTATTGAAGCGAAGTAGATAATATTACCGTTATAGCGTCAGTTTAAAAATCATGCGGTCTCCTGCATATGTTATTTCCTTTATGGAGGGATTAAAAGACCAGGAAATTAACCGTGATCTAATTTTGTAACTAGGGTAGTATAAAAATGTATATATCAGTGTTATCATTTGTGCTTTGAGAGATAGCCAATAGAGATACGAGTACCCACGTGTGTGACCTAATGACATCTTATGGCATCAACATTCATTCACAGCATCACCCCGCTGCGTCTCATTCCCTGGAGACTTTCTCGTGGTTGGAGTGCAGTATCTACTTACTTTTTACAGGAGCCAAAATCCCTGAATCAAGTTGTACTTTCTGGTACAGTTGAATCTTCGAAAATAAAAGATTATCCCATGGACTGTATGATGGTTTAGAATTACTGGAATTAGATGCTTTCCCAAAAATTCCCCACTTGACAATGAGGTATTTGGACGGGGGAGTTCTAGTTATGCAAAGAGGGCGACAATGTCAGGACATGCACACAACGCAATTTTTTCGAACAACAACCTTACGAAAAAAAGTTTCATTTATTTTCTTACCCTATTGTACAAATTTAAGAACTGAATTGATAAACATCCCAAATCCATTGAAGTAGCCTAAATTATTAAGCAAAGCAAGACAGCTACTTAGGCTTGCCATATAAGATCATTGAAATAAATATCTCTATGATTAAATTCACAAGCTTAGAGTCGGAGTTGGAATATTCTTTTTTACAGGGTGGTAGACTATATAAAACATAACATATATAAGGTAAAAGGTAAAATTCGGTAAATTTTGAACTTGGAATCCTTGTCAATTGTGGTCTTCAATACGATAACAATTAAATGAGTACCCTAGTTACAAAGACGTCCATATCCATTTGTCAAAAATTTTAAGTAGAGGCCAAAAACTGTTTTAGTTAGTTTAAACCAACTTAGAAAGTTGATTTTTTTCTACAGTATGTTTACAGCTCAGAATAAATAATTTGCTTAATTTAAATATTTCATCTTCCAAATGTAATGAGATAATTAAAAAATAAAAATAGACTTGGCCAGTTTTGTAACATAGAATGGAAGGTGACTGTTTTTGAAACATAAACGACAGCACAACCGATGAGTTTGTATATGGAAACAGAGTGATTTAGAAATTTCAATATATTTTATTTCTTCAAGAATAAACTGAAACATATTTATTTTAAGAAACGTACATTATATTAGTGCAACCACATGAAATTAATCTGACAAAAATTACAACATAATACATAGAAAACACATTTATTAACATATTGTTATGAAATCTTTTCTGCTGTTTAAATGTATTCCAATATTCGATAATTGGCATTCAATCAATTTTGTGAAGTGCAAAGTATGCTTGCATTTAAAAAAATTAAATTACCTAATATACTTATTTCTTTTGAATTGTGAAAATGATTAAATTCAATAATTTAAAATTCAAAACCTAATAAGTGCATCAGCAAACAAAATGTGAATTGTGTTTTACCGTGCCATAAGGACCTTGAGAAAAAATATTAAACAATTTGTGAAAGATAGAAATTATATAGATATCAAAATTTTAACATAAAATTAACATAAATAATTAATAACGCTGTTTTTACTTACAGTACAGCTTTGAAAATTTGCATGTATGTACCAAGTAATGCCCAGAACTAATAAGCAAAAAATCATTCATGTATCCTTTTATACTTTAGAAATTACCAAATTTCAGTTCAGCCTCCCTTCCCCCCCCCCTTAAACGGTCTTCAGGAACGTGGAGTGTCACTGATGTCAAAACGACCCTCCTTAAAACGAGAAAACAATTTTCTTGCGTGCTCTCTCCAATAGCATTGTCCGCATACACGGTGCAAATGTTTCTGGCCGCCTCCGCTACTTTCGCCCCTATATTGAACTCAAAAAGAAGAATATGTCGGTATGTACCACTTTCTCCACTTGACACTCCATTTTCTAGCGTCCACGGCTCCACTCACTATCTGAAAAAATGAAAACTTCAATATGTAAACTCAAGCACAACAATTGAACTTCAAATAAAAAATGACAATCGATAAATAAAGTCATAGCAACCGGAGTACCAACACGCGAAACAAAAACGCTACGAACTTATGAATCAACCTAATAGTTGAACATTGATGCTAAAGACTTGCCATTGACTCCATTTTCCAAATTTACTTCATTGCCCGTAACATATAGCCTACACATGTCACCGAGGATTACAAAATTAGTGGTAAAAACGTAAAACACGCCCATCACAATAATTCATGATTATCAGGGAACTTATTTTCTGCGGGATCGTGCGTATTTGCTTCGTTTCCGCACAAAACCAATCCACGGAAAGTCTAAAATTCCACATTCAGTATTCCCAACCTAACACACATAACAATTTCCCTCTTCTTACCGCTTAAGCGCTACATTCATTTTACTGCTTTAGGCTTTTAACATTATTTTTAGAGACGTTCAATATAGTAATAATTATAAATTGGAAACTTACCACTGCAATTTCACCTAAATTGCGTTGTTAATTATTGTTTTTAAATATTTGGAAAAATTGAGTAAACTCTACAACTTCACTAAAGTTACTGCATTCGTGATGCAAGTAACATTAAGGAAACCGTGAAAAAATCAACAAGATTTCAGATGCCGATGTTATTACTGCAATATGTTATATAAATAATATTGTTAAAATACTAAAATGAAAAATAAATCATTACATAACCTTACCGTTTGTTTTAAGTTAGCATTTATAGAATGGGGGGAAAAAAGACAGACGTACAGTATATCACGGCCTGCTGGAGTATAGCAAACACAGAAAACATTTTAAAGCAACAATGTTGAAGATAGATATTTTTGTTTTGCAAATTTGCCGTCATTGAACAGAAACCAAGATGGAATGTCATTGCAACTAATTAGAAATTCCTCTTTCGGGTATGTAATAAACGATCTTCGCACAAAATTATGTACGATACACGAGCGGTATGTTTTCTTTCAATTCTCGGAAATTAAAAAAGCTCAACTACGTTTCGCTCTTTCAAACTTTTCCTCGAACATGAAAACTTCAACATACCGCTCTTGTAACGCATATTACTATTACGGTAAATAAAAATTCTGTTTAATGTGAAACCTGTGTTAATATAAGAATACAATGTTACTTAAATATGTCTATTTTAAGTCCAAACACTGAATCTGTATAATGGAAAATAAATTACTACTACTACTACTACTACTACTACTACTACTACTACTACTACTACTACTACTACTACTACCAATACTACTACTACTACTACTATTATTACTACAACTACTATTATTACTACTACTACTATTATTACTACTACTACTACTACTACTACCACTACTACGTCTACTGTGTTATTTCGCATAAGGAAACATAAATTCGGTGTTAATTCACACGAAATACAGTGGATACAAAAAGTATTTGCACACCCTTGTTTTTTTAATGTTCAAAGAAATAATAATGATGATTTTCTGAATACAAGTTTAGTAAGTAGCAGCATGGAAAGAACAACTTATATAATTAGTAAAAATTGCGCATATAGTTACAAAATAAAATTACAAACTAAAAACTGCATTTTTAGATGTCAAAAAAAGTATTTGCACAGCCAGTAAATTAAATAATAAACTCAAGCAAACTAGAGAAGTATCTCTCAGTACTTTGTGTGCAATCCATTGGCTTCAACCAGGGCTTCTAGTCTTCGTGGCATGGAGAACACTTACTTTCTTGTTGTACCGGGAGGAATTTTAGTCCATTCTTCCATTAGAGCATTATGAAGATCTGTCTTGTTTGATATGCGGTGTTTTCTGATTTCTTTGCCCAATAAGTGCCACAAATTCTCAATTGGATTCAGATCAGGTGATTGAGGTGGGGTCACAAGCCTTCTGGGTATGTTATACAACAACCACATCTTTGTTATTTGACCAGTGTGGTTGGGGTCGTTGTCTTGTTGGAAATAATAATTTTCAATTTTTCTGCGCTAAGTAAATTATGGCGCAACAGCTCGATATAAATTCTGTAATTCATTATTCCATGAATTATTGCTAAATTTCCCACCCCAGAGGATTCCATTCAACCCCAAACCAAGATATGACCGCAACCGTGTTTTACTGTGACTGTAAGATTTTCCATTTTCAGTTCCTGATTAGGTCTCCGCCACACTGACTTTCTTTCATCAGAACCAAATAGATTGTACTTGCCCTCGTGGGAAAAAATTAACTTGTCCCAAAATTCCTGGGGCTTATCTTTGTATTCTTTAGCGAAATCCAACCGTTTCTTCCTTCACTAAAGTAGGTTCTTTTTTTCGGAGTTCGGCCATGGAATTTCGTACTATGCAAAACATTCCTGATAGTCTGAAGACTAACCTGTTTGACCGACGTTGTAGAAATGTCAGAAGCTAAGGTTACAGCGCTTCGGAATTGATCTTTGATGACAGCGTGAATTATTTGACGTCTCTCCCTAAGTGTAAGAATTTTTGGTCTTCCTGTTCGCGGTTTATTGACTGTTGTTCCAGTCTCCTCGTACTTCTTGCACAAATAACACAGTATAAAAAGGCAGGGACAGATTTCTTCAAAATTTACGGCAATTCTGGCCTTACCAAAGTCGAAAAACAATTCTACCCTAATGGACTCTGGTACCTCTTATACTTTCGGATTCATGTCGCTTATTGGTGTTCTATCCTTCAATACACATACTAATCCGCACTATAACATCAAATATTTCATTTGATGTGATTTAGCCTATAAAATAGGACTTATGCATTGAGAGTTTTAATGTGCAAATACTTTTTTTACTACAAGAAATTAAAGTTTTCTGATCCTTATTTCAATTTGTAGCTGTACGCAATTCTTATCAAGTACATGGCTCTTAATATTACTACTTTTACCTGTTACAATTGTATTTATAAAATTTTCCTTGATATTTATTTCAATATTAAGAAAAAACAAAGGTGTGCAAATACTTTTTGTATCCACTGTACATTACTGTGCATTACTACAAAGACTAGAGGTCTGTATGATCAAGGAAATCTTAGACCGGGCGCAAACGGAGCTACAAGCCACCGCTATTGGTGGCTGCCACAAGTTGCGGTCTGTATTTCGTATGCAGTTTTAATAGACTCAGCGCAGATACGACGTTCGTAGTAGCCCGTCCGAGCCACACGCTACGGTATTGGCCCTGTCTCGCTACGAGTGGCTGCGTTCTACCACAGTTTATCCCGCGCAAACGCAGACATTCGCGTCCGCCACGGAAATCATAACTCCAGACCCATTACATCACATAATTGTTGAAAGTTGTAAAACTCATTCTAAATACATCATCATCATCATCATCCTTCATGCATTAGGAAATTGATTCCTGTAGCAGCTACTGAAATTGGTCCATCCATCTTTTGGCTGGTCCTTCAATATTTCTTCTTCCCCGAGGTTTATATACATAAAATACATAAAAACATTATTTTTGTGCCTCTTTAACTCCTCGAAAATTGCAGCGTTCTCTGCGAATCCTCAATATTGGATGTACCTAAAAACAGCTCTATCCTTCTAGTTGTTCACGTCGGAGTTGTCATATTATTATTATTATTATTATTATTATTATTATTATTATTATTATTATTATTATTATTATTATTATTATTATTATTGTGACAGTGATTTCATAACGGAGTCCACTTTGCTACCGATATGCACGGTTGAAGAAAAAGGCTGCACTACTGTTCTCCAACCAGGAGATCAACCGTGAAAGGAATGTGCTTACTATTGCGTCATCTATTTGAGCGAAGTGGATAGATAATATTACCGTTAAAACGTCAGTTTAAAAAACATGCCCTCTCCTGCATATGTTACTTCCTGTATGGAGGGATTAAAAGACCAGGAGATTAACCGTGATCTAATTTTGTAACTAGGGTAGTATAAATATGTGTGTATCAGTGTTATGTTTTGTGCTTTGAGAGTTAGCCAATGAAGATGCGTGTACCTACGTGTGTGACCTTATATCTTATCACATCAACAGTCATTCACAGCATTCCCCATTGCCTCTCATTCGCGTGAGACTTTCTCCTGGTTGGAATAACAGTAGTAGTAGTGTGTATGTCACCAGTGACAGTGGCTAGTGGCTGTGAGTTGTTACGTTTGGCCACAGATGGCCGTGGCTAGTGGCTGCCAGTGGTCATGTTTAGCCACAGGCGGCAGTGACTCCCGGTGGTCGTGTTTAGCCAAATGTGGTAGTGGCTAGTGGCTGTCAGTGGTCATGTTTAACCACAGATGGCAGCCACCGGTGGCGGTGGCTAGTAGCTCAGTTTGCGTCCAACCTTTAAGTTCTTTCTACTTGTAACAATACTCGTACTTAAAGTTTTCTAAAGAAACTTAGATATTGTGTAAAGAAATTTGTATATAGATTGCATGTGAATAATATAAACTAACAGGCATCGCAAAACATTCACATTATTTCTATTTTGTATTTTAAAATAAACTTACTCGAATTCAAGTTTAAATATTGGATTCAAAATTCTGCATTGAAAGGGGATTTAATAATAATTTTCAAAATGTTGTACTTATATATAAAACATTGGACACATTAAGGGAACCAGGTAGGGATTAGGGGTCAAAAATCCGAATTTTTATTTTGCGTTTTAAAATAAAGTACAAAATGTGCTTTTTAAAACAATATAAATATTGTGGGCGGTTTTTTTGCAGATAAATCCTTTAAATTACTTCTTAAAATTTTGCTGTGCATGTAATTCATACATTTTTCCTTTTTTAAGTGCAGTTTTCCATAAGTTGACATTTTTCAAACTTAAGTGCATTTTTCTCTGGAACTACTGAATCAATTTACATTAAAGTTTTACAGTGCTCTCTGCATTCTATGTTGTACATAGTAGACGTACGGGTTTAAGAATGTCGCACATATAACACGAGAAAAAAAATATATATGCATTGGAAAAAAATTGTAAAAGATGTTAAACATATTTCAGTTTTTTTTTCTGTTTCACTGTGGGTGAAATATTTAACTAAATTTTCTTTTAGAATTTACAATACACATTACTAGAAAACTTAAAAAACATACAAAGTATATGAGTGAAGATTGTAGCAAGTAATGTTCACCTGAAGAATGAGGTACACTTAGCAAAGTGGGAAAACAGGTTATCAGTTGGGGCTTTTTGCACTTGGATATGAAACAAATTAGTTGTCTTTTATATCACTGAATTCAGAATGATTGATTGTATAACCGTGGACATTTTTATTCCATTTTGAGCACTAGAAACCTAGAAATATTGAACTTAACTTTTGTATTGATATTTTTAATCACACAGACATCACTACCCAGTTCCTTTAAATTAAAATGACGTAAAGCAAAACATAATTTCTGTTGAAAAGCTCTAATTTACCATAAATTCGTGCTAAAAGCAAACATTTTTAGATAGATAAACTACACAAAATTTTACATTAATTCACGAGTTTAAACTTATGCTATTTTTACCTGGAATGGCTTGGAACGTAATATGTTTCCTTTTATCATCTGAAATCGCCTATTTTCGAATCCGTGATTTGCCACAACAAGGTATATCTAATGGTTATCTTTAAGAACTAAAATTCATATAAAACAATACCTTCTCTCCTAGAATCAGAAAACCTACTAAATTGTCAAAAAATATACACAAAACTCAAGCTTGAAAAAGACATCCGAAAGTAAGATTATATCCTACTAGAGACGTTAAAACAGTTTACAATATCAAGATCGATGTCTTCCAGAAGAAAGACTTCACATTTACAAAGACGTACAAGCGATGACCAACAAAAAACTTGGGAGCAAGTATATACACTGTGTTTTATTTTCTCGCTATTATGTCAGTTGAGCATTACCAGACTTCAGAGCTGAAAAGGAGTCACAAATTTGGCAGTCAATAGTTAATATTAAGAACAAACTTGTCTTTTAGTTGGTTCCAAAGCAGCAGTACAAGCTATAACAAACAACAATGTCAAACAGCAATCCAGTAAATCAGAGAGAATATTAAAACCCTAAAGAGAACCTACAAAAGCAATATTATTGCATTAGAAACCATTATTATGTCGAAATTGTAGGGAACAAATTAGCTGATCTACTCGTCAAAAAGAGACTTAAGTTACAACTCATTAAGCAGCATTACAAAAATCCATTACACAATTAGTGTGACTGTGCCCAGCCCTTTAGGTCGGAACATTCAATTTTATGTTCATGATGGAATGTGATATAGCATAAAATTCTGAGTATTTTTTTTAAGAACGGGCTCTCGAACTAAAAAAAAAATAATGGTTTATAATAATTAAAGTTTAATGTTTAGAAATAGTGAATCGCAGTAAATGGCTTATAATTAGGCTTAGGATCCGAGACAACTTAAGAATTAAGTGAAGTTACAGTGCAACGGAGTACAGATGGAGTGAGATGACGCGTTGAGTTTTGTTTACCTGTGCGTCAGTGCACAATCAGGTTCGTGATCAGAGGTACAGTGTTCTTCCGTCTCTCTCTACGAAACAAACTCAGGCCATCACAGTGCATTTTCAGTTCACAGTGAGCAGTTTCTTCGAACTAGTTGCAAGTATGTAATGTACATGGTTGTTCATTGTAACGCTAACGCCTTCAACGTAGCCGAGGGACATAAAAACTTGTGAGGTATGTATCTTACTTCATTTTTCACCGTCACTAGATTGTACTATTAACAGTAGAATATAACGAAGCACATTGACGTCGTTGTTTACATTCACAGTGCGTCTGTCTACTACGTTGAAGGAAATCTATAGTCAAGTTGTGCGTACATTGGTTGCTAAGGTGTCCCGGATCCTAAGCCTGTTTATAATCCATGCAGGGTTACAGTAAATAATCATATTCATATGTTTATAGTGTTATAATCATTTGACCAACTTAATTTATATAGAGTTCAAGAATTCATCTAATAGATGGCGTTAAAAACTAAATCGATATTTTCGACCCGAATCACTTATTTTCGCTCTCGTGGAAAACTGCGACTTGCGTCTTAACGATTAATTTCTTGGGAACAGTCATAATTTATAAAAATTAAACCAGATACAAAGTGTAATACAAATTAAATAGCCAAAGTCAAACACAAGAAAGACTATATGGGAAAACGTTGATCTGATTTGGGAGAAATAAAAAATGAAGGATGGAGAGAAGATAATTGTGCCTTCCGAATATAATTTGAAAATGCTTATCTTGTTTCTCATAAGCTTATACTTAAATTTTGCATAGGAAGATACTATGTGCAGAGAACCGAAGAGCAAAATGGACAGCTACCACCTGCTACTCTGTTCTGCTCTTGAAAAAAAAAACTGCAATTAATCTGCAACATAAATGCACTTTTTTTGGACTATTAGGCAACAAATGGACTCTTTCTCCAACGTTGGTTATTAGAAGAGGAATTAATTTAATTTTTTACAGTTTTCCTTTCGATATTCCGGACCACAATTACAATTCGAACCTCGTTAAACACATTTTGGATTGAAAATAGAAAATTAAAAACTTTGAAATGAAATAATGCTATCAGTATTACAATATATGGAAAAAATTCGGATTACTGACCAATACGAAATGGAATAAATATTTTAACACATTTTAATATGTATGTGCGGTTTTGTACGTATGAATACATCCTCGCGTTTCCACTCACTGAGCTATAATTTATTCACTGTAATTAAAAAGCTAATGTACACAAACCCGAAACACATACACAGCGCTTTACAAAATAATTCTCATTATTAATAAATTATGGACTGTTAATTATTTTAATTATTATTTATGTTAAACTTTGACTGTCTGTATTCATACAGTTATTTAAATATGTAAACAAATAAAACATTTTCTGTGCTACTTAATACACAGTATGCATGAACCTTTCGTGCACCAGCCTATTAAAAAGTGGACTAGCAAAGAATACGTGGAGGAAAGTTAGCAAACGGAAGACACGGTAAGTTGGTGGAAAAGCTACCAACTTTTAGCGTTGAAATCAGTAGTTACCGAAATGTACCTTATTGCATTTGAGGGATCTCAGCTCCCTAAATTTAGTTAATTTAAATTAAAAATTGAAACAAAATACATTCGAACTTCAGTATCTCGAAGTACTTCGGGAAACTAGTAGCCCTAATGATTCGAGATCTAGAAAGTATGAAAAAAATTTCCAATACCATATATTTATATTGGTGATAAGTATTACCACTTAAATCTCAACAAAAAGAAGTCGAGGTTGTCCACAGACTCTTTCATTACTTTTCGAGATGACGATTTTAGCAATTCATAACAAAGTTTGAGAAGAATAATGTTGAAGACATGCCATTATGTCCTCCCAGTGCTGCTCATTGTAGTATACCGCTATGGTACACATACCTGCCTGCCAAGGGTAGAATTAGTACTAATAGGTTGATTTCTGGAGGACACTTTCAAAAGAAGGAAAGTGCTGATATACAATTCTTGTTAAAGTAATGGTATTTCTTCATATTCCTTCAGTTTTACTTATTTAACTTTCATTTTAAATCAAAATCGAATGAAATATTATATATAGAACTTCGAGATACAGAAAAAATATTACCTGTAAATTATATATGATTCCGCCAGGAAATTAAACTTACTTCGAGGTATCGAAAAATCGAGTTATATTCCTACATCTGTGACTACAAAAAAAATCTAACAATTCAGAGAATTTTAATTTCGTAAAAATAGTGAACCATCTTCATCTAGATGGGATGACTAAACTATTTAAATTCAATTCACTATATAAAGCTAATGATATACCTGATAACCAGTTTTAGGGACTTCGTACCATAATATTGCTTTCAGGTTGAGTGCAGCCAGGCATATAGAGCTATTGCATTAGCGTACTAGACTATGTTCATATAAACAACAGAGTATAAACGCAACTAGGGTGGATGGCCTTACAAACGTATTCCGAATCTCACCGGACCGGTGGACAACAATGACGTCACGCTGCAGCGAAATAGGAACAAAACTGCTGGAAGGTTCGATGGCTGTCATGGCGGCTGTACAAGTTGTTGTCTGTGCTACACTAACAAGATTTTGCGAAATTTCCACACTGTCATCTCGTTCAAAGAAAAGAGAGCATAAACAATTTATTTCTTGAACCGGTAGTAATAACTGATCCGTTGACATGTTCGCTCATAAGCCATTAACATATTGTTTTTACGTTGTGCTCATTACAAACAATACAGCAGAACACACCGCCATGACACAACAGTGCACGATGTCATTCGTCTGCTAATTCCCGCCCTATACAAGGACCAATCAGATTCATTGATGGATACTGCCACCACCTCTGTAAGCTGATGGAACCGATGCGACACCGGTGGAGCATCAGTGACATCATCGTTGAAATTCGGAACACCGTGATGCCATCAGATTGCTCAGCGCTGAGATTTGGAATATGCTCTTAGATACTACATTACAGTAATATGCACAGTAGAGAAGCACTTTCATTGCTTGCTAACGTTTACAGTGGAGTTGTGAAATTTAATGAGCGGTTTTCAACGTGACGTAAATACAGTAAATAACTTCAATGCAATACTTCAAGAATTTGCTGCTAATCTTAGTAACAAAATGGAGAAACTTTTTACTGAAAAATATGTAATGTGGACATTTAATGAATAAATCAAACAGTAGTTGAGGAACACTTTGCTATGAAAAACACCCGGAACACCTCTGTAGTATACATAATTCTTTTTGAATTGTATAATGTTTGTATGTTTCAATATCCCTACAAATAATTGAATTGACTATAACAATAATTCTGATGTAGTTCAGAATAAAGGAAATGACTGAAGCCGTGAGATGTGTGGAAGAATAATGTTGTTAAGTGTATATGTTACCGTCAAAACCCGAAATCCGTCAAAACCAGTTTTAACTAGTACAAAGTAGTTTAAACAAATATAAACATGGACGAAAACAGTATATGCAAGACCTATCAAAAGACTAAACAAACCAAACCTAATCTGCCACTGATTCTAGGCCTTACGAAACTCGCTTTTATCTATTTATATTTCTTTAAACTAGTTTTTACTACTTGAAACTGGTTTTGACTGATTTCGGGTTTTAACGGTGACATATATACCAACCAATCCAAATCGCAATAGTTATTAAAGCAAATGTAAAAAGCGACCTTGAAAATAATTATAGATTTAAATGATGTGCTTCATACGAGATACATCCTTAGGTTCACAAAGCTTTTGCTCAGTTGATGATGTAGTAATAAATACTGTATCATATTTCAGATTTATCAAGTCCTCTTGTGACGTAGAATGAATATTTACCGCATAGTCTACAAATAATTTTTCTGAACATGGAAGGAGTATTTCTTTTGACAAACTGAAAATGAACATTATTAACCTTTAAGAGCTGAGCTACCATTATAGTTGTATAGCTAGTATTATGGTCATGACGTGATACAATATGTTATAAATTGTTTATTATACATAAAATACGTTGATATTCTTTAATTTTATATAACATTAAGGACATTGCACATTGAGAAAAAAAAAGGAGAAAAATTATTTCAACTTCAGTCAACTGAAACCCCGTCAGCTTCCAAGCGTACCATTGGACCGATTTTTTTACATGGGCCCTCCCCATCCTTTACCACAGGCTCAATTGACTGCAGTGGCCGGGACGCGAACCTGCGATCTTAGGCACGATATCCTGACTGGACTTGTCTTATGCACCTTAAACCGCTCGGCTAGCGAATCCAACACTAATTTACCCGATTATACAGGTATACAAACTCCTGCTTAAGAGTTAGGAATTTGCGTGAAATTGTTTGTATCCATCTGAAGTCTGATTAGTGGAATATGTAGCTAATCGGCGATGTCTGCATTGGAGGGGGAAAGGAACTGGACACCCTACCCCATTATCTCCTGGCTCAGTTGTCTCATGAGTGATGCCTTATTGGTGTTACTTATGAGATTCAAACCTGTCTTCGGACAGTTGACTAATAACATCAGTGGTAAAGATACAAAGTGATTCACGAGGAAAGGTAAAAAATTTAGGATATGAATTCTGAAGTCATTCTGAGTGAAAAAGTTCATATGAATATAGGTCCGTTTTCGAACGGTTACGGAGATATGGCTCTTTGATTTCACAAAAACTTCTGGGATTCCATTGTACTAACTCACATTTAGAGACAGATAACGGACAAATTTAAAGTTCATATTCACGTATGCATACATATCTAATATTCTAGAAGTCGGGGTCGATGTTTTCGCACATTTATAATGCACTGTTGCTCTCGGGCGTGAATCGCGTTGGTCGCTCGGGAGAGTTGCACGTGGCTGTCTTTATGCCGCATCCGAAATACGGTCGATTAGCGCTTCTCTCGTTTCCCCGTTCCTTTGCTATACCAAGTCTTTTACCAAACCCCATAGACAGTAAATACTCTTCGATATGGTACCCTTCTGTTCGGAAAGTGTCGTTCATATCCAGCGACGGCATGCAAGGTACTTCCATCCCACAAACCATAAACATACACAATATCGGCGTATTCTGCAGTCGAAAATTTATAAGGCATCCTGAAAAACACAACTTAATACTTCCGATAACTGTACCTGTGTAACTACTGTACTGTAGGTAGCTGACCGAACTGCTGTGAACCGATAAGTGATAGCGTATTTGTTGTCACATTTGTAATGCCCCACCACCCGGTTTGTTTCTATTCTCTTATCTACATCGCTCACAATGCAGATTCCAATGTTACGTCATTCATCGGTGATCTTGTCTCACGTCAGCAGCATATGGTAACGTCTGATTCACATTGGGGCGAGACGTTTTTACCAAAAAAAAAATGCATCTAGCTCCGCCATTGTTCGAAAACGGACCTACAGTATGTTCATATGAATTTTTTCACTCAAAATGGCCTAAGATATCGTATCTTAAATTTTTTACCTTTCCTCGTGAATCACCCTGTATAGTCCGAGCTCACATAACGTAATAGTTTTGGTACTAACTTCCTAGTTCTGATAATAATTCTTTTTTGTGAATAATATTCATTTATCATCTTCATGTATTATATTTGCAGGTTTCAGCAATTATAAGTTTATTTTTTTTTTTCGAAAACTCCGAATATATCATCTGATGAAATATAGTCTCATAACGTTCACGATTTCAACACTATGTACTTAATATCACCCTCGATAAAATTCTACAGAGATACAATATTACAGTCTCTCATGCCGTGCTGGTGTTATATTGTAACGTCGCCTGCGGTTCTCCAGTTAGTCACACAAGAATAATTGCGTCTGACTGTATTGGTATTTCCTTACTGCGTCAGGAGTTGTCCCATCCGGTCTCCAGCCACCATCACCATGATATGTCCCGTGAGGCCCCAGCCAGTTTGCAGTACCCGGCGGAATGGTTATCGTAATCAACCGTCACGTGGGGATCAACTCAAAGCGTAAGGCTATCTCAAATTCAGGTACAGGCCTGATAAAATGGATAATCTATGGTCGGGAATACATCACTGTCGAAGTAACGTTATATACAATATGGAAGACAGTTGAGTTAATTTGTTTGAAATGTAATCCTATATGTACGGCTAAGATTAGTCATTGAATTATGGGAGTTTCAGTTTCACGAGGCCGGTTTAAAAGGAAAACATGACTGGGAAATAATGTCATTAGTAGAGAGTGGATGCGGGATGACTTAAGGAAAAGTAAAGTTGTTTCGTATCAGAGTATATGGCACGTGCCGCGCCGTCCGTCTTTTGTGTACCTGGCGAGTACAGCAGCGTACAAAACGAAGTTCATAGTAACATTGCAACACAATGTGTGCAGATGTGTTATCCTGCTCAAGTATTTAGTACGCGTTGAATATGTTGTGCTGATCCATTCATAATAGCAAAACGTTAAATTCGCTCAGAGATAAAAAAAAAATGCAATTAAGAAGTATGAGAGTGACATTTTTATGTATTAACGAAGACAATAGGTCTATTGTGTGCAATGTATGTAAAATTGAAATAAAAATCAGAACTCAGGCTATAGAGAAACATTGCAACAGTACATCGCACTGGAAATGCCTTCAAATGAAATCTGAGGATCCATCATTATCATCATCATCATCATTTAGTTGTGCGGGTCTAACGACACGTGGAATATGATGCTCAGTACAAAAATTCCTCTAAAGAAATTGAGTGATCCCCATTTTAGAGGTTTTCTTCAGAAATTGTCTCGATACAAAAGCTGTTTAAGCGATAGGCGAAGACGATTCAGCTTCGACAACTTACGAGAATATATCGTCGTTTACTGCAACGCTGGTAATTGCATCAATGATGACGAGGACTGAACCTTGCAAGGTATGTACTACAGTACGTTATTTTTCTTTTCCCTCTGACTGTACGGAGATACAGTAGCATGTTGACGTCGTCTGTTTACGTTTAAAACCTGTTGAGCCAATGGTCTGAATGGTATAGTAAATGTGCACCTACATTGAACGATAAGTCATCCCTCATCCACTGTCTAGTCATTATATAAAGGACATTAGTTATTTGCGGCGTTAAGAATTTTGTACTAAACCGTTGATTTAAGTTGAGTAGGCCTACAGACCGATTATTTAGTCCTGACAGCTCGGCGACGCGAAAGAGGGAAAGTAATAGGAGTAGTGAGGAGAGCTCCGGAGTTCAGATAAGATTGAACGGTCATAAAGGAATGCAGTACAGCTTAACTGTACTGGAAACATACAGCTCTACCGCACGCATGACATCCGATCGCTCCGAAGGCAGGCGAGTGACTAACCCAAATACTCCTTGGCGTAACTAAATAGACTCACCTTACCCAGGCGCACATCGCCGGCGAATGTCAGGACTAAATAATCGTAGAGGAGTATAAAAGTCACCCGCGCCTCGGCCTGGTACAGACGATACATAGCATGTTCACAAAAACAACGCATAGTGGCATTCTGTGGAGCTGTGTGGAGTCGTGAATAGTGTGAAGAATATTGTTAATTTATATCAGTATTTTAGGTTCTGGACAAAATGAGCCATTATTATTTACGTAATGTTAATATTATGCACGATTCCAAAAAAAGTAAACTCATCTGTTATTAAATAATTATGCAAACAGGAGTGTGTAACACGTTTATTTTTTCCCCGATTATTATTCGTTAAATGTTGACGTCTCGTACTGCTATGCATTCGGTTGCGTTACAGTCCAAGTTCAACACTGGGATTACGATACGAACTTTCTAGCTGTCATTACAATTGAAATGAAACATTTCTTGAAAACAAATATGGGTTTAATATTATGTACCACATACGAGATACACTATTAGATTCACAAAGTGGTTGTTCACCTGATGATAGTAAGATATACTGTAGCATATTTCAGATTTACTTCAGTAACGTCTTGTGGCGTAGAACGAATATTTTCCGAGTAAAAATATTGTTTTTTTTCTCAACATAAAAGGAGTATTTCTTTTCATAAAATGAAAATGTTTATTAATAATTCTTATAATGAGGATAGAATCATGATTGCATACATTGTATGTTATTTTTATATGTTTTGGTAAATTATTTTAGTTTGAGAATGACTAAGTTTATAATTACAAATTATTGTTTTTAACATTATTCGTTTATTATTTTCTTCTTTTAAGGCTGTGGACGATTGGACCACATGTTACGTTA
This sequence comes from Periplaneta americana, assembly GCF_040183065.1. Classification (NCBI taxonomy): domain Eukaryota; kingdom Metazoa; phylum Arthropoda; class Insecta; order Blattodea; family Blattidae; genus Periplaneta; species Periplaneta americana. The sequence continues at coordinate 60,963,158 of NC_091133.1, forward strand.
CTACTCGGCTGTACATGTTTGTCGTTCTGGTTCACTGACATTTCATTCGGTAGAGATATAGTCCAAGCTCTCACAACTTAACAGTTTTGGTACCAACTTCGTAGCTCTGGTTATTTGTTGGATTATCGATATGTGCAGTATCGGCTAGATTATAATTGAGGCATTGAGATGGGAAAGCATGTAAGTCACAAAAACTAAGTTTTACAGAATACAAAAAACGTTTATGGGTCTGTTAAAGGACGTTACCAAGGTCCGTCGATAAGTCAGGTCTTCGCACGCTGCCATATTTGCGCCAACTCTTAGGTTTGTTTACATTGCCCTATGGTTGGGTTGTGGAATAAATTTGTGATTAATTTATATATTCCATAAAATAAGTTTCCAGAACAGATATTTCGATGACTTTCTGAGAACGTTCTGCTTGACAACAGCAACCGATGGCGCAAAGACGGCGGACTTTAATGAAATGGGATGAGAAGACCTGACTAATAGCCTAGACCATATATGTAACATATAGGTGTTCGCTATGTTAAAATTGTTTGCACTTTGAAGAGAACAACCGCCAGGATGGCCACCCGTCCGCCGTAAAAGAACACGAGATGGCAGTACAGTAGCTAATGCAATTCAAATGGGAATTATGACGCGACTTCTTATGTAACAACTAGATGGCAGCGTAGTAAACCTGACAAAAATTGTTAACGTAAAAGGCTATAAGACCAACCTATCTGGGTTATATATGATCTAGGCTAAGAGCTGTTCGACAGCGACATCTAGGGCCGTATTCATAGGCTTGCTTAGCGTGGGCTTCCGGTGGATGAGCAGCAAACTAACGTTTTTCGTATTCATAAACCAGTGTTAGCGATATGATATGATATATGAATCCTGTACAAGTAACCAGTCGATAGCCGGGGCTAGTTTAGCACGCTCGTAGCGCGGGCTAGCGAAGTGAATAGCACCCCTAGAGATTTTGGACGTTACTTAACGCCAACGCCATCTTTGATAAGCTGCTGAATCTAAACGGTTTCTGCTAGCGACATACGGTTTCTGCTAGCGACATACTGGCTTTACCGTGCCACTGGCGTGCGTTCGTACTATCTTATCCGCGGGGGGGGGGGGGAACTATTTTCGGTTTTTTGTGCTTTCCCATGTCAATGCCTCAATTAATAAGGGAAACAAAATTCTGTGATGGACGTTTTAGGAGGACTTGGCATGTTATTGCTGAGGGATTGTGTAAATTGCTATGATTGATATCGCTTCAATGAAGTTGTACGTTTTGCTATTTTCCATCGATTTAAACAAATTAATGAATGCATTAGTATGAGTGTGACTGCCGTCGTGCAGTACATCTCCAGTGCCACTAATAATTATATTGTATTTAATAAACCTAACCCCTGTATTAGTAAAAATCATTACCAAGAAACGAAGATAATATTATACTTAAAATGAAAATAAGTGAAGTATTCTATTTACTAAGAATTCAATATTAGTAAGAAGCAAAATGAAAGTTCACAAGATGCATATTTAATTTATTACAAAAACTGCCCCCCCCCCCATTGAGGTTACCCCTAACGGACTCAGTATATCATCAAACAAATTAATATACATATGTAAACATATATGTAAAATTAAAAAAAATATATAAACACAGGAAAGGACATGGAAAAATTGCAATTGCTATTAATGTGACACCATGTGATTAATTGGAATTTTACAGGATTACAGTGATTATGTAAAATATAAATATAATATAATAATACTAATTTTAATTACGTATTCTAAATATCTTTTATTTCTAATTTGGATGTACACATTATAATTTTTAAACATAAATATCGATACTTCAAAATCATATCATAAATTATTAATCCATAATTAAGGTTGTACTATTTTGCCAGCAATTGTGACTGTTTTGCCAGGAATTGTCACTGTTTGTCATTTCAAATAAAATTACGTGTTTTCACTTGTAGGGGTTTTTTGGAAGAAATTTAATAATGTATATTGAAAAATGTGTTCCAATGTAACTTGTTTTTCGACCTCGAAATTACTTCAAATATTCCAGCTTCAGTGCTAGTATTACTCGACCAAGACCAGTGGAGTCCTGCAGTCCGGAGCCGTGGCGCTACTGCTCCTGCGTTCGTAATACCGCATTGCGATAGTTCACATTACGTCCGCGGCTCCATTCGTCTTGGTCGAGTAATACGTACGAAACCTCCAACCAGACAGGAAAAAGTAAACAAGTCCAAGTCCCCACTTCCATTCAATATTCCGCTATAAATTAACCTGTATCTCCCCGGCCGGTATGTCAACTTCGAAGTCTAATGATAGCCTTTATATGTTTGGCCAATTTTTAATTAACGCAACCTTAAATGCAGAGAACTACTTTAATTTGTTACGTGAACAGGTTTTTCTGTTCTTGTTTATGAAGGATGGTACTTTTACAGACTTTTCAAGAGAATGGAATACCAACACATTGTGGTAAAATTGTGACAGTTTCTTCATGGTCTTCCCAGATATCAGTATGATCTCAATGCGTTCCTCACGCACTAGAGCAGGGCTGGGCAGCAAAAGCAGATTCTACTCTCTCACGGGGAGCCATATGATTTCTCTTCATCCCCTTTCTTCCCCGCCGAACACCGCGCAGGGTTGATTTCCGTGACTGATGAATATTAAGCGTCCCCGTTTAGAGTCTGGATGCGCTCCCGATGCCCAGCCCTGTACTAGAGGCATTTTAATGCTTTTTCCTCATACCTGGAAATTTAATTCGTTACGTGAATAGGTTTCTCTGTTCTTGTTTATGAAGGATGATACTTTTCCAGATTTTTCATTAGAATGGAACACCAACACAATATAGTAAAATTGTGACATATTCTTCATGCTCTTCTCAGACATCAGTATGGTCTCAATGCGTTCCTCACGTACTAGAGGCATTTTAATGCTTTTTCCTCATATCTGGAAATTTACAATAATGGATTCATAACTAGTTACGGCTTAGATATACAAAAAATTTACCAGCTGCATTTCTTCCTCTTGTTAATTAAAATTTTTTGAATTCAAAAGTACATACCAACACTATGCGAACGTCCGCTTGACACACACAAATATGGTTCTTCCAAGACCTAACCTATTTCTGACATGACCAACAACTGTACTCAGTATAACATCCTTTATATTATATAGTGGATGTAAGGAACTTTTAACTCACCTGTGAAATGGTTAACACGACCCCACAAGTTAGTGATGCTACAAATGCAGTGATAAACAAAACACATGATAATTAAGTTTTTAAAATTACATGACCGTTTTATTTACAACTTTCGACTACGTTAGCACAGCGTTATGCTCTCTCAATGCCGTCGAAGGCCTTAGCAACGCCGAACAGAAATTTGCTATAAACAACACGAAAGCTTTTAACGTCACACGGCACTGAGTTCATTAGTACTTTGATCATTCACAAAAAGAGACCTTAAAGCTGGACGGGTCTCTAAAGGGACGAAAGAGGAGAAATGCTAGGAAGCAGCAGGTGTTGCACGTGGTGAAAGCCGCTGGTACTAATGAATCTGCAAATAATGTTTGTCACTTCTCATTTGATTAGCTGAGGTTTCGATTAACATTTTGTTCTGTCAGTAATTACAGCTAACAGTTACAAATTAGTATATAATAATGTTTAATTGTCCAAGTGTCCACTCATTACTTTAGTATTATTTAGTCCAATTACTAGTTTACATATATCAACGCTACCACTAATTAATATCATTTTCATAAAGGGTAGAATGTTTTAAAATGAATATACAGGGTGTAAGGGGTATAAGTGCCATTATTTTAACTGATGATTATTCTTGTCATAAGGAAGAAAAAAGTCCTTAAATTTTTTCTAATTGCAATATGTAACTAACTCTTAAAGTTTACAATAATAGACGTTTTTCAACGTTACTGGATGGGGAGGAGAGGGTTTAGAAGTACACAGTACAGCTCAAGCGGGTGCAGACATACTGGTACAAAACAGATGCTCTGTTCTGATGCAGGAGCGAACATGACAATACTGTTGTTTACATAAAACGAACAGTAAATATAAACTTTCTATCTCATTAATAGAACATTATGGTAAATTTACATTTTATGTAACAATAATGCTCCTTTTTAATTGTACATCTAAAGAGTAAACAATAATGGTTTTCTGCGTACAATCACACGAACTTTTTTTTTCTAGCGCAACATTTTAATCTCTCGCGCTTCCGTAAAGCAGTATCATTTTTAAACAAATTTCTGGTTGTGTGGTTGTCGTAAAGGGGTAAGAGACTTCTAGTTTCTAATAATCGTTGAGAAAATGCTACAAAAGTTCGCCGATTAGGTAACCTTCTTTGAAGAAAACGTTGACGGTACAATCTTCTTGCCTCACTTGAATTACGATTATTTATTCCATAAATTAATAACATATGATATTCCTAAACTGTGAATGATAGTTGTCTATCGAATACCCTATACTGAACTGTCATCCGTTCGGCAGTAGAGCTATGGACAGGGAGCTTGAAATCAGCTGACTCGTACTTAGTTTGTGCAGGGTACTGCCACGTCTCTCACACCAGAATATTAACAACTTTAAGCATGCATTTTCATTTAATTTCACGAAAACGTAAAAGAACACTAAAATATTTATTTAAACTAATATTAACTCTTTGCTAGATATAACTACTGATGTAATCGTTTTCCTAATTTTACTAACGATATAAGCAGTATAATGCAAATAAAATAATAAAATAAATATTTTTTCTTGGAAAACTATGAAGTTTTGACCCTATGTTGTATGGACATTTTTTGATCCTGTAGACCATCCCCGACGACTGTGAAAAGGACGGCACTTATACCCCTTACACTCTGTAGTGCACTGTGCTTGACACCCGAAGCACGCAAAACCACATGCTCATACACATTGAGAATGGGGGAAGACATCGCATAGCTCGTATATTTAGCCAAGGCTGTTGATGTCATTTTGTAATAGCGTGTTTGGTAATTCTCATTTGTGAAATAAACTTATTAATGTTAGGTAAATCAAAAGAGAAGATTAATTTCAGAAATCTTACATGCTGGAGATAACAACATTTTCACGCATTTATGGTTTTACTGTGTCAGTCTAATGCGCTGCTCTCCTTGTTTAGTAGATGCGTTTAAGTCTAAAGAAAGAAGTAAAACCGTACAACGCGCTCTGTTGTTGTGTCGGGAATGCAAGACGCCTCATACCGGTAAGGCATCATGTCACAAACATGTTCACGTCTGAGTAGGCCTTTTACTGACAATGTAAATATTATTCAACGCTTTGAAATAGCGTAAATATTAAGGATATTGCTGGAGATTTTAAGGTAATATTTATTTCTCTATTTGTTTATTCACTTATTAATTTATATTTATTTATTTGTTTATTTATTATTATTTAATCTTTATTTATTTGTTATTTATTTATTTACTTACTTATTTATGTTAAATGTTATCTTTTATTTAACGACGCTCTCAACTGCAGAGGTTATATCAGCATCGCTGGATGTGCCGGAATTTTGTCCCGCAGGAGTTCTTTTACATGCCAGTAAATCTACTGACATGAGCCTGTCGCATTTAAGCACACTTAAATGCCATCGACCTGTCCCGGGATCGAACCCGCAACCTTGGGCATAGAATACCAGCGCTATACCAACTCGCCAACCAGGTCGACTACTTATTAATTCCAGGTCGTTCGAATGTTTATTTGTTTATATTTATTTAAGTTCATCATTCATTTTTATTTATTTTCTTTTAATTTTTATTGTATTGAATATATCTGAAATGTTTGGGGAAAGTGGCATAATTCAATTTCTACAAAATTATTTATTAATTTATTGACAACTTATGGAACACCTGCTCGCTTGGGAAAAGAGACATAAGCAATTCTCCCATTAGAATAATTCTTACAGAAGAAAATCAAATAAAATCGACAGTTTTTTCCTTCTCCTGTAAATTTAACACTTTTGACTTGTGCCACGTTTCCCAAGCACTACAGATATATTCTAGAAAATAAAATTAATTTGTATTAACGTTGTATCAGATTCACTTTTTATATTGTATATAGGCTATATTCTAGAAAATTAAATTAAATTGTATTAACGTTGTGTCATATTCACTCTTTATAATGAATTAACTTCTATTAAATACCCATTCCCGTAGTATGATCGATTTTTTACTGTCCATAATATTTCCTTGACTTTCATGCTCTACCTAAACATGATACTTGTCGATTGCAGGTGACTTGCTTCACGTGTTATATCTAAGTAGATAAACTTTGGCTTTCTTCTACGTATATCGAAGGAGCAATGTAGTTAAAAATTATCCATGGACTTCGACATTATGGTAAAAGAGAAACATGTTTCCAAATATTTCCGCAGTATATTAAAAGGTAATACGAAGTCATCCAGAGGACGGAAGGATCATGAATGATGAATTCACCTTTTCCTGCTATTTATTCTTCTGCTCAAACGTAATATTTTTAATGACGAAGTTGGTTCACAGCATACCGAAATGACGATCAGTGCAAGTGTAAGTCGTAATAGACTCCAGTGTATTGTTATTTAATGTGTTTTAACTCCCACGACGCGGTATTTCGAGTTTTAAACTCCCTCAGAGCGTCACGAACTCTGTGATTTTTGCTTTCGCATGTGCTGTCCTTAATCTGCACGGATACTGGCAGTAGGCCTAAGTGAAACGCTTTGTGTGCACATTGAAATTCTGTCCCGCGGCAGGAATATCATTTTTGAAATGGTTCCGGAAGTAATTTTAAAGTACCGCTTAGTAACTTGTTAGTGTAAAAGTTTTGTCACCAGAACTATATATCCGTTCAACTTCAAATTAATTCGGGTGAACGTTGCTAAAATGAACAAACAGTACGATACATATTACGAAAACTCAGTAAGTACAGGAGGCAAAAAAAGAGAATAACAAAATTGACAGTTCGATGGAATTTTTATTGTGTAAACTTTTGCTAACTTTTATTAATAAGAGAAATTATGGTAAGAATAGGATAATTTTGGTTTAGAATTTAAAAATTAGAAAAAAAAATGAGATTGTTAAGATCTGTTACAGATATTTTGTAACAAATGGCAATAAAATGAATTGGGCTAACACTTTAAAAATTAACTTCACAAGGTTGGACTGGGACGACTGTGGAGAGAAAATTATGAAAGTGAAAATAATATTCTGAATAATATAAGACAAATGCGTAACGATATAAAAAAACCAATAAATGCTTAGTTACATGAATGATAAAACGTCACTAGAAAATTACAGGAAAGTGAAAACTATATGGCAGCCTTCGGCAAATTTGTACTCACGATGACATCACTGAACGCAAGCCGCAATACATAAGCCACAATATGAATCGAGGAGTAAAGAGCACTCCGTTCGCATCCTAGTGGCGGACTCTCAACACAATCATCTGACGTAAACTACACAATATTGATTTATAGATGGATAGATTATATTTTATTTCACCTTTAATTTTACTATACTACAACAACCGAGGAAAATACGTCACAAATTGCCACTCTTAATACACTCGTAAATTTTCGTCTGCTAGTCACGATTTTTGTTTACATATTACAAGTTTTCATTCGGAAAGCAATTGTTCGAAAATATATTAAATATAGAGACAAACATAGCGCCTATGTAAGGTAGCGGCAGCTAACCTATGATAGGACTATACATATTTCTATTGAGAGCACTTTAAATAAATCTAAGCCAGTCTGGTGTGATATACAATGGCAACGTTTTATGTTCCCATTTATTTCCAGCTCCCTTAATAACACATTACTCCACCCAGTAGATACAAGTTGCTTTTTGTTCACATTCATTTTTTCTATATATTTTCTTAATGCTTGGAACAATTCTTTTCCTGTTGTATTTCCTTTAAGTGCAATGACATCTAGCAAATATTCTTATGCAGAGATATCCTTCGTAACTCCGGTGAACATTACCAATTCTACCCTATCAATATCTGTGTTTCTACCTAAAGCGAGAGATTAGACCATTGTTTATGCATCTTTGATTTTATTTCTTGTCCAACTAGTGTTTCAATATCCCTTATCCTCCTTTGTATTGTTCGTGTGGGTAATTCCATACTGTTAAAAACATCAGATTATTCGGGACAAATAATGTTAGCAAGTCTATTCAGACATATTTTAATGAACTGTTCTTCATTATAGCACTTCAATGATTTTGCGATTTCCAAAGCAATAACATAACTTGCATGGAGTTCCCTTTGACTCATATCTTGTTTCATCATATTTTAGTACCGGGACTGTTATTTGAAATTTTTTTTTTAATTGCTTCTCCTCGTCCAGTCCTACGAAAAGAAAATTATTTTCTTACATATTTTATACTATATACATTTCCGTTAATTACATTGGATATGTTCTTGCTTACCTATGATTTCGTGATAATTTTTTGACGTGTCGTAATGTCACTAGGTGTTTGATTTATAAGTGTCCGTTAGAATTTTAGAACACAAGAGGCACCTACATTGTCACCATATGCACAACAAATACTGTTCCTCACATTCTTCCTTAAACACACGTTTCAGAACAGACGTTGAAGGTTTCGAGAAAAAAGCAATCTGAATAACTATAATCAGGTAGGTCTACTGGTAACCCGCCACTGATAGATGCCAGTATACTGGAGTTGTAGGAGCGTTGAACGGAAGGAAGGAGTGAAGCAAAGACTGCGCTGCCCCTGCGACGTCACTATTGCTAGTGATCACGATGACATTTTTGCCGATCCCTGCGTATGGAGTCAAGAACGACATGCAACGATATGTGATAGAAATGCTAGAATTGGTTTTGCATGGATTAGGTTGAGAGTGTGGAAATTGAGAGGTTTTAGGGTAATATAGAAAATGATAAAATATATATTATGTGGCGAAATAGAAACTATAAAGCATAATATCGTTAACGTGTGTCAAGACAGACTGAAGTGGACACAGTTTTATGAAAATGGTATGGCTAAAATTTAGTATTGAAATTGTTTTAGCCAAAATATCAAGAATTACAAATGAGCAGGAAATAAAATCCTTAGAAGGTAAGAGAAAAACGAATGAGGGAAATAAATAAGTTAAAAGACATGTAAAATAAATTTTAATATGTATGTGTGCATATAATATAAGACGGTCTACCTATGTATGTATAAAAATTGTATGTTGATAAGTGAGTAATAGCTATATGGCTTGAGGTCAATGCTGTCTTTCAACATTGTAACGCATTGTAACAAAATAAACATATATTTTAGAAGGAAGAATGATGATTTTTTTTATAATGACATTAATGCGTGAACCTAAAATTTTGATATCATATAGCCTATGGTCCAATGTGTTACTGTCCATGTACTGTGCATATAATAGTGAAAATTGTCCACACGTTATCGGTATTGCGGTCTTAATTAATCAAGCACGTCATGCAGTAATTGGATGTGACTAACCATTAATATTCCAATTAATACTTATTGAATATAGCAGATCGTATTAAAGTTAGTAGCCAATTGGATTGAATTCGCTAGCAATTTACAACGAAATTGGCTGAATATCTAACACCTATTATTTAGAGGAATATAATGTGTTGGAATGTTTAAACAATTTAATTGGATAATACTTCGTCCATTATATAATTGATTTCACATCACGGGTGTGTATCTCTAGTGTGAATGCGAGTAGTGTTTCATTAAATATATAACTACTCTCACCCCAGAAAAAGTTAAGTCAATTAATATAATTAAATACTTCGAAACCATAATAAAAATGGAAAATAACTCTCATATTTTTGTACATTGAGAGAAATTTCAATAGAAATCTAGGTGAGTTAATGATTCTTGGAAAATTATCTTCGAATCAGCTTGCCCATTCCGTTACCTGCTTAAAAGTGAAGTAGGTGTTCATAAAAATTTAAATGAGAAAAAAAAATAAGGATGAGAGATACAATTATATTAGTATAATTCATAAGGAGAGTTCGGATTGTTTTGCGCTAAAAATAAAAAAAAATATATAGCGCTAAGGACCCCTTCCACCAGCGCCGATCATTATTTTATCCTGGTTTTTGGTTTGAAAAACTACGACAACGCTTCTTTAGTATTTGACCAACACAATTATCTTGGTTTTGTGACATTATCTCAGTTAAGCCTTTATTTTATCGGCAGACTGAACGATAAAGTATGTTTATCCAAGTTAATAGACACAAAATAAAATGGCTTAGGCGATTGGAACGCCTGATAAACATGAGGGAAAATGATAAGTGACGATGAATATGACAAAGAATCGAGAAGGAAACACCCGAATTTTGTAAAAGAATGTGTAACATATTTTGATGACTGTGATGATTTTGAACGTAATTTAATCAGTTCCTTTTTTTTGGATCATATTTATATGTTTTTGTACGAGTTTCAATAATACATCTTTCTATTCGTGTGTCATGCTGAGCACTTTTCTTCCTCTTTCATCAACGCTTATAGTTCTTCATAGCAACATAATTATCTTTATAATTCAACTATACCGTCGAAATACTCATATTCATTTGTTTTTACTGTTGCTGTAATCAAGAGTTCGTATAGTGCTAGTCAGTTTTTCTTCCAAGATTGTCTCATTTCGAGCAGTACCATACAGATGTTGCTGTTTCAAGATGAGCATTTTAAAAGGATCAAAGTGAATTGAAACAAAATGTAGGTTTTAGAAAACAAAGACAATAAATGGTGTGGTGAACACAGAGTAGAGTGTTATCCGAGATAATGTTATTAATAGAGTTTTGGAAAACTAAGATATCGGTAACGCGTGGTAAAAACGGCATTAAGACACAAGAAATAGTACTCATTAAGAAGTAAACTTTAATTTAGCTCCTGTGTAGAATATAATTCTTGTGTTGTGCCACATTATACATAAAATATGGCCAAATCTATAGCATTCATGATTTTTTCTATTATTTAAAAATGCTATACCAATTACGAAAGACGAAACTAGCGATCGCCGTGATGCTAGTCCAAGACATGACGCTTTAGAGCAGGGATGTCGAACAGCGCTCTCGAGCTGTGAACTGCAGAGCCTACACTCCTCCCTTACCGTGCAACGGTTGAACACAGATAGCAGGCAGTCCGGCCGAAAGATCGTAAACAAAAGCGAAACTGCGGCGGCTGGTACTTTCATAATTTTTATACGTCTTACTAACTGATTAGGAACTCACTTGTTGAACACTGATAAACAAAGAATGTAGCCTACATGAGGATGGATGATGATGATGATGATGATAACAACAACAACAACAATAGAGTTTCATCTACTTGGTCATTCCATGAATGTTGTTCGTTAGTGACGGAAATAAATCATAATAATAATAATAATAATAATAATAATACTAATAATAATAATAATAATAATAATAATACTTACTTACTTATTGGCTTTTAAGGACCCCGGAGGTTCATTGCCGCCATTGATCCCTATCCTGAGCAAGATTAATCCAGTCTCTACCATCATATCCCACCTCCCTCAAATCCATTTTGATATTATCTTCCCATCTACGTCTCGGCCTCCCCAAAGGTCTTTTTCCCTCCGGCCTCCCAACTAACACTCTATATGCATTTCTGGATTCGCCCATACATGCTACATGCCCTGCCCATCTCAAGCGTCTGGATTTAATGTTCCTAATTATGTCAGGTGAAGAATACAATGCGTGCAGCTCTGCGTTGTGTAACTTTCTCCATTCTCCTGTAATTTCATCCCGCTTAGCCCCAAATATTTTCCTAAGAACCTTATTCTCAAACACCCTTAATCTCTGTTCCTCTCTCAAAGTGATAATAATAATAATAAAAATAATAATAATAATATGTTTAAAATATCAACTTAGTGTGTATGTGTTGTAGCAGTGCAACTTCAAGTTCAGAAACGTAAACTATTTTGATGTATAAAATTAATTAGGTACTTTTAGCGTGACTCGAAATTTGTTCATAATTTTTGTAGAGATTCAAAAATATCTCCTCCTCGAGTTAGATCCTTTAGTGAAATGACATCTACAAGATATCCATGAACATTGAAATCTGAGTCGACACTCCTTATGAATATACTGTACCGGTAGCTAACTGCGCCGTATCTTTCCGGTCGGTACTTTCATCAAGAGCTATAGTGAGTAAAAGTGAAAGTTTTCATTCTTGCTATCAGTTGTTCCTCCAAGTTATCCCCCATTTATGATACGCGCTCTGCAACAATATTACGAGACAAACATATAGATTTAAAATCATTAACGTATTCCGGACTTATCTGATTTTAATTCTTCTACAGCCTTTTCACGTGTGAAACCGGATAACTTTTCTGATCCATAAGCTTCAACATGACGTGTAGAATTAAAATACCTTTTAATATTATGGTGGCTGATGTATCCAAGTTCTTTTCTACGTATTAAGCAATGTGCCTTTCCGTGCTTTAAGATAAATAATTATTTATCTGTCCACTCACTATTGAATCGTCGTTCCACATCCATACCAGCCGCCAGAGTTGATAAACACACTGCGTACAGAACACTGCTACAGCGAGCTGACTGACTGTCGTTTCAGCTCAGCTACGGTGGGAAACAGTATTAATAGTTTCACAGTTTGAGAGCGCTTTTCGACATCCCTGCTTCAGAGGTTCATACCACACAACTACGCCTTGGAACCCATCCTCTATGATTAGCTTATTTTTCCTTACTTCGTAGTATTAATAGCAAAATTATTACGTAGGTACTATTTCCACCGAAGGAAATTATGGAATTAGCATCCTCTGAGAATATCTCATAGCACCTTCAATGTCAGTGCATTTCAAAGTAGTAAAATGTCTTTTTCGTAGAAAATAGCAGTGTGCTCTAAATCGTAATCCACATCGTCATTCATAGTATCTGTTAGAGGAGCTGTAATTGAAATTAATTAGATTTGCAGGTGATTTGAAATATTTAATATATTGCGCAGGAATTTCATGTAAGCTTCAGCTTATCAGCATAGCATAACGATGACTGAATTGTGCGCTATTCGAGTTTCATGGATAGGATATCAAAAGTATGTCATTTCCACAAATCATGTCATTTCCAGCGACAACCGCGGTGGTATATTAAAATGTGCATCGAACTGACGCCTAATGTTAATTGTGCTCTCATATGAACACCGGAGCAACAAGGACAACAAAACGACTTTGAAACAAACAAGCAATTCTAAACACGCCCGTCCGCCATATTTGACGCACCGAGTAACAAATATAATTATTTTGATTGTAATTTTATATGTAGAGTTAATTTACTAATTGCATTAATTCCAACGTATGCAATAATTCACTTAGGAATGGTTTCAAATTGCTCATTCTTGATGTTAATAGAGTTTTCAGCTTCCAAATTACATTTCATATAGATAGAAAAGAACAACGTGCTTCACTGTGTGCCATTTAATTAACTGTAGAGTGCAGCTTGCTATGTAATCAACAATGAAAGGAAATCAACATTATTTTACAGCCATTTATGTGGAATAATTTCGAGAAATCTGATTTATGTAAATTGCCATACTAGTAACAAATTAAATATTCCTACGCAAACTATACTGTAGAGAACGGAATTTGCCAACGGCGTAGCTCAGAAGGTGGGCGCGTTTGCTCATTCAGAGCTGCTCTGGAGATTTGGTTCTGTTCTCCCAAACTATAAAGCGAGTCTCAGGTAATTCCATGGAGATTCCTCGGCGTCATCTCCCCAAATACTATCTCGATATCACCAATCAGATTGCCCAACTATAGCGGAATTCCGCTACGCGCATCGGAATTTGAGACTTCGGAAGAGATACCGGCGATAATCGAAATCCTCCCGAAGCATAGCAAAATTAAAAAATAAATAAATAAATAAATAAATAAATAATAGTAATAATAATAATAATAATAATAATAATAATAATAATGTTAAAAGTTGAAATTTATATGTTTCCTCTGAAACTTTCCAAATAATTTCATTTCATTATTCCATAAGGTTTTGCGTACGTCTAATAACAAAATCCCAGTCTATTGTATTGGAACATCAACATCTCCTTGGAACATTTAAACGCGATAACCTATCACTAAATGACAGATAAAGAGAATATTTTGAAACCGTTAAGAATCTTGGTTTCTTTATGGACAGTGACCTAAATTGGAATAGTCAGGTAAATACATACCTGACGGGTTGTGTCATGGATCACCCCTTACATCTGTAACCTAAAGAAGCTTTTTGTGTATCCGTAATAGAATAAACTGCGTGTTTATTGTGCTGCTAGGCTAAGTCGGCCAAACCATTCCTTTCAATTTTTTAAATCCTTATACCAGCAGTGTCAGAGTTGTACTGTAAGCTCCGAAACCGGTTGTGGTGCTAGAGACGTCTAGTCGGAGCGTGAACTTGATTATGTCTGTGGAAGCACCGGAGCTCGCAAAGAGTTATAGTGGAGCGCTCCGCTCCGTTTAGGCTGTGTCTGACAACGCTGCCATATACTGTACTATCCATTTATATGGTGGTGATCTGCGTTCTTCGTAGTTCTATAGGTATGTATGAGTCGTCATATCGACAAACTATGGAGAGGAGCTTCGCAGAGTCTATATACAGAACTATGTTTCGCCTAGCACTCCATCATCGCTGTCTACCAATATTTAAACAAAATGCAAGGAAAATGTACTTCGTCGAATGCAGAAACAAAAGATGCTATAGTTTTCAAAATGGAGATGATAATGAAATGGGAATGGTGGTGGATAGTGTCGGTGAAATGATGAGGGGGGGGGAATAATAATAATAATAATAATAATAATTTATTTTAGCTGGCACAGTTAAGGCCGTAAGACCTTCTTTTCCACTCAACCAGCAAAAAGTATATATACATATGCAAGAACTTACAAAGAATACAACAATTTGATTTAGATGAGAGTTACATGTACACAACAGTTATTTACGAATTAAACAGCAAAATACTATGAACTATTAATTAAACACTGAAATAAACTGTGTAGCAGATTTAAGCTAAAATACATAGAATATTAATAAATTTCAAATAATATTAGATAATAGAAAGATATTATTATGAGACAATTTTGAAAATACAGCACCATCAGGATGATGTCTAAAGAAAGAAGTAACATTGTAGTCAGTGATAGTTTAAATCAGTATGATTGGAGTGAAATGCTAATAAGGTTATCTTTTAAGCTGTTTTTAAAGGTGTTTTTTTGTCTTGCAGCAACTAATACTTTGTGACAAGGAATTCCATTGACGCGAGGTGGATACTGTAAAAGATGATGAATAGCAATATGTTCTATGAAGAGGTATACTTAGCGTGCCACAGATAAGTGATCTGGTATTTACGTCGTGGTTAGAGTATAGATAAGAGAAACGAGACGAAAGGTAATTTGGTGTTGAGGTGTGCAGAATTCGAAAGAGTAAACACAAAGAGTGTAAAGTTCTGCGTTCTTTAAGTCGGAGCCACGAAAGACTTGCGAAGGACGGTGATATGTGATCATATCGTCGGATGTTGCACACGTACCCGACACACATATTCTGAGCTCGCTCTAACTTGAATGACAGTTCAGAACTTAGGTCACTTAACAAAACGTCACAATAATCGAAGTGCGGCATTACTAGGGTTTCTACTAGGGCAAGTTTTAGTTTCTGGGGCAAGAAGTTTCTCAAGCGACTCAAACAGTGGATGGAGGAACAGATTTTTTTTATCGTTTCTTTAACTTGAAAATTCCAACTGAGATTATTATCAAAAAGAAGCCAAGATTTTTTACGACAGATGAATAAGGGATTAGCGTGTTGTTAAGGGTAACAACTGAAAGATTACTGTTTTTAAGGGAGTTAACTAAACGCTTATGTCCAATAATTATAGCTTGAGTCTTACTTGGATTAAGTGCGAGTCCGAAATTGGCCGCCCAAGTAGAGACAGTGGCTAGGTCACAATTCAACTTGTCAATCGATTCATTGATCGTATTGGGTCTGGAATGTATGTAAAGTTGTAGGTCGTCGGCATAGAGGTGATATCGGCAATACTGTAAGTTCTTTGATACGTCATTGATGTAGATAGAGAAGAGTAGTGGTCCTAATACGGAGCCCTACGGCACTCCTGTAATTGGAGAACATTGAAAAGATCTCTCACAACCTTGGCTATGTCCACCACAAATACTACTAATGGAGACTGTTGTACCTTTAGTATTGTGTACCTTTGAACATTTTTTCTTTTTTTAATTTTTGCTGCTACCTAGAGGACTCAAACTGAAGTACATTGTAGAGAAGGCCGCTAAGTAGCTCTGGTCATAGTTTCAGTTTGATTTACTGCAAAATGTGAGTTCTGTGGACAAAATAATATTTTTTTGTACCAAAAGTAAACATTTCGTTCATTGATATATATTTTCTAACACAAAACCAGATTTATTTGTTAATATCTTTGAAGTACGGTGTATTCCCTATCATCTGGTGAGTAATAACATATTTTAAGTTCCATGATTTATTCGAATCTCTGGTTTTGGAAGCCATATTTGTTTAAACGTGCACCTTCTTGTACCTTTGAACACAAAACTTATTGTACCATGGAACATGTTCCAAACTAAACGATACTACCGGTTTTTGTTTTATTTTAAAGTCGTGTCGTCATATAAGTCTGGAGTTAAGAGGCCTCGACTTGATCCGGATGCCTTGAAGAAAGCCTTTGAAGCAGTTATTGATCCTCCAGGAAATAAAATCTCAATCAGAGAAGCCTGCTCTGGTTTATGATGAGAAATACATTTTAAATATGATTGTCAGTTTTTGCGACTATATTCCCACCTATGTTCCATGTGTTCCAACTTACAAGAGGGTATGTTCCAAGGTACATCAACTTGTTGTTACTTTGAACACATTACATATCCCTTCATTTTATTTTTCCATCCTTAATAGATCTGTAAAACAGGAAAATACATAAAGGAAGTTGTAAAGAATCTTCAATAATTATTTCAAGCATTTTTTCATTTAAGAAATTTCATTTCCCAAAATTAAAAAAAAAAAAATAAAATATGAAAAGTGTTTGAAGATACAACAGCCTCCCCTACGCCTTTGCCAAGATTTGAACTCGGATCCGCGGCATTTGCACATCATAAACTGAGCATCACTTACGTGTCTATTTGTTGGAACATAAGTTTTCATTAACGACTGAACATGTTGCATGTTATTATGTCTCTCTCAGAGTCATTGCTACATTATTACTTGATTACGTCATTCTGGTACAATCCTATGCAATGTACACCGCGCATGTTTTCCCGCATTCTTGTTTCGAGGTGAAATAGCACGCATGCCACTTAAAGTATTTCCATTACGAACTATCCCTACGTGCTTGAAATGGCATCGCTTTGTCTGGATAATTTGTCCGTTGCCAGTGTTCACAGGGAGGCTGGACATGGTGTTGACCTGCGTCGTGGCAGTTCTACCAAGTGCCTGTATAGCGCGTTTATACAGAATGGAAGATAACTTTTTACAATCCTTCTGAGATATGATATCTCGAATTATGACAAACAAGAAAGTCAAATAATATTTTGTTCACAGAAGGGCAGTTTTCGAAAAAAAAAAAAAAAAAAAAAAAAAAAAAAAAAAAAGGTCTTTTGTAACTTGAAATTATGATTAAATTCTTCATGAAACTGCTCAAAATTAGATTTTTATCTCATGTAGGATGATATAATAAGCTATATATGGTCATGTTGCAATAGTGTTTGCGTGGAAAATAACAAAGATTTCGAATAAATCGCGTTAATAGTCGTGTACACATTGCATGGGAACAGGACTGTGACACGCTGGCAACACTGTTTCTTATGTACGCGAACCATGTGGCCGAGCTTTGTGTACGGAGCGGACGACACGCTTGCATTTACTTCGTCATTAGTTGCAGGCTACGTGCAGTTGGAAGCAGTTGAAACATAACGAGATGCCACAGTTTTCTAATCGTATCTGGGCAGGTTATTAATTTATGGAGAAACTGGTCACAATACCGCTACAGCTGCTCGCTTATACCGTGACAGATAACTGGATCAGGAGTGTGAAAGTTGTATAAACGCAACTGGTGGACATTTTGAACAATATCTTTAAAAGACATGGTAGAGAATGACGTACAAAATTTAACAGTGTACCTCACATTAATGTGTATCATTTTCATTTAGTTTCAAAGTTGTTTGTTTCTTCCAAACATTGTATTGTAATTGAGGTGGAGTGACATCACCTGTGTGATCCTCAATGTAAAATAATACTGTATTTAAAGGATTAATTTTTTATGGATAATTTTTCATTCTACTGCATTATTGTTGAAATTACCTTAAAATATAACGGAAACTACGTGTTTTTTCGTACTAAATTTAGTGCTGAAACGATACAATAACGAACATAGTTCATGTAATTAACATGTTACGAGTACATAAATTTTGATATGATTGCATTCTCAACAGTTATTTTTGTTTACAAAACGGTATGTGTGAATATCCTCTCAAAACCCCTGCCAAGTAGATGATTGGAGCGGCATTCAGTATGCTATGCTGGGGTGCAATGATCTCGTGAAGTAAACACTACTACTGTCTACAACAGTGATGTCAAAGCAAGCGCATTTTTCTGACCTTGGCGTTGTTCGCGGGCATCAAGCGCTACGTATGGAAGGAGCAAGGATTATGAATATGAATAAGGAGCCTGTTAGATTAAGAAAACAGTGATGTACAAACTTCAAACAGAACGTGAAATTTTATGTCGTTATTTTATGTGGCTATTTGCTGTTCGATAATATCTATATTGTCTGTAAAACAAAGTACTAACACCAGTTTCTTAATATTGCAGTTAATAACATTATAAAGAGTTAAGAAGGAATATTCACATAAATTTAATAGTAGTAAAACTTTACTATATTAAGTGAATGAAACATCATTCATAAAGAAAGTGATATCCCAAAGAAAGAGTTTAAGTATGACATGGTAAGTTGGAATTAATATTGATTGTATCTTTAGCCTTATAAAATTAATCAATAAACTAATCAAAACAATATTACAGTATAAAGAAAAGTTACCTTGGTATATGTTTCAACTGTAACTAGTGTTACGTAACAAAACCCTTATCGCATTATGCTTTTAAGGCGATATTGATGCGCAACTTCCTATCATCAGAATATTAAATTATTTTCTCGATATCTGCTGAAGTTATAGAGCTGACTTTTTACAACACATAATGTAACAGTAGTTCCTTTGTTAATTCATTTTCTAACAAACATTTTCCATGCGAATATTTTTAAAATTTTCAATACGCATCTTCAGTAATACTTATTTACGATATATTAGATTTACGAAAACATTGTTTCAGTATCTGTAAGGCTACTAAATAAACATATCTGAAAATTTCACCTTTCTATAAAAAGCTGAGAATGTCCTTCTTTTGAATAAAAAGGAAATTCGTGAAAAATGAGCATCAAAATTGAAACTTAAATTCTTATAATGCACATATACTTCTCAGACAAATCTAAAAATTAACATGAATATAGTTTCTCTTTCCTTTGTCCATTGAATCAGTGCTGGCCATCTCTGTATACAGCTCGACCAAGCGGTATATACTACCTCTCTCGTCTCTTTCCTTTCCGCTGTAAAGCGCTCAGGCTCTCCTGAGCTCTAAAGCGCGCGCTTGCCTATATGGGCATCAGTTGACATGACTGGTCTACAACGCTGCAGCATTGCAACATTCGTTTTCTCGAAATATTACAAAAATTATTGGTCGTATGAAAAAATATTATTTGACAGAACGTTCCTGTTATGTGTGTGAAGGATTGTAAAAGATTACCTTCCACTCTGTATAGTGAAATGACAAAACGTGAAGCACAAGAGAACCGAGTGCAAATAACTACGATTGAAACACGGATCTCAATTACATTAGTTTCCGTTACCGGAATCGTAATTGTGTCAAGCTTGTAGCCTTTCATTAACACCATTGTTGAGGTTGTATACTTTACAAATGACCAATATCCGGTAGAGGGTTGTTCGTGCCCCAATTCCGACTGCTATGTGGTGGGATATTTTGCATCTGGAAGTGGCATCAGCTGTTGGAAGCAATTTCCTGTAGTACGTCAACGGCATTCGTGACTGGCAGATTCACAAACGGACGGTAAGAGACTGAACTCGCCGACTAAGGGGGTGGTTTTGCTTTAGGGGTTGGTTGAGCTGCCGAACTCAGCTTCGATTAGACTAGGAAATGGCAATATAAATCACTGGTAGATGCAGTCTGGAGCCTTTCACCGTGGGGGAGTGATATAACACTCCGTCACTCAAAGTAGAGCGGGATGAGAAAGGGGTTGTGAGAGGGAGGGTGACAAATTCCACCCGTCAGTCACCCCGACAGCTTCAGCAAAAACAATACCGCGGATCCCCGGACTATTACTCGTTAGCTCAAAATGGAGTCTGTACGAATAGAAGTTCTGAAATCTCGTTATTAAGCCACGCGCATTTATAATGATTTTATTCGATTATTGCGGCGTGGGACATGTGTAAAGTGACCGAGGAACGGGGGGTGCCATGTACAGGACCGTGTTTTACATTTTCCGAGCCCTCAGCCAGGCACAAAATATTCTGAATGAAGTGTGGATCAGATAAGTCAATGTCAGCGGACTTTTATTAGACATAAAAAAGTGTTCCAATGTAACATTCTTGCAAGTTCTTAGCCTTTTCTATGACTTATCAGTTATCACTAAAGTCCTAAGTTTGGTTACTTTGAATACAAGTTAGGTGTACGTCAATCATACTATAGTCACGTCGCTGTTATTTCCGGCGTGACTCCTCCTCTTTGCTTACGCCTTAGGAAGTGAAGGCTCTATAAAGTCTAGGTAGGTAGTATCGTTTGCCATGTTTGTTCTTTCCTTGCCGAGCTACCAGACGAGGAATCTACAGCATTGCCAACACATAAATTATATCCCCGTCAGTCTAACAACTGAAAATCCGTCAGAATGCGTCAAAATAATAAAAAAAATATCCACTCATATCTACGTATATACAAATAAAAAGTAAATTTTAACACAACTTATTGACCAATCTTGATTGAAATAATAATTGAAGGGCCCAGGGAAAAATTCAGATAAGTCACTTTTTCCATGAAACCTGGTTTCTTCGCTGAAACAGTTTACATACCTGCTTCTTCTCCAGTACGCCAAAAATTTGAAGGTAAATAAAGCCATGACTAATCTGTTGCTTTTCCTGTTTCATACCTCTAAATTATAGTCCTTTCCATAGAGAGTGTAATGGAACCTCAAACTCCATCTCGACAAAAAAAGTGACTTACCTGGTTTTTTCCCTGGACCCTTCAATTCATCCACGTCATCTGCCTCTATTTTTGCAGTTGATGTGCTGGGTAGGTCTTCGTACCCCCAAAAATTAAACAATTAAAAATAACAGCATCTAAAAAAGTCCAAAGACGATGGAAATCGTAATTTCCGTCATAAAATCCGTCACCCGTCAAAGCCATTCTTTTCCCGTTCGTTGCGTTCAAATTCCGTCAGTTTTGACGGAATTTCCGTCCAGTTGACAACACTGGGAATCTATTTGCCACACCGTTAAACATTGTCATGTAATAGCTCCTATGATAATAAATCAAACGCGTCCATACCTGTGGAGTAACGGTCAGCGCGTCTGGCCGCGAAACCAGGTGGCCCGGGTTCGATTCCCGGTCGGGGAAAGTTACCTGGTTGAGGTTTTTTACGGGGTTTACCCTCAACCCAAGATGAGCAAATGCTGGGTAACTTTCGGTGCTGGACTCCGGACTCATTTCACGGGCATTATCACCTTCATCTCATTCAGACGCTAAATAACCTAAGCTGTTGATAAAGCGTCGTAAAATAACCTACTACTAAATCAAACGCACTGTAATTGAGAAAATAATTCAGCGACAAATATTGTCCTCGTGTGCTTTTTACGAACGCCAACAAAAGAACAAAAAAGGCGAGTGATTAAATTAAGTATTCATCGAGCCTTAGAAACTGCATAACGTCATCAGCAGCGAATGATAAGACGCACACGTTTAAATGTAGCCGACATGCAACGTGATTTGCTGCCGGAAATAAGAGCGACAGGACTATAGCTTCACGTTGCGGTTTCTCCCCCCATGCTCCAGTACTGTGTGTTTACATCTACAGCAGGGATGTCGAACAGCGCTCTCAAACTGTGAAACTATTAATACTGTTTCCTACCGTAGCAGTGTTCCGTACGCAGTGTGTTTATCAACTCTGGCGGCTGGTATGGATGTGGAACGACGATTCAGTAGTGAGTGGACAGATAAATATTTATTTATCTGAAAGGACGGAAAGGCACATTGCTTAATATGTAGAAAAGACCTTGGATACATTAGCCATCATAATATTAAAATGCATTTTAATTCTGCACGTCATGCTGAAGCTTATGGACCAGAAAAGTTATCCGGTTTCACACGTGAGAAGGCTGTAGAAGAATTAAAATCAGATATGTCCGGAATACGTTAATGATTTTAAATCTATATGTTTGTCTCGTAATATTGTTGCAGAGCGCGTATCATAAATGGGGGATAACTTGGAGGAACAACTAATATCAAGAAAACTTTCACTTTTACGCACTATAGCTCTTGATGAAAGTACCGACCGGAAAGATACGGCGCAGTTAGCTACAGTATATTCATAAGGAGTGTCGACTCAGATTTTAATATTCATGGAGATCTTGTAGATGTCATTTCACTAAAGGATCGAACTCGAGGAGGAGATATTTTTGAATCTCTAACTAAAACTATGAAGAAATTTCGAGTCACGCTAAAAGTAATTAATTTTATACATCAAAATAGTTTACGTTTCTGAACCTGAAGTTCCACTGCTACAACACATACACACTAAGTTGATATTTTAAACATGATACTAACAACATTATTATTGTTATTATGATTAGTTCCGTCACTAACGAACAACATTCATGGAATGACCAAGTAGATGAAACTTTGTTGTTGTTGTTGTTGTTGTTGTCGTCGTCGTCGTCATCATCATCATCATCATCATCATCATAATTCATTCTCATGTAGGCTACATTCTTTGTTTATCAGACTTCAACAAGTGCAAATCAAAACTGAGTTCCTAATCAGTTAGTAAGATGTATAAAAGTTATGAAAGTACCAGCCGCCGCAGTTTCGCTTTTGTTTACGATCTTTCGGCCGGACTGCCTGCTCTCTGTGTTCAACCGTTGCACGGTAAGGGAGGAGTGTAGGCTCTGCAGTTCACAGCTCGAGAGCGCTGTTCGACATCCCTGATCTACAGTATTCCTGTACCTGTGTCTATAAGTCCGTGAACAACAGGAATAATACTGGTGTAAAGAATACCACTTGCATTTAAATATCAATAATAACGAAGTAATTTTTAAAGGAACCTTATAAGCAACGAAAGAAATTTTTTTTATCACTGTTAAACAAAACTAAATATTTTCAGCGACCAATGCCTTTATTTTCGGGAGCTGCTACATTTTGCCCACATATACTATGAGAAAACCAATCAAGCTAAGATGATACATTTACTGAAATATATCCCTTCACGGTTTAGGCCATTACCTCTTATGGCTTCCTAAGGAAACTTCTATTTTTCTATTTGTACTATTTTACAATTTGGCTTATATATAGCTCTCGCAATAAAATAGTGTTGTAAATCGCAAATTGTGATTCGTAAAGATACGCCATTTCCTAGTACAATACTGCTATAAAATTATTTTAATAAATAGGTACCAAAACTTTATTAATTTACTATTTTATCATTAGAATTTCATATCTTAAACCTGTGAGTCAGTGTTGGAAAAGAATTAAGAAAATAATATGTGATTTTCCATATAAGTCAGTATTTTACTAGGAGTGCGATATATAACATTTATCATAGTCTTTTTTTTCCATTCGCTGAGTATGTTCTTTCCAATTTTGCCCTTACCTCATCGACATTTCATATATCTCGTATATTTTTATTTTTTATTTTATAGTCTCATTTTTTATTTTAATTCTTTCACAGCTCTGAAAAATTGCATTTCTCCTGTTTAGATTTTATGTTTTTCCCGCATCCTACGTGTCCATATTTCTGCTCCATTCGTCAGTGATGTAGTTTTCATTAAACTACCTTGTTGAACTCTATTTATGTCTCTCTACGAGTTTTTCCTTTCAAGGATTTTCTTATTGTTCCACGTATGTCTTCGTACCAATGCAGTTTATTATCTAAATTTTTACTTTCTTCATGCATTATAATTATTGCATCCTGAACAATGAAAACGGGACATTAATTCTAAACTAATATCATCAATATACTATTTTCACTCTAACGGAATACTTGCCAGAGAATGCTATAATTTCGTTTTATTTAAAGATATTAATCTGATTAAGAGAAAGGCAGAGAATAAGATAAATTATTACTTAGTCTAAGGTGCTTGCTTGCCGATCCGGAGTTTCGCTCGGGTACGAGTTCGATTCCCGCTTGGGCTGATTATCTGATTGGATTTTTTCCGAGGTTTTCTGAAACGTAAGGGGAATGTCAGCTAATTTATGGCGAATCCTGAGCCTCATCTCACCAAACACCATCTCGCTAAATTAATAATACTATCGACGTTAAATAACTTATTAGTTGATACAGCGCCGTTAAATAACCAACTAAAAATCATTTGTTCATCTGCGAAGAGCATTTCAGCTTTAATTTTAATTTCCCACTCTTTAATTCGGTCATCAAATATACAGGGTGATTCAGAATCTCTGCAGCAAACTCTGGGGATTGATATACCTCGCAATGAGGATCAGTTTTCGTGAACAACCCATGTTCTCCAATGCCTCGTTTAGGATCAACGCGATATTGAAAAAAAAGGCAAGTTTTAGTGACATTAACAATAATTAATTATGAAATGAATTATTCATTTATTTCTTCAAGTACCCTTGCAGACAGGTTACAAGTGTCTTGTCATTTTGCTGCCTCCTTTGAATGGAACGCCCTTCGGAACACGCTTCCGCTGCTCATGGAGGATGTACCTTTCACGATGTGAGAGAACATGTGATTCCAACATGACGTCCCAACGCACTTCAGCCTTGTTATACGAGCATATCTGAACAACGTCTACTGGGGGCAATGGATAGGGAGAGCGGACCTCTTGCTGGCCGGGTGTTCACCCGACTTCACGCCCTTAATCTTTTTTTTTTTTTTTTTTTTGGAGCATGTGAAGTATACACCACTCGAATTGACACTACAGAGGAACTGACTGTGCGAATATTAGCTACTTTTGATCAAATTTGACACAGGCCAGTAATGATCGACAGAGTCTGATATAATCACTGCTACCACGGTGTAATGAACGTAATCAGGTTCAGGATAGACACTTTGAACACCTATAATTTTTCAGCAAACATACTTGAAAAATAATTCATTTCATAATTGTTAATGCCACTAAAACCTGTCTTTATTTCGATGTCGCTTAGCTCCTAAACGAGGTACCGGAGAACATGGGTTGTTTCACCAAAAATAATTCTCATTGGGATATCTATCGGTCCCCAGAGTTTGTCGCAGACGTCCTGAATCACCCTGTATTTTGAAATTGTCGGGGAGGCCAAGACGTATATGAGAGGATAATATTAAAATGGATTTGAGGGAGGTGGGATGTGATGGTAGGGACTGGATTAATCTTGCGCAGGATAGGGACCGATGGCGGGCTTATGTGAGTGCGGCAATGAATCTCCGGTTCTCTAAAAGTCATTTGTAAGTAAGGATGGAATAAAAAAACACATCGATATGTTAATAACCAATGCAGATAAAAAATATTTAATGGTAAACTCTAATGTAAAATATACGTAATTGAAAAGATACATTAATGAATAAGTGGCACGTGTAGTTTAAAATGATATTTAAATGATTGAATAAATTTCTCTTTCAAAATAAATACCGGTAAATAATTACATAACTAATTTATTAATCCATTAAACGTGTCTTTTTGAAGTCTGTAGTTCACAAGAAGCTTTAATAGCTTTGTAAACCCTTATTATTTCAAAGAAACATTAAATACCTTAGCAGTCTCTACAATTTTGAAGATACAGTACTTTAGTAGAGTCTATCTTTAGTTTAGGAGGCTATCAAATGGGTGTAAACAGATTCTTTTAGACATAAATAAAGTTAAATACAATTACGCACATGGCCACACTCATGTAAACATTGCTATAGGCTTACTCCCTTTTCGAAAAGCAGCTCAATAAGGTAGGCAAGTAATGACGCCAGTAAATTAAAGTATTGCGACGCTGGAATCTGTAAAAGGAGCTTCATGTTGCTCCTTCAGAAAGGCTTTCGTGTGCATTGAGCACTTCAGACTACGAGATTAAATGTCTACAGTTGCCAGCGTTTCGGACCCATCTCCGATTTACCACTGAAACTTCTCTGCGTCGTGACATTCTAAAGCTTAGGAATAAAAGAAACCAGCGAAAACTTTTACTGCGTCTTTTCCCTTCCGGACTATTTTTCAGCTCGCAATTTACTATATAAACACAAAGTTTTTCCTCCTCAAGGTCTGTTTCTCTCTCTCTCTCTATTCCTCTTTTTTCCACTTTGTCATTTGTCAGCTCTTTCTTTTTCTACGTTAAAATAATGTAATTTATTGTATTATTTTCTTCATAAAAATAATTTTCTAGTTGCAGGATAAATAACGTTCATTATTCTTTGCACGGAGTGGAAGTGATGTTACTGTTTATATTGAAGGGAACAATAAAATGCTATAGAATAAATAAAAACCTGTTATGGTTTTTTAATTAAGTTCATGGTTAATTAGAAAATTAGGCTGAAATTATCCTTCACCGGTTCACGTACAAAAATACACACACGCACTCGGTCTGAACAGAAGACTTACGTTCCTTAATCACTTCATTGTGGTCGCCAGACTTCCTAATGGCTGAAAAAATACACGTGTTAATCTTTTTATTTAATTTGCAAGAAAACCATATATATTTGCTGAAAAACTGCGAACTATATTCGTTATTAGTTTCTCTAATTATAAGAGTAAGGATCAGAATTATACGGACACTATTTATCGAGCAAAGCAGCTAAGAGAAGCTGTTTATTTCTTTTTGCGAGAAAAGTATTCATTTTTTACTAATAGTATGTAGTCGGACCATCGGATCTGTGCCCCCGTAAGATATGCGAACTGAACCCTAAATCCTTCTCAGCCTCGGTAATTCATTTCTCTCCCTGCATTCCTATCTCTCTCTTTTCTATTTCTCTCCCTTTCTATTCCCCACTACTCACAATTTTGGCCTTCTTGCGGGACAGTTTACAATATTTGCACTTGCAGTCCAGTGTTGCCAACTCAACATGAATACTGTAGCACGGAGTGGCGAAAGAAATATTATTACGTAATAGCATTTTGCGATGAAGAGACACAAACAAGTCAATATCTGTTTCCTATAAATCAGGCAACGAAAAGAGCAACTGATATCACAGGTGAGGCTTATTTTATTTCAATTGATTATGTATTAAAATCACTTACTCAACTAATACTAAAAATACAACATTTTATGTAATTTATACAGACAGGTCAGAACTCCTAATAAAGAAAATCAGGAGCGAGGGAGTCTGTGCAGGAGATGAAAAGCTAGAATCACCAGAGAAGAACAGACCAAGGGAACTTTCAGGGTGCTATTCATAGACATTTCGCACCACGCGCTACGAGCGTACTAAGCTAGCCCCGGTTATCCACTGGTTACTTGTACAGAATTCAAATCATATCCTAACGCTAACACTGATTTATGAATACGAAAAACGCTGATCATCCACCGGAAACCAGCGCTAAAAATGTCTATGAATATGGCCCTTAATTATTGTAGATGATATGAACCGATGTATTTTAAGACAAAAGATACAAGAATTTTATACCGTTCAGAAAGAAGTTTCAACATTGAAGAAATTACTGAAGCTTGCGAGAGAAGTAATAATTTCCAAGGTTGGAGAGAAAAACTACGGAAAGTGATTCGAGACATGGGATTTAGGTTTTAAAATGTACAAATACAAGATGTATTTTGATTGAAAAAAAATAATATTGTAGCAAGGAGGACCAGTTATTTATGGCACTGTTTGACGGAAGTTTGGCAACATCCCTATTCGGCAAGGTTCGTGGCCTGCTGTTTAACGTGATGGGAGGAAAGCGGGTGGAATGGAATGAGTACAGGCGTTAACTTCTCCAAGAACGACGACAGCGCTGAAGGGGCACAGATTCGATGATCCGACAATATGATCTTACAATTTTTCGTTGTAGAGGATGGGCACGAGTCCCATTACCACTTTACAAAGACCTCAGATATGTAGGCCTACATATTTATGTAATTCGGATCATAATGCAGACATAAATTGACATTATACTGTGTGTCATAAGTGTCCCAGTATATCCCCCATCAATCTCCTCACACAAAATAATGCGTCACCAAGTTCGGTGTGACATTCGCCTCAGCATTGCCGGTGTAATGTGTTGGAAAGCGCGTCGCACGGCGTCCTTCAATTCATCATTGGTATCGTACCGTTCCCATGCAACAATGCTCTTGATGAAACCCCATGGCGCATTATCACAAGTTGTGAGGTCAGGGCTGCGAGGTGGATAGTCGAGAGGAGCTAGTAAGATGGGTGACCCACGACCAATCCAGCGTTGTGGCCATGTGGGCCAACAACATGTAACATCGCCTGTCTCCGAATCGTAGCGAAGATACCCGAAGAGAACTTAGCTTCTAGGGAGCGGTCACTTTTTCTTTTGACAGCTGTACATAATTTATTACAGTTTCTACTTGGGCTTGTCTTAAGATATCTCGTCCACATCTGTGGAGTAACGGCTAGCGCGTCTGGCCGCGAAATCAGGTGGCCCGGGTTCGATTCCCGGTCGGGGCCAGTTATCTGGTTGAGGTTTTTTCCGGGGTTTTTCCTCAACTCAATATGAGCAAATGCTGGGTAACTTTCGATGCTGGACCCCGGACTGATTTCACCGGCATTATAACCTTCATTTCATTCAGACGCTAAATAACCTGAGATGTTAATACAGCGTCATAAAATAACCTACTGAAAAAAAAGATATCTCCACTTTTTCCTATCCAGAAGTGTGCTGTCAACTTACGGAGATACCCAGAAACATTTCGACTTTATAATAATGTAAAGTGTTCATGGCCGTGAATCGGCGCCAAACGGGGAACCCAGTTAACAGTATCAACCGAGCATGTGTATTTCTTTTCTCCAGTCGGGAACTATTCTTCTTAGTTATTGAAACTCATTCGTACAAGAGAATAACGGCTGTGCCAGTCGGTGATACCCAGTTGTTCAGATCCTCTAGCATGCAAGGATGTCGCGAAACATCTAAACATAAACATTTCCAAACTATAGCACCTGGTAATCGGATAAGAATATCTTCAACAATAAGATCTTGGAACATCGCAATTAAAAATTCTAATTAATTTAAATCGGCTATAACATTGACTTCTAATGGCAGAAGTAGAGACGATGTGAGAAACAAAATTTTCCAAGGGAAATGAGCTATTAAGCACCTGAACACGGTGCTTTGGAATGATATGATTATCAAAATAACCGAAAGTGCTATCTATAGGGGCCATTTCACAACTAATACACAGTTGTTAGAACTTTCAAGTAGATGGCGCAACACCAATGAAAATTACGCCAGTTTCAGTTGAAGGGTTGAGAAAGAAGAACTTGTTCGTTCCGTCCATAACATACTCTGTGTTTAGGTAACGAGAGCTAGAAATGGAGCCTACATGTGTTTCGGTACATTGAGGTCGAATCTTTACGTGGCAAAATCTCGACTCACTGTGATTTCAAGTCCAGCTCAAAGTCTCCAATCCACGTTTCATTGCGACAATAAAAAGAAAATGCTTGACCCTCAACACCGAATCTTTTTTTTTTTTTTTGCAAGTTAGCAATTTTCAAACGCTTCTGCTGCTGTTCAGCAGTCAAACAGTGTGAGACCCATGGCGCTGAAATTTATCTTCTTTAAATCATTTGTCATAATACGGAATACTGAAGTTGGAGGAATCCCCGTAACTTAGAAAGTTCTGCACACGTCGCTCGACGATTTCCTTCAAGTTTCACACTTTGCTCATCTGTTGATGTTTTCGGGCCTCCTGGTCTATGCCGACACGATGATCACGAAAACGAGAATCCCTGAAAGCTATTGAAACCTCTCGGACAAAAGTGAATCGTTGACTGGCGCTGTGAGTAAGGTCGTATGCCAAAATCTATGCTTTCAGCTGTAATTTTCATTGGTGTTGGGTCACAGTTCCACCAACCTGTACATTATTGCCCCAGTATAAGAGAATAGTGAAAAGTACTAGCATCTACGGCTCTGAAACGTAGAAACCGAATAAGTTAAATAAGAGATTTATATTCTTGAAATTGATTTTTAGCGGAGAGCAGCTGGTGTGTCCAGAATAAATCATGTCTGAAGGAAATGAAACTATTAGACAAAAATTGATGTTGTAAAGCTGTAGAGTCCTATAAGATATCGTAGATATGAATCAACTCCTGTAGTAAGACCATATTCAACATGTGAATAACTAGATGGCTAAAAACGGTGTGGAAATGGTCTACTTTAGAATGTGGAAAAAGGAGAAGACCAACAAAAACCTGGAAGAAAGATATTTGTGAGTCAATGGCCGCGAAGAGTCTTCACTGGGTTCTGGGAAAAGATGGAAAATAGGAAGCGGGAAGCTGCGCCAGCCTTAGTAAACTCGCAATATGTATGAACAATCTAGTGACCGTTATGAAATCTGGTTTATCTCTGTAATATCTCCTAGCAATATCAGTAGAAAGTGTATGATATTACTATTTTCTCCAAGGTTTGTGCCCGTAGATTATTCAGCTAAAGTCTCAGTGCAGATTGACTTTCATTTTTCCTTCGTACGAAGAAAAAAGTGTGCTGTTGTGTATGCGAATCCTACCTAGATCATAGATGTCATCTGTTGTTGACGTAATGTCGTTAGATGGAGAACCGGCCGACGTCTTTCTGAACTGACGTTACGGGAATTACAACATGCGTTCGTCTGAAAGTGTATTAAGTATCGGAAAAGTTCATGCAATTACTTAGGCCAAACGGAAATAAGCGCTACAGATAAGGTAAAAAGTTTTATATCATGTGAAGGCTATAAAGAAGTTATAACTTTTGATTGTATTTCAAAATTCTGGAACATAAATGTCCTTTTTAATTTCATTCCGTAATATTCAAACACTGAATAAAGAAATAAAATCATTAAAAAATATATAGACAAATGGAGCAGAAGTAAAATCATTTTAATTTGAAAATGAGACAGTACATTGTACAGAACACACTTATTTAGATATCAAAATAGATTAATGTCGCAGTAATAAATTTTAATTAAAAACAGAATGACATAAATTAGGAAAGATATAAATGCTTTTAATGCTACTTGGTGGATTAAAATTTAATGCTAATATTAATGTATTTTTTAGTTTTTAATAAAAGCTGACCATAACATGACGGCAGCTGCCCATTGATGCAACATAAATGTTTATTGTATGTTCCGCAATTAACTATACATATAATTAACATTTTTATTCACATGTTAATTTTTTTCTGTTTATTTTTAATTGTCCTTTGGATTGACAAGTAGGCTGAATCTATCATGTACCCTAGAATGAGCAGACATCTCGTTATCTTTTTTGCATATGGTCAAAGATTTGGCAATTATTTTATCAACCAGGGATACAAACAAAAATTAATTCCACAGAAATGGATGATTTCAGATCAGGAAGAAAATCTGGGTTAGAAAAAATTAAGAATGAAATTCTGAAACAAATTAGAGGTGTTAATGATTATTATATGGGCATTTTGTGTTGTTTTGAATCGGAAATGTTATGTGTCTCACTAGAGCGAAGGGCTGCAATAATTGTAATGTTCTCCACCGCCTTATGTTATGTTTGTTTGTGCATGTTAAAATAAACGTCGCAAAAAAGAATACCTAAATTAAGAATGAAATGGGTACCACCGGAAAGAAACAAGACAACCTCCAAAAAAGACTCTGTTGAAAACAGATTAAACAGTACTGAAGTTCAGAAATTTAAACGAAGACTAGATGTAAAGGGATGAATGAAGATTGGACACAGGAAGTTGGCGAGAGTATATTATAAATTATTTACAGTTTTTTAAAAACTTATGAAAATGCCTAAAATTCAAGTGTCTTTATAAACATATAATGTTTCTTTTATTTCTCGGAGGGGTTATCCAAGGTACTTCATAATGCATATTGTGCTTATTTGATATTCTTCGGAAGATATAACGAGATGAGTTAACTTCCCCGAGTGAATTTGCAACTTCGGAGATACCACAGATAGAGAATATAGGAGCTTTCTAGAGGTCATCAAATTGAAAGTCCAATACCAGCCAAGATAGGCTATCTGATCTTGCTCTACATGTCTCCAACCTTCACCGATCCTAGGTCGTGACAATTAGAGGGGAGCAGTTTTAATTTTGACTTGACATATATATGTCTATCCCCCACTCACCTATGGACTTGCCTGACCTAAAATAAGCATAATTTTAACTTCACTTCTCTCTTTCATTTTGCCGAGGATAGTACGCCTTTTTGTGCCATAATTTTTGATGATATAAAATTATATGATTTTAAGGGATGGGTATGGTGTGGCATGGTGGGGGAATATATTGGAAACAAATTTATAAAGTTTTAAAGAGTAACAGAAGAACTCCGAAGAAACACTCATATTTCGCTCTTTTCTTTCGTAAGCATCTGTTTATTCGAAAGATGTGGAAGAGGAATGGGAACTCTTCGGGAAATTGATTACTGGAGAGGCATCGAAGTAAATGCTTTCAAATTTAATGCTCATAACTCATAGACAAACCAACATGTGATCATGGAATGTAAATATAGGCCTTCAGGGAAGAGAATATTTAAATCAGTGAAATTTCTCAATAGCAGACATGACATTTCATGGGAAACAATTGACAATAGGCGTAAAGAGTTAAAATTATTTTTAGCACTAGTGTTAAAAGTACTTTTCGCACACTACATTGTAATGGTCAATTATTAACACCCTTGGCAGAATTAAAAACTCTACTTTTAGATGTGACTGCCTAAGAAATATTTTTTCACGTGCTAACCTGTTCTACTGTAGAGCATTGGTGAAGGACGCTCTGCAACGGAAGGCGGTTTTCATCAGAGGAACAGAAGTGAGCGGCAATAAGCTGAGTCATATGAGAGACATAAATTATTGTCCTGAGGCCTAAGAATATACAAGTAGCCTTACCAGATGACTGAAGATGATTTTAGTACTTCTTATTCCCGCTACTAGAAAATTTTAAATAAAAACAACTATCCTTATGTAGCTGTTCATATCCATTATAGAGAATGACCGCCCTTGAGAAGGTATTTTTCTATAAGAATGCATTGTAGTTCTACATGTGAGTTTCAGAGTGTTTGTAATTGAGAGTAGTTTGCTAATGAAAGATCTCCGTTAAGAGTAGTTTCACCGTATTACATTCATCGTCATAAAAGTCCGGAATACTTTTCTCACATATTACGAGAAAGAGAAAATGGATGTTTCTGTAAATCTGTAAAATACCCACATTTTGAAAATGTTATTGAGAGATTTAAACTGTCAAGATTCAGAAATTAAAAAAATAAAATTAAAATTGCAGATGCTCGTCCATGTTATTGTTTAAACGTTATGAACATCGCCATTGGCATATGGGTAATGAAGCAGTTGTTTGGGGAGAAAGAGGGGGTAGTCCACTGCCTGTACAAGTCGTAAAATCTTTCATTTAGATTTTCAGATTAGAAAGTTGAACTTGCGTTTTAAATGCCGGCAGCTATGGAACAGATGCGTGAAATCTGTGCCTCGAATATAAAAGGGGGAGAGGAATAAGAGACTGTCCAATGTTCTCTGTATTTAAAATTCCCATCAAAACGAGCGAATTTCAAATTTTAAGGAATCTATATGAACTGTGTTACATGCATGCAATACTAATTTTCCACGTTCAGTTTATATTTACATTTCACTGTGCCTAAATGCATAAATCAGAGTATGTTATATTTTTAATTTGCCATACGTCAGTCTATTTTCCCAGCAAGTAGGTTGCGATGGCAATATAAATAAAGTTTACTAATTTCATAATTTCGTCAATAGTAGTTCGAATCACACGTATATACAGTCATGAAGCTTGAGTTGTGAGGGTGCTAGGAACAATAGACTGTGCCGGTACTATTTCGCATTGTCTGTAATGAGGCGATAGTAGCGATCCTAGTGGTTAGCAGTTATGCATATTTACTATGTATTGAGCTTCGTGACTGTATATCCTAGACTGTGGTTCGAATCATGTTCCTGAGAAAGAGAAAGAGGGAGAAGGGGAGAGAGAGACAGAGACTGGGATTGAGCTAAAATATAAAAAAGAGTATTTATCTTACAAAAAATGTAAAATTAATTTTTAATCCCTGAGATCTGAATTTAAACCATACAAGATTTTCTCCGTCAATGGAATGTTAATATATAAAACAACTTTTAATAATAGTAATAGGCCTAATTGTCATTTGTTTAATAAATAATCTCAAAATGATACGGAGTAGCAATATCCATATACTTTATACTTACAGAACAGCTGTATTTACTAAAGTACCTGTATGTACTACAAATACTATTATCAATAAATTACCTGAAGTCATAGCGAATATAAAAATTTTAATGTATTTAAAAATAAAATTGAGAGAATATCTGTCGGACAAGACGTTCTTCTTACATATATCTGAGGAATTCTCATTATGAATAATTTCAAGGAAAAATTGTTCCAGGGCCGGGTATCGATCCCGGGACCCCTGGGGTAGCTCAGTCGCAAGAGCACTCGTGCGCTAAGCGAAGGGTCTCGGGATCGATACCCGGTCCCGGAACAACTTTTCCTTGAAATTATTCAAACCTGCTTTACAGGGAGCTACTACCTGAAAGCCAGATTTGCATAATTCTCATTATGATACTTTATACTCGTATTATTGTCCTATTTTTGCCTCTTGAGCTTAGTGTCAATATTGTTTCTTGTTTTCGGCGATGTCTATCTGTACTCTTTATGGGTAATATAATAAATATTAAGTATGAAAAATATTAAAATATTTACATTTTAATTGTTTCATTCAATCTAACACAACATATTTTTAATAATACAAAGAGCTATAACCTATGTTGATGACCGATATATTTAGATTTTAGAGTAAGAAGCAGAAATAAAGCAAAAGGATAAGTTATAGACAATATCACCACATAGACATAAGGAGTTCACTCCCGCCAATAAATGGATCCGACAACCTGATCGCCTCACTAGCAGTGAATGGAGACAAGCTCTTAAAATGACAGCTAATGTTTGTCCGCTGCGTGCTATACCAGGAAGGTCCCGAGACGGAAACCACTGTCGTCGTTGCGTCAGTGAGATTGAAACTCTCGGCCACGTTTTGGGTGCCTGTCCTTTCAGCGAGACACTGTGGAACTCTAGACATCACTGAAGCAGGTCCATGATTGCCGAAGCCTTGAGGAAGAAAGGTCTCACTGTGCACGAAGAAGTCCATGGCATCTCTCAAGAGGGATCCTTTCGGCGAATTGACATGCTTGCCATTCCACCAGGCTCCACATCAGCATACATTACCGACCCGACAGTCAGGTTCGAGGCACAGGAACAACAGTCCGCTGACGTCCTCGCAGAAAAATGCAGAATTTATGAGCCCACAGTTCCATTCTATTTGGAGAAATATCACCTCACCTCCATTGAAGTAGTTGGGCTAATGGTTGGCGCTAGGGGCACAATACCTCGCCTCTTTGCCAGTTTCTGCAAGAAGTTCCAGCTGAACATCGACTTCATTCGTGATGTTTCCCTTGCCGCTATCAGAGGATCACTTGCCATTTTAAAATACCATCTGTACTTTGTTTCTTAAAAAGGGAGAAATTTGCTCGAATATATAATCTGTTTGTTTACTATGTTTTAGGCCTGTTATATGTATGCTATTATCTTTCCTGTACTTACTTTTCCCTTTTGTTCGTTCCCTTCCTTTCTCTTTTATGGTCTTTTTGTTTCACTCAATATGTTTATTATGCTTTGTCCAATGAGGCAGTCCCGTCATTGGGAAAGCTGTTTATAAAAAATAAAAAAAAGGATACTTTTAATTACATGTTGAGTTATTGCC
Organism: Periplaneta americana; assembly: GCF_040183065.1. Classification (NCBI taxonomy): domain Eukaryota; kingdom Metazoa; phylum Arthropoda; class Insecta; order Blattodea; family Blattidae; genus Periplaneta; species Periplaneta americana. The sequence goes on from NC_091133.1 coordinate 60,999,382, forward strand.
ACTATTGTCGTGAATCTGTTTGTGTATGGACTATTTCATATTTTTATTTAATTAATTCTATTTGCGTATTATAGCATATCGACATTTCAGCTATTTTGATATATGAAATAAAATAATGTTGTTTACATTAGAAGCTTTTTCTTCTATTTGTCATAGCTTTTATACATTTCAATACAAAATTAGTATTTTAGTTAGAGATAACGACGTTTGCAGGACGCCTTTCAACATAATGAGGTTTTAAGCACAACGTGCAATATTTAATAATCTGTAAACATGCAGTTGATATCGTTTAGTACGCATTACATGCATACGAATCTAATAACACAAAATATAATGATGCATTTTGCGTATGATATATAATAAATAATATCATTGAAACGGATTACTAATATGTGCATGGCATGCAGCGTTACAGGCAAGCAACAAGTTATATTTAAAGCGAGACATAAAAACTGACATAACCACACACGCATTACTTCAAACATATTAATTTATGAAAACAATAATAATATTTTCATGTAAATAAGTCCATGTGATGCTGAAATATAGGCCCACATTATGAATTTCAAACTGTACATTTTGAATTAAGTAGTTGAGAGATGAAACAACGTTCTGTTCACTATTTGTACAACATAATGTCACCTATTTTATTTCCTAGCCATTCTTCATTTGTTTACTGCTCATATTAATTTCTTACTACAGAGTGAACCAGCCAAGGCTAGACTCCTAACCGCACTCATGGCTACTGTTTCATACGTAACGACGCTACCAAATGCGGAGGATTCGTTCCGCGCTTTTGCGGTTAGTACTGCGTAACGATGTACTTACCGAATTCAAAATTCATGTTGGAAATGACGTCATTGTGATATCTGGCACACCATACCCCTATTTTTTTGTTATGTAGCGGTTGTTCTTGAAAACTGTGTGGATTGTTCCAATAACGATAGTTTTGAGTGTTCACATAACCACTGAGGTGCAACCATGCTTCGTAACTATGAAAAATTAAGGTGGGGTCAAGTAGTCCATCATACACTGATTGTTGGAACCACATGCAAAACCTAAGTCTGTTCTGAAAATCGTGTTCCGTTAAGCTCTGAACTACACGAATGTTGTAAGGTTTCAATTTTAATTGTTTCGTACCTCTTATCACAGAAGACTGGGACACCCCTACCTGCTGAGCTAAATGGCGGGATGATGTCGTAGGACTTCTCTCTAGTCGGTGGCCAATTTCGTCTAACATCTCCTCAGTGAGAACACGCTTCACACATGTTCGTTTCTTAACCAATGCTAATCCAGTTGTACGTTAAATCTTCACTAAATTGTAAATCATTGTTTTGGAAGGCTCCGGTGAATCAGGGAATGACTGATAGAAGTTTGTTACAACTGTTCTCTAAGATTCGTATTTCACAAAGTTGTCATAAATAAACACTCGTTGTTCAAGGCTATATTTCATAATGTACACACACAACTGAAGTCTAAATGTACTGTATACAGCTGCGCCCTCACTGTGTGAACGCGAGAAAGAAGTCTGATCACTGCGATAGCGCAGCAGTTACTACGCTTACGACTTTCCGCTGACGCCGGTCTAGCCCTGGGTGACTCACTCTGTATTTATGGCATGATGATGGTGATAATGATGATGATGATTATTATTATTATTATTATTATTATTATTATTATTATTATTATTATTATTATTTATTTTATCGTCATTTGTACTGACATGTTTACTTATTATTGCATTTACGTCAATGTTTTATGAAGTATAAATTTGAATTAATTAATTATGCATCTATGTCCCATTGAGAACTAAGGGCTCCAAAGAAAGGATAATTGGTTTGAATCCCACATGGTGATCTTATCCACATGAGCTGTCGAAGCATAAAGTACCAACATTTATATTTCGAAACTTTTACGGACATATTATACGTTTTCATTAATCCTAATACCAAATAAATATTTCTGAGCACACTGTCAGTTTGTATTTGTATTGTACAGTGCGACTGAAAAGTCACTCCGCAGTTCTATTAGTTCTAGTAACCCTAAAATACAATTCTGTAGAAAGTTGGCACTCCCCCATTCATTCCGGTTTGACAACCTCACACTCTTAGTTCATCATGTGTTTAGCGGCTACTGCTGCCATTTGAATTCACTACCAAATACATTGAATTCTCTACCTAGTGGATTCTCGGTTACACAAGCACTGCGGAGAGACTTTTCGATCGCACTCTATAACGTGTGTATTCATGGTTATAAAGTGACAAAATAATAGGTTTACGCTTAAAGTAAAAGAAACACAATGATATCAATCCCAAATCAAATCAGGTAATTCTTTTCTTAATTTGTTGTAGAATAAACTCAAATATTAGAGGCTATACATCCAAGCGAATAAGCATATAAAGGATTTTAAAGAAATTAAGGTGATTGAGTTGCAATCCTGCGTGCTATGCTAGTGTGAATTCCTGTAAAAGCTATTAGTTTATAAAAGACAGTCCAAGTGACAGTGTTGCTTAAAATATATCATCTATTTCAACATACAGTTTGAGTTCGTCAACCACGAATGTCATGTTCGCCATAGTCGAGGATTGAAAACGAGGTTTCTTGAATGATAGTCTCACCACAGTCTAGTATATACAGTCACGAAGCTTCAGTTATGAGGGTGCTAGGAACAATAGACTGTGCCGGTACTATTTCGCATTGTCTGTAATGAGGCGATGTAGCGAACCTAGTGGTTAGCTACTATCTATGGATGTATATTTACTACATATTTAGTTTCGTGACTGTATATACTAGACTGTGGTCTCACGTTGTTTCCGTGAGTCAGCAAATAGAGGGATAATTTATCTTACATTTTACGATTATAAAATACCGGTATCTTTTTTGTGAATTATAGAATCGAAAGTTTGTCTCCTTATTTGCTTGCACGATGTATGATTTCATTTGTATGTGTTTGAATGGTTTATGCAGGAAATAAATTATAAATGAAAAAATATTTGAAAATATGATTAAACAACTGTGATGAAAGGAATAAAACGTTTAATGATAAAATGTTCTTCAGTTCATTATACCGAGCTTTGATATGTTCAAACCAAAACTACATTCTTTACTTCGCTTAATTTTGAATATCAGTCATTTTATCTACAGTAATGTCACAAGAGGTCTGAGACTTATCGATAAATCCACGAGCAAAGCGAGAAATCTCAAACCTCGAGTGACATTTATTAAGACTATTTCCTGAATAAAATAAAAATGTGAATATTATGTCTTTAAATTTGCTCACAAAATGCTAATAATTGTATATTTATGAATACTTAACCTATTCAGACATTGTGAAGTCGAAATAGATGAATAACGATTACTGCAATAAAGAAATTGAATGTTATTCAGTAATGCCAATTGAGGAAAGCGAAATACAGGTTTAAAGATGTTAATTACATGTACTGCGCTTTTTTCTTCTTATTACAACAGAAATACATTTTCATTATCCGCTGAAATCATAATTTAATTTAAATATTTTATAGTATAATTACAAATAACCTGATTAAGACATTACTTAAATGAACAATTGTTATGAAGGAGTGTCATTTTCTTCAGATACAATGGACATGGAATTACAAGATGAAGATGTAGATGTGGAAGTAGGGTTTCGCACTGTATTTAGTACAGTGGATTCATGTTCATCGATTTACGTGGAAACAGTTGGCGACACTGACTAAACAAAAGAACGACTTTGCGATAAATAGATAGTGATAAATCGAGCTGCAGAAATTATCGCGATGTATGACTGTGATTGGGTGGAATTCAAAATTTTATTACCTTTCATTGGCCGAAAATGGAATGACGTCATGTAAGCGAAATAGTCGTATATAGTATTAAACAAAAACTACTGGGTGTTCAGTTCAAAATGTGTCATGGCTCGCTTTATGCCGTCATGTGGCTAGCCGATGAGCCTAGAGAATTCAATCTTCCTACACTTCCGCAGAGGTGTATAACCTAAGCGGCAGAAAAGTTGCCTAGCAAGTACGGCGTTCATTCTGAAGAGTAGTACCGATACGTACGGTAACGCCGGTAGTGGCAGGAATGTGAACTGTTTGGAAATACGTACTGTCGGGAAAAGGGGGAGAGGGTTAAGACGATTACTTACGTATTTGTTGACATTAACTTCGACGGTCAACATGGACACGGAGCATTTGATTTGTGTTGTGGAATGTTACCGTACGCAACCGATGATAACAAATACCCTGCGTACGACTTGCCGGCGCAAAACACAGTTCGAAAGAGGTTATGGTAGCATACAGACCGTACAGACCGCCATCTGTTGCTACTACGTTCAAGTTATACCGTACACGTTCCCTATTTCAGATTGAAGAACGCCTTAAATAATAGGCAACGTCTCTAACATATAAGCTGAAACTCGCTTCAAATCGTTGACCCAACAACCGTGACGTCATGACACACTTTGAAATGAACACCCAGTAGTGGCTTGTTGCAGCAACTGCTGCTTGATAGAGATTGAAAACCACAATAAAATTCCTATAACTTCCACAAAGTCCCACATTACTGACACTATTCATGACCTTCAAAAAACTTAACACAGCTGTATTAATAACTCAAATGAAGATGAAATATATTACGTGAATCAACACTACGAAATAACCTGCAAGATGTCCTACGCCTACGGTATACGTTTTTGCTGCGATAGACGCACATATTTTTAAAATTTTTTACATCGTAATAATATGTAATACTGTCTTCATGTATAATTTCACTTCTTGAAACGTTGTTACAAACATAATTTTCTACATAGTCGTTTATGAGTTCTGAATGCAGTTACATTTCTAACCATTCTACCACATTTTCTTGGTAGACCAGCTACACTCATATTAATGAACTAATGAAGAAGAACTAAATTCACAACGTCACAACACTATTACTTTTTTTAGTACCACCAGATAAAAAACACACGCACTATAACGAAGCACGAAAAATACGTGACAGTTGAAAGATGAACAAACCGTTATTATAGATGTCTCGAAAAGCATGTTATTTTGACGTTGACATCTCACATGTACAGAAGGCTTCGATAACTACATTTATGAACGTTTTCAGAAAACACGATGTTTTATTGTGTGAAATTTCATTATTTGAGACGAAGCTTTTCCTGTACACAAGCCCCACATTACTGACACCATTCATTACCTCCCAAAAAATCTCAAAAAGCTGCATTAATAACTCAAATGAAGATGAAGTACATTACGTGAACCACGGCCCTCTGCACAACACTACGAAATGAACTGCAAGATGTCCTACGGTATACGCTTTACTGCGACGGTCGTGCATATTTTTTAAATGTAAAACTTTTTATGAAATTCTCTACAAACCATTTAGATTTAATCCCACTGGGATTAGTCGCACGGATAGAAAGTGCCCTGATGGATTAACCTTGGTCCCGTGGAGCAGAGGAAAATCGCTAATGTGGGATACGACATGCGTGGATACCTTAACTCCATACCACTTGCCATTAACTTCTAAAATCGCAAGCTCTGCAGCAGAATCTGCCGTACGCAGTAAATGTCGTAAATACGTACACAGCTAGTAGACAATTACATCTTCATCGTCTTTGCTGTCGAAACAATAGGCTCCTGGTGTAAAGAAGCAAAAGACCTAGTTTCAGAAATTGGCAGAAGTTTGGTGACTGTTACTGGAGACCCTCACTGCACCAATTACCTACGGCAACGAATAGGAATAGTCATCCAACGTGGAAACGCAGCCAGCATTTTGGGAACCTTTCCAGACGCCAATTCTCTGGATGAAGTTTTCTTTATTTGAATGTCTGAAAGCAAGACAAGGTGAAGTACGAAGCCCCATAGGATGAAGATAAAACTCCACTCACGGAAAGAATCAAACCACGGACCACTTCGTTGAAAAACACACGCACTATATACAGAGAAATAGTGACAGCCCATAAATTCAACTTGTTACGAATTAAAGTCTAAAAATTCCTCGGGATATGATGAAATTACAATTTAAAAATAATTCCATTTTAGATTTCCCCGCAATATTAATATTATTAGCTTTCGATTGAGACGTCACACAACCTCACAGGCCGTATAGTTTTCATAAAATTTTCCGCCACATTTCAAATTAAATATATAGATATAATTAAAGTAGGAATTTCGCTTTTACTTATTACGTAGGCCCATATAAGCTAATATAAAAGTAATTATTATTGTCTGAATAAACATACTTGTTTGTGGAGCATTAAATCAGTCTGTACTGGTAATTACATCAGTATTTCAGAATGATTGTAATTTCATAAAAGCTTTGTACAGCAGAGCGGCGTTGCCTGGCTTTCAGTCCGCAACCTTCAAATCCGACACAGTGAGGAATTACCGCAACATAAATTCCCTGAAGGCGCAAAGACGACAGTTCTATGCCCACTACTGCTGAATGAGACAAATGACGGTACACAGCGAGCCGCAGCTCATTGATTCTTTGCTTCCGGAGGCTACGATGGAAACTATGAGTAAATTTAGGTCTGACATCATTTGTTTCTAAGGCGATGATTGTAATAATAAGAAAATGATATTATTTAAGAGGTAACAATCCTAGCTAATGATCATGCATACCCGGGTTCAATTTCAGTTAACGGGGGTGACGGGTGAAATTTTGGTAATTATCAGTCAAGAATCTCATTTTCGTTTTGCTTTAAAAATTGAATCAGCAATCACTTGTTTATATGTAAAGCAAGTTCCAATGCTCTTCGTCGTTCGAAAGCTAAAAATTACGCAATATATAGGGTTTTAAAAAGTATCCAATACTTTAGGAGTTGATAGTATGCGTCAAAACAAGAAAAAAAGTCTAATAAACATGGATCCTACAACACATGCTTTCTGAGATGTGAACACTTGTTCATAGGAGGTGCTCAATGTGACGTCCATTTATGGCAATACATTTTTCTGCCCTACAATACAGCAGGCTACCAGATAATCATAGCGTAGTTGACACCCCTGGCATGGAATACTGATACGTCGCAAGGAATACTGAAAACAAAAGTTTGGTTGCGTTTATGAGCGGGTTTCAGCAGAGATGGTGTTGTGAATTTTCGTATTCAGCATGTGTGGGCTGATGAAAATTCTCAGGCACTTGAAGAAACAAGGCATCAGAACCGATTCTCAATCAACGTATGGGCAGGCGTTCTTGGCGATAGATTAATGGCCATACGTGCTACCACAGTGGTTAACTAGGACTCGTTATCAGGATTTTCTAATTAATGTATTGCCTACCTTGCTGGAGTATGTGCCATGTCAGCAAAGACTACAGATGTAATTGATGTATGATGGCAAACCAGCACATTTTTTTCCGCAATGATCGTGAGCATCTGACGCTGACATTTGAGGACCGCTGGATTGATTGGGGAGGCCTTACACCTTGGCCTGCTCAAATCTAAATCCCCTAGACTTTTGGTTATCAAGAACAACCAGGACAATTTCAAAGAGTGCGTGATTCTTTACGCCGAAGGGCTGAGGAATGCATTACAATGAATGGACGTCACATTGAGCATCTCCTATGAACAAGTGTTCATATCTCAGAAAGTATGTATTGTAGGACCTATGTTTATTAGACATTTAATTCTTGCTTTGATGCATACTAGCACCTCCTAAAGTATTGGATACATTTTCTTAACACTCTGTATAAATGGCTACAGCCTTGAACTTCAATTCCATACAAATTTTATAAGCAGTTTTCTCACATTTTTTTTCAGCATATTTCTTCAGGTTCGAAGTGTAAAGGCTCTTACAGTTTTGATGCTAAGAACATGACATTTTTACTGCATGTTCTATATACTGTGGTTAACAAAATTAATGGGGTTTATAGTTAAATTAATACTTTCTGAAATAAAAAATGAAGTATTCATAATGACAATGGAAAATTTATATTTTAGTTATGCAGTGGTTATAAAAATTCCACTCCCCTTTTTTTAATAAATATATAGGAAAACTGATGGGTGATGTATTTCTAAATATGCCACTGCTTTTGCAAAGATATCTTAGAATATTTTTGTTAATAACTAAGAAACTAATTAAATCACAGAAATGAAACTTTACTAAATCATTAACTATCACACCGTAATTATATGCACAAAAAATCAAGGACGTAGCTTGACAAAAGTAGAAAATAGAAATTCCATCCATCACCCCCAACCCTTTCATTCATCCACTCAGTCCTCTGGAGAGGATAGCAACTTCAATGCCGCTTGCCTTCTATGCCCAAGGTTGCGGATTCGATCCCGGGCCAGGTCGATGTCATTTAAGTGTGCTTAAATGCGACAGGCTCATGTCAGTGGATTTACTGGCATGTAAAAGTACTCCTGCGGGACAAAATTCCGGCACATCCGGCGACGCTGATATAACCTCTGCAGTTGCGAGCGTCGTTAAATGAAACATAACATTTTTCAATGCCGCTTCATGGACAATGAGTTGTTGAGAGCGAGCCACATTCACGATGTCCTCTCCAGAGACATAGTTCTCTGACTATCCGCAAGATGTCACCAACGGATGGTTTAAAACTCGTACGATTTTTCAAACTTAACCGAAACAGTGCATGGCCATTTTGAAGAGCATAAAATCCTTTCAGTCACGAATTTGTTTACAAAAGTCTAATTGTTTGTTCTTGATCCTTTTACATTTTTATAAATTGTCCACGTCTCATTTTTATAGCATGATTCTTGGTCCGGATCATTAATATTATCTAGGCCCTATTAATGGTACGACTTTTTTTTTACATAGTAACTATGACTTTATGAAACAGATTTTTAGTCTCCTCTTAGGATTGTACAACAGTAAATAAGCATAAATATACTATCAGTACTTTCCATGAACTTCAATACTGTGCAATTACGCTAAATAGCATTTTATTTGTTAGACAAATAATTGTAATATCCCCAGTGTCAGTGAACTATTACGTCATATTTATCCACTTTTAGACATTTCACTAGAACAATTCGTTCTTCTCCATCAAATCCTTTATAGTCCGCCTAATGTTTCAACTCGTAATGTGGTTTTATATTGTACTTTCTTATAAAGAAGTACTGTCTGCATACTAAGCTTTGTATATGATTTGCTACAACCCTACATAAGAACACATTCTCCCATTCCACGTATATTTAAAAATCTACGCAAGGTAGGGGATTCAGCGCGGATCATGTCTATAGGTTTAGACGCAACCTTTTCTTGGACTACAAGTTTTTATGTCTCCGCCTGCCAAAGCATTGTGCTAGCAGCTTGGGCTACGAAGTGCCCTGCCCGAACTCGTGGCAAACCTGTGGCAGTTGCCTCCAGTGGCCGAGCTTGACATCACTGTTGTAGTCTATCTCGCTCGATCTTTGCATCCGTTGTCAGTGTCTGTTCGCAATTACGTAGTTCACTAGTACGGACTATTACTAATAAAGGAATTGAGTGCTATTTATAATAATATTATAAATAGGCTATACAAAGTTTCATGTTTTAGATGGTGGTGATATATTTTGGAGATGTACTTCATGGAACTGCCCTCCTTCGATCTACATTGACTCAAATGTACGAAAGTACTGTCTTATGACGAAGTGATTCATTAGCCATGCCATCATGGCAGTCATTGATATGGAAGTAATTTGTTATTCGCAATTTTTGTAAAATAAACACGTGTGAAAACTTAGTAGCCCTGCACAGATCTGTTAAAAAATTAGAACAGCTCTAGTTAACGAAGATAATTCAAATATGACAGACGATAGAGACCTATTTTGCTACAGAATATCGATACTGACTTTATGAGAATTTGTGTCGGCTAGAATGTACTATGATATAACAATGAAGTCATCGAATACTATGACTAGTTTTGTGCGTTTGCCGGAAAGCAGAGGGCGTGTTATAGCGACGGTTGGTTCGTTATTTTATTTACATTATGGTAATTAGGTTGGTACGCTGTTAGTTTTTATTTTGTGGTTGGTATTATTGTAATATGAACAGTGTGCTCAGCTGTTTGACTTGGAAGCAATGCTTTCGTGCGGACCAAAATCGTCCTCCCTAACAAATTCTGTTTTTTTTTTTATTTACGATTTAGTGTACTAATCCCTCTTTCTCTAAGTCTTTGTATGCATTCCATCCGTACTTCATGAATTTTGTAGGCCTAATGGGTAATATAAATTCCTTAATGAGAGTGATAAGATTATTTGATCCCTTGAATTTACTCCAGCAATAAAGCACTTTGTGTCTCTTTCTGTACTCCGGAATATCTCAATTTGTTCCCTTTCATTTAACAAAAATCTGCTATTTGCTATTTAGACTATTACAAAATAATGTGGTTCATCTATTTCAACTATGTAACCTTCACTACCAGCTGGATATCAATTATTTGTGTTATGACATAATATATTTCGCGACAGAGCCCTTACGCCTAATATTCCTGAGGTTCATTTTCTACACACATAGAACAGAATAACTGGTTAGGTGTGTTGCTCCTATCAGAACGTTGGACTATGTTCACTTTTTCTTGTGCGCCACAATTTACGCAGCTTTACGAAATAATTGAATGCAATAAATTGCAGTCTTGACAAAATTTAATAATAGTTTGTGTCTTTAAGTTTTTAAAATAAAGTAATATTGTCCTTTCCGACGCACAATTCTGTACTAGTACTGCTGTCACTCGTTGAGCGCGATGTTCATGCTTCAAAAGCAGACTGCAGACTGTTAGTTAAATTGAGTAGGATTGGTATTTAAATACCATTCATATAATACCAGTGCACAATGGTAAGAACTCTAGCGAGACAAAATTAATAACTTCTCTCGTATCTAACAGATTTTTTAAAAAAATTGTACAATAATTACATGTAGCGTATATTTCTTGTGTACAAACTCTGGTTACGTTTGTAAAATAGGAACTACCACTTTACAGGAAGTGCATTTATACAAAATTAATAACTTCTCCCGTATCAAATATATTTTTATGAAACTTTCTACAGACGTTAGAGGTAGCGTATGTTTTTTGTGTGAAAACTCTAGTTATTTATGTATAGGAGCAATCCCTTTACTAGGGGTATATTGACACAAAATTAATAACTTTTTTCTTACCCGACAGATTTCTATGATACTTTGTGCAGAAATTACAGAGATCATACTGTATATCTTTTTGTTTACAAACTCTACATAGATTTGCATAAGAGAAACTACCCCTTCACTGGGGGTGCATTTATACGGAATTAAAAACTTCTCTTGTATCCAACATATTTTTATGAAACTCTGAAGAGAATTTACAGATAAAATATATTTTTGTGTACAAACTTAGATTACGATTGTATAAGAGGAACTACACCTTTATAGGGGATGCATTTAAACAAAATTAATAACTGTCTCCTTTCTAAGAGATTTTTATGAAGTTGCTGGTAGCATATTTTTTTCGTGTACAAACTCTTGATTATGTTTATATAAGACGAGCAACCCTTTATGAGGGGTGTATTTAGATAAAATTAATGACTTCTATCTAACAGATTTTTATGAAACTTTAAACGGGAGTTAAAAGTAGTATATTTTTTTTTTTGAAAGCCAACTGACTTGCAAAAAACAGTTCTTCTTTCGAAGTTTCTGTGACAAGGGATTTTATCAGTCTGCGCTTAATATTGACACAACCTTCATGAAAAGATTTACGCGGCCTTCCAACTTCTGAAGAATAGTGACATAAAGTGGTTTATATAATTTTGTGATATTATTAAGAGGAAATTGTACATCATAATTTAACTAAATCTGGTGTGCAGTAAAAACGTATGTTAGTACTTATTCAACTGTTTTCAGAACTTCCGAAAAACAGATTTAGTTTCTTGTAATTTCGTTATCTTTAACCCGTAATTAGTGAGGTGGTGACTGTGAGTACCCCAGCCATTTTAAGAAAAGAAGCCTGCGCCAGGTGGATGTGCGGAGATATATATTTTTTCTTTTTCATTCCTTATTATGCTGCCTGCTTCCCTAATTTTGAAGAAAACCTAGTTAAAACAAATAGAAGTGCATAATTATATAAATTGCAATTGCAGTTTGATTATCTGAGTGCTACGAAATAAGTTTCTAAGTTGGGGTAAGTGCAATCCCCACCTCACCAGTTACATGACTAGAAAAATATCTCGCCACTTATGGGTTAAAACTAATAACACTATAGTCCTATTTTTTTCTCTATGCGTAATCACATAATGTCACTTTTTGTTCTTAAAATAAATTCAACAGGTAAATTACTTTTCCCTCTGTGCGACATAATCTTGCCTGAAGGAAATAAATAGAGAAAATCAATAATATATTCATAAATTACAAGCAGAAATTATTTAATAATAAGAACGAACTTAACACGTTATAGATCAACGGAATTTAGTACATTCATCCATTCATTCATTCATTCATTCATTCATTCATTCACTGTTTTACCCAACGGCAGGTATTTCCAGCTTTCTCCAATCTTTCCTATTTTCTGCCTTCCTCTTTGTCTCCGCATATGATCCATATATTTTAATGTCGTCTATCATCTCATATCTTCTTCTGCCCCGAACTTTCCTCCCGTTCACCATTCCCTCCAGTGTATCCTTCAGTAGGCAATTACTTCTCAGTCAGTGGCCCAACTAATTCCTTTTCCTCTTTCTCATCAGTTTCAGCATTATTCTTTCTTCAACCACCCTTTCCACAGAGCTTCATTTCTTAAATATTGCAATAGTATATTTACTTCAGTTGTATCTTACTAGTAAGACCTGTAACTGTTGGCAATCCTGTAAAGAATGGAATATACACTGTGTCCGGGACAAAATTTACCAATAAGAAAGTTTAATAACTCGCGTAATAATGGAGATAGGAAAATGAAATTTGCGGCAAATGAAAGAGGGACATTTTAAGTTTTATGTGTGATGTTGGCAACATTTGGTCATTATTGTTGACATAGCTGTAATTAAAATGGCGTTCACAGTGCAACAAAAAGTTCAATACTGCTATTGGCTTGCCGAATTCAAGTATCCGAAGATAGTGGAGAGAAGATTTAGACAACAGTGGCCTGAGAAGCAACCACCAGATAGGCACACAATAACAACTTGGCATAGAAAGCTTCTTGAGAGAAAACACCACGCGGGAAGAAAGTGACAGAAGCGCAAGTGGACAGAATTCCAACGGAGCCCGTGTAAGTCTGTTCGCCGTGCCAGCAGGGAACTTGCAATTCCAAAGTCAACTATCCACGATGTTCTGCACAAGAAGTTACGTCTGCTTGCATACAAGATTCAATTGGTTCAAAAGTTGAAACCAAACGACTTGCCTGCACGATATGATTTCGGTAGTGACATGCTTTTGAAAATTGATATTGGAAATGGATATCTGCAGAAGGTCGTGTTTAGTGATGAGTCCACCTTCCACGTCTGTTGGATTGTCAACAGGCATAATTGTCACATCTGGGGATCAGAAAATCCGCATGTAGTGAGGGAATTGGAAAGAGACAGCCCTAAGATTAATGTTTGGTGCGGACTTACACATGAAACTGTGATTGGACCGTTCTTTTTTGTGGAAAACACTATCAATGGAAATGTGTATCTTGATATGCTGCAAAATTACGCCATTCCTCAAATTCCACAGGGATATGTTTTCCAACAAGACGGAGCTCCGTCTCATTATGCATTACATGTTACAGATCACTTGAATGAATGCTTTCCTCAGCAATGGATTGGTCGACGTGGACCTACAGCATGGCCTCCCAGATCCCCAGACCTAACCCCATTGGACTTCTTTTTTTGGGGGGATACATAAAAGACATTGTGTACAAGACTGTAGTGGCAGATTTGGAGGATCTGCGTCGGAGAATTGTCGCTGCTTGTGCAACTGTCACTCCAGAGATGTTACGAAACACATGGCAAGAACTTGAATATCGCCTGGGCATCTGTCGTGCTACAAGAGGTGCACACATAAAAGTTTATTAGTGGTCATTCGAAACTTTGGAAGTCCCTTTGTCAATTCCCGCAAACAGCATTTTCATCCATCAATTATTTGTTGAGTTATTAAACTTTCTTATTGGTAAATTTTGTCCCGGACACTCTGTATATTACAAACCCGCAGGTTACCGCACCTAGCTCCTAAAGGGTTTTGAAGTTAATGGGTTGTTATGAGATATAAAAAAAAAAGGTTTCGTCGATCTGTTTCGATCCACTCTTTTTAGAAGTCTATAGGCTATCAAAATTCATAATAAACACAAAATTATTACTTTTTATTCAATTATTGTCAGTCATCAGCATGTACGGACAAGTTTCTGCTTTCCGTCAAATATTATTTTAAAATATGCTACATATATTAAGTCAAATCTAGCAATGTAAATTTAACATTTAGTTCTTCACATCGTCGAACACCCCCCCCCCCTTCTTTATTTCACTCCGAATTACTGTCTGGCACTACATGAAAGGCCAGAGCCAGCTGCCTGCAGCTCCAACTTCGCTGTAACATGATGCTGATATACCTCTGTTTATTGCAGCTTTGATTACAGATTATGAAGGTTCAGTATGTTTACAGTAGTATGTCATCAACAAAATTCACTTTCACGAATATGACCAAAGTTAATGTTGTTCCGCTAGATTCGCACATCCGCCCACCACTGCAAGAATGCAGGGCGTAAGGGGTATAAGTGCCATTATTTTAGCCTAACTGATGATTTTTTCACCTCATAAGGGAGAAAAATGTCCTTAATTTTTTTTTCTAATTGTAATATTTCATTATAATTAAAATTTACAATATTAGACGTTTGAAAGGGGAGGAGGGGGTTTACAAGTACACAATACAGCTCAAGCAGGTACAGACATATCGGCACAAAACGGATGCTCTATTCTAATGCAGGGACGTACCATGACAATACTTTCAATCTCATTAATACAACATAATGGTAAATTTTTAATTTTTTTTAACATCATTGTTGAATTTTTTTATTGTACGTCTAAACTAGAAACAATAATGATTTACTGCACAAAATCACACGAACTTTTTATCTAATTCAAAATTTTAATCTCTCCCGATTTCATAAAGCAGTATCACTTTAAAAGAAATTTCTGGTTGTGTGATTTTCAAAACGGGTAAGAGACTCCCAGTTTCTAATAATCGTTGAGAAACTGCTATAGAAGTTCGCCGATTGGGTAACCTTCTTTGCAGAAATCTTTGGCGGTACATCCTTCTTGTTGCACTTGAATTACGACGAGTTTCTCTATAAATTAATAATTTATGATTTCTGAAAAGTGAATGACATTGTAAGTTGTTTATCGAATACCTGTACTGAACTGCCATCCGCTCGGGAGGAGATCTATGGACAGGGAGCTTGAACTCATCTGAGTTGTACATCTGTGCAGAGTTCGTCAGCTGCATGAATTCTGCTGAAGATGTTGCCACGTCTCTCACAACAGAATATTAACAAATTTAAGCATGTACCTTTATTTAATTTCACGAAAACGTAATAGAACACACAAATATTTATTTAAACTAATAATAACTCTTTGCTAGATATACCTATTGATGTAACTGTTTTCGTAATTTTACTAACGATATAAGCAGTATAACGCAAACAAAATGAGGAAAGAAATATATTTATTTCTGGGAATTATAAAGATTTGACCCTATGTTACATGAACATTTTTTGATCCTGTAGACCGTCCCCAACGACTGTGAAAAGGACGGCACTTATACTCCTTACACTCTGTATATTACTTTTGTAGAACATGATTTTTATTTTTAATATAGGCCTATGAATTTTTCTTCATTATGTTAATCTTTCATGTGGTCCAAATTATCTTATTTAACAATAAATTGTAATTGTATAATTCTTAAAATTACATGCAACTAAACGCATATTTCGCTCTTACTGTTATTATTATTATTGTTATTATTATATTGTTTTCTGTATTGATTTTATATTTTGGTGTACATTTTTATACTGGTTGAGTGTAAGCGAAGGCCTTACGGCCTTAACTCTGTCAGTCAAAATAAACTAATTAAATGAATAAATAATTTAAATTGTAGGAAAAGTCATCGCAGTATCAATTCTTATCATTAGAAAGCATTGTGAACAATCTGCGGGGTCTAGTTTTGAATCATGAATAGAACGTCAACTGCATCACAAAAAAGATGCAAGTGTTCCCTGATATGACCTATGTCACGCGCCAAACATGACTTCACGTCAATATAGTCTGTGAACAGCTAACCTTATCTTCGTTCGTCCTGGACCAGAATACGGTCCCTAATTATAACAATATATATACAGTATGTTATTCTGTTGGAGAGAGAAAAGGAAATACAGTAGCCTCCAAAGAGCCAGAATCTAGCTTTGTATGAAAGCCTGCATAATAACTTGTGTTTAAATTCTCTTTAAGTACTTACTTACTTACTGGCTTTTAAGGAACCCGTAGGTTCATTGCCGCCCTCACATAAGTCCGCCATCGGTCCCTATCCTGTGCAAGATTATTCCAGTCTCTACCATCATATCCTACCTCCCTCAAATCCATTTTAATATTATCTTCCCATCTACGTCTCGGCCTCCCCAATACTTAATACATTTACTTACATTACGAATAGAATCACACTCCATACTGAAGAGAGAAACCTAAATAATAATAATAATAATAATAATAATAATAATAATAATAATAATAATAATAATAATAATAATAATCCCAATTCTTGGAAGGAATAATAATAATAAATCATAGCTATTTACTGTTTAAATGTGTTGTATGTGAGATACTTGAAATGGCCCTAATTAAAGTTGAGGGAATGTAAAATCTATAATAGACTACAGTGTTACGGTTATATACTTTGGTGCTCTCATTTTCAAGACAGAAATTCATCAACGATTTACGAAAGCAGTGGAAGGTAAAACCGGAAATTTCAGTTAATTCATTGTAGCTTATCAGAGCTTTAACATCTGCACTAAAGAGATATTGCGGTATAGAACAAGTTAATTAAACAGGCTCATGATACCCGTTCCTCTTGCTATGGTACATGTGACACATCAATACCAAATAAATTTTCCTGTAATCAGAGCGGTACACGCACTTCCTTGGAAATTCTATAACTCGAAACGAAATGGCGGTCCACCGGTGCTGAATTACGGCTAATTGAATTTTCGCATCACACACACATCCGTAGAATTCAGAGATCACAATATGGCAAGGATATTTCTAGGAAATATAGAGTGCAGTTTATTATTAGGTGTGAGCGAAGCTGATGCATATGTATCGAAGATACGGAGAACACAGCTCTTTTGCTTTCATCTCAGCCACAGAAGTGAGTGAGTAAGCATCATGCTGTGGCCGCTTTTCATATCGAGAACGGCTGTGGAGCCCACAATGTTCCTCACTTTGTGGGCTCCACAGCCGTTCTCGATATGATTTAGAGGAGTGAAATTCCTTGAGTTCATTCAGAGTGGAACCGCTCCTAGTCCATATTAGCAGGACAATAAATCGAGTTATGCGTACATAAATTATGGTATAAGGTATGTATTAATATTAAACACGTGACTCGAAGAATAGTACATTATGCAACGAGCCTATAATGGTAGTAATTAAGACGAAAGTATGATTGTTTATGAAACGAGCGCAAGCGAGTTTCATAATTTTCATACGAGCGTCTTAATTACCATTATAGGCAAGTTTCATACGACTTTTTATGCTCGGCCATATTTCTAACTTGAAATTATTTAAAATTAGGTCTTCTTATGGTTATGTGCGAACTGACCTGAATTGTGAGATGTGCGCAGACGCGAAAGTATTGATTTTTTCCGAAGCCGAATGTCATTGACCTTGGCAGAGAATAAGATGAAGATTACTCTGATATAACCTGGAAATTGATTTAGAATTGAAAAACGAGATGACAAATTGAATTTATTTGAATATTATTTACAATTAACGCTAATTATTATAGTAACAGAACATAACCTTCTGCGACAGTATTGCATTTCCAGCCTCCGTGACTTTTTGCTAATTGTCTTTCGATTGCATATCCGAGAATAATCGATATAAAGGTACAAAGCTGACTTGTCATTGGCTGAACACCTGAACTGTAATGAGTGGGTGGACTTTAATTACATGCATTAAAGGACTGTTACCAGGTGCATAATTACTACATTTCGGCATGATCGAGCATAAAATATAATCATGACATTATTCCGTATAATAGCATTTCTAAAAATTCAATAGGCCTGAGTATAGAAAACATAAATACAATGATTTTCTGAAAGAATAACAAATAAATTCACAAAAACAGATTACATATGAAGACCTGAATTGCAGAACATCCCAAGTCCACTTTTTTTCGATTTTCACTTTTTTTGTTAAAATGAATGTACATATCTATGGCTACCTCCTTGCACTATATTACCGCCGAAGTCGAACTCTTACCATATATAATGACACAATATAATTCTTAATGAATGGAATAACTTCCAAAGTCCATGGACTTGGTGAGTTTTTCCATGTAGTGAAATGTTTATTTATTTCAGCCAGTTTCCTTTCGACCTTTGCAGTGAGAACATTACAATTTGTGAGAGTTGATATTTTACTATTTTAAGTAGATTATTTAACGACGATGTATCAACATCTTAGGTTATTTAGAGTCAGAATGAGATGAAGTCGGTAATGCCGGTGAAATGAGTCCGGGGTCCAGCACCGAAAGTTACCCAGCATTGTTCAAAGTGGGTTGAGGTAAAACCCCGGAAAAAATCTCAACCAGGTAACTTGCCCCGACCGGGATTCGAACCCGGGATACTTAGTTTCCCGGCCAGACGCGCTAACCATTACTCCACAGGTGTGGACTATTTTCTATTTAAAATGGAGGAAGTTTCAAGTGATAGTGATTGAAAAATATGTGGGGAAAAAACGTAAGGTGTGTGAGAAGTGGAAAAGAAATTTAGCAAAACGGAAACGCAGTGCAGGAGAAGAATATACAACCAGCACAGGGATAATACATCCAGCTAGAATGTCAGGCCCTAGCTGCATATGCAGAAGAAAAATGTTGTGATATGTTTAGTGAAACAGAAAGGGCATCTATTCTAAGTAATTTTAATGTTTTGGCTGACAAAAATAAGCAAAACGTTCATCTTTGTGGACTGATGTCACCAAGTGTTGTTTCCTGCCAAAGACCGCAAACAGAAGAATGTTCCCAAAGTAACTTCACTATTAAGTAAAAAGTAAGTTGAAATATTCAAATACTTTTTTTCATATTATATATACCACGTTAAACAAATAACCAATCGTAGCTACAATGAAATATTGTCATCGATTTTATGAACCCTTTCATAAAATATTCAGTGTTCAATTCGTCCCTGCTAGGCTACAGTTTTCTTTTTTTCGATGAAACTGTACTTATATTACTATGTATTTTTTAGGTATCCGTAGGAACCACTAATAATCTTATATGCCGGATATGGCAGCTTGCAGTCTTCATGGCATCGGGGAAGGGAGAGTAAAATGCCTCGCAATGATAACTGCAATGGGGGAATCTTCTACTGGTAAAAGAGATCTCAATAATAACAGACCCCATAGTCAATCTGCTCAGACCTTAAGTTAGGTACTGTGTGTTTAATAGGTTTTCTTCCGACTTTTTAATTTTAAAAATTTCACTAAATATATATTTAGTATAGTCCTAAATGTGGTAAGTTTTATTTTCTTATTTGTAACAGGTAGGTGATCACATACAATCCTTTCCTTTATAAAGTGAGCCATTATAGAACGAATAAAAGTAAGAGGCGATATCTGTCATCAGAACTAAGTATTATGAAAACCTACACCCTCTATCAGGAGAAGCATTACCCAGAAAGTTACTCAAAATCAAAAGTGGTACAACTCCTGAAAAAGTAAATGCAGAATTGAAATATCGTTGGTTCCACAAAATACTATACTTACAACTTCAACTATGCTTTCGGATGTCCTGCTACGGACGTGTATAATACATGTGCTGAGTTAGGAAACAAGTGAAATTCTGCACAAATGATGGCTTCAAGAGGCAGATGACACACAAGCTAGCAATATTCTACGACAACAAGAAAAAGTTCTCAAATCTTGCCAAAGAAAGGAATAACATTGGTGTCCTATATTTTCACTTCCAACAGAATTTCCCATGCCCTTACTGCCTGTGAGCGAGATATTCTACCTCTGTCAGCTGTGGCAATTCAACTTGTGTATTCACAGTGAAAAATCAACAAAAAGCACAATGTTCATGTGGAATGTATCTCAGGGACACAAGGGTGTTAACGAAGTCGTTTCGTGTTAAAACAAATATATCACAACTGTACTGTCTGCAGAAGTTGACTCTCTGTACTTGTTCCCCGATGAGTGCATTAATCAGAACAAAAATATGACAGTGGTTCAATATTTACAACTTTGGTTGCATCTGAACGATTCAAGTGCATCACTCACTACTTCCCTATAAAAGGTCACAGTTTTCTTTCATGTGACACAAACTTTGCAAGAATAGCAAAAATCAAAAGGAAGAAAGAAAAAGTGGAAACTCCGAGAGAATGGGAAGACACTGTGAAGAATGAGGCAAATTTCAATGTGGAGACTTTCAAGAACACAAACAACACTTGAGACAGTATTATAAAATGTCAGCGAAGTGCAGAGGTCTGTTTCAAAGTACAAAATATTTAAGTACTCAAACAAGTTTCCAGGGAAAGTCGCAGTTACAGAAAATATGAGAGGAACTAAAGCAGGGAGATGCACTATCACCTTTACTTTTTAACTTCGCTCTAGAATATGCCATTAGGAAAGTTCAGGATAACAGGCAGGGTTTGGAATTGAACGGGTTACATCAGCTTCTTGTCTATGCGGATGACGTGAATATGTTAGGAGAAAATTCGCAAATGATTAGGGAAAACAAGGGAATTTTACTTGAAGCAAGTACAGCGATAGGTTTGGAAGTAAATTCCGAAAAGGCAAAGTTTATGATTATGTCTCGTTACTAGAATATTGTACGAAATGGAAATATGAAAATTGGAGATTTAACCTTCGAAGTGGTGGAAAAATTCGAATCTCTTGGAGCAAAAGTAACAAATATAAATGACACTCGGGACGAAATTAAACCCGCAATAAATATGGAAATGCCTGTTATTATTCGGTTGTCATCTAGTCTGATGTCAAAAAATCTGAAAGTTAGAATTTATTAAACAGTTATATTACTTATATTACCGGTTGTTCTGTATGGTTGTGAAACTTGGACTCTCACTTTGAGAGAGAAACAGAGATTAAGGGTGTTTGAGAATAAGGTTCTCAGGAAAATATTTTGGGTTAAGAGGGATGAAGTTACAGGAGAATGGAGAAAGTTACACAACGCAGAACTGCATGCATTGTATTCTTCACCTGACATAATTAGGAACATTAAATCCATACGTTTCAGATGGACAGGGCATGTAGCACGTATGGGCAAATCCATAAATGCATATAGAGCCTTAGTTGGGAGACCGGAAGGGAAGAGACCTTTGGGGAGGCCGAAATCTAGATGGGAGGATAATATTAAAATGGATTTGAGGGAGGTGAGATATGATGATAGAGACTGGATTAATGTTGCACAGGATAGGGACCGATGGCGGGCTTATGTGAGGGCGGCGATGAAACTGCGAAGCCATTTGTAAGTAAGTAAGACATGTTGTTTAACCTTATTGTTGCGAACGTCGCTTCTTTACTCCCAATGGAGAGAAGAGAGACTTGCTAACTTCTAGTTTACCGATGTTTCAAATGGACTGTTGACTGTGCTATATTTGCACTAAATATATAAACGAGGGTTACAATTCGTTGCTTTAAAGTTAATTTAATGTTACCCTCCGGAGTTAAATATAGGATTTGAAGCCCACTTAAGTCGGTGCATTGTACTTGTATGTTACATCGATTTAATTTCCCGGGAGAGTTAAGGTTGCTACAAGGCACGGATTTGTTTTATTTACATTCAGCTAAATTTATCACCTGAAAGCAGAAATTCTACCATAAATCTGTATTACTAGGATGAAAAGCTTATTATTGTTCTAATTTAATGTACCAACAAGTCCAAGGTGGAGTCACTACCTACCTCACGAACATGAAGAACGTGTGCAGTAACCTATATAACATGTAATGCATTTATTATTTTATAAATGCAATTGTGTTTTTATTTCTGAATCGTGGCCATGTTAACGTACTGTACTGTGATTCATGTCGTAACATACCTGACTAAAAATTCAGTAGACCCGGGTTTGATTTCATGCAATCAATTTGAAATTAATCTTCTTCCTCTAGACCCGCATCTTTTGTCGTGTGGTCTTGTACCATGTATAAAACATGACTGTAAACTAGCTTTCTTGAAAATTATGTTCATTCAAAACTCAACAGATGTAAAATCCATAAAGTAAATGGTCATGATGATAGCTATAATCAGCCATATTGTACGTATTTACACGCTATTTGAAAATTGATATATATATATATACATTTATTTATTTATTTATTTATTTATTTATTTATTTATTTATTCTGGTGTAGTTAAGGCCATCAGGCACAACACCAGGAATACAAATACAATAATAGAAATAAACAGAGAAAAAATTAACTAATATACAAAGTAAAGCTACACAAGAAATAAAGAGAGAGAGAGAGAGAGAGAGAGAGAGACACTATAAACAAAGTAAAGTCACATAAAAATATACACCGGGTTGCAGTCACACAAACTTTAAATGAGTAATTAAGTATCATAATTAGTTGTATTCTAACTAATTAACCAACATAAACAAGAAACTTGAAATTTTAATCTAGATTTAAAAAAGAAAAAGAAAAAAAACACATCAGTACTTCTACCAATACTAAAAAAATTAACCAAGACAAAATTTTCCAATTCAATTTTGAATTGTGATAAAGTCCGGCAGTCCCTGACGTCATTAGGTGACGAATTCCAGAGGCGAGGTATTTCTACAGTATAGGAAGATGAGTATAAATACGTTCTATGATGAGGGATAGAAAGAAGTGCTTGATGTCGGTTTCAAAGAGTTGTAAGAAACTGAAAGCGCGATAACAGATAATTCGGAGTAGAAGTATGCATGATTCTAAACAGAAGAGACAGTGAATGTATTTTTCTTCGTTCCTTCAGACGCACCCATGAAAGTAACTGGAGGGAAGGTGTTTATGGTCAAATTTACGAAAATTGCAGATGAATCGTATGCACACATTATGAACACGTTGTAGTCTCTCAGCTAAGAGTGAACTTACATTAGTTAGCAAGGAATCGCAATAATCAAAATGGGGCATTACAAGCGTTTGAATAAATATATATATATTTGAGATTAAGTGGTAGAAATTGTTTCATGGAGTGGGAAAAATAAAACCGGCCCGCGGAAAATAAATAGGCTACGAAATGAATTTATATGTATAAGACTGACGCGGAAATGACCCTGACAATACAGGAAACCGTGATTTCAATGCAACAATGAGTTGCTGTCATATTATGTCTTCGCATGCTCTGTCCCGAACTTCACTGTGTCATTACTTTTGAGTGAGTGAGAGGAGCAGACGTTTTTAGTGGCCAATTGAATGCAACACGAAATGGTGCCCACGATAAAACAACGCGTGTTCATTGTCGAGTGTTATGCGAAGCACAATTCGTGGCAAAACTGTGCGGAATTGTTTGCGCAAGAGTTTGAGACTGGATTTGTTTTGGGAAAACCTCCAGCAAAGGTTGCAATGCAAAACTCAGTGGCAAAATGGCGTGAATCGGGCTCTGTAGCGAATAAAAACCGTAGCTATCCGAAAAGAGTTCGATCAACAGAAAACATTGCTGAAGCGCAGGAAAGCCTAGAACAAAGTCCGTCGAAATCGATTTTCCGGGCTAGTTTTATTTTGTCTCCCCTCTATTATACATATAACTAAAAGGTTTGTAGCTTATATGAATATAATAAATGCAGGATAAATAGATTACTTCCTCACCACAAAGAATCTACTAGACTTAAGGAAGAAATACACCCGTGCGCTGTTTACGGAGAATGGTAGTATTGAGGGTTGGTCAGTTTTCAAAACATTAATGTAAAATCTATTTACTGACCAAAATTAAGCAAAAACATCCTGAAATTTTCTTCTTTTCGTTTCAAACAGTTACATTTACAACCCTTAAAATTAAAGCAGAGTCTCGTCCGAAAAGAAGACATTACGATCAATTTTGCTGACATGCACTACATTCAAATACAATCCACTCACAACTTCTACCGTAATACTGATTTCAATTCCTTCTAAGGTTCTAACTTCAATAGCTTTGTAGAATTTTGCATAGAACTGTACAACATACCCGTTTCCTGTGGAAAAAGACGAAGCGATCTTTTAAGGAAATTTCCCAATTGATATCTCTGTCATTTGTTGTACGTGGAAACACTACGCCTTCCTGTGTGTTCCTTATCTGTGACACATCGAAATTTATTCAGAAAGGCATGAATCATTGTACAACTTGGACGTTAATCATTCCTGGTATCGTTTTCGAACTTCACAGGTGCAATGTCTGTTACTATATAATTATGGTACATAAACTGTTGCTAAGATTATTATGTGTAAACCACAGATACCACCAGCCAGGTATCGAGTCTAAGTGTACGCTATGTGTTTAATTCTGTGACAGATAAATACTTTCATGTGGTGGGAGGAAATCACCACTTCCATATATGTGTTTATAGGTAGTGACTCAATATTAAATACTAATATACATATTGTGAATTTCGTGCTTATTACAGACTGTTACTGCTTAATACTATATCTGGGTATGACATTTGAAGCTATAAATCATAAATATGAACACAGAATGTACAACACCTGTTCTTGCCCCGGCTTCGATTGAGTCTCAAGGAAGGTGAAACTCACTCGCTGATAGTAATGTTTACTCCATAACCAGCCAGTGCTAGCGTTGCGCACGAGAATCAATTAAGCGCTTCGTGGTAATGACGTAATCTGTTTCTCCAGTAATACATGTATGTATGTACTGTCGATGACACAGCTCATCTGCCCTGAACCTTTGGGAAGTTAGGGGTGTTGTTTAGAGGGGTGTGAGGCTAACTTTGGAGCAAGCGGCTGGCTAACGGTACTTTTGGTGTGAATACCCTCTGCTTAATCCCCTTTCTATTTTCTTCAAAAAAACATTTCTCTCTCTTCATTTGTACTTGGAAGACGAAGGTGAACGTTTGCTTAATAGAATTGCTGGTATAAATATATATTCAAAGTTAAGACGCAGCAATATAACTTTCATGTGTAGTGTACTCCATAGTAACGTGGCACGTAATTGCTAAATCAATGTTTTTATAATGCATGCTACATTGTATTTCGAACTTTCTCTCCATCCACTCCATCCACAATTAGTGCGAAACTACTACCCCAACCCCGCATTCCTTCCAGGGCAGATGAACTGTGTCACTGACAGTATGTATGTATGTATGTATGTATGTATGTATGTACGTATGTATGTATGTATGTATGTATAGTCCATTCGCTTCCGTAAGTGACATCGCACTTAGACAGGAGCAGCAGTACCTCCACTGAAGCCAAACAAACCCCCGACCTCCACTGCTATCCCAGATACTGTTCAGTGTAAGGGTTGTCCAAAGCTTTAAATTCATGGCTATTTTGTCATCAGCCATGGGAAAACATACATACTGAAACTTTCATTCATGATTATTTAATACCCAATGTAAATAATAATTTATGTAATAAATATAATATGCTTTAGGCCAACTCCTGGACATAAGAAATATGGATTGTTTGCTCGATAAACTTAATAACACAAATCACAAACATTTAATTAATATTTCATATGTACATTCATTCATTCACAGTGTTCTGCCCAAGGAAAAGTCTTTCACTGTAAACCCAGCATTCTCCAATCTTTCCTATTTTCTGCCTTCATTCTTAGTATGTGAATGAATGAATGAATTTAGCCATTATGTCTCGTGAAGGGCAAAGGCCTCCTATAAAAAGCGTGACTCGTTATTCCTCCCCTGGTGATTAATTCCAGCGAAATTTGTCGATCTGTATACCTTTAAAAGTAGTGTTATAGCAGTAGTCATCATTGTAATGTACTAATACTATACACTGTAACATTTCTAACTATTTCTAGTGCGTATTAGTCATAGTTCTTTCCACCGAGATTTGTCTCTTACTTTTCTTGACCACTGTTTGCCCGTCGTTTTCACAAATATATCCCCCCATCTGATTGTGGTCTTCCCTGGTTCCTTTTTCCGATTTATGGGTCCATTGTGGTCGCGTGCGTCCATCTTGAGTGCTCCGTTCTCGTCATGTGTCTCACTCACTTGCACTTCGTCATCATGGCACGTTCTGCTGCATCGGATGTGTTGACCAGTTCTTGTAGACTATCGTTAGGGAGCTTGCCTTTTAGCGTGACTCCTATTACTTTCCTCTGCATCTTTCTCTGGAAATTTTGGATCGTTGCATAGGCCTATTGCTTCGTAGACAGAGCCCATGTCTGACACCCGTGTAGGATTACTGACAGAATGCAGGTCTCTAGAGTCTCCAATCTTAGTTTACGGCTGATTGCTTTGTCCAACAATATGAATTTTAAACTCCAGAACGCCTTCCAAGCTGATGTTATTCTTCTTTTCTATCTGTATGTCGGTATTCTGCTTGAAGGCTACATGTTGTCCCAAGTACTTATATTCTCAGAGATGTATTGTAGTTCTGTGTCGTCCAGTAGTACTGAAGTTTGTTGTCAATTGGTCATTATTTTCGTTTCGTCGCTGTTCATAGTCAGACCTATGGCCTTACTCTGGGCGTTTAGTTCGTTCACCATCTCTTGAAGTGCTTGCGCTGATCTGGCGAACAGAATGATGTCATCTGCGAAGCGTAGATTTGTTAGCCTTCTGCCACTGATTTTTATTCCCTGTTTTTCGTTCAATTTCAAGTTTCGAAAAACGTCCTCCAGTACTGATGTAAACAGTTTGGGTGAGATGTATCAGGTATTAAATATACACACATTTACTCTATAGCAACATTCGGCACAATGTTAATGTAAACCATATATATAGGCCTATATAAGGTTTTTTTTTTTTTCAAAAGTAACTCATAACTGCAGTTAAATGTTACCTCTACTCCCGTCTCAGTTACTGTGCACTTACAAAGTAAGGGTTGTGCAAACCTTTCCCTTGCATACATTTGTTTTATCATCAGACACGTTTATTCATAAAATTTAATACACGATATGATTAAAGTACATATAATTTCTGTAATAAATAGCATGATACGCATTAGGCCAACTCCTGGTCATAAAATTAATATGGATTGTTTTTCCATAAACTTCACACGAATCACAAACATATCGTTATTATGTATTAGGTATTAAACGTATACACGTTTACTCTATAACAACATTGGACGTAATATTAATGGAAAACATATATATATATATATATATATATATATGCCTTTGTAAGTGTTTATATTGTAACATCAAACCTATTCGATGGGACCTGGCTTTATCAGGGACTGAGGAAGGATGAGTCATCTGTCAGCATCGGATTCACGAATGCTACCTAGGTCACCTATCGGACTTGGACTGTCATCGCGTATATAGGGCGCACAATGAGGCAAAGCGTGCATTACAAAGTGTAGGGACCCATTCCGGGTTGAGCCAGGCCAAACCATCACCACTGTACCTTTTTACAAAACAGATGAAATATTACACACAAAATTTTATTTTCAGATGATGTTCAAAATACTATAGGTTGCATTTGCAAACGTTCTCGATGACGTAACTCGCGCAACAATAGTCGCAAATATATTTTGTTTCCATAAAATATTCCTTTATAAATGCAAGGTTAGACGTATCTGATCTACTTGTCCAAAATTCTCTCATACAATTTTAACTGAAATTATGCGTTACAATAATCAGTAAGATTGTATTATTAAATTTGTGTGTATAATGCATGTTGTGGATGTTGTATAACTGTTTGAGAGTTCAATCATTATTGTTGGTTGTTATATTACTTTGAAATAGGTCTTCATTTCGTCAGTTGTTGCTGTTACACTTTAGTCAACAAGTTAATGAAAATTGTACCCTCAACAGTGTGGCATTTAATGACATGCGTTCGCAGTTGAGCTTTGGAAATAAACGACCCTGAACTTTTCCGGGTTCTTCTAGGGGAATATTTTGGGATCTCTTTTCCTCCACGTGCTCCATATTAAGGGTGGATATTTTATCTTCATATTACAAACCGGATGTAGGTATTGTGTGTATATATATATCCCAACCAGCCGTCTACCCTCATGTTGGAAAATGTAATTAAAGCCTTAGTTTTAAGCATTTAGAAATCATAGGGTACCTCCGCACAATACACCTACTTATCTCTATTACCCCCTGACACAAAAGGTGGGGTCCATTGTCAACACGTGGCGGAGGGCACGGCTACAAATTATCGCGACCAGCGTCCACTGTGTGAAGTCCTTTGTGGGCATAATCACAGAGACTGGATAGACTGTAAGGATACGGGGGTGTAGGGGACACTTCATTGCGACTCCTACGAATCCAATGTAAATAAGATTGCAAATCTAATTTCTAGGTGATACAGACCAGATGCTACTTCATCTGATTGTTATTTCAAAACGGAATGCTTGCATAGCTTTACCACGCAAACATGTTTGTATGTACTACTTTGAATAAAACAAGGAATGCATTGTTTGCGTCTTGTTTCCTCTTTTTGTTAGAGTTACATGTTTCTTGTCATGATACAGTCAATTTCTTTCAGTAATCAGATTCTGAATAACGATTTGTATAGAATTTTTATTATTTAGTTAGTTACTATTGGCTGGGTCACTGTCTGAGAAGAAACTGCTTACTGAAGGATGCACTGGAAGGAACGATGAACGAGAGAATAGTTCGGGGCAGAAGAAGATGTAAAATAATAGACACATTAATATATATGGATCATATGCGGTGACTAAGAGGGAGGAAGAAAATAGGAAAGTCTAGAGCAGGCCTGCACAAACAGCGCTCAACGAGCGCGCGCTCTCCTTCGGAACGGGAGAGCTGTGTTTACCGCTCGCCGAAACGGAGAGGAAGATACGTCAGAATGACAGACTTGCTATAGGTAAAGGAGAGGGAAACGATCACTCAGTTATCTAGTGGAGTGCAATGTGTAGGTCTATTCTCAGTAACTGTTTCACGTTGCTTACCTACTGCTACAGTACAGTATGGAGGAATCTAAAAGACGGAACATAACATTTAACGCTTAACGATTTACAGCTCGAACTTATTGATCTCCAATGTGACATAAGGACTAAAGATCGTTTGAATAATACTACTAGCCTGGTTGAGTTTGACAAGACTAAACATTAACAATAATATCCACGACTTCACAGGCTTGCTGTGAAAATGATTGCTATGTTTGGCTCAACATTTATATTTGTGAGCAACTGTTTTCTATAATCAACTTTAATAAAGGCAGACATCGAACATCTGTAACTGATGTTTCATTATGATCAATAGGCTACTGTTGCTTTCAACTGCCAACAGCATAAAACCTCGTTTTGATGTACTGATAAATAAAAATATAATAAAATGATATTGTACATTTAAGTAGCTATAGAATTTCTATTACTTCTGTAAAATAAATATTTCATTATTAATTAATTTTAGTCCGAGGTAGTTTTGCAAACACTGAACGAGAATTCATTTCATAAGCACTTGTAATAGTACTTCCTTTTGTGTATATTTTGTACGAGATCCATCCCGTCTTCCAGTCCACCCTTATACAGAGCGCAGCTAATATCTGCATTCCGCTCATGAGCTGTGAGCCGGCTCGGAGAGCGCAAACCTTGTGCAGGCCTGGTCTAGGGAATGCTGGGTTTGCGACAGAGCAATTATGAATGAATGAATAAATGAATGAGTGATTTATTTATTTATTTATCATCGTCATCATCAGCATCATAATCACCATCATCATCATCACCATCATCAGGAATAATACTACTATAAGCCGTAGATCTCCAGTGGGGCAAGGCCTCCTGCTTGGGCAGGGGTGGCTCGAGTCTTGACCATCAGAAGAGCCGACCTGATGGTCTATATTTACATTCCTAGTTTTATTGTCCACAATTTCACTAGCACTGGTTGTTGCTGCCGCTTAAATTTGGTTGACTGCGTCCCTCCACCGTGTTCTTTGGCGTCCTATTCTGGTCCACAGTCCTCCTAGCTGCAACTTGAACTCGTCCCCCCATCTGGTTCTCGGTCGTCCACGGTTTCTCCAGCCAATTCTTGTATCCCACAGTGTCGCCGTGTGTGCCCATCTGGTAGGTTGCTTTCTTACCATGTGTCCTCCCCAACGCCATTTCATCCTATTAGCTAGTGTGACCACGTCCTCTGTGTCGCTTCTTCGTCGTACTTCTTCGTTTCTGACTCTGTCCTTCAGGCTTATTCCGAGTATTTTCCTTTCCATTCTTCTTTGACGTCTTCCTAATTTTAATGCCTGTTTCTTGGCGAGTGACCAGGATTGGGCCCCATACAGAAGTACAGGTGCAATGCAGCTGTTGATGATCTGCCTCTTCTGCAATTTCTGGTTCTTCTCCATTAGCATGGAGGACAGACTCCAAATTTTTTTTTTCCATGCTGATACTATTCGTCCATCTATTTCTTTATCCATGCTGTTCTGAATTGATATGGTCTGGCCAAGGTAAATGTACTGCGTGACAAATTCGATCTTCGCATTGTTGACTATCATCTGCCCTTCTACGTCGTTAGTCAATACTTTGGTTTTTCTGGTGTTCATTGTTAGGCCCACTGCCATGCTTTCTTGGCATAAATCGTTCAGCATCTCTTCCAATCGTTTCCTGGATCTGGCAAACAGAACGACGTCATCAGCGAAGCGTAGATTGGTCAGCCAATAGATATGCCCTGCTTGCAACCCCAAAGTAACTTGCGAAAGACCTCCTCCAATATACAATTAAAGATCTTCGGTGACAAGAGATTATGGGTCCTTATTTATTTATATATTTGTATATTTGTTTATTTATTTATTTATTTATTTATTTTTTATTTACTTACTACCAAATTTAATTTCAAAATATCCATGAACAATTAACAGAGGCAAAGTCGTCCGCATAGAAATGTTATAACAATGAGACCGGAACAGGCCACTGTGCCTAAATCCTTGATTTGTTTGATGATTTATTAATTTCTTTATTTATTCATTTACTTATTTATTTAATGAAAAAAACTGATATAAGACGTTACAAAAAGGTACCCCGAAGAAGCAAAGCTCATGTTCGGGAACATTTCCGTTTTTTTAGAAATTGCCGGTAACAGGGATACTACACAAATAATACATAATTCACAAATATTCCTATGTCGATTCTACATTACAATTTTAGACTTCAATACCAGCATAAAATTCTTAGTAGGGGAAGAATTATGACGTACATATAGGCCTATAGACCTGTATAATTCATAGACTAACATTTTAACATCAGAATGAGATTGTTAATAAGTGGGCCTACATGAAGATAATGCTATAGTTAAAAACAAAAATAAAACTGATATTTGAGTTAAGATAGCCTACAGAATATAAACGATATAAATTTCAAAAAAAAAAAATACTAGAACAGCATAAATAACTGAAGAAAAATGTCAAATAATATTTTCCTGTAACTGTCAGAGTTTGCCCAGAATAAAAAAAAATGTTTTGTATGTGTAACGTTTTGAAAATGAAAATAGACAGTCGTTATTTACTTTTCCCGATACGTACGCTGAAGGAGTCGTTTGTTACTCTGTTGGGCGTATGGCCATTGGCAATGTCATTCATGTTTAGTCGAAATGTAAACAAATATTTGGACTATTTTCAATCTTAAATACATGGTATTTTACAAAGTAAAAATAAAATTATAAGAAATAATTAAATTTACGTACTAGACATTTTGTTAAGTAGATCGATATGTAGGCCTACTGGCCATATAATAACAGTATGAAGAAAAAATATTCTCCATGATGTTATTAATATTTTAATAGCAAATCATATTGATATAGTAACAAAGATAACTGAGAGAAATAATATACTTGGGCAAAACGTAGACTTGCTTTACAATACATGATACATATAAATATAAACTTAGAGAAATCTGTCAGATGAATTGTTTAATTCTGGATTTAGAAACATCATAGACATATATGTTGATATATATTAAGAACTTCTCGAACTTGGAGTCAGGCCACAAAGGAAAAAAGCACTAGAGGAGAGGGATTCGATCCGGTGCTGTGGATTGAACTGCGACGTAGCTCAGTGGTTAGAGCACTTGCGTAGAACTAAGGACCCTGGTTCGATCCCCGACGCCGGAGCGAATTTTTCTCCTCTAATATAACCATTGTTATCATAACAGGTATGTTCTGAAGGATCAAAAATTCATCTTTACGTATAAAAGTATCCAATTCTGGATGAAGTTTTATTATAGAATTATATAGAAGTGGGCCATAATTTGTTCTATGTAGTAAATCTGCAAATGGGAAGCATTTAGATTCAAGTGAAGTAAGATTTTAATTTTGTCTTGTACGACAGGATTTTTTCTCATTGCCAAACTTTCAGAACGGCCCCGATTTTAACTCAGCCTCCTATAAAATTGAGTACCGAGTCTTTCCTGGGGTAAAAGGCGGTCAGAGCGTGGTGTCAACCACACCACTTCTCTTTCTATTGCTGAGGTCATGGAAAGCATGGGGCTCTACCTCCATGCCCCCCAAGTGCCTTCATGGCATGTTACGGGGATACATTTACCTTTTTTTTATTATAATTATGTGGTTGAACTACAAATTTCATTCGAATTTTATGATAGAATGAATTTTATTATACTAACGTCTTGTAGAACAGGTATGCCCAGCAGGGGCAGATATAGCCTTCAAACAAGGTGCAACAGTGACGTAGAATCTCATAATACCGTGCAGGCACACGAATAAAAGATATTCTACGTCACTGTTGCACCTCGATTGAAGGCTAGAATTGCCCCGGCTGGGCATGTCTGTTGTAGAACTTTATTTCAATGCATCACTCAAGTATAATTAAAAGTTAAGTGTTTTACTATTACCCTCTTTTTATTATGCTTTGGTGTTCGTTTATTTTGTAGTGATTCAATGTTCTTTACATTTATCGATTTACGACATAAGTATTTATTATTGTTTTCGGAAAAAAGAAAGAGTCTGTTCCTTTCATCTAACTCCTCTTTCACGTCGAAGCAATGCCTAGAGTAGTTAGTCTGTTGAGTGGATCTGTATTATTGAATAGTCTCCTGTTTGATCCCTAGAGTTCTTAATTTTCGCCGTTTGGTGTATCAGTCCAAATCATGTAGGTCGTCGGGTGTTAGTATAGGAGGAATTTACTTTGAATGACAAAGTTAAGAAATATTATAGCCTATGCGCTTTAGGCTTTACTGTGAATGTATTCAGAAATAGTCCTTATGATATTCCACCGTGTCTTGGAACTTAACTGGTTTACTTGTTTAGAGTCATACATAACAACCCAACAGAGTAGGGTCCACCGCTGTGGAGTAACGGTTAGACTGTCTGATCGTGAAACGAGCGGATTCGGGTTCAAATCCTGTTTGGGACAAGTTACCTGATTTAGGTGTTTTCCGTGGTTTTCCTTGAACACATTAAGAGCAAATTCTGGGTAACGGAACGTGTGAAATGCACAGAGAAAATAAGAAATGAAGCTGTGTTGGAAAGAGTGGGTGAAAAAAAAATGGTGCTGAAACTGATCAGGAAGAGGGAAAGGAATTGGTTGGGTCACTGGCTGAAAAGAAATTGCCTACTGAAGGATGCACTGGAAGGAATGATGAACGGGAGAAGAGTTCAGGGCAGAAGAAGGTATTAGATGATAGACGACATTAAGACATAAGTATGGATCATATGAGGAGATAAAGAAGAAGCCAGAAAATGGGAAAGATTGGAGGAAGCTGTTTTGCAGTGAAAGACCTGCCCTTGGGCAGACACTCAATGAAATGAAATGAGTCACATTTCTTCTTCGTCTTCTTCTTTTTCATCTTCTTCTTCTTCAGTTCAGGGACTAGGCTTAAAGTCTATTCTGGTTTCACAGTGACTCCTTCCAACGTTTCCTCGGTCTTCCTTGGTCTCTTTTTCCTTCTGGTCCGTATGTTAGTATTCGTCTTGGAATTCGGTTGCTATCCATTCTCTCTAGATGTTCAATCCACTGCTCTCTAAAGCTACAAATCTTTTCTTCCAGTGATACCACGTTTAGTTCACTTATGTCGTCATTCTTAATTCTATCTAGCCTAGAGCAACCCTTGACCGATCTTGGGGACTTCACTTCAGATGTTTGCAATTTCTTTCTGTCATTGCTTGTGAGAGTCCAGGTCTCTGATCCATATAACAGAACTGGTACTGCTGTTATATTATAAAACTTTGTGTGTCTTTTCTTGTTTCACCTTCAGTCATACTTTGTTTTACAATTAATTCAGGTTTAACCTTCATACTTTGGTTGAGGAAATGACATTAAAAAAATACTTCGGTATAGGTAGGCGAAATCCTATATTTCTCTTGTCAGCACAGATAAGTATGAGACAGGTAACATTTATTACCCCTATAACTCAGCCGCGGTCATTGCAGTAGAGTTATTTGTCATCTCAATTTTAATAACTCATTTTGAATTAGATGCATGTGGACGCTTTACTCATAAATACAAAGCAAGATTTACATACCACTTGTAAATGCACTTCCCGATCATAC
Source organism: Periplaneta americana (assembly GCF_040183065.1). Classification (NCBI taxonomy): domain Eukaryota; kingdom Metazoa; phylum Arthropoda; class Insecta; order Blattodea; family Blattidae; genus Periplaneta; species Periplaneta americana. The sequence continues at coordinate 61,034,115 of NC_091133.1, forward strand.
AATGATGATAGCTTTGATTTGCACTCCACAAACAATTTGGCTGACAAAATTCTCGTCATTGCTAAAATCCTTTTGTTCACATAGACATTCTGAATAAACCAATCACCTTGGTGACGGCTCTGGCAACACAGCCAGATAACATTGAACCCAGCTATGAGTTATGACGGTTTGTGTGGGAGTTTTACTTATTACGGGATTGTTAGCGATCTCGAATTGCCAATTCTAATTGGCACTCCAAGGGTTAGTCGCGCAAGTATCGGTGCATTAATGTCCTGTAACGGCACGCACAGCTCAAAATGAACGACAATGTCATGAGTGACAAAAGGACATTCCACCTTTCCGTTTGACCATAAAATATCTTCCCACGAACAGGCAAACATTCTGATGGGGGGGGGGGGGGAGACAAAGAAGTTAAATTTTTTTCTTCCGCCATGTTAATAATGTCAAAAGATGAGCTTATACAAATTTTGGCCACTTGACCGCTATTATGAGGCCGTCCAGATAGTGATTTTCCCTGGGACCGCTTACATAAAAAAGCACAATTGCAGGGAAATACTTATTGAAACATATACAGCAATTGTTACGCTATTTGTCAACATATCCCCCACTGGAATTGTGTCATACCATGGGATCAATTTTTATATCCTTGTGTCGTAGAAATCAGCCGCCTGGGATCCAAACCAGCGTTTGACAGCCGTTTACACCTCTCTCTGGATCCCATGATATGACAAATGTTTCAGTTCCGGTGGAGAATATGTTGAAAAGTAGCTCAACAATGCTGTATCTCTTCCAATATTTTTTTAATCAAATTGTGTTTTTTTTGTTAACGGCCCTTGGCGAACTAATTTTTTACGGCCATCGTATTTGCGGTCGAATGGCCAAACTTTGTATAAGCACTTCTTTTGACATTATTAACATTATGCAAATCATCAGAATGTTTGGTTTGGTTGTAAGTCCCCAAAACTCTGTTGAAAATTAAGTTACTAGTAAAATGACACCAATTTAAAATGAAGAAATTGAAGTCAGTGCATTACGTATACTGTGAAGTAATAACTTATGTGTCATTCCATGCAAAACAGTACGACGCAAAACATTAATATATCCAAATTTGTTAAAAATTGTACATTCAACTCTTTATGTCATACACATATATTCGTCATGTACAAAATTATGTTTGCGACAGCTACTGTTTAAATGTAGGTTCTGGATAGTTAAAATACTTTTGAGCGCACAGGCCTATTTTCAATTTTTCTGACCATCAAATTTTTTTTAAAGATATCGTTAGATAGCTTACAAAAGAGGTTATTAAGATACTATAATTCAGTGCAGCTCTGAAAATTGTTTTGAAAGAAATTTAAAAATAAATTTAAATAAACGCCATTACATAAAATCGAATACTTTACATCACATAAAAAAATAAATGACAATTTACAGAGCATATTCATTAGACTATCAAATTTTCATAATGGGACCTTAAAAAATAAGGGAGTTATAAATTAAAACAACTCGCCGTGTAAAGGGTGATCTATGCCGCTGCGCACTGCTGCTGATCACTGAGAGAAGCGTCTCCGCGTTGACGACCGGTGCGCGTCACACGCCTGATTTCAACTAGTTTGGTACTTCTGGTGAAGCAGAACAGGGTTTTATTGCTAACTGTCCATTAACTGGAACCATACAGTGAACACTTCTTGTTACGGGAACGTCTTGAGGCCGGCAAATTTTTGAGATGTTGAAGTTAGAGTTCCTTGCAGGCTGCCTTTTGCAGTGAGTCGCTTGATTGTATCCCCTACACCGTCACTGGGCCCTTTACCGTGACTAGAAGTACTTCCCGAGTTCGTTTGTTCACGTGCGAGTGTTTCAATACATTGGATAAGTAAAACTAACATTTACTGTGTGTATGTAAGGTAAATAAATTGAAGAAGAGACTGTAAAAAGACAAGTATTACACAAGAAGGCGCGGAAAATAGTGTTTTAAGGTGCATAATTATTTTAAAAACGTTACCGAGCAGAACGCTGCCGGCCATCTTGATGCTGGCAGCAACGTTGCCAACATACATGAAACGACTGCAGAAGCATGTGGTGTGGGATTGAGAACCGTGCAAAGAATATTGTTAGTCAAGGAAAGAGGGTTTGTTTGGTGTCATGCTTATAGTAATCAACGGCTAAGGTCATTATTGTTTTTTGATAATTTAAATTCTCTCCTGCGCTATTTGTATTGCACGTGCTCGTGAAGTACGATGTGGCAATGTTGTACGCTGCCTTGATCTTTCTCGACGCAAACGCTAGCAGATAACCTCCTTCCGAATTGCCGTCGACTCTAGTTGCAAACAAATGCCATTCCGCAGGTATTTGAAAATCATGTTCGTGATTGAGTAGAATGACTAAATTTTTTGTTCTTGTATTGGCTAGCTCCTCCGTCACTAAAGTAATATATTTAAGATATTTCGCTATGTGTTTTTTTCAGATGTTCTATCCCTTTCCTTTGCAAAACATGAACTTTTGCACTATCGTAAACTAAGTATTCCGAAATTACTGAAAAACAAAGGTTCTCTAAATCACCACCAACTGAATTTCTGTAATATACTGTAAATGAGTGCATTGTTGTTTGAGAGGTACTCCAGTGATAAACTTTGTACTGCATCCTGAATTATGAAACTATAATTATCTGAAAAATCACCAATGATAATGAACTCGTCGGGCTTCTATTCCACCTAGAGTCCATAAAGTCATGTATTTTTCATTTGCTAATTTTACATGTGCAAATTTTTCTTTAAATTGGTTGATAATTTCCTGTGCTTCATTAGTCGCGCCACCAACATTAAATATGTCTCTATTAATTTCTTCCTTCACAGAAGTTGCTTTTTGCTGAGCGTATGATTTAACTCTCGAAAGCTTTAGTTTTTAAACAGGGGACTGGCCTAGCGGTCTAAGAAGTTTATTTAAATTACTTACATTTGCAGATTCCTTAAGTTCAGGAGCATATTATTCTTCACTTGTTGAATTTCCCACCTCTGTTTGTAAACATTCTTCTTCGCTTGTTGATTTGCCGACCTCACTTTCAATCCCAGCAACTTCACTAATTATTTCAATTTTTTTAAATCTTATGGCGACAGCGATCGCAAATAGCATCAACTACCACTAAATGCGGGACCATTTCACACATGCTACTTGTCATTTTTCTTTTACAGACTTGTGACGAATGTTTTTGAAGTCCGAAAGGATGTTAAAGATAGTAATCGACAAACTTAAAAGAAATCAAATTTCCGAAGCTGTCTTTAAACTGAGGTGTGTTATGTTTACGTTTACTGTTTACATTTCTCATTGTACCTTCCATCTCTCTCACAAATGCACAAGCGTACTGTTCAGAGTATCTAATACTACGTATCTGCATCTCTCCAGGCAATAACCTTTACAGAGTTGTCAGAAATCATTTCATTTTAAAATTCCTATGGAAAACGGATAGTTACATTTTTTCAAATTTCTGAACATTTAAATGATAAGCCTAATATTCCTTCGATGATTTTATCAACAGTAATCTCACTAGACGTTTTGATTTATCTAGAGAAAATCAAAACTCGAGTGGGATTTAATTGACTATTACACGATTAGAAGAAAGTATATAAAGATTAGAAGTAACGAAGTACTCCAATACAACAAAATATTAATTGACTTACGAAAATACAACTGTCTTCAAATGTATTATTGTACCAGCTCAACAGTACAAATATTACGCTAGATGCATGCTAGATGGCAGTAGTGTCTTTATACAGACACTGTAATAATTACTATTCAATAAATCTTAATATTAAACAATCTCTGATACGGGACTATCCATAATATCATATAGCAGAAGTTCTTTTTATCCTCTCAGAGCAGAAGCTATAACATAACCTAACTAATATACACAAGTGTTAGAAAAGTTTTAATTAACGACGATGACATAAAAAATAAACATGAATAATTTTAAAAGGAATAATTATTGAATGTACAATTTTCAAATTTGAATGTGGTTGGTGGTTCAATTGATGTTATATTGGACGTGTACGTAATAGAAGTGGAACTCGTTGATTTAGGCCTACATGGTGTATTCAACGTATTCAGAATTTCGGAATGAATAATTTTAAAAGGAATAATTATTGAATGTACAATTTTCAAATTTGAATGTGGTTGGTGGTTCAATTGATGTTATATTGGACGTGTGCATAATAGAAGTGGAACTCGTTGATTTAGGCCTACATGGTGTATTCAACTTATTCAGGATTTCCGAATGGTGCTCTTCATTTATTTGTAAATCGGATTTCAGAAGATGCATAGGTATGATCAGTGATTTTTATTAATTCTTGTTCTTGAATGCCAAAGCGAGTCATATTTGAAACTGCTGTGCATCGACTGGAGTGGCAGACCAGCGCAGTTTCAAATGTTGGCAAACAAAGAAACAAATGCTAGGGACGCGATAAAATTAAACAAATGCTAGGGACGCGATAAAATTGTGCGATAAGCAGCCATGATTGGTTGAAATACGTCCTTTCGTACCGTTTTATTGGTCAAAAGTAGTATGACGTAGTAAGAGTATAATAGTCATCTTAATACACTTACCTCTTAAATTGCCTGAGCTTATTGGGAATCAATTCAATAGCTTTCACAAAGTACGCTGTGAAATGTTTCATATCAAACAAGTTTTGTTTCGAAAAGGAAGCAAAAACGAGAAAAATTGTATTCAACTACAGACGTGGACAAATTATTAGCAAAATTGAAGATTTTTATTACATATTTTTACAAAATATGATTCTTCAGTTTAGACTACAGTTGACATTTTTGCGTATTTCGAAATTATTAGCAAAATTGAAGATTTGTATTGTATATTTTTTCACAAAATGTGACTCTTCAATTTGGACTACATTTGATATTTTTGCATATTTACAAATTATTAGAAAAACTGAAGATTTTTATTATATATTTTTACAAAATTTGACTCTTCAATTTGGACTACAGTTTACACTTTGGATATTTCCAAATTATTAGCAAACCTGAAGATTTTTATTTTATATTTTTACAAAATTTGACTCTTCAATTTAGACTGCAGTTGACATTTTTGCAAATTTATAAATTATTAGCAAAATATGAAGATTTTTGTTATATATTTTTTACAAAATTTGACTCTTCAATTTAAACTACAGTTGACATTTTTGCATATTTCTATCTATTGTAATGATAGAAATATGCAAAATTGTCAACTGTAGTCTAAATTGAAAAGTCAAATTTTGTAAACAGGATTATCATAAAAATCGTCAATTTTGTTAATAATTTATCCACGTCTGTATTTTTTAAAATATGTGGAACAGTAACCGCCTGAAATTAATTATATTACTTACGGTTTAACCTGTGCGTTATACGCCTAGGTTTTTGTAGTAGTTGTTGAACGCGCATTATACGTAAGGACTCTTTTAGCGGCAGAGGTTATAAGACATCGAAATTCAATATCGGTGAGAAATGCCTGACGAAATTTTTGTAGAGTCAACTGTCAGTGACAGTGTTCTAATTACGACACGAGAACTCACAGTTTTTCTTCCTCGCCGAAGGAAGCCGAGTTAAGTATTTCACGACTCTTAAAATACTGTATATCGCCCTGGATTCAACGGTCAACATTATAACTGTTAGAGTACCGAAGATGTATGTATGTATGTATGTATGTATGTATGTATGTATGTATGTATGTATGTATGTGTATGTATGTATGTTTTTTATTAATCTTTATTGAATAACATGCTTCATTACATAAGTAATATTACACATTATTTGGTTTGTGCTTTCAGGATTACAATTTTCTTACAATCATATATGAGACAGAATTTTTTTACTTAGGAGTCAGAATTTAATTTCATATTATAAACATACATATTACTATTATTATTATTATCATTATTATTATTATTATTATTACTATTATTACTATAATTACTATAGAATTTTGTTATTCTACATTCAATTTGTAATTCGGTAAATACAAAAATATTTTTTGTTCTTAACTTCTATGATAAAATGTCTAGCTTTCATTAATAAGGTAATCTTGTCGTACTTTAATTTTTATTGTAATTGAAATTGTAAATTTAATATTAATTGTAATTTTATTCTTCATATTATAGTTGTAATCCCCTGGTAGAGGGGCAGAGAAGGCCTGACGGCTTTATCTCTACCAGGTTAAATAAATAAATAAATAAATAAATATTATTATTATTATTATGTGTACTAATATTGTATTTGATATTTTTATCCTATATTGTGTATTTATACATTAACTTAATGCAGTCAAGTTTTATGTTTGTGCTACTATGACAAATTTAATATGTTGCAATGTAATCCCTCAACTAATGTATTTTTTTGCTATTTATTACTTATTCTTGATCTATTTTTTGTGTACTCTTTTTCTATATAAGTTTAAATTCCTATTTTATATTGTTATTGGGTTAACTTACTTGACATTTCGTTTATCTTAAGTCAGTATTCACTATTATCCATAGGGGAGACTCGGCTAATTCCACAATATTAAGAAGTAAATTATCATATTTTTTTTCAAAATGTTGATTGAAAAATATTATCAAGGTATGTAGACATGGGACATGGACGAAACCTTTCATTACCAAATGAGATAAAGAGACCTATTAAAATTCAAATATATTTAGTTGTACATACATTATAGTAGAAAAAGAACAGCTCGGGTAATTCCGCAACAGTACGAATAAGTCCGCAATAGGACTTGGCTAATTCCGCAGTAATAAATAATTATGAAATACATTATGAAAGTAACGTAAAATGAACAATTATTTATATGTAACGTTGCTCACTTTCTTCACAGCTGTGTAGCAAAACACGAAAAACAGCCAACTTCCGATGTTTCACTGTATTGCCAACAGAGGTGTCGACCAATATCTTTGATTTTTTTTCTATAGCACTGCAGAGGACATGCCTCCTGTTGACAGCCTCTCAAAACTTACGTTCACGCTATTTTAAAGCCGCAGTAAAATCATATATGCACTACTGCGGAATTACCCGTGCTGCGGAATTAGCCGAGTTTCCCCTATTTGTATTACCCTATTGCTATGTATTTTGCCTACTTTCTAAATCTACCTCCCTTACGAATTTACAATATTACTTCAAGTGTATGTATGTATGTATGTATGTATGTATGTATGTATGTATGTATGTATGTATGTATGTATGTATGTATGTATGTATGTTAACACATTTTATTTTCCTACAGTCCCAGTCGTGCATCGGACTATCGAAGACTTAGATCGATTTTGCAGATGAGGATGCGATGAAGATGCAAATTTCGAGTCCGAACGCCATCTAACTCCAGTTTGTTTGTCTTTCTTGTTTTACTTCATCTTTGTTCCTTCACGTTTACTTGAGCAAATATTGCCGGCAGCCACCCATCACTTGCAAGGTTCGGCTTCGGATTAAGGTAGCGCGGCTCTGTAAACACGTGCGCGTATGAGAGCTCTATTAGCGGCTCCCCCACCCAAATTATAATTAACTGCCGCGGGACGAAGGGATTATTAGCAGCGTCACGTGCGCTCGCTCTCCATTGTCATTGCCTTCAATCCGGATTCCAGATGCGGTCAGTTCTTGAGCTAAATACAATGATTATAGCCCTTATAAATCTGTCTCAATGGGGGATCTACGTCTACGTAATACATAAGGTCATTATCACTACAGGATTGAGTATTCAATTGAGGAGTACAAATTGTACTCGTAGTAATTCTATTTCATTTGTTTCATTACTGAAATCCAGTGTGATTCTGAATGAGAGAGAAAGCAGAGTTGAATTCCTCAAAAGAAATGTAGATTCAATGATTAATTACTAGATCACGAAACTTCATGCAATAATTTATTGATTTGGCATATTGAAAAAGTAAAAGTGGAACTTTACCGATCATGGTTTTTACGTTCGAATAAAGCAAAGTATATTTTTCACAATTGCATATTTTGAGAGTTTTCCTTTTTAATTTTTTATTTAAATTTATTTAATAACATATACAGTACATAAAAACGTTACATTAATGCATGTATATTTTTATTTTGTATATTTAAATGCATATATCAAAATCTTTTCTTATTTTTCCCGACTTATGAACTAATTTCATATTTATCTCTCATAAAAATAAGTTCCAAGAAATATGAAAATTATGCAAGAAATAAAACCAATAATTAATTAATTATTTACCGCTGAGGACATGACAGTGCTGCTACTTGTCTCTAGTGTATAAGTTGAGTCATTTTCCAGTTTAACATGAGGCTAGTTGTGGCTGCTACTTGTCTCTAGTGTATAAGTTGAGTCATTTTCCAGTTTAACATGAGGCTAGTTGTGGCTGGTATTGTCTCTAGTGTATAAGTGGAGTCATTTTCCAGTTTAACATGAGGCTAGTTGTGGCTGCTACTTGTCTCTAGTGTATAAGTTGAGTCATTTTCCAGTTTAACACGAGGCTAGTTGTGGCTGCTATTGTCTCTAGTGTATAAGTTGAGTCATTTTCCAGTTTAACATGAGGCTAGTTTTGGCTGCTATTGTCTCTAGTGTATAAGTTGAGTCATTTTCCAGTTTAACATGAGGTTAGTTGTGGCTGCTACTTGTCTCTAGTGTATAAGTTGGGTCATTTTTCAGTTTAATGTGAGGCTAGTTGTGGCTGCTACTCGTCTCTAGTGTATAAGTTGAGTCATTTTCCAGTTTAACATGAGGTTAGTTGTGGCTGCTACTTGTCTCTAGTGTATAAGTTGAGTCATTTTCCAGTTTAACATGAGGTTAGTTGTGGCTGCTACTTGTCTCTAGTGTATAAGTGGAGTCATTTTCCAGTTTAACATGAGGCTAGTTGTGGCTGCTACTTGTCTCTAGTGTATAAGTTGGGTCATTTTTCAGTTTAACATGAGGCCAGTTGTGGCTTCTACTTGTCTCTAGTGTATAAGTTGGGTAATTTTCCAGTTTAACATGAGGCTAGTTGTGTGTACATACTAGCCGTTTAAGTGTAATGTTTCAGAAGCCAGGGCGGAAATACGCGTTGCCTGGATTTCATTCAGACTTTTACTTTGATTTCTTAGAACCAAAAATGAATGTATTTAGATATATGATTCATCATTCCACGTCAAAACGCACAACACTGTACAAATTTTGACCTTCATATTTCCGATTGCGTTTATATTTTCTTACAACTCTATGGGTCTAATAAACTAACATGTATATTTTTATTTCCACCTAAGTCCACATGTTTTTAAAATATGAAGAGCTTGCGGGAAAAAAGATGAATGTCACATTTCTATTAAGGATTACATAATGATATAATTGAGTCTATAACTGCAAGATGTAGTGCTGTTTCTATAGAAAATAAAGGAAAGGATTACTGTATTCGTGGTGATAATTCTCCTTTTTACCATTTTTCATAAGAACAACATTAAATTTCCCTGTAATCCATTGAATTAGATAATGACATCAACTTTAAGAAAACTGTGACATTCATCGTTTTTCCCGCAAACGCTTCATATTGTATATTAAATTTCGTTAAAAATGTCGCACAATGGATATTTCAAGCATCATATTTCCAAGGATATTGATGTTAAATTTTTTTTGAAAAGTGCATTTAAAACTCTGAAATACTGTCTTTTGTTAAATATTTACTAACTGATTTTAATATAATTATTACAAATATTTTTTATGATTCAGTTTTTAAAAGTTAGATATCAATGTGAAATAGCCGTATTAAAAAAAAGCCTACTAACTGCACTAAAGTATTCCTAATAATTCCAGAAAAAATCACATTGGGTTCTCTAATAGTTTTATATAAATTTAATTACTTACAAAACAATGAGTAGCAGACCAGTGCAGCAGCAGTGGACGGGAAGCGTTGACCGCGCGCTGGGAGATTTATCGACAATGGATGATCCAGTGCACTTTGCAACATTACACCCAGTACGGATCAAGTCACTCGAGGAAACACTGCTAACTTACACTTGTATTCACTTATTATATCTTCAATTATTTGTACATTTTGCATTTTAAACGTCTGTTTTCATTTACACTACACTTTAAATTTTCCCTCGCCTACCTTCTTTCTCGAAAGAAAATTGTTTTACTAAAGCTTCAATTATTGACAACGAAATGAAATAATGTAATTTTAATGTACCAGTTATTGGTTTTAGATTGTGATATCTGACCTGCAAATTTTCAGTACCGGTATGGTTTTTTGTGCTTATTCATGGGACAAAATATGACACGTTATATATGTTTTTTTTGTGCCCAATCAAACAGTTTATGTTGTAGAATCTTGACCGGATTGTAGGCTGGCTCTCGTAACAAGTCTTTTAACAGTTCGACTGCTATTATAATATCAAAGTTTTTTAACAAAGATATTTTATAAAATACATATTATGAAATATATGACACTGTAATGGGTTTTCTTTTATAAAAATTTCCTTGATAAAAGATCTTTAATAAAATGTAAGTGTATATTGTTATCTTTGATGAAAGATTTCTGTACCTTGAAACAAATATGGCGGAACGCAATTGTAACTGGATTGTTGCTACTATAAAAATTCTAATATTGAAGTGTCAAGGAAATTAAATGTTGTAAATAATATAATATTAATATCATATAATAATAATAATATTATTATTATTATTATTATTATTATTATTATTATTATATAATAATTTGTCCTCGCATAGTAGCTCTTTCAATAAATTCTGCTGGATACATACCCAAAATTCTATCTTTAATCAAAGATCTTTCATAAAATATTTTATTTTATTCTTTACAATACCCGTACAACACATTGCTTGCTTACTTACTTACGGCTTTTAAGGAACCCTCAGGTTCATTTCCGCCCTCACATAAGCCCGCCATCGGTCCCTATCCTGTGCAAGATTAATCCAGTCTCTATCATCATATCCCACCTCACTCAAATGAATTTTAATATCCTCCTCAAAGGTCTTTTTCGCTGCGGTCTCCAACTAACACTGTATATAGGCCTACATTTCTGGATTCGCCCATACTTGCTACATGCCCTGCCCATCTCAAACGTCTGGATTTAATGTTCCTAATTACGTCAGGTGATGAATACAATGCGTGCATTCTCCTGTAAATTCATCCCTCTTAGTCCCGAATATTTTCTTAAGAACCTTATTCTCAAACACTCTTAATCTCTGTTCCTCTCTCAAATTGAGAGTTAAAGTTTGACAACCGGTAATATCCTTTACAGCACATAGATATAGTAAAATATATTTATATTTTTCTTCATTTTTATAGACACTTTTAGCACTTACTTATCACTGATTAAATTTCCAACTTATTTATTGTGTTAATAGTTGGGATTTACCTTGCTTGTCTAGTTTCAAAATCTTGTGCTTCATTGTCCAAAGCCTAGCACAAGACTTCGAAACTAGTCAAGCAAGGTAAATCATAAATATTAACACAGTAAAGAAGTTGGAAATTTATTGCATAATTTATTTATTTATTTATTTACTTACTTATTTACTTGTTTACATATTTATTTATTTATTTATTTATTTATTTATTTATTTATGATTTTATAATATGTAAACTGTATTATTCATACTTTTACCATTTGCGAATTATGGGACGTTGAAGTCAGCGTAAAATGTTGTTACAGCTTAAGTGGAAAATTTCATTATATTTCCTTTTTTAATAGCCCTTTCACAAAGACGTATTACGTCAAAAAATAAGAGGGGAAAAAGATAAGTACAAAGAAAAATAATACGAAAAAGAGAAGGAAAATAGGAGAAAGAGTGAAATTTGAAAAAAAGGGCGAAAATTAGAGGAAAAGGAAAGTAGAGGAATTAAATAATCGTTTAATAGAACTAAGAAAAAACAATGGAAAATTAAGAGTAGGGGAAAGAAAAGAGAGGTAATAAAGATGGTAAGAGGAGGAGCAAAGAAATGAAGGAATGGAATAAATAAATGTAAAATATATCCGAATTCTTTAAAATTGTAGAGCTTCTCGAATGTTACTCACCTCAGATCGCTTTCTTCCTGTCTTCGCTCTTTCTGTTATTTTAGAAACTCACAATATTGAGTAGAATTACACGTCTTCAACTGTACAGCAAAGCGGAGTGCCACATCTCGCGAAGCGTAATGGATTCTAATTATTTCGTCTCACGTTTGAGTTGAAGAAATAAGCGATAATGTGCTGTCATTGTTTAAGTGGCAAGAGTGTTGAGCGCCTCGAGGGTTGATGGGGGAGGAATAGGGCCTACGTGATTTTATAGGAGTCGCGCGGGCCCAAGTTCAGAGTTCCATTTGTCTCCACCTCTTTCCTCACCCCATATGGAATTTCTCCAATACCGGTACTTGGAGGAAACATTATAAAGGAAAACGCAGAATTAGCTACCTATCTCGCTGTCATATTGTGGAACAGCAATAGAATTATTTCTTATGGAATATTATATTCTACATGTTTCATTGAGGAGAAACAAATTAAGTTAGAAGATTCAGTTGATATGATGAAACAAGTTTTATTTTCATTGTGATTAATTTACTGTAGTTTATATCTGTTGTTTTCATATTACTCGTAACTTGTTATCGAAATTTCGAAAAAAAATTACAAATTGACTTTTATGAGAGTCAATTAATAATAATAATAATAATAATAATAATAATAATAATAATAATAATAATAATAATAATAATAATAATAATAATAATAATCCGTGGCGCTACAGTCCTTCAAGCCTGGTACTGATCTCACGATTACATGCCGAAGCAGAGGTGGACGATCATCCAACCAGAATGGATGTATGTTGTGGTTAGCACGGTTATAGCTGGCTTTCGTAACGGGATTTCGCTATGTAGCTCTGAAGTGCATCACAATGTTGTGTGGGCAACGGTCCCATACACTGGCCGAAATTTTATAAGAAAATTTCATCCTCTATGAGGACTCGAATCAGCACGCATTCCGTAACGCGAATCCTAGGCAGGATGTCTTATACCACCACGTCATGGCGTGGGACGAGTAAATAAATATTACACTAATTTAATAATAACAATAATAATAATAATAATCATAATCATCATCATCAGCCATACAGGTTGTAGTCCCAGAAGGACTGTTACGGGCCACAAAACTTTTCAATCCATCTCTTCATTGGACGTCCAGTTGATCTCCTGCCTCTAGGTTGGTAATGCAGGATTTAACGAGGGATTCTAGTCCTAGACACACGCCTCACATGCTGACGCCAGTTATCTTGATAGTGACATATCGATCGTCTAGTTAAAAATTGCGACAACTCAAAACAACAAGTTTTGAGATATCTTCAGTTGAAAGTTTCATATAAATCACTTAGAAAGGGTCAGAGTTCTGGTTCATAACCACGACAATTAGAAATGAGTCAGTATTCAGGACGAGTTTATCACAATCATCCAGTTCATTATCAATACATTTCAAAATATACTAATAATGCATTAGTAAAGTTCATAGTTATAATTATTTCTAAAGCAGTTTATTTCGTTTTTTTTTTCTTTTTGGTTGTAAATATGACTTATCTCAATACTAAATCGGAAAGAGCTCCAAAAGGGGCTTTCAGTAGTATAAATAACTAAAAAATGGCAATTTTTTAGTTGTCGCACTTTTGAACTGGACGATCGATATGTCTGCTAGTATAGAGTTTATTTCAAGTTCCTTTAAGATGTCTTCATTTCTTTTTTGGTCCCACTTAGTATAGACAGCTGTTCGGAGCATGAATATCATTTCACTAGCAGTAATTCTACTTCCGTCACATTTCCTTAGAATCCATGCTTCACTTCCATAGCGCAAGACTGGTCGTGTTAAGGTTTCATACAGACGAGTGCGGGTAGCCTATGTCGCTGAACTAGAGATGATTTTGTGATTCTATTTATGATGTCCATTGATTTATTATACTATAAAATAAACAAAAATAACAAAAATTGTATAGTATGCCATTTAATTAAATTAATTTCATAAAGCAATATGTTAAATTATCTCCTTCATTACCAAATTTCATATTTCTAATACATACCAAAAATATTTTTAGTTTAACTCATTTACTATCCTTCAACTATAAAGATATTTCATAATTCTAGAAATTTTAACTCTGACAATGTTATAAAGTGTCCTCAGAAATTAGGATCATCTTAATGGTGCAACTGTAAATAAACCCAACTAATATAATAATGTTAATAATTAGTGCTTTATAGTTAATTCGACATTGAGGTGTTTGTCTAATTATTTAATTTGTATTCCTTTACTAATTAACTTACTTGTCGAAAGAAGATAAAGTGAAATTTTCGTAAATATAATGTAGTAGTCAACATGTTTCTGTGTTCTTTAATTGCTTACTATATTTATCTCACTTCTAATATACCTACTAATTCCACGCTAACATTCTTCAGCCAATCACCAAGCTTCTTCATTCTCAACTGACAAATGACAATGAAACTACATTGGTAGTTTTATGCTGCTCGAAACTAGTAAGTGATAGTTTTTTCAATTAAGTTCAGTTATGTTATTCCGACTTATTGAAAGTTTTAGGTCAGCATTTTGTTTAAGTTTAAGAGCAAATGGTAGCAATAAAATGCTTGCATCAAGCACACGACGCCAACATGGAACTGTCATTAATTACAAGAATTGTATTATATTCTATATATATATATATATATATATATATATATATATATATAATTTGAACTGGTAATAGAAATTACGGGAAAACGGCTGAACGGATTTTAATGAGTGACCCCTCATTTTCATGCCTGGCATCCAAAGTTTTTCGGAAAAGTAGTAGTTTTCAGTGAAATGTCAATTTTCCTACATAATTTTCCTATCGTCGAAAAATCCATCTGTTGTCAGTTTTGAGAATTATTTTATTCAATCACGGCCGACTTGATTGAATTTCAGAACAAAACACACACTACAATAAACAATAGGCTATTACACGAAGGCCATGACCTGCAGGATTGCCGACATATTTAGAGCTCAATTCAATTTGTTATTAAAAACTGATTCTGCAGTGTATAATTTTCTGAGTACAGCTGTGTATTGGATATTCAAATCTACGAAACTTGAGGTGGTTTGATGACATTATTACCAATAGAAATTAAATATTATTATAGTTAATATCATGATGCATCTATTTTTTCATTAATTGTACATAATATTGATGCTATATTGATGACATGAAAGTGAAACGTTTTGTAGTTATGTAAGTAAATGTAGAGAATATCTTAATTTAGATCTTCATTTCTATTACTGAGTGGCTGCTATATATAACTACAAAACTTAAGTAAGTTAATAATATTGTTATTAAAAATCAAATATGTTTATACTTATTAATCCATTGGGGTTGGGTCATTTTCATATACTTAATGGCGGTGTAGTGTAGATATTGATATGTGTCATTGTCTTCAGTATTGGCTCGAGAGAGCGCAAAAAGTACAGTTCCTAAGGAAAGATCAAAAGGTATTACTTACTGATAAAATAAGAGGCCTAGAAAATTTTGTAGTCTCCAGATAATTTCAGCAGGATCTCTTAGTAGGATAAAATGATTTTACGCTCTACATTTCAAGTTCTACATGCAGCAGCTATACGAAAATGCTATTGATCGAAAGCTTAGCAAACCTGACATTTTTTTAACTTTTGCCTACAATCCACAATGACCTGAAATAGCTACTGCTATCGACCTGACATTGATACTTGCGTTTTCACTTTGAAACTCAAAAACTGAAGTTGGATAGGTTCAAGAAAAAGTATTTGGCCTTAAAATATCCATTCAGAGGGAGTATGTTTCATTATTATGGAAGCAAATAACTATCAAAAAGACAAGTATTCTTCATTGAAAATAAATCTGAAAAATTTTTATTTGAACGTCTAACGAACTTAGTTTGCAGCAGTATTTGTTGCACAAGCCACTAGTTAATAATTTATTATTAAAATGAGTTCGCAATAAAATTGCATATCCCTAACGTAGGCCTAATGTTCACTTGTTTTATTCCAAACAGGACAAAGTCTTTATCTTCTCAAATATTTATCAATGGATTTCATATTGCAGAAAGCTTAGATATGTATCTATGATACCTGCTTTCACAAAAAATTATTGGAATGCACTCATGCAATAAGTTTATTTCTTTCGGGTATACGAATTATGTAGTCTAATAAAACTCGTCGTGATAATTTTCTGTGATAATTTAATTTCGCATTAAACTCATGTTTCTTTTCATCAGATTTATTTCTCAACCTTCGGTTTCGAAATAATTATTATGAAAAACATTCGTTAACATCAATGAAATAATCAACAAACTCTTAGCACGTGTGGTACGGTATAATTCTTGATAGTTCCTAGCTAGATTTTTTTACTTCAGCGATATATATATATATATATATAAAATTTATTTTAGAATTCTTTATTTCTAAGTTAATTCATTATCATAAAACTTTAATTTGTCTTTGGAATATTTAAACTGTTACTTTGAACTTATGCAGATTCTTGTTATTACTTACCAAATTAATTAACAAGTTCAACAAATAAGTAATTTGTCTTCGTTCATAACTTTTGTAAGCCTTTCAACCAACTAATAAATGCAAAAAAATAAGTTATTTATTTCTCCTTCATAAGTTTTGAAAGGATGTTCATGCGTAGCCTAACATTAAAAAATCAGTATCTCCACACTTGCTCAAAAATGTACATACGAGGCGCATCCAGAAAGTAAGTTTCCCGATTTTTTCCCCTTGAAAGCAAACGTAATTAGCCGTGTCAATTGCGCATGCATAACAGATCTATGACGTATCAATCATATGCCAGCCGGATAGGTCCCGCCTGGTGCCCGTAGCGTGACAGCAGTGGTCCGAAATGGAAGCTCTTATTCCTTCTCCCGCCGTCTGTGAGGTTCGGTCGGTGATAAAGTTCTTTAATGCACAAAGCATTGCGCCAATTGAAATTCATCGGCAGCTCTGTCAGGTCTATGGGCCGAACATCATGAGTAAGCAGATGGTGCGTCGCTGGTGTAGGCAGTTTTCCTAAGGTCGTCAAAGTGTCCATGATACAGAGCGCAGTGGGCGACCGTCCCTCATCAGTGATGATCGTGTTGAGCTGGTGCGGCAGTGCATCATGGAGAACCGTCGCTTCACGATTACGGAGCTGAGCAGCCATTTTCCGCAGATATCGCGATCCTTGTTGCATGAGATTGTCACTAAGCACCTGCTGTTCAAAAAGTTTGTGCCATGTGGGTGCCGAAAAACCTGACACCCGAACACAAAATGCAAC
The DNA here is from genome assembly GCF_040183065.1 of Periplaneta americana. Classification (NCBI taxonomy): domain Eukaryota; kingdom Metazoa; phylum Arthropoda; class Insecta; order Blattodea; family Blattidae; genus Periplaneta; species Periplaneta americana. The sequence continues at coordinate 61,051,393 of NC_091133.1, forward strand.
GTTTAGGAGCAGCACTGACATTTCTGCAACGGTATCACGATGACGGCGACGAGTTCCTCGACAGAATCGTCACGGGCGATGAGACTTGGATTTCGCACTTCACCTCGGAAACCAAGCAACAGTCAATGCATTGGCGGCATAGTGGATCTCCGGTCAGGACGAAATTCAAACAGACGCTGTCGGTACGGAAAGTGATGTGCAAGGTGTTTTGGGACAGGAAGGGCATTCTGCTCATTGATTTCCTTCCAAGAGGTGAAACAGTGAACGCTGACCGTTACTGAGAAACACTGCGAAAATTGCGACGTGCCATTTAAAACAAGAGGCATGGAATGCTTACTGCAGGTGTTGTGCTCCTCCATGACAATGCTCGTCCACATACTGCTCGGCGCACAGCAGCTGTTTTGACGGAATTTGGCTTGGGAGTTGTTTCATCATCCACCCTAAAGTCCTGATCTTGCTCCCAGCGATTTTCAAGTTTTCTTGCACCTCAAGAAATTCCTGTCCTCCGGTGAGCGTTTTGGCAACGACGAAGAGCTGAAGACGTCTGTCACTGGCTGGTTCCATTCACAGGCGGCAGGGTTCTACGACAGAGGGATACAAAAGTTGATCCCACGATACGACAAGTGTCTCAATTCTGATGGTGGCTATGTTGAAAAATAGCTGAAACATCGCTGTACCTGTTGCCAATAAATGTTTTCCTGAAAGTGTGTGTTCTTTTTTTTTTTTAATAGGGAAAGTTACTTTCTGGATGCACCTCGTATTTGTATGAATTATTTTACTCTGAATAGTAGATACTACCAATTCCTTATAGTTTATATTATTCCTCCCGAAACAGACTGTATAGATATCATGCACGATATCGATTTCTTAATATTGATATATTATTGTAATTTGACTACGTAACCCACTCTTGCACTACGGAAATTTAAAACAGCGAGATAGTAAACATAATATTATGACAAAGTTCCTTAAAATGTAATCACGTTAGAACGTCTCTGCTTTGACAGTTTTCTGTGTTTGTTATTGCGACACTGCACGCACATTAAACCTTGTTATTTTAAGCTCGTCTCTCACGGAGAGAGCAGTGCGACGTTTTGATACAATTTACTGGTTGTTTTCATCTGCCCGTATTCGGTAGTAGAGTTTACGTTGAGACCTACCACGTTACAGCACGAAACACAATAGCCTAAGGATGTTGAAAATTTCAACAGATTTTTTTATTTCATAATTATGCAGTATTTAAAGAGAAAGTACTGTGACGATGTAAAAAAATAGATTTCAAAATTTCTTCTGATATGTACACTACGTGTTCAGCATTCCTGAGGTCGAAAGAATGCTTTTCGATGTGCGGTCTTTCTGTCTGTACAGTAATTTCGCTTATTCTAAGACATTGGACATTGATTATTCTCAATATCTAGAAGGTACTGGAGGAAGTATGTGATTATGTCTCGTGACTTGAACATACTGACTTGAAATGGAAATACAAAAATTGGAAAATTATCGTTTTACACTGAGAGCAAGGACTTACGCTTGGCCTCGTATTTCAATTGTTGGACATGGCTGAGCTAATGTATAAAAAATAATGCATCCCTTGGCGCGACGGTCCACGAAGGACCAATACCAACCAGCCGACTGCTGGCCTCACAAACAAATGCTTCGATTGAAGTGAACGATCATTCAGTACGGAGAAGTATATGGTGAGTACTATGATCTCCACGGCTGTTGTAGATGGTTTTCGAAACGGGATTTCGCTACCTGTTCTCAGCTCCCCAAATTCTTCACAATGCTGGGTAGGTATCGGTTCTTTACACTGGATGAAATATTCGTGAGAAAATTCTTTCTCCACGATGCCTGCAAAAAAGTATTCTCATTAATCCACTCGTTTAGGCCATTGAAGAATTTTCTACCCATTTCCATGAAAAATGTTAGTGCAAACACTTGTGATGCCCCACTTCGATTACTGTGATATTCTGCTTACTGACCTAAGCGTTACTTAGGCGCAGAGACTACAACGTGTTCATAATATGTGCGTCCGTTTCGTCTGCAATATTCGCCGGGCTGATCACGTAACACCATCCCTCGAAATGTTGTCCTGGCTCCGTCTAGAAGATCGTAGGAAAATCCACTGTCTTTTCCTTCTCTTTCACATATTGCATTTCTCCACTCCTGTCTATCTTGCATATCGTTTTCAAAATTTATCCACCCATCATAACCTAGACACACGATCACAACACTCCTCAATATTATCCATTCCCTCCCACCGAACATCCTCATATTCATCTTCTTTCACTGTGGCTGTTCCTCGGCTTTGAAATTCCTTACCGAGTAATGTCAGAGACTGTCAGACATCAAACCAATTTAAGAATAGGCTAACGAAATATTTTTCTAACAATTCTTGTTAACAATAATAGCTGTTTCAGTTTTCTCAATTTTTAATGGTTTTATATATATATATATATATATATATATATATATATATATATATATCATAGATAAATATCTAAATTATCTCTATTATTATTATTATTATTATTGTTATTATTATTATTATTATTGTAACTATTTCTTACCAGTGTTTATTATTGTCACACTAACATAACTTATCCAACTTTCATTATTTACTTTCATGTTGTTCTATGGTCTAGATATTAATGTAATAACTATGTAAGCAATTGTATTTAATTAGAATTAGAGTCTGGCTGGGCGGAAGAGAAGGCCTACTAGCCTTAGCTCTGCCAGATTAAATACATTATTATTGTTATTATTATTATTATTATTATTATTATTATTATTATTATTATTATTATTATTATTATTATTATTAACGCTAGTCTCGCATGATACCTTAGACTACAATGCTACAGCACGGAACAGAATACTGCATAAGAGTATGAAGTATAATAATTTTAATACTAGTGGGCGTTCAGGTACACTGGCTCGCAAAACTTTTTTCCGATATACTGTACAGTTTTTCTCGCTCTTATTTTGGAATTTGTACTCACTCTAGGACTGTAGCGTAGGCGGCAGCCTAGATCATATATACCCAGATAGCTCGCTCTTCTAGGTTTTGACGGTAACAACTTTTTGCCAGGTTTATTATGCTGCTATCTAGTTGTTACATAAGGAGTCACGTCGTAACTCCCATTTGAATTGCATTAGCGACTGTACTGCCATCCCGTGTTCGTTTACGACGGACGGGTGGTGATCCTGGCGGTTGTTCTCTTCAAAGTGCTGCCCATTTTAACATGGGAATAAGCCATCTGTTACATATATGATCTAGGGCGGCATGTAGTCTCCCCGCAGGTAACAAACCATCCCTCCTCACAACAGAAAGCTTGAGCCAAGCTACTTAGTAAATTTAAAGAGAAAGTGTTTACTTGGTGGTCTAGTGATATAGATAAATTTAATAAACACGGCATTTCGTAGCTCCTCATCACGCCACGGTTCTTTGCGTCATAATGCGCCTATAACTTATTTTCCTTTGGCAGTTGTCATGGTAATAACACTACGTTAATAAAATTGCATTGATTAAAGGTGGAACTAACAATCAATGGATTAATATTCTAAAAAATCGTGTAAATAATTTTAATAAGACAAATTTTTATGGGTATGTGTATTATTCAAAACTTGATTGTCAATTATATCTCGTAGAATACAGCAGTTTAATTTATATTTTGCACACATAAAAAAAAAGGTTTGCATATTACTCTCGTATAGTAATGATACGAAAATGTGGATGTAAGGAACTAAAAAATAAGCAAAGCATATAGAAGTAGCAAATGTGTGTGCTTTCAACACCAAACATGATATTGGAACCATATCTGATACAACAAAGATGTGTAGATGGAGGAATTGTCCTGAGGAAAAATATAATTATATCAGGTTTGCAACATGCGCATGCTAGGTAGTATACTGTAGACTATTTTCCAGGATGTGGATATATTGCTGGGAAGTCAAATTCTCTACAATTTTACACAGAGTTCCTCCTCATAGCCTGGAAATCCGTCCCCAAAGAGCGACATAAAAACGCTCACTGCGTTGTGTTGATGTTACATATTCTGGCTTGTGGACACAATAGGACGAAATACCTGAATACATCCATGACTTGTGTTTGAGAATTTTTTTTTAATCTGAAAATATTACATTTTCCCATGGATATTCATAATATTCTTGTCAAAACTCCATGTGATCTATTCTATGTTATGAACTACAGTAATATGATATTTATACGTGCAGGGAAGATGAAAATTTTTCCTGGAATGTTATATGATATTCAAGAGAATTAAACAACATGTTTTAAACATTTCGGTGTAAAATAGATCATTGTTTTATTTCTGTCGGTTACATACATCGTTATTGCTCTAAAAGGTTGTCTTTGGTTCGATTAGCTAGATATGTACCTGGAACTCAGAGTTCAAATACCTCCCTTCCCAGGACGACATGTGGAGTGGAGTATGTAGACATAATATCTCACAAAGTTCACTTCCACATTATTTCATACGACAAAGGTTTTGCGAGCCAATGTACTTCAAACAATAAACACAAATTTTGATTCACTTCCATAGTAAGCCTATTACAGATACGGGGTGTCTTCAAATGATTGAAGCAGTTGCAAAAAATCACTGTAAGTATATTGTTTAACATATTATCACAAAACCTTACTGTTGTATAGTCAAACTCACCAAGTTTTTTTGACAACTTACAAGTTCTCAAAATGTCCCCCTTTAGTGATAATGCACACATCAACTCTGTAATCAAATTCGTCCCACACTTGATGTAACAATATGTTCCTGTCAATTTGAGCAAAGGCGTTACTGATAGAAGCCCAGAATTCTGGCCGGTAATGGTGGCACAAACACAGAATTCCTCATAGGCTATAACCCCATACAAAATAGTCACAAGTGATTAAGTCGGGGGAGCGTGGAGGGCATGACAACAGCTCATGGTCAAGACTTTCCAAACGGTGGATCGTGAAATGTTCCATTCATTGTTTCCTCTGCGAGTTGATTTTTGCGCGCTACGCGCTAAACTATCCCGTACGCGATCAATTGTTTTTCAGGCACAGGAGAAGTACCAATTGAATTATCTTCACATAGGCAAGCGCAGATTTAAACTGTTCATACCATCGCCTAATGGAGTTGGCGCTGGATGAATCTTAATAAAACTTCGTCATAAAGTGTCGCCGAACCGTTATGACAGACTGACTTGAATGATTTTCGGGGTTAGCATATACTTTCTCACTGTTTCTCGCCATCTTGCAACTGTAGCGCTCTCGCGGCTGCAGACGGAAACATATAATGTTTGCCGAGCAATTAAAACAAAACTTTGAGAAATACTTGTTTAGAACACCAAAGGCGAATATCATATCTCTAATAATACGGCCATGAAAAATCATGGAACCACTTCAGTCATTTGTAGACGCATCGTATTTATCTTAATGATATTTTGTACTTGGAAGGTTGAACCAAGCACGACATTAGCAGAACTGTTAGATCTTCTACTTTCCATTTTGCTAACCCGGGTTCCAATCCCGGTGCGGCGATGTGGATTTTGTGGTTGACAAAGACAGTTCTTGGCACTCCCGTTTCCTCTAGATATTCAACCATTACTCCATTAATAATTATGCGGTGTTATGTAGTTTGTTTCTCATTGTTCTCGTGGGATAACGCCTGCGGAGGGAAAATAATTAGAGCTACGGGGCGTCGCTCATAAATGAATACGCTTAAGTGAATGATGGAAAGTGAAGTACCCGTCGTTGATAAAAATACTTTAGTATAAATTAACGAATGTACTTCTTGATATATCAGGCACTTAAAATATTACAATCTGAGGAGTTATTATTAGGTCTGTATACATAAATTCAATCTGTAGTTCTTATTTAAAATAGACTGAATAATGAATATATTTTGAAAATTATTCTAATAATGGCAGAGGCATATTCCGGGTTTACCTTGAGGTTGGGCGGAGGTAGAACGCTTCAGACCGCCAAGCTTGAAGATAAGCGTGGGATGTGACCTCTGTCATTGATTGAACAGAAATATATTATCCATCTTCCTCTCTCTGCCGCAAAAGTTTACATCGCCTGCCAGCCATTATGGAACGCACTATACATGCATACTGGCCTCTCAACTTTACATCTCTTCCGGATGAATCTGCGGTACGGATTTTATCGCCCTTTAAATTCCATTGCCTTCGGTCGCGTTTGAACCAGCGAAGTTCTGATCCGATGGCCTACATCGTAACCGCGAAACCACCGACGACGACCTTCAGAAGACAAAGGGCTGCACTTCTTTCTGCGGGAAGTCTAATCTTGGTGCGGTTTAAACGTTGTATTCACGCTAGCTCGATATAGGTCTGTTGATTACTAATAATTTGTTATAAGACGGATCTGCTTAGAGTAACTTAAACGAAGAGGGATCTGAATTAATAATGATTTAATCTCTCGTCTGTCAAGATGTCGCATTTATTTTCCAAAAATTCCTTCTATTTGTAAGTTATGTAGACATTTATTAAGACTTTGTAATTATATTTATTAATTATCTCTGATTGAGGTTCTGGCTGATAAATCTATATAATGCAGTACATCTCCTTGATGATGATATGTGTCCGAGGAAGACAATATATTGTTAGCGTAGACTTTTGCGGCCGATGAACATTGTCTGTGGAGAAACTTCCGGGCTTATCCCGCGTTGTCCTAGTGCTAGTAACTGACGTTTCGACCGCTGTGTTGTGGTCATCCTCAGACCAGCTGCTGTGAGGATGACCACAACATAGCGGTCGAAACGTCAGTTACTAGCACCAAGACAACGCAGTATAAACCCGGAAGTTTCTCCACAGACCAAGACAATATATTGTAGCATACATCTGAAGCCTGATTAGTGAAATGTGTATGCAATCGAGGGAGAAAAGAACTGGTCAAAATAGCGCATTATCTCCTCGCTTAGTTGCCTTATGAATACTGTCTTATTAGTGTCACTTATGAGGATTCAACCAGTCTCTGGACTGCTGACTAAACATAAATATTTCTTCGTTGATGTTATGATCTTTTACTGTGTAAATTCTGACATTTAATTTCGATTTTTTTCTATATAATAGTTGATATGTTAGGTCGTCTCATTAGTATTGTGAGTTTAATCAGTTCGGTCCTGTGAAAGAGTTAATGATTTTTTTTTTAATTTTACAATGCTATGGTTTTTGTGTTTCGTTATCATGTGATAGTTGTCAATTGTTAATACTAAGACTGTAAAATATTTGAAGTCGAAGGTGAAAGAGTCGTTAGTAAACGTGTAGCACAATGATAGTTTCACCATTTCAATAATAGATAAAGAGAGATTAAAGATTTGTAACGTTGTGGAAGAATTAAGGTGTGAATATTGAGAATACACGCAGAATTTTTTAAGAAAATTCAGAAGAAAAAAATACTCGTATGTTTATAGAAGAACGTGAGGCCTTAAACTCTAACCCTAAATGCTTGCGTCAGGACGCTACGAAAGATAAAACTTAGTTCGGTAAATAATAATAATAATAATAATAATAATAATAATAATAATAAGTGGGATTGCTACTAAATTGAAATGGTCTGTCCAGCTACTTTTTAATCACATAAACGCACTAACACTGTGAAACTAGCTCTGTATAAAATATTAGTGCTACATATGACAAGAAATATAATTAGATCGATAATAATACTGAAGTAGTATATATAATATCTATTATAGAATATAATATAAACATGATACAGATTAACTGTATATACTCTATAAATACAGTATTTAAACAATTAATTCATTTAACAAAATTAGCTCCGTTACGGTAAACAAAAAGATATATTCTGAGATTATGAAATTCATTCCTTTTACTATACTTGTCAAAAAAAATTGTTGAAGCTAAGAAAATGTTCTTCCTACGTCACAAAACGTTACACGGACACAATTATAATTACAAAAATCAATATACAAATTAACAATATTTACATTTTACAAAATATATACAAAATACAGTTCAAAATGAAATATATTATAAGATAGATTGATAAATTAAAATAATATTAACACAAAATTCTGAATGAAAATCAGATCACAATACAGTCGCAACTTGGTGTTTTATATAAAAAAAAAACACTGACGATGTAGCGCCTGTAATGATTCATAGTCTATTCATACCTGCTTACAATTATTATACCCTGCTTATGCATCCACGTGACTTAATAGATGTACCAGAAGAAACTACTTGATCCGCTGTAAGTTGGGGAACAAAAATGCGCTGCCTGGTAATATATAAGTATCCCGAGATTGTAGTTCCTAGTAGATTATTTTTTATAGGAGACAACTAACTGCTACAATTACCACGCAAGCCACAAACCTCTTGTAGAGGCCAGTGGCCCTGAGAAGACTGGTTTATATACTATGAAGATTATATTAATTTCTTGCCATTACACACTACAACTAAAATTTTGCTGCAAAATCAACAATACTTATGAGACATTATCTGTGTTACACTAAGGGAAATACAAGATGTTCATCATGATTTATTAATGTAATGCTAAGATAAGGCTTATGTAGAGCTCCCTAAAACCTTGCCTCGTTTCATTGTATTTCAGTTAGTCCACTTCTCATCATACGAGTCCACTTTTCCTCTCGAAAAGTCTGACCTATGACGCTGATTCGTATTTAATTTTTTTCCCTGTTGTCCACGTATCACATTCAGTACGTATCCGATATCCTCCCGGCGGTACAGAGCACAGCACACTTGAATTCCAGTAAACGAATCTTTTTTTGTCCATTGCTACGGACCACTGACTTTTATATAATGCACACAAATTGAGCTATATGTTTTTCAACGTATTTTTGTAAACGTCCACCGATTCATTTACTTATTACTCTTTGTAGGCTCTAAATCAGCGGTGACCAGAACTCGAGCTACAGTGATTACATGCAACAGACAGCCTATGAAGTAAGGAGACGGAGGAAAGGCACTTGGCATGAATTATAACCAGTAGTGGTTCCTGTACTAACATAATGATCAATCCCTCGGATAAAAATCTCAAGCTTTGCTGTACCAGTAATGTCACTGCTGTCATCAAGAGTCAGTGAATAATATACGATTTTTCTTGCTTCTTTTTTTAAACTTCCTCTTTAATATAATCAGGAATTTTCTAAATTCTTCTCTCGATACTTGGTCGAGAAATTCGTAGTTTTTCAAAATTAAAAACTTCTTATGGACAAGTTATTTAACCTATTTTAATCATTACTCTTTCGAGAAATTATGTTCTATTAAAAAAACTTCAGAGCACGAGATATTTCAAACCCCATTAGGTAGCTGATTTCCTTACATTTATTTATGGCATGTTTCTCTTCCTGGCTATGATTTAAGACATGTCAATTCCTGGCGTTTAACAGTTCGTTGGCGCATAATATTAAATCAGTTTCTCTACAATATTATTATTAAATGAATAACTAATAAATAGTTACCCACATCTAAAGATTAAGAAGATTAAAATTGAGATAAAACCTAATAATGTTATCATTCTAGGGAGAAGATCTAAAAACATCAATATTCATGTACGTACAGATGAATTACAGAAACACATACTTAGCGGTCAGTAATAATAATAATAATAATAATAATAATAATAGTAATAATAATACATTATTCAGCATGGCAATTAATGTTTCCATATACTCCTAATTGAACCGTTGAACAAAGTAAACATATTACATTTTGTCCGACAGAACAACAAAAAAATTCTCCTTCTCATTCTTTACGAAACCACCTCTTACTGCTTGTAGAGACTGAGTTTGCATAGCGACATGATACCGCCACTGCTTGCCTTCAGTACGTGAATGAAAAACACAGCAATGTACAGAAAACTCCTCGTACCCGTTTGAATGTCTATGATTACACTACGTAATCACGACACCTATTCCTTCGTACCTGTCGTCTAGCTTCACTTACCTTTCTTCCCATCATAATCTGAACATACGCTCTCGTCATGAAACAATATTAACAATATCATCCCATCGCACCTCCTCATACTCATCCTCATCCTCTTTCACAATAACCCTGCCAAGACTCTGGAATTCGCTACCTGCTAGCATCAGGGACTGTCGAAATAAAATTGAATTCAAACGCAAACTTACTAGGCACTTGGTCAGTAATTGATTTCTTGTAAATAGTTTCCTTAACCTATCACAAAATATTTCAATATCCAGTAATTTCATCACTATACAATTTTGTTATTCTAGGTTTAATTTGTAATTCAGTAAATATAAAATATTTTTTGTTTTTATATGATAAATTATCTAGCTTTAATTAGTCAGGTAATCTTTTCGTACTTTGATTGTTATTGTAATTGTAATTGTAAATTTAATACTAATTATAACTTTATTTGTAATTGTAATTGAGGCACTCAGAAGCAAAGTGATACAAGTGACATTTAGTAAGTTTTGAGATAAGTGACTTTGAAGTTGAAACGGAAATTAAAAAATCTGTTACAGGACTGTGTTGCTGTACATTTACAGTTGTATATGTTGGTACCTATATTTTTTTAACTTCTAAATATAAATTATCTATTTTAAAACTGTTTAGGTAAAATAGGGTCCTAAAGTCACTTGTATTACTTTGCCACGAAAATATTTTTGTGGAAAAGTAATATAAGTGCAAGGGTTTTCGGTATTTTTATATTATTTAAAACAAGAACAAGGACATTGCTTACAACATTGAAACATTTCTGTCATAACACCACTTGAGCTTTCTTATTATCATATTATAACAAAACATGTGTCTGTATAACCGAAAGAGTCAATCAATCAGTCAATCAATCAATCAATCTTCTTAATGTGTCCAGTTGTTTGCAGACAACATAACGTCAACTATAGTCCACTGTAGTATTTTCAGTTCTTCTTTTTCATAGTAAATTAGGGGTATTTTGATCGGTGTTCATTATAGACGCCTGTTGCTACTAGCCAGAGGTAGGGTGTAGTCAATATATACTGCAGAGATGTGTCTTCTGCAACTGATACTGATGATTTTAATTTACTTCTTTTGTGGTTTATGGATGGACAGTATAGAAGAATGTGTTCCAGATCTTCATCATGATTATTACACCACATACAAGTAGGAGTATCAGAAAGGTGAAATCGGTGTAGGTACAATTATGTCACAATGTGATCTGTTCTGACTCTTGTTAAAAATGTTTGAACATGTCTCGGCAAGATTTTGTAAATTTGCAGGTCATTCGGTTCTTTTTGACGGACTGTAAAATTTTTCCTTTGTCAGAAGAGAGCCAATTGTTGATCCATAAGTTTATAAAGTAAATCTTTACTGAAGTAAAGGCATTGAACAGAGATATCACTTGAAGAGGTCTTGGTTGCAAATATGTTGCCTGTTTCGCAACGTTATCTACTTTCTCGTTTCCAGGTAGACCACAATGACTAGGTATCCATTGAAATTTTATTTTCTTTTGGAGTTTTTTTAGTTCACTTATTTGTTTCAGAATTGGAATAATTCTATGTGCGTATAGGTGTGGTACATATTTAATTATATTAAATATAGTCCCCTTGGAGTCGGTAAGTATTCAAATAGATCTTTCAGAAATTTGAGTAACACACTAAAGAGCAGCATCAATAGCTAGCAATTCTGTGTCAAGACTGGAGGAGGCTGAACATGGTATGAAGTAATTTTCTTGATATTTTGGAATATAATACCCTGCTCCTGATGTTCCATCATCAGGGTTTAGAGATTCATCTGTATAAATTTGAAGGTAATCCTTATATGAGCTGCAGAGTAGTTCCATGTCAATTAACTTAAGAATGTATGAAGGATCATTTTTTAAATGATTTCGTGGAATTTGTAGGCAATGTTCTGGAATTATCCATTTTCATGGAGGAATTTCATTTACAACTGGAGTTTTAGCAATGAGTGTGTCTGTGATATAGACTGGTATTTCTTCTTTGTTTATTTTGTAGAAATTACATAGGATATTATCTGACAGTTTGAGGAACATCTGAGATCTGGATGAGGCTTGCAATTTTAAATGTATTTTTAGATCCTTTTTTAATACATAGTGTCTTATTGGTTGAATATTATATTCAATTTCTAGGGCAACAGTTGATGTGGTTTTTGGTACTCCGAAAAAAGACGGCTAAGAAAATTTCAAATTTTAGATGAAATTCAGCCTTAGTCGCTGTTCATTACGTCACTAGGCTCATCTAATGAAGTCATATCTTTCTCTGCTGAAACATCTATGTTTCTGTCATGAAGTGCATCTGTAGTGCTCCTACCGCGAATATTCCTTCAACTTCCTCTTCCACGCACTTTTCCACGTCATACAGTCCTTATTATAGGCCCATCCTAATACTTCAGGTCCTCAAAGAAAGAGTGGTGTATGAGTGGGATGAATTTAATTAGCTATTGCAAGTTGCTCCACTTAGCAAAAGTTATCCTTATTGGATCACTGTATAGTTGGTCCAGCTCAATGTGTGCAGGCCTTCCACGTAGATGTTTCGAATATGTAATTTATTACCTCTCTCCATTATGGCAAATGAATTAGTCATACACAGAAGAAACGCAACAACAATATGCAAACAACGCACTTATATTAGTTTGCCTCTCAGTGAAAACTCTGTATGCATTGTAATATAATTGTAAGGCCAACATGGCGCAGCAATGACTGGAACTGCACTTATATTACTTTTTCTCTGAACAGAAGTGACGTTAAAGATTAAGAATATATACTTAACTTACTTTTTTAAAAAAATGTCACTTATGTTACTTTGCTTCTGAATGCCTCAATTGTAAATTTAATACTAATTGTAATTTTATTCTTCATATTATAGTTGGAATCTCCTGGTAGAGGGGCAGAGAAGGCCTGACGGCCTTATATCTACCAGGTTAAATAAATAAATACTACTACTAATACTACACCCGCCTTGATCACCGCTGCTCTAAATATTAGACCTATGAATGCAATTTGTTTGTTGTCATTTCTATCACATACAGCGGTACAAAGTGCGGCAGAAAGAGTCACAGGTAAATTTTCAAACACTTGTTGAAATCGTGTACTTTCGTGAAAATATGAAATTCTATAATAACACTCTTACTTTTTTATTTGCTAAAACGAGAAGTTAGAAAGACGCAATCAGTATCTATAGAAGATAAATAAATCTAGTTTTCTCCGTCTGGATCGGCGGCGGATGCCTCCGGACATGCTATCACTTACGATTACAAGTTGCAGAAGGCAGTGACATGGACTGTACGTCTTCGTGTTTAGATTTATCCCGAGCTTAGCAGTCGCCTCCCGCAGTGCGATATGTTCGTTATTATGACGGCGAGTAAGCCTGGGTTGATCCGAAGCGCCGGGTCTGGAATCAATGAGAAGAGATGGGCCAGGCGATCGATGCCACGCCACGCCACGCACTAACTTAATTTTATCGGCTAAGCAAAAGTAGGCCTAGGTGTTGCACCTGTCAGCTGCTAAGAAACAATAAGCTAGGAAATCTTAGTACTGTATAGCAGTATAGGTTTCGGAAGTCTTCCCTAGTACAGTGAAACACAAAGGTATCTGCAAGAATAAGTTGGTGTTGTCGGCACCACACTCCGTCCGCCTTTTACACTCAGGAGCAGGGTTTCTCAAACTATGGACCGCGGACCACCTGTGGTCCTCGAGTTCTACCCTTGTGGTCCTTCAAAAAAGACAGAAGAAAAAATAAAATTCAAACGAATTGCGTATATCACACTATAGTTGAAAATCTCAGAGTTTGGAAATGACACATGGCAATCGCCTTACACGTTTTCTCCCAGTACTAATATTTTCAGCGTATTCCGAATCTCACCGGTCCGGTGGCATCAATGACGTCATGTTGCAGCAAAATAAGGAACAAAACTGCTGGAAGAATCGATGGCTGTCATGGCGACTGTACAAGTTGTTGTCTGTGCTACGCTAGCAAAATTTTGCGAAATTGTCGTACTCCCATCTCGTTCAAAGAAAAGATAGCATAAACAATTTATTTCTTGAACCGGTAGTAATAACGGGTCCGTTGACATGTTCGCTCATAAGCCATTAACATATTGTTTTTACGTTGTGCTCATTACAAACAATACAGCAGAACTAAAGCAGAACACACCGCCATGACACAACAGTGCACGATGTTATTCGTCTGCTAATTCCCGCCCTATACAAGAACCAATCAGATTCACTGATGGCGGCTGATGGCGGCTGATGGAGACTGCCACCACCTCTGCAAGTTGATGGCACCGGTGCGACACCGGTGGAGCATCAATGACGTCATCGGTGGAATTCGGAACACCGTGATGCCATCGGATTGCTCACCGATGAGATCCGGAATACGCTCTTTATGAAATATCATACCCTACCCGTCTACTCACTTCCCACTCTACTCTCAGCAACAGAAGAGGGATTAATAATGCACTGTGAACTATGAACATGGCGTTTCTCGCCATCTTTTCCCTGCACATCTGGCGCAGCGCCTGTAGCCCAGCCAGGGACCACCCGAATTCATAACAGAGGACAATAGTACCGAACCTTTTCATGTATTGATGATTTTCTTAATGCTTTTGCCGACACCCAGTATGCACATTGAAATGGGCACGTACTGTACGTCATACACCAATAACAGAACGTGCCAGATTGTATCTTTACTTGTTGAAAATCGAGCATTTTTCGGTATTAATTTTTTAATTTGTTTTTCTAGATGACGATATAAGAAATTTTAGACTCCGCGTATTTTAAAATCCGACTGGTTTACTTTTTACACTTGCGTGTTTCGACTCTAAGTGCCGGTTCAATTTAGCGGGTTTCAGACACTCGTTTGAAAGCTCTTCGTAACAAACAATGCACCAAGATTTTGGTTCACTCTCATTGCCACACCATGTAAATCCAAGTTCCAAAAAACTCTTGTCATATTTACGAAAGTATTTTTTCTTTGAATAGCTACCACCAGGACTAGATATTTTTTTAATGGCACTATAATTAATATATTTCTTCACACACAGCTTCTGAACTATTAGCAGTGCCTAAATGAAGCGTATCATCATGTTCCTTTCTTTTCTAAGCTCCGGATCGAAGCCAGTTTTCCATTATTTATAATGGGAACTATTTAACAGAGACATGGACAACTACTGCGTGTACCGCATAAGCAGGGTTTCAAACAACTAACTGCTAACAGGCAAGCGATGAATCAACAATGCACAGAATTTGTTACAAGTTATTTGCGATTGGCTACAAAAAATTTAATTAGAAAAATATTATAATTAATTAATTCTATTTTAAAATAAAAGTACACTGGTATCAAAATATGCTACAAAAATGATAAATTAAAAAGTGGTCACCACTTCAAAAAAGTTTGAGGAACGCTGCTCAGGAGAGACCCGGTTTTAAATTCAATAGGAGGCTGAATGGACAACGAGGTGTTGTGGAAGCTTCAGCAACAAGATAAATCCTGCCAACACGACATCACTTAGATTGAACAAGAGTCTTCCAGTTCGTGGATGTACCTTTTAAACTACTCGCCATCTCAAGATAAAGTAATTTTTTCACTATCTACATTCGCATTAAGATTTGTTACACTTCTAATTCTTCTTTTTCTTCTCCTTCGATTGATACTGTTTGTTTTCCATTTTCTGCACTCTTTTCTGTTGTTATTAATTTTATTTTATCCTTACATTAGTTTTCAACGTTGAATAGCATTCTTCTACGGCCTGTGACAAACACAAAATATAGACCTACCGTAAGTCAAGCTGGGTGTAACATCGCTAAATTACATTAACTCAGTGCCTGTAAAATCTAAACTACACAAATCTACATATAAATTAAAGAGTGATTAAAGATCTTTCTAACCATGTAATTTATTATACTCAATGACGAATATTTTACACGTCATTTTAACATAATTAATGAAAATATGAAATAATTTTCTTTCACTCCCAAATTCAATTCTTCGTTATGACCAGGCCTGCAGAACTCGTAAGTAGGGGAAATACGACGTCAGCCTCATTCCGCTTCTATTGGGGATGTTAACATTTTTGCATGTGGGAAGGTCTGTCAGTGGCGGCACTGAAATTTAAAAAAAGATTGTAATAACGTCATATTTATAATGCGTTATGTCGTTTCAAGGTTTACGATTGTGCTAGGTTTTCTGTCGGTAGTTTCTTTTAGATTTCTTTGCACCTAGCCTGCTTTAGATTTTCGAAAACTCTCCTCTTATTATCACTTACGGAAACATAAATGTGTAGGATTTAAGTAATGAACCTTGAAAATTAATATATATGTCACTATTCATTCCAACACAAAATGAACACAACTATTGATGTCCTTAATTTAACAGTAGGGTATATAAATAAATAATCAATACACAAGAGATGGGTTTGGAAGTAAATCCCGAAAAGATAAAATATGTGACGATGTATCGCGACCGCAATATTGTACGAAACGGAAATATAAACATTATAAATTTATTCTAAGAGATGGAAAAATTCAAATATTTTGAAGCAACAGTAACAAATATAAACGATACTTGGGAGGATATTAAGCGCATAATACATATTGCAAATACCTATTATTACTCGGCTGAGAAGCTTCTGTCATCCAGTCTGTTCTCAAAAAATCTGAGATTAGAATTTGTAAAATAGTTAGTTTACCGGTAGTTCTATATGGGTGCGAAACTTAGACTCTCACTTTGAGAGAGGAACAGAGATTAAGAGTGTCTGAGAACAGGGTGCTTAGGAAAATATTTGGGGTTAAAAGGGATGAAGTTACAGGAGAATGGAGAAAGTTACACAACGCAGAACTGCACGCATTGTAGTCTTCATCTAACATAATAATTAGGAACATTAAATTCAGACGTTTAAGATGGGAGGGTATATAGCACATATGGGTGAATCCATAAATGCATATAGAGTGTTAGTTGGGAGGCCGGAGGGAAAAAGACCTTTGGGGAGGCCGAAATGTATATTTGAGGATAATATAAAAATGGATTTAAGGGAGGTGGGATATGATGATGGAGACTAAATTACTCTGCTCAGGATAGGGACCGATGACGGGCTTATGTGAGGGCGGCAATGCATCTCCAGGTTCCTTAAAAGCCATAAGTAAGTAAGTAAGTAAGTAAGTAAGTAAGTAAGTAAGTAAGTAAGTAAGTAAGTAAGTAATCAATATACAGTTCGTAATAATGAACTTATCCGAAAGTTTGTCTATTCCAGAATTCTTAATACGGACTTTGTTTAAATGTCGTTTAATATTGAAATGAGGGCAAAAATAAATTGGATGGGACACAATAAACAAGCAATTCTTTCGTATTCTTCAACAACAATATAATCATATTCCCATTTGCTTTGGAATTAGTATTTCTTCACGGGTTTAGATTTTGCCATGTTTCAGTTCTCTTCAAACTGCAGTACGCGTATTGTGTACCTGTCCCCGCTAGGATGAATGTTGATATAGCTGAGCGCAACTAGAAAGCCATGACCACACTGGTAGGAAAGGTGGGTGGGGGTATAAGGGTAAGAAGGCGTCGTTCTGAGGAGCTACACTTCTGCAGGTCTGGTCATGACCAAAGTAAGCCTAGTGTAGTCGGTTCTATGCATTAATTTCGAGCGAAATACCCAAGTAAACGCGAGCTTTTCGAATCTGTATTGTAATTTCATTAGCTTGTAAGCTTTGAAAGTTTAAAAGCCATTTCTAGATGATTTGAAGGTAGATGAAGGCTAGTGTGCATGCCGCCAACGATGTCTGCCCAAACTTCGATAGAACGTAGATGGAAGGTAGATTCACGAATAGTTTGAAGGTTGATTTTTTCATTCATTGAAACAGATATTTCATCATTGAAAGAAAAGCATGATCTGATGTTACAGAAAGGAGAGCTATTCTGGATAGTTTCTAATATTCATATATCAGTTGCCCTGGGTGGAACAGGCGGTACAGCGCTGGTCTTCTGTGGCCGAGGTTGCTGCTTCGATTCCGGCCCAGGTCGATGGCATTTAAGTGTGCTTAAATGCGACAGGCTCATGTTATTAGATTTAGTGGCATGTAAATGAACTTCTGCGGTAGCAAAAGCCCGGCACACCGGCGACGCTGATATAACCTCGGCAGTTGCGAGAGTCGTTAAATGAAACATAATTTAATTTTTCATATATATCATATTTTACACCATATATATCCGTATGGTAGGATTTTTATTTTTCTCCAAGAACACATTCTTGAAATTTCTAAAAATACTTACGGCTCAACATATAGGTCTATACTACATGATAGACAAGTTCATCATCATCATCATCATCATCATCATTCTTCATGCATTAGGAAATTGATTCCTGTAGCAGCTACTGAAATTGGTCCATCCATCTTTTGGCTGGTCTTCCAATAACTCTTCTTCTCCGAGGTTTATATTTCCAAAAATTATATAGTATCCTGTCCTCCTGCATACTTGAAATGTGAGACATCCATGTATTTCTATATTCTTCAATTTTGTTGTTTAATTCATATATCTCAAGTTCTTCTCTTATTTCTTCGTTTCTTTTATGTTTTATTTTCCTGTAACCTGCTACGCTTCTCAAATATTTAATCTCATTTATTTGTAATCTAGAGACATCTTTTCTTTTTTCATAACTCATGTTTCGCTTCCCTATAGTAAACTGGGCACTGACATCACCTTATAAAATTTTAACAATGTATCTTTTCTAGCTTTTGATTTCAGGGTTCTTCTTATTGTTCCATTTATGGAATTAAATTTTTCTATTTTTTTTTCTTTTTGTTCATAGTCTCCTATATAGGATAAGGTAACGCCCAAAAATTTAAATCTATTTATCTGTTCTATGATACTCTTTCCAATTACTATTTTAGGTCTTACAGGAGATTTGCCACAAAATGCCATAGTTTTAGTCTTATGTACAGATATCTCCATATTATTATTCTTATAATGCTCTCTGTAGGTTATTTTCATTATTTGCTGTTACTACCTGATCGTCAGCGAATAGCATCGTCATTATGAAATTATCTTCATTAAAATTCTGTGTATAGTTCTTTATTTTTATAGACAAATTGAGAATCAGAATTGCATTTCTCCGTGATACGGGAATAAAAGCTCCAGTTCTTTGACCGAGAAAAAAACTTATTACGGCCATTCATTGATAAAAATAGCGAAGGGACGTTGTGTTGCTTCAATATTTTGTTGTGCTCTAAGTAAAATTAATTTTAAAGAAGTATACAGAATCTCAAATGTCTGGTATGTAGTCTTTCAACAGTTACTGCATTCGTTAAAATCCGACTGTGGCACGAAGACCTATCACTGTATATTTCTCTATTGATGGCATGAGAAGTTCATAAACCTCAATTGAACGTCGAATCCAATCGTTTTATGGTCGTAGAAAAAGTTAGGATTTATTGTATATGAATGAGTTTTTACATTATCTGAACGACTGAATGCTATAAATGTATCGTAAGGGATAGGATGTAATAAGTTACATTTTATGAAACCAAATAAAATCGACAGTTTGGTGTCTGAAATCGAAGTATAACTGTTGATTTATGACTAACAGAGCAAACCTATCCCTACATTCTAATAAAACCTTTAACTTCAAATAATTCCATAAAAAGGGAAAGGGGATTTCAAGGTTATCTCAAAGGTATAATAAAAATTATTTTCTGATAGACGAATAATCATTTTATTCTGTAACTTAAGAAAGGTAAAAGAATGTTGATGATGATGACTATTAATAATTTTCTCAACTGATTACACCTTTATTATTATTGCAAAATTTTGGCCTAACTAACAGAATATAAAAGCTATATTCACATTTATTATACTTTATCTCCTTTTTCTTCTTTCACTCTGTTCTGTTTCTTACCTTCTATTATTCATCTTAACATTCTACTTAAACTTCCCCTTTGGTTCTCTCTCTCTCTTTCAGCTCCTACTTTCCTGAATTTTCTCACACTATTCTTCCTGTTTCTATTCTTTCCTCCTGATGTCCTTCCTTTGTCCATTTTTTCTTTCCCGTTTCTTTATCCATTCTTTCTGTTATGGCATTATAATCCTTTTCTCCTCCTATTCATTTTTCTCGTATCCATTGTATTCTTCTAGTGTGGTTTTTTAGTAGATTATTTTACGACGCTTTATAAACATCTTCGGTTATTTAGCGTTTGAATGAGATGAAGGTGATAATGCCGGTGAAATGAGTCCGGGGTCCAGCACCGAGAGTTACCCAGCATTTGCTCATTTTGTGTTGAGGAAAAACCCCGGAAAAAACCTCAACCAGGTAACTTGCCCCGAACGGGAATCGAACCCGGGCCACCTGGTTTCGCGGCCAGACGCGCTGACCGTTACTCCACAGGTATGGATTCCAGTGTGTTAATTCGTATTACTTTTAGTTTAGATTTTATTATTCTGGTTATTTTGTCACTTCATCAAGATTTGGAAGAACGTATTTTAGAACATATTTTTATAATCGTTTCATTTTTCGTAATTGATTTTCGTGTAATAATTATGAATTAACGATAGTGTTAAAAGTGGAATTTTAATTCTTGAGTGGGATTTTCGCGAAATGAGGCCTGCGGCGAACAAAATAACATCATTTCTATCATGTATATCGTACACTATTTTTAGGTAGTTCATCGTCCGAACTGAAATAGAGGTAATTTTATCGACTTCTCTACTGCTGTATTCCCCCTCATTGTAATAGATTTTATCATATTAAAAGTAAGTAACGATATAACTCAGTGATAAAACACATCGAGTGGTCACCGATTCAAACTCGGACATCTCCCATTTTGTATAATTAAATTTAATTCTTAATTGTTTCATATAGTTATATCAATGAAATAATTGTTGATGTAATTTATTTGTGTATGTTTCCTAACTATTAGTAGTTTTTAAAAGTAGATCTGGCATTTTTTAAACTTTCCGAATTAGTGTCAAAAGTACTTCTCGCACGCTACCACAAAATAGTTTTATCGCCCTTCCCTAGTGTTAAAATATGTACTTTTATGAATGGCTTTCTAAAATTATTTATTTCCAGTGCCAATTAATTTCGACATATTGATCTTAAATGTGCTTACAAGTTAACATAGAAAGTTTGCTTTTAAATTTTCTTAACTCTTTTTGGATATTTAATGCTTTTCAATTTAATAAAATTACCAAAAGCAAGATTTCTCGCATAAAAAAACATTAAATTGAATTCAGTCAGTCAGTCACTCAGCCAGCCAGTCAGCCAGCCGTAGTTTTCTGCTCAAGGTTAGGTCCTCCGTTATAAATACAGCATTCTCCAATCTTCCCTCTTTTTCGCTTTTCTCTTCGTTTGTGTAGACGATTAATATATTGTATTATTGTCTACCGTCTGATATATTCTCAAGTTCACATTGCATTTATAAATAGGCTGATTTTATATCTATCAATTAATTCATAGTTTTAATGCAATATTATAGATATTATAACTTCAAAATGATAGTTGTACTGTATAACAATATCTGACTCCAATTTTATTGAAAAGTAATACATATTTTGATATAAAGTTACCAGAATCGAGATATTTTGTATAAGAGAACGTTTTTTGAAAGTAAACTTCATGTAAAAAGCATAACACCTATTTATTCACCGAATAATTTGATTAGGTATATTTTTCCAATTGTTTTATTTGAATTTATAAATGTAACAAGTAACCCACTGAAGCTTTTATTGTGTGAGATATTTTTGTTCTTTGTTGTAAATTTCTCGATAAAATTAACGAATAATTTTCTTCACACAAATTGATTTTATTCAGTGATTTAACTTAGTGTGATTCTGAATGAAGCATAAAATCTGTCAGAGCTGTGATAGGATTTACAACTGTTAATAGTTTCATTTTTAGAAAATGATGTTATTTAACTCCATTTTGAACTAAGCAGAAAAAATGAGTTTATCATTGTAAGCTTTTGAGATAAAGAGAAAATCCAATATGAAGATCACTTTCCTTAAAGGGTTACCAAAACGATACAGCATACAATTATGTCCCTTATATAGGATAATAATCAAAATACGCTTATAGTACATTATGCAACGAGCCTATAATGATAGTAATTAAGACGCGTGTATGTTTATGGAACTCGCTTGCACTCGTTTCATAACTTTCATACGAGTGTCTTAATTACCATTATAGGCAAGTTTCATACGACTTTTTATGCTCGACCATATTTCTAACTAAAATTATTCATAAGTATTCATGTTATTCTTATCTGACTGGCGAGCGGAACTGACCTTGTGCAATATCTCGTAAATTGTGAGATGTGCGCAGACGCGAAAGTATTGATTTTTTCCGAGAAACAAATATCATTGACCTGGATATAATCTAGAGAGTAAAATAAACATTAATCTTGATATAACGTTGAAATTGATTTAGACATTGAAAAACGAGATGACAAATTGAATTTATTTGGATATTATTTACAATTAACGCTAATTATTACAGTAACAGAATATAACCTTCTGCGACAGTATTGGATTTCCAGCCTCCGTGACGTTTCGCTAGTTGTCCTTCGATTGCATATCCGAGAATAATCGATACTTGCGCTTTCATATTGCTACAATGGTGCTTTCTGATTGGTGGAACACCTGAACTTTAATGATTAAGTGTACTTTAATGAGGTCCATTAAAGGTCTGCTACCAGGTGTATAATTACGACATTTCGGCATGGTCGAGCATAAAAATAATTAACATTTAAAATTGAAATATTGAATAATATCAATAATAATAATAATAATAATAATAATAATAATAATAATATTAATAATACTTTATTACCAGAAGAAAGATACATACTATTTTTTTATACAAGAACTCTCTAGCACACCCAGAAAGAGTGAAATAAGCAATAACTTTTAACATGTACTCGTATGTTATCATGCGTAACTATCCTCATATGAACATATGTTTTATTTTTCATTTAAATCGGGTTATACAAATGATTATACAGAATACAGAACGAATCGCATATAATTGAACGATCAATGAATATCTTACATTAATCATACTGGTCTGGTTTATTTTAATTCTACTCTTAACATACTTAACGATGTTAAAAACTGGCAAACACAGCCAACAAGTGCTTACAATGTTTTAAAGTGTCCTATAATGTTTTATATTCCTCTGATTATATTTATAGTTTTATATTACTTTAAAATAATTTTAAATCTTTTAAATTGTACTATATGGACTGCAAATGATTTTAACTTAATGTTACATGTGTATTACAGACCAAATTAGGTTAAGTTAGAGCAATTCACTTTAGCAAGATCCGAAAATCATAATAAGTTCCATACCGTAAGGCAAGGTTTTCATCATAAATGTTTATTTAACACTCTACATCTGAAGATGATACAAATGTATCGAAAACGTTAATGTGAATTATTAACTTTTAAGATAAGCAAAGGTGGCACAGTAAATAAATAATTATAGTCAAATACTTTAATTTGTTTTCAAAATCCCCGAAATAACTTCATATAAAGTATAATTGTTTGTTATTCGAGGAATGAACTAGCGATAAACTGTTTTTCAGCATCGATACAATTTGTTTGGCCATGGTGAATGTAGTTTCTTCTTTTTATTTGTTAATTACATTAAAGGAAAACATATATTTAACCGTTAAATATTTTCAGCACACATTGAATTTCTCGAACGATCAAAATATTTGTAGTAGCAACTAGAGCAAAGCATTTTGTTGGCGCGAGGAAGAGAGAAAATAACACTGCACGCGAAACTATTAGGGCCATAATTCGCAACGTAACAATAGATCCCTCATTATTCCCTGCGATAATGAGAATGAAACACAATGCATTACAACGAAAAGCGCAACAGAACACCAGCACTAAGTTCCGCAAACGCGTATTTCAGTTCAGAAAAAAGTAATCACGCTGGTGTTATTTTCCTAGCTAGTTTTAGGATTGAATTTCACATTTTGCAACGCTTGGATATTCATTTTTATGGTGATTTGAAACTTGTTTGATGTTTAATTATTGTTTTGGTAGGACAAATGAGAAGTAATCAAAGCGATGAGAGTATTACTTTCATAGTAACAGTACGTAAAATTCAGAATTTGTGGCGATTATGTTTCTATACACGTACTTTCCTCTGAGTCGAACTGCATTATAGAATAGTTATAAAATTGTATTTACTGTATATGATTGTTACCATTGTAACAAGAAACTGTTTCCAGTACTAAATCAATCAAATGTTTGATAATTAGTCAATTAATTGTTTCTTTTGTTGCTAAAATCCCCAGATCCCATTGATTGAAGATATTTCTGAAATCTCCTACCCTGGCAGTGTAGAGTAATATTATTCCGGGGATGTATACACCAATAAGACGAAGTTTATTACACTAAAAAGTCTTCAGTCAACATATTTATCGGAGAATTACATGTAATATCTTGGCTTCGATCCTCAAATGACATGTTAATACCTTTGCAGTGACATGAAGTGAGCCCGAAGCGAAATCTTAAGTTTTAAATTGTAAAAATGAAATATTAAAAAATATGTATGGATTATTTAACGACGATAGCAACTACCGAGGTTATATCAGCGTCGCCGGTGTGACGAAATTTTGTCCCGAATTTTATTTTCTTGTTTCGTTGAACAGTACCACGTCTCAGTACATGGAATCATTTTCTTAAAAAGGAAATCACATTGATCATCTCCTGTGATATTGATGAACATGTACACTACTCATATCTCAGAAGAAATTAATTTTAGGACCCATGTTCATTAAACTTTACTTTCTTGTTTCGTTGAATACTAGCACGTCGCAGAACTTTGAATGATTTTGTTATAGTTGAAATCTCATTGAGCATTTTCTATGTTGCTGGTGAACAAGTACTCATATCTCGGAAGATATTAATTTTAGGACCCATATGTATTAGACTTCGTTTTCTTGTTTCGATGAATACTATTACCTCTCAAAATATTGAATGTTTTTTAACATCTAGGCCAGCGATGGGCGTTTGAGTGCATTTGCCTCCGTGCGCACGGGGAATTCCAAGTGCGTGCGCTGCAGTGCACTATAGTGTGCCAGCAGCTATAACAGGCCTTACACGGCTTTTAAATGAGTTAAATTTAGGACTTCAGGGGGAAGAAATTCTTAATACACAATTTGCAGATAGAATTGCAGCTTTTAAGGAGAAATTGCGGTTATGGATACGTCAAATGCAAAAGGGCGAAATATATCATTTCCCATTCTTATCTAAGAGCATAGAATTTTGAACAATGAAAATTTCGAAATGTACGCATGTATTCTATCCGGTCTATTAGAGGAATTTACATCAAGGTTCCACGATTTAGATTGTCTGGAAATGGATTTGCGTATTTTTGCTACATGTTCTGATTCCAACTGATTATTGATAACGTTCCCCCTCCATTATAGTGTGAATTGATTGACCTGCGATGTGAGCGGAATATGATTCAAGGACAGTCTGCTATATACAGTCACGAAGCTTGAATTTTGAGGGTGCTAGAAACAATAGACTGTGCCGGTACTATTTTGTATTGCCTGTAATGAGGCGATATTAGCGATGCTAGTGGTGAGCAGCTATCTAATGTTTGCATATTTACTACGTATTGAGCTTCGCGACTGTATATACTAGACTGTGATTCAAGGTCGAGTCTTATACAGTTTTATGACAGATTCCCAAGAGGACGCTTTCCCAATCAGCACAACCTGTGTGAGAAAGTTTGTGTTTATTTGGTTCCACTTGTAGATGTGAACAGTTATTTTCTATTACGAAAATAAACTAGTGTCGAACAAGAAATGATGGGCTTTTAACGGCAGTTCTTCGCATAGCTTGTGTTCATACAGTTTCTCTAAATCTTGAGAAATTCAGTAATATGAATTAATGTGCAACAGACATGTTGTGTTTTGTGTTTAAGGAAGTGTTTCATTACTTGTGTTCTTATTTAGTTTGGTAGAATAATATTTTCTTTTGAAATATACAGTACGGACCGCAACTTGAATAAACCGGTTATCGTGCACTGTATAAGCACACTTCTCTCGTAGTACACCGTGCAAGCACAGAGTGCATAATTCTGCCCAACCCTGATCTAGGCCTATTTTATATAATATATAGGGTGAACCTTAAATAATGTCATTAATTTCAGGAATTTATTCTTTGATATATTTCAAACAAAAATGTTACCGGTACATACATATTTGCTCGTTTTCGATTCCTTTTCGAGATTAAAATTGTTTCATATAAAACATTTTAGAGCGTGTTTTGGGAAAGCCATTGATTTAATTACCAATTTGTTTAGTCAGTTTAAGAGAACAGTGTATTATAATACTAAATTATTGAAAGAATTTTAGATTTCTCCTTTCAATTTGCAGAAATTTGATCCGAACAAATATGTAACTTTTCGTTCTGAAAAGTAATTTTAAAATGTTACAGTAGTTTGGATTAAATTTCTGCACATTTGAAGGACAACTCTAAACTTCTTTCAATTATTTATCTGTAGTAATGTCACGAGAGGTCTGAGATTTCCCAATAAATCCACGAGCGAAGCGAGTGGAGCTATCTGAGAAATCTCAGACCTCGAGTGACATTTATTAAAACTATTTCGTGAATTAAATAAAAATAAAAATAGTATATCCCTAAAATTCGCTCATAAATTGTTAATAATTGTATATTTACGAATACTTAACCTATTCAGACATTGTGAAGTTGAGATAGATTGAATATCGATTACTGCAATAAAGAAATTGGATATTATTCAGTATTGCCAATTGCGAAAAGCGAAATGTATGTTTAACAATGTTCATTACATGTACTGCACTTCTCTCTTATTATTATAACAGAAATAAGTTACGTTTCCATTATCTGCTGAATTCATAATATAATTTAAACATTTTTTAATATAATTACAAATAACCTGATTAATTTAAATGAAGAATTGTTGAAAACGCAGTTATCAAATCTGAATGAAGTAGTGTAATTTTTTTCAGATAGCCTACAATGGACATGAAATTAGAAGATGAAGATGTGAAAGTAGAATTTCACACTTTATTTAGTACTTCGTCCCTACAATACACACTACACCGAGAACTAAGAACTATGTAATATTGTGTGGAAACAGCTATATAGCAATGCTTATGTATTCACACTACAGCGAGACATATGTTGCTAAACAGTGAAGCCATCTCTGTATAGATAATTAAAACACGTATTTTATTACGCCATACGGAAGGCAGTTTGATCAAAGACCTTGTACAGGTCTTTGGGTTTGATATGCGCTGATGTTACATAAATTTGAACATCTGACTTTCTATTAATTGCTTCATTTCATTCACGTAATACAGATTTTATATGTTACAATTACGTTAGTTACCTGTGGGCGCGGGACCATGTGTCAGCTGTGCCTTATTTCGACCGTTACTCCGTGCTACAGGAAAGCATTTTCCATAGATCGATAAACTCATTCTCGCTGTAGTGTGTAACGGGACTGAAGATGCATCTACACAGTTCAATTTTCGATGCGCGTATGCATGCTGTCTGGGAAGAATATTTAAATCATCAAGTTTAAAACGTACGTTCAAATAAGTTGCATGAAAATTTTGTGTCTACATGGTGCACCGTTTTGAACATCGTCTTCACTGCGTAAATATGTTAATTAATATTAGAAATCAATCTTATATTCATTGCTTGAATGCATAACCTTGAAAGAACAGTTTAACCGTGTATATGCGTCTTAATGTATTCATGCTCATCAATTTACGAGGAAACAGTTTGCGACACCGACTAAACAAAGAACGATCATGCGATAAATTGATAGCGATAAATCTAACTGCAAAAATTATCGCGATGTTTGATTTTGATGGTTGAGATTCAAAACGTCATTACACTTCATTGGTCGAAAATGGAATGACACCATATAAACGGAATAGTAATCAAAATACTCTGTTCTCTTAAATTGACCTAGCATATTGTGAATTAAATCAATGGCTTCCCCAAAACACGTTAAGAAATGTTTAATGTAAAACAATTTTTATCTTGAAAAGGATGCAAAAACCATCAAAATTGTATTTGACTTTTTTGTATGAAATATTCCTAAGAATAACCTCCTGAAATTAATAGCATTACTAATGGTTTACTCTGTGTATATATATATATATATATATATATATATATATATATATATACATATATATATGATTTTTTTTTATTTTCAAGGTGGTATTTGAAGATGGTAATTTCAAGATGGTAACACAGTTAATTTTGTAGGATAAATTGCAATTGGAAGAGG
Organism: Periplaneta americana; assembly: GCF_040183065.1. NCBI lineage: Eukaryota > Metazoa > Arthropoda > Insecta > Blattodea > Blattidae > Periplaneta > Periplaneta americana. The sequence goes on from NC_091133.1 coordinate 61,079,665, forward strand.
GTAAGAGTTGTTTGTACGCGGTAATGGCATAGTGAGTAAGCTGTGTATATTTCTTCATTAAAATTCTACTGCTCCGCACAAGTCTAATCCCATATTACTTCGTGTAGCTCTCTCATGAATGTAACTGATCGCTATCTCGCATTCTTGTTTCCATTCGCCTCGCCGAATATTCGGCCTTAACCCTCTCCAAGAACATGCTTTGAATGAGCTTGAATTTTACCTCACTCATATCCGGAATAATTTAGCGCTTTTGTATCACTTAATGCTAGAAAATTTCACTCTGCTAAGATGATATAATATTTTACTGCACGTTATTTCGATCGTAAAATGTCATATCGACAGTTATCCACATTTTTTAATCATTATACGAGTTAAAAGTTATGAAACCGAACCTTATTTAAGAATATAAGACACACTATCGTTTACATTTTTGAGTCGCCATCAATTGATAGAGGATCGTATATTATTTTAGAGTATGTCATAAGCAGGTTTCGAGACTTGGGACCCGATACAATAAGTTTATTGTGCATGTGCTATAGGTTGTTGACTCGCTGTAGGTAGCGAAATGTAGAGATGTGTTGAGGTAACAACGTTGCTATTTAGAATAGAGTACGGTAGTATGGGAAAAAACAGACACATATGTAATTCTGAAAGTAAATATACATTACACAATGACAATGTCAAAAGAATGTAAAAAGCATTTATTCTCCTGTATTTTATAAGCATTTGTGTTTAATTATACACAGTGTTAACGGTGGAAATAAACATGTAGCAATTTTAATTTCTTCATTTATCCTATTGGTCGTCTTTAGGAAGTGCAGTTACAGTACCGAATTGCAATGTACTACAAGATACATTTTCAGTGCCTTAAACGTAAATCTTTTTCGGTTATCTGCCAAACACAGTTTGTTCCGTGAAAAGCTGCGTTCTACGCCGCATGACGTGATAGGAGCAAAACGAAAAAACCTAACAACATTGCAGTCTCTAAGAGACAGTCCTTTATTCTCGTGGGACTCTATGTCCACTAATTTGCGTTTTATATTACACAATGTTCCATATCCGTTATTTTTACATAACATTGATTTCCACTTCTGTTTTACACGTTCAGTAACCGGTGTACTCGGTTACTCATTAATTCTCTGTGTCATTTCCTCAATTAATTTGAGGGCTTCCGGCATCTCTTGTTCTGACTTTTCTAACCGTGCAATAGTTTCAGAGACAGTTTGAAAATAGGTTTGTATGACAACCAAATTATTCGTCAGAACCTTCAAATCCAGAGCGTTTTCCTGTGCATATTTATTGTCATTCATTTTCCAGTATCCCCACCCACTGTACGCTTCACCATTATACTCAGTTCGCCGTTATGCGGTTTTCCCACTGAACTGCTCTATTGGGTCCGAAGTCTCGAAGCCTGGTCATAAGACACACTATGGCTCACATTTTTGAGTTAACCATAAAAGAGTGGGGAAGTGAACATTATTTAAGAGTATAAGACTGACTAGTATGGTTTTTACACACAGTTTCTTTTTATTCGTGTAATACTGAGTCTTGCTGCTTCTGTGCAATGAAAGTGTCGCGTGTTCCCTGGTTAGGTTGATCTGAAACGGCTGATACTTGTCGAACTGTGTTCCAGTTGTAGTCAAGGTCGACCGCTTCTAGTCTCAACTGGATTCGTATGCAGTTGAGTTGAGTGTGTCGTCCTTGTTTGACACGTTTATGCATTGTGCGTGGTTCATGTAGTAATATTGTGTAGTACGATGAGAATTCGGAATAATTTAAAACTTAGAATAATCATTTACGATAGTTGTGTGCATAAACATTTCTTACAAACTCTGCAAGGGGAATTTTCGTGGTATTTATTCCGGAATATAAATTAAATTCCCTTATTGCAAACAATTTTTGACTTCGCGAAAAATATTCGAATACATAATATTCTCTCGGCCTTTAATTTGTGATCTATCGTTAAACAAAAATATACGCAAACAATCCATGTAATGTGAAGTATGTAAAAGAAAATATTCAAAATGCGGTTTCTGAAAAACAGATAAATAGCCTATACTTCACGCAGTTTCCCGTAAATTTTTTTGTTTAATAGCAGAGTGTGAATGCTGTGATCGTCTGATGTAGTGGTGAGTATAATTTGATTATTTATATTACTAATTAAAGTAAGTACGTCATAAAGTAAGTTATGACAACTGTAGCTAACATCAGAGCGACGGAGCGCTTTGCCCACGGCAAAACACTGACGGATCAACATGACTAGTAGACATCCATTACATAAATTAGGCGAGAAATGGACGCCTGAATACATTTCATTCCAGAGAAAGCTGTTCTGAGAATTTTTATCGTCCTATGTCGGGTCTGAATTCGCAGTTTGAGTCAGATTTCATGATGGTTTTGAACATATCTGCAAGATCGTTGAAACTTTCGAAAGGCTTGAAACTGGGTCAATGATATTAACATCCAGTAACGTAGAAAATGACAAGTTGTTACATACTGGATAGTTTAATGGAGTTATCCACCATCACAAATACCATGTTTATAATTGAGTCACTGAAGGTACTTCGGATTGTAATGAAAAAAGACAAAATATTCTTTGTAGTAAAGCACTCGGGTTTTTTTTTTTATTTTCGACACCAACATCGAAGAGAAAATTGAGAAAAACTGTAAAACACAATTTATTTACCACTTTGCGGTATCCAAGCTCTAAATAAGTCAGCCTTCAGTTGAGCCAGTGGCGTACGCAGTATTTTGTCAAGGGGAAAGTGAATATTAAAATGATTTAAAGTTTACATTATCGGTATTCGAAATGTTGTATATATTACTATTATTATTATTATTATTATTATTATTATTATTATTATTATTATTATTTTACGGTATATTTATTAATTTTAGACTGTGTTCTGATAGAACATATTCCTGAATATCCATATAAAATAATTTTTCACAGGCATCCAATTTCTAACAATCAAGTCAAATTTCGTATTGTGTCGGCTTCATTTTATTACAAGGTCGGTACTAGGCGGTAGATCTCTTTATAATAAAGATAACATTGTTATAATTCGAACGTGCCGCAGCACAAAGCATAGGGTTTAGACTGTATTATTGAAGGAGGTGTAGGATGACTATGCCTTAAGTCGATGTAGATTTCATTATTCTGATAGTGAAAAATTAGAGAAGGGAAAACGATTATGGATTAAAAAATTAAGAATTAAGAATTAGCCGTGAAATCTCGTGAAGGGCAAGGGTCTCCTGACTATACAGGGTAGCAGTTCCCTGTTAGCCACTCCGGGAATGGTGGTTACTATTGTAATGCCATAGTGTAATGGATAAAAAAAATACAGAAATCGAAATGGGGTGGGGGTTCAAACCCGGTAATTCTCCCCCTCCCCCTGTATTGACCACAGTTCCTCGTTAAGTTAAAGTATTGTTTGCTGTACACCGTGATATTTCTATTTTCTCTCTTTATTGGAATTTCATGGTTTAGTTTGGCTCACAGTGTGTAAACTGAACAAGAAAAATTCTTATAAAATCAATTTCAGTATTCTAAATTATGGAATTTTCGTGGTTTTGTCAAACTTACGAAGTAATTTTGCCCATGCTTTTATAGTTGTCTATATGTAGCTAATGATAATGGTGCAACATATAGTGTTTAAAACGTCTAAAGATGTTGATAGTAATAATAATAATTATTATTTTCGCCATTATTGACTTTAGCGATACCGTTGTTATTCACTACTTTTCTACTTCTTCCTATACTTTAGACTACCCTTCACTCTCCGGAGGTTGGGTTAGGTTAGCCCTGAAGCCTTTCAACCATACTTTCTTGACTTGGTTTTTGGCACTATATTATCTGCCGCAATTAAAATCAAAACTTTTTCTATTTACTTTCACTGCCCGTTCACGACGTACACAGAGCCTGTTATTTGTTATGTCCTTGACAACTTCTATTATCTATATAAACAAGAAAGAAGTACGTATTCCTAAAGTAAATAATTACCATTATTTACTATTGGTTATTTACCAATGCTCTATCAATTGCGAGGTTATCTAGCTCCGAGTGTAATATTGCATTATTGATCGTCTGGTATAATGAAGTGCACCATTTTATTATTCGCAATAAGAAATTGAAGTAAATAGGTCAGTAAAGTAAGTTATATGTAAACTTAGAAGTTGAGGCACAATATCTCTTAAGTTTTATACACATAGCATAGAACGGTTTTATAAAGCAATTGGCAAGTTAGTCCTCTGCCTTCATATTCTATTCGCCCTGTCCTCCTTGCATTCACCCTGTCCTCCTTGCATTCACCATGTTCTCCTTGCATTCACAGTGTTCTCCTTGCATTCGCCCTGTCCTCCTTGCATTCGCCTTGTCCTCCTTGCATTCACCCTGTTCTCCTTGCATTTTCCCTGTCCTCCTTGCATTTCCCTGTCCTCCTTGCATTCACCCTGTTCTCCTTGCATTCACCCGTTCTCCTTGCATTCACCCCTTCTCCTTGCATTCGTCCCGCTGTCCTTGCATTCACCCTGTTCTCCTTGCATTCACCCGTTCTCCTTGCATTCACCCGTTTTCCTTGCATTCGTCCAGTTCTCCTTGCATTCACCCTGCTGTCCTTGCATTCACCTGTTCTCCTTGCATTCACCCTGCTGTCCTTGCATTCACCTGTTCTCCTTGCATTCACCCTGCTGTCCTTGCATTCGCCCTGCTGTCCTTGCATTCACCCTGTTCTCCTTGCATTCACCCTGTTCTCCTTGCATTCACCCGTTCTCCTTGCATTCACCCGTTTTCCTTGCATTCGTCCAGTTCTCCTTGCATTCACCTGTTCTCCTTGCATTCACCCTGCTGTCCTTGCATTCACCTGTTCTCCTTGCATTCGCCCTGCTGTCCTTGCATTCACCCTGTTCTCCTTGCATTCACCCTGTTCTCCTTGCATTCACCCGTTATCCTTGCATTCACCCGTTTTCCTTGCATTCGTCCAGTTCTCCTTGCATTCACACCGTTCTCCTTGCATTCACCCATTCTCCTTGCATTCATCCTATTCTCCTTGCATTCACCCGTTCTCCTTGCATTCACCCTGTCCTCCTTGCATTCGCCATGAGGTATTCGTATTCCTCGTGTTATTCTTGTTATCATTGTATTCTTCGTGTTATCTTTGTATTCCTCGTGTTCTTCTTGTATTCCTCGTATTGTCCTTCTGTTTCTTGTGTTCTCTTTCTCTTGCCCTTTTCTCTCTGTTGCCCCTTGTCCTCCTTGTTTCCCCTTGTTCTCTTTGTCTTCTTGTTGTCATTCTATTCCCCTTCTACGTAAAGTAATGCAGCACATTAAAGTTATGCACCTGTCGACAGGTGTATGGATTCACATACAATTGTACGTAAAGATATGCGGTAGAGTAATGCCACGGACCTATCGAGTTTTTTTATCACCAAGAGGTACCGCAGAAATAATTAAAACAAATACCTAACGGTCATTCTAAGGCATCCCGCCTAGGACTCGCGTTACGGAATGCGCGCTGGTTCGATTCCTCATGGGGGAAGAAATTTTCTCATGAAATTTCGGCCAGTGTATGAGACCGGTGCCCACCCAGCATCGTGATGCACTTGGGGACCTACGATAGGTAGCGAAATCCGGTTGCGAATCCCAGCTATAACGGCTGGGGGGATCATCGTGCTAACCACACGATACCTCCATTCTGGTTGGATGATCATCCACCTCTGCTTCGGCATGAGGGCGTGAGGCGAGCAGCCGGCTGGTCGGTCTAGGCCCTTCACGGGCTGTAGCGCCACGGATTATTAATATTATTAATATTATTATTATTATTATTATTATTATTATTATTACCTAATGGTCATCAGACATAATAGTTCATCTCGAATATTAGAGGGACGCCACTTATTCACACCATGGTGACCCCTAATGCTAATGCGAGTCGTGTTCATGCTTCTTTCATTAGCACCGAAAATATTTCCCGTTGTCGAAGGTTACTGGCCATTGAGTTTCCCCGGGATACGGTCGTGAGTGCAGACTATTTCTCGTGTCTCCATCCTGCATCAGCATCAACATATTTTATTGGCGGAATGAAATGAATAGAATTGATAATATATAGAATGTATTATTGAGGGAAACAAGAGAACCTTGGAAAGACCCTCATTCTTCCATCTTGTCTACTGAATGATGGAAGCGAACAAAACTTATGCCCGTAAATTTGCATTCAGCTACTGGAGGGATTCTTATGCTTGGTGACGTTTGGTTATATAGCAATCCCAAAATTGGTAGCAATACTCATAGACGTTTTATTTTTAGATTTGCAAGTGAAGACGAGATCCACAGCACACAATTTGATTCAACTGACTATGGAGTATGCGAGAGGTTAAACTAATACTGCGACTTCAAAACCTATGGAGCCAGCTAAAGTCCACCATTTTTTATTGCGCGTGGCAGGAAGCGACAAACTTTTGTAACACAATCGAATTCAGTCATAAGCAGGTACAGGCAACATAAACAATACCAAATAATTAGGAAAACCAATTCAGTTGCTATTAATTAACTCTGTCAGTCTTACTTACTTACTTACAAATGGCTTTTAAGGAACCCGAAGGTTCATTGCCGCCCTCACATAAGCCCGCCATCGGTCCCTATCCTGTGCAAGATTAATCCAGTCTCTATCATCATATCCCACCTCCCTCAAATCCATTTTAATATTATCCTCCCATCTACGTCTCGGCCTCCCCAAAGGTCTTTTTCCCTCCGACCTCCCAACTAACACTCTATATGCATTTCTGGATTCGCCCATACGTGCTACATGCCCTGCCCATCTCAAACGTCTGGATTTAATGTCCCTAATTATGTCAGGTGAAGAATACAATGCGTGCAGTTCTACGTTGTGTAACTTTCTCCATTCTCCTGTAACTTCATCCTGCTTAGCCCCAAATATTTTCCTAAGCACCTTATTCTCAAACACCCTTAACCTATGTTCCTCTCTCAGAGTGAGAGTCCAAGTTTCACAACCATACAGAACAACCGGTAATATAACTGTTTTATAAATTCTAACTTTCAAATTTTTTGACAGCAGACTAGATGATAAAAGCTTCTCAACCGAATAATAACAAGCATTTCCCATATTTATTCTGCGTTTAATTTCCTCCAGGGTGTCATTTATATTTGTTACTGTTGCTCCAAGATATTTAACTCTGTGAGTCACATGTAAAAATACTTCTATTGAGTATCTGTGCCTACTAATTGTTCCTCATCTTCTTTTCCTCCAGAATATCAATACTGTGAACGTACACATAAATCTAGCGCCTCTGCGATCATAGAAAATCACTCGATGGACGTCTTATAACTTTCGAGTTGATACTGCAGCACAAGAAATGCACGATATTCTATCCAGATCTAGCCTATATCATTCAGACGCTATTTTAAAAACTATAGGAATTTTTCACTCTCGAGCTATATTTATGGCTGGTAGAAATCAATACAGAATACCACGGAAAAGTATAACTGAAAGCGAAATTAACTAATTTTATAAAAGAGTGGATTTAATTTACCTAATTTTACTCTAATTGAATTGCTAATTTACTTTACTAATTAGCACAATATTGTGTGGTTCTCTGTTAATATTACAGGTGTGTTAATGGACAGTCTAGCTGAATGTTTCACCACAATTCCACTAGATTGATTACGTCATAGTAAATTCATGCCTGGCAGACAGGACCAAAGCTGTGGATATACACGTCATCTATGATTTGGTTGCATGCCTGAAACCATCTTTGTCCAGTTGTCACGACTGTCTTAACAACAATTAGAAGCTACCATTCCTAAGCGACCAGCGAGTGTTGAAATGTATATGACACATTTCCGCTATGTCCCTGGCAATGAATCTTGTAGTCCCAAAATACAGTCTCGAAATTACGGCAATATTAGTAACAACAACAATGTATTTATCTTCTTCGTCTTCTGTTGAAATAACTTGACAGCTACATTATATATTAATTATATCCAGAAGCAATATAAATAAGTAAATTATCAGGAATGGGCGGAAACAAAATTTGGGCAAGGTGGCACCAGAATGTAAAGGAACTAATCTTAATAGTAATTAAATCCTTTAAAAAATTAGGGTTACGTCTCATTAAACGAGGAAAGCAAATATGTAATTAATAATAATAATAATAATAATAATAATAATAATAATAATAATATCTCGCCGTATTTGAGTTCTGCAAGCTTCAGAAAAAAATATTCAACTTTCTGAAATAATTTGTTTCTGAGATGTGTGCACTATAACGCAAATTTAAGAATATTTTGGCAGACGTATTATCGCCGCGCTCTCATGGTTAACATTCGGCAGGTCTTTGAGCGGCCTCGTGCATAACATTCGACAGATCTTTGAAATTTAATTGTATTATTGTTTTCAATTTGTTATGTCGCCGCTCCAATCACTCGCCTCAATTTCAATATTGCAACCAATAAGCTGCTTCCATTATTAAATGACATCTACTTATCTAATCCACATGGACTAAAACCGAGGTTGCAATGTCTTGTGCTGAGGACGAACATTAAGGTATGTGATTAAAAATTATTATTAGGAGTTAAGAATGTCAACGTACTCAACAATATGACGAACTACTGTAGTGCTTATTGTTATCGAGGAAGTAGACGTGACAACGTGACGCTTAGAGTGAAACCTACAGAGCAACAATCAGTCGGCAAAATTATGTTTTAAAAGCACACCCCACGTTATTGTATGATGCCGACATGTTAAGCATGAGGCTGCGGCGATAATATGTAATAGTGAGTGAAGAAAAATTATGTACCTAAATGTTATAACAAATTAAAATATTTATTCCTATGTGATTCATAATAATGCTGTAAGAATTGTGTATGAAAATGTGGATTTAACTTTTATATTACATTCCTTAAATGTAGGATATACTGTATGTATAAATGAAGACTTAAGAATAGTGAGCACTATATGACGTTACTGGAATGGTTCATTTCTTAGCAAAGTAATTTCGAATTGTTTCCCTACGTAATGTATTTTAGCATTCGTATCCAGTTTAAATCAAATTTTGGTCTTGAGATAAAAAAAATTCTGAAATTAACGTATATGAAGAACGGAAGCGGAGCTGCAGAACTTAGGTACGTTGTCCGCCGTCTCATCAGTACTTCCGCACACGGAAGGTTTCCTCACTTCATCTAATAGAAACAAGAAGCTGTCTTCTGGGATTTCAAATCAGATCTGTCGGGACCCGCAAGCACTACCAACGGGCTTGTTACCAGAGAGATCTGGGAGCAGCTTCTCGCGTCAACATGCCACGCGATCTGCTCTTGTTAGCGTCTCCACATAGCCTATGTACATCTCGCGTCGTATCAAAGATGTAGGCATGCTATGTCCCCAGAGGAGATAGAAATCATTTGGAGTTTATCTCGTACGACATGTCAAAAAGTATTGTACCAGCCAACTTTGCTGATTCAAGATATATCAACATGAAGAAATATTTCCGTACTGTAACGATGTGTAGCCTACATACTATATTAACCGCGTGTAATATACAGTATCATTGGGCCTTAATTTAATCTATCTTTAACTCATAAAATTATGGCTTCCCACAAAGAGTAGGCCTATCAATATTTGAACCTCTGTACACGTTGTATTATTATTATTAGGGCCGTGACAGCGGTATATTTGTATTAGTTAGAGGTCGATTGAAGATTAACACACGACGCCGGACGTGTTTCAAGTACAGGCAGCGGAAGCGAATTTGACACATGCCTTTGACACTTACCGTATTTTGTATACAATTATTGCGTATTATAAAATCAAGACAATACAATAATTGTATATAAGGGTAAAAGAAATCATACAGATGTTTGACGGAAATGATGCAGCTTCCATAAATAATGCCCAAACTCTTCTTGGAGACCCAAATATTAAAGAGCAGTGTGAATATATTTCATCTGATTTTGGATTTATCCCCTCTACAATCGAATGTATCGAAACGATTAGTGTGAAATTGGTGGAACAAATTTCGATAGTAAATAATCTCATCTCAAAAACGAATGATCTGCAAGATGATATAAGCAAAAAGGTGTGTGAGGAAATGAACACAGTAATACAAAAAACGGTGGTTTCAATTCATAATGCAAAATTGTAAGAGCTTTGTCAGATGACAAGTGCGATTGTTATCAACTAAATGTAGAAATGGATGATGTGAAATATTTTATATAGGTCTATATCCGCCCTTCGTTTGAGCCGATGTTGAACGCAGTTTTTCCGCATACAAGGTTATACTATCCGACACTCGGCGGTCATTTTCATTTGAAACTTTGAAAATGATTGTTGTTGTTCATTGTAGCAGCAACCGAAACCAGGAAAACAACATGCAAGAAAAGTAAGGTACAGAATAGATGTGATAAATAAATTAATGTAACAGTTAAATATAGGCAAAGCAAAATTGTACGCCATATACTGTACGTTTTCGGCATTATAAAACTGTAATGCAAAACTCTAAATATTAAAAAAATAAAATCTCTTCAGACTTATGTTTTACTATATTTGTAACAATATAAGTATGATTTGCAACAATTATTCTCACCTCACCAGCATTTTAGACCTTTCCGATAGTAACCCTTCCTAAAATGATTGCATTGTCTTGGTTTTATAATACGCAATAATCGTACACAAAAACGGAACGTGCTTGCTTAGACGTTTGTCAAATTCGCTTCCGCTGCCTGTACTTGAAACACGTCGACTATATTCTGTCCGGCGTCGTGTGTTCACCTTCAATAGACCTCAAACTAACACAAATATACCGATGTCACGGCCCTAATTATTATACACAGTATAACGAAAGTTTGTAATTGTAAGACGATAGGATAAACAGACTGTGTGCCAAGAAGCACTCTATTGCGATTACGATTTCTAAAACATTCATAAATATAACGAAATTAATCAGTTAATAATAATTATAATATTACTGAGGACTCATATCGTCGTTGATTTTAAGAAACCTCCTATGTGACAATACAGAGCATAATTGTTTGAGGAGGAAGAAAAATGTAATTAAATATCAATAGACTTACATAAATTCGGTAGAAGACGTTGGATTAATATGATGCCCTCAATGATTTCAAGAATGAGTGTAGGCCTATTGATATTTAATTATTTTTCTTCCTCCTGGAAAATTATGCTCTATACTGTCACATGGAAGGTTTCATAAAATAAACGATATATAAGTAATATCATCTAGGGCTCATTATGTAAACCAGTTAATGCTTGTGCTGCTTTAATTGCATAATATGGACGGAATCGCTAATAAAAAGCAACATTTTAATATGCCTAATGCCCCCTAACCACAAGATACCCACTGTTCACGTAACAAACCAGTGATTCTTGTTATTCTACTACTATCTACTCCCCTGTTTCTTTCTCTCTTCCCATTGTTCTCATTCCACAACTCTTGTTCTACTATTCCCCCTTTTTTTCCTCGTTTTCCCCGTGTTCTTCATCCTCTCATTCTCTTTATATTCTCATTTTCCTAATTTTCTCCTTTTATTCCCATTGTTCTCCATATACTTGTCTTCCCCTTGTACTTCTTGACTTTTTCTATTTATCCTATTTCCCTCGTTTTCTTGTACTCCCCTTCTACTTAAAGATATGTAGCATAGTAAAACCATGCACCTATAGCATTTTATTCCCAAGAGACAACGCAAAAATAATTAAGACAGTCAAACTCATTTCACTTCTGTAAAGCATGCCTTTCATCCTATGACAGTAGTAGTAAAAGGAATTTACCCAAAAGTTAATTTAATATATTTTGATCTTTCCAAAACTCCCAATATAGTTCATATTTTAAAAGAAATATACCTTCAACTTCCATTGCCACCTAAGGCAGTTTTAACTAAACGGTGTACGTGGCCGCAAGTTGTTGAAGTTTATGTCGAACATAAGAGAGAGGTTTATACAACATTATTTTCGAATTTTGTATTCTCAAGAGGCTAATTACATTAATTAAATGTGTCTCAGTGAAACATACAGCAGAGTCTCCGTACAGGCCAGTTTCAGTCTGACGCTTTTCCAATTCACTGTCGGCTAAAGCATGGAGATGCATTATCAACTTTACTTTTGAACTTCGCCCTAGAATATGCCATTAGGTACGTCCAGGAGAACAGAGGGGGTTTAAAATTGAACGAGTTACATCAGTTGCATGTTTATGCAGATGACGTGAATAAGTTAGGTCAAAATCCACAAACTATTAGGGAAACCACACAAATTTTATTTGAAGCAAGTAACGAGGTAGGTTTGGAAGTAAACTCCGAAAAAAAAAAACAAAGTACTTATATGATTATATTTTGTGACTAGAACACAGTACGAAATGGGCATTAAAAACTTTGAAATTTATTCTTTGAGGAGGTGCAAAAATTCAAATATCTTGGAGCAACAGTAACAAATATAAATGGCACTCGGGGGAATTTAAACGTAAAAAAAATATGGGAAATGCCTGCTATTATTCGGTTGAGAAATTTTTGTCATCTAGTCTTCTATAAAAAAACTGAAAGTAAGAATTTATAAAACAGTTACATTACTGGTCGTTCTGTATGGTTGTGAAACTTGGACTCTCACTTCGAGAGAGGAACAGAGACTAAGGGTGTTTGAGAATAAGATGCTTCGGAAAATATATGGAGCAAAGAGGGATGAAGTTACCGGAGATCGAGAAAGTTGCATAACGCAGAGCTGCACGGATTGTATTCTTCACCTGACATAGGGTAATTAAGAACATTAAATCTAGACGTTCTTTTTTTTTCTCCAGAGGGATGCCGAGGCAGCTTTAAAGGCTGATTATTGAATTAATTTTTAAAACGTGGAAAATAGTACCTAATCGCTGAACAGAATGAGCAAAACAAATGTTTGTGTATGTATGTATGTATGTATGCATGTATGTATGTATGTATGTATGTATGTATGTATGTATGTATTTATTAACACTACAATTGGGTATACACCCGGTGGCACTTATATATAAGATACAATAATACCATTACAATTATACAATAATTACAGCAATAAAATAAAAATAATAAAATAAAATAAACCTATATTTATTTCTGACTATAAATAAATAGATGCAATAAACCTAGGGCTATAAATAAAAACTATTCTATAATAACGCCTAACAATAAGCAAAAGTAAACCTAACTTTCACCCAACTATTACCAATTTAAGTAATTACATATCACCTTAATTAATTACAAATCAACTTAATTACATATCATCTTAACTAATTACATATCACCTTAATTTATTTACATATCAACTACATTTATATTGATATGTACCATTTCAAATGTAAATTGTGAATAAATTTCAATTTGAATTTTGAATTTGAATTACATATCATCGTAATTAATTACATATCAACTTAATTATATTATATAACTTAGATAATCACACTGCACTTACAATTATTACATTTTCAGTCTAATCTTCTCAACCTTTCCTTAAATTTATGTATGCTGCTGTTAATATCAGCAAACTTTTGATTCCCGATAAAATCACCCTAACATTTCCCATAACATTGTTGTGTATCAAGTAATTTACATTACAGTAAAACCCTCAATATATATACTTCGAACACGATGTTAGTGTTGCAATGAAGACGTTGTTGTGTTACGAAATCCTTGGGGAAAATTGTTCCCCGTTAAACCGCGTTTCTTTATAGCAAGGTTTTATAGACAACTTTTGTGTCTTGAAAATCGCCTGTTCTTCCTAAATATGGACAATCAAACCATTATTTTTCCACTTTATTGTTATGGTTATTTTTCCTCCTACACCGAAACCTTTGATAGTTAACTTAAATCTTCATTACAGACGAGATGGGCGCTCGAATCAATTCTTTAGACCTAATACTCTGAGGAAAGAAGCAGAGTTTTTTAATCTCTCGTAATTGGTTCTTTACTTGTCTAGTCTTAAAACCTTGCAACATCTCTTTCTAGATTGCTTACTTGTACACTAACAAAGAAAAACATTAATTTAATGAGAATCCCTTTCGTAGTGAAATAATTGGGAAGAACTGCAATTAGTAAATCCTAGAGAACTGTCTAGAAACTTCAATTTCTCGTATAATTAATTAAAAAAAAACAAGTACATATTCGAAATCAGAACTAAGGAAGTATTATTATATTCTTACAAAAATTCAAGAAGTGGTTAGCTGGGTTCTGGGATCCCCGCATACATCAGTGAAGATTTTTATGATATCCGATAGTGTAGACATCTGTAAGATGGAATTTATTACTCATATGACCCATCATGGGTGAGAAAGAACAATGCAACTCAAATTTAAGGGAACGAACAAGTGAAAAATGTGGAAAAATGGAAAAAAATACAAATTTTTGTTTTTATGTTCATAATTTTATTTAAACCTTCTACTTTCATAATATGGCCTCACTTTTTATTTGGGAGCCCTTTAAACCGTGTCACATGACGTTTAAATGTCTGCTTGCACGTGCTTCGTTGCCCTTTAAACGAGCTGTCAGCTCTAAAGTTTATGTTGAGCTTTGTAATTTGAATAAAGCGGGCTAGTTTTTTTTTCTGGTGTGTATCTAGTGAAATTAAGTTTGTTGTCACTCCTGAATATACTATCAGCTTGCCTTTCAGCCCTGCAAATACTTCGTTTTGAAACTGAACGGCAAAATATTGTTTGTGGACCGTTTCTTCTCGAGTTTGTGCGTTTGTACGTGAATATTCATACTTGTTTTGCTGATTTCGTGTTATTTAGGATGTTATTAAAGTTTTACACTAATTTTGTATTCAATTAGTTGTATATATTAGTGTGAATAAGTTAGTATAAGTGCATTAGGTTAGGAATCGTCACAATAACATTCAAGACCACGTGTATAACTCAACATTTAACATTTTAGGCATAGTTTTAGTTTTCTAAACATGAATAGACTAAGTGACATTCATAATAAGGGCAAGAAACGATGAAAATATGCTAATAGGGCTAAAAATTTAGCAAATATAAGGTGGAAGAATGCCAAAACTATTGTGGAATGTGTGCAACAAGAAAATGTGTTAGGCCTAGTTGGTGATAATGAAGATCATGTGTCAAAAGAAACAAATAATAAACAAAGTGCTAGTGAGATAAAGTTGATAAAATATGGCAACTTGCAGGAGAATTCAAATATAAGTGCCCCCCAGTGTAGTGAAGACTACACATTAGTGCATGTAAGTTTGTGGAGTGAACTGTATAAAGGAGTAAAATGTGGTGAATGTGGAATGGATAGTGCAAAAGCTGAGCTTACTGAACCATCAGGCTTTGCATTTAAAGTGATAGTGAAGTGTTATAATTGCAACACAGTGTTGAATGAAATGTATACAAGCCCTAAGGTAGGTAACACTGAGTCAACTCGACCTCCCTTCGATGTAAATAGGAGAATGGTCAACGCCTTTGTTACCATGGGAAAAGGACACTCTGCTATGGAACAACATTGTATGGCTATGGGTATGGCAGGTTTGAGCTCACCATCCTTCAACTCTCACCTGATAAAACTGACGGAAGAAAACAAACTTGTTAGACAACATGTGTTGAGAAATGCTCACTCTGCAGTTAGACGAGCTCACATGGAAGTGGACAGTTCTATTAGTGATAGTGATGTTATAAATATTGGTGTGTCATACCATGGCACATGGATGAAGCGTGGACATACATCAAAGTATGGTTTAGGTTTAGTCATAGATATTTTAACAGGGCTAGTGTTAGATTTTGAAATAATGTCAAAATATTGCAGTACTTGTGAAAAGACAGAAAAAAAAATGGATGTTGCAAGTGACGAATATAAACAGTGGTATCAAAGTCACAAAGATGCTGGTGTTTGTGAGAAAAATTTTGATGGATCTTCAAATGCCATGGAGATGAAAGCTGCAGAAATTCTCTGGACCTGGTCCATTAGGTTGTGTAATATGAGGTACACAACCTTATTGTCTGACGGGGATGCAAAAACACACCATCACCTTCAGCAGCTTCAAGTTTATGGTGAAGGCATTGACATTAGAAAAGAAGAATGTGTGAACCACGTTGCTAAGAGAGTAGGTAAAGGTCTACAGAATATTGTTAGGGAATGGAGAGGGACATATTCCTCAATCGGAGGCAAAAAAAAAGGGAAGTCTGACTGCAGAAATGATACCTCGACTGCAAAATTACTACAGAAAGGCCATTATTGATAATATCCCCGATGTAAACAAGATGAAGAAAGCCATCTATGCAACACTTGACCATGCAATGTCCACGGATGACAAGCCCCTGCATTCAAGATGCCCTAGTGGTGAAAAGTCATGGTGCTTCTTCAACCGGGCCATTGAGAAGCAAGAAGCTGTTCCGAAGCATGACTTGAAAACCATGAAGACAGTGTTGCGACCTGATGTTGTGGCTAAAATCATGCCAGTGTACTGTAGACTAGCTAGTGATGAACTTCTTAGCAAGTGCACTGCAGGAAAAACTCAAAATGTGAATGAAAGTGTTCATAGTGTGATATGGCGGAAGTGCCCAAAAGAAATTTTTGTATCAAAAAAAAAACTTGAAGTGGCTGTTACTTCTGCTGTGACTAAATTTAACATGGGTTGTACAGCAAACATTTCCATGAGAGATTTAGTGTCAACAGTGAAATTATCTCCTGCAGCATACAAAATTGGCAATAGGAGAGACAA
Organism: Periplaneta americana; assembly: GCF_040183065.1. Taxonomy (NCBI): domain Eukaryota; kingdom Metazoa; phylum Arthropoda; class Insecta; order Blattodea; family Blattidae; genus Periplaneta; species Periplaneta americana. The sequence goes on from NC_091133.1 coordinate 61,096,368, forward strand.
GCGTCGACTGCAGCAAGCGGCTACTTCAACCAGTGAGAACTTCAAAACAAGCAGGAAGAAGCTACGTTTGTCAAAAAGTGTCACTGAAAGTAGGAAAAAGCAGCAGGAGGGGTCAACATATCAGGCAGGAGGGTTTTAAGCAATTTCCATAATGTGTAAGTACTCAAACATAGTGTTGTACTTTAAAACTTGATTTTCTCCCTTTTAAATTTTATTACATTTTAACATGTTCAAATTGCTCCATATGATGCATTTCTTAACCAATAGTGATGAAATTTTTACCACAAGCCCACATTACCTAAACGAAAAAGACTGTGACATGGATTTTTAAAATATTTATTATTTGCCAAGATATAAATTGATGAAGATGCATGAAATTAATTTTTTTCTTTAAATTGGCACTCACCCAGTTTTGAATTTTTTTCTCAGTAACTAAGAAGTGCTAACTAAAAATCATGTGATAGATGTTTTATTATTGTTAGAGGAACTGTTCTATATTTTTTTTAAATTCATAATGTTAAGCGTTCATCATGCAGCATTTTTTAAATATTAATTAGTATTAATTGGTAAATAATTAATTTCTTCAAAACTAATTAAGATACATTGATGAAATTTATAGGGATGTTTTAAATACATATCAGCACTCTGTGGTAAAAATTTCAGTCCATTAGCATCACAAATGCATAATTTGAATATTTCACTTGTTCATTCCCTTAAATGCGTACGAGGAACGGGTTGTAAATTTTGTTTGGAATAATTTGTTCAGGAATAACGTTGTTACTCTCTTGATGGAAAACATGTTAGTGATTCATCATCCTTAGAAACCCATTCTGACCTAAGCTTCAATGCGTGAAATGTGGACTTATTTTTATTCGACCACAGATACGACTTATAAAATTAAAACGACATATTCTTTAGTCAGTTCTGTTTTCTTTTCGCATGAAATATGAACTCCTAATAAAAGTAATTGTCGGCTATCATCCGTAGACATATTGCCATCCCATGACTAGGAGTCATGTCTATCCATTGTTTCTATTTTGGAGTTATTTGGACCACAGGATTAAAGAAATCCACTCTACTCGCACAATGGTCATCAATAAAACGATAGCCAGGAGTTGTGAACAACACATACCTGCAGTTATACTGTCACCAGTGCTGCGTTAGCCACCATCTGATGTTGCCCATTTCCCATCACTAGGATGGTTATGATGCCTCCACAGCGGTCCAATGGCTAGAGCGTTGGATTCATAATCCTTTGGATCTGGGTTCCATGTCTGGCGTAACCCTGATTTATGATTTGTATGGGACAAGCCTGTTGGGAGCATAAGGGTACAGTACATCAGTTATTCATAGATTTCAAAAAGGCATATGACTCGGTTAAGAGGGAAGTATTATATGATATTCTTATTGAATTTGGTATTCCCAAGAAACTAGTTCGATTAATTAAAATGTGTCTCAGTGAAACATACAGCAGAGTCCGTATACGTCAGTCTCTATCTGATGCTTTTCCAATTCATTGCGGGCTAAAGCAGGGAGATGCACTGTCACTTTTACTTTTTAACTTCGCTTTAGAATATGCCATTAGGAAAGTTCAGGATAACAGGCAGGGTTTGGAATTGAACGGGTTACATCAGCTTCTTGTCTATGTGGATGACGTGAATATGTTAGGAGAAAATCCACAAACGATTAGGGAAAACACGGGAATTTTACTGGAAGCAAGTAAAGCGATCGGTTTGGAAGTAAATCCCGAAAAGACAAAGTATATGATTATGTCTCGTGACCAGAATATTGTACGAAATGGAAATATAAAAATTGGATATTTATCCTTCGAAGGGGTGGAAAAATTCAAATATCTTGGAGCAACAGTAACAAATATAAATGACACTCAAGAGGAAATTAAACGCAGAATAAATATGGGAAATGCCTGTTATTATTCGGTTGAGAAGCTTTTATCATCTAGTCTGCTGTCAAAAAATCTGAAAGTTAGAATTTATAAAACAGTTATATTACCGGTTGTTCTGTATGGTTGTGAAACTTGGACTCTCACTCTGAGAGAGGAACATAGGTTAAGGGTGTTTGAGAATAAGGTGCTTAGGAAAATATTTGGGGCTATGAGGGACGAACTTACAGGACAATGGAGAAAGTTACACAACGCAGAACTGCACGCATTGTATTCTTCACCTGACATAATTAGGAACATTAAATCCAGACGTTTGATATGGGCAGGGCATGTAGCACGTATGAGCGAATCCAGAAATGCATATAAAGTGTTAGTTGGGAGACCGGAGGGAAAAAGACCTTTGGGGAGGCCGAGACATAAATGGGAGGATAATATTAAAATGGATTTGAGGGAGGTGGGATATGATGATAGAGACTGGATTAATGTTACACAGGATAGCGACCGATGGCGGGCTTATGTGAGGGCGGCAATGAACCTTCGGGTTCCTTAAAACCCATTGGTAAGTAAGTAAGTATGGGACAAGCCTGTGGTCCAGTTAAAGACTGGTTCACAAGAAATCGGGAACGGAAACGATAATGAGAACAATAAAGGAAATATTGTTAAATTAAATGTATTTAAATGTGAGCATTCACAATGAACGAGAAACTTGTCGGAGCCCGGAAACGGGAACATGAAAGTTAATTTTGAATGCTCACGGCCTAGGCCTACGGTTTATTGTAGACCAGCCTTAAGACAAGAGAAGTTCTCCGGCAGTTCTGGTTCGCCTGTGGCATTCCGACAAAGCTCCATCATCTCATCTCATCCGGGGTGTAGCTTACATGCAAACATTCTGATGGGGGCAAATAAAAAAGTTATTTTTTTTCTTTCACCATGTTAATAACGTCAAAAGAAATACTTATAAATATTGTAACTTTTATTCAACAATGATAATGTGTGACTTTTATTTCACAACAATAATCACATACCCGTCAACAATGGGTATTCCACTCAATACAGCAATACAGTAGTCATTAACGCACTCCACCGAACGGCAATAAGAATACACGTGTATTATTGAGAAGAACAACAATGTACTCCTAATTTCAACTAATGTTCACAAAGCACTATTTACAAAACAAAACTGTCAGTTCGCAGTTCATTCGCCTTGGCTAGTTCTTCTAGCTCACTCACTCAAGTTCACGGTACGTCGAATCCCAAGCCTTCCAGGTAACAGTTCACTGCTATATTCGAACCGAAAACTAGCTAGCTCTCTCACAGCTGACAAACTGACCGACTCACTACTAGCCTCCTTTTATTTATTAAATCACACGTTCTCGAATCTTCGGTTCGCGTGGCTTTGCGAAACGTTGAGAGGATTGCGCTTCTAAGAAGCTTCCCCTGCTTTCTCCGTTCAGTCGCAGTCGCTTTTCTTACCCTCGTCTCGCACCGCGCCCCAGTGCCCACCGACCTCGATCCTCGCCTACCTGCGCCCTCCCTTCTGCCGGAGGCGCGAGCGACTCCCGAGGCAACCAGAATCTTCCAGCATGGTTGTCACAATATTTTTGCCACTTGACTGCAATTACGAGGGTCGTAAGAAAATAAGTTCGCCAGGGATCGTTAACAGAAAGAAAACATAATTTCATGGAAACATTTATTGGAACAGACACAGCAATTGTTGAGCTATTTTTCAGTATATTACCCACTGAAAGTGAGATATTTATCATATCATGGGATCGACAGAGAGGTGCAGACAGCTGTCAAACGCTGGTTCCGATCCCAGGCGCCTGACTTCTACGACGCAAGGATACAAAAATTGATCCCATGGTATGAAAAATTTGTCAGTTCCAGTGGGATGTATGTTGACAAATAGCACAATTCCTGTATCTGTTTCAATAATTCTGTCAATGCAATTGTACTGTTCTCTGTAAACGGACTCAAGGAAAAATAACTTTCTGGACGGCCTCGTAATTGCGGTCGAGTGGTGAAAATTTGTATAAGCATTTCTTTTGTCATTATTAACATGGTGGAAGGAAAAAAAAATAACTTTTTATCTGCCTCCATCAGAATGTTTGTTTGTTAGACTCAGGCTCCTATGGCGCTCCTAAGGCAATGACTCCGTCAATAACTTTGTCTGCATAACTGGCTCCATAGAGGTGAATGACAATCAAGTACCCGTCATTAGACAAAAAGGATATTCATTATTATTATTATTATTATTATTATTATTATTATTGTTGTTGTTATTATTATTATTGGTAGTAGTAGTAGTAGTAGTAGTAGTAGGCTATTACTATTATTATTATTATTATTATTATTATTATTATTATTATTATTTATTATTATTATTATTATTAAATCCAGACGTTTGAGATGGGCAGGGTATGTTGCACGTATGGGGAGGCCGAGACGTAGATGAGAAGATAATATTAAAATGGATTTGAGGGAGGTGGGATATGATGATAGAGACTGGATTAATCTTGCTCAGGATAGAGACCAATGGCAATGTCAGGGTGGCAATGAATCTCCGGGATCCTTGAAAGCCAGTAAGTATTATTATTATTATTATTATTATTATTATTATTATTATTATTATTATCATTATTATTAACTCGGTTGCAAGAACATTATTTAACCATTGCTAAACAACAGATTTCTGATTGTGAATCAAGTCTTACGAGGTAGAGTGTTAGTTGAGAGGCCGGAGGGAAAAAGATCTTTAGGGAGGCCAAGACGTAGATGGGAAGATAATATTAAAATGGATTTTAGGGAGGTGGGATATGATGGTAGAGACTGGATTAATCTTGCTCAGGATAGGGACCAATGGTGGGCTTATGTCAGGGCAGCAATGAATCTCCGGGTTCCTTAAAAGCCAGTAAGTATTATTGTTATTATTATCATTATTATTATTATTATTATTATTATTATTATTATTATTATTATTAACTCAGTTGCAAGAACATTATTTAACCATTGCTAAACAACAGATTTCTGATTTTGAAACAAGTCTTACGAGGGACTCTACAATGATATTCAGAGTAAATAGCTTTGGGATCAGGATACATTTGATGTTTTTAATCTCCATGGGAGTAGTTAAATTGAGATTAGAGTTATGAAAACAAAACATACCATTACCCTCAGAGACCATGAGACTTTGCCTTCCGAGTTTGTATCGCGAACTAAAATCTAGTTCTTTATATCGTATTAATTGTACGTAGAGAACGTTTCTGAAACTAGAGTTGGACGCGGCTATAAAGCTTTGTGACTTGTGTGAAATGGGACATGTTTTTGCGCAGAGTATGCTGCATACCATACCAACTGGGATTTTGTTAAAGTGCTCAAGTTAGACTGTTTTCTAATTACTTCCCGCTTTATGCCTGCAAGTTTACAACCAGCTCCCTTGCGTAACGTACAATACAATCTGTTCCAACTGAAGGACCTCACAAAAACTGATAATTATGTACCTGACGACCGGAATTGTCTTTACTTCATTTCGGCTAGTTCAACTAAACATCGCCTCCTTAATTCAAGTATTATGTTTCACGTTAACGAAACAGGTAGAATTCATTTCCTTGTTTAATTGAACGATATTGTTCATGTCAACTACAAAACAAGTTACGTTTTGAATATAACACCTACTGTAGAGTCCTAGAGTATTGTCGGGCTTAAAATTGCGAGAAAATTTAATTTGTCGTATATCTTTTCAAGTTACACTCTTTCAACTCATTTTCACACTAATAATGTTGTTTATTTCCTAAAACTCTGAAGCTTCTATATAAAATTCTGGACGAAAAATGTGACGAAGGATTTGAGGAAATGTATGACTGCATTACACATGAATCTGGGTAAGAAAGTAGGATAAATAAATATAATTTCTGTAAAACTAAAGTATGTTTAAAGAACTAAATGAAATGTGCTATGAATAAGTCAATCGTGATTCGTTCATAGTGTTCTGCCCAATGGTAAGTCTTTCACTGCAAACCCAACATTCTCCAATCTTTCCTATTTTCTGCCTTCCTCTTTGTCTCCGAATATAATCCATATATCTTAATGTTTTCTATCATCCGATTTCTTCTTCTCCGAACTCTTCTCCCGTGCACCATTCCTTCCGGCGTATCTCTCGGTTGGCAGATTGTTCTCAGCAAGTGACCCAAACAATTCCTTTTCTTTTTCAGTTTCAGCATCATTTTTTCTTCGCCCACTATTTCCAACACAGCTATGACAATGATAAGTTTCAATGATGCATTAAAAATTTTGTAATATTAAGGCGATAGTTAAGAGGTTAGGTACAGCGTACAGCAATAAACTCCACACCTGAGGAGTGCCGGTCAGCACGTCTGGCCGTGAAACCAGATGGTCAGGTTCGAATCCCGGTCGGGACAAGTTACCTGGTTGAGGTTTTTTCCGGGCTTTTCCCTCAACCCAATACGAGAAAATGCTGGGTAACTTTCGATGCTGGTCCCTGGACTCATTTCACCGGCATTATCACCTTCATTTCATCCAGACGCTAAATTACCTGAGATGTTGATACAGCGTCGTAAAATAACCCAATAAAATAAATTAATAAACAGCAGTAAAACTTTTGGAAATATTCAACATTTTTTCCTCCATTACTGTATCTTATACAACAATGAAAATTGTTATGTGTAAAAAAAGTCCTGCTTAATGAAAAAAAAAATATTTTTACGATTTAAAAAAATATTTATTCATTTATTTAATTACACTTATTTATATATTTATATTTATTTGTTTATTTTCAAAATTCAAAGTGTTGGCAGTTCACGGTGCAGTGATGAAGCTTTTCCCTCGTAACTCATAACCTTGTTAACTTTTTTATATTCTCTCGCTTTTATTTTATTGCTGGAACTCATGTTTACGATATCATGCTCTTTCAACTACATTCCTTAATAAATAATATTTTTTTTTTGTTAGAAGAAAATACTGACATTTGACCATTATTAAAAATGAATTTATTTTTTATCTCACAATCTATCAAAGGTAGAGAAGTGATCTTGCATCATATTATAGATAGAACATGCATAAATACACAAAAAATTACATGACAGAATGTTGGATAGTTTTTTAGTTATGCGGAAAACGCTTCATCACTGCACAGTGAACTGAATTTTGAAAAAAAAATGTAAATAACATTTTTTTAACTGTAAAACTATTTTTTTCGTATAGTAGAAGGACAGTGTTTTACACATACTAATTTTCATTATTGTACAAGATACAGTAATGGAGGAAAAAATGTTGAACATTTCCAAAATTTTACTGCTGTAAGCTGTACCTAACCTCTGAAATACTTTTTTTGAGCCACATGAAATTAAAAATTAACTGGTATACTGTATATAGGCATATGAGAATATCACGTGAATATTGTGGCAGTATTGTGATTTATCCATCTTTATATGATTATGCCAAGCTTGTGTTAACTTCCTATAGTTACGCACGTATTGTGTATGCGTCTCTTTAGCGTCCATTACACACTCTATCCTCGACAGTCGCATTCTATTTACGACAGTAAAAGGCCGACGCCACTTACCCGAGCGATGCCTGTTTCTTAGAGAATAATCCTTATTTCTGTGATAGGGTTAGCGAAATAAAACTTACTGTTCTTAACTATTGACATTTTCCACATTGTAATGAAGATAAAAGAATTAATACCAAAAAATTAAACACAAATGTTAAGAATATTTTGGGTATTTTACCCAACAGGCAAATTAATTTTTTTATTTATTTTAGTTGGTTATTTAACGACGCTGTATCAACTACTAGGTTATTTAGCGTCGATGAGATTGGTGATAGCGAGATGATATTTGGCGAAATGAGGCCGAGGATTCGCCTCAGATTACCTTGCATTCACATTACGGGTGGGGAAAACCTCGGAAAAAACCCAACCAGGTAATCAGCCCAAGCGGGGATCGAACCCGCGCCCGAAGCAACTTCAGATCGGCAGGCAAGCGCCTTAACCGACTGAGCCACGCCGGTGGCTGCAAATTAATTACACTACATTATTTTCTATCGTATAATACGAAGGTAATCGATTAATATTTTTACATCATGTCTTAAAAATTTGGTGGCGAAATGTACTTAAAATATTCCAAAATCTGTAACATTGCAATACAGATGAGCAAAGTATTATACATAGATCTATGTGTGGAACATGATAACGTCGGTTTACAAGCAAAACACATTAAATAAAAAATATTACTTCTGGGAAAAAACGTAGACCTATATAATGTACAGTACATAATGTGTGTATAAACTTACAAGCAAACATTCTGATGGTGACAGATAAAAAAAGTTATTTTTTTTTCTTTACCATGTTAATAATGTCAAAAGAAGTGTTTATACATATTTTGGCCACTCGACCGCAATTACGAGGGCCGTAAAAATAAGTTCGCCAGGGGTCGTAAACAGAAAGAAAACAAAATTTCATTAGAAATATTTATTGGAAGATATATAGCAATTGATGAGCTATTTTTCAACATATTTCCCACTGAAATTGAGACATTTGTCGTATCATGGGATCAACAGAGAGGTGCAGACGGTTGTCAAACGCTGGTTCCGATCCCAGGCGGCTGACTTCTACGACACAGGGATACAAGAATTGATCCCTTCATATGACAAATGTCTAAATTCCAGTGGGAGATGTGTTGACAAGTAGCGCAACAATTGCTGTATCTGTTTCAATAAATCTTTCCACGCAATTGTTTTTTTTTTCTGTAAACTGCCGCAAGGAAAATCACTTTCTGGACGGCCTTGTAATTGCAGTCGAGTGGCCAAATTTTGTGTAAGCACTTCTTTTGATATTGTCAACATAGTGTAAGAAAAAAATTAACTTTTTTTTATCTGCTTGTTAGAATTGAAGAATTAAATACACATAAAGAAAAACAACTTACTGAAAATAATATTTTGAGGATTCAGTTTTGTTAAAATCTTTCAAAACTCCGTTTTCTCAGAGATTATATTTTTTACTTAAAGTGTTTTGCTTCTAAACCGATGATATAGCAAGTACAGTATAATTCTCTTGGATTTACAATATGACGAGTGACAAAAGAATGAATAAAATTTGCCAAGATAGGCAAGGGTTCGCCAAGTATAAAATATTAAATCATCATATACGAGTACATGTAAACAATTTTTAGAGGCAATTACAATCACGGTTCCTACTCTAGATGAAAGCAAATATTTCTTGAATTCGTTGGTCGTTACACAACCGTTGTAGTAACTTAATAGTGATGATGATGATGATGATGATGATGATGATAACGATGATGATGATGAATAAAAATAATAATAATAATAATAATAATAATAATAGTAGTAGTAGTAGTAGTAGTAGTAGTAGTAGTAGTAGTAGTAGTAGTAGTAGTAATAAAATATCAATTTATAATTTTTATTTATTTGGAAGAAAAACAAACTTTGCTTCATCAGTCTCCTCATAGAAAATTAATTTCCTATTGAATAAACTAGATTAAGTTCTAGAGTCACTTGCAGAGCTCTCGAAAGGGATTAAGGAAAACTAATTTTGTTTTTCGTATTCCAGTTTGCTTCAGACTGTGTAATTGTGAATATTTGTTGCGGTGCTTTGAGGAAGCACAGTAACGTTGCATAAACGAGAAGTTTTGGTAAGACATGAGAATTCAGTTTCAGTTGTCTTATTTTTCGTTGGATACTCCCAAGATGAAACGTTCTGATAAAAGGTCTGGTTAATTCTTGTAGAAACAATTCCAACATTAAGGAAGTTAGCATAATGGTTTGAGCAAACTTGTAGGAACATTGCCTTTTTTAAACGTGTGCGAAGTTACTAATATAGTTAAAGCTTCGCTGTAAAGTCACTCAAGGGACCAAGGGGTTTGTTTTGTAATAAACGAGTTTTATACAAGTCGGAACTTGCGGAACTAAGTAAAAAATGTTATTGGATTTCTCTATGGTTTACAATTTAGATTGTAATGGAGAGATAATATTGAGTGTTTATTATTTTCAAACATCGTTATTTGTTACACATATTACAGAAAATTAAACACGTTGCTTAGGTAACTTAGTGGAACTACGAGAGAATCTATTAAGGTAAGCTTTCACTACATCGTATCGCACGCATCGGACGAATCGCACAAAGACTATCTTTGCTGTAATTGTTATGTAACCGCGTTCACTACATCGTATCGGACGCATCGCCTCTCGGCAAATCCGTCCACGTTTCTCGGATGGGCAACTTTTCCGATGCGAGCGATCATGGCCTTCTTTAATAAATCAATTTTAATTGGTCAACTGTTACTATTATGTTGTGCCATGTTCGGTGTCGAGCCAAAATGGCAGACGGAAAAGTTATTTAGCATGTAGAAAATTGCGAAGAATTATGTAATTTGAGGCTTTCCCATTAGAGTAATCAAGTCGTTTCTTGCAAATATATTATGTAACCAATACTTCTTTCGTTTCTTCCTCTTCAATTAAGACGCATGAAGCAATTACAAATTCTTATTCGCTAACAGACGTAATTAATAGACCTAATCTCAACTCCTCTGCTTTCAGTAATGTCAATATCGTACGACGTCATGTTTTAAACAGCTGATAGGGGAATTCGATGAGGTGAAGCCGTTACAGTGAACGCACTGCACTTAAAATATCCGTTGCATGCGATTCGTACGAGGAGTGCGATACGATGTAGTGAACGCTTACCTTTAGTGGTTCCTTTCAGAAGCGAATTAAGTTTAGTTAAGACTGGAATTTGACCGTGAAACGAGCGGACCCGGCTTGAAATCCTGATTGGGACAAGTTTCCTGCTTGAGGTTTTCCTGAGGTTTTACCCTCAACCCAATAAGAGTAAATGCTGGGTAACTTTCGGCCCTCAATTCTGAACTCATTTCCGTAGCATTATCAGCTTTACTTCATTCAGACGCTGTATAATCATAGCAATTGAAAAAGCGTAGTAAAATACCAAATAAAAAAAAAAGACTGAAATTTTTACCACATTTTTAGGCACTTACCAATACATGCTGTACCAACCCTGGGCATTGTGGATTTACTGAATTGTTTCGAAGGTCTTTAGCAATAATTCGCGGGTGCTCGTGTAAAGGGGATTAAGTCAAATTGCAAGGTTTGCAAACTTCTCTCCTTTGGTACTGAACAAAACCCCTTTGTCACAAAATATGGAGCACTGTAGCTGCATCATAGATGGAAGAATGACTTAACCCCTTTAACACAAGATAAAAATAATTGTAGATAGTTCAAATATGTACTAATACCAGTTCAGCCAAATCATACTTAACCCCCTTTACACGAGCATTCGCGAATTATTACTTTTTAATTAGTAGGACTACTAGTTAACATAAGAAATTTATTGCGTAATGGCTTTAATCTGTCTGAGCAGAAATTTTATATAATTACGAGGCGCGTCTACAAAGTAATTTTCCCACTCGTCCCACAGCTAGCAAACCATATGTTGCGCAAAGCGACTGCGTGTACGTGATAGAGTAATGTCCTGTCATGGCACATGCGCTAGCGGAACGTCCCGAGTGCTCTCAATAGCTTCGTTGCATTGGTTGAAGATGGACGTTCCTATTCCAGCTCCGCCGACTGTGAAGTGCGGTCAGTGATAAAGTTTTTGAATGCACAGGACATAGCGCCGATTTAAATTGATCGTCAGCTGTGCCAGGTCTATGGGCAAGCAGATGGTGCGTTGCTGCTGTAGACAATTTTCAGCAGGATGCCAAAATGTGCATGGCGAGGAGCGCAGTGGGAGACCAACCATCATCACAGAACGCACCATCTGCTTGCTCATGACGTTAGGCCATAGACCTGGCACAACTGACGATCAATTATTTCAATCGGCTACTGTTCGCCGCTTTAAAACTTAACGTTCTACCATATAGTATTCCACGGTTTCATACAGAGCAAATATAAATATATCGTGAGAATTTTTAGCAGTATTTTTCTTTCGCAGAGAAGTTTAATTTATGGGACCGTAATATTGATATATTTTATTAACATTTAATACATTCATTTACCATGAAACGAATACAGAAGAAAACTTCGAAATGCATTGGGAAGACTTCCATCAAATCATCTCTTACGAAAAAAAAAATATATATATATGTAAAATTTATCGGGCTTAGAACAAATCGCATCCTGTTAGAATTGAACCTAAAATTTCTCATGAAGTAAATTGAGAATAGGATCTCGATAACTTAGACCGTGCCATTTACATTTCTTGTAATTATTAATTATAAAACTTATTATTTTTACTTCTCATTTATTCGTAATTAGAAGAATTTCGTAACACCTAAGCTTCATCCTGGATCTTTATTGTACTTGCTACGATATATTTTGCTGTTCAGTTGCACGTAATTCTGTATTCAGATGACGGTCGGTACTCAATCTAGCAGAAACTCATTGTTTAGCAAACCCATTTTCTCCATTGAAAACCATCCCACCGAGCAGATTTCAATGCGGGTTGAAAGCTTTGAACATCAGGGCATTGATGAATTCTGTGATCCTCTTGAAACTGATGTCTATACACGTATTTTGTACTAGCTAATCCATTGCAGTTATACATACTTCGACGGAAGTGCTTCTGACTTTCTAAATAAAGTACCTACATGTGTGATATTTGACAGACGAATTGAATCCCAAACTCTATTCAGATGTTTAATGTTGTTTCCTTCCTTTCTGAAGGTTCAATGTCTTTTTCTATTCGTCTACTGTAATTGAAATTAAAATAAAATGGAATTCTTCAGATAAATATACGTATATTATAATGGTTGTAGTATTCCAAATACACATAATAGAAATAATGGAATGCCTAGAACAGTTGGTTGAACATTGAATTCCTGAAGCAGAAACAATCCAATAGATAAATTCTTGAAGACCAGAAGAGCGTAATTCCAGTTAATTAAAGGAACGTATATATATCCAGTAGACACTGTGATGCATTTTCTACTAATATTTCGTACGTTTAATTGTTCTCCATTTCTTCAGTATTTCCATTTGATCTAGTTTTAATCGCCTCTTTGCTGAAAAAAATTGAAAAGCACTATCTGTTATACGAGGTATCTAGATAAGATTGCAGAGTGCTGCATTTGAGTCAAATCGCTCGCTTGAACTCAGTCGAGTGTCGCTACCTCGACTGAGATACGATCGGTCGTGATACGCTCGTAATAAATAGAAGCACAGTACAAGGTCATCTCACCGACATGTCTTATCATGTGTTGAAGGCGACAGATAAGATACACACATGTTTTGCTCACACGGTAAAAATAAGCTTTATTTTCTGCGTTTATGACAAACGTTTAATGGAACAGTCTATGGAACGTACCAAAACAGGAACATGAAGTTTTAAATAAAGTAGTATGAAAAACTTCGATATACAGTTATTATTGCTAATTAACAGGGAAAGGATTTATATGTAAATACATATTTACTTATAAAGCTAATATAATTTATATTTTGCATTATCTTTATGTTTCACAATGTGTAGGGTTGAAAAATCCTACTTTTATTTTCCATATTTTTCCATATTTTAGAGTTTAGTACATATTTTCGTTAATTTCCATATATTTTCCATATTTCATATAAAACAGTCCATATTATATTAGGTTTAACAATAAAACAAAACAAAATTCCATTAACTTTTAAAAATACATTTCAACAATAGAGATTTAAACACATGTTCAGTAATCCCTTTAACATCAGAGTTATTTGAAAATTAGCAGTCCTATCAACAATGGGAAAGTAAGTTACAAAACTGTATTAATTTAATTTAAAATTTTTAACAGACTTCAGTTGTGCAGCTCAACAGTTAAATGCCAGTCAGAGTACACATAGGTTCAGTTTTGTAAATCATACTATAAAGACGGTAAATATGCCAAAAGTACGTCATTCAGTCAATTTAAAATCAAAACTAACAAGTTACATTTCAGAATTTAAAGAAGATGGTTTATCAACTGACAATAAAATATTATTTTGTAATTTGTGTCAGTGTGCAGTATCATCTACACAAAAGTTCCTGGTGCAACAACACATTACAACTAGTAAACATCAGGCCAACAAACAACTAAATTCCAAGCAGAGACAATTGTTTTTAACACAACCAACAACATCGAATGTAAGATCTGAGTTTAACATCGACCTGTGCCGTTCTCTCATCTCTGCTGATATTCCTCTCTACAAACTAAAGAATAAGGTCTTCAGGGAATTCCTTGAAAAATATACTCAACATACAATCCCGGATGAGTCAACACTTAGGAAGACGTATGCTCCATCCATCTACGATGAGACAATACAGAAGATAAGAGATGAAATTAAAGATAGTTCAATTTGGGTTTCCATTGATGAGACTCCCGACAAAGAAGGTAGACTTGTTGGTAATGTAGTTATCGGTTTGTTAAGTGAACAATATTCTGAACGAATTCTTTTACATTGTGATGTTCTAGAAAAGTGCAATAACAAAACTATAGTTAAACTGTTCAACGAAGCTATGGGTATCCTGTGGCCAAAGGGTATTATGTACGATAATGTGTTATTCTTTATTAGCGATGCTGCCCCTTATATGGTCAAAGCTGGACAAGCATTATCTGTTGTATATCCTAAATTGACTCATTTTACTTGTGTGGCGCATGCATTTCATCGTGTGGCAGAAGTGGTCAGAGACAATTTCCCTAAAGTAGATTTGTTGATTTCATCAGTGAAAAAAGTATTTCTCAAAGCTCCCAGTAGAGTTAACGTGTTGAAAGAAATGTACCCTGAAATTCCATTGCCACCAAAGCCAATTTTAACTAGATGGGGTACATGGCTAGAAGCAGTTGAATATTATGCCGAACATATAGACTCTATTAACAATGTTCTCCTTGCATTGGACTCTGAAGATGCAGTCTCAATTGATACTGCGAAAACAGTTACCTGTGACATAAGTGTGAAGAATGACTTAGCTCACATTCAGCATACATTTTCATGCATCATAAAAACGCTCAAAAGTCTCCAAAATAGGCACCTTTCACTATCTGAAAGTTTTGAAATTATAAATAGTACTGTGGAACAACTGAATCGTGGTAGAGGTAAAGTTGCAGATGCAGTAAGAGCTAAGGTGGACACTGTACTTTCAAAAAACCCTGGATGTGAAGAACTACAAAAGGTTGTTGCTGTGATGAGTGGTGAATCAACAGTGAAGATTAACTTGGACTTATCCCCAGCAGACATTGTGAAATTGAATTATGTACCAGTTACTTCTTGTGACGTCGAACGCTCTTTTAGTCAGTATAAATCTATCCTCAGAGACAATAGAAGAAGATTCACTTTTCAGCACTTGAAAGAAATGTTTGTAACCTATTGTTATGGTAACAGACAATAAAAATTGTGTTTTGTTGAAACTACATTGGAAGATAAGGTACGTCCATTATATTTTTTGTTTAGTTTGATTAAAATGTACCAATATTTAACGTACATAGTCATTTTTTTTATAATTTTAAGTCCATATTTAATTCCATATTTTGGTAAAAATCCATATTTAATTCCATATTTTGGTAAAAATAACTACATATATATTTACATATTTCATATATTTTTAGTCCATATAAATCCGTTCCCTGCTAATTAATAATTATTCAATATTTGATTTACCACATATATAATATGATAGGTCCATACATAGTGCTCCGCCTATATACTGCGACAATGTAGGAATATTTTACAAAATATTTTTGATATAGCAGTAGATTAATAACAATATTAGTACAGAGATAACGTCACAGAAAATATAATAAAACGAATAATCGTGCTGCACAACTGTTACAGACACAAAGATTGTTACACTAATTATTATTATTATTATTATTATTATTATTATTATTATTATTATTATTACTACTAGAAAACTTGATACAGTTCTTGCATTATCGTGATTGTGTTCTCCGTTTATAATAATTACATTTACATCCAATAACATCTATCAGATGTGGCAAAAGAAAATCACTCCTGTGTGGAAAAAAAGAACATTTACCTACAACATTTATATTACATTTTAAAGCAAACTTGTAGTCGTACTGTGGAGAGGTTAGTTAAACACTGCAAAGTTTTGAAATGACAAACATCTATGATGTTACTACACAGTTCATCACTGTAACAAGAACGAATGTCTAACGCTCGGCTTATACCGTTCGAGGACTTATCGCTAGTGACAATTTTACCCATCATGCATGTGCGCTACCTATCGGATTATGCTATGAACTACTTGGCGCTTGAGCGAAAACGTCCGATGCAGACCTCTGGAAGATTGCAACTGCCCGTTATCCATTTCAGCGAGTGCTGACGACCATTGCTTTAGATGAATGAGTACCGTGATGTATTTCTGTGTTGTCAAAGGCGGCCAACACGCAGGACTGGCTTCCCTACTGCTACTCATTGCTGATTGTCTCGTAAGGAGTCTTAATTTTTCGCCACTTTAAATGATTTTTGGGGCCTGTAATATGAGAAGTTAGATTTGATTGACTTATACACATTATAAAATGGGTAAACAAAATGTAATACTATATAGGAATAATTTAATGGAATGAAATGGATTTAATACTTAGTAAATATTTTAATGTAATTTCATTCTTGTTGAAATTCGCACATGAATAAATTTTAATAATAATTTCTTTCTTTTTTCAGGTAAGTGTGATATTGTTTTCCACACTCCAGTATGTACCGGAAGATCGTTGTCTAGTGTAATGCAACAGGTAAGGTACAGAATAAGCAACAATGTTACATTAACGATAGATTAAAGTAGATAAATATTCAAAATAATATATTTGAATGAAATCCACTGACTTCGTATAGTAACAAAGCACAGAACCGTTTTCGATATGAGTATGAGTATGAGTATATTTGCCAAGATTACGATTGGATATTACGAAGCAGAAGAGTAGACTAACTGTACCTCGAAATACAAAGTCGAAGTGGACTAGTTAGGATTCTTTTTAGAGATGAACCATAGCAGTGAGTTAAACATAAATGTTTAATATCATTGGTATCTTTTGTGAACGGGATTTAATGAAAGTTTGGAATGCTTTTTCCAAGAAAACGTGAGACGTTGATGAGGTGGTAATGTGGGATTTTGTAGAGCAAATATCAATAAATTTGTTCTTCATTGGTTTCTTGAGTAACTTGATGGTTTGACCATAATTTCATTAAGGGGTTAGGTACAGCTTCCAACAGTAAAATATTGGAAATATTCAACATTTTTTTCCTCCATTACTGTATATTGTACAATAATGAAAATTAGTATGTGTAAACAGTGTCCTTCTGCTATATGGAAAAATATTTTTACGATTTGAAAAAAAAAAAATATTTGCATATATTTTTTTTTTCAAAACTCAGTTCACTGTGCAGTGATGAAGCGTTTCCCACATAACTAAAAAACTATCCAACATTCTGTGATGAAATTGTTTTTGTGTATTTATGCATGTCATATATACAATATGATGTAATACCACTTTTCTACCTTTGATAGATTGTCCGATAAAAAATAAATTCATTTAAAAGAAAGGTCAAATATCAGTATTTTCTTCTAACACAAAATAAAAAAATATTATTTATTAATGAATGTAGTTGAAAGAGCATGATATTGTAAATATGAGTTTTAGCATAAAACTAAAAGAGAGAGAACATGAAAAAGTTAACAAGTTTAGGAGTTACGAGGGAAACGCTTCATCACTGCACAGTGAACTGACATCGTTTTTAATGTTGATAAAAAAAAACATAAATATTTTTTTTAAATCGTAATAGTATTTTTTTTTCAGATAGCAGGACAGTGTTTTACACTACTAATTTTCGTTATTGTACAAGATACAGTAATGGAAAAAAAATTTGAATATTTCCAAAAATTAAACTGTTGTAAGCTGTACCTAACCCCTTAAAGATCTCTAGCAAGGAGTGTGACAGAAAAGCGTGGCAACCGTGTTTTCATTAACGATAGATGTAAGTCGGAAGTAAGATAGACTGAAAGAAGAATATGCACAGCCACCAATATTCCTCTGTGACTCGCTAGATTACTGAACCCATAGTGTAGTTACATAATTTTACGACTCAGCAGCTACTGTTGCGTGCGGAGTTTACTAGTTCGGTCCCAAGATCAAAAATATATACTAGTTCGATCCGGAACCAAGAAGTAAACAATACTAGTTCGGTAGTACTGCTTTGAACGCTATGTGGTCCGTAATGGAGCGTCGCCGGATATGGGTTTATAAGCAAAAGTTGTCCCTTTTGACACTACCTATCACATATAAAATTTTATCACACACTCACTCGAACTCCCTGTATACTTACTGTGAAGATCTAACAATATGCGCAGCTTGAGTGGAGGCTTCAAAATGAGTAACAGTTCCCTTGTTAGAAGACATATTTTATTTTGTACCTATTCAGTCGTCAACGTCTTCAAAGGAAACTTCTTTACGGAACCTTCTTGTACTTAGGCCTAAATATTTATACATCTTGAGATGTTCTAAGTGGTTAATCTCAAATAAGATGCCATATTTTAATACGAGTTAGACCTATGGTAAATGAGTTAGACCTATGGTAAACTTCGTTCATGTCCACGTTACACGCCTACAGATGTCTCTCCGCGTATTAAAATAACGTGAGGTGAATGACTCTGATTGGCTCTTTCATCGATGACGTCAACATAGCGTTAACCGTTTAGTGTACGACAAGGGTGCGAAAACTCTAATATTACAAATATATTAATTTTTTACGCACTGCTGTCTCTTAACAGCGAACCTTCGTTCGATTCTAGATAGAGAAATACAGATTCAGAAAATATAGTCACGTCGCTGTTATTTCTGGCGTGACTCCTCCTTGTTTGTCTTAGGAAGTGAAAGCTGTATAAATTCTAGGTAGACAGTGTCGTTCGCCATTTTTGTTATTTGTTGTCGAGCTACCAGACGAGGAATCTATTTGCCGCACCGTTAAACATTATCATGTCGTAGCTCATATGATGATAAATCAAATGCACTGTAATTGAGCAAATAATTGAGTGGCAAGTAACGTCGTCGTGTGCTTTCTGCGAACGCCAACGAAATAATCAAAATGGCAGACGATTATATTAAGTATTTATCGAGCCTTAGGAAGTGCATAACGTCATCAGCAGCGAATGGCAAGACGCACACATTTAAATGTAGCCGAACTGCAACGTAATTGGCTGCCGGAAATAAGAGTTACGGGACTGTAGATGTATGTCCCTGACATAAGTTAGTCCCGTGTTCTCTTAAGAATTTGTCTAGTGACATATTGACTGCATCGGAGAAGGGTCCGGTTCCTCGTAAAAACTTCTGCCATTTCAGAATCCTCACAAAGATGTAAATCGTTACGAAGGGCTTACTGCTTTAAAGTTGATGAAAATGATAATAATTATAACGACAGGTGTTTATTGACATATGACTAATCTGCTTTAATCTTGAGAATCCCGTGGTGTAATTTAGTAAATGGGAAACAAGTAGAGTCTTGCGGGATGCAGTTTATAAATTAATTTCTCCCCTCGAGCGGGGAAGCTCCACAAATAAGGCTCAATGTGTCGGAAAGTCGACGTGATGTCTCCACAGTGACAACCTGTATCGATTACTTGGTCGTTTACGCCTACACTAATTCGAGTCTCGCAATTCAATGAACGACGTATACACACGCTGGCTGCCACCTGATTGTGCAGGCATGTAAAGCTCATTAACATCGGCTTATGGAGTTACACAGAGGGGATTTCACTTCAGATTTAATACTGATGATGACGATAATGCTAATTATGCTACTGCAGGAATTCCTGTTTTGACTCGGTAATGGACAATGCGACCGAAACTTACCCTACAGCTAAATGCTCACTGCTTAAGCAGAGATTCTGTTATTTGTGGTATTTGTGGTGGTTCTCGTGTAATTCGCTAATTGTTATTGAAAGTGACTCATGACATTCTTCAAACAAACTGCTGTGCTATTTTGCTACCAAAAATTGTTAATGTAACTGACTTACGTGTGTAATCATAAAGAGAAAATAAATAATTTAAAATTCAAAGTATGCAATGAGATTCCATCCGTACATAGGTAGCCTGATAAGCCCCAGGACACACCGTGTTTTTGTGTAGATGTGTGATGATGGTTTGAGAGGAGGTTTCGACGTGAACTCATTAGCAGTTCCTTTGTGGGAGTGCATTTCGCTTACAAAAGTGCAAAACCTCGTATGTCCTGAGAATCAAAATTTTGAGGAATTCAAATTCAAATTTATTCATAATTTACATTTGAAATGGTACATTTGAATATACAGGGTGTTTCCTAGGTGGTGTTACAAACTTTCAGGGATGATGGCGAAGGGCTCATGTATCAATTTGAGATAAGGAACCCTGGTCCAGAAATGACCGAAGCGAAAGTTACAAGCAAAAATAGTTGTGTGGAAATGAAATAATTTTATTCCTCTGTAAACTTTATTTATGTGTATTTATCTGTACATCTTAAACATACTGTATTCATGTGACGTTGTTTACGTTGTCTATACTTACAGTATTCCATTCAGTGCGCTGTCTGAGGGATGGGGACAGGAGACTACACTAAAGCAATGCAGATAGCGTAATGTGTAACGGACATGGTCGGTCCTGATATGCACGTCTGTAGACAGCAGTGTATGTGTACAAGTTGCAGTATCCAGTCGATCAGTCCTAGTGAAATGGAGGAGCACACGAGAGCGGAATAAACAGACCTGATTTTCGAATACGGATGAGCCAATGGGAACAGTAGACAAGCTCCCAGATTGTATCGGGACAAGTACCCACGTAGGAGACATCCGGCCCACATCATCTTTTCACGACTGTTCCAAAGGTTAAGGGAAGGAGGGCACGTGGTGCCAAATTATAATTCCATAGCCACACAACTATTTTTGCTTATAACTTCCTACTCATTCATTTCCGGACCATGGTTCCTATCTCAAATTGATACATGTGCCCTTCGCCATCATCCCTGAAAGTTTGTAACACCACCTCGGAAACATCCTGTATACCCGAAATAAGCATGTGCTCACTAGAGTCGACCCTACATAAATTTAACAGACATCAATAATAATGTTGATGAAAGAAATAATAGTAATAGTAATAATAATAATAATAATAATAATAATAATAATAATAATAATATAATAGTGATGGAGATAATACAAAGATAGTAATACAAATTAATTAATTAGTTAATAATAATATAGCAAATATTAACAATAATAAAATAATAACTGTAAGATTGATAAAAATAAATATAAAAGCCATTTAGCGAGAGAAAACGAGGAAAAACAAAATAACGAACTCCTCCTATCGCAAACGACAGCAACCGCCGTATTGATATTGTGTTATGCATTATTGGGGGAGGGGGGGAGCCGAAGGTATACCTCCTAAAGTTCTCTTCGAATCTTCTAACATAGAACCATAGGGAGTTAATGCTGAAAAACAAAATATCTACGAGTAAAACCGTTCACTATTACCAGAATAAATAGAATAATAATACTGAAATATATTAATCAAATTTCAGTTATAGGTCACCTCTTTGGTGCTAGAGGTATCATATCAAAATGTTTTTTGAATGGCGGATAAAATATAATTTTTAAAAACTCTGCAGACAGAGATAATGACAAGTACAATCAAGTGTACTGTATCTGTGGCGATACTAAGAAAACATTTTTGTGGAAACATACACCGTTATACTTACTTACTTACTTGCAAATGGCTTTTGAGGAACCCGAAGGTTCATTGCCGCCCTCACATAAGCCCGCCAGCGGTCCCTATCCTGTGCAAGATTAATCCAGTCTCTATCATCATACCCCACCTCCCTCAAATCTATTTTAATATTATCCTCCCATCTACGTCTCGACCTCCCTAAAGGTCTTTTTCCCTCCGCTCTCCCAACTAACACTCTTTATGCATTTCTGGATTCGCCCATACGTGCTACATGCCCTGCCCATCTCAAACGTCTGGATTTAATGTTCCTAATTATGTCTGGTGAAGAATACAATGCGTGCAGTTATGTGTTGTGTAACTTTCTCCATTGTCCTGTAACTTCATCCCGCTTAGCCCCAAATATTTTCCTAACCACCTTATTCTCAAACACCCTTAACCTATGTTCCTCTCTCAGAGTGAGAGTCCAAGTTTCACAACCATACAGAACAACCGGTAATATAACTGTTTTATAAATTCTAACTTTCAGATTTTTGGACAGCAGACTGGATGATAAGAGCTTCTCAACCGAATAATAACACGCATTTCCCATATTTATTCTGCGTTTAATTTCCTCCCGAGTGTCATTTATATTTGTTACTGTTGCTCCAAGATATTTGAATTTTTCCACCTCTTCGAAGGATAAATCTCCAATTTTTATATTTCCATTTCGTACAATATTCTGGTCACGAGACATAATCATATACTTTGTCTTTTCGGGATTTACTTCCAAACCGATCGCTTTACTTGCTTCAAGTAAAATTTCCGTGTTTTCCCTAATCGTTTGTGTATTTTCTCCTAACATATTCACGTTATCCGCATAGACAAGAAGCTGATGTAACCCGTTCAATTCCAAACCCTGCCTGTTATCATTAATTAAGAAAATGATCTATTTATTTATTACAGTGATTCATCCTATAGGTTATATGTATCAGATAAATACAATAAATATTTGTAACATATAATGTTAGTAACACTTAAAATAGTAATAAAATGAAAAAATAATCGTATAATAAAAGTTTTACTTTAAAATAAATTTAAGAATATGTAAATTGCTTAGGTTTTGATTATTTTTAAATACTAAATTGTATAATATTGGTCCATAATTCCTACTTTGTTTTTATCCAGCTGTAGTATGTAGGAATGCAATAAAACTGTTCAGTGTTATATTCCCTTGACATGTGAATAAAAATATGATTCATAAATATTTATCTCAAAAGCAGTTCACATAATTTTATGAATCATACTTTTGTTGATATATGTCAAGCAAATTTAACACAGAACAGTTTACAGTTTTATAGCATTCTCAAAAATATTAGTTGTCACGACTTAGGAGGTTTTGCACCTTTGCCAGCGATTTGCTCATTTAATCATAATTTCTTTTTAAATTACGCAACTGCTTTTGTTATGTTAATTTTTTATTCATTCATTGTAGATATACGAAATAACGCGTGCTCTTCCCAACCAATCGGTCCGAAATTAGATTCCCGGCTAGGACAGTGGAATAAATTTATTATCCGTTCAAGGGACTGGGTGTTTGCCGGTGATTGTCCTGTGATATCACGGCGGTGGCTCTGCGTAATGCAGATCTTGTGACCAAAGAGGTCCACATTTATAAGACGGCTCTGGGTCATGAAAGGCAGACGACATTGAGTCATCCAGGATTTTCAAGAATCATTGCAAGGACGCGATTATCATCGTGTAACTTTCAATTAATATTTCCTTCTCTCTCCTCATTCGTTCGTTCGTTGTAGTTTGATATCGTCAGAAGCAACAGCCTGCACCATGAAGCTGCAATCATTATAGCTTGAGAGTGTTTTTATTTTTTTAGTATCTTTTTATCAACAGTAATCTCACTAGACGTTTTGATTTATCTAGAGAAAATCAAAACTCGAGTGGGATTTAATTGACTATTACACGATTAGAAGAAAGTATATAAAGATTAGAAGTAACAAAGTACTCCAATACAATAAAATATTAATAATAATAATAATAATAATAATAATAATAATAATAATAATAATAATGATTTATTTTAGCTGGCAGAGTTAAGGCCGTAAGGCCTTCTCTTCCACACAACCAGCAAAAAGTGTATATACATATGCATGAACTTACAAAGAATTCAACAATTTGATTTAGATGAGAGTTACATGTATACAAGAGTTATTTACGAATTAAACAACAAAATACTATGAACTATTAATTAAACACTGAAATAAACTGGGTAGCAGAATTAAACTAAAATACATAGAATGTTAATATATTTCAAATTATATTAGATAATAGAAAGAGATTATTATGAGACAATTTTGAAAATGCAGCACAATCAGGATGATGTGTAAAGAAAAAAAGCAGCAGTGTAGTCAGTAATATTTTAAATCAGTATGATTGGAGTGAAATGCTAATAAGGTTATCTTTTAAGCTATTCTTAAAGGTGTTTGTTGTCTTGCAGCCCCTAATACTTTGTGACAAGGAATTCCATTGACGCGAGGTGGATATTGTAAAAGATGAGGAATAACAAGATGTTCTATGAAGAGGTATATTTAGCGTGCCACAGATAAGTGATCTGGTATTTACGTCGTGGTTAGAGTATAGATAAGAGAAACGAGACGAAAGGTAATTTGGTGTTGAGGTGTGCAGAATTCGAAAGAGTAAAGACAAAGAGTGTAAAGTTCTGCGTTCTTTAAGTCGGAGCCACGAGAGACTTGCGAAGGACGGTGATATGTGATCATATCGTCGGATGTTGCACACGTATCTGATGCACATATTCTGAGCTCGCTGTAACTTGACTGACAGTTCAGAACTTAGATCACTTAACAAAACGTCACAATAATCGAAGTGCGGCATTACTAGGGTTTGTACTAGGGTAAGTTTTAGTTGCTGGGGCAAGAAGTTTCTCAAGCGACTCAAAGAGTGAAAGGAGGAACAGATTTTCTTTATCGTTTCTTTAACTTGAAAATTCCAACTTAGATTATTATCAAAAAAGAAGCCAAGATTTTTTACGACAGATGAATAAGGGATTAGCGTGTTGTTAAGGGTAACAACTGAAAGATTACTGTTATTAAGGGAGTTAACTACACGCTTATGTCCAATAATTATGGCTTGAGTCTTACTTGGGTTAAGTGCGAGTCCGAAATTGGCCGCCCAAGTGGAGACAGTGGCTAGGTCACAATTTAACATGTCAATCGATTCATTGATCGTATTGGGTCTGGAATGTATGTAAAGTTGTAGGTCGTCGGCATAGAGGTGATATCGGCAATATTGTAAGTTCTTTGATACGTCATTAATGTAGATAGAGAAAAGTAGTGGTCCTAATACGGAGCCCTGCGGCACTCCCGCCTTTGTGTATCGCCATTGGGAGAATTGATTATCAAGTGAAACACACTGTTGTTAATTGACTTACGAAAATACAACTGTTTTCAAATGTATTATTGTACCATCTCAACATTACAAATATTACGCTAGATGGCAGTAGTGAGCAATGCCTTCTCGTCGAGAAGTTCTCGAACTATATACACGATGGCAATGTTACTAGTCAAGAAGACTTTGTTGATTCAGTTTCATTTTTATTATTAAAACAGTTGCATTCCACTTCAATTATCCGAATCCCAGTAATCAGCGTCACTTGACAGATGATTTTCAATAAATATTAATATTAAACAAATCTCTGATACGTGACTATCCATAATATCATATAGCAGAAGCTATAACATAACCAAACTAATATACTGTACACAAGTGTTAGAAAAGTTTTAATTAACGACGATGACATAAAAAATAAACATAAATAATTTTAAAAGGAATAATTATTGAATGTACAATTTTCAAATTTGAATGTGGTTGGTGGTTCAATTGATGTTATATTGGACGTGTGTGTAATAGAAGTGGAACTCGTTGATTTAGGCCTACATGGTGTATTCAACTTATTCAGGATTTCCGAATGGTGCTCTTCATTTATTTGTAAATCGGATTTCAGAAGATGCATAGGTATGATCAGTGATTTTTATTAATTCCTGTTCTTGAATGCCAATGCGAGTCATATTTGAAACTACTGAGCATCGACTGGAGTGGTTTGTAATTATATATATATATATATATATATATATATATATATATATATATATTTTTTTTTTTTGACGTCCAGACCAGCGCAGTTTCAAATGTTGGCAAACAAAGAAACAAATGCTAGGGACGCGATAAAATTAAACAAATGCTAGGGACGCGATAAAATTGTGCGATAAGCAGTCATGATTGGTTGAAATACGTTCTTTCGTACAGTTTTATTGGTCAAAAGTAGTATGACGTAGTAAGAGTGTAATAGTCTCCTTAAAATTATTTATTAATGAGATAGCAATACATCCACTTAGAATAACTAAAAGGCATAGGCTATATTAACAACAACTCCTTTAGAGGTAACCTATGCATTCTGAGTTTAAAGTATGAACTTTATAATAGTAAGTGTGTAATTATTTGCTCTTCTATTTTATAAATAATTGTAAATTATTTTATTCTTGCATTGTTTACATGTGAGATTTGAACTATGCATTACGCTTATTTCCTTTGTTGTTACCTGAGTTCATTAGTTCATTTATAAGGTACATTAATTATGAAGATAAAGTACCAAAGTGTCCAATCAATATTACAGGGCTAGTTCAAGCTAATACTTTTTTTATTAGGGAAAGTAAATTTCTTTCAATTTTTACTTCATTTGTGTAGTCAGAAAATGCCATCCGAGTTCTTGTATGGTGAAGTGCGCCTGGTGTTCTGTCTAGCATGTAAAGCATAGGAGCAGCCGCTTGAAAGTCGGATATTCGGTCGGATGTTCAACCTCGCCGGTTGTTCTATGATCGGTCGAATATAAAGCGGTTCTAAGCGCTAATCTACAGCTCTCTAATCGGCATATACTTCTCTATTCGGAATTTAACGTCTTGAAGTTATAGCATAATACAAATGTTCTATACACTATTAACTTCCATGAGAGCGAGAAACATTTCAACTCTTGTTGACATAATTATAACACGAGAACAAAAATATTAACACAGTCGAAAATTTAACGTCTGCTGGTATGAAACATGGCTTCCGCTATGGCTTAAAACTATATAATAATTTTATTTCTCAGTACTTCGATTTAGAAAATGTAAGCACACTGAAATTTAGATTTGAAATTAACGAAATTGCCGAGGAACATTAACATTAATTAAATTGATCTACGCAAATGGTTGCGCAGTTTATTTTATAAAAGGGTAAGTAAGGGTACATAAGAGTGTTGAATATTATTTCCATTTACTTATGAATATTAATTAGTAATTAACTTTTCAACTGTAATTACTTATATATATATATATATATATATATTAGTATTTAATATGTAGAGATTTTTT
This sequence comes from Periplaneta americana, assembly GCF_040183065.1. Taxonomy (NCBI): domain Eukaryota; kingdom Metazoa; phylum Arthropoda; class Insecta; order Blattodea; family Blattidae; genus Periplaneta; species Periplaneta americana. Next base: position 61,123,394 of record NC_091133.1, read on the forward strand.
AATTATTTGACTATTGAACAGTTTTTCATTCACTTTTTAACATAATTTCAATAATGCTTGTAATATTTGAGTATTATTTATCAACTATTATGTAAATTAAATAAAACTAATATACAAAATTAATAATAATAATAATAATTATAATAATAATAATAATAATAATAATAATCACTACATCGTCGCCTTAC